>NC_090982.1:12500-1314584 GCF_040807025.1 Struthio camelus | reverse complement strand
CACAGGTACGCATATATCCTTACTTTAGACCCATCTCCTAGCAGCCCCTCGTTTGGTATAACTGAGTGCCTTTTTTGGAGTTCATTGGCTTTCCACTTTCTTGAACATGTCTGGGAATTCAGAAAATACATACATTTCTCTCCACTGACTCACACTTACTTCTTTAGCTGTCTTCTCTAGGATCCAGTCAAAGACAAGGTCAAAATTGCTTTTGTTGTTCTATTGAAAGCCTTAAGTGCAAGGCTGAATTAAAAGAAATAGCCTTCAGTTCTGTAGAAACCTCTCTGCTCTTTAGTTTTTTGCTTGTACCTTGCCCTGAAAAATTGTCCGATGAATTGACTTTGTTCTCTTTCACTGTTCCACGTGAGAAGGTGCAACCTCCTGCCAAAGTGTCTGGCAGCTGAGAACAACGTCTCATGGGCCTGTCTGTCATTTATGACGCCTTCCTCCTTGCCAGAGAAGGAAAGAACAAACGTTTCTTTGAAACTGCAGATGACTGGATATGGTAATTCTTACGGTGAACTGCTGTCAGTTATGTTCTCTTTTGATCACTTTAATTTCCTTTTAATAAATTACTCAATAATAGCTTTATCACTGCAGCTTCCCACTGGCTGGGAAGTTTTATTCATTTATTTCAGTCCTATGTTTTGTCAGTCTCTCTTAGGTCATTTCACTTTGAGATGAATTTCTTGAGGGAAGCTCACTTGCACCAGGAGGAATATTTATTATTGTAGCATTCTGAAACTTGTTGGGTCCTTTCGATCTCAGACTCAAACAAAGTCTTGTCTACCCCCTGCGGTATTTTTTAATATATTATCACCTCCATTTTTGGCTAGCATTTAGCTAAGTGTACTGAATGTTACAGGTGTATTTTATTGGCATTTTGCATGGCCTTTTTAAGAATACCTAAGTGATTTTGTTCTGTTTAAATATATTATTGTACGTGACTTTTCATAAAAATAACTCATTGCACAATTTTCCTACACATGCCAGCAGTTCAAGCTCTAGAAGGTGAGATTTTTCATTACTGAAGAAAAGGAAAGTTTGAAAGAAAAGGAAGTAGTCATTTATTACAGAAAAATTATTTTTTTCAAAAATAAACAAACATTTCCTCACCAAAAACATCTCAATTTTAAAGTATAGCTGGCCTACCCTTTGATAGGAGACTCTTCCCTCTCTTCCACTGCAATCTCATGTGTTTTACCATTTATCTATCTAGAGCCACACTACAGCTTCCTTGTTTCTGTCAATAACCACAATCTTGGAAAAAAGTCTCGTGAAAAGAGTGAGGTTGACACCCTGGACTTACGTATGACGTTCTGACTCCAGTGTCAGAGTCTCCAGTGATGTGCACAGACTACTAAGTAGAAACTTTCCCCAGGCATCTGGGAGAGGGCAGGAAAGGTCCACTTGTAGCAGACAGAAGAACTGAAGGACAAGAGCTGGGAAAGGAAAGAGCAAAACAAGACAAGGTGATGAAGAAGACTCAGAAGCACTTCTGGAAAGAGAAACCTTAGGCATGAGGAAAGGAGGGAGGAATGGAAGTCTAGGTGAGGGGAAAAGGCCAGGATGAGCAATAGGGACCACTAGGCCCAATGGGAACCGTCAAAGGTTACGCGATGAGACCTCCTCCCCTGGCATGGTGGGATGTTCTTCCCTGACCCAGCTGGAAGCTGTGAAGGATGCAGAGTGCACACACTGAACAGACACAGGAAAGGCTGAATTCCTCCCAGGCTGACCCATCCAAACTTTAGGTCAGCTCCTCAGGTACTGAAACAGAGATCTGAGATCCCAGCTGGAATCCTCCATGTTTTGAACTTGGAGAGTTAAGGCAGTTGCCAGAACAGCCAGGTTTGAATGATCCATCTATGCACAGCTAAGGAGTGTGTGTTTCTACTCAACCTGTCCCTGAAGTGCTCCACAGGTTCCTTTGGTTTCTCTTCAAGTGTGTCCAGGTGCCAGTATACCTGCATCTGTGAGACTGGAGCCCCTGCTGAGCAAGCGCAGTCATTCCTCTGAATGCATCTCACTGAGGAAAAGCAATGCAGGCCTGTTTATGCATATTTGATTTTGCTTTGTATTGTTCAGTGGGTTCTTCTCTAAAAAACAGCTTGTACCTAGGGAAAGAATTGACCTTTTTGCACGCTTCATAGAGGGGCTGAAAGCATGATCTAGCTCTGCTCACTGCTGTTTCACAAACTTATGCTTGCTCTTTTAAAACAGAAGTTCCAGCAGAGCTCTTTGTTTTCTCAGCCATTTAGAGCTGACAGTGATTGTCATTGCATTTTCTTCTTAGCAGCTGTTTTTGAGTATTCCAGCTGTGGGAGAATTTATCAATTCACAGGTTTAATTTTGTCCTTGAAAAGATGTTTTTTGAGTTGTCCAGTCATTTGTAGACTCTGACAGTTCTCATCTGAAAAATCTTTTTACATTTCTTGACATCTCCCTTCATACTCATACAATAGTCACTATAATTATGTTGTTCTCAGCTATGATTCTGGGAAATGTTTATCCATGGCTTTGAAACTCAGCTGGAAGCTCTGCTAAGCCCAAATACACAAAATTGAGTCATTCTCCCTGAAATTGCAAGACTGGCTTATGATTTGTGAATCTAGCAAATGTTGGGCTCATTTTATTTACCCCATGGTTTCAGAGCTCTAGTTGTATTGTTGAGTCACGTTATCTAGCTCTGTGCTATAATCCTGAGAGCTAATGAATAGGATGCTTTGTATGGAGTTGGAGAATTTTTGTGTATTTATGGAACTCCAGCAGCTTTAAGAGAAAACATTAAATCTCACAGTTGTCAGCAGCTCTCAAATTTCTCTTTAAGGGTCCTGGTCCTCAGGGAGGGCACTGAGTTTAAGGCTTACCTAAGAATTTACCTAAGAACACCTGGCCCTGGAAGCTCAAACAAGAAAAAGTTTGAAAGAAATAATAAAATATTTTGAAACTACTACTGTCTTTACTGTTACCTGAAAGTCAGCAGATGGGTATTTCTGGAAGTGGTGTTACCTCTGTGTCATTTGTTATCACTTTATTTCCAGAACTAGCTTTCCTAAACCACACTGAGAAAATATTCAGATTCTCTGTTCCTAATTTCTGTATCACCAGACAACCAAGCAATGAGAAGACTCCAGACCTGCTGCAGATCTGGAAGGGAAAATCCCTTCTCTTGGGCTAGATAATCCTTTGACGTGTTGGTTTACCTTCCTGGGGCCTGTTTCTCTCCTGCCTCTGAGCCACCAGAGACACTTCTGGTTACCCAGCAGTGTTCCACTTGGTCCATGCACAGATGTTTATTGTCCTGCGGAGTGGACAGAGCTCCCGGATATCTCATCACTCACTTCTGCTCCTCATCTGAGCACCATGGTTCATCAGTCCACACCAAGAAACTTTATGTTCATGCGGACCAACAGCCATGTGCAACTGCATTCTGTAGTGTCTGTTCAATACAAAGTACAATACAGGGACACAGAATGATCAGAGACCTGCAGTGGCCTTGAGAATGACCAGACAGACTGCTACTACTAGTAGTAAAAGCAGGAAATAGGATCCACTCATACTGCTTGTAAAAGAGGAAATAGGATCTTCACCCTGGAAAACAGAAAGCTGAGAAGGGGTATGACAGGAGTCTGTAAATTCATGAGTGGTGTGGAGAAGGTGAATGGAGACAGACCATCTCTTCCAAACAAAAAATTAGGGGAAACACCTGAAATTAGAGACAAGCAGTTTCAAAGTAGAAAGAATTCATTCTTTACACATAATACCCTTAATTAGTATAGCTTCTTGTCACAGGGTATTGAGACTGCTAGAAGTTCACACAGGTTCAGAAGGCAGCTAGAAAAATTCATGAAAGAAAAATTCATTGGGGTCTCTTAAATATAAAATATCTTCTTTGTTTAGGGAAGTCCTTTAAATGCACATTACTTGTGGTTAGGAAAGTATTTTAAGGAGTACTGCTGCATGCTTGCCTTGTTCTGCTCTCTCCAATACATGTGCTGTTCTCTAGTGTTATAGACAAGCTGGGCTAAAAGTCCTTCCCGTTAAATCTAGAATGACCATTTTTATATTAAAATAAGGAATTGTGCGCTATTTCCACAGTGCTGGAAAAAATCAGTCCCCTGGAGTTGCAGCTATCTTAACACTCTGTAAATTAGATATTATTTGCATCATGTGCCTCTGCCAGCTCTACTTTGCTGTCTCTTCCTATGATGCTCATTGCAACAATGTGATTGCAGTTTGCTTAATAAAAGCATAGCAATTCTTTTTATCCCTTCTTCAAACTAGATTTGGCTAGAGAATTGTCCTCCTTATCCTGCTTCCTGAACACCTGCCAGGTATGTACAAACTGACATGATTAATGACCAATGGACAGCTAGGAGAAGGGCTGCATGTGTATTGTTTTGGCAGGGTCTCTTTAAGCCTTCCTCTGCTCTGCCTTTCCTTTGGAGAAGGCCAGCTAGAGGAGCTGCCTGGCACAGGAGATTAATGGTTGATGTGCTCTTTGTTTCTGCAAATGCTCGCTTTGAACTCTTACAATAGAGACATTTAAAGTTCCCTCCCATGCTCATACATCTCCTTTGAAAGAGAGGTTGATTTTGTTTCTTGGTTAATTAATAGTTTGCATGCACCTTGGAATAAGTCTCAGCTTTGTGAAGCTCAGCTTTTCTTCTCCTGTCATGCCTTTTAATGTTTCTATTTTAGTTTTCCAATTGTTCTACTGCTGTCTCCAGGGACTAAGACTTGTATCTGTCTTTTAATCTCCAGTTACTTAAGGTCTTTTCTCTCTGTTTTTACCTGCATTTTATCCTTGCACCCTCTTCCCCCAACCCCCATTTCCCCCATGAAAGGATCCCTTCTGACCGTAGAACTCCATTTAATCAATCTTCTTACTCAGCTGATGGTGGGTAGGATGTGCAGTGCACATCTGGATGTATGACACACTAGTGGGGTGCTTGATCTGTCTGCCTTACCCCACTCAGGCCTATGTCATTCTTGTCAAGGATCTTTAAGGATCCATTATCAATGTATGGACAAGATGATTTTCCTGGGCTCTCCAATTATTCCCATGGATACTCCAGGTAAGAGCCTTGTGCTGAGTGTATTCACAGGAAGGTGAATGTCCTGAACAGGCTGCAATGTCCTGAACATCTTACAGCCTGAGGAAGGCTTGTTAGGTGGAGATGCCATGGATAAATGGTCTCCGGATGACTGCCCACTGAAGGGTATAGCCAGTCCCAGCGTTAGGGCAGGCTGGTTTGGTAGTTTGTGTATCAAATGCTTTTGGGATAGAAGATGCTACACATGGACAGCTATGGACTTCTCCAGCCTTGCAGGCACAGTCCTACTGGAGAGGGATTTGGGCACAGAGAGTAATGCCAGACAGAGCCAGAGAATGAGCCTTGCTCCCAGAGCCCTCACTGCTACATGCTCGCAGTGCCATGCTGCTGGGTTAGCTTGACCTTCTGATAATGAGAGCTTGAGTCCAGGGACAGCCCTTACAGACAGACCTAAAACCTGCCAGGTCACCACAGAAGGCCAGAACTCCACCAGGAACCATGGCCAGACCCCATCAAGGCTGAATACATTGGTATCAGCAGTAATGACATAAAAATCAACTGCCCTGCTCCCCAGGCACACCTCCACAGAAAGGAAGTCTGTGCCAAGGCAGTACAAATACATCAGGGCTGAATATCTCTGTCCTCCAGCAAGCACTCCTTAGAGTCCAATGTCGGCAAAACCTTTCTTCAAAGATGAGTTAGTGTGTCCTACAAATGTTATCACAAGATCAGAAACCCGAAAGAAGAGATCTTCTAACCCTTCTGTGGTAGATTGTTCCTGTTGCGGTGCTGAGAATTGACTGATGCCCACTGAACCCTTGTGTTGCTCTAAGGGCGGTACAAACGTATAATCCCTTATCGCAACCCTTGCCAAGGTGTGCAGCCTTCCGTTCCCAGTAATCAACTGTCGTAACCTTTTGCTCAAAGAGTGTGAGGTATAGCTCATAGCGGAAGCTGAATGTATGCTTCTCTTGCTACTGCTGGAGTGTCCTGTGACACTTAGCAGGGTTCAGCCGGCAAAAGCAGATGCATCTCATTTTTAATGCAAGAATTCTTAATCAAAAAATATATAATGGCCTCTGATATTTCTGTCCTTTCTTGCATTTGAAAGGACTTGAAAGTGAGCTAGTACTTAGTAAGAAATGAAGTGGTGGGTAAGGATGACCTGCAGGGTACTCCGTAAAAATGAAGGCCTTTTTGAATACATTAGTGCACCCTCCGGGGTGCTTATAACTTAGAGCAGCCCTGCTGAAGCAGGGAATTCTCTGTGGAACCTCTCTGCTCAGAAGAGAGCCAGTTTTATGTACCTCATTAGCATGCTTAGGGGATGATTTACATATAAAAGTCTGCCTTGTTGAATGGAAGCAACACAAGGCGGTGATATTTTTCAATGATGAAAACATACAGACACAACCTCCCTAATGTATTTCCCCATGAATCCTCTCTGTATTTACAATCTGTTAGATCATTCAGGAGACAGGATGAATCGTGTGAAAAATTCCCTATCTAAGTTACTGACTCTAGGCAGAATAGCCAGCAAGTCTAAAAAAACAAACCGATACAAATAGGCCACATCCTTATAGTTAAGATCTCCTGACAAAGAAGAGAGTTTAAGAGACAACATGAAATCTGGAAGGCTTAAAATCAAGGAAGCAAAGAAATACTACTCTGTAGTATTTGCTTGGTTCAGTGTGTGAGGCGTCTGAAAGGATTCATCTTCTGTTACGAAGATTCACCCTTCTCCTAGGCCCTTTCTACACATTACATAGCGACGTTGTTCCTCCGTTCACTGTCACAGGGTTAAAAACTAAATCGTTTTG
Organism: Struthio camelus; assembly: GCF_040807025.1. Classification (NCBI taxonomy): domain Eukaryota; kingdom Metazoa; phylum Chordata; class Aves; order Struthioniformes; family Struthionidae; genus Struthio; species Struthio camelus. The sequence goes on along the minus strand of NC_090982.1, from coordinate 1,307,704 downwards.
ACTGAAATTCTGGGTTTTTCCAAACAGCTTCTGTGGGATTAACAATTTTCTTAAAATCACAGAATAATTTAGGTTAGAAAGGACCTAGGTGGAACCCAGGAGGTCTGTAGTCCCCCGTGCTGTCCAGACCAGGGACTACTTCATAGACAGATCGGGCTGCTGGGGACCTTATCCAACTGAGTTTTGAATATCTCTAGGAATGAAAATTCCCCCACCTTTCTGGCCCCTGTACCGGAACTCCACCACTCTCATGGGAAGACATGTTTTCCTTATGCAACTTCAGACTTCCTTTTTGTTCAACTTATGCTCAGTGCACCTCTGAAATAAAGCTAGTTCCTTCTGCTTTATAACCCTACTCTATGCAGTGTTAAACACAGTTAGGTCCCCTGAGCCATCTCTTCTACAGGCAGAACAAGCACAGCTCCCTCAGCATCTTCTTGTACATCTTCTTGTACATCATGTGCTGAAGCCCCCAACCATCTTCTGGGCTCTGCTGGACTCTCTTCAAAATGTTAGTGTGTCTCTTGGCCTAGGAGGCTTTACACCAGACACAGCAGTATTCAATTGCAACATCACCAGTGCTGAATGAAGGGGATGAATCCCTTCCCTTCACTCTTGCTAATATAGCCCATTATGCAGTTGGCTTTTATTGCCACAGAAACACATGGTTGACTCATGCTCAGCTTATAGTCCACCAGGACTACCAGGACATTTTCTGTCAAGCTGCTATCCTGCCAGTTGGCATCCAGTCTTCACCTGCTGCAGAGGTTATTGCACCCTGGATGCAAGGCCTGGCATTTCTCTTCATATGCCCAGCCCTGGGACAGCATTGTGCATGCTGGGGCAAAGGACATAACATTCTCCATCACAGAGAAGGTTTAAATGGAGACTGCGTAGTTTTCTACATGTGAGCTCAGCTGCAAGATACCAGCTGAATGGCAGAAGAAAATGATGAAGTGCCAAATATTTTGTTTTCATTGATCACCCCGCCCTGTTGTAGAACATAGAACATGGTTGTGGTGGCAGGGGGGTCATCAGGAAGGTTAGGTGGTTCTTGACGTGGGATAAATGGTGCGTTAGCACCTTACCTGCAGATCAGAATCAAAGCAAACCACTGCCTCCTATTTATAAGATTCAGGGTGAGGCTGAGCTGAGCTCGCAAGCAGATCCTGCATCCCTGGCTCATCCGAGGAAGTGCTGTGAGACTGTTCTCTCTCCCCCAGTTGCTGGAAGTGTGTAGGGTCTGGAAGGCAGAGTGCAGAACAAAGCCTCTTCTGGGGTTTTGTGCCAGGGAGGAGTGATTAACTTTCATACCCACTTGGTCTCTTCACTGCTGCAGAGATTCCAGTTTTCTTTAATGCTCTTTAAAGACTCACCCTGGCTGATCAGATCCTCCTCCATAACCCAAGCTTGGGAGAGCAGTCCAGTGGAGGAGGGCTGTACTATAGCTGACACCAGAAAGCAACTCTGTGGTCAGCAGTCTGCAGGTCTTGGAGATACTAGACGCTGGAGAAACACCTAGTTAGTTCTCAGGCCAAGTATAGGCTCTTTTATTCCTTCTTGTGTTCTCCAGTGCTGTCTCAGCAGATGCCCTATCATTCAGGCTCAGCCAGCTCTGCCAGAAGTCATTTCACTACTGTAATGTAAACATACCTACCTATTTCTATTAAGAATAGCTTTGAGAATAGTTAACATTTTTGGCAGAAAATTTTCAGCTTAGGTTAAATGTTCTTCTCTTAAAAGCAAAACTCAGAAACAAAAGCTATCTCCTGAAGAGCAAAAGCCTTTCTTTTTCCCCTTTCTTTTCCGTTTCCTTAAAGCCTTTCTTTTTCCCCTTTCTTTTCTGTTTCCTTTTCCTCTTTTCCTTTTCCTTCCTCTTCTCCTTTCTCCTTTTTTTTTTTTTTCTTTATCAAAGGACAAATACAGGAAGGATTTCTGAGATTTTGTTATTAAGCATTCCTTTGCAGGAAATTTTACTTCGCCAGCTTCTGAAAAATTCTTTGGGGAATGGAAGTCACATGTGAAATCTCATAGATTTAGTCAGTTTTGAACCCAGTTCTTAGAGAAATGGAAGAGTGCTTTCTTCCAGCCCACAAAATTATTTCCTGCACGTATTTTGAGCCCAGAAGAGATCATTTGTGTCTGATAAGCAAGTAGAAAAGTATAAATGTGTATGTGAGCAGCCGACAATGTTGCAAACCTAGGAAGGAATATTGGTTGGGGATTTACCCTTTAATTCTTGCAACTCAGCAGGTGGGAGGGTCTGTGGTAAAAATTTTGGAGAAGGCAATGAACAAGAAAGAGTTTACAGGCAGCTTAGATGCACACAGTTTTTGACGAGTTGACGAGTTGCTCTTCTTCCATTTTTTATTTTCCAAGTGGAATAAAATATAAATAATTGAGCTTACCATGGCTTTAGCTTAAAAATTAGGTGAGTAGCAGAAGTCTGTGTGTTCACCTTCACACTGCTAGTAGGAGGGGGAGAGGAGATGCTGACACCTGAGCGTGCAGCTGTTTGCAGAGGTTTATGTTGCCCACCCAACTGATTTTTCTTTCTCATCCTGTTTGTCAGGGTGCAGAATTGCTATTAATCGTGCATTGAGATGAGGTGTTGCAGCAGTTTCTAGCTCCCTATCTCCCAGCACAGATGGGTGCTGCCTACACCCATGCTTCTTTCATAAAAAATGTAGGTGTATATCTCTGCTGACCTCAGATGAGGATGTCCTGGAAGGTTCTGAATGTATGTTTGGTGTGCAGAGTCTTTCTGTTTGGAAAATCTCAAATGAAAAGTATCAGTAGCATTTATCAAGCTGGATTTTCCCCAGAACACTTGTTCTTTCTCTCTTTATTTCTTTTGTTCATTTATTTATTCATTTGTTTTTTGAGGGGGAGTACTGTAATTATTCATGTAATCAGTATTTTGTGGAGACGAGAGGGTTAAGATCTGATCTGATGGCATTGGCAAAACCAGAATTCCTGTAGGTTTGAAAGCCAGGTTCTGCTCTGTGGCAAAGGAGTGCTGGTGAAATCACAGCACAGGATTTTCTGTCAGCAAAAGTCCAGGCTGTTCTCTTTAGAAATTAAAAGGAAATAATGATTGTGACACTAATAACTGCTCTTCATTTAACAGATGCTTGCCACCATTAGCAAGGGCAAGGGGACACAAGCTGTTAGTGAACTCTTTCTTTAGATCAGCTGGTAAACAACTCTGAGCAGCAGCTAGGAGAATATTTGCTTTGCCCATTAGTAGCCAGTTCATTGTTGTGAGCCGAACCAAAGTACCTGACAGAGCAAGAAGTGCTCTCCAGACGACCATCTTCTAATGGCACAGAATTTGGATCACACAGAGGCTGACAGCCCTTGTAGTTTATAAATAGCTCTGTCTGGAGAACCATGGAGTCCTTGCTCTTGGGTGAGCAAGTTCTATGTTTCTGTGACTGCCCAGTTCCTGGTCCCTAATGAACCTAGGTATGCCTGACCGGTTCTGGAGCAGGACCCCTCTGTAGACAAATCATCTGCTTCTGCTGCAGAGCAGGCCCCTGTTGTTGAGCAATACACACTAAATTGATCTTTGCACCCCAAAGGGCTGGGGCTGAAGTTGTGAGCAGAGGTCCTTGGGGAGCTGGACTTGCTGTTTGTGCTTCTCAGTCACTCACCCCCTCCCCCTCCCAAAAGTCTACTGACCTTAGGGCCATTTCAAAATTGCCTCAAGCCATCCATGGTGCTTCCTGACAGGTGGCATCCTTGTATGTGACATTTCTGCGTCTCCCGAGATCTTTCCCTGCCATGATAACTGAGAACTGCTGTGGGCACCTGTCTGCCCTGTTTCCGTTGAAACTCTTGTTGAGTGGCCCTTGCAGGCAACTACGACACTTGGAATGAAAATCTCTTGCTCTTCCCTTTGGAGCCGGAAGAGGCTGTTTTTCCTTGGCTCTCCCTTCACCACGTGCTACTGTGCCAACCTCAATTCTAGGCCCTCGCAACAGCTCAAATTAGCAGAGTGCTGAGAAACAGCCTCTGAGTCCTATAAATGAGAGTGTGTGTTGCTTGCTGGGGAATAAGAAACTTTCAGTGGTTGCTCTAACCTAGCTCTCTTTCTCAGCAGGAAGCTTCCCATTCAGGATAAAGCTCTGACTGGGGAAGATGGGAACAGAGGGAAGACAGGAACTCCCAGATACAAGAGCAAACTTTATGGATGGCTAGGGTGGGTTCACACTTCGCATTTTGCCGTGAAGTAATTGGCCTCTCTTCTCTGTTGTTCAGATAAGTCCCTTTCTGTAGGCCTTCTCTGAAGCACAGGCTGTGACCATCCATGCCATTTTATTGGGTAGGTCCACAACACTAATAGTACCACAATTGCAGACTCTCTTCCCTTCCATTCAGGACTGCCCTTGGACAGCTCTTGGGTGGGCTGAGGGAATGGGATCAGGAGAACAAGAAGTGGAGGGGAGAACCTGGCATATGTTCCTTTTGCGGTAGACACACGGTGGCTCTGGCTTGGGCAAGAGATGTCCAGTGTGTAGTGCTGTTCTTCATACCACATATCTGCCTGTCTGCAGCTGGCCAAGGAGAAAAACAGCATTTTCACAAGCGAAAAAAAAATCATCCAGAAAGCTCAGGGAGAATAGACATCCCAGAGAAGAGTGTCAAATGAATCTTCTTGTGTCCTCTGAATTCCCATCACCAGGTTTTATTAGAAGCATGAAATGCTCCCATGAGATGGGTAATGTAATTATAGACAGATTTTTCCTGTGTCTGTGGGGAAAGAGGAGCTGAAAAGGGTTAAAAAACCAACTATAGCGCCAACCCCTGTGCCTTGCCTCATGCAACTGTTGTACATTTTGACGTGGAAAATTACTAAAATTCACAGTGTCTGTGTGGAGGGGCACAGCTGGCATCTTGCATTTTCAGTTGACAAAGACATGTTTTCCTTTCAGTGCTGTCCCCTACGTCTCTGACTCCAGGACTAAATGCACAGGCAAGGTTTTATCTCCTTATAGGTCATCACAAAAAAAAAAAAAAAAAAAATCCTTGCCCGGGCAAGCTTATGCCTTTGGTAAAATTGTGCATCAGAGCTCTATGTAGGGAAGTGACAGTTTAACAGAAAGCAGCAGGCTAGTTTTCATCTGTGAACATTTAGAGGGAAGGAAGATGAGAATCTAGGGAATACCTTGATCTGTTAACACTCACCATATGGTAAACTCTTTTTTTGTTTATTGGTACCCTATGAAAGCCTGACATGAGTTTTCCCTTACAAATATTTTATTTTCCTCCTTTGCACATATGTTGATGGAGACTTTCATCCTCGGATATACAGACTGAATTCCTGTGGAGTTTTTTTGTGGAGCAGCAAATCCAGATTAAGGTAATCAGGCAGAAGAAGCCAGCTTCCTAAAGACCAAATCAGAACCAGATGCTTACAAAAGCAAGAAGGCTTAAGATGCAATTTACAAAGCAGGAGTCTAGCTGTAAATACGTTTAGAAGTAAATCATCTGTTGATCAGTGTGATCCACTTCCTGATAGCTTATTTCCACTTCTAGAAGATCTGTTTGCAATCTATTTATTTGTTATCACTGGGAAATGTTAAATTCAAGCAGTAGTGATGATCCTGCTCTTGGTGGGATTTCCAAGGTCTGGGCTTCTGGAACCTCCCTTCTGTTCCCAGGAGAGGCAGCCACCGACCACTCCCCTGCTCAGCCCAGGACTGTCAATGCTAACAGCAGTTCGTCCTAGCTCCTTCTAAGTAAGGGAGATTGTCCATATAGAAGGAAGCTGTCTTATCATGCAGGAAGGAGAGTCGCACTATGACGCCTTCCCATGACATGCAGATGACAGTTTTTGCAGTGCTTGAGCTGGCACCAGAGAACATCCCATTCATTCAGAAGCACTTGAGACTGAGTGCGAGATCAAGCCCATTTACTTCTTTTCATTGCCAATAGCTCCTGCTCAACTCAACCTTGGGCATGGCCAGGTGAACCTTGCTGTTTAACTCTTGTAGCTTCCGACCTGATCCTCTGCTTCAGCCAGCATGGCCATATGTGAGTGGATTGTCTGGGCACAGCCTGGGAGCTCTACAGTACGAGAAATAACACATCGAATGAGGCAGACATACCCACTGCAGTTCATACACTCTGCAAACAAGAAATCATTGTTTCCGTGGACTTCTTCACTCAGTGCATGCTCTTTTTCTCTGCTTTGATGGACACCTTCCTCAGCCAGATGCAGCTCTCTGAATCTTCAGTGGAGCAGCAGAAAAAGGCATGAGCTCCGAAGCAAGAGACTTCGGAGGTCAATTTCTGCCCTTACCTGCTGAGCTCATTGCCCAAAGCAGCAGGTCACACCAGGCCCTGTCCCCTCAGCTTGGGACTCTTACCCGAGATGGGTGCTTCACAGGGCCTCACCACACCATGGGGTCAACCATGGCGGTGCTGGCCACCAGCATGCCTGGCCACCTAGTGTGCCCCATCCAGCATGGGAGTCTGGCTGGGAGGTGCTGACCAGAGGTCACCACAGGCCATTCTAAACCCAACCTGTACAGGGCAGGGCCAAGCGGGCCACTGTCTCCTGGCCCCATCCACTTCCTGGTGCAGCTCAGCAAGGACATCCCCTATCCACGGAGGGGCTGAGTTTCCAAGGAGCCTTTGGAGATCACTTAGTGCCCCCCCCTCCCCTACCCTCCCCCCCGGCTTAAGCAGAGTCACCTAGAGCACGTGGCCAAGGACTTGTCCGAGAAGGGATCTGAATATTCCCAAGGTTGGGCACTCCACCACCTCTCTGATCAGTCACCCTCAGAGTAAAAAAGAACTTTTCCTTAGATTCAGACGGAGCTTCATGGGTTTCTGTCCAGGACCTTGCCTCTTGTCCTGTCACTGGGCACCACTGCAGAGTCTGGCTCCGTCTTCTTTACATCCTCCCTTTTGATATTTGTATGCATTGATAAGATACTCCCTCAGTCTTCTGTGGGGCTCATTGTGAGGAGCCACAAGCCTGATGTAGACATTAGCTAGTGACCACCCCAGGAGACACTCTGCTATGACGAAATGCCACTGCTGAGGACCAACATCACACATGGCATCTGTAGCTGAGTCTTGGTCCAGCACTGTGTCAGCTAGATTAACTCTTCTATAATTTTGTTTATAACCAACCAGACCCTTTAAATATCAAGGGTTCTGCAAGGCACAGCTTTCAGAAAGGCAGAATAGCTGCTATTTGCTTTGGACTTGGGCTGCTGGGCCCCAGGGATAGCTGATGGGAAGAGGATGGACTGTCTTCTTGCTGTGGCTTGCTATCAGGTTTTGTTACTGTCAGACATATTTTGGGCCCTAATACCATGTCCTGATAATAAAAGATTTTGAAGTGTTCCAGAAGGCAGATGGAAGCCAGCACTTTGAACTGCTGTATCTACCTGCTTGTTTACACCTTTCAGATCCAGCTCACAGAGGTTTTTCCAGGCTATTTCTCTTGCTCTGTTAGAGCTGATTTCAGGCAGTTCTGTTAGAATTACTACACAAACAAAGCATCTCCGCAGCACAGCAGGCTGGGGCATTCAGACAGGCTTCAGACAGGAAGATGATGATGTACTAACTCACTGACTCTTTCAGGTGCACACGGAGCTTTTTATTTTACCTCCATTTGCTATCGATTCTGGATAATCAGCCATGCCGTTCCCCTCTGTTGCACAGAATTCAATACCGTGTGCAGGACAGCGTCTCCTGTACACGCTGGGGAGAGGAAGGTTCTGCCATGAGGTTCTGATTAGGATCCAGACTGCACCTGGTTAGGCCGGCATTTCTTCTCATTTGGAGGTCCATAGTGGCTCTCCAGCTGTTTCCCCGTGCAGGCCCTCTTCTAGAGAGCTCACGGGCCTATGTCTTCCAAAAGGCATCCTGTTTAATCATCAGAGATGCTCATTTATGCTTCTCAGAAAAGAGAGTGAGGGTCAGTCTGGATAGAAGGAAAAGCACTGTTAACTACTGTGGGCGCTGCTGGGAGAGTAGCTAACACGATCTGAGGCTGATGTTTTCCATGACTTTCTGCCTGATATGACTTTGCATTTTGCCAGATGCTCAGCATCTGGGGCTGCCACTTTTCCATATCAGGGGTATGCCTCTGGCTGAATGTTGTTTAGGAAGTTTCAGCTAAAGCTACTGAGCTGTTGTAGGGAATGACATTTGCAACAGTTCACTGCAAAACTCCTGCCTGACACTGAAAGGAAGCAGGCTGAACAGGGAGAAGAGGAGGAAGGGAGCTTCTGGAGAGAAAACATAAATACACGAAACACGTGCATCTGAAGGGCAGATTCTCCGGGCAAGCCAGAGAGAAACTACCTGCGTATCTGGGGCTGACAGGACTCCTTGTGCTCCTTGCTTTTCTTCTGTTAGCAAATGTGTCACCAGCAGCAAACACTGTCTCAGACCGTGCTTCCCAGAAACAGAAAAGATATGTCCAGGTCATCATACCTGAGACCCTGAAAATCACAAATCCCTGGCTCTAGCAGTTGAAATAGGTAGAAAAAATTCGCCAGTTTTGGAGCAGAAAGTAAAATTCCCATGGAGTTCATTTTGAAAGGCTGTAATGATTAGATTAAAAGAAGTATTGCATTTATGAATCATACATGGATCCTCACGATCTTCCTTTGTTGCTTGAACTAATTAAGGCAAGTCAATTTCCATCCCCTGCTGCTGCCCCATGTCTTGGTGCGAGGCTAAAAGATGAGCAGTTCACAATGAAATTTTTATAGATTTGCTCTACCATGTTCAGCTCCTAAGTATGGTTCCTTATTAGTCTTCTTGTCCTGTAACCTACTGCATCTAAATATTCTGTGCATGTGTTCTGCACTAGTCCTGATGGATTTCACTTAGGTAGTATGTGAGGCAGCAGTGCTCCCCCTGTAATACTTCAGCCTCTCCACAAGTACAAAATAGAGTTAATTCATTTTGCCTCATCTCAAGACTGATTTAGGATGTTCTTATTTGTTAGCATATTATCAAGGGAAACAAGCTAGTTGCAAAGGCAAATTACTAACCAAAGAGTACAGAACTCAATGCTGTCCTTGCTCCCCCTCTGCTGTTCCCTTCCTCCCCATGACCATGAGATGAGACTATGACCATGGCCGCCTTCTTCCACCTGTTAGTCCCCAGTTCTGTCTCATGCAAAGCAAATGTATTCAAATCATCACCCCACTTCTCTGGCTCTTCAGCCCTATGTGCCAAATGTCCCAGAGGTGGGAGAGGTAGCAGTGCGGTATAAAAGAATGTGTGCTGCTTCTGGAATATGTCCTAGAAATAAATTTATTGTATGGCAGCAACAACAAAACTTAGTTATAGCCTGTACCTTTGCTGCTTAACAAAACATTGGTTGGGTTTTCTAAGGCTCCAGTGCCCAAGAAAGCCAAAACCATCCTTAATATGCTGAAGGAGTGCATAAATGGCATCAGTTTTGTGCCCAATTAAGGGGAAGGGTGGGGGTTGGCAAAGTCTAGGAGGAAAGTTTAGCTTTATTGTGCCAAGAATAGCTCATTTAAGATGCAAGGTGACACAGCAATCAATATGATGGATCATAACAAGCGCTGCGAACTGAAAATTCTCAAGGAGAGCTGCTGCAACTGCTTCACTCATTTGCCTATTTTGCTTCTATTTCCTGTGAGGGGGAAAGTTCATTTAAAAATAATAAAAAAAAAAGACAGGTAGAATTTTTCCCTCTCTTCCAGACCTGCAAATCTCCATTATTCAGTATTTATCAACAAGATACATTGCTCATTATGCATTTTGAAGGGATGACTGTATTCAAAGATGAAGGAGAAAAAAGGCAAAGTCTGATTTCTGGACTTGAAAGGATCCTCATGAAAGGCAGATGTTATGATGAGACTTAAATGGCCTGAAACCATCTTTATTTTTCCAGCATTCAAGCAGTCAGCTTGCCTACTTTCAATTCCACAGCCTTTAGAGATGAAATATATCCTTACGGTGCATTCACTGAATGCATGACTCTCCTTCCAGCAACTTACTTTGCAGGCAATGAATTGCATGTAATATAGATTGGATCCAGCTGGGCATTGGATTAGTGATCATTTCTGCAAGCCGTCTGCATACAGGGCTGCTGCCAGCTAGACTCCGCATACAACGTACATTGTGCAACAATAAAAGAGTGTGTACCTTAGAGGCTGTATAGGGACATATTGGTCTGTGTATGGAGCTGCCAGACTCTTATGTTTGTGTGAACAGCCAAAAGTGGCTGAAAACATCTGTCACCATCCCCAGAAGTTTCACACAGGTTAAAAATAGCTTTTTTCTTCGCTGTGGTCCAGCATGGAATGGAGAGGTCATAGTGGTCACTGGCACCAGGAATAACAGGAATCAGTGCTAATTAGACAAATAAATGGAACTAGCAGTTAAGAGAAGGGACTCTTGATTAGTTTTTGTTCCTCAAAGGTGGATACCAAAAGGGGGCTGAGGAGTTTCCAGAGCAGAGGGGCATTCCTACCCATCACTTTGTTCTGCAACCTGCCCCAGGAGCTTTTTTCAACTAATGAGCAGGGTCCAGGTGATGACAGCCATCCTATGAGACTCCCAGTCTCTTTAAATGATCATTCCACCTTCCATTTCCAGCCTTAGGGCAAGCGCAGATCCACTGCATGACTGAATGCAGGGGCTGAAGCTGTGAAAGGAACGCCTATTCAAAGAACTCCCTGCACTTAAATAGGTTTCCTGACCATTTCTGGAGCTGCCCAGGAGAGGAGTGACCAGAAACACACCCCAAGGCCCCATCCAGATTATTTCCCCTGTGTTAATTTCAACACCCTGAAAGGGCTGCTGGGAAAGTGCCACTTGCCTATGCAAGTTTTCCTTTTTCTACAGGTGGGTAAGATATACCCATGTCTGTGAGGACAGAAGGGAAGCATCCGCCCCCTGACGAATATTATTCTTCAGAGGGAACACCCACCCAGGCCTTGCTTTGCTGCAGTGAAAGCCATTGCATCTTCTGGGCTGTATGCATGGTTCTCACGGTGTCCTGTGGTGCACAGGCTAGAGATGTAGGTCTAACCAAAGTGGAGCATGGGTGAGTGAGCCGTCTCCCTGCCTTCTCTTTCCCCTCAGGTACTGGCAGTCCTTGGCAAAATGGAAGTCATGTCTCAGCACAATACCTTTGTGCTATTGGAGCTGGGCCACTGCAGCTCCATGGGGTACCAGGAAATTGTTTTCTTTGTATTGGTAGTGCTTTAGGTACTTCCTCTCCTCCCCTTTGCTATTCAAGTGCTTGTCAATAAGTATCTAATCTGTGTTTCCCAAACCAAAATGCTGCCTGAGACAGAAGATCTCAGCTTCTGGGACAAACAGTGCAAACACAATTAAGAAGACTTTTTCTGCTGTTGGTCTGGCAGTTCCTTGTGAACATTTCCTTCTACTTGTTCATCTTTCCATACTGCACTGTTCTTTGAGCTTATATCTTTCTGTGATCTTCCACTAGATTGTCACTAGCCTATTTTGTTTCTTGTGTTTCCTTTTACATAGCCACCTTCAAGGAGATTGCTCCAACTCATTGTTGCTTGCAGCTAGGTTTGCATCCAGTTTGTTGCACCTTCTCTGTTTTCTTGGTCAAGTCACCTGCAGGCTCTCAGGCTGTCAGGAGAACTGATGTAAGTAGGCTCCACCTTGTTTTATTTTTTGTCTCTGGAACAGACCACGTCCACCATGGAAAACTTCTCCTCTCTTGCTTCAGTTCTTGTTCTTCACTTACTGTCTTCTGCTGTGGGGTGTCAGGAAGGGCAGAGCCAGTTCTGGTGTAAAAAAGAGGCTGAAATATTTCTTTTTCTCACATTGCTGTTGAGATATACGTTAAGGGCTCAGCCTGTGAGAGAGAAGTTTCAACACCAGTACCAGCTCCCATTGCCCTCCTGCAATGATGAGGTTGACCATATTCCTAACAGAGTGTGACAGCATCCACAAGGAACTAGAAACAAACTGCAGCGTTGTGGAGACATGCCAGGTGAACTGATTACAAGGGTAGCTGGGAGAAGTTGAAGAGGACTGGGAATTAAATCCCTTTGACTTCTGGTAAACCATGTTTGCTGTCTGCAGACCGCTGCTCTGCGGCTTTGTGAGCTTGGTGAATGCTTCTCCCAACACGTTAGCCAGGACTATAGAAAAAAATGTTTTGAATAGCTCTTGGCTGCAGCACTGTTGCCTTCTGCAAACTGCTTTCTGTAGCCACGTCTGCTCTTCATGGCCTCTGAGCCATGGCCAGACTGCTGGGAGAGCTGGCAGTGGGAGATCTTGTGGCAGAAACCTATGGTACAGTTAGTGCTGATTTTCCTTTTTACAACTTGCTGGCACAGTGGCGCAGTCTGCGGGTCCCAGCACAATACCATGAATTTACATTATCCTAGTCCCTGAGGATAGTGGACATTTCAATATTACTAGGCTCCCAGGGCTCCCAGGCATCCACTGCACTCAGAGGAACAGGTTGCCAAAGGTATGAATGATGGTTTAGGAACATAAGGAATGACCTGCTGGCTTAGGCCTCTGTCCCTGACTCCCTAACCTCATCAGCAGAGAAGCTATTTAGGGAGATCAGTTCATAGGGATACAGGCTTGTAAACAGGTACTAAAGGGATGATCCCAGCTCCAGTGACAGGTTGCTGCAAAAAGTGGCCAGCATGACCCCGATCTCCCTAAATAGCTATGTGCTTTTACTGTTTTAATCCAACTTTGTTCCATTTTGTTTCATTGAGTGCCCCCTTGCTCTAGGACTGCTGAACAGCTCTGCATTCACTTTGTCCTTCACCTTCATGATTTAATAAACACCCTCATATTCCTCTCAGCCATTTCCTTTCCAAATTAAAGAATCCTGGCCTTTGTAGCCTCTTCCTCTAAAATGCCACCTCCTGATTGCCTTTCTTTGTCCACTGCTCCTGTCTTACTGTAGGTCTCTATAGAGACCAGAACTGCATGCAGGACTTGAGATGGGTGTGCCAAGATTTTATGTAGTGAAGAGTGACTCCCTCCTGTTTTATCCTCCATCCTTCCCTGGTGATGCCCAGTTTTTTTTGTTTTGTTTTGTTTTGCCTTCCCTTCAGCATAGTGCTGCTGTGCATTGAGCCAGTGACTGCAGACCTGTCTGCACTGCAAGCAGAGTATGTCTTAAAAGGGGAGGGCCCTAAGACCTTGTCCGTGAGACTCCCTGACTCACACTTTCCTCAGGGTCATATGGAGCTGGTTACTGTGGCCTGTACTGGCCACCAAGGAAGCAGGCCTACTTCCTCGTAAAGCTCCTCAAGACACAAAGCAGGAAGGCTTGTTTTCGGGGATCTCCAGTCAGGGTAAGGCATTAACTGTTCATCCCCATTAAAATGAGGGCATTTCTAGGGAGGAACAGTGTGGTAAGGTCCCCTGAGTCGGTGATGCTGGTGAGCTGAGAGCTTTCTGGCAGATAAGGGGGGAATGAGTCTCAGTGGAGATGTCCTGATCTCTCACCACCATCAACGGAAAGGGTCTTGACTTACATGTAGGTGCCTTAAGTTAAGGGCAAACATGGGTTGCACAAGGACATGAAGGAGTCCTGTTGCAGGACAGGACAACTGACCCTTTCTGCTTCTCCTCTCTTTTGTTTGCTGCTGCAATGCAATCACTATTAAACAGTAATGCATCGACAGTTTCAGCCTTCCCTGCAGAAACAAACAAAGCAAATCTGTGCAGATTCAGGAAGGGAGAGCATAATCTGTTAAATATCATGCAAAGAAAAGAACAGATGTTCCCTACACCTGGCATTTATTTCCACATATACCATTCTTTGCCCTGATGGTTCTTTTTAGACAGATAAACTATGAGCTTTCACCTATTGTAATCTGTATGGTTGTGATTTCCTGTGTAAATAGTGCCGGTTATAAATTTTGTACCCTTTTATTCTTCCTCAGAGAAGCAATTCATTAACAGATGTTCCTTTAGTCTGTAATCTTTCTAGCTTATGCTGATGTTAGTAGAGCATTCTTCTGCAAGGACAACCTGACTTCCACCAGCAAATTCTGTGCACCCTCACTTGAATATTGTGCAGCTAAGAAAATGGTTTCAGAGGGACATGAGGAAGTCATTCTGCAAGTCCTGGGCCAGGTAGATTCTTCCTTCTCATGCAGTGAACTCAGCTGAGCCTCTGAAAACATCTTCATCCATTCAGGTTCCTCTCTGAATCTTCTTTACCAGCCAGGATAGTAGGTGTAGTGAGAGTGGGCCAATCTTCAGTCAGGGAAGGTTTTAAGACCTTTAGCACATTAGAGAGGACAAAGTTCTTTACTTAAAGTCCTAGCATACAATAGAGACAAGTAAGGAGTACTTTGAAGCATTTACAGCCTATTTCTAATAATCAGGCAAATACAGCTGCTCGCTGTGGGGAATGAATTCATATACAGCCACAATTAATAAAGCTGCCTCCAAGAATTCAGCTAAAAAAAAAAGTCATTCTGTACATGTTTACTTATTCTAAGATTTTTACTTCTAGGAGAGGAATTTGTAAAGAACGAAACGCCCTGTCCTTTTGCATTCTTAGGAAGGCATCCCTTCTTGACATACCATGGTTCATGTTGATAGCTCAGTTATAAGGGGTGAGTTGAAGTCCAGTGGCTCTGACTTCAGGTAGGTCAGCATGCTGCTTCGGGCAGAACACTTAGCCTCCTTTTCCTCCATAAGTCACGTTCCTCTTCGAATTTTTACTGGTGAACTAGCACGTTTCATGGAGAAGTTATATTTGTCCGTAGCTCCATAGGGACAAGAAGAAAAAGAAGATACTGATCCAACCCTTGCACACAGGCATGAATCCTTTTTGACCTCTATGGCAAGAAAGAATAAGAGTAATTACTATAACCTCTCCTGTGAACCAGGCACTAACAAGAGGGACACAAAAGCACAGGTGCAAACAAGGTGCGGATAAATAGGTATCATCAGGTCCTTGGCTGCGCTAACAAAAGCCCTTTCCACTCTTCTGACAGAACAGAGAGGTCTAATGGTGCACGTAACACGCAGTTTTAAGTGACAGTGTCTTTGATTTCTTTTTGACAGGACAGGGGCTGAATTCCTCTTTGAATAACAATGAAGTGCCTAAAAGCAGTATAATCTCGCAGATACACTCTCTGATGTAAAAGGGCGCACCTTCCGATCTTGGTGAATGGCATACTTCATAGTGTTATTGGACTAAGTGGTACATAAGGAACCTAGCTCTTAATTCTCATGTACATCCATAAAGGCATGCTTCTGCCAGAGATTTCCATGCTTTATAGCTGCAGGGCTCATCACTGTCTTTTGGCAGATAGAAAAGAAAACTCAACTGAAGATTTAGCCAGTAAATTGGAGAAAAAGAAATCCATGATTTTAGAGCTCTGTAGAGCGACTAATCCACCCCTCTCCTCCCACCTCTCTGCCCTTCAAGCCTTGAGCTCTGTGCTTGCATTTAAATCAATCCTGTTTGCAGAAGCTAGCCCTTATTCTAGCAACCTTCAGGATTTCTTCCCTATTTAATGCCATAAGCAGCACTGTTCTGTAACTGTGTAAAGCTCAATTAAATATGAACAGAGAGAGAGAGGGAGGGAGAGAAAGAGAGAAAAGTATCATATTTTTTGTGGATCCTGCCAAAACGTTAGATCTCCTCCCCCTTCAGGCTTCTGCTCTGTTGGCTTGGTGAGCAGAGCACGGTCCTGGGTTTCTAACGGAGGCAGAAGTCTAGCAGCCGTGGGGCAGGAAGCGTACCATAGCTCAAACAATCATGGCCTGTCTACAAGGCAGAGCTATTCCAGGACATGCCAGGGTTCAAATTCAAAAGGACACTAGCAGTCCCAGAATTCGCCCCATTTCACTGCAGCTGCAGTCAGTGCTTAGGCTCCCTCTGTAGTCAGCTGAAAAATGCAGGCTCTTTGAGCATGATACCCAGCTAAGTTCTTTCAAGAAGAGCCTGCCTCTGCAGTGATTTGGGTAACTACCATTTTAGTGACCCAAGTGAGATGTCTGAAGTGAGGTGGGACGAATCTAATCTTGGTCTGGTTAATCCCTCTCCAAAGTGGGTGAAGCCAAAATATGATTCGTAATCCTTGTGAGGAGCTGGTCATCCAGTTTCTCTGCCTAAATGCAACTCTGCCAAGGCAGCTCAGTGTTTTTCAGCTGAGGAGCGTAATCAAAGTTCGTTTCCTCTCAAATCAGGAGGACAGAAAATACATGTGATATGTGGCTGCTGAAATCAGTCCACTGAATGGCCTTAGTGGCAGAAGGATTATCCTTCTTCCTTCACAGCTCTGTTCATTTCTGTGGGCAATCACTCTTACATTTGGGAGTCTCGTTCACACATAGGGGCAAGGCAAAGGACCCCAATAGGAGCGCAATATAAGCATTCCCTTTATTAATATCAGGCAGTTCCATTATCTCTAAAATGGGAAAGAGCAACACTAGGATGTACTGCATGCCTTTTGCCATCCTGGCATATTGTCGTATTGGGTGATGCATAAAGAAGAAGGCTTACTGGGGTGCCTGGAACAAACACATAATGCATGTGCAAACACGTTCCCATGCTGGGAATAAGCTAGGCAATGCAGTAAACCATTACTAGTCCTACTTTCTATGCCTTAAAACAGAGCTTTGCTTCAGAAGAATTACAGGTATGTCCTCTCATCAAATGAAGCCCATTGTATATAAGAACAGCCTAATTAACTAATGCTAGGTAATTTACATAAAGAGAAATCTGAATTTTCTTTGGTGTAGAAATAAGTTTTTCAAATACCTTTACGTATGACTTGAAGCAGTATTACTGGGCGGAGGGATGATGATTCTGTCTAAAAAACACCCAAACTTAAAAGAGGGTGGCTCAGTCACCTCATCAACTCCAAAAAAAAAAAAAAAAAAAAAAAAGGGAAAGAAAAAGTAAGTGGTTTTATAGCTGATTGAGAAATGGGAGAACCATGACTGAATTTTTCCTGGTTTTGTCTGAAAGCTTCAGTTAGGGGAGGGAACCTCTGATATGATTTTAAAAGAGATCACTGCTTCCATTTCCTCAAACATTAAAAATCTGTTAGTTGTAAATGCTTCTGACGCATGCTGCTATGCCGAGAGCTGCTGGAGGAGCTTGGATGCCACATTTCTATAGGGCATTTTCATAATGTTCTGTAAAATCTAACTGCAAATTTGAAATTCCAAGGTGTATAATTTTTTTTTTTTTTTTTTTTTTTTTAGTATTGTAAATTCCCTCTCCGTCTCCTGGTGATATGCCAATCAAAATGTAACTTTAATTGCTTCATAAGTGCAAGATGAAAGGACATCTGTTTCACTGGCAATGAGCCCGTGTTCCTCACTACCTGGCACATTCTGGTCTGGGTTAATCACTGTATAAAGCTAGAGGGTCCCTTTTGCAGTGACGTGTGCCTCCAGAGATGTCTGTGGCAGCACAGTGGGGAAAGACACAGCTGCTCTTACTGAAGCTCTATAGCCCAACAGGGTGTTACCTGAAGAGAGGGTGATGGATGGATGGACTGTGCACTGGTTTTCTGGAAGGGAAACAAATGCAGGTGCCTCTCCTGCTTACCTGGCATGCAGGGTCCATCTGAGGTTGGGAGGAGAGTAGACCTCCATGGCAAAGCTCTTTTGTGTCCACATATATTCTGCTCTCCCCTTGACCAGGGGCCCTGTCACACCTCTGCCCTGGCCTGATGATTGCTCTCCCCGGGAATGCCATGCCCCCTTGCCCCTGCCTCCCCAAAATAGCTCCATGAAGACTGTGTTTCTCAGAAGGATGTTTGGCTCTTGCAAAGGGGCAAGTTTTTGACAGCTGTCATGTGGCATAAATAGTAAATGGGCAGACATGAAATGCAACACGGCCAAAGCCAACTTTTTGAGAACTGAAGGTAAAGAATCTGTTTCTGTGATCTGTTCTCAGTGGCACAAGTATCAGATGCATTTCCATAGCAGAGCAGTAAGGAGAATTGTTGGCAAACTAAGGTTAAAGCTGTGAGCAGGGCTAGTGCTTTGACGTTTCAACTTCAATAATACAGTTTTTCTTCAAAATATAGTTCCCTTACTGTTATTGGCATAGTCACAAACTTTTAACTACTCAGTTAGTGTAAAGTCAAGATCACAGAATCACAGAACCACAGAATGGTTGAGGTTGGAAGGGACCTCTGGAGATCATCTAGTCCAACCCCCCTGCTCAAGCAGGGACCTCTAGAGCATATTTCCCAGGAAATAGAGATACCTCTATTGTTTAATTAGTAAGGCAATCTCAGTCTGAAAATATATGATTACACCTGACTAATGCAGTAGCCCTTTCTGCTGGTACTTACTACCTAAAAAAGGAACCGATCTTTCAGATAGACAACAGTGTAGTAGGCCTCTGTGAATGGGTTGTTTATGCAGCTGCTTGCAGATGTACTGCCTGAATGTTTTCTTTTCTTCCAAAAAGGGCACTTCATTAAAATAACAACTTTACAAAAAACATGTCAATATTGATGAAATTTCCTTGAGAAGAAGAAAATGGAGCATAGTGCTTTGATAAGGTCTGACCTTTTCAGAGCTGCCTTTCAATTTTCTGTTTGGAATGACATGTCATTGTTCTTGGTTTGTTTTGAAATTTTCTATAATAGTAAACACAGATAGTTTGCACTGGAATGCAACACTGATGATGTCATAGAACTTGTTGTCCTGAAATAGTTCATTTTCCCCTAAATATTCTTCTGGGGAAAATTCATAAGTTAGTTCTTACAACTGTTTCTGGTTGGAAAATCTGGTCTTTCTCATATTCCTTCTCAACCACATAGTCAAATTCTCTCTATTTAATGAGAGGCCACGAGCAGTTTCCCTGATGTCATTTCTTGTTATTGATCCCTAGTGAGTGTTGCAGTGTACCTAGGCAGTGATCAAGGAGATATCCATGTTGCTAGCTTTCAACTCAGACAAGTTTTTAAAATGACTTCATGGAAAATAAGAGGTTTTGTTACATTGTACTTCATTATTTCTGGTCCATGTCTGCAAGGCAGTTGGGCATGCCAATGGAGGAAGAAGGGAAGTCCAGTCCTGCTCTGGCTGGTCAGTAGCTGGAACTGAACTCTGGTGAAGTCGCTTAGTGAGAGACTCTTTTTTGAAACAAGGAAATCAATTACGAACCGAGTAAGTGGGTTCATTTTCTGCAGTGCACTGGGCTGTGTGGTTCTCACCACACTGGAGAAAGTTGTTGAGCTGGTGTTAAGCACTTAAGGACTAAGTGAGGGAACACAGAGGATCCATGGTGGTTATTTTATGAGAGTCAGAGGGTGGTTCTATTCCAGATGTTTTCTGGTTTGGGGTGTTTGGTTTCAAAAGCTCTCTTTCTTTTTAATAAGTTTGTATTTTTTTTTAGGTTGTTGTGGGTGTATGTGCAGTGATGTGGACTTTTTAACTTTAACTTCTAGACAGCTCATTCAGAGCACGTGGCCCTCCCCTTATTACTTGCAGAATCACATCAGAAATATGTGAGTCTTAGTGAAAAATGTGCTTGATGGGTCCTGGCAATCTGTTAGATGTTCTGACAGGAGCATATGACAGTCCCCAGCTCATGTACAGAGCTCGTGTAGTGTCAACAGCTTCAGTCCCACAGTTACTTTTTCCTCAAAGAATTAGAGATGTCCATAAGTAATAACTGTAATGGAAAATCCCGACTTTGCTCCTTTGGTAGAACCACAGCACATCGTCACAGATCAACAGGATTACTTCTCCCACAAAATGGTGCATTTGCCTTGATTTCATGATTCATCCATGTTTATATGACTTAGAAGCTGGTATCATGGTTCATGTGAAAGATTTACGGGGCTATATTCAGCTTATAAATCAACTGTGCAACTAACATCACTCCACAGTCTTGTCACTTAAGTTTTTGGTGCCATAACTTAAACTAGATGATATTTTTCACAACGTAAGGGACAATGCACAGACATGCAGTGCATTTATGGCTGTGTTTGGCTGTGTGGAGCCTCTATGCTCCAGCCTCTCAGATGTGGATTTACTGGGCAGCGTAAGGGTAGCCTTACACACCTCCCCAGTGTAGTGTGTCTCCCTCGACATTGCATGCTCACGCATCATGTGATCACAAGCTCTTGAATATCTTAATCTCAAAATTTCCTAGAGACAGGGGACCAGTCGAAGATGAACATGAGTCAACATAGTAATAGTGTACTGAAAAAGGAAAATATTGTGAGGGAAGTGATGAACTTTGATCTCTCTGCAGCATTGTGAAGGACTCAAGTGCATCCTATTTTGGCACTACACTTCATCAAAAATGGAGACCCACTAGAGAAGTCGAAAGTAAAGATCAAAGTCCAAAATTGCAAAGTAAAAGAGATTTGGAGAAATGTGCAGTCACAGCCTTGTTCTAGTTTCATTTACAGGCTAAGGCTCTGGCAACAGGTACATCATTTAACATATGGTTAAATGATCTCTCTTAGTGCGGGGTTCATCATTTTCTTATTTATAGATGTCCTAAGTCCACTACCAATCTGGATCTCAGCTGAAGAAAATACTGTCCTGCCTTCAGGAAGGGCATTTTATTTTTATTTTTTAGCCTTCATTGTCTCTGACAAAAATGTAGTACAGAAAACCAGCAAGGAGCACGGATGCTGGAAGAGAAGATTGAGAGGCGATCTCATCAACGTGTCTAAATATGTGAAGGGGGAGTGTCAAGAGGATGAGGCCAGCCTCTTCTCCGTGGTGCCCAGCAACAGGACAAGAGGCAACGGGCAGAAACTGAACCACAGGAAGTTCCATCTGAACCTGAGGAAAAACTTCTTGACTGTGAGGGTGACAGAGCATTGGAACAGGTTGCCCAGAGAGGTCGTGGAGTCTCCTTCGCTGGAGATATTCAAAACCCATCTGGATGTGATCCTGGGCAATATGCTCTAGGTGACCCTGCTTGAGCAGGGAGGTTGGACTAGATGATCTCCAGAGGTCCCTTCCAACCTAAACGATTCTGTGATTCTGTGATTCTGTGAAGAGGGAGGAAGCAAAGATAAAGGCAGGAACGCAAGCTCTGTGAACAGTTTCCAGTTTAATGATAAGCAGTGGATTTTGCAACAGATGCTCAGAAATCTAAACACAAGTAATGTAGATGCTCTACAAGAAGGTAGCAGTTGAGAAACAGACTGGTTACACTGCTTGAAAAAAAATAAGATTTCAGTGTGTAAAGAAAACAATTCAGAGGACTTCTAGTGAACCTAGCGAAAGTGGCCTGTTTCTTGTTTTTATTTTAAGGAATGGTATTCTCACAGAGAGTGTGATTCTTTGTGGGAGAGCACTGCATCCTAAGAGAGGCTATCATGTAAAGGGAGAACTGCTGTTTGACATGGCAGTCAAAAGGTGAGAAAATACTTCAATATTTGGAGACATAGTGACTAGCCTGGGCAGAGGGAACTCATCAGGGACAAAGAATAAGTGTATTAGAATTTCTCACAGGAGTCCAACAAAATAGTTGGAGCTTCTTTTGCTTAGTTGGGGATTATCTGCTTTCTGAGACTATTGCTGTGATGAAGGAAACATTTTGTGCAAAATTTTGGTCCACCCAGCTATTGACGTGATTGTGGAGAATGTGGGTTCAAGGAAAATGTTGAAGGCTCACCTCCTCCAAAATTAAGAATGGTCCATGCCGGAGAGCGAGATGTCAAGCAAAGGAGGAAGGAAACCTGCATGGATGAACAAGTTGCTCCTGGCAAAACTCAAGCAGAAAACTGAAGTGTACATAGTGTGGAAGCAGGGACAGGTAACCTGGGAGGAATATAGGGATGCAGAGTATGCAAGGATGCAACAAGGAAGGCCAAGGCACATCTGGAATTTCATCTGGTGAGGTATGTCAAGGATAGCAAGAAGGGATTCTTCAAACACATCAAGAGCAAAAGGAAGACTAGGGAAAATGTGGGCCCACTACTGGATGGGGGAAGTGCGCTGATGACAAGGCAGAGATACCAAATGCCTTCTTCTCCTCAGTCTTTACTGCTAAGACTGGCCCTCAGGAATTCCAGACCCTGGGGACAAGACAGAAAGTCTGGAGAAAGGAAGACTCTCCCTTGGTCGAGGAGGATCCGGTTAGGGGTCATTTAAGCAAAACGGACACAGACAAGTCCATGGGCCCTCATAGGATGCACCCACAAGTGCTGAGGGAGCTGGCAGACATCATTGCTAGGTCATCTAGCAAATGCTCCATCATCTTGGAAAGGTCCTGGAGAACAGGAGAGGTGCCTGAGGACTGGAAGAAAGCCAATGTCATGCCAGTCTTCAAAAAGGGCAAGAAAGAGGAGCCAGGAAACCCCAGGCCTGTCAGCCTCCCCTCCAGCCCTGCAAAGGTGAGGGAACAGCTCCTCCTGGAGGTCATCGCTAAGCATATAGCATATGGAGGTGATCAGGAGTGGTCAACCTCCAAAGGGAAATCCTGCTTGACCAATCTGATAGCCTTCTATGACGGACTGACTGGCTGGGAGGATGAGGGGAGAGCAGTGGATGTTGTCTCCCTGGACTTCAGCAAGGCTTTGGACCTTCACTTCAACTCAGGAAGTGTGGGCTAGATGAGTGGACGGTGAGGTGGATTGAGAACTGGCTGGATGGCCGAGCTCCGAGGGTTGTGGTCAGTGGCACAGAGTCTAGCTGGAGGCCTGGAGTGTCCCCCCGGGGTCAGTCCTGGGTCCAGTCTTGTTCAACTTATTCATTAATGATCTGCATGATGAGACAGAGTGCACCCTCAGCAAGTTTGCAGATGATACTAAAGTGGGGGGAGTGGCTGATACAACAGAAGGTTGTGCTGCCCTTCAGAGGGACCTGGACAGGCTGGAGAGTTGGCTGGAGAGGAACCTGCTGAAGTTCAACAAAGGCAAGGGCAGGGTCCTGTACGTGGGGAGGAAGAATCCCATGCAGCAGGACAGGCTGGGGGTTGACCTGCTGGAAAGTAGCTCTGCAGAAAAGGACCTGGGTGTTGTGGTGGACAACAAGTTGACCATGAGGCAGCAATGTGGCCTTTTGGCCAAGAAGGCCAAGGGTGTGCTGGGCTGCATTAGGCAGAGTGTTGCCAGCAGGTGGAGGGAGGTGATCCTGCCCCTCTGCTCAGCCCTGGGGAGGCCTCACCTGGAGCGCTGTGTCCAATTGTGGGCTCCCCAGTCCAAGAGAGACATGGCGCTGCTGGATTAAGTCCAGAGAAGGGCCACTAATTTGACTAAGGGATTGAAGCATCTGCCATATAAGGAAAGGCTGAGAGTACTGGGCCTGTTTAGCCTGGAGAAGAGAAGACTGAGAGGCGATCTTACCAATGTGTATAAGTATCTGAAGGGAGGGTTTCGAGAGAATGGATCTAGACTCTTTTCAGCAGTGGCTAGCAGTAGGACAAGAGGCAATGGGCAAAACTGAAACACAGGAAGCTCCATCTGAACATAAGGAAGAACTTTCTTACTGTGAGGGTGACTGGAACAGGTTGCCCAGAGAGGTTATGGAGTCTCCATCCTTGGAGATGTTCAAAAACTGTCTGGGTGCGATCCTGTGCAACGTGCTGTAGGGGACCCTGCTTGAGCAAGGGGGTTGGACTAGATGATCTCCAGAGGTCCCTTCCAACCTCAACCATTCAGTGATTCTGTGATATGCTGGTAAATCTGTTCCCAAAAAGGAAAAAAAAGTCTTTTGAGCTTGTTAAATACTGTAGAGATCTGTTCAGAACAAAAATTACTCGAACTAGAGACCAAAAATCACCACTAAAAGTACTGAGCCACTAGTACAAGCTCCACCTCTGATAGCAGCACTGTGCAAATTCCATCTGAGTAGGTTACAGAAAGTACGTACAGATAATGAGGAAAACTTGCAAAGGTACATATACTGACGTAGTCTGTTCAGCCTACGGGAAGACATGCATTCTTTATAGAAAGTCCTTCTCCTAGGTAAGAGTGAAGGACTGTCGTGAAAGAAAGTGGCTAGCAAACAAGAGGTCTCACTTTAGGGTGAATGATCAGCTTTACATTTTCAGAAGGACTTTGCCACAGTATCAAGTGTTGTAGGATGCTGGAGCTATCTGTGAAGAGCAGAGGTCTTCTCTGAGAGCCTATACTGAATAGGGCAGGCAGCCCAGGCACTATTTATATCAATTCCCATACAAGGGACAGACTGACAAGCTGGTGATAGTCCAGCAAAGGCCTCTAATATGCTCAGAAAACTGGAGCAAATGAAGTGCAAGAATAGGCTGAGGGAACTGGTCTTGTTCGATCTGGAGAAGAGAAATCTTATGGTTTCAAAAGAAGGTTATAGAACAGGTGCAGCTAGACCCTTGCTTAGAGGTGCACAGGGAAAGGGTCAGCAGCAAAGTGGAAGACAGTGCTCTTTTTGGTGAGCAGCTTGAGGTCAGGATAAAGAAAAGTAAACCAATCAGTAAGACTCCTCTATATGGCTTCAGAACAGGACAGGGTGGTACTACATCCCTGCCAGAGCAGCGCATCAAAATCAAATTTGTCAAAAGAGAAGGAAGCCAGCGCTTTTGTGCTGAGTGACCTTCTGTGTCCAGCTGTACTCAAAAAGAAAGCACTCAGCAGCAGAAAAAGTATGAAATAATGAAAAATGTTTACTATGAACGTCTGGCTTGTTGAGCTTGTTTCCATTATCTGTCCTTAATCCCTCAGGCATTTCAGACTCTTCCATGCACAATTTACTAAAGTCCATTAAGTGGATGACTGAGTTAGGGTGCTCATGTGCATCGCTGAAATGGTATGTAGACTGTTTTTTTTACAAGATGCTGGTAAGATATATAAAGTGGAAGAATTTTTTGCCTTATTTGTTTGTACATTTCCTATTTACTTACGGAGTTACTCCGCAGCATCTAGTATCAAGGATTCAGTGGGATCACGTTAAAGACATTGGTTAACTGATGGATTTGATTTACTGGGGCTAGATTTAAGAAGTCCGCTCCAGAAGCAGCAGCAGCTGGTGAAATATTTGTGGCCTGGAACCATCCTTGACAAAAAAAGGCAAAGCTGTGCCCTGTGCTCTGTGTGATCTGGTTTTTGTACCAGAATGCTTGAGGGAGGCACTGCAGCAGGGATGTATGGTCTATTGAGATTGCCTGTGCTGCGCCTGAATGGGCTCTCCCCTACTTTGCTTGCAGGCTTTTGCACAAAAAGCCTTCTTTGCTCATCTTGCCCAGCAGGCGAGACCCCATTAGTCGAGGTGGTATGGCATGCACAGGTTGGAGTGGGATCAGGTGTTGAGGGGGGCCCTGTAGCACTAGTCAGCAGCAGAGATGTGAGGTTTCACCCTCCCGGAGAGTCTCAGAGTCACAGTTTGCTGTGAAAGAGGAGCCCCTACGAAGGCTATACAACAGCTCTCACTCGCTCACTGGTGTCTACAGATCACAGATTAGGCTGAGCAGCTTCCAAGAGGGAGCAGGAGCGACACAGTGTCACTAGTGACTTAAGCGAGTGACATAACAAACAGGACTAATGCAACTTCTGGGAGCCTTGGGAAGTGTCTGAACAAGGTTTAGTGTGCTCTGTTTTATGCTTCTAGTGCCTGGGCTGTGAGTTTCGGCTCTATGAGGTTTTGTTTTGTGGGTACTGGAAATAGTTGTTCTACATGCAAAGTAAATAAGGGCCTCCTCTGCACTTGCTGCCTCCATACGGCTTTCTTTTTTTTTCTTCTCCATATATGGGAAAAATGTAACTATGCACACAGTGGAGTCCGTGCTGTATAGCTATGCACATGTGCAGGCACAAGGTAAGGAGCTTTAGGGTGTGCTAAGTCACATCTGGAATTTGTATGCGGAGCCTGTAACAGAAGGTGTACTTAGTTGTCCTCTGTGTGAGTTTTGAATTCCCAGCAATGGTGGCATTTAGGAGGAAGATCATTTGTTTGTAGTGATGAAAGGCACCATCTCACTGCAGTCTGAGACAGGCTGTGTCATGGCTGATCCTTAGACTGAGAAGGCACAATTGCATTTTTGAGAAGAATGAGAAGATAATCTCCTTTTATTAAGGTCAAGAGCCTCCAAGGGCCTTGGAGGTAAATTTCAAACAGCAGCAGCCACTCAAAAAAAGCAGCAAGACTGCCAACCAAAGCATTGTTTTCTCACTGAGGTTCTAACTCAGCCAAGTATTTTACTGGGTCTTTAAACACTTGTGTGCATATTTTCATAAATTTAGTTGTAAGATCTTTCAGACCGCTATACACAGTGTCAGCAAATATTTTTCCAGAAGATACCTCCTGTCTCACTGTTGCAACACATTATGTGGTGGTCTACAGCCTCTGCAACTTGAGTTTACTTATGCAGCTCTTAAAGCCATAAAGGGAAATATTTTTCTGATTCTGTACTTCTACAGTCTCAAACAATAATTTTAATTTCAGTACCCCTATATAGTAGTATATATACAGTATACTTTCTTTAAACATGGGCCTTGGTCTAGGCACTGGAGAAGACAAATGAAAAACGTGTACTAATTTCAGCAGAAAATGGCTCCTGATCTGAATCAATTGCCAAGATACAACTGAAATATGTTTTCAAAGGATAGAACGATACATTATTCTTTCTTCATGGCATTATTCACTTGTTTTTTTCAGTGGACGAGCAGCAAGGAGAAAAGTCTAGGTCTGAACTGTTTTGTTCATCCGTCTTGCAAGACTGATAGGTTCTTTCCACTGCTGCCTTTGCAATGGTGGGTGATTGGTGGTCCCACTGGTTGTGCTGCATGGGAACTGTGCATGAGGAAGAACTTACTGACTTTGTCAGGATCTTACTGTCTATCTGTTTCAAAATACCAATCGCAGATCACACAGTTCTGCTCTCTGTGCTAGCTCTCCATTCAGCAAAGCCCAGATCCAGGATATATCCCTGATTTTTGGGGCTCTGTGATGAAACTCACAGAGGCTGGAGCAGGAGGGGTCCACTGTGATCACCCAACTGTAACTTATGTGTAACACAGGAGAAAGCGTCTCACCTGCTAGATCTTGCATCAACCCTGGAAACGGTGGAAGAAGTGGGGCATGTCTTAGAAGGACCTTCAGCGTATGTCATTGCTCTGTCTTTTAAATCTTTTGAAGTTTTTCAAAAAACTTGGCATCCGGCACCTTCTTTGACAAGTGGCTTCCACTGAAATTTCTCTCAGTAAGTTAAGTTAGACACACAAATGGCAGAAAAAGGATAGGTCGGAATGGAAAGTGAGGACATTTGTGAGAGCAAGACTATGACTGTAGAATCCGCCGCTGAGAGACACAAAAATAGCTTTCTCTGCAAAAAAGAGCTCTCCCGCATCTCTTCTCTTATACTAATTTTCTCCTTCTTATTATTTCTTGTGGAAATAAGTAGCTAATAAATAAATAAAATCTGATTTTTCCCCTTTTGTGAAAGGGAAGAGTATTGTCATTTATTGTGAAAGGGAAGTATCTCAGATAATTACAACTGCAGAGAGAGTTTTGGGATTTAAAGTCAAAGCTGCATAGCTCTTCTATTGGATGACTAAAATTACTTCTGTTTAGTGGTTTATTGAAATGAAAATACCCTGAATGTATTTCATGCACTGCAACTGTGGAAAACCCAGGCTGATTATCCATATTTTGACTTCTCCCTTTACGGTGGTAGGTCTTGACAGCACAGAGTACTTCCAAGAGCAGGCACCATCAAAAGTCTAGGTATTCATTAGTCCCACTTCAGGCTGACTTTGAACCTGTCCTGTGCTGTCAGTCTGCAAGAGGAGTGTTTCCCTCATGGACCTTTATTTTGACAAGCAGAACTTTTATGAGGAAATCTTTCTCTACATTTTCCTTGACATAGCCTCATTTATCGAAATGAGGTCTGTTACAAGATTTCCTTCTTCTTTTGCCCTTGTGATATTTTCCTTTCACTAATTTTACCCTCCCACTGAGGATAAACTTGCATATAAGACTGGATCACACAAAAGAATAGCCAAACTTTTCTTTTGGGATAATCAAATATCTGCCTTTACGGGGTCCCCACTGATCAGCTGTCATAGTTCAAGTCCTTCCTCTCTCACTGAAGCTCTTCACAGATGATTATTGATTTGTTACACTGAGCTAAAATAGCTGAAACTACATCACAGATGTTTAGAGACCTTGTCTGCTGGGTTGCATTGTATATAGAGTCCTTCTGACGACATTCACACAATAGCTCTTAATTTCCACTCTAGAGGCCTGTCTAAAAGACACGGTTTGTTTTAAAGGCCAGGTAGGGTTAATTCCTCTCTCATGCTGCTTTCCACAGTTGTTTGAGAACACAGTGCTTTTCTCTCATTAAGTATTTAAATAGCCCTGATCTTTGGCCAGCTGCAATACAAACGGAATAGCTGCTCTCAGTTAAAGCTGCTTTCGTTGTTAGACAGTCCAAGCTGGTACCAGGGCACTTTGCAAAATCAGGGGCTATCCCTTTCCATCCCTGAAGTCTCTGCTGGGGTGTCACAGGCTCTCCAGAGTGGCAACATTCAAGGCACCGTGGGATCCCAGGTCTGCTCTGCACCTAGGGGCAGCAAGGCCCCAGCTATCTTGAGACCTTTGGCTCGTTTGATCCTTGTTATGCAGGCTGCTCAGAGGTAGCCACAGAAGGCAGAAAGCCTTCTAATCAGTGGGAGCCTCTGTTGAGACCCTGGGGTTGCAGTGTTTAAAAGATGCCCAAGATCCTGCACAGCAAGGGGCACAAAAATCATTCTTCAGCATTATATCCTGTGTGAAAACAGCAAGCTGTGGGAGAAGAGACCAAGGCCTGGCTCAGCAGCATACATAATACCTTACTGGCAGAAGGGCTTTCACTTGGAGGAACTGCTGTAGACCCTGTTTTGTCACTATTAGGAGCAAAAATTCTGGACAGATGCTTTGATGTCAAGCAATCTGATGAAATATATGACTTTATGTCACTGAGATCACCTTTGGGGTCTATGACATATTAGTTTTACTTGGATTTGGGAGCTAGCTGAAGTCAACAAGAATCACAGTAAACTGGACTTTGAAAAGTTCGCTTGTGTAACATGCTAAGGATCTCCACAGAGTCTGAGACCACAAGGAGCTGAACTCCACTCAGGAATATCCAGTGCAAAGCTGTAATTGACACCTGGACCATGTAACTCCAGATGGTAAGTTTCTCGCTCTCTCCGGTCTTTGGTAAGCTTCCTGGAGGCCTGACTTACTTTTAGCTAAAAAGAAAACAAAACGAAACAAAGAGATATTTTTTCTTCTCAAGCCTGACTTTGCCAATTATGCTGGTAATAAATTTCCCTAACAATGACTTCTAACAATGAACTCTTTTAAAGTGAGAAGCATGTTAAGCTAGCTTGGTGGTGTTACATAACTGTGAGAAAGTAAACTAACTGTTAGGTTTTTTTGGAAAAGTACAGCTGGAACTGGAAGTGATAACCCTGATTGGTGATGCGTTAGGAGCACAGGAGTGGCCAGGGCATACTGAAACCGACCAATCAGCCTAAAGTGCTGTCTTTAACAAGAGCCACTATTGGTTCTTCAGGGAAAGGGATGAGAAAAGAAGCTTTTTTAGTGTTTGTGTCCAGGCCAGAAAGCGACTGAACCTCGTTAGATGTTCTATTAAGATCCCAGCATTTCAGAACACTGATTAGAATAGTCTATTTTGTTTGTTCTGGAAGTTTTTTCCTGGCTGTACAAATGTCAAAATTACTTTGAAAACTTGTAATAAACTTTGCTTGACAGATCTATCACCACAAAGAAAAGCAGCACTGAAACATGAAAAGAGTGTCTATTCTGGCCTGAAGTTTTCGTATAGATATATAAAGTTATATATTTTTGGTAAAAAAGGAGAGCACATGGGCTGTAAAGATAAAAGCCAGAAGTCCTGGTCCCCAGGCGATTTAACATGGCTCTTTTTTTGTGCTGCATTGTGCTTTAGCACTGCCAGCGTACTTTATTCTTACTGATATATTTATTATTTATGCTACCATGACAACCAGGAGGAGCCTTAGTCAACAAGCCAGCCCTTTGTGTTTCCCTGTCTTTGAAAAGGGTCTCATGCACACAGTCCCTGTTCCAAGGAGCTTACAAGCTACAGAAATCTGGCAGGGGAAACATGGGAATAGATGTGTGACTGAGTCAAAGACAACAGAGCAGACTGGACTCTCTATCATGAATACACATGGGGATGGATGTTCACTTACATGAGGACAGCAATGGATTCAGGGGGTTTAACGCTGAGGAAATGGTGTGTGGGCCAGGCATAGAAGCATTCAGTCAATGGCATGATCTCTGTTGGTGCGGCAAGCGCCATCCCCTTCAGTCAAGTCCAAAAGGTGAGGAGGGAAGAACCGAAACCAAGAGACCTTGGGTGTAAAACCCAAGCAGGGGTAGTGTTTATTTCTGTCCTGTGCTGGATGAGTGTACACACATGAACAATGCCTGCAGCCATGCTTTGGAAAGCTTTAGATCAAATGGGTAGCTCAGTCTCCACTTTCTCCAGTTCTTGTAGCTCACAGGCTTACTCAAATGAAGCCTGTTCTCTCACCCATTTTCTCCTGGAAAGATCTTTCTCCACCAAGAGACCCCTTTCCCATCTGAAAGAGGAGATAGTACCACCTCCAGGCGTGGAGATTTGACAGCCTCTCTGGACATCTTACTCCAGTATTTGAACAGCCTCATGATAACAGGTTTTTTTCCTAATATCTTACTGGAGTCCCCCAAATCCCCCATGTTCCTGCCTCTGTCCATTACCTCTTACCTTATTGTCATGTGCCTCCAAGAAGAGTCTAGATCCATCATCTCTGTTCTCTCTGATCAGGTATTTGTAGATAGCAACAAGGTGTCCCCTTTGCCTTCTTTTCCTAGGGCTGAACAGATCCAATTCCTTCAGCATCTCCTCATTTGTCTTGTGCTCCAGCATCTTGACCATCTTAGTGGTCTCTCCTGGACCCACTCCAGTATATCTGTATCTTTCTTGTACTGGAGAGCCCAAAACTGAACATAATGCTCCAGATGTGGTCTCACAAGTGCCAAACAGTGGAAGAATCATGTTCCTGGACCTGTTGGCTACACTCTTGTTAATATAATCCGGGATGTATTATATATAGAGGAGGTATGCAAGAGATCTCCCCAGCTTGGCTGCGTATTGCCTTTTTCAGGTCAAGAGCCACCAAACGAAGCCAAATGCAAAAAGGCCATTCTTCATGCAGCGGGCAGTGGAACTGGGGACCCTTTCCTGGCAGCGTGTGGCAGGAGCTGACCTGGGTTCTAGTGAAGGCTCTACAATTCTTGACAGATCCACTGAGGCCTGCTAAGCACACAAAACATATCCAGAGAAGAATCTCTTCAAGAATGAGTCCTGCCTCTGCCCCCTGATTTGTGGTGATGAGTCCCACACTTCTGAATGGTAGAATCATGAAGATCATCTATTTCATGCTTGTTCCCATTACCATCTAATGGCAAGTTAAGCAGGGCCCCATGTAGTGGGATTTCTGCTTGGAGATGAGGTTTGAGGACGCCCTTTGAATTAATAGTTTCATTTTTATATTTTCATCTGAATGTCACTCACTTCTGCACATCTGTTTGGTTGGCCCCAGCAGGCTGGAAAATGTGACAGAAGTGAGCTGGAACAAATTGCTATACCTAAGTTGCAAGGGAATCCCATCAAGAGCTTAAAACAATGAAGCTGTGCTGAAGATGTTATTTCCAGAGGATGCGAGATGCTTGTCCATACCCGGGCTTCTTCCTTGTTACATCTCTAGTGGTAACCTCTGTCTGGATCAACTTAGTCCAGACAGCATCTTTTGACGCCACATCTATCTGTTTATACTTGCTGTTTTTGTGGAGGACATACAAAGCTTCTAATGCTGTGGGAACATGAGTTTGGTCTCTACTGCTGTAACACAGTGGCTAGTGGCAACACTAACCTGGCTTCTCCTAGTCTTATTTTCTCTGCTCTTTGCAATGCCCTCAGTTCATCTCCCCGTTCTTCTCTGTTTTCGCTTCCTCACAACACCATCAAACTTTCGAGATCAGTGCCTTAAATCCTTTCCATGCATCATCTCAATATTTCCCTACAGTCCACTCACATGGCCTCTCACTGCTGAGAAACATGTATGAGAAAGGAGCAACGAAGTAGAGAACATCACAGGGCAAGTGCTTGTCTTGGAAGTGTTGGGATCTCCTTGATGTAGCAAGCAGGTGAATTCCTGAACGTTTATTGGCAAAAGGCAGGATAATTCTTTTCCATCCAAGCATCGGTTTTGTGTTTAGGTCTCAGTGCCCTCCAAGTTTATCCCCTTGAATCTCTTCTGATCCTGTAAATACTGCTGGTGAAGTCTCTCCTGTGGCATTGTATTCCCCATAGGACTTTATTTGTTTTTGGAAAGGTGATGTTGTCCCTGTGTTTTAGGAGGTTATCATCCAATTTACTTCCTTAGTGACTGCATGCTCTTTCCGGATGTGATGGAAACAGACTTGGTATCTGCATTAGCTGCTCAGGGAAACCTAATGCTTAATGCAACTATCTCTCCTTTAACAGGCATATGCTTTTAACTGCCTCATTGCCCACACTTCCCGTCCTAACTCATGTGCTCAACACTGAATCACAGTTGTTCTGAGTCAATCTTTAGAGCAGAACTATTTGATTTTTGTCATATTCTTTGTGGGCGCTGGGCAGAACTAGAATCAGATTTCACCTCCTCTCTGTCCTCCTTGCATTTTAGCTTCTTCCCTTTTATTATTTTTTGACCCATCTAAAACCAAAGGACATGTTGAATCAGCCAAGCAAGTGCTGACAGCAGTCAGGGCTGATCTATTCTGGAAGTGTTTTGTCAGCCTGCAAGTACTGACCAAAGAGAGCTCATAAGCTTTCTGAGACAGGCCGTACAGGTGGCAATGCTCCTACCTTGTTGCTTTGTGGTAGCTTTGAGGTATACCCAGGAAGCTGAGCTGTTCTGATGATTCCTTTTCAGTTAAGATGCTTCTGTAACATGCAAGGGAACTAAATGCTCCTCTCTATGATTTTGCAGACAGTCTGAGTCCTAGTGCGGAAAGGCATCACCTTTCTCAAAATACATGAGAAAAATCTCTTAGTTTCTTTGACTGGCAAATGCACGTCTCTGGTTTCTGGCGCTGTGAAACTGTTTGCTGCATCTCATTATTTTTAAGGCTCTTGAACTGGTGCTGTTACTGTTTTTATTAAATTGAAATCTGGATTTTGATGTTTTTATGGAACCTGCCTTTAAGTGGGCGCTTTCCTGTTTCCTGTTGTTCTGTTGCAGGCTGGTACCTTCTGTTTCGTTGCACGAGCTTGATCACTCCCTGTGTTCTCCCGTGGGGATGCAGGGTATTAGTCCCACCCTGTTCATCTGAATGTGAAGAGTGTTTCTTCTG
The DNA here is from genome assembly GCF_040807025.1 of Struthio camelus. Classification (NCBI taxonomy): domain Eukaryota; kingdom Metazoa; phylum Chordata; class Aves; order Struthioniformes; family Struthionidae; genus Struthio; species Struthio camelus. Next base: position 1,274,386 of record NC_090982.1, on the reverse strand, counting down.
GAGCTGCAGAGATTCCCTCATAATTCTTGAGTCATATTAGAACCCCAAAAGGGATTCTCTGTCAGCACACCCTCAATGTCCCTGTTTGTGGAAGATGATATGATAAGTGTGTCATCATGTATTACTTAATAACTTACCTTCTTTGTTCTTGGATACCCATCTGCTCTGTATAACAGACCCTGTGTTTCTTATCGCAAGGCCTGCATGGCAATGGCATCAACTTTTTATAACATGTACATTTTGTTTCTTCTTCCTATACCACTCTTTCGGAGCATACATTTCCTAGATACAGCAGGTACTGCTCTTAGTGCAGAATGCTGGCTCTCCAGTCATTAGCTATCTCAGGATATTCATGATTTCTCTCTGAAAAGTGTTTTCTTTGTGTGCAAATATTTTTTTTTACTAATGAAAGAAAACAGTTTAAACAGCCTTCTGCTATCTTTTTTTCAGCCTGCTTCAATGAAATCTCAATTTTGCTCTTCAGATACACTGGTTTTGTTTTCCAGGTCTATTCTAGAAAAAAGCAAGCCATGATCTGTTAGCTTTCCCCAGGTCCTGCCCAACTTTGCTCCTGAACTTTCTACAATGCTTTTGATTTCATACTCCTAAGGCAGCAGAGGGTTTTTTGTGCTGATTTCTACTTCTTCTACTGAATGCCTATGTAAGTTGAGTTTGATTGTCTCAGAACCACGGAGATTCACATAGGAAGTGCTTTTTTCTTTCTTTATTTTTTTTAATGCTAATGAACTAACAAGATTTTTGTTTGAAAAACCTTTCAGCCACATCAACACTTCATCTAGCAGCTGTTTCCAAGACAGACAAGATTCAAGAGCCTTTAGTCATTTTCGGTGAGACCATCATCAGTGATCCAACCACACATGGACCAGGTACCAACGATAGGCATTGACGGGGTGGAGGAGTTGCAGAAGGGTTGTTCAAATCTACCACATGCATGTTTTGTGCAGCCAGCAGAATGCAGAGTTAAAATTTTATTTCTTTTTTTTTTTTCTCTTTGTGATCTGTGGGCTTTTTTGCTTTTTTTTTTTTTTTTTTTTAAACTTACTGTGGTGAACATGATTCCCAGTGCAGCAATAGCTGTTTGAGAGGGAGAGCCTCCTTGGGAAGACATGCCCTTCTTTTGAAAACTATGATGAAAATAAAACTGCTAATGATGTTTTATTTAAACATCCCAAAGGCTCTCATATTTAGAGGATGCTTCACAATGCAAGGACTTTTTTTTTAACTCCAGCAAAAAGATGAGCAGTTTGTTTGTGCGCTAGAGATAATTTTCTAGAGAATAGAGTGAAAATGAATAAAACTAGGGTTTTACCAGCTAGTCACAGCCAAGCTTCCTACCATCGTGACATAAACCAGCTTCTGAACAATGGGATATACCGCTTTGGGGGCAGATGCCCTACGAAGGGCTCTCTCTCCAGGCCCCCGGCTCTTCTTGTGTCAGCCACCTCAGGTGCAATTGTGACTAGTCAAAACGCTTTCAAATACACCCGTCCAACCCACACCCGCCCTATTGGCTAGTTAAGATTTAGGACTCATCTAATGGAATCAAAAGCTGTGAAACAAGGTTTTCACAGTGCTAATGCTCCACAGAAGCCTCACAGTAGGACTAAAGGACCCCCACGTCAGAAACTATGATTCTACTTTGGTGGGAAGCATACAATCACCATGCAAAAAGACATTCCGTGCTGCAGAAGCTCATGGACTAGTCATGAGATACAAATCAGAGGATGGAAAAGACGGAGTACAGCAGACAATATTTATCACTATGCTAGTAAGAAAAAAATCTGCTTCTAGACGGGCCCAAACCCAGGCTAGTTGGGTTTGATTTACCCTGCCAAGGCACCTGGATAGGAATGAAGGATAATAAAGATTTGTCTCCTTAAGGAGGATGATGTGGATAGATAAAGGAGGACCTGTGATGTACAGTGGTGACGGGCCTCTCTGAACACGGACCAGGAGACCATACACAAACAGATAGGAAAGCTATTGGAAAAAAGCAGCTATCAAAGTTTGCATTGTGTAGACTGAGGCTCTGACATTAATGAAAGCTATGGTTACTGGTCCAACATTAATCATGGAGCTGGGATGCCAGCCCAGTCTGTTCTGTGCTGTTACTGTTGCTGGCCAGTAGCAGCTGGGTAAGAAAAAGATCCCTGCATTAAATCTTTTCACCTTTTGTCAAAGACATAAAAAGAAGTGGGAGCAGATAAAGTACTTCCAACATGCATTATAGTTTATGGCTTTCATTGAACGTTATCCCTTGTTCTTTTCTATTTAGCTGCTGAAAGCCTTTTACATGGGAAAGCCATGTCTGGTAATCCAATAGATAATAGTAAAAAGAGAGGGTGGGAGGCAAGAAGAAGAGGTTTGTGTAGACATCTGGAGCTACTGTGTCAGTCAGGTGTCTATTTCCTTTCAGATGCACACAAAACTATAGTGAAATAGCAAACAGAAAAACAGGGCCTATGTCTCTGGTACTGACTGTAATCTGCCTATGTCTCTGGTACTGACTGTAATCTGCAGCCTCCCTGCTGGAGGTGCCGTGCCAGACCCAGCTGGCCACTCTGAGATACAAGGTCTGGGACCAGCATTGCCTTCTCCTAAAACATAGTTTTTGGTTGATCTTCAGCTCACAGCCTTACAGTAGGTCTGGAAAAGGTAAAATTATCATGACCTCTGGGAAAAATCCTGAGTAAGCAGAGGCAAAAAGAGACAGCAGAAGATGTGGAGACGGTACAACATAAGCAGCAGACAACAGCAGTGAAAATATAAGTCTCTCTTATATAACTGTTTTGAGGAATGGGAAACCTCTTCTGATTTCCTCCTGCTAGCCTGCTCTGCAGAAGACCCTGGGGTGCAGGGAGGGAGGAATGCAGGTGAGGACAAGCTGTTCTCAGAAGCATTCACCGTTTAGATGAGCCCCAACTTTGTTAGCTGGTGGAAACTTCTGAAGTTTGTACAAGAACATTGTTTCGGATCTTGCTCTGAGTTTGCCAAAACCTCTGGGCACTGCTGGGCCAAGCGTTTGGCCCTGTAGGCACCTTAGGATGCTCTGGACTCCCAAAGATGGAGCAGAGGCTCCACTATAGCATCCTTCAAGCTGCCCATTGGCCTCACAGGCTGGGTAAAGTGACCCCTTCCTGAGGGAGTAGTGTTGAGATGGATCAGTGGTCTCTGCATGCATTTGTGAGTTCTAGAGTCATCATACTCACATGTCAGTTTCTCCTTCCATCTTTTCTACTGTGTTGCCATGTCAGCCCATGCTTTTAGAGCAGTGGCCACAAGGACCCTTTTAGCTCTGTTCTCGCAAACCTTAACAGCTCCAGCTTTGGCCCAGGCAGCCTGCCTCTGGCTTTTGTTGAGCTTCATAAACAACTTTATGGACTTTTGTTGCCACAGATAAGGTAAGCAGACAGGCCTTTGTACAGCAGGGGCCAAATGAACCTTTTAAGAGCAGTCTCAATTTCTCTACCACTCGATTTTACAATCTTTAATATTTTTTGTTTACTCGTTTCCCAGGGGAGATAGAAATAGGTTTGTGCTGTGTAAACTTATATTATGAGTTACTAAGGAAATGAAGTGTGATCATGAATATGTAGCAGCCTGCCTAATGGCGGTCTATATAATGGGTCAAAGAAGGAAAATGTTTCGATGTACATAACCTCATTTTGCATTTGAATGCAGGCTACCTTCCTCTGATAGTGCCTGAAAAAGAAAAGCATTTGTAACCCCCTTGCAGGCTACCAGCTTGTTAGACAAACCTGTCACTGAAGCAGAAGGCTTATCTCAGGTGATGATGAGATGCCTGGCAGCTTCACGGGTGGGAGTGCTCCTGGTTCACAGTGAGTGTAGGGTGCAACCAGGAAGAGCGCTAGGACCACTGGCTCTTTCTCCATGGAGCCACTCCATCATGGGACAGCCAGTTAAGCAGAGACAGCAGCTGTGTATCCTGCTCCCTCATCTCTTTCCTCTTTCTGTTTTGCTCTAAGGGAGGGTTTGGTTTGACCACTGTTACCTATTCAGGCAGTTAGAAAGTGGATTTCAAAAGCTGTAGATTTAACTACATTCTCAGAGTGAGGATCATGCATTGAATGTGGTGGGCTTTTTAGTATCTCTTGTATGTTCCCCCCACATCTCCTCCTGCCCCCTTAAATATGCAGTATTCTGTAACAATCTTTTATTTTTGTTATCAATATTGAATGTATTTTTAGCTTGCTCTATAAACACGCTGGCTCATGAATATCTTAAATGTCACATGAACATAGAAGAGTTATTTTTTCCTGCCATACTGATCACACAGCTGGTGGCAATCATTCCAGCTTCAGGCTAGCTAAGGTCAGCATAGTTAAAAACTCTACTGAAGGTGACTTTGTTAAGGAAAGATTCACTGCAACCTCCAAAGTTTTACAGAGACTGTAAATCATTGGAGCTCCTGTGAATTTTTTGTTTATTGGAGTGTAATCTTTAAATCAGATGATACTGGTTCTGATTTTGATATCAATTTCCTCTCTATATTATTTTCTCACAGCCTATTCCCAAAGTTTTCAACTATCCTGATATTTCTTTGCAGAATTAGCTTGCCATCTCCCCTAAATTAAAGTCAAAGAGTCAGTGGCAGACAGGAGGAGCATGATTAGGAGATGTTTAATAGCAGTATTCAACATTCACATTTATATGTGTTTCTTGCTGTGTTTGTCTCTCTTTGTGAAATCCAATTTTCCATAGCTCCTGGAGCACTCTTCAGCATGCAACCGCATCACATAATAGGACCTACTAGAGCTAATTATGAACTGGCAAATTTGAAGTTAAACCTGTCAGGGAAAAGAGATTGCCACTCACTTTTAGGGACTCATTAAATGCCCACAACAGCAAGCGGTCTGTTGGCTGCTGCAAGAAGCTGGGAGCAGAGAGCGCTCTCATCCTGAGGCAGTAACTGCCTCAGACTAAAGCTCTTTAACCTTTCTGCAATTTGGCTGGCTTTTCTGAGAAGCTGAGAGAGGATTCACAGCTGTGGGGAGGGCATGCGACTCTGGTAATGAGGTTCTCTAGCAAAGCAGTTTCATAGCTGGGCCTGAAATGTGTTAGTAGATGTTGGCTGGGGCCAAAAGACAGAGACGGGAGAGAACCAAGAGCACTTGTTGTTTCCCCTCCCCCTCCCCTTTGTTTTTGCACTCCAGACAGTCTAAGCAGCTGTTTTCACTTTTTCAGTAGCCTTTCTGGACAAGCACTTGCTATCTGCTCCCTGAGCACAGGCGCACCATGGGGTCCACTGTGGCTGTGTTTTGAGAGGAGTGCTGAGTCATCTTTTTCTGTCTGTATCTCTCTTTCTCCAAGGAATGGGCATCTCCGTGCTTCATCAATAGCATGCGATGCTCACCTCTTGCAGTGACCCACGCTGTAGGACGGCAGATACCAGACAAGACATCCATGAAGTGAGACACAGAAACTGCGACCTATAATTGCTCTTCTTCTCCCTAGGGAATCCATTCTCAATGTAAAGATCCTCTGAAGTTGTTGTTCCTCCACAAGGAGCCGTGCAGAAAGCTAAAAACATGATTGAGTGAGAGATGAGAGAAAGGGCGTTTTACTGCATTCCCTCTCATGATGTAGAATTGGGCTGCTTATGTCGTTTTCAAAGTGAATACAAAAACTTCCTTCTCCCTGAAAGCTGTTTCTGTAGCCCAGTGTCCTTCATTATGGTTAGATGTGTTGAACTGGCCAAAACTGGTCTCTTCTGCTTCTGAGAGCAGCTTGATTGTACCTAAATTTGCCATTCAAGGCAGCACAGGTTACAGGTGATAAGCAAAACACCCTTTCCTGAAATGCAGAAAACTGATGGAGAAGAGCCCACAGGCTAGAAACAACTCACGGGCTGGAAAACTACTTAACTTGGCCAATGGTGCGGTGTAAGATGAAAAAAGAGATAAGTTGATAGTTGTTGGTTGTTTTGATCTAGTTCTCCCCAATGCCTTGTTTGACCTGCTCTTAAATAGGCTTACTGAGAGAAGTTGGCTGCAGAAATGAGAAGATCTAGGTCTTCCCTGCATGCTTCCTAGGCGTGGAGCAGGACTAAGCTTGCTGCTTGCTGCTTAGTTTTCTCAGCTTCCCAGTTTCCCATCCACCTGACTTCCCAGCTAGCCTGAGCAATTTTATCAGAGCTGGCAGGAGAAAGAGAGACTTTACTTTTCAAAAACCTATACATTTTTTTCCCGGAAATGAAGTTATTAAACAAATTCCATCCCACAGTAAATGTTGCTTTTCTATATTTTCATTCCATTTCAGGATGAAATCAATTAATTATTGGAAATATGGGATTTTTCCAGAAGGTGTTACTGTATTCTTGGTCTCGTTCATAGTTATTTGACAACGTGATGGCTGCACAATATACAGACACAAACTGAAGGATAAACTACCTTCTTTTTCCATTTTGGAGGCTCTGACTCTTTTGGTCCAGCATAGAGCTTCAGCAAGCTTGCTAAGTGGCAGTTATAAGTTAATAAATAATACATGAACAGAATTCTTTTCCAGGTAACCCAATGAACACATTTAAAACAAAAATGGTCAGGCGACCCAAAGTCATTTTAATATATCTTTTTTTTCATTTCACTGTATGCAGAAATATTGAGTGGTTTCTCTCTTCTCTGAATTGTTTAAAATAATGTCACAAGAAAACAGAAGAGCTTGTAAAAAGCTTGAGTTTAACATATAACATGACCTGAAAAAGATTAGATTGAACCATAGCTTGCAATGAGCAAGGAGTTAAATTTTTCATTTTCCATGAAGTCATTCCTCAATTGGAGGAGGCATTTTAGTAAAAATAAGAAGTGACTGCCAGCAAAATGTCAATAGAAGCTGTGCAAAGGAGGGCAATTTGGGGGTTTGTCTTTGAAAAGCATGTCTCTGAACTGCACATCAAAATACAGAGGTTCTGACAAAAATTGTGTGCTTTTTTTTATTTTTTTCCAGACAAAATCTTTCAGCCAGCAGAAAAGCCTAGATTTTTCTGCCTAACCTCACTTAAAATATGCGGATGAAAATTGTACAAGAAAATAACAATGCAAGAAAGAAAAGCTGGCTGTGGACTGTTGTGCCTGACAGAATGAGGGCTGAAGGAGGCACTAGGCATTAAGAGTCTAACCGAATGCCCAAATGAGTTATGCTGAATTAGATGAAAAATGTTAAATTGTTCAATATTATAACTCTTCTAATGTAGTAAATCACTGTGCATAGGCAAAATAATTACCCATTCTGTATTCTTCAGCTACTTCTATGAGTAATGACCAGAAATTAATTACGAAAAATGGAAATGTTCCTTTTAGCAGAAGAAATAACATGTATGCTACTCTTTCTGTACAAAGAAGGCTGGATACCTTAATAGCTTTGGGACAAAGACTACTTCTCTGCTGTGGGTGTCTAGTACTTACCACAGAATCTAGTTAATTAGCTACCCCAATTACACAGAATCACAGAATGGTTGAGGTTGGAAGGGACCTCTGGAGATCATCTAGTCCAACCTCCCTGCTCAAGCAGGGTACTCTAGAACACATTGCAATAGGATCACATCCAGACGGGTTTTCAATATCTCCAGCGAAGGAGACTCCACCACCTCTGTGGGAAACCTGTTCCAATGCTCTGTCACCCTCACAGTCAAGAAGTTTTTCCTCAGGTTCAGATGGAACTTCCTGTGGTTCAGTTTCTGCCCGTTGCCTCTTGTCCTGTCGCTGGGCACCACGGAGAAGAGGCTGGCCCCATCCTCTTGACACTCCCCCTTCAGATACTTGTACACGTTGATGACATCCCCTCTCAGTCTTCTCTTCTCCAGGCTGAACAGGCCCAGCTCTCGCAGTCTTTCTTCATAGGAGAGGTGTTCCAGTCCTCTAATCATCTTGGTAGCCCTCCGCTGGACTCTCCCCAGTAGTGCCATGTCTCTCTTGTACTGGGGAGCCCAGAACTGGACGCAGTACTCCAGGTGAGGCCTCACCAGGGCTGAGGAGAGGGGCAGGATCACTTCCCTCCACCTGCTGGCAACACTCTGCCTCATGCACCCCAGGACACCATTGGCCTTCTTGGCCACAAGGGCACACTGCTGGCTCATGCTTAACTTGTTGTCCACCAGCACTCCCAGGTCCTTCTCGGCAGAGCTGCTTTCCAGCAGGTCAACCCCCAGCGTTCATTTCCTGCCTTAACAATGACAGTCCTTGCCTAGCTGGCAAGGACCTGGGCAGTCTCCTGAATTCTTTTGTGGAGCTGGAGTGAGAGTGGGAGCAAGCTAGCCCAGGTCTGCCAATGCTGCAATGACAATGCCAGCAGAGCAGTCTGCGCTAGTGGACAGCTGCGTATCAGACTCGAGTCACTCTACAATGTGTGGTGCAGAGACACCCAGGCTAGTATAGGGACAAATTATCCATAATGTGTATTGTAATATCTATGTCTTGTGCCTGCTACAGCCTTACAGTCTAACTATCTAAGATGCCCAACGCATGGGAGGGAGGATCAGGTGAAGAGCATGCTGGGGTATTTTTAATTGCTGACTGCCACTTCCCCAGGGCACCAGTTGCTGCACAGTACAACCTATAGGAAATCCTGTTGAAGTAAAAACATCTTTAGGCCAATGGTTTCAGGATGCAGGCCTGCTTGCTGGCACACACTCATTTTGTCACGTTATCCCAGCTTCCTAAGTGGCAGCAGCTCAAAAAACATGAGAGATGCTAAGCCCTCTGATGACACTCTCAGGGCTTCGTAAAAGATACAGTAAGCTGCTGGGTAGCCCTTTTGTCCCATTGTGTCTTGTCTTGACCCTCATAACCACAGTAATTGAGGTCCACTCGATCTCCTTGGGAAAAGGTTGTTTTCCTGAAGCAAATTGAATTGGAGCGATAGAGATGCTGAGGTACAGTACAGACCTGAACTTAGCATCTGCTTCACTACACTGCCTTTCCTGAAGGTATTCTTGGGCTGTGTTTGAAGTACCTCATGTGATCCCTCTGCAAATGCCCTCTCTGTCTATGGAGGTGCAAGTACAAACCTGGCTTTTCCTGTAAGTTAGTGTGGGGATGTGGTCATTTCTGGAGTATATCTATGATGTGAACCATTCTGAATTTCCTAATGAGGGCTTTGAATAGGGGCTACCATGACTTTTTCACTGTTTTTAATGAAGGACTTACAAGGTAAGGTTTGGGCTTGGGAAACCACAGGACCTCTGTATCCAAACATTTCAGTCAGTTAAAGCCTTAGGGCAGAAATTCGCTTCCAGACCTCAGGATCTGTTGCCTCCTATAGCGGAGTTAAATGGCTTCTTTCCAACCCTCACAGTTTAATAGACACCTTGTGGAGGAAACAGACTTCAAAAAACAAATGTCAGCAGAGGCAGCAGAAGGCTTCAAGTACTTTAAATGATCCTTATGCCCTGATTTGTCTTCTTCAGACAGAGCTACGGTGACCAGTTCCATAAAAGCGTCTCTTGGTCTCTGCATTCCCAGTTATCTCTCTCTGTTTTTCTCAGATTAGTGCATACCTTCAGAGTAGATCTGGCCAGCATTTTGCCAATCAGAAATGGCTTCTCCCTTTCCTAAATAATGTTTTTCTCTGAGTTTTTTGTCTAATTTTTCTATTTTTCTTCTCTTCTGAGAAGCAGAATGCAGAAGGCTTGCTGGAAAAGAAAAGTACCACAGCTACTCAAAGCCCCAAATTGAAGTTGAAATAATTCTTTGAAGAAATGGTTTCCATTTCCCATTGGACTGTTAATGCAGAAGCAGCAGTAACCAGGAGGTAACACCCGTCCTTGTATGGCACAGCACATAGCAGGTCCTCTGCACATCTGACAATCTTCAGGCGGTCCCCACACTTGTACTTTCACTGCCCTCCCATCTTCACATAGCAGTATTTTTCTTGCTGTCCTGAGATAGGAAACAGCCTGCTTTTGCAGTGCTAAAATAGACCTTCCAAACGCATCTGCTTTTTGGCCTGCAACCACTGACCTCTGCACTATATATGACGGGGACGTCATGATGATGCCCATTCAGCAGATGACTGGTGATAGACCAATTCGGTCAGCTTTTTAACTGATTTTATTACAATGCAAATGATAAATTCCCAAATTGTCCCATCTTGAAGCCTTGTTTGCGGTTCTAGTTTTTCCAGGACTGCCTCTGACATCTTATCCAGACACCTCTTAGCATTTGCTATTGTTAGATTACTGCCTTTTTAAGATATTTAATTTAATTTTTAAGGCCCCTTTTTTTCTAGGCGTTCTATCTTTCATCTCAATGAACTAACACAAATAACAAGACCTGATCTCATTGTTCTCTGTATCTGTGAGCATCTGAGCGTGCTCGGGGATTTTCTTTAAGTAATGATCATCTTTTGTTCAGCTGGCTTTTATCATTCAATTTTTCCCCGACAGGATAAATTTTTTGTGTGTTTTGGGCTACTTCTAGAGTTTTTCTCTAATAGTTAGTCAGCTGATCTGGGGACAAGCAATAAGTTTATGATTCTGCGGCTGATCCAAAAAATGGCAGGGAAATCCAATCTGAGTCTAATTGAATAGGATTTTTCTTTTCTAAATTAAAAACCAAATGCTTTCATTTCAACCTGTTTATATAGATTTTTGGCGATTTATATAGTTTTAGAATTATGTAAACCTTTCTCTAAAGCACTGCTTCTCTTCCTAGTCATTAAAGGTACATCAAAAATGTCATTTGTAAATGAATTGTTTCTTTTGCTCACACAAAAGCAGCCAGAAAAACATTTTTATTGTCTACAAACAAAGGCTAGTTGAAAAATAACAACAAGGATATTTTGATATATAGAAAAAAGAGATTTCTCAATTATTTTTGATAAACGGTTTTGTTAAAATTGACTTGCTTTTGAACCTTTTCTCTAACCACATTTGCTGTTCGTCCTTCATGCTTTTTCTGGCTCTGATAGCGTTCTCTCCCTTGTCTCAGTCTCATATAAGGTGTATCTTTATGCTGCAATGTGCAAATGTGAATGAGAATGCTGTCCTGTGGGTACCCTAGATGTGGTGGAAGTTCCTCTCAGTGCTTCAGATATTTGCAGTAGGCAGCAGGTTGGAGAACCAATATTGGGGCATTCTGGCACACTGAAATTGTTGCAGCATTGAGCTGCATTCAAGTATTTCTCCTGCCGTAGTCCAGAGGGGGCAGAACATCTGCTTCCCACCTACAAGAGTTGGCCAGCCACAACTAGAGGGAAGAAAGTGGTGGAGAGGGGAGCTATGTAAAGTGCAGGTCTCCTAAAGTCTCAGGATAGCAAGAAAGGCTGCTGGGGAGGCTTCAGGAAGGGATCACTTCCTACAGGAGGAGAAAGCTAGAAAAATGCACTGGCTAAAGGGCCGGAGGCATTAGTGCCTGGGAATAGTATTAGGGACCCTCTCAGCTGTGGGGTTGGAGGGAGTTCTTAGGTGGATTCAGGATCAACCTGGATTGCAGGGGAGTGGGTCAGGCAGGTGGATACTCTGAAGAGGTGCAAGGAGCCAGCCTAGGTGGAAGCATCAGACTTCCATGCTTGGATCAGAGATCAAAGTGTGGTCCATGGGACAAGGAATTTAATGTCATGCGACATGGAAAGTATGTCGTAGGTGTTTTACTGTCGGTGGCTCTGTCCTGTTCAGAAGCAGTAGAAGTGTCCTGGTGGTACTGGTTGCCTCAGCAGTTACCTTTCTGAATGTTGCTGCAGTGACCTTTTCCTCCTTTCCATTTGGGTGTTTGGAAGATACGCATCTGTCACTGCAACACATGAAGCATGTGGACGGATGTGTGCTGCTCAGGTGAATCAGCAGCATTTAATTCCCAGGCAGTCAGATTCAATTAACAGTGTTTTCCTTTTCTTTCCCCTGGGATTTGGTTTATAGTTATTCTTATATATAACTCATGCTGCAGAAATTAATCTTTTCTCTATTGTTCTGTAAATTATTGCAAACAACATATCATCAATTAAACATTTTCCCTTTCCTTTTAAAAAAGGCCTCAATGAGCTTTTTTTTACCTATCAGAAGCAAAAGACATTTATATCTTGCAAACAGCCTAGACCTCCGTTTTATTTTTTCATTTTTATTATTATTTTAATTAAAACTTTTTAGTGTCTTCATCAAACTGTAGATTGTAGATATTCAAACAATCCCATTGTCTTGGAAATCTCATTCTAGATATTTACATTTGGAAATGAAAATCTTTTCTGGTTACTGTAAAGGCAGCTCAGAGAGTTAATAACGTTTGGGGTAAAAAACAAAGGCAATAGAAAGAACGGCCTTTGAATAGCAGAAGGAATGCCTAGGGATGAGGAGGCATGAAAAGAGAACTGTAGGAACTCATTATTAGACACAAAAAATGTCTGAGAATGACTGAAGAGCCTCTTCTATTTGGGGCTGAGCAGTTCCTGATGGAACAATCAACGAAGAATTATGCCTACTTTACAAATAATCCCATGCCTTTTTAGTCCCATTAGCGCTAGGTGCATCTCCTCAAGTTCATTCCTTTGCAAATGCCATTCCTCACAGAAAGCCCATCTGAGTGAAAATGTTCACTCTCTCACCTCTCGTGTAGGACAGTTCCTATAAGGCATGGATGTTCCTAGAAAAATAGGTACTAGAGTGAAGGTATGGGGATGGACGACCCTGCAAGCAGCCATCTTTCACTCTCTCATTTTCCCTTCTCCCATGAGTCACAGAGAGATCTGCTCACGTGAGTCCTTTGTAAACAATAGCGTGCTTCTATGGGATGGGGCAAAAATGAGTTCCTGGGTCTGGTAGCATCCTTCACTAGCAGACCCGGGTCTGGAAGGGGATATCTGTATGCAGCCTCAGAGGTAAAAACACAGCCTGTTAGCAGTTCTCAGAGAAGTAGCCTGTTTGATAAGGAGAGACACTGCTGCAGTCCAAGGTCCACTTGCAGTGATTTGGCCATACTCCTCATGAAGACGTGCAATTGTTAAAATGAATCCTTCAAAGTCACAGTGCAGTGATGTGCCTGGAAGGAGTGTTATCAGGCATCCTATTTCCCCCTTCCCATTAAATGTGCTTACTACCATGTGGTGCTGGGGGGTTTCTTTCCCACCACTGCAGAGCATGTCCTTCTGTGCTGTGCAGAAGGAGAGTATTGCTGTGGTCCAACAGTCGTCCTTTCAGCGAGATGTTTAGAGCCTTCCTTACAATTTCAGTGTCCCTGAAAGAGCAGACTGATCCCAACTCTCTACTAGGAGTGTGAATCTGCTAGGTCTACATGTTGGCCCGTGGATATCCAACGGTGATTGATCCCACCTTTCTCAGACTCCTGCCTGGAGATGCCTGCCTCTACAAAGGGAGCTTCAGTGAGTAACTTGGAGCAAACACCTGGCTTTCAGACAGGTGCATTTGTCCCAGAAGGATCTTGTCTCTGAACTGTTGCCTTAAGAGATCTATAGCCAGTTAGTCTGCAAAAAGCATCCATATCTATCTTCACCTCAGGGAGTAGACTGCCTGCCTCTACAGCATGACAAGGTGCAGTCCCAGAAAGATACGGGCTATATTCCCTGTCCCTGCTCGTAATTGATGAGTCAGTGGAATAATTGCTTACAGATATTCTCTACAACTCCAAAGACTGAAATAATCACATGGCCCAGGATCTTCATGCCCATCACTGAGACATATTTGACCTACTTTAGGCAAATTAAAAATGAGTAACCTGTGTTTCCAATTGCTTGAAAAGGAAGATTGTCTTCTGCAATTATCTTCTCAAGGCGCATGCGGTTTCTGAAAATACCCCAGAGCTATGAAGGATGATTATGGAGCGATATCCCTGAACGTATCACAATTTCATAGCAGTCAGAAATACAAAGGAATAAAAAAGGACTTGAAAGCACCATCCCAGCACGCAACGGTGTTTGAGACAGTGACAGTTGCCAAAGGGTTGCTGAATATCACTGGCTAAAACATTCATCTCTGGTGGTGAACCCTACTTGGCCTGGGAGTTTAGAGCCACTTCCTTCATCAATGTTAGTGGGTGTGAGTGGCGCTGTATTTAGCACTTAACAACCTTTTCATGATGGTATGGCTTCACTGGGCTGAGCCACCCCAAAACAGCTGGAGGAGGAGTCAGTAGGCACAGCTGGCTTAGCGCAGAACCATGGATAAAGTTTTGTGATAGGACTGGTAACATATTCACGCAAGAACCATTACTCTCCTGCCCCTTAGTAGTCCAAGGATGGGTAGCTACTGACATTTCAACAATAGATAAAAATTGTTGAATATTGCTTCCCTTTGAAGCTGGGAGAAGGTAAAGCCTGCCAACCTTGCTGCTTTCCCTTTTTTGTCATTTTGTTATTTTTGTCAAATATCATATTTTAGTTAGAGACATAACAGTGATGTGGCATGCTATAGGACCAGCTCTTAGGCCATGGATATCTGCATTATTTGTCACATAGGACTGGAATTATGGTTAATAATTAAAGGGTATTACAATGAGTCTTATGAAGACCTAGCTGAAAATCATGATGACAAGAAATCATCATATACATGCATCTGAATTCCATCCCTTCCTGGAGCTTCTGCCAAGTCATCAATATCTAAATAGAATGTATGGTTATGAATAGCTGAAACAAATTTTCTGTAAGATGGAAAGATTGCCATGATTAAAGTCTTTGATGTTAATGACAGGGAGAGGAGGAAAGGACATGCAATAATTTGAGGCTTGATCTAATCACTACTAAGTAGGAAGAGGCTCCATTACCAGCAACACCTACTGTTGAGGAAAGCAGAACTGAGCCTTTAGCTGCTACTTCCAAGAATGTTCTTTCACAGCATGGGAAAAAACAATAGTTCAGCTGCTGCATTTGGGGTTGGAGTGTATCTGCAGCATTAACTGTAGTGGCACATCCCCCAAATTATGTTGATTCAGATTAGTTAGATTTCTTAAAATAAAGCACAGTAAAAAACAGATGTACAAATCCTGAACCCTGTCCAAACTGCAGCAGGCCTGTGTAACAAAAGTTCTTGCATTCTGGACACTCTGGCAAAAGCTCCAATTAACTGAATTCTTCAAAAAACCCGAAGAGATCTCATGGAGATTATAAGATATTTTACTTTTTGTAGCTGGGAGTGGGAACAAGGAGACAATTAAAAAAAAAAAAAGACTAAAAAGACTAAATTTTTCCTGAGACACCAGTCTTTCTTCCCCAAGACAGATTTGTCTGTGGAAGTTTTATTTTTTGCCAGATTTTACTCTTTTTCTGGCAAGTTACTTTAGATGATTTGTTGTTGTTGTTGTGATCTTTACATGTTTCTTTTCTTGGACACAGGAGAGAAGAATGGTCTGATGAGAGCATTTCAAGCTGTTCTCGTGTAGCATCCAGCAGGTCTCAGACACGTACCTGCCTTAAGTCCACATCTGATTCTTTCCAGAACTGTATCTTGTGGCCTAAGAAAGTAAAAGACAGGGGTTATACTTGAGAAGAAGGGGCAAGAAAGTGCCTCTGAAAGGGAAGTTGGAGCTCAAGCGGAGCTGATTGATAGCAGACTTGCTGTTTTGAAAGGCTTCTACTTTGCATAATCTCTCTCTGAAAAACCCCACCAGCTAGCACAGGGGGACTAAATTTAGTTAACAGAGTTCACTGCCTCTCAGCTGGTTGCAACTCTAAGTCATTAGTCATTTGCTGGCTTGGCATTGACTCGCTCAGCTCCAGGAAATGACTACAAAACAAAACTGCAATGTCCTGCTAGGGACAAGAAAAAGCATCCCAGAAAGAAATGACAACTCTATCTAGCAAGGATAGAGGAAGGATGCCGGCATCATCCCTGACCAAAAGGCAGAGCGGCCTTGGGCTGCTATTGAAATTCTCACTTCCACAAATAAGGCATTGCTATTTTAGAAAGGGAATGAACAAAAGTGGAAGAGTGAAATTACTTTTAAACAGCAGTCACAAGAAGAGCAACAGTAGCCTTCACTCAAAAGATGTGCATGCACCCGTGCTTCAAAGTGTAGGGAAGAAAGGCTTAGGCACTTGAGCGCTTTTGAAGCAGCAAACCTATTTGTCTTAAGCAGACAGAAAAGGCCTATCCCATGTCCTGTGGCAGGCACAGAGTATTATCTTGCAGTGGGCTTCATAGAGCAAAGCCCTACTTGGAGGCAAAGAGGAAGGTAGGTGGTAGGCCTACATGTTCTAGAGTTTGGGATTGTTAGGGCAATTTAATATTTTCTGAAGTCTGGAACTAAAAGCCATCCTTATCCTTGCTGCAAAACTGAACTGCTTGGCAGCTTTCTTTTGAAATCATGAGTCTGAAAAGGTAGAATCTAGGGAAGCAGAAGACGTTTTCTACCAATAGCTCAGCCACTGAATTACAATAGCTTATGCCACAGTCTGACTTCAGCTAGAGACAACTTTGGACATGGTATTTTCTACCTGCTTAAATGCTATTTGCACACAGGAAAGAGTCCACAGGAGACCACTCAGTTTTTCTCAATGTATGATATCCCAGGCTGGACTTAGTACTGCAGCTGCAGCCTTTACCCTGCCAAAGCATGAGTTCAATATTCTCACGGACATATTCCAAGAGGGATGCAGTGGTACCCTGCTGCATATTCTGTTTGTCACCCCCAAATCCTTTATCACTCCAATAGTCAGCTGGCTACCGGTTTCGTAAGGGCATGTTTGCTTTCCCCCTCAGAATGGATCACTTGTCTCTGCGGCATTTTATCTTGCTGACCTCAGGCCATCTTTCCGATTTGTCAAGACCATTTTGAATTCTGATCCAGCTCTCTCCAGTGCCCCTTTCAATTCAGTGTCATCTGCAGATGCTGTAAGTGCACTTTCCTCTCCATCACCCTGGTCGTTAATGAAACAATTGAATAGAACCAGGTTCAGGACAGACCCCCATGGGAACCCATTTGCATCTCTTCCCATGAATGACAGTGAACAACTATTCTGTCTTCTAAAAAACAAATAATCCTTCCATCAGCCAGCTGTCAGCTCCCCTCAAGACAATTCATCTGAGCTGCAGGTTCATTGTTTGCTAATGAGAAAGTTACCTGCAGCTTTACTGAAATTGAAGCTTTACACGTACATACTGCAGCCAGTGATGGACCCCTTCTGCACCAGGCCAGCTCCCCCAGCCTTTAGAGTCCCCTCCTGCCTGTCCTTCTCCTTTATCCTTCAGGTAAGCACATATGAGCTCAATTTAATCCCAAATTCTGTGGTTCCTGACACTACAGTTAGAGTGATTATCTCACAGCTCACTAGGGTCTCTTTTTCCCCTTTACAAGCTTAGCTATATGTTTACCCTTCTCCAGGTCACAGGGACTTCACCTTTCCTCTGCTAGTTCTTGGAAATATGTGCAATTATCTTTAAGATTACTTTAGCTGATTCTGTGAGCACTCAAAGGTGAGATTCATCAGATTCTGCCAACTTTCCTAGTATTTGTTATCTATCTTTTTCCTTAGTCCAGCAGGTGTTTTTCTTGCCTCGTGACATTGTCCAGCCACCCTGTTTTGGGAAGATCAGAGAAAAGAAATTGTAAAATAATTGTTTGTATCTGCCGTTACTTTCTCTCTTTTCCTGTGACCTATACTTTGTTTTGTACTGTCTTGTTCTACTTAAGAACTTTTTCTTGTTGCTTTATCAGGTTTCTCATACTTATTCCTCCCTTCTCATATCTTGATATGGGATTTCTGAGCCTCCAGGACAACTTTTGGAGCGAATATTTGCCCTTTTCTCCACAGCTGTGAAGAAAGGAAATTCCAAGAAAATTACACTACTCCTGAAGAGGAGATACCAATAAAAATGCAGATGTGATGCCGTACAATGCAAAACTGTGAGGAACTGTTGGTGTAAATGCTGAGCATGATTGGCAATGTCATAATGGAGTGTCTTGGGAGGCAAGACTACAGCATCCCCTCAGCATTTTACATTGAATTTATGGTGCTGTTTTACTTCCTCCAGCTTGGGGTGCAGGTAAGTGTAACCAGGGAGTAGATGGGAAAAGAAATAAAGAGAGCTTGGGGAATTCAGACGGAACACTTATGTTTTCAATTTTTTTTTCTACCATCATCTTGTTTCTAGACTACAAATTCAAATTCAGTCAGCTCACTAGAAATAATCACATGTTGTTTCTCTCAGAGACAGCTGAATATCTTAAATGGCTTGATAGCTTAAGCATTTTATGCATCTCTCTGGATGGTGACATTTGAGATCAACGAATATTGCAAACTGTGGGACTTCCAGCATAAATTAAGCAGAGTAATCTGAGGCAGTTTGGGACTGTGACACTGAGGGAGAAGTAATATCTACAGTTTGTAGTGTGAATTTAAGCAAATCAAAGACAAATTTTGTAGGTGGCCCAATGGTAAAAAGCGAACACTAGCACAGTGAAAGCGCAGCTGGCTCACAGGTCTTTTATGAGAGGGCTAGTGGTAACAGCAAGGCTGAGATGAAGGAACAGTCTAATGTGCCTACTGCTCCACACTGCCTTCTTACTACGTGATTACTCAATACATTTCTTACTGGATGTGGAGTGCGTTTTCTTTTGGCATAATCCAGTAATCACAGATCTGAATGATAATACCTGACTTCCACTGTGCTGATTGCATTTCCCACCATGTGTGTACATGCTAGGCCTGACTGACCTTACTCTGCAGGAACTAGGGAAGTGAATGAGAAGGATCACATCTGAGAATACTTCTTCAGGCAGGTCAACTTCTTTCCATGTGAATGAGAGGCCGGAGACACTTGTGGCCTTGTTCAGCAGGACCATGTCTGTATGTTCCCTGTGCTGGTAAACAGGCCCTTTCATCTCTTGGGGGGGGAGTATGGGGGTTAGTCCAGGTGCCTACCCTCAGTAGGTGCATTGAGATTTCTGGCAGTAGACATCTATGTTGAGTAGACAGTAGGTAGAAAATGTATACGTATACTTAGCTGCATGTTGTGGTATAATTGTGCTGTTTGGAGATATAATTTTTTTTTTATTATAATAAAAATACTTCTCTGAAGGATGAATTGTGGTTCAGACAAAGTGAGAAACTAATCACAATTGAGACTCCACCAGCAGTCGGCAATTCACTCAGAAGTAAGTGTAGCTGATCCACATTACTGCAGAGATCCTTAATTCATCCTCTCACAATTCTCCCTGAGGTAGTATCATGCATTGGGGTAATTTTAGCTGTCACTGCAATTTGTTAGACGTTGCAGGGTATCTGCTTGTTAAACAACCTCAAGTGTGAATTAGAAGACCCCATCTCTGTTTGGTGGCATTCTTTTGAACAAGAACCCCAGTCCTGCTTGTGGGAGGACATCTAGTTTACAGGCACAGGAATGCTGAGTTAGAGGCAAGGTGGGAGCCCATGCACCCTTGCCTCAAGTTTCAGGGTAATGCTTGGAAAAGCCAGTCTGGAGTCCTGGGGGACCCATTTGCTTTCCTCCAGAATGCCTTGCCCCTGAAACTAGTGCACCTGCTTGCAGTAAGCTCCAGTCATTCTGTTTGTTAGTCCAGACGGTCTGATGGGGAATTATAGCCTGTAACTTCTAGCTCTTTCTGCTCCATGTGTGGGCACCTTCTTCTGTTCCTTCTGCTGAAGAAATAGATTGCCTGAGTCTCTGGTCCCGACTTTGTCTGTGGGCAGTAAGTTGTGATTTTTTCTCCAGTTGTGCAGGGCAAAACCAAGAGAAAAGTCAAGCAAGACTTGGGAAAATGCTTTTTCCATGCTTGTTGCCGACAGGACTCTTCCTACGGTCTGCAGCCCTACAGGGTTCAGGCTCTTCCTTTCCTTCTTTCTTTTTTTCTCTCTCTTTGCAGTCAAGCCTTTCTTTGGCTCCAAAACTGTCTGCAGAGGAACTGTGGTTCCATTTGCCACAAAGCAATTAGATGGAAAAGTGCCTGAAAAAAAAAAAAACCCTTCTCAGTGACAATATCAAAACATACGCAAAAAGAAGTTATGCTGGAAGTGTTCCCTTTTCATTGTGTTGCTTCTTCATAATAACCATGGAGACAACCTTTGTTCCAGGTTCCCTAAGAACAAATTCAACAAAAATGAAAGAAGAAATGGAAAATAAAGTTTATTTCAGAATTAGAGAGTCCTGCCCTACAGGTTGGGTCTGTAAGAGGCTATTAGAATCTCATTAGTATCATACTAGATGTAAGGTACTATTATTTAAAAAACTCTTATCATAAATTAGAGCTTAGCTGATAAATATTTTTATTCAGAAAACAATGAAGGAAAAGGACATGAAACATAATTTTTTTTTTTTTGAAGTTTAACTTAGATGCTAAAAGCTTTTAAAATGAAACAAACGACAAAGCCTTTTTCTTCTTTCCATGGTAAAGTTCCTATACACCATAAACCTGATTCAAAATTGCTGTCCACTCCCTGCTTGTCCAGGCTTTACCCTCCCTACCAGCAGGTTGCCCATTTGTGTGCAGTTTGGCACCATGTTCAGGTCGTGATGGCTCTTTATCTGTAGCCTTAGGAAGACTCTTTAGACCACTGGTGTGTTCGTGGATCAACGCTAATGCATGGTGAATGGAGAATATGACACAGCAGCCTTGAAATATCAAGTTCTCAAGAGAGCAAGGCTGGAAGAATGAATATTTCCGAGGGAAATTGACCCAGTCAAGAAAACTTCATTAATTTTACAGCTGTTCATTTATTAGCTCTAACGAAACACACCCATAAATAACTACAATTAAAAGGGAGTTAGGGGATGTCCTTAGGAAGGCTTTCACAAGAAGATAATTAAACCACTGTAACTTGATGCTGAGTTTCAGTTAACTCATGGAAAATGTCCTCACATCTTCCAAAGGCTTTGCCCTACAATGGGAGGAAGTGTAAGCATTTTTGAGATGGAAACATCTGGAAACTTCAGCTATTTTAGGAATTCAGTTTTTCCAGCAGTAGTGGTGACATTTCCTAATGAAACTGATTTTGAGTTAAAGAAGGCTTTCTTTTTAATGGTAAGCATTTTCTTTTGGAAACTTCAGAAGTTTTTTCTGCCTTTACTTGGAAAAGAAACATGTCGTTGAAAAATTCCCAAGTAGGTGTAGTTAAAAAAGGGTGAGATTAATGTCTTCTCCTCTGACAAGATATTAAGTTAAAATGTTACCTGTGTAAATGTGTCTTTTGAACCCTGAGCTCCTCCTGCTGACGTGGCATAAATCACCAGGACTCTCCTGCCTCTACGTGGTGCAAGGACAGTGCAAATGAGAGGTGAAAAAGCCCGCATTTCAATATTTCCATGTCAAGACATCACAGAGAGGCCTGCTTTCCAGCCAAAGCTGTCGGTCCAAGAGAGCAAGGAGTCTATTTGTCTTTATTAAGAGAACGATGCATAGCCACAGTTACATAAAGAGGCTGTGATATATGCATTCCAGTCTTGCTATCTGATTATGATAATAATAGATAGCAACTGTGTACATCACAAAGCCATAAATCATCCTTATCATGCCGGATACCAGGGACTGAAGCAGGAAAGCACAGAGTTCAGCTCTGCAATCAGTGTCTTATTTTCTGGAAGCCAGCAACACAAAAGGTGTGCAAATGACCTCAGAGCAGGCTGACCCTGTATGAAGTGTGCTGCAAAGGGGTGTCCAGGTGATGCACCATGTTTCACTCCGAACAGCTGTAGAGTTCTGTGAAAACCAGCAAACCACTTTCCTTTCTCACATACCACTACTGATGTCTGCTCCCAGGTGGGAGAAGAGGGGCATTGACCTTCAGAGCGTTTCCCTTACAAGATGTTGTGAGGGTCATTTCTGCTTTGCTTTTCCTGTTGTGGAGTTCTGCTGTTAACTTTCCCTGTTAACAGAGCTGCCTGGAAGAAGAGGGTCTCGTTATCAACAGTAAAGAATGGAATTGTTTTGTTTTTTTAATAATGTCTTGATGAGATGAATATTTCTTTCAGTTGTTTTCCAGAGGGGAATTTCATTTTGCTCCAGCTTCCAAGGAAAAGAAACTCCTGACTGGAAAGTTTCCTCTCTAAAGAGAACACAGAAAGTCCTCAGATGAAATGAAATATTTACCAAAATTAAGCTGAAATATTTACCGAAAGAACAAGAATGCTTTTGACGCTGCGATTGAAATTCCGAAACAAGCAAACCTCCTTTTTCATATTCTTTCATCTTGTCAGAAAAGTCAGAAGGGAGTGAAAAATATTGTGCAAGAATTTTTTCTGCCTCTGCAATCCAGACCAGGTTTTAATATGAAGTCAGAGCTGTTAATGAAATCAGACTATTCTGAAGATACTGTTATTGCTGGGGTAAATCTGCCAAAGTGACAGAGTTACGCTGGGGTTTAGTCTGTGATGCTAAATCAGACAACCTGTGGTGATAGACCAACTAATGTGCATATGCTCACAACCTAGCATTTGAATTTTTGGAGGACTGCAAGCCACATTTTATATCAGCAGAGCTAATGGGGATTGAGAATATCCCTCTTTTGAAAACGAGACTACAACTGTAGGTGCCACAGGAGAGCATAGATCTGGGCACGTGGCTTGTCCCAACCGCACAGAGACCAGCTGAAGGAGATCTGAAGATTTTTTTTTAAAATGACCTGTTCTCGTCACAGAATGACTTCTTCTGTCCTCAGGTTCAAATTTCACTTAAGAAGGCCCATGCAATTATACAGTGCTTCCAAATCCAGAGAAAATACTCCAAGCTCTTACTTTCCGTGCTTGCCATTGTAGTTACACAAAGCTTAGGAATGACACAGAATGAATGGAATAAAATATTTACCAAAATAAAGCTTAAAAATGTACCAAAAGAACAAAAGAACTTTGATGTTTGTAGTTTCTAAGGTCTCCATGTCTTCATGGTCTCACTCCATACAGGAGTCAAGGGGTGATTACCTGCAGCTTCTGATTTGTGTGAAAATTGATTGCCAGAGTGGTGCTGCAGGACATGGGCTTTTGAAATCCATCTTCCTCCACTCTGGGAGTGAAAGATGAAAGGGAGGTGCCCAAATATGGAGGATTTCTTCCTCCAAGCCATTTCTCCTTGCTCACAGGCCTGCTTTAAGCAGGACCCTCTTAGACCAGGAGGCGAGAATTGAAGCAGTGAGAGACTGAGGACTGCAGGGCAAACATCCCAGTTGGTCTGCTGTGCCCTGCTCGGGCAGTGCAGCAAGTACTGAGATGGTTTATCTTGCCATGCAGCTGGAGCTTACAAGGATGAATATCTGATAGAGTCTTTTTATGTGAGCTAATAGGATTAATTCATCTGGTTACCAAATGAGCCTGCCACAGGCTCTCTGAGATAGACATCTTGGAGAGCTCTTTCCTGTAAAATGGTTCAATGCTGAGTCATTGGAAAACCTGGTGGGGATAGATGAGGAAGGTAGTTTCTTATATTTGTCTGTGCTTCCCGAATATTTTTGCCTAACATTGTTTTAACGTGGCAGGTCGTTTCTTTTTCCCTATTAATTTTGAGGAGGAATGTATGGCAGGCTTAAATTGGTGAATATTTTCATAAACCTCATACCTGATGAGCTTGATCTGAGAAGTAGAAGAAAATGTTTGGGTTTGAGGAAAAAAAGCCACTCACAGAAATTATTGCCACAACATTGGTGGAGGGTGACAGACTGACACCGTTACACATCCTTGGAAACAATGATTTCAGCAACTAGGAAGGTGGCAGACTTCCCAAGCTGAAATGGAAGTGATTAAAGCCCTAAAGCCCGAATGAGCTCCGAATTCAGAACCCCAAGGTGTCCAGCACTGTGCGCACACTGTACCATCATCCCAGGGCTGGTTGCAAGCCAGCATGGTTGGAAGCTGCAGCACAACAGGGTGTCTTCCCAGCTCCTGAGCATCCGCCAGGAGGGTGACGAGACTCTGTGCACCATGGATCCTTCCCAGACAGCTCAATGCCATCTGTGCTTCTGGGGACAGATGCTGTACAGCAACTTTTTTTTGAAATTTCATCAAAACCATCTATTTTCCTCAATTTTTCGGGGACTCCACCTTTGTGTTTACAGAGAACAAAGCAATTGGTAGGATGGTTGCTCAGGGAAGGGAGACTTGCCTTACACTGCAGCTGCACTTCCCTCTGCTGAAGGATGAGAGCAAGCCACAATGACTGGTGTGAAAGAAGGACATCAGCAGGGAGCCTTGCTATTAAATAAAGACTTATACTCGACCATGTTTTCTTGGGCTGTCCCTGGGACAGGCAGAAGGATTAATTATATACTGTACAAGATGGACCAAGCAATGGATTTCCCACAAGTGCTTTCTAAGTATTAATTATTATAAAGGCTGGATATTTTAAAATTATTTTTCAGTTTTATTTCCTGTGTGGTTACTAATCTGCCTGTTCTTTACTGCTATCAAGCCATGTGAAAAAACCTGCACCCTTGCATCAGGCCTCTGCTATGACATTGTGCTTCCTTGTTAGTCAAGAAAGAGACCAAATTAGTGAATGGAAATAGAGAATGGCAGCAGAAGGCCTTAGCCCTGTACCAGAGACCTCTGTATGAGAGGACAGAAGCTTCTGCTACCTGAAAAAGTTGGCCTGCTTAGTTAGTGGCAAGTGATAGCCTACGGAAACTTCTCCCCCTAGTTGTTAGCTGGGACTGTCCATGCTCTTTAGTCCTGCCTACTGCATAATTCTGTGTGGGTTGTCTCGGTTTAGGCTACATGAGGAAATTAACAGGGGAAAAATGTGTGACTTGAACCAAATAAAAGGGCTTTGTAACAGCTACTATGTTGAAAACACAGAGTCAGTCTACCCCTTGTGCCTCATCCAACCCCTAGAGCCCTGGCAGTGGTGTCAGCCCCACAGAGCAATAGGTTGGCTGAGGAGGTGTGGAAAGGCTGAGCTGTTACCATCCATGTCCCCCAGCACATATGCTATGTATATGCCATTATTTTCCCTGTTTTTTTATCCTAAAGTTTTACTCTTGTCTGCATTTTGTTCTCTCTCCTGGGCTGTGCTCCCCAGCCTCACTATAACCTCTTAACACACCTCACCATTCCTTATTACATCTATAGCACCCAGCTTTGCCTCCACGCCTCCAAACAAATTCCTTGCAATTTCTTTTCACCTTTACCAGCATCCTGGTTTGGCTCACCTGTCCACTGCTAACCTTGCATGCTCTTTCCTTCTCTCTTCCTTTGCTGCCAACATCGTAGCATTATCACCCACCACCTTTACTCCAACATGAACTTTTCCTCAAATCTCTCTTCTCTTCCTTCCTTCCATGCAGTTGCTTGGCCCAAAAGGTAGTAGCTTTTTCTGCCCTCATGGTGCAACAATATATCACCATTAGTGACTTGGTCCAAAGCTTTCTAAATCTCCCAGATGTCTCCAAACACCATTTTTCTCTTCCAAGGATTCCAAGACTGCCTATCTTAAGTATTTTAGGTTTCTCATTTGAGGACATCGACCCCAGTGTCTTTACCCAGTAGAAGACTATAAATCTCTTCTTTTCTGTTTTTGCCTCTAAGCATGATATCATGGCTCAAGAGAGCCCCACACACACCTGGAAGTTGCAGAGTTTGGCAGGATAATTGTGAAAGCTGCTGTTCTCCTTGCACATGACAAAGTAAACCAATTCACATGACACATGCTACTTCAAAACGCTCCAAGGGACTTGTCCTAGTATCAAAGAAGGTACTGAAGGCTGCATCTCAGAGCAGTGAGTTTGCAATGAGCTGTGCTTAGGGGTCCTCCCACCAGGTTTGTGGGGATAGGACGTATCAACATGTGACAGCTGCCTCCACCTTGCTGCTCAAATCTGGAGCGAAATCAGAGCACTGCGGACAACCTGACATGCCTGTCACTTCAACAGTGAGGTATATTGCTCATAATATGAAGAAGAAAGTGTGTGTGTGGTGGTGGGAGGTGTCCAAGGCATCCCTTAATTAGTTGGTGCACTATGAGAGGATGTGCTTTAAAAATAGTGCCATGCTGAATTTGTCACAGCCCATATAAATCAGCAGGAATGTCCTCAATTTCAGAGGGCCACATCACCACAAGGAGCCTTGTCTTCATCTAGTCATATACCTCATTGCCAAAGGTTTCGTCCTTTTTACCTTCCACGTGGGTAATATTCCACCTGGCATGCTGGCCAAGTAAATATATGAGTATAATTTTTTTCCTGCAATCTCTGTAGCTGTAGTCTCCCATGAAGAGATTTTGCTTCCATTCCCTGTATAATAAAGTCAGCTTTTGGTGACTTAGCTTCTTCTCACAGGCTGCCTGGCAGAATGAGCTTTATCTCACCAATGAGTTAAAACCTCTTTCTCTCCCAGCTGCAAGGAAGCTCCCAGCCTCACAAGAATACTACATCCACATTACCAGGCTGGAGGAAGACAGGCAGCTGACAGCCAACACAGAAACTTACTGCAGACGTTACTTTGGCTATTTCACAGACAGGGTCTGCCACATCCAGTGTTGATGGAGGGCTCATCCCAGAGACGTTCTTCCCATCACACTGTCTGCAACTCAGCTTCTGTCACTATAAAATGGTTTTCTTCTCCTCAGAGGCTTCTCAGGGTCTGTCTGCACACAGATTTCTGGGCTAAAAAGCATAGGCAGGGTCTGTGCTTTGCTGTGAGTTCAGGCCAGTTTTCTATGTGACTGTAGTGAGCTACAAGGTCTGCATGGGCTACAAGGCCCAGGACTACCCAGAGCCTTTTTTGACTCAAACGTGCCTATTAAGTCTAATCTTCCCTGTGTCTAGAGGCTCTGCAGTCCCTGAACAGGAGCAAAGCCCATCCTCCCGACACAGCTCTTCTACATCTATACCATTTGCAGGCAGGGCTGTCTATCTTTGCTTAAGAGCTTCTTTCTACTCTGCCTTATGCATTAGGCAAGAGCATATAGACCCAAGTCTTCAAAATGCTCTCCTGTCATCCCAGACACCCTTTTTGCAAGCCTCTTTTCAAGGCATCGACTGATAGCTTTTCCAGACAGCTTATCCCTCTCCTACCTTCTTTCACTTGTCTTCCACCCCAGCTGCTTCTTCAGCAGTCGATGCTCCTCTTGACACAGCTCAAGTGTTCTCTCCTGATGTGGGTTCTCATTATGCTCCATGCGTGTGTCAGTGCCAATCACTGGAGCTGATTCCTGCCATCTTCAAGCTGCTGTGATAATCATTCTGTCAGGAGGCCTCACAGCTGCTTCCCAGCATCACAGAACACTAGCTGTATTCATGGGATTTGCATTCTTGCTAGGGGCTCAAAGGATAGGCAAATTCAGTATGAGGTGAAAGCAACTCATATCTTTAAATATTCAGGACTATCTACTAGTTTATGTTGCTTCCCACTCTTTTAGCCTGTTCTTTTGGCATTGGCTTTTTCCTGAGCCCTGTGAGGGTGACTGAGCACTAGAACAGGTTGCCCAGAGAGGTTGTGGAGTCTTCTTCCCTGGAGAGAACTCCCAGGTCCTTCTCGGCAGAGCTGCTTTCCAGCAGGACAACCCCCAGCTTGTACTGGTGCATGGGGTTCTTCCTCCCTAGGTGCAAGACTTTGCACTTGCCTTTGTTGAACTTCAGCAGGTTCCTCTCCAGCCAACTCTCCAGCCTGTCCAGGTCCCTCTGAATGGCAGCACAACCTTCTGTTGTATCAGCCACTCCCCCCACTTTAGTATCATCAGCAGACTGAAGGTGCGCTCTGTCCCTTCCTCCAGGTCACTGAGGAATACATTGAACAAGACTGGACCCAGGACTGACCCCGGGGGGGACACCGCTAGCTACAGGCCTCCAACTAGACTTTGTGCCACTGACTAAAACCCTCTGAGCTCGGCCATCCAGCCAGTTCTCAATCCACCTCACCGTCCACTCATCTAGCCCACACTTCCTGAGTTTACCTAGGAGGATGTGATGGGAGACAGTGTGGAAAGCCTTGCTGAAGTCCAGGGAGACAACATCCACTGCTCTCCCCTCATCTACCCAGCCAGTCATCCCGTCATAGAAGGCTATCAGATTGGTCAAGCAGGATTTCCCTTTGGTGAATCCATGCTGACTACTCCTGATCATCTTTTTGTCCTCCAGATGCTTAGTGAGGACCTCCAGGAGGAGCTGTTCCCTCACCTTTGCAGGGATGGAGGGGAGGCTGACAGGCCTGGAGTTTCCTGGCTCCTCCTTCTTGCCCTTTTTGGAGACTGGCATGACATTGGCTTTGTTCCAGTCCTCAGGCACCTCTCCTGATCTCCAGGACCTTTCCCAGATGATGGAGAGTGACCTAGCAATGGTGTCTGCCAGCTGCCTCTACACTCATGCGTGCCTCCTATTGGGGGCCATGGACTCATATATGTCAAGTTGCTTAAATGATCGCTAACCCGATCCTCCTCCACCAAGGGAGAGTCTTCCTTTCTCCAGACTTTCTGTCTTTTCCCCAGGGTCTGGAATTCCTGAGGACTGGCCTTAGCAGCCAAGACTGAAGCAAAGAAGGCATTCAGCAACTCTGCCTTCTATCTATCCTTTGTTACCAGGGCACCCGCCCCATTCAGCAGCGGGCCCACGTTTTCCCTAGGCTTCCTTTTGCTATTGATGTATTTGAAGAAGCCCTTCTTGTTGTCCTGGACATCCCTTGCCAGATTTAATTCCAATTGGGCCTTAGCCTTCCTTTTGCTTCCCTGCATACTCTGACAACGTCCCTGTATTCCTCCCAAGCGGCCTGTCCCCTTTGCCATATTCTGTACACTTCCTTCTTCTGCTGGAGTTTGGCCAGGAGTTCCTTGCTTATCCATGCAGGTCCTCTGCCCGCTTTGCTGGACTTCTTCCTCAGAGGGATGCACCGATCTTGAGCCTGGAGGAAGTGATGCTTGAATATTAACCAGCTTTCTTGGGCCCCTCTTCCTTCTAGGGCCCTACCTCATGAGATTCTTCCAAGAAGATCCCTCAAGAGGCCAAAGTTAGCTCTCCTGAAGTCCAGCGTTGCAATCTTACTCATTGCCCTGCTCCCTCCTCACAGGATCCTGAACTCCACCATCTCATGGTCACTGTAGCCAAGGCTGCCCCCAACCTTCACCGCGCCAACTAGACCTCCTTTGTTCGTTAGTACAAGGTCTAGCAGCATACCTCTCCTTGTTGGTGTCTCCACCACCTGGGTCAAGAAATTATCCTCAATGCTCTGCAGGAACCTCTTTGACTGTTTGTGTCTAGCTGTGCTCTCTTCCCAGCAGATGTCAGGGTGGTTGAAGTCTCCCCTGAGAACCAGCACCTGCGATCGTGAGGCTACTTCCAGCTGTCGGTAGAAGGCCTCATCGATGACTTCCTCCTGGTCAGGTGGCCTGTAGTAAACCCCCACAACAGTGTCACCCATGTTACCCTGCCCTTTAATCCTTACCCATAGGCTCTCAACTTGCTCTTCATCCACCCCGAGGCAGAGCTCCATACATTCTAGCTGCTCCCTCACATAAAGGGCAACTCCACCACCTCGCCTTCCTGGCCTATCTTTCCTAAAAAGCACATAACCGTCCATGACAGCATCCCAGTCATGTGAACTATCCCACCATGTTTCTGGAACTGCAATGAGATCATGGCCCTGCAACCACAGACAGATCTCTAATTCTCCCTGCTTATTCCCCATGCTGCGTGCATTGGTGTACAGACATTTCAGAGAGCCAGTTGAGCATGTAAGCTTCCCAGGAGAGGTGCAAGAGGAGCCTCCATAGCCATGTCCCATGCACACTTCCCTGGCTGTATGCACCCGCTGGAGGCATCCTGACTTGAGTGCTGTTTTACTGACTCCCCTGCCACTATACCACTCCCCTTCCCCCATCTTTCCTAGTGTAAAGCCCTCCTTACCAGGCTGGCCAACCTGCTGGCAAAGACGTGCGTGCCCCGCTTGGTAAGGTGGATCCCATCTCTCTCCAACAGCTGTTGATCTTCAAACAGGGCCCCATGGTCATAGAAACCAAAGCCCTGTTGCAACACCAGCAGCAGCACAGCCAATTGTTAACTGGGAAAACTCGTCTCCTCCTCCTCCCGTCACAGGCAGGATTGAGGAGAAAATGACCTGGTCTCCCAGACCCTTGACCACCCTTCCCAGAGCTTTGAAATCCTTTTTGATGGTATCCAGTTTGTTCTTAGTGTCTTTAATGCCCACATGGAAGAGCAGCAGGGGGCAGTAGTCTGATGCATGGACAAGCCTTGGCAGTCTTTCCATGACATGTCTTATTTGAGCCCCTTTGACTTATTTAAAACCATTAGGTGAGTGAGGAAGAGACAAGATAGATAAGCAAAGACTGGGGACTGGGCCAAGCAGCGAACAACCAAGGACCTTCTAAACTTGATCCCACCTGTCTTGATCTTGAAGCTGTACAGGAATTTAGCTCTAATATTCCTGAGCACAGGGCTTGTCCACAGCTGGGTGCAGGTGGTAAACTTCAGCTAGAGGAGGTCATGCTCATATCTTGTGTGCCATAGGCTCCTTAACAGGGCTAGTCAAACCTTCATGATGTACTTCTGAGATTAACAATAGCATTGTTGTCAAACAGTGAAAATAGCCTTCCCTCTAATGGTGTTAAAATACTTTTGGTTGCATTTTACTATTATGATTTGCCCTTCTTGTAGCTCGGGTGGAAAAGTGATGTTGGGTGTACTGCAGACAACTATATCGGTCTGCTTTGCCCTTCTGGGTGAAAGCTCTCCCTGCTGTGTCTTCTGCAAACTGCCTTCCCTTGGCAGTCCCATTCAGATGATTGACTAAAAATGAGTTATTCTAAAAATATTTCATTTAAAAAATCTTCCTGCAAGTTCAAGATGATTTCATAATGCCAATGCATCACTGTGGCAAATTTAATTAAAAAAGGAAAAAAAGATAGATTAGATCAACGTATTTACTAAATGACATGAAATGGCTTTCAACTATTATGCAAGTAAATGATGTCAGCTTTTGCTAACCATTTTCTTGAAAAAAGTACAATTAGAATAAAGGTCCCTCCAAAGATAACTCAGAATTTGCAGAATATGTTCTGACCCGTGGAATGAACAAAATGCTTCAGAATTTGATTCGAGTGTTTAGAGTACTGGAGGATCGATGCCACCCCTGTGCAGCATTGCAGCTGTAGGAACCCACTCAGGTTCCTAAGATGTAATTGTCTTTGTTCAAATTAGCTATCTTATGCTTACTCTTTAGTGATTCATTCCATCCTGAGAAAAGTTCTCAGAAGTGGTGAGACTAACTGGAGCATGAAGCTGGTCATATGCGCTCTGTTGGCTCGCCTCACGAGAGTTTCTCCTTTCTGTCATGGGATCAGCAGAACTGAGCAGAGGTGCTGTTTGGGGCAGAATCAGTTTAGTCCCCACCAAAGAGCCCAGCATGACCCCGACACAGAGTTAAATTGCCAGTAACCTAGGACTGGAGGAGGGGGAGATCAGAAAGTGTCAGAAATTGGACTTTCAGAAAGCCAGCAGGATTTAACTCATGAGGAACCAGACCTGAAAAGGGATTCAGGGACAGCGCAGAGCGGACCAGCAGTCAGTAGAGGGAGAGCAGCTGAGGCAGGAGATGGGGCGCCCAGGATATCTGATGGCACTGACACCTCAAAGCACTGCAGCCAGGATAGGGGAGAATGTGAGACTGGTATCGCATGAACCTCTTTCATCAAATTTCCTTGCAGAAAGGCAGCTCCACAAAGCAATGAACAATTATTATTATTTTTTTTAATGGGCTAGAAGCTTACAGAAAGCACTTACCACCAGAAGACATTATTAGCATTCTTAATCTCTGTAAACCTGTTCTTATTTTTATTTCAGGTAATGGCTGGAGAAAGGCAGGGAAAATATTCTTCTTTTAAACTCTTCCTTGAAAATGTGTTATATGGTGAGAACAAAAATACCAAGAGGTCAAGTTTAGAAAAGCTATACAAGTGAACTTATCCAATGATTACAAAGTTTGGGTATGGCTTCTGTCTTGTATAGTATTACTTTAATACAGTATGTATAACTTTGTAAATAATTTCAGACTAGTGAAATTAATATATAATAAAAAAGTGGAATAGAACCGGATTAGTAAGAGGAGAATGCAGTAAGTTGCTTTCTATCCATAGCCTTCCTGTACCCTTGGAAAAGTAGCAGCTTTTCTCACACGGCTTTCTTCTCGTTCCATAGTCTGTTGACTCATGATCTTGACTTTGCTGTGCTGCACTTTAGCAGTGTGTCACCAAATTTCAAGACCCCTCTTATTTTCCAACATGCATAAAATTGTAATGCATAATAAACCTGTGGTTGAAACTCAGTCTTGGCTAAGTTTTAGCGAAATAACAGATTTTACTGACTGTCAATCTCTCCATTTTTCTATATACCTACATAATATTGATACAAAAGACCTAGATTTCTTGCTTTTTAGTTCCTGTCTTGCGGCGCATAACGTGAAGAAGAGAGAGCATTGTTTTTCTAGATCTGGCAGCATCTTTTTGAACATTTTGCTAGCTCTGTAAGTTTGAAACCCTCATTTACTGCACATTTATGATTCATGAAAACTTCAGGCTGAAATCTATAAACAGCCTCTTCCTGACAGTTCCTGCAGAAAGAAAACTGGAATCTCAGATGGTTATTTTCTT
Source organism: Struthio camelus (assembly GCF_040807025.1). Classification (NCBI taxonomy): domain Eukaryota; kingdom Metazoa; phylum Chordata; class Aves; order Struthioniformes; family Struthionidae; genus Struthio; species Struthio camelus. Next base: position 1,241,882 of record NC_090982.1, on the reverse strand, counting down.
CTTACAAGATGAAGCTAGTAATTAATCCGTACCATAGGATTTAAACATTCAATTTGTATCAATTTTAATTTGTTTATTTATAAGTCAAATTCACCTCTGTCTTGGCAGCTTGCTTCTGCAATATAAATAAGCATCTATATCAAGATATAGATTTTGAGAACGTCTCATGGTCTCAGACACCTGAAAGCTCTGTAACACCTCGCACTGAAGAAAACTTTGAGAAATTTCTAACTTCCAGAGGCAAAAAGAAGAGGCTCAGAAAATCCACCCTAATCCTAGTCTGAGGACCTAGTGCCCGAACAACCTTTTCTATCCAAGCAAGCGACGCTCCAGCATCCTTTTTCTGTAATCTAGTGCTACACTATGGGAGCGGGCCAATTCTCCCCAGGGGCATGAAGACCATATTTCCTGTTTCGCTCCTGTGCTCACCCAGTTTGTCTGGGGCTCAGCTATACAGTAATCTAAGAGATGGGGATATTTAGTGTTTCACAAGTTAAGAGAGCAAGTGCTGCATTTCTGCTTTACTCTGATCGAGCCTTTGCCACTCAAGTCCAAGAGCTAAAACAACATTGGCAGAAAAATAAGCACACATCTTAGGTTTGCTACTCTGAAAGCACACATTTGCAAGCCAAGAACACAGAATTTGTGAGGTAAATTTACTGTATTTTTGCAGGCTAGGATTTTGTGACTGGCATGAGACTAAGTATATGTGTGTGTGCATGTCTGTGTTTTCAGGTGGCTGTATATCCTATTGCAGCCTTTTCTCCCAGAAACTGCACATGCCCTGTGGCCTTGCTGGGCTATCTGAATAGGTTGAGCTCACTCACAGTCAGCTCTGACAATTGCTCTCATCTGCAGTCTCATGTTAGCCCTGCAGCATTCAGACAGCCGGCGCTGTCCTCAGTAAGGGAGAGAGGTTTTGGAGGCTGCTTTTGTTGCTGTGGGATTAGCTTCTCCACTACTCCCATAAACTGTATCTGTCAGTTTCATGTACTCAGTTGGCAGTGATAAAACTACACTTGCCAATGAGTAGTCATCTTCAAAGCTGTGATTATGATGAAACCACATCAGATTTCTTGATTTTTTTTTTAATAGCTTCACTTTTGTCCAACCTGAGAAGTAGCTGCTTTTTTTATTCCCAGTAAGCTATAATGCCTTACTTTAAGGTAATGCCTACCTTGAACATTGTTGCCCTATTGAACTCTCTTCTGTGTTGGTTGTTATTAAAATATTAATGCTTGCTATTACCTATTGCATTAGAGAATTTGACATAGCTCACTTATCCCTCTTTTAAAGCAGAGTGGAAATTGGTTATTGGGGATTACCCAACAATCTCGCTGTGAGCAGTATTGGCTTTTTATTGTGGGGTTTCTGTGGGCAAGGCACCTACAGGCAGATGTACAAGAGAAAAAAAGGTATTAGTTCAATTGTTACAGTTCAAATGTGAGGCTGTTAGAAAGCAGGCTGTGCTTTTGCTGAGTTTAGGAGAAGCTTGGGGAGTAACCACAGGGAGGATTGATGGATTTGGTCTTTGGGAAGATGGTAAGGGAAAGCATTGCTAAATGGAGGTTAAGTCTACCACTTTCTCCTGGCTCTGGAGGAAATGTTCACAGAGGAATGTGCAGAGCTCTGAGGACAGAAGTAATCTCATTCTCCTGAATGTCCTGATCCCCTGCTCTGCCACATCTCATATTCCCATGGAAAGTAATTTCCCCTCCAAAAAAGGAGGTTGCTTTCTCTGCTTCCTGGGCCCTTCGTTCTAAAGAGGACCCATGTTGGATCTGGGGACTCAAAGAGGTATATGGTAGTGGCTCCTCTTCCTACAGAGACATTTGCTTGGCAAAATACCACAATGACAGGCGAGGAACAGGGAGCTGCCAGAGAATCCCCCTGGGGGAGGCGTGGCCCAGTCATGGGCCATGGCCATGCATCTTCCAGACCAGCTCATTCTGCAGTGTGTCTGTGCGGCTCAGCTGGAGTGCGTTTGCTAACAACATACTTTTGGAAGGGGATTTGACCTTAGCAACCAACCCGAGAAAGGTAGTAGTCTCCCAGTCCCATCTGCTCCTCCCCTTTCTTGTCCAGCCATGTGCTCTTCCATGCCACATTCTCCTCCATGTGCCTCCTGTCACAAGACAGTGGCTGGTCAGTCACAAGTCCTGGCTGGATTACAGCTTCCGCATGGCACAAGGGGATGACACAGTCATAAGGCACCTGTGTTCCTGAAGGAATGGGTTTCTCCGTCAATACAGGGAGTCAATGGAAGGTGAGAAGATCCTGGCACAGGTACTGTCATTCTCCTTAGGTAGCCAGCTGGCACCATGACTACCACTTGAAAGGGAACTACCCAGTGTGCAACCTGGAGCTAAGCAGCCAGCAGAGATTGCCACTCTAAGATAAGATAAAGTGGGAGTTTGCAGGACTGTCTTACACCAAAGTATCTGCTGGCCAAAAATGTGATATCTCACAGTACTGCTAGGTCTTAGCAGTGCTGAGATAGCACTCCCAGTTGTGCCAAGGGTAGCAAAATGTGTTCCCACACAAACTGGTCAGGCCAGTCAGAGAGCTCCCGTGGCAAAGCATAATGACAGGGAAAGTTATCTTCCATGACCAGCAATGAGGATATTGCTCTGACCTCCAGTGAAGCCAGAGTATGGAGGTCTCTGAGGGAACTCGCGATGTGCTTTGATTAAACCTTGGTAAAGGAAGGCTTACCTGGAAGGGTGAAAAAGTAACATAGCCATGTTAAGATGATGCTTGCTCAAAGGTCCACAGTTCTGCCCAGAGATGCCTTGAACTCAAGACCTGATTTTGAGGGTATTGCCTTTTTTGTTTAAGTAAAACAAATTTCTAGACATTGGAGGATTTTCTCAGATCAGTAGCTCTTTGAACCCAGTGGGAAATGGTGGTAGGGGATCATGCTTTGATGAGTCAACTAAAATTAATTACCCTAACGCCAAGCCAACTGCAGACTCATTAACACGTGTAAATTTCTTTTTGGTCTATCGTTTTTCATCTCATTTTTATAACCCTGTCCCTATAGCACGGAATGCTTAGGCAAAATTAATGCTCTTGAAGAAGATGGTTGTTTCCCCCCTGTCCCTGATCTTGGATGGCTTCCTTGGAGAGACAAGAATAGAATTTCTTCATTGTCACCTGCCAAAGTCCATTGGTGATAGCAAGACAGTCTGTGATCGACTTAAGCTTTAGTCTCCACCAATTAATGAGCCAGAGTGGTGTTAAATGCCTGCAGAGACTTAGGGTGGACCACAGCCAGACATTCTCCGACAAACAGCAGCACACTGGGGAGAAGCTGTAGTGCATTATCTTCAAATTCAAGCTGACAGATGTTGCTGTGACTTTACTTATCTGAATGATCTGTGGTGACTACACATGAAAATGCTACACATGAATAAGCCTGGGTGAGGAACTCACTTTGGGAAAAAACTGTAGCTAACTTGGCTGAGTAGTATTCATCTCAAGCCCTCCACTCAGGCAAAGCAAGTGCAAGGCTCCCAAGCACAAGAAACACCCTGGCATTTGTGTGCGGCTCAAGGAAAGCTCAGGTGACAGTGTAAGTGGGCAAGGATTGCATATTTCCCTTCCTGATGAAGTGATCCCTAGAAGTTTGGGAAGGTCCTGCCTTCCCAGCAAACCTGTTGATGACTATGGAGTCAGGATGCTGTTAGCCGGACCATGGGAAGAGACAGGGACAGGAAGGGAAGCATGAAGGTCCCAGCTGTTGCCATTGACCTTCTGTGTGCCAGCGGTGTTTGGGGAACTTGTGGATGCACTGTGCAGTTGCTAGATTGGTCTCTCAGAGCATGTCTGGATATCAGCTTGCAGAGCTGCAAATGAAGGCCAGGCAGAGCCTTCTGCCTCTTTCTCCACTATCTGCAACCCATACTCCACCAGCTCATTCTCTGCCTGCAGAACAGCTTCTTAATATACCAGAGTTAGGTGGGGTAAAGCACAAGAGACTAAAGAAGTTACCAATCCTACGAATTAGCCATAGAGAGGAGGAGCCAATGCTTTACATCAGCAGAGCTAGGAATGGGCCTTCTGGCTGCTCTGCCTTGTCATACATGTGCTGGCCAGGGAAAGTGGCAGAGTTCAGTTGCCAGAAGAAGTGAACACAGTCAGTAACAGTTCATCTGTGGTCTGCACTTTAGAGATCCCTGTGGGGAAGCCTTGAGCTTCCCAGGCTCAGGGAGCACTTTCCTCAGTGCTCCCAAGTCCTTCGCTGCTCAGCAGGCTGGAGCCCTGTTAGGATTGCCCAGGAGGAGAGACTCACAGACCATGGAAAAGGTAGAGGTATGGAGCTGAGTATTGGCCTCGGTCTTGCCTCTCCAGAGCAGCAGTAAATTCCCATATCTCACTGTGATCCCTTAGGACTGCTGAGCAGCTATTCCCTGTCCTGTCATGTTCTTCCACACCACTATTGCTGTGTTTATGCCCTTCCTCCCACTTTTGGCCTTTACCTCAGTCATAAGATTTGGGCCTCTCTTTGGACAGAGGCCAATCAGGGAGTTTAAGAGGCTTTTTGCTGCCATCAGTAGAAATGAGTGCATTAACACAACCGCTCACCCACAGTCCCTGTGCAATGCCATCGCTCTCCCTTCTGTCCCCTTTACCAGACAATGGTGTCCTGGCACAGGAGACCAGCTGGGGAGCTGACCCCAACTGGCAGGATGGAGCTCCTGCCCTAACGGCAGCCTGTGCCACATTCCTGACCCTGGGATGATGTTCCCGTACCATATATGTGCTGTTGTTTGCATCAGTCCTGCAGCCCCAACTGCTTTTATGGGGAATCCTATCTTAACTGGAGACTTCCAGTCATCTGACTGACTGACAGCGACTGCTACCGGTCATGGCCCTGTGGGATATCGCTGCTGATGAACTCTGCACATGTTCAACCCTCAGCAAGGCTTGTCATGCTAACAGCAACCTCTCCTGAGCCCTCACTCAGAGCTGCAGCTGGGAGAAACGCAGGAAGAGACCTGCAAGATTTTTACTCTTTATTAATCTCTCGAATTATTTGTTGATATATAATAAGTCTTAAGAAGTTATATTCTTTCTCCATTTTTTGGATTTTTTTTTGTATTTTGTTTTTTGTTTTTAAAAACCAAGAGTTTTGTCTTCATTGCTTTCCCTGGAGAGATGGTATGATAATTTCAAGTGAATAAAATACTGAGTAAATACTCTTAGTTCGGACAACTTCCTGACCTGGCAGAAAAGCTCTTTGTGAGATACTTGACACCTCGCTACTACTGAAGGCTAATTTAGCACCCAGGCTACATCTGTGTCATGCATCATGTGCAGCAGGGCTCTCTTGTCTCAGAATTTTGGGGGAAAAAAAGGAAAATGGGGCAGAAAGCAAATTTTTGAGTATAAAACAACAATCTCTGAGAAGCAGGAAAGGAGATAAAATGGAGAACGGCCACTTTGCAGGTTAACTTTAAAGAGGCTTAGAGCAGTTCACGTAAGGAAAAAGAGAGGCAACAACAGGCCGGTTTTACTCCCACTGGACATTTAATTGTACATTTAATTGTAGTGAAGTAATGATGTCCTCCCCCTTGCTTGCACTGAAGCTGCTTGGAGCATGGTTAGCTGCGTAAGGGGACACTCACTGTACTCTGCTTACACTTACTTTAAGTGCAGCACAGTGAGCATTTGGTGGACTTCACAGCAGGTAACCTCCCATCTGATAAATAAACACATCTAAGTACCTGACTCTCTGCTAGGCTACTGTAATTACCTTTAGCTGGTGCCATAGCCTACGGTAACTTTCAGTAAGTCACAGCTTTTTGATTTGTTTCATCTCATCATTCCCAAGAGTCTTTGCGGCACACATTTCTGGGATACTGTTGACATACAGGTTACAAAAGTCCTCAGAGAAGTCTGTTTATGTAAGTGACATGCATAATCTTGTAGTGTTTCTCATAGGGAGAGCTGAAAGAGGGGTTAGTATCTTTATCCTTATTTTACAGCTGGGGGAAAACAAAGCCCAAAGCTCTGTATTTCTAGCTTCTTTCCGTTCAATAACTGGGCATTATTATCTCGTCATACTCTCCATAGGGATGTCTCTCTCTCTACAGCCCATTCCTGTGCATGACTGTGATGTCCTTGCAGAGCTCTCTCTCCTAACCTCAATGAATAGGAAAACTCATATAGCTTACCTAGGAAATTTCCACTAGAATATTTTGTTCTGATTTCCCCCCCACCCCCCCGAATATAGCATAGAGCTGTGGTGAGCTGACCTAAAAAAAAATCCAACGTGGGCAATTGCCATCTGCCAGCCCGTGATTTTAACTGAACAATAGACCTTTCATTTTTCCTCTTTTTGTCGTATCCTATTAAGCTCGTCTGGCTGTTTTCCACACTGAGCATGGCTGCAGTCCCACTGGATTTCAAGGGTCTTGTTTTAGGTAGGTGCTAAATCTTCCTAATGATATACTCTAAAATTACATGAAAAATCTCTGCATGCTTTATTTCTCCTCTCTCTTTAGCACTCTGAAGCCCGGCTGTCTATTTAATCATCCAAATAAGAAGGACTTTCAATCTGTAACCTGACTGTCCACAAGCAGGAATAGATATGCTAGAGTATTTTCAAATACGGCTTAGAAAAAAATTGAAGCGGTCATTTTAATCCTTAGGTCTCCCATATGATTTCCAGCTACAAGATATTTTTCACAGAGACAGATAATATTCATTTATTTATTTGTACACTCCTGCGTCCGAAGGTCTGTGATTTGCCATGACTGGTCTTCACAAAAAAAAAAAAGGATTCTTTGTGGCTAAGGAAGGGATATCTGACAACCATCTATTCAGCTGTTGATGCGTTATGAAGACCTGGAAAAAATTCTCCACTTTCGATAATTTAAAAGCCAGCTATTTTAGATATTTGGTCCCTGCACGTGGAAAATGCACAGATTATCAGGCGATGAAACTGGATTAGTGAAGAGTGCTATTTTGGTCAGGTTTGAGCCTCAGAATGATGGCTTAGATAATAAAATTTGAAGTGATTGTACACGTACTCTGGTTATTTTCAGCAGTCATCAAGTGAAAGCTGAAACAGAATATAATGAAAGCTTATTGCCTTTATTCTATGTCAGTATATATTCTCCCTTCCCAAGAAGCCTGGCCTTCGCTTGGGCTTGGCTTCTTCTTAGACCAGTAGCTGACAAATTGCAAACATGATGTTCCATTTTGTGTAAATTTTAAAATATTTGTGATTACAAACTTCATAAAACCAAAGTACGTTTCTAGTCAGGCAGTGGTTGCCTACTGCGATCAAAATGACTCCTAGTCCAGCATTTCAACACCTAAGTTTTATAGAAGCCCTTTGTCACTCGAAAATCCTCTGCAGCCTCAGTTATTGACTTGAGCTTCCCAAATGCACTGCTAGATCTGACCCTCTAATGGAAAAATAGAATCTTGGAGGAAAGAAAATCTCAGATGAAAGAAATGTTGCCACCTCCAATTCTAGCAGGAATCTACAAAGAGCTTCCTTCTAAATGCTGAAGGCTGAAGAAAGAATAGTTGTTTGAGATCACATGTTCCAGCCATTTATCTTTTTTAGTTGCACTTTCAGCACGTATCTCAAACCATCTGTAAAATCACTGGAGACAAGATGCAGCAGAGCTGCCTTCAACAAGGAATATCACAATGTAAGTGTAACCTTTTTTTTTTTTTTTGTGAAAAAGGGAGGGAGGGGACAGTTCGAGAGGGAGAATTTAAAAACCTTTGTTAAGATTTTTGTAATCCAGGCTACCGAGGCCATATATCTCCTAGGATGCCAACACACAGAACGGCACTGTCTTAGCTTCGTACAGAAGCCCTCATTCGAGTCCCATGTTCAAAAGAACTTTATGAGGCCCGGATCCGCCATGGTACTTCAGAAAGGAAACTGAGATGGAATTACTCAGGACCACCAATTAACAGTGGAAGTCATTACACCCAACTTTTTCCATTTAGAAACTGGACATCTGATCCAAGCGTGTTGCTTGTGCCCCTACTGCTGTCAATGAGGGCTGGGAGCTTGCAGGAAGGCTGATCGTTGTGTCCTAGGACTGGTGTCTGAGAGAAATGGATCATTAAGGGAATCTCCATAAATGAAGCACTTCTTTGCTAGAACTGGTCAAGATGTACCTGCTAATTTCTTTTTGTTTTATTCCTCTCTGGAGAATATGTTACCTGACAAATTGTACTTTTAAAAAGGAAAAAGGTATGTGGCGCCAACACAGCCATTGCAATTATCAACTTGTATCTATCTTTTTAATAATAAAGCTGAAGCTTTATTCCCAAGAACAGTCTACCCCCCCTTGCAGAGTTTTCCTAGCGGAAAGAGCATCAGTGTTTCATACACAGGAGGTATGTTTGTTTCTTTCTTTTTATAACCAATGCAATGCTTTTATGCTGAACTTGTCGACTTCTAAGCTGTCTCTAAGCATGTAAAAGTAGCCCTAGTCTGTGCAACTGACCTCTGCCATGAGTTTTGTTTATCTCACAAGATCCACAGATATATTTGATGGCACAGCACACAACGTTTTTCATCTTTTTCGTTTAAGATTCAAACGTACTCTCACTAAACCATGTATAAATCATGCTGGCCTGAGTTTTGTTTAAAGGGATGTTGTTCTCCCCAAGGAAAACTAATTCATAATAATAAAACCATATTTAAAATTTATGATAATCACCTGTAGGTGTGATATTTACATCAGTATTTTCGACAAGTGAAAAAAATGAGCATATCTATCCAAATAATGTCCATGTCTCTCCTCAGTTCTGTCACCATCATATTTGTAAACCAACAACATTACTTTCATTTCCTAGTGTAGCCTGGTAGGAATTTCACAGGAAAGCATGGCAAAAAATGTATGAAATCACTTTATTTTGGCTGTGACTCCATTTTAAGAACATCATATCATTTACCTACTTCATGCAGGAAAAAGCAGCAGGCAAATTACAAGTAAATTTTACATTCACAAAGTCTCCACTTTAAATCATCTGGCTGCTTGGAGGGTACTGCATGCATCTTAAAGAAAGCTGGGGAGCATTTCTATTAGAAAATGCATTGCTAGGTTGAGTTTTGCTCTGTGTGTGTAAGAGAAAGAGAGAAAACAAGCAATTTTTTAGAGACAGTTACTGAAACATTTTACTAACTCAGCACACGAAGAAACAGTATCTTGATAACATATATTCAAACAGATATAGACAAGTTTCAGATACATAAGACATTACCTTGAGGTCACAAGAGCTGATTTCTAACAACGCCTTTGCTAGCACAGTAAGCTTGTCAAAGAGATGTATTCAGTAGCATTGGTATGCGTTTTTTTTGACAAAGGAGAGTGGCTGGGAAGGATCTAAGCCAACACATGGTGATAGAAACATAGATGGAGGAACATGAGAGTGATTTAGCACATGGTCTAGTCACTTGTTTTATTTATTTTTAACACTGAGTAGCATTCATAATTAATATTGCAGTCTGATTTCATATGGCTTTCTCTAAAGATAGATGTAAGTTCACAAAGGTCAATGTCAAACTAAATTATTTGCCCTCCAAAAGTTGGAGGGCTTTCTATTTTCTTTTCCTAACTGGAGAGGTCCTGGAGCTGTGGAGGAAAATGGCTGCAGTGTCTAGCCACCCACCCTTCTGCATTAATAATAATAATAATAATAACAATAATAATAGTAACAACAATAACAACAACAACAACAACATAGAAGATGTCATTACCTGAGATTGAACAAACTGGGGCTACAACTAAAACAATGGTATGGAAAGACAAAGAGATGGTCAGAATCCAAACAAAGAACCAGGCTCCTCTTTGGTCTTGTGCAAGTGCTGTGACCTGTGTCTGGGTGCTTGGTGTTGGAAGGTCCACATCTGTGATGAAGGTGCTGGGCAGAGAAGGGAGGGCAGTGTGCCTTGTCAGCCACCTAAAAAGTGGCTGAGGCACTTGAGGCATGAAGAATAACCTGGAGACAGGCCTAGACCCCAAGCGAGATGCCAAAGGGTAGAGGAGGAAAAACAAGCAACACGTGCTCAGGGCGTGCAGTGCATCTTCTGCCAAGTTTCTTCATTAAAAAAAAAAAAAAAAGGAAAATTGAAAAGGAAGCCATCAGCTCCCATATGCCCGCCCTGAGCTCTCTGGAATGGTGTTTAGCTGGACAACGAGTCTGTGGTCATGGCAAGGGAAGGGAGAAAAGCGAGGGACAGAGACAGGCCAAAGACAAGCAGAACGGCCTCATGCTCTGCAGACTCTGCAGGCACCTTTGCTTACTTGCTTGTAGAGTTCTCCAGGGCAAGGCAAGACAGAAATACAGATGGATATGTTCCTTCTAGCAGGAATACTTTTCTGCTGATCTTGCTTACTCATGGGACGATAAAGGAGACTGAAACCGGAGCATTTCAGGAGATGTCTGAGCTGTTGTGCCACTGTTATCTGGGCTAGGAGACTTCACCACCAGTGAGCGGCAGGAGCGAAAGGCTAGGCCATCTGCCTTTTAGCTTACAGTGGGTATTGGATTAGTTCCCTACCTGGCAGAGCATCAAAAAGAGCTGCTGCCTCTTACCTGGCAGAAAGAGATTTTTTTGGTTCTTTGAGGTCTGCTTCAAATGGGCTCAGATTCATGGCTGCTGAATTTGCACGGGGGGAACAGGACACTCTCCCTAGAAAATGATAATTTGCTTAACATTGCTGTGATATCCCCAAGCATTGATACAGAGGTAAAGAGTGCTCTGGGTTATAAAAGTCTTAGGGGGAGACATTCACCTTGCTTTAAATGAAAGTGTGGCAGGGAGGAAACAAAAAACCAAAAACCATTAACAGAAACTGAAAAAGTAAAACATGCCTGCTTTTTCCCCTGGGAAGCCCTTGACAGCTTGCACATGAATTGGACGTATCTTGTTTGTCAGTCCAAACTGAAATAAGTTGAATGCTTATCAGCTGGCACTGAGTTGCAGGAGGTTGTACAGCTCCCTCAGCCTCTGCGTTGGATTCATGGAAACTGATGGTTGAAGCCAATTGGGAACCAGCAAGGACTAGCATACCTGAATAAGAACTGCGTGGAAGAGGATAATATATATTTCTTCTCTTTTATCAAAATTTTTCCCTACTATGGGAGATGCTGATAAGAGGCACAGAATTCACAAGCTCACTGCCTTAAATATGGTGCAGATTGCTGCGTCTTACCCGAAAAGATGGTAGGCATCTTTTTAAATTTCTAATTCAAGAAAGTACTTAGATACCTGCCAAACTTCAATTTAACTGAGCAAGTACATCAAACAAGTTCCACTGAAGTAAAATTTCAGGTATATGATTAAGCATTTGTGGTTGCTTTCCTTTCTACTGTCAATGGAAAGTGTATATTTGCTTCCAGATCTGTCCCGTCTACTTAGGAAACTTTATTGCTCCCATGATAGGGACAGGCAATGCCAGATCTTCCAGGCAAACTATTATTCTCTTACAGGACTGGGAGATCAAGAGGGTGTAATGCTCCCACACCAGCTAGTGTAGAGAAGTAGAGAGTGCAAAGGCTCCAAAATCAGCTCTTCAGATGACAGGTCAGATACTTGATGATGAGGGGCTGTGTCCAAAATAAGTCTGCCTATGCATAAGAACGAGTATGTCTGTGCGTTTGTGTGTGCACTAGCTAGTCAACAGCTCCAGGGTAATTTGACTTTTCTTGTACAGTTCCTCAATACCAGCAAGATCTGTACAGGGAAACCCGCTGAACCTGTGTCTGGGAAAGGCTTCAAAGATAATGGTCAGAGAGAGAGATTTCTTCCCAGCTTGCTAGCATCGAGGGGTGCCACACACCCTTATAATACTAATTAGCTCCTGTACGGCACTGTAGAAGCAGTATGTAATTCACCTTCACATTATCCTTTTTATAGTAGATATAGATTAACACCTATATTTTACAGCTGGAGAAACTGGGACAGAAAAATAACTAACTTCCCCAAGGCACCAGAGGAATTTAGCATGAGAAAGCAGAGGTGAACTCGGGAGTTCTCCATCTCCGGGGCCACGTTCAGCGCATCTGTTACGCCCATGCACTGCAGGGGCACAGAGGAGCAGGATGCAGCAGTAACAGTATGCAGGAGCCCAGATGTCTCTCCCGCAAGCACCGCCAGGAATGGCATTGCTGAATATGGCATTGGGCAGAAAGAGGAAGGTTGGCTACTCAGAGCAGCCAGCCATGCCAGAGGGCTGCTGGGCTGTTGGCTTCGAAGGAATGGGGAAGTGCTCTGTCAGAGCACTACACACCTCGCGTGGCTCCAGCTCTCAGGATGGCACCCGTTAGACTCAAATCTGCTCTTTCAAGTTAAGGTATGGCTAATTCCCAAAGCAACTTGACTCTTGCTTAGATTCTGAGGCATTTAACTTCTACCAGCAACTGAGGGTAGACAGCTCAGCTCTTTCACATCTCAGTGATGTCAGAGACTGAAGTCACACATGGTTTATTTCCCAAATGATCTCTTAGTTATGCTGATGATGGAATTAAAATTAAAATTAAAAAGCTCTGTTTCCATGGGAGAACTGAGACATCTCTTCTAAGGGGAGATATGCTCAACAGCAAATGATTAGGGTGACCCAATCAACAAGAACTTTAATAACAATAACTAATGATTATTATCCATATTAATAATAAAAAAAGATAACTAAGGAAAATTAAAGAGGCCACTGTTCACACTTAGTGAACACTCCTTCCTGCTTTGGATGGAAACACATGTGAGGCTGTTCCTTTTTTCTGCTTAATGTACAGTTGCTTATTTAACATACATAGTACTATGGCTTATAATAAAAGTTGTGTAGTCTGCAGCTTTATAATCCTTACATCCATTCAGAGGCATCTACTGGATGTGACTATTTACAAAAAAGGTACTGGATGAGTCTTGGGGTGCAGGAAAGGGAGACAGGCGACTGGAGGGGCATGGGAAGCAGAGGGACGTCCTAGTGAGCAGCAGAGGGCAGAGATGGGGAGGGCTGTGTGATGAATGGCAAGGTTGTATATCCCCATTGGGCAAACGAGAAATTCGTTGCGGTACTGTTTGTGCCAGTCTGACAATCTGCAGTGATTACTTCTTGAACATATCCTGCAGGGGCCCCGGTAGGTATTTGATGACCGTGTCCAGAATGCTCTCTTCCTCTTCCTCTTCCTCCTCGCCGCAGCCAGGAGGGATTGCCTTCTTCGGGCGAGTCAGACTCCCTTCAGCATTAGCTTCCAGTGCAGCCTGGGCCTCTGCTTCCCTTTCTTCCTTCTTCTTTATCCCATACTGCAGGAAGAGAGAGCATAGCGTCCGTCAGGATGGCAGGCGACACCAGCCATTGCACACAGGTATTTACAGCAGGCAAGGGAAAACCTTGCACGGCAAGGCAACCCGCACTGCTAAGCAATCCCGAACTCTCCAAGCAGAGCATCGTTCCAGCCCTGACAAGCAAACCTGTGTTCCCTCACATCCTGCACTATGCACACTATTGTTAAAAGCCTGCTTTTGCTCTTATACACAGAGATCAAAATTAACAATCCCATAAAAGCTCCCCCTGAGTACAGCCCAGTGGGCTAGCAACTCGCACAAGACAAGATGGTCTGGTACTCAGATCACTCAGGAACAGCCAAAAGAGAGAATTTGGGACAATATAGGCATCTGCCTAGCACAGGCACTACATGCTCTGTGCTAATAAATTTGGGGAGTTGCATTTTACTACTACCGATCCTCCTTTGTTCTGCTAAGAAATTTGACATTGAAGTCCATCATCAGCAACGATTTTGAAATCGCATCTATAGCAATTTATAGTGAAGGGTCACGGATGTGGCAAAATTTCAGGAAAAAACTAAGCAGTAATGAAAGCAAGGAAACAGGACAGGACAGACAAATTGACAGACTGCAGTGAAAATGACACAGTTTTAGACTTTCACATATAGGAAATGTTTTATACATCTTCTTCCCTGCTCTTTTGGTATAAATGGGACAGAAAGACCTCTCAGTAAAAACAAATCTTCATGAGAAACTCTATCTCTATTTGCACATCAAATTCTGTACTTCTGGGGGGAAAGCTGACTCATTCTATCTGAAGAGAAACATCCTTAAGCCTGCAAGTAGAATGGATAGCTGAGATTTGCTACTCCCACTGAGAACTGAAGACTTGCAACTAAGAGTTTATATGATTAGCCAGAATCTCATTTTATGGTTATATATTCAGAACATTAGACTGAATAGAGAAGTGAAGTTTTACCTGAGTGAATCTGACCTAGGGGAGAAGTGCTACAATATCCCAGCTCCCACAGCGACCAGGACTTTCTTTCCTGCTTCTAGTTTCAAGGCATCACCAAGCAAAATTTCTGCACTACCAACCCACTCAGTCCTCAGCCTGCATACATTTCAGTAATTCTCATTGTTGCTGCTATTTCCAGAAGTTCGTGCACAGATATTTTAGAGGCTGTCGTTATACATGCTAAAAGTCAATCTGTCACATACAACGCTACAGCAACAAGAATACCTGTAAACTACTCCTTTATTATTTATAATCACTTCACTTCAGCTACGTTAGCGAGGCAGTGGGCACCGGAAAGACCTTTGGGATGAAAATGAAAGGCACTCAGATTTGCTACAGTAGGACATGTCAATCAACTTTGAAATCATTGCTCTGTAAGAGCCGTTACTTTATTTGTTCCTTCACTTTAATTAAAGTACCAAATTGAATTAAGATTGCTCTCAGTGCATCGGAACCATGAATTAACTAATCTGAAAGGCTGTAAAGGCCAGCAAAACACTTTGCAGGAATAAGCATTTTGAAAAGAAAATTACATATGGTTTCAGAAAAGATCAAAGGATTGTGCTGGTGCAAAGCCCTACATATTTTCTCATATTTGAATAGCACTATACTAGTGCTATACTAGTACTCTTAGTACTCTCTGTACTCTCGCTATACTAGATGTTCTTTTATGATTTAATTTTTTTTTATTTCTTCCATTATGAAAAGCCCAAATTGTTTACCAGGAAAGCCAAAAAAAATGCCTTGCCGCTTTGTCACAACTTTCTGGTTTCAAAGGGCTCTTGGGATTGGCAAAAAGCTCCTAAACATTTCTTCTAAGCAAAGAACATATTTTTGCTTCCTTTCTCCATTATCATTCAGATTTAGGATGATAGCTTGCAAGGATGAGACCAGTAACTACAAAAAAACCCCAGTTCTCTAAAGTCATTTCTTCTAAGCCAAAACAGTCATTAAAGACATTTGTCTTGTGATTTTTATGCCCAGTGGATGCTGCTCATGACTGATTTCATGGGAAAGATACTTAAGACAAATGATGTCTCAGTTCAGATCTGAGGCAAAGGAAGCGTTTGAGTGACTTGCAGTCTCAGGGCTGAAAACTGAAGAGAAGCTCTAACGACGGGACCAGCCAGCATTGAAGGCAAAACGACGTGCACAGCAAGACTGGAGAGTGTCTGGGGGGCTGGCCCACCACTCACTCTCCCTCTGAAGTCACAGGCAAAAGTCTCTAGGTTTTTCCCACTGCAGTTTATCATCTGCAGGCTTGACTCTGCCTTGCCAGACAAACAGAGAGGCTGCAGGAAACTGCGGAAGGAAGACAAACTGCTCAAGTGCTGCTGTGTGCTGGGAGAGAGCACAGCAGCTTAATGATTACAGGAAGGAACGAGCGCTGCACTCATCTGCCTGTTCCTGTAGCCTCTCTTTAGGAAGTCACTGCTGACTGCGCTCAGGGTGAGGACACTGAGCTAGATAGACCTTAGTTCTTATAGGGTACGGCCAATCTGATGGGACAGCTGCAGTATGGGGCAATGGACACGCTGGAATGAGCCTGCCACTTTTTTCACTTTAAAAGGACATTAAGAAAAAACAGATCCTATGGTACCAACTTACTGGCGCAAATGCCAAGTTCTGAAATTCTTTCGTCTTGGTTCAGGGCAAGATCTGCCTCCCCTGCCCCTCTTTCCTGATCCTGTTTGTGGAAAGGGTTAAGCATTTCTTTTGGCACGGCCTGTGAAATTAAATTCTTTGGTAGCTCTTCACTTGTTCTGGCTCACACCTTTCTCCAAAAGCATCAGATAATTTAATTCCATCTGCCATTCCTCCAGCCAGAAATTTGCAGGTGAGGTTTCAGCTAAGACATCAAAAAAACGGAGACATAGGTGAGCCCACCATATGTAGGCAAATGACAACAGCATGGGACCGGATTGTTCAATCAGGGAGAGACAGTACGGTTCTTGCTGGCAGTAACACCGCAACAAGAAGAAACAAGCCATTGGCCATCTATCACACATAACACCCAGACAGGAATTCGATTTGGACAGAAATACTCTTCTTTTGGAGAAAGATGGCATTTCATCAAAAGCATTTTTTTATGAGAAAGGATCACTTTTGGTTATTCAGTATTATCATTTATGAGAAAGGATCACTTTTGTTTAAGCAGTATTATCATTTTAAACTTCGCAGGATATTTTAATGCTTTTCATTGATCAAAATGAAACATGATGATTAGTAGGTGAATAAAATGACACTTTTCAGGTTTGAAATTTTTTCATAAAAATCTAATTATAGGAAGGAAAGTCCTAGAATGAAACAGGACAAATTAGAAAAAGCATGTGAGAGTCTTCAAATGAAATATCTTAGCCGAAATGAACACATAACTTTTTAAAAAATATATAAGTAACCCCAAAAATGAATTGTTTTGGTGCTCTGGTTTTCCTGAGGATGAGAAAATACTGCAGTACCTCCAAAAGACGTGAGGGATTATAATAATTTTGTACGCATGTTTTCTCATAGTCCCAAAATGTTGGCTAATTATGTCATCATATAATCTACATTATCATGTCATCCTTATAATCTACATATAATTCTACATCATATAGTTAATGATGTAGAATTGTGGGCATAATCCAAGAAGAAAATGAAGCATTTTAAGTATGTGAACCACCTCATGTCATTGCTCTATTAGTTGCATGAGAATTGTGTTGCACTGAGTCATGTGCCAATGAAATATTGATGAGCAGATCACTGTATTTGCCTGAAGAGGATATATTCTTTTCTAAGTCTCTGGAAGAGCTATGTAAATTGTACTACCCACCTCTGTAATTTAATGAATACATGCACACCACACACACATTTCAACACATCAGTTGTGGAATATGTGACAATAAAGAAACATACAGCACGTAACCTACTGATAGCTATTGCTCTACTTGTGGAAGTATGTTTATTGCCAATTGTTACATAATTTCATCCAAACACATTATGTATTTTCATGTTATTCAAGTCTTTGTGTTACAGCTTGTACGGAAAGTCTCTGGCTGTGGCAAATGATTCTCTCCTACCGGGTTATTCCTAATTTCCAACCTACTTTGTCATTTACAGATGGATTAGAATGGGTCTGGTAGGAATAGACTACATCTTCAAGCTGTCAAGCACCCTCACCATGTAGTTTACTCAGGATCGAACAAGTTGCACCCTGAATTCACATAAGTTGTTTAAACCTTCTACTTCTATCAATGAGGATAGCCCAGCTCTTTTCTCCTTTGAAGATTAGAAATGACCTTCTAACATCCTGCCTAAGTGTAGGAGTCCTCTTCATCTCTCAAAGAGTTCGAAACCTAGAATAGGAGGCTCGCCTTTAGCCAGTGGAGAGAAGAGCTGATTCATCTGCTCTGCCTCAGGGACCTACCCAGGGAAAAGGACTTGCTCCGTAGGTGTACTCCTCTCTTCCTCCACTGAGGGAACCAAGAAGCTGTTTAATACTTGATACTAACCAGGGATACACTCCCCCAAATGTTCACTTGCCCACAGAAGGCCCAAGGTGGCCTGGACTCCTCAGTCATCAGGTGGAAAGAGTATGCAAAAGACACCAAGGTGCTTGCTGCACCAGCATTCACTGACTCTATGTCAGGAAAATACGTGACTAATAAGGCTCCCATTGACTTCCTTCCCATCGCTTTCCTTTTTTAATTCTTCCTGATTTCCATAAGAAGCAGGTGCAGGTGCATAAAGCAGAAGGATGCTGACATACACTGCCTGACCTGGCGTAAGAGGATATTTAAATCTAACTCTAATGGCAGTAAGGGTGTCAGGGAAAAAAGGGAGTGTTGTGACAAAGTCGGCCTACAGCTGAAACGGCATCCCATCGCAACTATACTTACCATTGCTTATGACAAGACAAATGCAAGCTAACCATTGCTTGCTGAACATGAAAACATCTGTCTGTCAAATAGCTAGGACATAGGATGGATAATGCAATAACATCACAGCTGAGAGAGCTGAAGAAGTGATCAGTTATCTCTGGGTCACTCCCGGAACTGAGTCTCTAGGAATGAAGGACAAAGTGACCAGTTATCTTTGACACATTGACACACTAGGTGGGACTTCCACCCTTGAGTGAGGACTCAGAGGGCCAAGAGAGAGATCTTGCTGAACTTAATGGGCTGGCAGAGCTCAGGATCTGAGGGTGCTTATCATAGCCATAAAATTTGGCTACTAATATTTACCATGACTATATGCTGCCAAATTATTTATAGTTGCTCAATGCCAATTACCATAGTTAAAATATAATCACAGAATCACAGTACAGTTGATGTTAGAAGGTACCTCCCAAGATCACCTGGTCCAACCCCCCCCTCCCCCCACCCCCTACTCAACCAGGGTCACCTACAGCACTTTGCTCAAGACTGTGTCCAGATGGCTTTTAAACATCTCCAAGGATGGAGACTGCACAGCCTCTCTGGACAACCTGTTCCAGTGCTCAGTCACCCTCACAGTAAAAAAGGTATTCCTCATGTTCAGAAGGAGCTTCTTGTGTTTCAGTTTGTGTCTGTTGCCTCTAGCCCTGTCACCGAGCATCACCGAAAAGACTCTGATCCCATCCTTTTGACACCCTCCCTTCAGAGAGGTAGGAATAAACTACATCAATAAGATCCCCCCTCAGTCTTCTCTTCTCCAGACTGAGCAGCCCCAGCTCTCTCAGCTTTCCTCATATGACAGATGCTCCAGGCCCTTAGTCATCTTAGTGGCCCTTTGCCAGACTGTCTCCAGTAGTGCCATGTCTCTCTTCTCCTGGGGAGCCCAGAACTGGACACAGTACTCCAGGTGAGGCCTCCCCAGGGCTGAGGAAAGGGGGAGGACCACCTCCCTCCACCTGCACAGAGCACTCTGCCTAATGCACCCCAGGATACCCTTGGCCTTCTTGGCCACAGGAACACGTTGTTGGCTCCTCGTCAACTTGTTGTCCACCACGACTCCCAGGTCCTTTTCTGCAGAGCTACTTTCCAGCAGGTAAGCCTGGCCTGTCCTGGCGCATGGACACCTCTCATTCCTCCTGAGACCCTGCACTTGCCTCTGTTGAACATCACGAGGTTCCTCTCTGCCCATCTCTCCAGCTTGAGAGAGAGGTCACTCCAAATGGCAGCACAGCGCTCGGATGTATAAGCCACTCCTCCCAGCTTTGTATCATCAGCATATCATATCACATACTGCCAAACTTAAACAAACATAACTGACAGAAATCTATCTGCTGTTGCTATGCTTGAATTATCATATGTTACAATCTATATAAACTATAGGTACACTTACAGGATCAGCTGCTCAGAATATAAGGAAGGCAAACAAATTTATGCTTCAGTTTTTGGTGCAGAGGAGGAACCACACTTCCTTGGCCAACTTTCCATGCTCATATCTCTGACTAATACAATGTTCAGCTGACTTAGAGTATGTATGTAGGGCCTCTGGTAGGCAGTGGGATGGAAGTGAATGTTTTAATACTTTGCTAAGATAAACCCAGGCAGGGGTGATAGCAGGAATTCTCTAGTGGAATAGCACATGCTTGGTGGACCAGTCATGGTTGGTAGCAGCTGTCAGCCAAGCTCCTCTGTTGTGCCTGGGTGATACCTAGAGGACTGCCTGCAGAAACTATATAATACAGCTGTGCACTGTCTGCAGTGCTGGGAACTTTTCAGGACTGGTTGTCTTCACCACAGACTACTGGTAATATTGCTCCTCTTTCACTCAAAAAGCACCCCTTCACTATTTTATTAATTAGTTGAGCTTTTTAAGAGCCACTTAAGAGATTACAATGCTTGTTCCTTCCTTATCTTGTATCTTCATATACCAGTTGAGGGAGACATAGTCTTTTCTTACTCAGCCCTATCAAATTCCATTCACCTTCCAACCCACCAAAAAAAAAAACCTTCAGCTAATCATGAAAACATATGATTAGATAAGGCACTGAGAGGGCAGTTGGCCTGCCCGTCCACCTCAAGAGTCAACTTAACCTGAATGAGCCCTGTTCACACAGACCTTCACTGGTGAAGAATTCTCATCTACTCTGGAGCATAACTACCCTTTACAATTAGAATATTTTCCCTCATATCTAACCTAATTCTTTTCTGGAATGCCTTTTTAAAATACATTTGGAAAACTGAAGATATACAGGCACTGCAGAAAGATTTCCCTTTCATCTCTCCTGTTGTGCTTCATTTGTTGTATGTACTAAGCTATTTTTCCCCTGCACTACCAAAGGGAATGTCACTCCAGCTAAGATTATCCCATTATGACGGCACGGAACTTTCTGCCACAACCACGCGTGGGACTGAAGCAAATTAAAAGCAATGGCTAAGGTTTAGCATTGACATTTAGCTTGGTAACTGTGAGAGTTTGGAGAACGGTGAAAAAAATTATTAAAAAAAAAGAAAAAAACAATCAATCAATAACAACAACAAAAAATGGCCTTACTTCTGACAAAATTGAACAAGCACTCTAAGGAGGATTCCAAGCTCTTCTAGAGAGTGGAAAACAATCATCTCTTTTGCTTCACCTACAAAATTACTTACAGGCTTTGGGTAGTCTCTTCCGATTAAAGTGATATTCTGTGATTTTCTCAAATGGCTAAGTATCAAGCATGATGTTTTATACTTGTTTGTTTTCTGCATAAACTTGCTTCACATTGAGATGCTGCCATGCTGTTTGATTTACCTAGTGTTAGATACAGTGTCATGAGATTAAAACAAACTTTGTCAACATGTCGGGGCAAAAATCCCAACTATACCGAATTAAAATGAGTAAAATAGAAATTTGATTATCTCAGGGAATCTCAACACTCTTTATGAGACAATTATCAGCACTTTTCTCTTATGATGATTTCAGAAAACTTGACTCTCAGCAGTTCGTTTCGATATCGTACCTAAATTATAATCTGCAGCTCAGGCAAAGCAGAAGCTAACATTCAAAATACTTATTCCGTAAGGTGACCAGCATGTTCCTTTTGGGAAATGGTATGCTGCACGTGCATATACTTTGATGGACATAAGATCCCAGTTGTGTCATGCACCTATCATAACAGCAGATCTTATAGAAACCCCTTTACTTCCTATGCCTCCCCCATGTAAAACTGAACTGCAACAGTTGCTAGGTTGAGCCATGCCAAACACTTCTGCATCTCCTCATGTATACTCAATTTCATTCATTTAATTTTTTCCATTTAGTTTTGCTTTCTACATATGCATTTACTTCTACATTTACTCTTTTTTTACATTTACTTCACTGCTCTCATAGCTGATGAGGAGCTAGAAGTGCTGCCAAATGGATCATCTGTGCCAGCCACGCAGGAGCACCCAGAGGAAGCAGGGCCTGTTTGTAATTGGAGACTTCTTGTCAGCTAACCTACCCTTCTCTCTAGGGAGGTGTGAATGCTATGGAGAGGTTGTCAAGACTTGTCCCACCCTTGGACACCTCCTGCTGCTCTTCCACATGGGCACCAACATTGCTGCCAGGGGAGACCTGCAAAGTATCAAGCATGACTATGTGGCTCTGGGGCCAGTGATCAAGGGTCTGGGGTCCCAGGTGCTGTCTCCTCAATCCAGTTGGTGAGTGGGGAGGGCTTGAGAAGGACTGAACAGATCCTGCAGGTCAACAATTGGCTGCAGAGTCGGTGTTGGCCAACAGGGTTTCAGTTTCTATGCCCATAAGGATGGACAATGACTTGGACATCTGAGGGCCCAATGACTGCTTGGAAGAGATGGCACCTGCCTAATAAAGTAGAGCAAACGTATCTTTGCCAATAGGCTGGGAAACCTGGTAAGGAGACCTGTAAATTACAAATGACAGGAGAGGGAGAGAGAGATCAATGATCAAGTAAGAAAGTGGCTGACAGCATTGGCAAGCAAAGGGTCTGGGGTGATGTGAGCAGAAGGGACCTCTTAATTAACAAAACAGGGCTGAAGTGGCATCGTCCCAAGTACATGTTCCTAAATAAAGAAGTGTCTAGGACCACATTATGGGCAAAGTTCTCATACCCTTTCTGGGAAACCACCATGCCATGGTGCCTCTCTGAAGTCTCTGACACTAATGCATGCAGTGTGGGGAACACAAAGAAGGAATTAGAAGGCTGTGTGCATTTACAGGGTTGCAGACTCACTGGGACCACAGAGACATGGTGGGACAGCTCACACGACAGGAGTGTTGTCATAGATAGATATAGGCTTTTTATGAAGGACCAACTGGCAAGGCAAGGAGGGAGAGATGTCCTTTATGTCAGAGACCGGCCGTAATGCATGGAGCGCTGCATGGGGCCAGCTGAGAGGTGATGGGTCAGGACTGGCAGGCAGACCAGTATGAATGATGCTGTAGGGTTATCTGCTTTAGCCTGCCTGTTGAGGAAGATAAGGCTTTCTAAAGATAACTGGAAGAAGCCTTATGTTCACAAGGCCTGGTCCTCATGGGGGACTTTAACAACTCTGATATCTGCTGGAGAGACAACACAGCAAGGCACAAGCAATCCAGGATGGTACTGGAGTGCACTGACAACAACTTCCTAATATAGCTGATCAAATAGATGCTGAGAAGCGGCACTCTGCTGAACCTCACAATTACAAACAAGAAACTCATTGGAAACTCACTGAAGATGTAGAATTCAGGGGCAGCCTTAGCTGCAGCCACCATGAGCTGGTGGAGGTCAGGATCCCATAAAGAAGGAGTAAGGCAAAAAGCAGGATCCCAACCCTGGACTTTAGGAGAGTAGACTTTGGCCTGCTCAGAGAGGTGCTTGGAAGAATCTCATGGGATAGAGCCCTGGAGGAAAGAGGGGTCCGAGAAGTTTGTTTGGTATTCCAGGATCACCTCCAAGCTGAAGAACGGTCCATCCCAGTGAGCAGGAGATTAAGTAAAGGTGGCAGGAAGCCTGCGGGGACGAATAAGGAGCTCCTGACTAAATTCAGATATAAAAAGGAAACGTACAAGAGGTGGAAGCAGGGATAGGTGATCCAGGAGGAACACAGAGACACAGTTTAAGCATGCAGGGGAGTGGTTAGGAGAGCAAAAGTCCACCTGGAGTTGAATCTGGCGAGGGACGAGAAGGGCAAGATGAAGGGCTTCTACAAGTGTGTCAGCAGCAAAAGGAAGGCTAGGGAAAATGTGGGCCCACCACTAAATGAGTCAGGGGCCCTGGTGACAAAGGACACACAAAAGCCAGGGGCACTTCTTCACCTCAAGCTTTATTGGTGGTAAGACTGGCCCTCAGGAATCCCAGGACCCTAAGACCAGAGGGGAAGTCTGGAGCAAGGAAGACTCACCCTCGGTGGAGGAGAATTAAGTCAGGGAACACTTCAACAAACTGCACACGCAACAGTCCGTGGGCCCTAACAGGATGCACCCAAAAGCACTGAGGGAACTGGCTGATGTCCTTGCAAGGCCCTAACTGAAAGATAATCACTCTTGATTATCTTGGAAAGGTCATGGTGACCGGGAGAGGTTCTTGAGGACTAGAAAAAAGCAAACATCTCTCCTAAGTTCAAAAAGGGCAAGAGAACAATCTGGGAAACTACAGGTTTCCCAAGGTGCTTAGTCTCACCTTGATCCCTGGGAAGGTGATCCAACAACTAATCCTAGATACTATTTCCAGCCACATGAAGGAAACGAAAGTTATTGGGAGTAGTCAGAATGGATTTATGAAGCACAAATCATGCTTAACGAAGCTGATAGGTTTCTATGATGGGCTGACTGGCTTGGTGGATGAGGGAAGAAAGAGCCGTGGATGTTGTCTACCTTGACTTCAGTAGGTCTTTTGATGCTATCTCTCACAATATCCTCATACACAAATTGTATGATTGCGTGTTATGATTTTTGAGGTTTTTATCATATTTGAGGCTGAAAAATTTTTAACAATTCACAAAACAGGAAGACAATTTCTTGTCCACCCCACGAAAGAGTTCAACTTAGCTGAGACACTCCACACTGAAAGACCCTTCACGATTTGCTGCTTTGTTGGCTACAGCAAAGATTGACTGAATGAGCAGGCACAGCCATCAGAACCTACTTCAGAGAGTTTAAAAAATTTGGGGAATATTGAAGACTGTGCAGGAACTGAATCAGCACAGCTGGGTTCTCTCACTGCTTTTGCAGTCCATTGACCAAGTAATTGCTAATTCTGCTTCACTGAAAGATCTACTAGAACTGTCATGATAGGTATGGACTTGAGGCAGGAATTACCTCAGCCAGGAGATTTCTATTTCATATTTTATTGGGCAGTAGAAAGAAGCAGGGTTAATCAATGACACTATGAAAACTTGTGATATTGTTTCAATGTTCTGCAGGGGTTGAAAGACCAAAACTCACAGGTTGAATTCACAACTGTGCAGAAAGCCCTCAAAAAAAAAGGCTGGTTTGCAAGTCCAAAGCAGAAACACAGATGACAAAGCTTGGCAGGTTACCCTTGAATTATAATGACAAAGGTCTTCTATCAGGATGCAGTACACTGTCGAAAGATGACAGGTTTGTGTTGTTGAATGCCTGCTTTCCCAGCTTGCTAGGAAAACAGTGCAGACAGTTTCTGCCTGTATTTACACCAGGTGAATTGGAATGTTCTTTCTAAGGCTATTTTTCCTGTACTGCGATCACTCCCGGATGATTAAGTCTACTGTGATAGCCAGTATTGGAGGTAAAGATGGTCCTGTTTGTCACAGTTGCTCTGAACTGGGTCTCCTGGGAGAGTATTAGACTTCATCAGATATAACTGCAGGTCTAGTAGCATCTCCAGAAAATTGGTCCTCTCTAAACCATGCCTGTCTCAGCTTCTTGCCCAGTGCTACAGATTATTTCCATTATTTGGCATACCCGAAGCTGGCAATTAGCGTCCGCAACTCCACCTCTCTAGCAGTTGGCATGTCCAGAGTCACATTGGCCATCTTGAAGAAATGCTAAGGCTGGGAGCATAGAAATGGCCCTTTCTGCTCATAGTTCTTCCTACAGCAGCTTATTGCTGTTTTCTCCAATCACCCCAAGACTGAATTGGCAAACTGAGGTAATAACGGGTAGAGGTCAGGATACAGACCAGGCTGACCACTTAGCAATGTGCAGTTTATTAAAGCATAGCAGTCAGCGGATGGTTGCTTGGCATAAAGACTGTATTTGCAGATGACACGAATGTGTAGATTAGATATAGATATAGAGAGTCATACATCTACTTCTAGGGCTGAGGGGTACTTTTCCAGCAAAGGCCCCTCCTTACTCGCACAGCCCTATCCAAAATGGGCCCTGTGGATAGCCTCAGGTAATGTGGGAAGCAAAACTTATCCAGGTAGTACTGAGAGAAGAGCATTAATTAATAACAGAAAAAAAAAAGGAAGAATCTGGTAACTGCAGTCCTGGATTGCGTCATTCAGTCGGGTGTGGGCAACACAGGAGCAGCATGACAGAGGGAGGGGGAGAGGGAGATATAGGCCATTAAACCCTGGAAAGAGGCCACCTGAGAAGCAAAGGGGTTCTGTTAACAGAGCTAAGGAGACATGAGCAGTTTCTTCTTCAGTCCTCTCTCCTGGAGCAGATCTTCCCAGGCTATTCCCTTAGGGGCCATGGGAGGTTTTCAGGCAGCTTTCCTGGGAGCAGGGGTTATCTGTAGACATGTTTTCTGTCTCTAGTGTCCCTTGTCTCCTTCAAGGGCATCATCTCCCCACAAGTATGCTGTGGCTGCATGTTTCTTTCTTCCCTTCTCTTACCAGAGGGAAGCAAGCAACCCTATGGGTCAGGATGAAGACCTGGGTCAGGTCTTCCATCCCTACCCTGGGTCAAGTCTTCCATCCTTGTCTTCATTATCTTCTCCTCTCTCTGTCAGGGGACGTGGCTGCGCTCACATCTCGAGGCCCAGTCATGGTAGACACACAGAGGCCTGCAGTTTTCAGCTTGCATCATACGAACAGTGCAGATCCCGTTGTGGCTTCAAAGCTATCGGCTGCCTCTCATCTGCATCTTCTTCTGGTTATTCAGATTAGAAGGTGATGCTGGGGGATGTGATGGCCACTTCTCCCTCAATGAAATATCTTGCCTAAGCACCTCTTTTCCATCCTAATCAGCTGAGGGATTGCAACACATCCCTAAGGAAATGCCCCTTAACCCCAGCACCCAGGAGCAGTCCAAATCAATAGAAATGAAAGTTGCTTTTATGCTGCATCACAACAGAGACAATGGAAGACAAAGACTGACTATACCATAGCACAGCTCTCGTGGGCTTATCTAACATCACTGTAGTCAACAAGCCTTGCTACTTTGCCTTGAATGGAAGCAGTGCCACACCTCTCCCTTGCTTGTAGTTTGTGTAACTATAAATAATAATAATTAAAAAAAAAGCTTCTCTTTGATATGTTTATTTAAAAAAAAATGTTTCAGGCTATTAGATCACAAACCATGGTTCTGCATATAGACATCACTAATTACAGAAATACAGGCCTCCTTTCTCTGAGGTGCATACTCACATGCTTAGCTTCAATCTTTGGAAGTCAGCTGACTGGTTACGCTTTTCAGCTCAGTAAAGAAACCACAGGGCCCACCGAGATACTCAGGGAGTCTCCTCTGACTTTCACTGAGTGCCAGTCAGTCTCCCATGGCAGAAACTAAATATATTATTAAAATCATGCAGGTCCTTTGACATAGAAAATGGGCCTTGAACGACAGTAGTATTGCTAGTGAACCCTCATTAACAGAGCCCCATTTGGTTGACAGTTGCAGAGGATGTTGTGAATCTGTAGCAAACCCAAGCCAAAGGAAATCTTTCCATTGGTCTGAATGGAGGCTGCACCAGGCTGAGATGCTTAAAAAGGGCAGCTGGGAAACACATCTGGGCTTGATCCAGTGGGGATACTGACTCCATAGTCAAGGGAATCAGTCATTCTGCTCACTGATACGCTGACTGGACTATGTTAGGTTATCTCAGTCAAAATGCTTCTTTCCCACCACGTTCAGCTGGTGCAATCTGCAATTTGTGAATAAAAACACACCCCTCTGGGAAGTAAAACTGTATCAGAAAAACAGGCAGAGGTATCTAGTACATATGTTGTGAATTTTCAGAAAATTCAGCAGTATTATTTTTTCCCTTTGCTTGCAAGTATGCTAATTTGCTACCTCTTGTGTGGGCATCCACATTAAAAACAATGCCCTACTGCATAAAGGTCAGGCTCAGTAAGAGTGGATGAGGTTTAGAAAGTTTTCGGAGTGGGGAGAATTAAATTCTGCTGAATAGCAAAATGTCCATCTTGTAATCAGAGACGAAATCTCCAGAGTGAGCAGAGAATATCTGACTCATGAAAAATAGCATAGGATCAAAGACTCCAAAATATTGATTTGAGGCACCTGGAGGACTGACTGAAATCACCACACTGACTCATGACTACATTGCTTATTGTACTAAGTCTCCTAGATCCTTTGGAAAATCTCTCTCCTAGAACCTGACTTGGGGCTCCAATCCAGGAAAATCTGGGTCATTTCTATTTTTCAAAGCAGCTGAGACAGGATAATAGCTAAGGAGAGTTACATATTCCACACTGACAATTAAGACTTCAATCGCGTGTGGACCTCCGTGAAAATTTAGTTCTGCCTTGTGGTCACCAAGATGGGGCCAAGCTGCAGATGATTCCCAGGAGAACAGAAGCTCTATCCAGTGCTGCAGAGTAAGCGTTCCTAGTCACATGTGGGATGTGACTCTTTCATTTCCAATGTGATCATCTTATTCTTTTTACATGAAAAATTGCACAGAAGCTGGTAACAGTGACCTTGGAAATGCACAAATGCATATATTTCTATATGTTTAGAAGAGTTTATGTCACAGGTAGCGATCTGATACACATACACAGGCACACACACACACACATATACATATATATCTATATATTTATTTATTTATAAATACCTAAGATAGATCTGTGTCTGTGTGTGCACAATCTATTATGTACACCTATGTATATACATTACAAGATCGGGGCATGAACTGTAAGATACTTTTCCCTTCTGCCTCCCGTGAATTTTTTTCTGCTAAATGAAAGCTTTCCTTTCAAGTACCAGCCAGGGAAAATTAACACACCACGATGCTGCATTAATTTAAACTAGATACAACTATTTGCTTTGCATAGCCTCTGATTACCATGTATGAAAAGCTCTTTTTCTTTCTTTTCATAGTCTCATGCATTATAGCATCTTCTTTTAAAAGCCCTGGTCTGTCCAGTGTGGGTCTGGGAATGCGTTTCAACAAGAATCCAGTACAGCTATTGCTGTGGACGAGGAGTAGTTTGCTGCAGGATGAGGGGGCAGATTTGCATCCCATTGCAAAGCATGGAAAAGATACAGACAAGCAGCAAATGAAACCACCTGCCTGTCCTCTCCAAGGGTATAGGAAACTCATTTACTGCTCATGAGACTAAGAAATGATTATCATCCTGTGTTACTAGGTCTGTGCTTTCAGGGGCACACTAGTCTCAGGATTGCCTCGTTGATCATAAGCACTTTGGCAGAATGAAGGTCAAAGCCAGCCAGATTTCAGGAGCTGATCCCCAAGTGGCTGATTCATTTCAAGTTCAGCTCTCAGCAGATAAACTACTTGAGCTGTCTGCGTCCGAACTCTTGGAAGATCTCTAGAAGGCAACTAACAGTAGATTTTTAAAACATGTTTTCCAAGTGCCATTCCTGTTTCCAGCAGGTTATATTCGTTTCTCTGTGCACGTGCTTACTCTTCCTGTTATGAACTTGAGACTGTCCTTGGCATTTTGTAACACATTAACGTGTGCTCTTGAGGATGCAGGAATGTGCTACTGCCAAGCAAAAGCGGCAGGGAACAGAGCACACCGTTGCAGAACAAGAACAAACATAGAAAGTATTCTGGAAGTGATATTGTGACATGTGATTGAAAGTGTACTCCTGAGCAAGTTCCTTTACCCTGTTGCACCCCAACTTTACAGGACAGTTGTATTCAATCATGCTCTTCTAATGACAGTAATGTTGAAAGAGATCCTGTAAAGACCTATTGTTAGAGCTTACGTATCATAAGACCTTTATGGCTCAAGGCAAAGGTGCCGAAACAGGAGTTTAAGAAAACAGTAAGCATCTGTGATACTTCTCCTAGGACTCCTACAGCGTTCAGCAGCTTGCAACTTGTTTGATCCAAATGTTGTGCCTTTCTACATAATAGCTTCTCATAGAATTCACTTTCATGAAATTGTTCTTGCATGAAATTATTTCTTGCATGAAACTTCTTGACCCTGAAAACTTCCAGTATCCAAATCAGCTGGCAAGAGGGATTTCTATAGTTTACAACTAACTGTGTGGAGAAACTCTCCTTTTAACTTTTTTGCCTCTGTCACCTGTTAGCTTCATTCAATGCCCCAAGTGTGTGTTAATAAAAACAGTGAGCAGTAAGTATCTGTTTCCTCTCTTGACTGTATGGAGTGCTGTCACCTCTGTCCTCAGTAGTCTGCATCCATGCTGCAGAGTTCTTACAGAATTACTTGTTTATCCTATAATACATTCCAGACTCTTGATCATGCGCTGAATTGCTAGCTGGAATTGTCAGTGTAAGCTGAGATGCCTAGGAGCGTTTTAGGTGGTGATTACATAGCAGATTTGAGGGAGACGAAAAAGATGAACTTCTCTCTAAACAAAGACAATAGATCATAAACTGTGAAGCTTAATTGTTAGGCAAGCCAAAAAGACAATATTTAGCTAAAAGAACCAAAAGTAGTCCTGAATTATTCCTAAACATCAGAAGTAAGAATATCAAGACTCCAGAGGGCCAGCTGACAACCCAGGGTGTAAAAGGGGTACTCAGGGATGACACCACTGCATTACTGAAGGTAAATGAATTAGTCACAAACATGTTCATGGCAGAATGTTTGGTGTGTAGCAGGCAAATTAATAGATTATTACAAAGGGAAGAATCAGTGGATGCCTGGGAAAATCCTTGGTTCATCCATATCTTGGCTAGTATGCTTCTGGTCTCTTTTTAAAAAGGACATAGTAGAACTGGTAAAGGTTCAGAGAAGGTCTGCTGTGGCTTCTACGCACAACTGAGTAGGCTTGGACTGTTCAGTTTGGAAGATAAACAATTTATCTTGGGTATGGTAGAGGTCCACGGTGTCATGATATTCTGCTGGGTGAGAAAGATCAACTACTCACTGTCTCTTCCCACATCAGAACTAAGGTCATCAAATGAAGATAAAAGAAGGGAGGCCATTTTTCACTCAGTGCAGAATGGATCAAGGGAATTCCTTGCCACAAGGTAAGGTATGCCTCATGTTGCCATGAGGTCTGCTGGACACTGGACAAGTACTTGGACAGAAATCTACTGGAACAATCCAAAAGACAGACAACTACATCAGGCTCAAGAGCTCTTTTATGTTAAAAGACATGGGAAGATATAGAGTAGTGTGAGGAAGCATGCCTTGTTCTTCCAATTCTCTTGGCATTTGCTGATTGCAACACTTAGACCCCGGACGTTGGGGCAGATGGGGCCTGACTCTA
The DNA here is from genome assembly GCF_040807025.1 of Struthio camelus. Lineage (NCBI taxonomy): Eukaryota > Metazoa > Chordata > Aves > Struthioniformes > Struthionidae > Struthio > Struthio camelus. The sequence goes on along the minus strand of NC_090982.1, from coordinate 1,211,097 downwards.
AATGTATACAGATGTTCTCTTCATTTTTATGAGCTGTCTCTGACTCTGAACGATTTGGCTGAGCTCGGAGAAGAAAATAGACGTAAAGTGTTCACTGGCAAACGGCAGGTGAACGTGCTGAGGCAGAAGCTGGAGTGAAAGCTGAGCTAGCTGTAGAGAGCCAAGGAGGGAGGTCATTCAGGTGTGCACTTGTGGTTTTCCAAACGTTTTGTAGGACCTGGAAGACAGAAGATTCATTTCTTCTTCGTGGATGGAAAACCTCAGTAAGGCTCACTCTTCCAAAGCTGCTGCAGAGGCAGACTCTGCTCAGAAATACATGTGTTATTTATTAGGATGCCACACTGAAATATAATAGGTTGCTTCCATGCCCTTGTCACAATGTTTTTCTGCCCTCAGCAACTCCCTTGGACTGACAGGTCAAGCCTGACAGGACACTAAGCCCCCTCAAACTTTCCACTTCGATTTTTCTCCTTCAGTTGCCCATACCAATATTTTTGATGTTGATTTTGTTGTTAGCACAGGGAAGTATAATTCTATAACAGTACAAGGTTGGGAATGATTAGTTGGGGGTAATCTTTAGTTCTTGCTGTGAGACTATTTAATTTTTGTCATCAGCCCCTCGAGGATTCAGCTGTGTGGAGTCAAAGGAGCCATGCCTTGTCGTGACTAGGTGCTCATTAGCACTCCCAGCCTGACAATACATCTGTGGAGACCAAGGCATTGCCACAAGCTCAGAGCTGAGAGTCAGTAAAATCAAAGGCAGTTAATCAACTAGTTTCAAACCTTTGACACACGCTTCCCTCTGAAACACAAGAAATACTTCTCAGTGCCATTAGCAATGCAACAGAGAGGAAAATTGTGACATTAAAATGCAGTGGAAATGGGAGGAACTCTTCCAACACCCAAAAAGAGCAAGTAAGAAAGCATGAGTGTTTATTCATGTGCTGTAGCACTTCACAGGGGCATGGCAGTGGATACCTAACTCTGCAGTTGAGAAACTGAGAGGCAAGGCATTTTTCTTCTTCCTCTGGCATTTTTCTTCCGGTACTTCAGTTTCTCCCTTTTGTAATTTATAGGTGTTGTTTTCTTGTTACCCAAGAGAGCTGTGGAACTCATGTTTGCAGTGGATGAAAGTTGCTGAGGTACAGTGTCTTGTTATCCTAACAGTCCAACTGAACAGCACGGGTATTGTCACAGTGCTAGTGACACATCCCCATGCTCTATAGGACTGCAAGGTTGTGTTGCTATTACAGAATTGGAGAACTAATGTCACCTCTGAACAGCTACTGCGTAATAAAGCTCCCATCATTGCAACAGTTTATAACAAGCCTGGGCCAACATCTTCAACACCCGAGCTAGAGATGAGGTCCATGGCCTGCATTTCCTGCAGCTGGAATCACCTGTTGAGACTTTCTCATTCCTTCTACTGTCTGGCTACGGTCAGAGAAGAGATGTTTAGCATCCCCTCTGTGTGTGGGGGGAAGTCCCACAAAGCTCTAGGACCATGTCAAGCTAATGGCTGTACATCCAGTGGGAGAGAAATTTTGAATGAAAGAGCTTGCTGAACTGTTGTGCTGACTTACCCTGTGTTTCTCACAGGCATACCTTTGTTTACGGAGAAAAAGAATTGAAAGAAATTTCAAGTCACTCCTGTCACTTCTTTTTTGATGGTGAACAGCTCCACATGTATTTTCAAGTGTTCTTGAGCTCTTGGTTGCAACCTCTCCAGCTTTTTTGCCTCCATGTACATGCAAGGTCTCATTGCTGGGCAGAAGCGTTCATCTTCCAGACAGTGGACCAGAAGAAGGGACACAAGCATATTCTCTTTCTCTCTCTGATTTTGATTGGGTTGCATTTTGTCTGACATGGTTATGATTGGAACCTTTTTTCTTTGCATTGACATGTTGCTTTTTTGTTGCTTTAGGCTTCATATGAAACATTTGTACAAGAAAACCATTGCAAAAAGTAACAGCAACTAAAGTAACTCAATATTCATTGATGGGATATGTGTACCCAGCCTAGCTCATTTTATGCTCTTAAGTCAGGTAAAGCAAGATGAGCTCTCTTTTTGCACTGTCTGAGCACTTCACAATCGTTAATGAGTCTCCCAGTACTCTTGGAAGGTGGGGGTACCTATATACCTATATAAAGAACCTATAACCACTCAGAAATTGAGCCTTGGATGACACCACTTGGTAGGCAGTGTCTGAAAAGAAACACACCAATAACTGATCCTACGAAACCATGACCATGCATAGCATGACCAAGCTTCAGCTCACCACTGAGCTCCATGAACCTCAATCAGAATTTAATATATAGCTTTTCCTTCATAGAGTAACTGTGCATAACTAACAGAACCATGAACCAGTGGATATGCTGTGACTTCAGAAATGATCTGCTTTCCAGCTCTTCAGACAATCAATGAACAAGTATTACTCAAACATAAAAAGGGTAATAATAAAGAAGAGCTAAGAAAACACTTCACTGAAATAAGCTTTTTGGGGCAGGTTGTTTTTTTGGTTTTTTTTTGCCAAAGTCTCATCACATTTGGGTGAAGGTCCTAGTTGTCCAAATTGCTGCTAAGACCTGGAATCTTTTCTTGTTACTGGCTTTTTCTGAGAACCAAGAAGAAAAATCCTTTCAAGTCTCAGCATTTTCTGCAAGAAAAGAAATCCTTTGTTGGTGCAAGTGCCTCCTTCACTACTAGTGGAGTATTTAGGACACCACTAGCATGCAGTGTACACATAGAAGAAGCTAGAACAAATATAGTGTGGAGATAAAAACTGTGACACTGGAGGAAGGAAAATTGTTGGCTCTGAGGAGCATTAGAAAGGAAAGGGCTTCCTGTGCCCAGAAGGGAGAAGTCAGTAACCAACTCAGCCTGGTGATATTCATAAAAATACAAGAGCCAGCACAGGACAAGCAGCTGGAACAAGAAGAAATGATTCTGAAGACAGAACAACTCACTGACTGCATGACTGTAGCTGATTCTGAAACACCCAGGTGCTGGGTGATTACCTATCAATATACCATCAGACACCTGCTTCCCAGCACAGCACAGTGCAATCATGAGCGTTCTCAGGCACTTCTGAGGACATGATGTTATTCAGCAATGCTGCATGGAAATGATGCTTTCTAGTTGTTCTGGAGCTCTAACTTCATTAGCCTTTATCAGAGCAGGAGTGCGGCTCCCAGCAGAACAATCACAGAATCACAGAATGGTTGAGGTTGGAAGGGACCTCTGGAGATCATCTAGTCCAACCCCCCTGCTCAAGCAGGGTCACCTAGAGCATATTTCGCAGGATCAAATCCAGTCAGGTTTTGAATATCTCCACGGAAGGGAACTCCACAACTTCTCTGGGGCAACGTGTTCCAGTGCTCTTCACTCTCACAGTGAAGAAGTTTTTCCTCAGGTTTAGGTGGAACTTCCTGTGCTTCAGTTTGTACCCGCTGCCTCTTGCCCTGTCACTGGGCACCAGTGAGGAGCGTCTGGGCCCCTCCCTTCAGATACTTGCAGACATTGGTGAGATCACCACTCAGTCTTCTCTTTTCCAGGCTAAACAGGCCCAGCTCTCGCAGACTTGCTTCAGAGGAGAGATGCTCCAGGCCCCTCCTCATCTCCGTAGCCCTCCACTGGACTCTCCCCAGTAGCGCCATGTCTCTCTTGTACTGGGGAGCCCACAATTGGACACAGCGCTCCAGGTGAGGCCTCCCCAGGGCTGAGCAGAGGGGCAGGATCACCTCCCTCCACCTGCTGGCAACACTCTGCCTAATGCACCCCAGCACACCCTTGGCCTTCTTGGCCACAAGGCCACATTGCTGCCTCATGGTCAACTTGTTGTCCACCACAACACCCAGGTCCTTTTCTGCAGAGCTACTTTCCAGCAGGTCAACCCCCAGCCTGTCCTGCTGCATGGGATTCTTCCTCCCCACGTACAGGACCCTGCCCTTGCCTTTGTTGAACTTCAGCAGGTTCCTCTCCAGCCAACTCTCCAGCCTGTCCAGGTCCCTCTGAAGGGCAGCACAACCTTCTGTTGTATCAGCCACTCCCCCCACTTTAGTATCATCTGCAAACTTGCTGAGGGTGCACTCTGTCTCATCATGCAGATCATTAATGAATAAGTTGAACAAGACTGGACCCAGGGATGACCCCTGGGGGGACACCGCTAGCTACAGGCCTCCAACTTGACTCTGTGCCACTGACCACAACCCTCGGAGCTCGGCCATCCAGCCAGTTCTCAATCCACATCACCGTCAACTCATCCAACCCACACCTTCTGAGTTGAAGTGAAGGTCCAAAGCCTTGCTGAAGTCCAGGGAGACAACATCCACTCCTCTCCCCTCATCCTCCCAGCCAGTCATCCCGTCATAGAAGGCTATCAGATTGGTCAAGCAGGATTTCCCTTTGGAGGCTGACCACTCCTGATCACCTCCATATGCTATATGCTTAGCGATGACCTCCAGGAGGAGCTGTTCCCTCACCTTTGCAGGGCTGGAGGGGAGGCTGACAGGCCTGGGGTTTCCTGGCTCCTCCTTCTTGCCCTTTTGGAAGACTGGCATGACACTGGCTTTGTTCCAGTCCTCAGGCACCTCTCCTGTTCTCCAGGATCTTTCCCAGATGATGGAGAGTGGCCTAGCGATAACATCCGCCAGCTCCCTCAGCACTCGTGGATGCATCCCATCGGGGCCCATGGATTTGTGGGTGTCAAGTTTGGACAAATGGTCTCTAACCCGGTCCTCCTCCACCGAGGGAGAGTCTTCCTTTCTCCAGACTTTCTCTCTTGTCCCCAGGGTCTGGAATTCCTGAGGGCTGGCCTTAGCAGCCAAGACCGAAGCAAAGAAGGCATTCAGCAACTCTGCCTTCTCTATATCCTTCGTTACCAGGGCACCCGCCCCATTCAGCAGCGGGCCCATGTTTTCCCTAGGCTTCCTTTTGCTATTGATGCAGTTGAAGAAGCCCTTCTTGTTGTCTTCGACATCCCTTGCCAGATTTAATCCCAACTGGGCCTTAGCCTTCCTCCTCGCATCCCTGCACACTCTGACAACGTCCCTGTATTCCTCCCAAGTGGCCTGTCCCCTTTGCCACATTCTGTACACTTCCTTCTTCTGCTGGAGTTTGGCCAGGAGTTCCTTGCTTATCCATGCAGGTCCTCTGCCCACTTTGCTCGACTTCTTCCTCAGAGGGATGCACCTGTCTTGAGCCTGGAGGAGGTGATGCTTGAATATTAACCTGCTCTCTTGGACCCCCCTTCCACCACAGCCCATGTGATTCCTCCAAGAAGATCCCTGAAGAGGCCAAAGTTAGCTCTCCTGAAGTCCAGCGTTGCGATCCTACTTATTGCCCTGCTCCCTCCTCACAGGATCCTGAACTCCACCATCTCATGGTCACTGCAGCCAAGGCTGCCCTCAGCCTTCACCTCTCCAACTAGACCTCCTTTGTCTGTTAGCACAAGGTCTAGCAGCGCACCTCTCCTTGTTGGCGTCTCCACCACCAATGTGCTGGCTCATGCCAGGATGGGACATCAGAACTGCGCACAGTGCAAAAGAAGATGGAAAGCAGGAAGCTGCTTTCTTTCAATGAATTTAATTAGTGATCTTTAACAATATTGTTGCCACTTTGCCCAGAGGCTTTGCCTGCTCAGATATCATCTGGAAAGTGTATTCAAAATAAAAAAACAGAATTTCCAGAAACAAGAACAGTTCTGCTCTTTACCATGCTTAAGAAATGCAGTACTTGTCTGCAGCATAAAGGGTTTAGCCTGGGGAACCACAGCAATGAGTCAAGAGGAACAGGGTGAAGAGACAGTTGTTGGCTGTAAACTGAGAACTCATTTAACAAGCCATGACTGATTCAAATGAACTAAGGCATTTACTTCCTAGAACATTCTCCCACTTGGGGCACTCTTCCCCATGGCTTTAGAATGAATGGGGTAATTGGAGAAGGGGCTCCTCACAGCCTTCTTAATCAACTTGAGGCAGCTAGAGATTAAGCATTTGGTCTGAGCTAGGTCTTCTCTGGTCAGTGGAGACATACACACTCTGGGGACAGCAATACGTCCTGTCCTAAAGCCGGCATCTAGGATATCACTCTCTGAGGTATGCATTCTCCCTACTGAGTACAGAGGAAGGACTGCCTACCAGCTTGGTGGGAGACAACTAATAGTTGGATGGCTAAAGCTTGGTAAGATAAACCCACACCATAAGTCTGGTTGTCCCTGTAACAATAGCAAAATACGTCCAGGGTTGCTTCTGTTTCCCTCTCACTCTAAACTCTATGAGATGCCTTTTGTGAAATTCTTTTAGTTTGTTAAATAGATATTTAATTAGCAGAACTCATTCTGATAGATTCACTAAAATTAGAGAGCAGCAAGGTTCCTCTTCCTTTCTCTTTCCTTCGCTCTCTGTCTTGCCCCACTCCCTTCCCTTAGGCCTAATCAATTCCTTCTGCAGAAACAGAAACAGCCTGGAAATACATTTGGGTTCTCCTAATGAAAGCTGGCAATAGCTGTGAGGTTCACTATAGCATTTCCCAACTGATTCCAATGTATATTATGTCATATACCATAATTTCACAGCTAACAGCTTGCACAAAGAACAAGAAAGAGTGAGTGTTTTAAAATGAAGGTTAAATAAACTTCATTAAGTGCTGATTGAGTATACTTCCTGGCTTACTCACACATGGATTCAATTTAGATTCTGTTTCAGGATGGTATTCCTACAATTCTCATTTCCTTACAACAGGACTTCTTGCATGCCAGGTTTTAGCTCTTTCTAAACACAAGGCCTATCCCTTTGAGGAACTGAAGATGAGCTTCAGTGAACCCTGTTCTTCTACCTACTCTGGCGAAAGGAAAATATATCTTCCCGGAGGAATACGAAAAAATTCCCACATAGTTCATGGCTACCGGATCAGGTTTGTAGTAATTCCTAGCTGCCCATCCATTGGGAAATCTGGCAAAAATTGATCATTTCAAATGGGGAATGTGCAGCAGAGTTAGAAGAGCTCCTGAAACACCTGAAGCCTGATGCCCACCTCAGCCATTCCCCCTACTCCCTACAGTGACCTATGGACCTTTTCCAGTGATGCTGCTAAGTGCAGGGTTTCTGCAGGAATGAGCCCACAAAATAGGCTTTGGCTTTATTTTTTTCCTGTGCACATCCTGAACCACAGTGCAGGAGGGCTGGTGCCCAGCTGCCCTTGTCCCTGTCACCACTCCTGCACGCTCCTTATAGTCTTTACCTGAGATCCCCCCAGACTAACTCCTTAAAGGGAATGAATTGGGTGTTAAGCTTTGAACAGCTGGAGAGTACCTAAATCCAATCAGGCAACAGGAGTTCTGCAGAGTATTTTCAGTTTCTGGGGGAAATTAAGATTTTGCTAGAAGAATGAAGTTTTATCAGTTATCACTTCAGGATAGTTTGAAGTGAAATAATGCTAGTAGCTGTGTCTTGGAACAAGCTGTGCAATCACGGCCAGCAAGTTCCTAGAAGCAGAGATGGGGACGTAGCATGGCAGGAAGATACCAGAACTGGGAGAAAAAGAAACCTTCGAGCAGGGTATTTGGAGGTCACTAGTTGGTGGAGTGTAGTGCAGGGGCAGAGCACATTCCTGTGTATACATCTCATCCTCAAAATACTTTTCTGGTATGTGGTAGCTAGAAAACTATGTCAACTTGGCTTGTCCTCTAGCCAGTATCTTCAGCTTTCCGCAGTCCTGCTCTGTCCCAGAGTCCTAGGTTCTTCACAGCCCATCTTGGCACTCCTCTACCAACAGCTTCCTTCACTCTAGAAGATTAAAATCATAACATGGCCTTCCACCAGGCTTTGAGCAGAATACTTGCACTATGATTTGAATAATGGACTCTATTCAGGCTCTTTTTGTCTTCCAGTATGAAACAAGGCCCAGACAAATCACCTAGAGTCAGCACAGGATGAATGATGAAGTAGAAAATATGGATTTGTGCTAGAGTTTCTATGCCCATCAGAAATGGGATTACTTTTGTCTTTGAGTTTGTTCCTGAGCTCATTCAGGTTTTTGGTAAAGCTTTAGGTGAGGATGATTAAAAATGTTAGGAGCCTTCATTGCAGAGTAGGAGTCTCTCATTCTTAGTCTGAGCAGGACCAGACCCTTTGCACAGGTGACCTCAAAAGGCTTTTGGAGGGCGTGGGGGAAAGCATGGACTAACACTGGAATCTTTTCTCGAAGCAATATAAACCTCTTGCCTTTCCAGATTTATAAGCATGAAGACCTATTAAATACACTGCTGTGCAATCTGACTAAAGTTTATGTTGGATTGATCAGAGATAATGAAGTACAGTCTGTGAAAGGACCACACATAATTAATGAATATAAAAAACCCTACCATTAATTGTTAATTCAGAAAGGAAATATTGAGAAAACCATAAGCTTAGGCTTTCCAACATGCTGAGCTTAAAGATGAAAGGAATAGAAAAACACCACTGTGTGTAATAGCTCAGAAATTGTGCAAAGCTTTGCGTTTGCATGGTGTTATCTATACTGATTTCATACAACATCTGAACCCCATTATTACTGATTTCACAAAAAATATGGGAGAAAAAGGATAGTATATATGATTAAAGGGCCTGAGCACGATAGCTGAAAAGGTTGAACTTTACACTTTCAGCTCACAATCTGAGAAAAATACATTAAAAATAGCCATGATAACTAAGATTTGTTTTTACGAAGTATTTGAAGTTGAGATAGCTTTAAGTGGTTTATTCCAAATAGGGCTGTGCAGAGGGAAAGTATGAGATATTCAGCTTCTTGAAAAGCTACCAGGAAGGAAAGCAGAAGGGGATAGGGAAGGGAAAGAGGGAGGGAAATAGTTACCAGTGCATACAGCCCAGACTTGCTTTTTTCTTGATATGTAGTATAGGTCACACAGACAATGGGCTTTTAAGGGAAAGAAAAACACAGAGCAAAATGGCTAGCAGGAATATAATGGTATGCAAGAATCGCAATACTATGTTATACCAATGGTCCAGTTAGCTCCGGTCTTGTGTACTACCCTGCCCAGTAGCTTACGCTTTGAGACGGAGTGAAGAACTAAGGTACATATTAAGCGATCCTGCCCCTGACAACATCTTTCCATTCAGCCATCAGTGATTTAAAGACACCATGAAACGGAGCTTGCATTTGGGCTGTCATGCTCAGCAGCTGCTCATGGAGGTCTCCTCCACAAACAGAAGTAATGTTTCTTCTTTTTTAATCCTGTTTGTTAGATTTTTGAGCTTCCAATCTGATGCTTGAAACCAGATGTAGCCTACCAATAGGGCATTGGGACATACCTGAAGTTGTAACAGGGATTTTCTAACTGTGGCTGCAAAACCCTACATCCTTCCTCCTTCCCTGAAGAATTGCTAGAATGTCTTGCCAAATCCCACCCTTACTGGGAGTCCGTATGAGAACTGGTTGAGATAGATGAGAGTGTCACACCCTCTTCGGAGCTGCCAAGTTTCAGCCTCACAGCCTGGGGGCTCTTTCAGTCCCAGCTAGTGACTGAACTGCTGTTTTATGATTAAATTCCAGAGAGCGTGGAAGGTAGAGTGAGTGTTGCGGGTGGATGTGACTATTCCTCAATCTGAAGGAGCTACAGAAGTTCACTACATAAGTTATTATTTAACCAAATGTAGCATCATTAGATACTGGAATTGTTGATTACATACATACATACATACATATATATATATATATATTTATGACTATGCTTTATGGTGGAATGCAGAGATCTATGCTTTCTTCTGACTCAGCAAAGAAGTTTGAGTCCTGGGGTACCTGCCTGCTAACTGGCTTCTCTCATGCATGAAGTGCAGAGCTGGGAGAACATACTCTCAGCGGAACACTTTTTCACACGGTATTCCCATTCTGTCTGTCTTCAAGGTACTTTAAAAAATCAAGTGACTCTTCAATATTTACTGAAATCAGTTATTCGTGTTTCTTTCTTCTGTTTCTGGGTATTCTTTTAAGCAAATCTGAAACGTGTTGTAAATGCCTTTCAGGTATGTGTTTGTCATTACTACTGTCACGTGTTACTGGTGGTAGCATACAAAACTTCCAAAAATGTGTTAGCTCCGTGTTATTCTTTGGGGGTGTGAAATTACAGAATAAAGAAACGGTCTTAACACTTCATGAAACACACACAAGACAAATATGCAAATATCCTAATTTTTACCATGTAGGTCTTTCAGGTTGAGTTAAACATTGTTGTCACAGTAACACTTTACTGAAAACTTACACTGGTCTGGAGATACAGGTCAGAGCTGACTTTCTAATTTTAGATTCTGGGCATGTACTTATTTACACTTGCCATGCCTGTCTCTTTTGGATTTAACCACATCCACATCCTGTACGAATTTACATTTTATAAATCCTGTAGGTACTGGGGTCAAAGGAAACCATATTTTCCTGAATAAAAATAATTATTTTGAGTTCTTCACCCATGCTACAAACTTACGTTTCTTACTACAACCCTGTGTTTTCAGTATATGTCTCAAGCTCACTTAATGCTCCTGAAAATATCAATCCGTTCCTGTTAATCCTAAGAGAAGCTTCTCATTGATTTCTCTGAGCACTGGATCAGATTTGGGACTCCCTTATTTCTCTTCTTCATCTATATCAAATTGAATAAATTTCACTGAACTTAGTCCGCTAATCACTTCAGAGTATTTGCCTAATGATGAATGTTGCCCAAGGGAGACTATTTTGCATAGTCTGCCAGGGTCTGAGGTACAGGAGAGCTTTGCACTTCCCCGCGCCACGTGAATGTTTTCTCACTCTGTTTGCCGTGCCAGAACACTTACCTTCGCATCAGTTTTCTCTTCATAGTATAGTATTGGAGATCTGTGGGATTAATTTCTCCTGCTGAAAAGCCATCAAGTTAAGTAGATACAGGAATTCAAGCAACTTTTTTATTTTCAGCTTTGGCACTAAGCTGCTGATTCACCTCACCAAAATCACTTCACCCAATTTGCCTCCTTGTTCTTTGTCTTTCCCCTACAGTCACGAGCTCTTTAACTGCAGCTGTTTAGACCTCATCTGCACCACAGCAGTTAATGGTAGTTTTGCTATTGACTTCAATAAAAGCTCAAAGGGCACAATATTTTTGCCATTATCGAAGAAATTCTGTAGGTTTTTTTTTTTTTTTGCTCCCTTGCTGAAATTGCTCTTTTTTAAACCTCAAGAAAATGAGTTCCAAACAGAGGGTGAATTGATCTAATCTACTAAAATTAAGACATTTCCCTCCCATTGGCCTTTTCTCTTGCTCTCAACAGTGAATCCTCTTTTGAAGAGTTATTTCAGAATTTTTAAAAAAGGATTTCCTGAGATAGGGCTGTTTCAGCATGATGGAAACATTTGATTACTCAGTTATTAAAGGAAATCTCTTTAAAATTAATTCATTTCTTCAAAGGTCTTCAACTTCAGTGTTTTCAAAAAAATTTTCTTCTCTGACAATCAGTAGAGGGGCTACCCACAGTACATGCTCTTCTCCCATGACAGTGATGTTGCTTCAGGTTTATAATCTTCTGCTAACCAAAAACAGATATACACTTTAGGCAGTCAGCATGAATTTGTCTTTGTGGATTAAATTTTACCTGGACGCTCTCTGTTCTCCTAGAGGAGGGGAAGATTTTGTCCTGGGGAGTTTGCAGCTTGTTCTCCTCTCCCTCTTCTTGTTTCTGCCAGGAGGCAGCAAGACAAGCAACCTGAAATCCGTTCAGATTCCACGTAACCTAGTGATTCAATTCTGGCAGCTTCAATGGCTCAGGGGTAGTTAAAGTGAAGTGGAGTCATTAGAAAGCAAAGCTGTGCTCCTAACCTAACATCATCCAAAGCACAACTAAGTGCTTCATTGAGATAATGCAAAGCAATTTCCAGTGGTAGGAAACATCAGCAAATACCTTTCCTTTTTTCTCTTATCTTCTTTTTTCCCTTTTTCCTTAATGAGGTGCAACAATGGTTCTGAGGAAAACTGAAATTTTTTGAAAGTAGAGGAATTGCTTTTATTTTCATCACCAGCTCACAGGTTTGTTGGCTGGAATGGAGTCTACCCACCACACATTATTGTCACATGATGATTCATGTAAGATTTTTTGGGGATGTTAATTCTTTTACTTAATCTGGCTTGCGGAAAGGGAAATTTTCTGTTCTTTCTTTACACTTGATTGTCTTCATCTCTGTAATAAAAACATTCACTAGATCTAGGGCCAAGGGTGAACCATTCACAAGACTCAGTTAGAAGCTACCTGTTGATAAGGATTTTGTCTGTAATAGCCTCATATGTCACTTAAGGCTAATAATCCAGATGTGATATTATGTGAAGCCTGAGAATTTGCTGTAACGTTACGAACCAAATGTCTACCTGTATACAAGAATCAATTCTGTTCTTCCAAACTTGGAATGCGAAAAACAGGCTTAATGGTATTATCTTATCTGTTTTTCTTTTTCTGTTCTGTCTTACCAGACAGAACCTCCCTGTGTGGAAAACAGACCTCCTACCCAGTGATCCAACTCATTGGCTTGATATCTAGTATCTATGCTATCAGCCATTTAAATCTCCTCTTTTCATGTGTTGCAGCTGCTGTTTAACATCATCTTTGGCTATGATTGAAGTAAAATATTTATTTTATTACCATCTCACAATATAAATACATTTTTTGTTCATTTTGTACTCAGAACAAAATTATTTATTGACAGCTGCTCCGTATTTATTGTTAGCGGTTCTGTAACATCCATTTAACACCAGATCAATATGATTGTTAGGTTTATTTTTTCTTGATGCGTTTTAAAACAAATATTACTGCCTTCAATTCTGCCAGCACTAAAATTCTACTTCTGTCCATTTTCTTCCTTTTGCCAATTTCCCCTTTATTCCAGTGTGTTTACTGTTTTGAATGATGATTTTTGTTAACTCTAAGGCTGTCAAGGTTCTTTCTATAATGTGGACATGCACCTGGTAAAAATTTCCTAAAATGTTTAAAAGCGTTTAAATGCTTAAATATGCTCTTCGAGCTCATTTTGTCCAGTACTCTTTTGAACTTTTTAATTGCACCCATTGGAAATACTAAATAGATATTTTTTGCTTGTTTAAACTTAGCTTCGTAAACAGCAAATATACTCAAGCCGTGATCAATTGCGTCCAAGAACCACCCACCTTTTAGTATGAGATCAATTCCTTTTTATCTGTCAAGACAAGGTCTAATATAGAATTCTCCTGTGTGAAGGCAACATTTCTTGAGCTAGGAAAAATATTTCCAAGGATGCTTTTAGCACTAGCAGTAGCAGACTTGCAACATATGTCATTCCAACTGAACTTTCCCATGATAATGCAGGTTTTTGCCTATGCTTTCTAGGTAACCAGTTAAGGTCCCTAAAGAGCTGGTTGACTGTTCCCTACTGCAGTATGGTTAGCCATAGCAGACAAAAATTTACAGCCCATCATCTTGTGCATGAAGCACGAGAATGTCAATGCATAAGTATTCAGCTACTGGCGTTTCAGAGAAAGGTAATAACATTTTGGACGGGGAGTTCCAGCCTTCCTTCCCTTTCTCCCCAGTCCATCTTCCCTAAGTAGGTTACACTAACCTTACACTCTGTTCACACATGCTTTCTCACCACCTTCAGCGATGCTGACGCAGTGGAACTTGTTCTCAAAAAGGAGTAATACCTGCTTTTCTGACCTTTGGCTAAGCTCTCACTATTGCTGAAGGGGCAATGAGAATGTGCGTCCTTGCTGAGCTTTTGGGCACGTCGCTTTCCCTCTCTCCTCGTGCCTAGCATGCGGTGCTGGTCAAAACACAATGGAGAGATCCAATGATTTTCCCATTTCCCACCCACTTGCTCTGAGGAATTATCAAACCCTGAGCTCCTCTTCTCCTGTCCCACACAGGGCTGCACTTGGGAAGATCTCATGCATCTACTGTTCTCATATCCAGCCTATGGCTACCCACTTGAGCATTATTCAGTCTTATTCCCACTGTAATAGAGCACCCTCTACTTCTCCCTGTGCTCATTCTCAAAATATCCTCAGAAGTAGGAGTGTATGTCTGTTCCCAGCAAGGAACTGAAGCTCCAAAAAGCGTAGGGAGCTCACCACAGGTGCCCTAGAAATCAGAGGCTGGGTGGAGAATTCAGTATGTGGCACCAGTGGAAGGGCTGACCGAGTTTGACCTTATAACTCTCCACCTACTGAGGGAGAACATCTCTGCTCCTAGACTACTCGTGCGCACGGAGTGGTCGTTCTCTGTCCCAGCCACTACCTTGCCCCAGGGAAGGGCAGACATCTTTCTGTATGGAAGCTGCCCATGGTGGAAACAGTCTAGTTGACTGATATTTCATCATTTGATTAGGGACAAAACTGTTCAAAAGAGTACTGTTTTTACATTAGTTTATGAGCCACCGTTTCTACACAGAGCATAGGATTAACTGCTAGCAGCCAGGAGACTGGCGTGTAGAGACATAGGCTTGCCCCCAACCAGAGGAGCAACTCATGGCGCTAACCTTGCTGGGAGTAAACAAGACCGTGGTACCACATCTATAGTCCAAAGTACAACTCTCAGAAACTTTACATGTCAAGACATTTAAGGCTATGATGGACTGCCAGATCATCTGCTGTGTTTAACCTCTACTCACGCACACCGGCTCTTGCCCCCGGTCCAAACCCGGCAGCCCATGCCAGGGACAATCCTGCTATCCAAGGGCGCTGAGGACTAGGCAAGTTACTGGCAGCTGCACAGCTGGCCTCTGGCCACAATTTGTGCATCACAAATCTACCACCATTTACATATATGTTTAAGTTCCTTCTTTACTCAGGCGATGCTATTAAAACTTGGCTTGACTTTCGTACACCACTTCTTTAACTGAGTATAAGTCAGGAAAATTTAAGCTATGACTCAAAGAGAAAAAGGACAGAAAAAAGACTGTTGACCCTATTTCACATATGATGAACCTTTCTGACATATAAGAAGACTTTACATACAGTATCAGGCTCTGGCATTTCCTATCAGTTGACATTTAGTGATATTGTTGCAAGAAAGAAGAATCACCCACAGGCTGTGTGACAAGCAGTCATGGAGCAGAAAGGCTGATATCTTAGGCTATACAAGCCAGATACAACCCACTCAACACACACACAAGGAGTTTATGTGTCTACACACAAAGCAGTGCAAAGCCTCCTCATCTCTAGCATCAACAATATCCGCGGCAAACAGTCTGGCATTTTTCCTGAAGAATAAATACTTATATTGGCTAAGCACAAAGAATCAGAAAACTCTAGTTCTTTCAGAATGGGAATCTGAACAGAACATCTTGAAGAGCTTTTTCTGCACTGAGTTGGAGACGGGGGTGGTGGAACAGGGAATAATACAAATGAAACAAAAGAAAGGGAAAATCAGTCTTCAGTGGAAAAGATAAAAAATGTTGTGATTAGCATAACAATATCATTGTTCCTGTATTAATCTGTAAATTTGCATTTAAGCAAATTAAATACTGTAGCACATTTTGCATGTAGTTTAAGAGTTCTCAATAAAATTGTCAGTTAGTTTAATTTGTAGCTTGTACAATGTGGGTTTTTAAGTGAAAAAAAAAAAGTGTATGTATTATCTTGTTTAAGCTTATAATCAGCAGCCTACTGTGACTTTGAACTAAATGAGATCCTTTTTTTTTTCTCTGGGTTCCTTTTCCAGCGAGGTATCTAAGCACGTGGCTTCACTCGGGTTGCTTATGTGCAATAGTAATCATTTGCTTGTGTGCCTTGCTGGTGGTGGGAGCAGGAGGGTAGCGATCACAATTTGATAATTTGATAATTTGATAAGGGTCTTAGACTCAAAAGAAGGTTGTTACCATTCTTGTTGTGGTCTTGTTGTGGTCTGTGATGATCTTCACTGTGGGAGGGCTACTTAAACGAACAATGTGTAGCCTGAGAGATGGGAAATAAGTGAGATGAATTTGTCAAGTTCTGCTGTCATCATTAGAATAGCAATCTGGTAGAATCATTAATACCATTCCTCTCCACAGGTTATTCTGCTTTTAACTTTGGTATCTTCCCCCCCAAAATATCTGCCTCCCAGCTAAAGGCAACTGGCTGAATAGAGGAGCCAGATAAAGCCTCACAGTATCACTCACCAACTTTTTGAGCAGCATGGAGGAAATCACTCATCAAGCTGTGGTCCAGGCTTGGCTATGTCCAGCCCACACCCCACCCCATCTCTGCATCTGCTTTTCTTCTTTTGTTGGCACACCCAGACTGAAGTGTCTGCAGGTCAGGGAGATCCCTGACCCTAAGGGCATGCAGCACTTCCCACATGGCAGTGTGGAGACCAGATGAACTGTCTTGTAGCCCTGACACTGACAAATGCTGGAACCAGAAGCTGAGCTGCCACTGGGAACTAAGATATCTTCTCCAGGCTGCATTGGAGGTGAATTAATCCCAGCTCCTATGTGTTACTTAACTTTTCACTATCACAAAAGCAAGCCAATTTCCCTTTTACAAAGCATGAAGCTACTTACTAGGGTGGTACTCATCCTGTTTTGCAGCTTGTCAAACCACTGTGAGTCTTGAATTGTCCAAGTCACTACCCTCATTCTCAAATGAGGACCTAACCTTCAGGTCCAACCATGGAAGGTTTTAGCCAGTTCAATGAGATTGAGTGAGTGAGTGTATTGCGTGTGAGACTGGTAATTTTTACAGGAGGGGGAGCTGCACTCAGCAGCACCATCACCACGAAGTGCAGTGACTACCTGTTTTAATCAGACCTCTGATACCTCCTGTGTTCTATTAATCAAAACTATGATAAATAAATCCAACGTAGCCTTTTTATTTAGTTCTGCACTAACTCATAAATTAATCCATTTACACAGGCATCCCACAGAGCATCTTCTTGACTTTTCATTCACATTGCAAAGTTGCTCATTGTGCCCTTGAGCACAGTAAAGCAAGAGAGACCGAGCTCCTCCTAGCAAGACACATGTGCTTTAATAACTGTTACTTCATTTTATGAACACTTCAGAGCTTTCAGATTTGATTTTAATTAGAGGAGCTGTGACATTTTTAATACCTTTTAAGCACCTGCCTTACTGCACCATCATGATGCTCTGATTAGAAAATATACGAGGAAATGAAGCTAAGCAGTGCTGTGGCAAGATAGCTTCATTAGGAAAAGCCCTAGTTTTGCCCTGTGGGGTTTCTACCAAATCCCTTCAAAGCCATGCTTATGCAGTGCTAAAGCCTTCAACTTTTTATTTCAGGCCTCTTTACCAGAATCTCATGCAAATATATATATGCACAACAGTGCAGGGCTTAAAGAAGATTGCTTCTGAGCCATTACTGAGCAAATATCAGGAAAACTCTGAATAAAGCAAAGAAGTATATTGTTTATCCAAATCTCTTAAGACTTATGTGTGAAATATAGGAACAGATGTCATGTTGGCTGGTGCTACCAGGGCAGATTAAGTGTGTATAGTGGCCTCTCTTTACCCTCACCCCCAGTAAATCCATCCCTGGATCTCCAATTCCATTTCAGATCAGGCTGGGGGAAATTGCTGAATTTTTAAATTTAATTTTTGAACCAAAAATCAAATTTCTTCCTAGGCCACTTCAGACCTCTATTTAATTTATTTATTTAGCAGCGGAGGAAATGAATCATTGTCAGTCAAATGAATCCTTTCATTAAGCAAAAAGTATAGTTTTTCATTTTTGGACATTTTTTACTCAAATCAGCTAACAACTCACAGAGGACTTTCATACCTTTCATGGAGCCACTGTGGTTACACCAGTGTGCTCGTTCCAATTACTCCTTGATTAAGACACTTGCCAGGATACATGTTGTTGAAGTGGGCAGAGAGGAGCTTTGAACTACAGTCACCCGGCAGTGCTTCAAATACTGTCTCTGCCTGCCTCAGTAATATATTGGAACAATAAATGAAGAGCCCCAGAGATGCTCAGATCCCAGGAACTGCAAACAAAGAAACAAAGTGGTGAGATGTGTTAGAATAATATAACGTCACTGAGTCTGAAACCTTTTACATAGGAACTTGTGTCAAGTGTATGATTTCATGATTGAATTAAGCAGATCTAGATTTGTTTAACAGGTCCAAACTCTTATGTTGTTGATGGCTATGTGCTCTTGCTGTCTGTTACACGGTACCTCTAATGTTGAAGGCGTGATGTGAATCACTAAATTGAAGACTAAGCAAAGACAAAAGGTTTTCAGATAGATTAGTTCCCAGATCTGACACAGTATGGGAGTGCTGAATCTAAGCAAAATTCCCAGAGAGCTATAAAGGCCCTTGCACCCTCTTGGCCTGAGGCACCTGTAACTGTACTAAGTGGAACAGTGCCAGCCCTAACAAAATACTTGTGGTAACTTAGCAGTATTCAAAAACCTGATTTGTGCAGAGAACTGGATGAATTTTGCTAGGGAAACCTGCCCTTTGGAAACTCAAGACCAGTCAGTAGCAGGAGAAGAACATAGTCTTTTTTTTTTTTTTTGATTTGATTTTCATTTTTGAGGAAAGAAGAGATTAAAAAGTTCTTTGAACATTAATTGACCATTTCATGTGAACACTATCAATGAGCAGCCAGAAGAGGGGAGAGAAAAATCAACACAAATATTAGCAGGTTGAGTCCTTCTCCACTAATCCTCAGACACGCCACGGCAATTGCATTTGGCACCCAAATTCCCTCAGAGGTTCTTGCCAAAGATGCCAGGGGAGAGAACCCAGCAGAGGTCAGTGTGACTGGAAGTGCTTCTTTCTGGAAGGGCGTGGAGACTGCAGACTGTCTCTCACATGGGCTCCGGTGCAGCATATGAGAGTGAGAAGGAGATTATGACCAGCTAAGTGACAGGCCTTTCTCCTTGACACATCAAACTATGCTGAGGGCTAAATATCTAAAAAAAAAAGAGAATTTAAACAAGAGGGAGCAGAACCCTGCCAAGGGAAAGAGCCTACAGAGCCGCTCTGGCTGGGCCAGTCAGATTCCTGCTCTTTTCCTCATGGTGTGAGACCCCCTGCAGGAGCATCCCAGGGAAAAATCTGGGAAAGTTCCTCATTTGGGATTTTCCCACTGTCTTTTTAAAGTGAAACTGATTTGCCACCTAGTTCCTGCCACCACCACCCTCCCCCACAAATCCACACCTGAAACATGTGCTAGCACAGAACCAGTTTAAACTCTATTTGCTAGAGCATCCAATCTGAATGAGAGAAGAGCAATCTTCCATCCAGGGGTAGGCTGTTGCTTTTCCATTTGCTTCTATCTGCCGATCATCCTTCTCTGTCAAACTTTTGAAGGAGGATTGGTCTCTTGCACCATGCACTGAAATCTAAAAACAACAGGATATTTTCCTTTGCAATGACCCCTACAAAGTAGATCAGGGACCAGCACCCTTCCCTTAGGTTGAAAGCCATTGCTCTCATGATGGGATGGCCACTCTTCCAATGCCTGTAGACAGAGGAGAGCCCACAGACCTCTCACTATGTCCAAGTCAGACTTCTCCAGCAGGTCTTCAACACAAAGACCTCCTCAGCAGCTCTCAGAATGACCGTACTTCTCAGTTCCTCTTCTGAAGCTCCCTCCTTTCCCAAGATATAGGTAAAGGGCAAATGAAAAGCAAAAGCATACACCAAAACTCAGAGAAAGTTTCAAGAGCACAGTCTATTGCTTCTTTTATTGAAGGAGATAGCATAGTTAGGAGTGAAAATTAGCTCCCTAAATTAGAAAGAACATCTTTGCAAAGGCTGGAAGACTGCCTGGAACATGGATAGAAGGTACTGCTGTGGTTATTCTTGGCTTATAAAACACTATTAAAATTTTTCCAGTCCACTAAAGCAAGCCTTCCTCTGTTAAACAGCCTCAGGCTGACAGGGCTCTACATGAGGTCAGAGAATAGTTCTCTCAGATTTTCAGAAAGCTCTGCACCTCATGCAAGGCTTTGTGGACATCTGAGTGTGCCTCAGATACACCTCTCTCTACTACTGCTTCAAATCTTTTTTCATCCATCTACCCTTTCAGAGCTGTTCAGGAGCAAAAATACTGTAGGGAAGAGTTATGGTAGTAGCAAGTAGGCCACAAGATACGGACAGCCACCAAGCAGATGCAGAATCTTACAGATGCCTTGCTCCCGTAAGACTCCCAGACCCAGGTCCAGAGCAAAATTCAGCTAAATTCAAGCCATGGACTTGGATTTCCAGGCTGAGCTAAATTCCCAAACTATGTGAGACTAACTTACATGGGGCAGGGGGCACGGGCAAGAAGCTCTTCTGTGTCATTTAACTTGACAGCAACAGCCACAAATGGAGGCACTATCCTCGACTTCATTGCAGGCAGTTTGCTAGCTTCTTCCCCTCTCAACAAAACTGACATCTTCTCCAAAATACAGTGCATGGAAACTGTGATTACAACATTAGAGCAAAGAAAATATAAGGATAGCAAGGGTGAACTTTCTAGCGGCTGGACCAAACACATAGTCCTGATGAAACTGATCATCTGCTTCTCAGCAGTTCTTTTGCCACTCTTGCCTTTGCCAGCCAGGTTTATGGTCTAAATGGGTAGGTTCTGTTGCCAGCTTCTTTTGTGGTAGAAGCCACTCACTAGAGAAAAGGAAGAAATGGTTTCAGCACCACCCACTAGCCAATATTCCCCAAACACTAGGGATTCACCAAAAACTTAATGTGTCAAAACACTCTAGGGTATTTTTCTGGAGAGGTACATTGGGGTGTCCTCACCTTAAAAACAGCCCCTTGGTAGCAGCTGGCGTGACACTTCTAAAAAGGACAGAAAGAGCTCCTGAATAAAAATCACTTATGAAGCCTGCTGAGCTTTCTACAGCTGCATGGATGGAGATCTCCATTCAAGGGAGCAATCTCCCCCACATCACACCTTTGCTAAGATTAGCTATCTGTTTTGATCTCTGGTTGAAGAATCCTTCTCCCAGTTTGGGTTCTGCTCTTTCACGAGGGTACAGAACTTACATTCCAGCTACCTGAGCCTGATGGAAATAATCCAGCTGTTTTCAATGACTGGTGGGATTCTACAGACTCATTTGGTACCAGGCAGTTTTAAGAATTCACTCAGCCCCATGAGGACTCTACGTGTCTAATGGGCTCCAATCATGCTGAACATGCTTGGAGAGCTGGCAGGGACCATGAGTGCAACGCTTAGTTCTAAAGGAGACTGAAGATCTTGTGAAGACCATGCCAGTAGTTTCCAGGAGATGTTGGAGAGTGTGAGTCAGGTGGCCTGGAGCTGACAAGCTGCATTCCTCCTTCCTTTTCCCTGACTGAGGAAAAACACTCACTTGGCAAGTCTCCCTTTCAGCAGGTAATGAATAAACTGTGAAACCTCACCATGCCTCAGGACTCCCCAGCACAAATATGCATAACTGCATGCTGCTTCTGCAAAAGGATGAGGCCTACTGCAGAGGCAAGACTGGCATAGATCTTCTCTTGTGTGAAGACAGTAGAAAGGGTTATGCTGGATGAAAAATGAGGGAAGCCTGGAGAACTACACCCAGAGAAATAGATGAAGGGGAAAATGTTGTCCCCATATGCCCTTCTGCTCCCTCCTACAGCAGCCAGTCTGTCTTATCCAGACTCCAGCACGATCAAGGAAGACCGCAGTCATTTGACTACTTCAGCAGCGGCCTGCAGCCCACAACAGGGCCTGCAGTCTGATAAGAAGCCATCAGCTTTACTCGTGACTGTCTCAAAGCTGGCCTAGGAGGCAGGGCAAAGAGCTCCTGAAGTTATCCCAGACCCTGAGAAAGATCATATGAATTGGGACAGGAGCATAAATATGCTCTTTCTTTTTCCAGCTTTAACCATCAGCAACAAGGGCCTACAACAGCAACAAGGGAATTAGGACATGCCAGCAAGGGTACGCAAAGGCTATGCAACTACCACAATCAAAGCATATCCCAAACTTTCTCACCCTGCCCCATGCTGGAACTTGGAGCTGGCCTCATATCAACCCTCCTTCTTCAAGCATGTGAGGTGACTAATTCTCCCTGGCAGTTCTAAATACTAGATGAAACTGAAAGCAATGTTAGAACAGATGCAGAGCTCCCTGGTGAGGCGAGTACAAAGCCATCGCGTGATCTTGCTCTAAGCAGCAGCATTTCAAAGGCTGAGTTTGGCTCTAATGACTTTTAACTTTTTAATTCTTAGCAAAGAATGATATACCCCTTTGTTGAGGCAGAAAGCAAGTAGGTGCAGCTCCTCAGGTCTCATTAAGTTCTGGTCAGTTATCTGATCATTCAAGACTCCGATAACAATCTACCAGTGCAAGAGGCATTATGTGGCTAATGCCTTACTTACTTAAGCAATAATGGCAGCTCTTTGGCTGCAGCAAAAAGGGAACAGACCTTTAAAGCCTATTTGGTGACCTTCATAGTCCTTGAATTAGCTTGATATAAAAAAAAAGAATCAACAACCGTATAAGTTCCTCCTCTCCCACCTGACTTGTAAGGTAGGAATAAAAAAGAAGTTACAGGAAAAAATGATGTAGCTGTACTTATTACAGGCAATGGTACTGATTAAATTACCTGCATGCTATCATCTGCATTTTAAGACTGATACAAGCAGCATGACTCAGGACAAAGCCGTCTACCTTTAAAGATCAGATGAATGAAAAGATTGGGGAGAGCATGTTGGAGGGAAGACAGAGCTCATCAAGCCACTTAGCCAGATTTCATACCACCCTGACTAGGAGCCTTTATATTGAGGAAAGAATATTTTCTTCCCCAAAGGATCAGAACAGTGAATGAGCTCTCCTGCCACTGGGAGCAGAGAAAGGGATTCATGCCCTGGTGGCGATATAGCCGAGGGCTGATTCAGGGTGGTCCCAGCTCTACAGGTAGGGAAGTTTCAAATGGCCAGGTATGGGTATGGCAGTCACTTGCAGAAACCAGTAGCAATGGAAACCCCTGTGCCATGCAGGGTATGGGACGGTCTAAAATCCTTCCAAGTCCTAAATTTCTGTGATACACTTCTGCCTGTCCTGCAGAAATGCCCAGGTTTTTGGAAAAAGGAGAAATCCCATTTATACAGAGTAAAACTGTCACTTGTTCATGCAAGCATAAGGGTAGCTTTTCTTTCTCCCTCATCTAGTGGATTTGACCCATCAGTGATAGAATGACTGTGAATGCTACCACTACAATGAGCTACACCTCAATAGCCTCTTCACACAGGTGTTCACCACTCCTAGTGCCCTGAGCAAAGGCAAGTGCTCCCTCAGATTCCCAAGGCTCGGACTAGACATGGCTAAGGGTGAACCCAGACTGCTGCTGAAACTGCGATGAAGTAAGGCTTTGCTCACACTGCAAACATTCCCTTTACATTCATCTTTCTCCACTTGCACATGCAAAGAAAAAAAATACCTTTCTCCTTAAAGCAAATCTATTCAGTCTTGAATGTGTACACACAAAAACTCTAGATAATACATAGTGGCTGTATGCAGTATTTCTATACAGTAACAATGCTGTATAAAGATACAACAGCATTTCACAGATCACACATTCTTGGTCTGCAGTGTAGTCATCTTCTTCTGGCTCTGATAAAAAAAATGAAGGCACTTAAAACAGTAGTTCAACCAGAAACAAACAAACAAACAAACAAACAAAACACAGGTTACAGAAAGGGAGGCTGTACTGTGTGATCAGACAATAAATTTTATTCAGTCACTGCCTCACCACCTCTCCTGTCCTCTGGGTGGTATCACAGGCTAAAAACTGCTGGGGTAAGGGAGGGCTGTATTGACGGGCTGAGATGAATGCCTGGCAATGATATTTCAACAAGCCGAAGCCAGGAAGGCTTGTCACACCACTCAGGTGCCCTGCCCAGCTGGACTCCAGCGCTGATCACTGTATCTCATCTGCTTTTGATTCAGATAATGTATATTTTGCACCCACTCCCAAGCAGATGAATCCACCCAGTCTTGTCCCAGCAATGTGCATGGGTTTTGTTGGCCAACTCAGGGAGACAAAAGTTGATGAAGCAAGTTGTTCAGCTGAAGGACCCTGAAATACACTTCAGTCAGTGCAGAACAATCCAAAACCGTTGCATTTAAAGAGACATTTCAGTAACTCCAGAAGCATCACTCAGTGGGCCATAGTTAGCAAGTATTCAAAGTGACAACCACTAGTGTAGATTTGGATTAACACAGAACATAGGAATATAGTTAGAGCATATAGTATAGTATAGTACAGTATACTATCGTAGAGTATAGTTAAAGCATGTAATACAGAGACTCTCCTTCTTGAGTTATAGAGACGCTCTTTCTTGAGTTTTAAAAACCTCTTGAAGCTGCAGGGCAGGGAGGAAGCAACGTAGCCTTTTCCCAACAGGGAAGTTCTGTTAGTTGATGCCAGAAGACGAGACCCGGATCTCACACTTTCATTCAGACCACTTAGGGAATTCTACACGTTGTAGATAGACAGTGGATTCATGAAGACCAATACATACTGCATTTTCTGGGACTTCCAAGGGAATATAAAGATGAATCTAGCGGGGTTAGCTAAGAAGAAATTCCCTAGAACCAGTCCAAGGACGACTATGTTTAACATAGACTGTGGAGATCCTCAGCTGAGACACGGATCCCTGTTCTTTACTGAAGGGCACCTCTCAGAGGCAGCATTGCCACTCTCAGTCTTCAATGGATTCTGCTGAACTTAGGCATAGAGAACCATGCGACTAGTTGGGACACGCGTTCTCGCAGGAGGGATACCTCTAGTACAAGTTGAATCACTTTATCCCCCTGGATGCCTCCGAACACCAGTATGAAAGTGACTTGCAGGCTTATGCTGCCCTTCACTCAACCTGCAGACATCCTTTCCTGTCTCTGCTTGGCCTTAATCCAGCTCTCACCGTCCTCAGTAATCAATGCACCAAATGCATCTGGAACACTAAACGCCTTAGGACATTGCCCTTGCAGGCTGCACCTGGAACAACATGTGATTTAACTGCTGCTAAGGCTGGAATTCTTCTCTGCCTTCATCATTACTGATGCTGGGACTGTTCACGCTCAGCCCTGAGCCCACTTCTTGGAATGCAAAATGCATTTTAATCTGTTCTAATGTTCTGCAAACCAATATGCCGGGAGCATCACAGCCAGGCCTACTGCTTTCTCATAGTCAGAGGGTCTGTGACCCAGCTGTAAACACTCTTCTACCTACAGCCCAGAGAGTATCTGCACTGAGCTAAACTAAGCAAGGGAATTTTTGTTCAAATTTTTTATTCCCTTCAAAGCAAGGAAATTGATGTTTTGTTTGATTTTGATCCAGAGCTATCCAAAACTACTATGGAAGGGATAAAAGAGTCAGGTTAATGATACCTCAACATCTGCACAAAACACAGACATCTCTGAAAACCTATTTTAAGGTCCACACATGCAACAACTGTAGCTGTGGCTTCATTAGATCACAAGTGCCGGATAAAAATTTACATCACTGGTAGAGTATCAATGATTTAAAAAGGAAGACATCAGAGAGGACATTTCTGTTCACTGAGACATGAATTTTATCTTTTGAATTACAGAACATGATTGACTACTGAGGAAAACCTTATCTTCATTTAAGATCCTTGAACTTTTGATATGCAGAGAATGTGACTTTGGCATCTTTTTAGCTGCCAACAGTCTCTGATGAAGAATGTACTATATACTTTCTCCAATGGGAAGATTACATTTTCAGAAATGGGTTTTCAGGCAGTGAAATTTCAATTCTTTAACCAGGAATTTTTAAAGCCCTTGCCAATATTTGCCTCTGAAGTTAGCCAAGAATAAAACATCCCATGGATTCTCTAACGCTGGAGTGTTTGGCTAGCATTGTTAAGCTGTTTTATAGCAACAAATTTTTATCAAGGTTAAATTTGCCCTCCTGAGCTTGCAGCTTATGTGAAAGGTATGATATTGCTGGAGGACAGAGTTAAGTCACATTCTGGTATTCCTCTGCTCTCAAGACAGGATTTTCACAGCTATGCATCTGTTACATAGGCAAATACACAAATGAAGCATTCAAAGTAAATTCATGTTGTGATGTTGCATGTTGATTATCTCACATAAGAATCTAGGGCTACAGCTATAAATACTGGTTGCCTTTTTATCTGAATGATTCAGAGCCAAAAGTGAGTTCAGTAATCAGATTGAAAAACCAACCACACAGCATTATGGGAACACTTTACCACTGGAGAGAACAAAGACCCTAAACTAGGGCTTTTTCAACTGTGAGCAAGCCACATGTACTCACTTTTCTTGAAGTAAATTCCAATACCACCGACCTTAAACCATGGAAGACCTGGAAATTATAGAAGTCTTAAGAATCTACAAAGAATTGGAAAATGTTTGTGCTTTTCCTGGGACATGGGCATTTTCTGTCGGGTTACAAATCCAAATACTTTAGAGAATCTTATTGCTTAAGGCTAGTATTTTCAAAAGCAGTGAGAGCATTTAACGGCTTGTTAAGAAGAATAGGAAGCAAGCATTAATGGCACACATCCAGAAACAGAAGGACTTGCACTTGAGCAGAACAAGGGCACCATGCTGTGTGATACGCTGCCAGCAGGAATGAACATCAAACACCAGACTTCATCATTTCCTTGGGGCCAGCAAACGAATAAGGAAGCCCTCATAATTTCATAGTGTCCTATAGAGGCTCACTGATGCAGGAAGATCTCAACATACTTCTAGTACCAAGGCCTTAGCCACATAGTGACTCCTATGCTATTGCGCTTTGCATGCAGAAAACAACCACCACCACCATAACAATCACCTTGACTGGGGTTAAATAGCATTCCTCCAAGTGTCCCTGCTCACGCTCTCTGCAGACCCAAACCTTTGCTGTTCAGAACAGCATTGCTCAGGAGTCCATCCATTTCCAAGACACATTTTGCTCAGTACTAAGCCTAACTCTGCAATGTCTAAACAGTTGCCAGTATCTCAGGAAAATGATCCTTGACTGGATCTTTCCTCCAAGTTCAGGCTGCCAGTGAGCTACTCAGGAACATTTCTGGTGAATTCTGACCTTGATCTTCTCTAATTTGTGACAGGTGACATCTCAAGTTTCTTAAATACTTCCACTGCAGTTTGCCTACAGGCAAGAAGAATGCAACCCCTGTCTATCTCTGGGAGCACTTCAGCGGCATAGCAGAAGAGAGTGACCACTGAAAACAGGGCAAGATCCCAGATACCTGCAGCTTAAAAATTCTTCATTCCTCTTTTTCTTTCCCCCTTGCCTAATTCAGACCAGTGGCATTGCTCAGACACAGTCTCACAAAGCTCATTAAATGTATATGTTGCATACATTAATAAATGCAATAATTATCACAGTAATTATTATAGTAAATACATGTATATTCCTTAAATATATTATAAAAACAACTTATTTTGACCGGGGAGAAGTCCTGAAACTCTCTGCTCTGTGGTCAATACCTTCTGTCTAGAGATCATGTGAATACCTTTCTCTGGCACAAGTAGGTAATTTCCTTTAAGTCCTATCTTTTCTTAGAAGCATAATCCCTAGCATGCTTTTCTGCAGAAACACTTTGTGAACCCTTTACAGGATCTCTTGTGACACCAGAACAACCCATCATAACCTGAATCATAAGGATTGGCTCATAAGTTTGATCCTATGCAGACACAATTTTGTTCACATATGGTCGCTCTCAGCTCTGTAGTGAGATTTGAGGCTTTCTCCCACACACATTCCTAAGCCGTTGTAACCTGCACAGAGGTAGACACTGCAGAGGGAGCATCTCCCACACCAAGCAGGACATCCTCCCTCTGACTGGTGCAAGTAGGTTCTGCAAATATTACTCTCATAGAATCACAGAATCACAGAATGGTTGAGGTTGGAAGGGACCTCTGGAGATCATCTAGTCCAACCCGTCCACTCAAGCAGGATCCTCTAGGGCACATTGCACAGGATCGCATCCAGACCGGTTTTGCATGTCTCCAGCGAAGGAGACTCCACAACCTCTCTGGGGCAACCTGTTCCAGTGCTCTGTCACCCTCACAGCAAAGAAGTTTTTCCTCATGTTCAGATGGAACTTCCTGTGCTTCAGTTTCTGCCCGTTGCCTCTTACCCTGTCGCTGCGCACCACAGAGAAGAGTTGGGCCCATCCTCTTGACACCTTCCCTTCAGAAACTTGTACACATTGATCAGATCCCCTCTCTTTATATATCCCCTGCTCTCTATACCTCAGTGCATACACTCAATCTTATCTCCCTCCTGGGGATTTCTTCTGTTCTTTGGCATGTCAAGTAAGTCATCAGAAAGGCCTTTACCACCAGGAACTTCTCCACTGACCATTAGCCACGTTTCTTTACAAGCCAAGGCCTCTTTCTACAAAACTAATTTGTATTGGAGAGACAACCTTGACCTGGTCTTGAGCATAAGGTAGGAGAACTGCCTTTTCCCTCCTTACATAGACCTCTAAGAGCTAATGCATGATAACAATGTGCTCAGCTACATTAAATTAAGCTCGTTTCTCTAGAAAAGATTTGCTTTGTACATTTCTTTTTAATTTCTTTCTGAAACATCATAATTATTTGTTACTTTCCTTCTCAGGCCAGACTCTGACATTATCAGAATCAATCATTATCTTCAATAGAAGAGACTGCTTCTCAGTAAAGTTCCACAAATAAATGAACCTCTCCTGTTTCAGGTGATTCCTCACTGACTAGCAGAGGGCTGAGAAATATGAGAAATAAAGTAGATTTGTCCCATTTCACCCATAACCACAACAAAAGCCTTGGAAGCAATACACTGAACAGAAGAAGGTATTTAGATTCTTGACTCTCACTAACATGCTGAATGATGGCACTTCTCATAAACCAGTAATGCAAGCTTGGAGAACACCAACATAGGGACAGAAAAGCCTGTAAGGTCTAAAATAATGCGATCATTTAACAGATGGTGGGAAAAACATTGACAGTTTTCTCCCCTCATCTTCACTCTCTATTTCAATACCGCAATTCTTTTCAGTGCAGGAGGTATGTTTAACCAGGGATGGAGCTCCAGGGACAGAGCACAAGATTAGAAAGTTCAGTGCAACAAAACAATTACCTGGCTCCACTCAGGTAGTCGGGGAATTGGCCCCAAATCAACTGAAAATAGCAGTTCCCACTGAGCATTAAGAGTTGTCCAGTGTGTGTAGAAAGCTAGGTGCCTACCTTATCTCGAATCCCTTGTCTCATAACTTCTCTTTCAGCCTCCATTTTGGCATATTTGGCTTTCCTTTCCTCTTCTTCTTGCCTAAGGGCTTCTTGTCGTTCCTCTTCTTTCTTGGCAGCATCTGGGTCTTTCTCCTCATCCCCACCCAGCATCTTCCCCATGTCTTTGGTAGCCCCTAGAGAAAGCACATGAGAATGTCAACCCTGAAAGAACTGAGGAAAATCACTGCTATGCCTTCTCTCCCCGCTCCCTCACACTCAGGACCTCATTCCACTTCCTCTGCATCTGGAAAGATTTCTCTCCCACTCAGCAGGAAGTAAACTCCCCGCGCAGTCAGGAAATGGGCAAAGGACCGAGACTGACCGTTCAGTGTGGGTTACCTGGCACTAGTGAGAGAAGCGTGGTACTGAGAAGAACAGTCTACACCTGTGGACTTGGATGACGGAGACACAACTGGTTGGCAAACCCGAAGGGGATAAGCTGCTGTCCACACAATCTTTCCACTCATTAGGCAAATG
Organism: Struthio camelus; assembly: GCF_040807025.1. Taxonomy (NCBI): domain Eukaryota; kingdom Metazoa; phylum Chordata; class Aves; order Struthioniformes; family Struthionidae; genus Struthio; species Struthio camelus. The sequence goes on along the minus strand of NC_090982.1, from coordinate 1,181,398 downwards.
GCTGAGGCTTCAGCTCACGTGATTTTGGAGAGTCTTTGGCACAATAGGCAGTCAATACATCCAGAAAGAAATGACATTAGGGCAGAGGAAGGAATCTGAAATCTTGATTACAGGGATGAGTAATCACAGTCTTAATTGTTGCTAGAAATTACATATCCCCTGACAGGTAGGAGCGCTCAGCATAGCAAACATTTGGAGTTGCTGATGGATTCAAGGCTGCTGCCATGGGTCAGAAGCTTTGCAGAAGCAAAGGAGCAGCCTCTCCGCATGTCTCTGTTCTACCTTCAGGCACCACCGCCTCCAAACGCTTGCTATATAGGTAGGATCTTGGATCTGCCTAGTTCCCTTTCTACGCCTGCAGGCACACTGGTCCCAGCTTCCCAGCTCCTGCACGCTCCAGAGCCAGCTCTCTGTTATCGTCATTTGCACAGCCACGCAAGTGGGGAGGTTTCTTGCACGACCTTCAGTGCCTGCAAGGCTGCACGAAGGCTATTCACAGTACACTTCAGAGGTATTTGCAATGGTAGGTGACTCTGGCAATCGTTGCGTTAGGGAGCATGGCAGGGGATGGAGCAGTGGGAGGGCCTTTGCTGTAACGCTTCGCCATCAGGGCATTGGAAGGAAGGAGTAGGATTCAGATTGGTTACATGGATGAACTGAAAAATATGACATCACATGTGTCCTCTGGGAGCTGTGCTGCACTCCCTCTGGAGCAGGAAAGCACCCTGCATCATTTACTAGTAAAAGTACCTTCCCCGTGGAGGAAGGACACTGTAGATGGCTGGTTCCTGATCTTAGTTCCTGGGTAAGGACAGATCCAGACTGGTTCTTTACTGGCTGAGACTTAGCTGAGTTAATCTGGGATAGCCTCACTGTAACACAAACACACACGCACACACATGCGATATCTCATGCTTTGCCATTGCCAAGGAGTCTTGCCCTTTTGAAAGCTCAGGCTGGAAGAAGACCCTCTGACAAAATCCTTCCAAATAATTGTTTGTTGACATTATTAGAGGATGAGTGAGGGATGGAGGCATTCACGAACCCTTTTCTCACCCTTACAGAGTATATCTTGAATGTGTCAACAACTCTTATTGCAGTGAAAACTCGTCATAGAAATTACCACTGCTTTACTCCAGGAGGAACCTGGAGGACGGTGTTTGGTTGTGCTTTCCATGTCAGTCCTTGGGATGGAAATGATGGAAACTTGGCTCTTACAGGGAGAAACATCTGCAGTCTGTCAGAGTCATTCCTCCTGAAGTGCCCCAGCAATGGTAGTTATCGCTCTCACCTGCACCTCTAGCCGCTACTGAGGAATTTGAAAGCTAAGAAGATTGTTTGGCTTTTCTCTTCCACATTTCTTTTTTGGCCCTATTTTTATCCTGAGTCCTAAATGAAAGCAGTCCTGAATCAAAAGCAATCCTCTCATGCCCCAAGATCAAACTGAGAAATGTTCCTCTTACTTTCCTGTAGAGGAATATAGGAAAGCTGATCATTTTAAGGCTGACAAGATCTAGCAATTATAGATGGTTCTTGCCAGGTGGGAAACAATACAGTGAACACAGCTTCTCCTTTCAGCTGACTAACCACAGGCCCTTGATACTTTTATCCTTTTGGAAAACCTGTGGAGAAAAATGGGAAGAGACCCATGGACCCCAGTCAATCCTCAGCTGGGATATTCCTGTTCCCCAGTCAGTGTCAACCCTCCTTCACCCTCATTCTGCCCCCTCCACTGCACGATGGGATGAAGATGGGAATTCCTGCATTTTGAGAGTGAATTCACAGAGCCCATCTGATAGTTTCTTTCTTGGGATGCGATGAAGGTCAACTGATACGGCAAGCAAGACTTCCTAGAACTGATACAAAATGAAAAGGCAATGCAATCTGATTGGGTCGCTCATATCTATCACAGACACTTCCCCAGGCAGTTTTTCTGTGCATAAGACACTGATGATCTATGCCAGTAAAACCTTTAGTGACTGGATTCCCCTCAACGAGTATTTCCACTAATAATCATGTTGCTTTGGATTCAGTAATCTTATCAGGTTCCTCTTGGTTTAGCATCTGTCCACTTAGAGTTAGCTAGTGTAATATGCTAGTTACTTAAGGAGCAGAATTCAGCAGCAGAAAGAGATTTTTTCCTGTAAGAACTGCTTCTACTATTTCATTAAGTTATAATGTCAGCTCAGCCCATCATGCAAGGAATAAAATTGAGTAGACTTCTTCTTTTTTTTTTTTCAGCTAGAAAAGACCAAGATTTTGAATAGTTTAGGTATTTAATTTCACAGTGATCACATGGGGCACTACATGAAAGAGAATGTAGTTCCAGGATACTCACAAATTCTCTTAATTCATCCCAAATTTCAAAGTCACATTCTAACTGGGGTGAATGCTGCATTGTGATGCCACTGTTAATTGATTGGAAGGAAATGTACCATGAGAAGTAACAATTTTATGCTACATTTTAGCTGCAATCTCTTGGGTTACTTTTGGTGTAGAAAAGCCTTTTTCTCTCTCTTTCCTCCCTACTCTTAATTTTTGGGCTTTGTTATTCACTGCCTCTGAATAATACCGTCTAGCTGTTTTTAGCAGTTGAGTAATGGAGGCTCCAGAGAATTCATCTGCATGCAACTGAGATGCTGCAATTACAAGCACAAGAAGGAGGAAAGCGCAGAAGCCCTCAAGCCCTTTCCTGAAGCTTCCAAGGAAATACAGGGGAGGAACACACTTTTTGAACCTATTCATTTGATAAGGCTGTGTCTCAGTGTTTTCTTCACATCCCAGCCATAACATCTACTTTGACATATAGGCAGGAAAAGAACTCCAAAGCAATCGTTGATTAATGAGGAGTTTGAATTCAACACTATTTCCAACATCTCTGGATAAGACCACAGGAAGAACCCAGAAAAGGCCAAAGTGCCAGAACAACTTTGTCATCAACTCTGACTTCTCACAGGAGCGAAGACACAGACAGGCAGTCATAATTCCACCTGCAATTAACAGCGCCGCACCCTGCCTCCAAAAAGAGTATAGAAAATGTCCATGGGGGAAGGCATCTCAGACATGTATTCAGGAGAAAAATGACATGAAAGACATCCTAGGCCAATCCAAAATTAACAGTTATTCCCTTGATCCTGATGGGCTAATGAACCAAGCAATCAGGTGTTAAACCATATGTGTATGCCCACATTCAGATACACCTTCATGTGAGGTTGGCTAGTTTACAGAATTGTCAATCAGATGAAAAACAGTAATTCAGTTTTTGGTGATGTGTTTCCCAGTTGACCGGCTGAAGAGCAGCTCAGCTGGCTAGAAAGCAGCTTTATAGAGAAGGACCTGGGGGTCTTGGTGGACAACAAGTTGATGATGAGCCAGCAATGTGTCCTTGCAGCAAAGAAGGCCAAAAGGATCCTGGGTTGCTTGAGGAAGAGCATTGTCAACAGGTCAAGGTCCTCCCCCTCTACTCAGTCCTGGTGAGGCCACCTCTGGAGTACTGTGTCCAGTGCTGGGAGCTGCAGTACAAGGGAGATATGGAGCTACCAGTGCAATTCTAGTGAAGGACTACTAAGATGATTAAGAGACTAGAGCATCTCTCACACAAAGAGGGCTGAGAGATCTGGGACTGTTCAGCCTGGAGAAGAGAACGCTCAGAGGGGGAACTGATCAGTGTGTAGAAACACCTGACGGGAGCATTGAAGAAGCACTGTACACAGTGACAGGGCAAGAGACCGCGAGCCAAAACTGAAACACAGGAAACACCATTTAAACATAAGAAAACACTTTTTTACTGTGAGGGTGATTGAGCACTAGCATAGGTTGCCCAAAGAATGTATGAAGTCTCCATCCTTGGAGATATTCAAACTCCAACTGGACGCAGTTGTGGGCAGCTTGTTCCAGATGATACTGCTTGGTAAGACCAAATAATTTCCAGAGGTCACTTCTAGCCCCACCTATTCTGTGATTGTGTGAGACTTCACAGTTTCGGTGGTTTAAATAGCCACTGAACGTGACTGAAGTGAATTCTTCAGAGAAAGGAGTGAGGAGCACATGCCCAAACAAATCTTACCCAAACATATCTGAAACTGAGGGGAAGTAAAACGTTAAACTGCCTTAGTCAAAAGATCATTTTCTTCTGTGCCCTAACCTTAAGCATGTGAATAGTTCACAGAAGTCAGTCCAGCTTTCACACTGAAAACTTAAATTTGCTGACGTGATGCCCAATTTGTCACTTGTCCAGAAAAGAAAGAAAAGAAACTCCCAAATATTGACACGAAAATTTATTTGCTGTAAAAGCTATATGGAGTAGGATTTTTAAGGATGAGTTACAGAGAAAGAGATTAATAGGAGCGTCTTGAGCTTTCCTAATTAAGCAAAGGATAATGGAAATTCCCACGTGCCATCGTTTCAGGTAAGGTAATTCAGTCAAACTAACAGAATTTATTCCCACACAACACTCATTTCATAATATAGATAAATAGCAAATCATATTTGTCTTTCAAGAGGGTTGCATATATGCATGCTTAGAAGTCAGAGGAATTGTGGAAGTCCCCCTTCTCAACCATTGGTATCAGAGGCAGCAGTCTTACCGGAAACAGGCATGGCCTGAGAAAATTTTGTAAGTGAAAACTTCTGTGCATATTCTAGAATAGGTGGCTTAAAAAAAAATTATTTCATAAACATTCCAGAGCTATTCTCAAAATATCTTCCCAGTACACTCTGAAAGGAGTAAGAGACAGCAACTCATTTTGCCGTGCCTTTGTGGTGGCACTTACAGAATGCAGTGGGTATACCTGACGTCTCCTGCCTGACCTATGGCAGACCCCGCCTGGGTATACCTGCTGGCTGAGAGTTTTCCGCCTGGCGACTGGACCGTGATTGGAGGAAACAGCTGGCCATCAAATCCCTTGTGAGCAGAGCAAGTGGCACCCGTCCATCAGAGAACATTCAAGAACATGCCAGAATCTTCCTGAACCTGTCAGAGCCACCACATAGTAGTATGACCACACCCCCGATCGATCACAGCTATGAATAACCGCCATGGGCTACTGAGCCTTGTGATTGCCTCATTGGATGCAGCTGGTCTGCTGAAGTGACGGAAGTCCCCTCGGATCGGGACACCACCCGAGGAATTCCTGCCGGGATTTAAATCTCTCTCTGAACGGTTGTTTGAGTGTTTGGTGCACCTCCAGGACAGTTATTGCCTAGTCCATAGAAGCAAAGCTTCTTTGTTAAAGGGGACTGTGAGCGTCCAAACCACGGAGGTGGTAGCTTCCTCACTCCCTAACTGCTTTCCCCCTTTGGGAGCAGCTACTTATCCTTCTTTTATCTGTTATTTTGTTACTGTTCCTTTCTTTGGGCCCTAACATATAAACATATGTAAATAGTTTGATAAATATGTTTACTAATTAATTACTTTTGTTCTTATCAAATCTATTTGTTAGTAGTAGGAATGCCTATACTGACACCTGAATCTGTTATCTGTTACAGTTCAATAAACTGTTGAATGACGCCTTTAAACTGGTTCGGTACTTAGTCTTTCTGTGACAGCCTTACATGAGAGGAAGCACAGGAACTGGGTTTTTGATATTTGCTATTTGTGCCTGAGCCATATTTAGATCGAAGAGAAGAGACAACTGATGTTACAGAGTTTCTAAGTCACAGCATGGTTTTTATCTCATCATCCAAACACCTAGAGCTAATCACAGAGCACTGTGCTAGAGAAGGAATGAGTGACTTCATTTTGCAGAATCTCTTCAGAACTAGGAAAGTTTTATTGATGCCATTGGAGAAAGCCTTTCTTCAGCAAAGCCATGGCGCAAAGCTTTTGTATAGTGCACAAGGAGTTCTTTTCCATTTTGCTTACTGTTAAAGCTTGCAAAAAAGGTGAATCTACCATTAAAAAAAAATACTTTGTAGTAATCATTATAGGACTACTTCCTCAGCCCAGAATTCAAGATACTTTCCTTAATCACTAATTTGGCAGGAAAGGATAGACTGGTATTTATTTGAAGACTTCAACAAACAAAGGACTTTCCTATACAAATGTTTTTTCAACATGAAGCACATCCAGAAGAATCAGATCTGTTTTCTTGTTCAAATATTTTTGTTCCTGGCCAAATTGCTTGTAGGTTACAGAGATCCCTCCAAATTACACTCTGGCTGCTGTGACACAAAATACCCTTTCTGCTGCTGTCAAAATACACACAAGTAGATGGGATTCTTTTTAGACCAAATACAGCCTGAGCCCCCCATCATCTAAGTATGGCCCTGTATCTCCAACCTGTTTACCTTACTCCAGCAAAGTCATTACAACAGCTCGCATGTAATGAACTATATTTGGCTCATAGAGCAGCTCTAATCCACCAGCTCCTAGCAGGGTGGCGGGGCGGGGCTAGATTTAGGCTTCTGCACGGTGGTGTTTCCACATGTCCTGTGTATCTGACTTCCCATTACAGTAAATGGAAACTCAGTGTAGCCTTCAGTTGCCTCTGCCAATGGCTCCGGAAGAGGAAGAGTTTCCCACAGAGCCTGCTTCATAGCCTGTCAGCCCCATGCTTGTGTCCTCGCAGATACCTCCAATGGCATTACATGCCTCTGTTTAGTAAACCGGATCCCTCCCAGCAAGGGAGTCGAGAGCTCCATCAAGCCTAGTGTGAAGCAGATCCCCACCTTTGGTCAGCTGAGTAGGTCTCCAAGACTCCATTATCTGTGAGAGGAGCTTAGATACCTATTTCATATGTGGATAACTCTATGTAGACTCCTTGGTCTATGTGTCTTAAGCTGAAAATGGCATCTTTACCTTGTCTGATCTAACAGTAAGCTGAGATCCAGCCTTACATACAAGTCTCAGTTCAGTGACAAAGTATAAACCCAAGACTATAATCTACAGGAGCAGAAGGGGGAGTGAGCGTAACATCTGCCTAACACAAACTATAGGCAAGAAATAGCAGGCTCCCAAACACGTTATGTTTGAACAGCAATCCCATCTTAATGCACTTCCTTTCACCCCTAAAGAGCAAAGAGGTATTTGCAGCATATCACCAACCTCCCTCACAGCTAAGACAAAGTGATAAATAAATGATCACTAAACAGCATTTTAAGTGGAATCTAATTCAATCTTAAATGAAATGTAAAGTAAGGAATATGTATTCTACAGCAATACCTAAGCCACTGATCTCTGCAGTTTGTCTGGATATTTTCAGTGCTATTGCAACACATTTCTATACCACAATGCCTTGAATAGTCAACTGAACCATCCACAAGTTTTTCAGATTCCCAGTAAGGAAATAGCCCCTATCTGCCTACTCATAGCTGCTTGTCTTGTACGCATTGACTTCTGCAGCTTTGTTTAGACCCAGCAGGAATGAAAACAAAAAGAGGAAGGAGGAAAGAGCAGTCACTAATGGATTGGCTACACAATCTCATCTTTGTTTTTCACTCTCAGAGGTGTTGGTATTACAAAACAGTTTTGATGTTGGGTAATATGCCATACTTTCTTGTCTCTCTCTTCTTTGAAAAGGACAGGGGAAAAACATGACTGAACTGAATTCCTCAGGATCTCTGCCTAGCCGTAGCTCCTGCTCTTCTTCCTGGGTTTCCTTCTGAGCTTACAGATTGTCTACTGCAACCTTTTCAGATACACCCTTCTGCATCTGTCCTCTTTGATTTTCCTATATGTAAAGTAGCAATGAAACCAGATAACAATCTCACTCAAGGACTTTGTGTTCTGTGGAGGCATATGTGTAAGGCAGCTCCTGATTTCTTACTCTTTTGGAGTGACCTTCCACCAGGTATTCCTGTCTTGATTTCAATGATACCACTGCAGATTGTGGTATATACCACTGCATTGATTGTGGTCAATGCCAAGTTATTAGATTTGGCATTAGCAAAAGAGATTTCAAATTACATAACTCAAAATCACTGCGTTCATGTTAGAGCCAGCTCAAGCCCATGGACAATACATGGACAAATTTTATCTTGTCAAGGATGAGATCAATATACCTCGGCCCCACAGTTTCCGGGTATATTGTTGTCAGCAGGACAGAATAAAACCTTTGACATTTACACACCCTTGGGGCAGCCTGGTTGTCTAACTGGTCTTCCTGACCCATTGACAAACAAGGAAAGGGCAGAGAAAGACCTGGCATGCAGGAGGCCTGGACATCACATCTATATTGGAAGCAAAGATCTTTCTCCTTGCAGTGCAGCAAGACAGAAGCCAACAAATAGCTTGATGTCTGTGTCCCTATCAATGTGGTGCTCCTGGCAGATGAAAAAAATAGCCCAGCCTCTGCTCTAGGTTCATCTGGGAGTAGAACAGGCCAATGCTTTTAGGAATGCTTTGGAAACAAAACAGGAAAGCTCCATGCATCCTGTAGAAACCTGTCTTCCTACAAATGTTTGCATATTTCTTTAATGATAAGAACAAAGTCCCAAGACATTTCTAGCACTTGAGTATAATGACTCAGATCTCTGCCTCCTGCTCCTTCAACTGTGAGAGAAAGGTGCAATATCTTCTCTTTCTGCAGTTGTGTTATTATTGTCCGTCAAAAAGGTAAATGTTTTACTAGTCCCTTCCGCTGAAAACGGAGTTAATTTCCTCATATTAAAGTCTCCTTAAACATGTAGAAGTCCTTCACGAGGGTATTGCATGCTTTTCCAAAGTGGTGCTTGCATGAACTAAATGTTTTATTTACTGATTAGAAGTTAATAGCTCCAAAGGAACCATCACCATTTATCAATTAACTAAAACACCTACTGAAATGCATTACTGATCCCCCTTCCACAGACAAACAGCTGATGCCAAGTTCACTTAAGAAGTTCACTCGAGAAACCATAATAGCTCTGAAGAGGTCATTTCCGGTCTTTTCTGTACAGTGAGGCTCTCTGAGAAGGATCATTATTATTGTATTAAATGAAGAAACACTTAATGAAATTCAAAGCTTGAAGCAGACACAGAGCTCGATGACAGTGTTTGCTACAGGATGACCACCTTTCTTTTCTTGCCTCCTCTGTTCATTTTCCCAGATCCACCCAGAAGAAGGAGAATTATCATACGTAGCAGAGAAGGAGCATGCTTATAGGTATGCTCCATGGACCAAGCTATGCTCTTAGGCCTACTTCCAGGTCAGTGAGATGCCCACCCATTTCAGTGCAAAGTTTTCAGACACATCGTAGAAAAATAGTAAAGGAGGGATCTCACAATAAGTCATCTGAACATATCAAGTGGTGGGTCATGGTTCATGGGTAGTCTGCAAACTATCCCGTGGTAGAACACAAATAGCCATGGGGAATGACTAGAAAAGATGCAATCAAAATTTCAGTAATTTCAATAATTTCCTTATTCTTACTTGTTTAAAAATGAAAACAATTGAGGAAAAGCTGCATAAGATGGTGTGGGTTCAATTTGGGGCCTCCTTCTTTTGCCCTATTAAGTGGTGCGATGACCTTCCACATAAATGAGAATGTAAAACACCAGTCTTTTCCATCCCTTGCCCCAAGGATCAGCCTAACCTACACCATTCCTGCCAGCTCTTTGTCTGCCCTGCTAACAGGAGACTACAGAGGTGAAGATAAAGCAGTGAATCAGGCTGTGGCCAACAGTTAGGTGACTGCTGCTGTGCTCCCAACCCTGTAAGACAGTCCTGGTCTACTTTCAATCTTCTTTGCTCTTTCTCCATTCCCATTTTCCAGGATGTTTTTCTGCCTATTGTTTTCTCAGCACTTGTAGTAATTCCCACTTCTCAAACTGGTTGAACTGACAGACTCCATCCATCCCACTGAATCCTTTTCAATGGGTACCTGGGCTGGAATCTAACATATTCCCTTCAATCAACTAACTAGGAAGGATATGGCCTGAGAATAACCTGTAGCTGGAACAAGGACTTTATGGAGAGCCATACCACGTAATAGGCATCAAGACAAGCAGAGGCAATGCTGAGAAGTTACTCACAGAGACAGCACTGTGACCAGACACATGATGGGGTGATGATTTAAACAATATCTATTGTCCAACTTTCCTCTTTCCACACCCAGGCGTTTTTATCCAACCCTGGCCTGTGTTCATGGTATAACAACGAAAAACTCGGCAGCCTTGCCCTCTCTGTGCCTTCTTCTGCAAAGGATCCTGCCTCCCACTCCCACAAGCAAGCATTTGCTTTGAGTCTTCATGTTTAGACAGAGCAGCCTTTATTTTATTATCCGCAGAGACCTTTGCTTCAGCCATTCCCTCTCCCCGGGCTCAGCTTTTTCGGTCTCTGGTGTTTTACTTCAGTAAACTCTGGTGTTCCCTCAGTTTCCAACCAGACAAACTACATTGCTCAGAGATCTTCGTGCTGGGAAACGTGTTGGGGATCTTTTAATCTGAGCAACACCTGTGAAACAGCACTTGAAATATTTAAGGATACATAGCTATTTGGAGGCAAATGCCTCCTCTCCCACTGCCTTGGTGGTGAAGCATGCCTGATTCATGCTTCATTTCCTTTACACACCACAAGGCACATATTAAAGGATGATGTTGAAGGGGCCTTTGCAAACTCCTTACAAATGCTCATGAAGGCACATAGACTCCTCCTAGAATGATTTTTCCAGCATTTTACTGAGACTGTGGTAGATTTTAACAAGCACAAGAGCTAGTGTTTCACTCTACAGATGGGTAGTGAAGCTCAAAACTGAGGGAGAAAGATAGCCATGCTAGCAGAAGCTAGTGATTTTCTTACTTTGCTAGCTGTTGGACGATGTCTTTTGGCAAGCAAAAGAAAGCGTTTTTTAATAGAGCAAGACCCCATCAGCCTGTATCATCAGAATCATTTATTTGGCTGAAATCTTAGCCTCCATTTTTTTCCTCTGGGAAGTTTTCATCTCTGTACAACGGCAGTTTCTCTCTAGCTCTCTAGCTCATAATGCTTGCACATAAACCAATATCTAATCTCAGTGGTACCTGTGCATTCGTTCAAGAAATGGACATTATAAATCCACCTCCATTTCTTCTTTCTTCTTCACAACTATCAATTCAATTCTACCTCACAACTATCAATTCATATACCTAAATGAAGTCTTCAGTTAGTACATGATTTATTCCTTTGCACTGATCTTACGTTCTTTTTATACTGCACTAGCTAGAAAAATAAAACTGCCTTGGAGTAGATCTATGCAATGTATATGAACAAATCATTTTGAGGTGACATTTGTCTGATCTGATGTCGGGCCATAGTGAGAGTAACCTGCATATATGGGGCTCCCTCCCTTCTTTTTTTTTTTTTCTTAATGGTCATTCACAGATTCCATTTGATGATAAACTAGAAAGAGCTACTGGGCTAATATGTATCTATTATTCAGAATGACCTGGTGGGGCTGTTTCCATATTGAAGTAGTATGTATTGAAGTATTTCCATATGCAGTAGTAGTACTGCGTTTTACAATCAAATTGTGACAGATGTCAAACACTGATGATGATCTTTCAGAGGTATCTCATGTGTATGTATCAGACTCAGTTTTCTTCTTACCTCTTATTCCACTGTGTGCACATTTGATTTAGTAGACTTAACACCTCTAGGCAATTAAGTTCACTCTGGGCAGTGAAATGTTCACTCCCTTTTGATTCTTCAGGTTGCAAATCTCCTCCGGTGTAAAAATAAGCATATTTCCTAGCTGTAATGTCTTATATTCCCTGATGTTAATTTCATTTATTTTCTTTCAGATCTTTCATGAAGTCTACCAGGCAGTGTGAATAATCCTCTTCTGACACTCAAGTGCCTTGTATGCCATACGGCACCAAGGAAACATGAGATGGTGGTACATACTTGGAGGATTGAGATGATCATGGATTGCAACTGTTGGGAGAGAATTTCTAGAATGTGGGAATTTCTAGATTCCTCCAACAGATCCCAGAGGTTATCACTACCTCTTGAGCATGGGATAATATTTTACAGCAGAGAACAACCTAAGCCCTGTAGAAGTTTCTTGATCCAATCTACTGCACTTGGGTTTCAAAATGTTAAAAACTAACAGTCCTGCACATTCACACATCTCACCAGGTCTCCATTCCGAAGGTCATCAGTTCCATCGTCATCTTCTTTTTCTTGTAACACCCAAACCAGAATGAAGCCCTTCTGCCCTCATCTTCATAGGCAAAGGAGCCCAAAGAAAAGGACTGGGTGACTATTACCTGGATCACTGGTAAAAGTAATACTCCTGTTCATCACAAGGAGACAGACTGGAAGAGCACTGAGCTCACCCAAGTAGGCCCTATTGATTAGACTGGAAAAACTGCACAAAGAACAGAGTTTTTCTGGAATCTTTCAAATGATATTTTATGTTCCAGTATCATTACAAAAGGCCTTGTGGGAGCATGCACATGTATTTAAGAGAAAATGCCTGCATCTCCAACCCAGACATGCAAGTGGACATCTGATGATGCTCATACAAAGTTCAATGTGAGCAGAGCAACGTCCCCTGGCCAGCCTGCCCTGAAAAGATACCATGAGATAGAGACATACCATCACACTAACATAGCTCATCACCTCACTGCCCCAAAACTTTCCCAAGATAGCAGCTACGCTTTCATTCCCACATAGTTTATACAGACATTTTCAAAGAGACATCTTGAAGGAGTCTTCTGCCTTCCCTGTCCCATTCTCATGCCTGTGCCCAGTGGTGAAGAGCATGAGCCTTGAGTCATGAGCCTTCCAGGTCTATGCACAGCAGCTGTGCAAAGAGGTGCTGGAAGGAAGCACCTGCTCTTCCCCAGGCAAACACACACAGCAGGCAGATTCTTCAGCCTCCTTTTACCTAAATCCTGCCATCTAAAACCTGCTGCAAGGCAGCAGGAGGAGAAAGCAAGAAGCCTGAAATAAAATCAATCAGTCATCATCGTTCAGCATCCTGCACTAGGAGGATATTCAGCCATGGTGCTACTGCTGGGTGCAGACAGCAGGCATAGGCCCAGAAATGAAAATGATGCCAACATGATGCACAGTGATATGGGGGCACCAGCTTGACCTGCCAGCTCAAAAGTGCAAACCTTACTCCTTACTCTTCCTTCATGGCTCCTAGAAGCCCGTTATGCAAATGCCCATATAAAGACGAGATTTTCACCTGAGCTCTAAAGTAAGTGCCATCTAAGTTTTAAAAAACTCTCTGCCATGCCTTCAGCCACATTGGATTGCCATGGCTTCAGCTGCGTTGCACCAAGATAAAAAACCATTCACTGTGTGACCTGTTCTTTTAAACTATTCTATTATGCAACACTTTTTCCCCGTGAGAAGACTGTCTGCTAACTGGGCCACCAGCCAGCTGCCCAGGTTCCCTTCCTGGCTTGCACAGACCTCCTCGAGGTGGTCACAGAGCTGAGGATGCAATTCACGTGGTCACACAGAAGCAGCTACTTTAGGAGAGGAAGTACGCTCTAGACTCTGTTGGCCGGATCTCTGCTGGTGGGAAAGGGGGCCAAGGCATACCTTGGCTGAGCACACCTGCATGGCAGCATAACAGCATTAGTCACCTGGATCACACCTTGCAACCTCTAGCACCAAAAGAAAAATGAACCTGAAAGCAGGTCCCTTTGCCGCAATACTTATTTGCCTGGTATCTGTGATCTTATTTCACTCCTGCAGAAAAATTATTCACATAGGCACAGGAAACCACACATTGTCAAGCAGTTGTGTTCTGTCTCAGTTTATTTTTCCATTCCCTTCCACTCACTGTGCAGCTCCCCATGAAAAAGCCAAAGGGAAAGAACAACTAAATCAAAACCATTGTGCAGCATGTGAATCTGTGCTGCTCTAATAGATCTCCTACTGGCATGCTGAAATTCATGTTGCTGACAGACTCTAGATCTTCTCCGTTGCCTTGGAAAATGACAGTCTTCCCCACTGTTTCTGATTGTCCAGGATGATAAGCCTACCCAGGAGGTCCAGACAACATCAGCCTGTCAGACAATCCTGCTGACTGGAAACTCCCTCTTGTTTTAAAGAAAAGCTACCAGAAGCCCGTGGAGGGAAGTGAAACCACACAGCAGTACCTTTGGTCATATGATCAGTACACATACAGATGGTGTCTTATATCTGGCAGCAGGCTCCAACCTGCCTAAGGAGAGGAGGTAGAGATCCTGCCTTCTGATGGGAGGCAAGTCACCCAACTCTGCTGCCTTGCTGGAGCATTAGATGCTGCTCCTTATGTGGACGTTGGTCCTCCAAGGTGCTCAGAGCATACCAATTAGTTTTGAAAAGTTATGCAGATACATTTGCCTGGTAGCCAAAGTCTGACAAATTTATCTTTCCAGAATTAAGAGTAAGAATTTTTTAAGGAAGACTAGGGAAAACATTGACCCGCTGCTGAATGGGGTAGGTGCCCTGGTGACAAAGGCTACAGAGAAGGCAGAGTTACTGAATGCCTTCTTTGCTTCGGTCTTTCCTGCTAAGGCCAGTCCTCAGGAATTCCAGACCCTGGGGACAAGAGAGAAAGTCTGGGGAAAGGAAGACTCTCCCTTGGTGGAGGAGGACCAGGTTAGAGACCATTTGTCCAAACCTGACATCCACAAATCCATGGGCCCCGATGGGATGCATCCACGAGTGCTGAGGGAGCTGGTGGATGTTATCGCTAGGCCACTCTCCGTCATCTGGGAAAGGTCCTGGAGATCAGGAGAGGTGCCTGAGGACTGGAAGAAAGCCAGTGTCACCCCCGTCTTCCAAAAGGGCAAGAAGGAGGAGCCAGGAAACCCCAGGCCTTTCAGCCTCCCCTCCAGCCCTGCAAAGGTGAGGGAACAGCTCCTCCTGGAGGTCATCGCTAAGCATATAGCATATGGAGGTGATCAGGAGTGGTCAGCCTCCAAAGGGAAATCCTGCTTGACCAATCTGATAGCCTTCTATGACGGGATGACTGGCTGGGAGGATGAGGGGAGAGGAGTGGATGTTGTCTCCCTGGACTTCAGCAAGGCTTTGGACCTTCACTTCAACTCAGAAGGTGTGGGTTGGATGAGTTGACGGTGATGTGGATTGAGAACTGGCTGGATGGCCGAGCTCCGAGGGTTGTGGTCAGTGGCACAGAGTCTAGCTGGAGGCCTGTAGCTAGCGGTGTCCCCCCAGGGGTCATCCCTGGGTCCAGTCTTGTTCAACTTATTCATTAATGATCTGCATGATGAGACAGAGTGCACCCTCAGCAAGTTTGCAGATGATACTAAAGTGGGGGGAGTGGCTGATACAACAGAAGGTTGTGCTGCCCTTCAGAGGGACCTGGACAGGCTGGAGAGTTGGCTGGAGAGGAACCTGCTGAAGTTCAACAAAGGCAAGGGCAGGGTCCTGTACGTGGGGAGGAAGAATCCCATGCAGCAGGACAGGCTGGGGGTTGACCTGCTGGAAAGTAGCTCTGCAGAAAAGGACCTGGGTGTTGTGGTGGACAACAAGTTGACCATGAGGCAGCAATGTGGCCTTGTGGCCAAGAAGGCCAAGGGTGTGCTGGGGTGCATTAGGCAGAGTGTTGCCAGCAGGTCGAGGGAGGTGAATATAAGGAAAAAGTTCTTTCCTGTGAGGGTGACTAAGCACTGGACCAGGTTGCCCCAGAGAGGCTGCAGAGTCTCCTTCCCTGGAGATATGCAAAACCGGTCTGGATGCGATCCTGTGCAATGTGCCCTAGAGGACCCTGTTTGAGCAGGGGGGTTGGACTAGATGATCTCCAGAGGTCCCTTCCAACCTCAACCATTCTGTGATTCTGTAATTATTATTCTTTTACAAAAGCAGAAGATTAGACACTTTACTGAGATGCTGCATGCTTTCCTCAGCAGCTGGCTGGCAAATTACAAACCAGTTTCTTTCAGCAGGTTTCCCAGGAAGGTTCACCTCTTTGAAGGAGAGCCCCATGGGCACATTGGCAGAAGGAAACAGTACTGCTTAAGGGCACTAGGAGGAGGAGGAGGAGGATTGGCTGTGAGCTAAACCATCACTGAAATACAACAACCACCCACATCAGTGTCAGAGGGGGGGCTGGCAGATCTTCAACATTCATTACAAGCCTTTCCCTTATGACTGAACTCTTCTGATTAGACATCATCGTGAACCTCTCTATAGCAGCAAGAGGAGTTAAAATGGCACTAATTGGCTCTAACTGGAGAAATTATATACCTATCAGGAAAGGCAGAAACTCCTTTAAAGGCAATTAATGACCCTCCACCTATGTTCTTGCTAGGCTTCAAGAAATGTGGATGCTTGTTAGTATTAGCATAACTATACACTGGTGCTGTGATACTTTCTAGCATTTGTGGGGTGATACCATATAAGATAGAGAAAAATCTTCTTTGGAACGGGCTTTTACTCTAATTAGATGACCTAAAGCCACGGCTTATTGCATGCAGTCAAGCTCTTCTGAAAGACATGTTAGCATCGATGTTTTCTATCAGTGGTTTGTCACTTTTTCTCAGGCCTGAGAGTCTTCAGGGGAAAAGCTGTGAGTGGATGAGCTAGGGTTTTCAAGAGAAGCTGTGGAACTTCCTGAGGTGGGAAATAACAGTTACTTCAGACACGTCAGGCGCAGAGAGAAATGCATGGCTCTTTCTGAGCTCGGTTTGCTCTTAGCAATTTTTCCATACACCCACGGACAGGCACAGAACACAAAACGTACACACTCACACACTCAAACATCCTATCTACTAGCCAGACTAGCTCCCTTTTCTCTCCACATCTTGGGCTATTTAAGTTCTATGTAGGAGTTTTATCTAGGATGCAGCACTGACTGAACATAAATAAAACCCCAGGCAGACATATCTACCTAGAAGGAAAAATTCAGACAGTAAAAAGCAAAATGTTCCTCCAGGATTATCGGAATAGAAGCTATCAAAAGACTCCACCTTCCTTCTATTGGGAAAAGAAAAGAAAAGAAAAGAAAAGAAAAGAAAAGAAAAGAAAAGAAAAGAAAAGAAAAGAAAAGAAAAGAAAAGAAAAGAAAAGAAAAGAAAAGAAAAGAAAAGAAAAGAAAAGAAAAGAAAAGAAAAGAAAAGAAAAGAAAAGAAAAGAAAAGAAAAGAAAAGAAAAGAAAAGAAAAGAAAAGAAAAGAGAAAAAATAATTACAGATACATGACTCCTTCTGATATCCAGCCATGTCATAAGCCCAATAGACTCTTTAATAGACTCATTTGGCATCACTGAGGTGACAGGATTCTTTGTCAACATCTGAAAAGTCTCCTTGCCAAAGGGAGCTGTATGGCACCTTTCCCAATTCTTGTCCTTGCACAGCACTGCCAACACTGTCCCAGAATCAGCAAAGTACTCACACACACGTGTCGCTGTAGAACAGAAATGGTATGATCTGCAGTGCTTTGCATGGCAGTGCAAATGAAGAGCCCCAGCCTCAGAAGGAAAGGCTTCTTCAGTGCAATGGAGGTAGAGGAGTGTGTTTTTGGCTTTGCATGAGAAAGCGTTGCACATGCACTGTCTGAGTGACATCTCTACCGGGAGGCTCCATGAGATGCACTGCAGAGCCCTAGGCTGTTCTCTTCTCTGGGTTCACTTAATAAGGCAGTCCTGCCTTCATTCCTCCAGTAGCTGTGACAAGGTGACCCTTCCCAGCTGCTCATCCTCCAGCCTACCCATCATTGTGCCTTGAAAGAGCTACCTCCAGGCTGCCATTCAGGCCAGGCTGCCTTGTCAGGAAAGCCATGCCAGATGCGATGCTCTCAGCCCATTTATAGAGTTGTGCTCAGGGGTGCAAAGTCTAGTTGGAGGCCAGTAACTAGCAGTGTCCCCCAGGGGTCAATAATGGGTCCAGTCTCATTCAACTTATTCATTAATGAGCTGCATGATGAGACAGAGCGTACCCTCAGCAAGTTTGCTGATGATACTAAAGTGGGGAGAGTGGCAGACACACCAGAAGGCTGTGCTGCCATTCAGAGGGACCTCTCTCTCAGGCTGGAGGGTTGGGCAGAGAGGAACCTCCTGATGTTCAGCAAAGGGAAGGGCAGGGTCCTGCACGTGGGGAGGAAGAACCCCATGCACCAGGACAAGTTGGGGGCTGACCTGCTGGAAAGCAGCTCTGCCGAGAAGGACCTGGGTGCTGTGGCGGACAACAAGTAAAGAGTGAATGTGCCTTTGTGGCCAAGAAGGCCAAGGGTGTGCTGGGGTGCATTAGGCAGAGTGTTGCCAGCAGGTGGAGGGAGGTGATTCTTCCCCTCTGCCCAGCCCTGGTGAGGCCACACCTGGAATACTGTGTCCAGTTCTGGGCTCCCCAATACAAGGGAGACATTGCGCTCCTGGACTGAGTCCAGTGAAGGACTGCAGCCTGGAGAAAAGAAGACTGAGGGGGGATCTTATCAATTTATACAAATATCTGAAGGAAGGGTGCCAAGAGAATGGGGCCAGACTCTTCTCAATGGTGTCCAGCGCTAGAACAAGAGGCAACAGGCACAAACTGAAACACAGGAAGTTCTGTCTGAATGTGAAGAAAAACTTCTCTACTGTGAGGGTGACTGAACACTAGAACAGGCTGCCCAGAAATGTTGTGGAGTCTCCATCCTTGGAGATACTCAAAGTCCAACTGGACAGAGTGCTGGGCAACTTGCTCAGGGTGACCCTGCTTGAGCAGGGGGGCTGGACCAGATGATTTCCAGAGGTCCCTTCCAACCTTAACCATTCTGTGATTCTGTGATTCTTACCTCCACCTGCCCCTTGCTGCCATTGCATTTGATTCAGGCAGAAGTTACATAGAATGCACACACTCCTCACCCTTTTCCTCCTCCCCCAAAATCTTTCCACTGGAGCAACAGTGACAAACCGGGTGCAAGGATTTCCAGAAACAAGCTGATAATGTACTACCTGCAGGCAAGCTTACAGTGCAACAGCAAGTGTCCCAGTCTACTAAAATGGACATGCAATGGATGAACTTGCTTATCTGGCCATCTGTCTTCATAATTTAGAACTATTAGCAACTGTAGACAGAATCAGTTCATGAAAGAATTAGCAAATTCTGCCCAGTGCTTTCTAAATACAGCTACTTTTCCCATGGGCTTGGCTCTCGTTGCATCTAGTGGATTTAGCAGGATGATTGCCTGGCCTTTCTAAGGAATCCATACAGGTCAATAATGGGGTCCAACAGGACTCTTTTCAGAAAGCTGCAGAACCCCAAAAAAAAGCCTGAAAAGGGGAGATGAAATAGTGCTGGAGTAGTTGGACCCAGCTAAGTTCAAAGTTCCCAAGAAATGTGAAATGCCAAAACTCAGTGATGAAAAATAAAGATCAGAAACACCTTTCAGAGTCAAACATAAGGATAGATTTCAAGACACCACCAGTTTGAGATAAGAAATAATGAGAAATAAGATATAATAAGAAATAATTCTCTTAATCTCTAATTTAAAGGAAAAACTGGTTGAAGTGTTCTTCATGCTTCAAGTCCGACAACCACGTGAGGTTATTTTTGAAACTATCATTGTAAGGTTGTCCTGTGACAACCTTCTTACCTAGAAGCGTTAAAATCTTTGATGGTCCTGGCAAGGAGCAGATTCAGTATGAAATGTTTGATCTGTAAGTTTTTTGAACTCTTTATCCAAAGAACAGGGACTGGAAAAAGTTGTTGTCATAAGTATGTTTCTGGAGAGTATCAGAAGCTGGACCTCAATGCCTCCTCCTTACTAAGAGAGCGCAACTCCTGCTTTTGGCCTGAGTAAGGTTTCTTTTCAGGTGCCGTGCTCTGATTCAGCCTTTAGGGTTGACTAGCGCAACTCTTAATTCCATGTTAGTATCTTCCCTTCTGCCAAGACGGCTTTGTACTTTCATCACTGTCTGCAACTGCTTTTCAAGAACTATATCCCACACTCTGCAGTTCAGGACTTTGAACACCTTGACAGAAAACTTTGCCATTTTTCTGTGACAGACAGTGAGCAGTAAATCTACTCTGACATCCAGAACAACATCTCTCAGGACTAAGGAACATCCCAGGGTAAATCCACTTCCTTCAAATATTCAAATATCAAGAAAGAGATTCAGATCTTCTGCTCCCAAATCAAAGTACATAACATCTCTGTTGCTCTGCTGAACATGTTCCTAATTTAGAGGTAGGCTCCCTCACTCCACCATTTGTGATTCTGGGTCCTTCAGACACAAAGCAGGTAGCACCATCAAGACAAAGGCAGCTCCTTCTTTTTATATTGATTGGAACAGATCTGTCAGATTTCCTAAACAACGGCATCCAGGATGTGTCATTTGCTGACACAGCTAAGGGCTCACACTATTACGAAGACTAGCTTGTCCAACAGCCTCTTCTGAGGATGCCAAGGTGAAGCCATCTCCCACTGTTGAAGCACAAGCTATAATGTAGCTTTGCTAAGAAAGACCCATGTGGCCACTTGTAGCTGCATCCACAGCTCAACAACATACTAACCCATTTCAAGGAAAACCATCTTCTCCTATCTTGGCCAACAGCACAAGAAAGGTAAGGGAAATCCAATGGCACTATTACCATGTTCAGTAGAATTTCTATTTATAATTTAGTCATTTACCCCATCTCAAAGCAAGGGCAAGGCAGCATTGCCCTTCTATGAGACAGAAAATCAAAGGATTCACTGAACCAGAGATTTATCCCCAGGCAAGGCCATGAGGATGAGAGATCATGATGGCTGCCTGTCTCACCCTCACCTTATGCGCACCTTGCATCAAGACCAGGCTAGTTAAACCTATCTAGAACTATTAACAGCCTGATTAAGCAGCGCTCTTTATGTGCCATTCAGAAGAGAACTCATGTGCATACAAAGCAGATGAGAATAGTCTAAATAGCTTTGTTCTTCGTATCTACTTATCTCTTGCCCCATCACAAAGGGACCTAAATAGTCCTGCTAGAGCATGCAGACCTCAACACAAATGTTCTTAAAAGAAGGAAGTAAAGTTTCTTGCAGAATTTTACAGTAATTTACATCAGGAGACAAAAACCCCATGGTACTATTATACACCAAGGGACTAAAGACCTCTTGCAAGTCACTTTTCAGCCTTGATTGTACAAGCTGAGCTTGTCCTATTTTCAGTCTTCTATAAGTAGCTGTTTCCCCCCCACATACACCCACTTTTAATATATAGGCCATGTCTGCTATTGATCCATGCAGTTTTTGCAAGTAGGTATGGAGTTACCTCAGTCTATGGAATTACTTAAAAAAGCTCAAGGGATCAGGAGATAATTGGAGAAGAAATAATTGATGTCATTTTTATAGTTTCTTTTCCTGCAGGAGAGTCAAAAGAGAACCGAAGGGCATAGAACACTTCTGAGCCAAAAGAAAACCTTTTTGAGAAACTTTTCTACACAATAATTTTAAGTGTTGCCCAATTTGAGATTTCACATCTTTACTTAAGGATGAAAATCAAAGAAAGCATGATTTGAATGGCTTGCTGCTCAACACATACCTCAACTTACAGAAACATCACATAAATGAAACAGCTAACAATGCAGTCCTAGAAAAATTCATTTTTGATAAATGGCTATCTAAGAGAAAAAGGGAGATGATGGTTAGGTAAGACTGTAGCTTTGACTCCTTGAATTCAAGTGGATTTACGTGGGAAGAGCTTATTATCTAAGCAATTCAGAGTTTCACCCTGGATTCATTACTTGTATGAATGGCACCTTCTCTTGGTCTCTAAAGCAAATATTGCAAATGGTGATCAGGATTGCTCAGACACCAATTGCTCCTCACGAAAACACATTTCTTCCTTTGGGTGCCACTGTTTAGTGCTGTAGGCCTGCTTAGCCTGTTTTCCAGGGATACACTGTCCTTCTTACTGTCCTGCAGAATGGAAGGTACAGCAAGAGAGTACCAAGCAGCTCCCCCAACATGTTTTTCTTTAAGAGCCATAGACCCTAACTCAGACAGACTCTGAGTGGATAGTTATCCCAAAAAACTTCATTACAAAACTATAGAACATGCTTGACCTGGGCAAGGACTGCAGCATGTAGCTCTAATTTCCTCTGAGGATAGAAATATAATATTCCTTTCAGCAAATTCACCACAATCAATTAGGATTGCATCTGGCTTTTCTTTAAAAGTGTGTGTGGGGAGCATCACTCATGTCTATAAAGAAAGGAGGGCCATATTTACTGGTGTGTAAAATGATCACTTCATAATTTGAGATTCTAAAATTATGCTAAAAACATTTTTTTCTTGCAGTAAATGGGTATGCAGTACATGCAAAGCTTTTTTCTTGGACACTCATATTCACAGTTCTGCACCTGAATTACTACCAAACTGATTGGTTCATATTAGAACTGTGCTATATTCAATGGCTTCTTTAAGTAGTATAAACCCGCCACAGGAACACCACACTGAGGTGTCTTACCTAGAGCACAAAGATGGCTATTAAATTCTCTCTTTCCATTTTTTTTCCTTAGTCCATCACATAGAGTCTATGCTGAATGCAAATATGACTCGATAAGTCATTAGTGCCAGACTGGAGCCAGAAATAGCCTGATGCAGTCTTAGGAATGGAGTAATAAGACAAGATAATGGAGTGTAAAATAATATGGGACTTTGGCAATAGCAGACTTTGAAAGGAAAACTCTGCAGCTTTGAGTGTGGTCCTGGTTCTCCCCTCTCCTTCCCACCAGAGTCAAGGAGCCCTGCAAACATTCCTCTTCAGCTACACCAACCTCTCTTCCCTATGAACATGAACACTGCAGTGTTTGCGGTAGGTGAGAGGAGATAAGGCTATTTTCAGATGTTCGACCAGTATTTTCAGTGGCAGCAGAGCCCTTAATACCTACCCAGGTGTGTGTTTGTAATAGCACATGATGTGCTTGGATGACTCCTCCTGGGAGGTTTCTAAGGTAACTCCTCCCCCTCCCTCTTTTCTGGATCCTTGGTGCATGCTAGCAGTGCTGCTGAACCCTAGCTGCTTCCAGCCAGCTAGGTCACCCAAGATGTTCAGGAGAGAGCAGCGGAATTCCTACTAGCATTGTCAAGACACCTGCAGATAGTTACAAAGGGTTGTCAGGATCCAGATCCAGGGTGTTTATTTTAAGTTCATTAAGTGCTGTCTCCCTACCCTAGCCCCAAAGCCCAGAAGAGAAAATCAGTGTCTTTTCACTACGTACTTTGTACAGCAGAAAGCAGAATTAGCATCTCATAGAAACCCATTACTGCTGGAGTTGGTACTACTATTGCATCACCTTGCCTCTCCCCACAGCCACAGGCTTTGCAGCCCTAGAAAGTTCAAGGCCAAAATATAAAACTTTCAGTACTGAATAAGAAAACCTGATTATATAGAGAAACTCCCAGCCAGCGAACTTCAATGGGGAGAGGCAAATGCTGGAGACAGAGATTGCTTTTAATTCCATTGTCACTGATGCAGTAAAGTCAAACTCTGCAGCACAACCCAAAACTGACAAGCACGTACATCATTTGCTATTGAGCAACTATTTCAGGCCAAGTCTTTTGCACCCAAACACCTGCTCTGGACTCAACAGTCACTGGAACGAGACTGATATGCTAGCACAAGGAAGCATATCCTTTCAAGGCTGCAGCTCAAGGCACAACAGTGGCCTGCTGAACTCGGCCTATTCTCGTCCCACAATGCTATAGCCCCATGAGGGGAAGGGAAGGAAACACATAGTTAAAAGCTTTGTTTAGAGGAACAAATACTGTTCATTTCAGTAGCCAAATGCTTTCAGAGCCTCCATTTAGAATGTAGAAGAGATGTAGGCACAAGAAGAACATCCAAAGGACAATTTCAGCATTGACATATTTCACAAATGCACTCCAGAAGTATTAGGAGGAGAGATTGTTAGTCTCATTCTACAGCCTCAACTGTAATGGGATTCAGTCTCATTTTTTCCAGACTCATGGTCTGCAAGGCTAAGGGACTGCTCATTTACTCCTACGAAAAGCTAAGAGCTCATCATTTGCTCTATGCATGGGAAAGAGGGAAGGAAGATTTTAAACAGACTGTATTCTAGCTACGGCAGGTGAGCATTTTTCAGATGAGGTCAAAAGACGCTTGCTGACTAAAGATTGGAAAGGTCTTCCTCTAGCAGGGAAACAAATTTTATCAATGTCCACTAACAAAAACACTCTGAAGTGGTAACCTGAAAGAACAGTGCGTTTCGTGGTGTGTGTATGCAACCAGTAGCTGTCATGAATGGACGCAGGTGTACATAAATAGGAAATTTGGAAACATTCACACTGCAGGAAAGGTCTCTGCAACAGCCTGTCAAGATCAGGGAGATGACATGCAAGAAGGTCAATATAGATGATGAGAAGTATGGGACGCCTTCAAAACAGAAGCTAGTAATAGGATGGGACATTTCAGCCTGGGAAAAAAAGAAAGTTGGGAGAATATACTAGATGTATATAGAATCAGAAATGCCTGGGAAAGGGACTGGCTGTTCACTGTCTCTTTGAACATAGGAACTAAGCAAAGGCTTCAAACAAAACTAGCCTGAGGGAGAGTCTAGAAAAACAAAAGGAGGTGGTTATTCATGCAGCAAGTAGTTGACCTGTGAAACTCCTTGCCACAGAATACTGTGAATCCTAAAAGCTTGCATGGCATAGAGAGGAGAATGGAGAAGTTCAAGAAGAAAAAGGTGTCGAGGACTGCTAACTACAGAGAAACTATTTTCAACTCAGGAAGTTCCTGATCCACCACTGCTGGAAGCTGGCAGAATATTGGGAAAATATGATAAACTTGCTCTATTCTATAGCCTTCACTAGGCATCCAGTTTCACCTGTGGTCACCAACAGGGCTGGGGCTCAAGGGACCTGTGCTCTGATCCTGTTTGTCTGCTGCTGTGTTCCAATAGCATGTGGTGTTGAGTCTAGATTAAGATCAAGGAGGACGGGAGGTTATATCCACATAGATTACTAGGATTTGGCACAATGCTGGGGGCAAGGGTGGGAATGGAAATTGAGGCCTTTGTGTAAGAGTCCTTTAAAAGAGAGAAGAAGGTGACTTTACACAGTCAGTCCCAGTTTCTGGAAGCTGATGCATGTCATCTTCTCTAATGTCCAATAAAGACATTGTTTCCTTTGCTGTCTTCTGTTCCCTACAGTGAAAGCAGTGCGTGTATGTATGTGTGTGCATGCGTGTACATGTATGTTTTTTGTATGTTTACCTCACAATGCATGGAGAATATTTTTAGGCAGATTTTGGAGGTTTAAAGAACATGCCAACATTATTCCACCAGCAAGATCCTTTAAAAGGTGAAATGAGGTATCACTAAATATAAATATAATATTTATGTATAATATAATAAGATATAAGGAATGGTGCCTGAGCTCATGCTGACATCACTCTTACAGATGAACCCAGCCCTGAGACAAAAGGACTTTTCTAGTTTCACAAAAAGGAAGTCTCTTGCTAAAAGGTGAACCCCCCTTCCCTGCAAATACACATAGCTCTAAAGGAATGATTTTGTGCACTTAACACCCAAGGGACTCTCCACTCAGAGGCAGCAACTGTAAACCAACACTAAAGATGTGATATGGGGAACACTTATTGACATCCTGCTTTTATGTACCTTAGATGGACTTCATTTTTTTTCAGCATGGTAAGAATAATCTATTAGCTTTCTTTCTTCTATTTCATGCAAATGGGACGCATGTCTATGTCAGTTAGTAGAAAAACAGACTAGAGAGCCATGTTGCATTCACATAACTGTAAGTGAAGGAGAAAATAGAGCTCCACCCAAAAGAATACCATTCTTTAACAGGAGGAACACATCAGAGTAAAGTATTAATCTATGATTTTAACAGCATACAGCCTACAAGTCTAAGTCAACACTTCTTTGGATACAGCAGGCTGTCAAGTGTTGGCTCCGAAGAGCAGGAAATCAAGCAAAGGTAGCCGGAGGCCTGCAGGGATGATTAAGGAGCTCCTGACTAAATTCAGATGTAAAAAGAAGATGTGCAGGAGTTGGAAGCAGGGACAGGTGACCCAGAGGAATACAGAGACACAATCTGAGCATGCAGGAGTGCGGTTAGGAGAGCTAAAATCTACCTGGAGTTGAATCTGGCAGGGGATGAGAAGGGCAAGACGAAAGGCTTCTACAAGTGTATCAGCAGCAAAAGGAAGGCCAAGGAAAACGTGGGCTAAACACTAAATGAGGCAGGGGCACTGGTGACAGAGGACACACAAAAGCCAGGGGTACCAAATGCCTTCTTCACCTCAGGCTTTACTGGTGGTAGGACTGGCCCTTAGGAATCGCAGGCACTTGAGACCAGACAGGAAGTCTGGAGGAAGGAAGACTTACCCTCAGTGGAGGAGAATCAAGTTAGGGATCACTTCAACAAACTGGGCACACACAAGTCCATGGGCCCTAATAGGATGCACCCAAAAGTACTGAGGGAGCTGGCTGATGCCATTGCAAAGCTACTCTTAATTATCTTTGAAAGGTCATGGTGATCGGGAGGTGTGCCTGAGGACTAGAAGAAAGCAAATATCATCACTATACTTAAGAAAGGCAAGAAGGAATGCAGGCCAATCAGCCTCATCTCCATCCCAAGGAAGGTGATGGAGCACATAAACCTAAATAACATTTCCAGACATATGGAGGACAAGAAGGTGATCAGGAACAGTCAGCATGGATTCACCAAGGGGAAATCAGGTTTAACTAACCTGATACCCTTCTATGATGGACTGACTGGCTGGGTAGGTGAGAGGAGAGCAGTGGATGTGGTCTACCTTGACTTTATGTAAGGTTTTTGACACTGTCACTGGTGAAGTATAGGCTAGGTAAGATGGACTGAAAAGTGGCTGAGCTGCTGGGATCAGAGGATTGTGATCAGTGCCATGAAGCCCAGATGGACACCAGTGACTAATGGACTACTACATGTAGTGGTATGATATGGGATCCAATCCTATTTAATATCTTCATTAATGATCTGGATGAAGGGATAGAGTGTACCCTCAGCAAGTTTGCTGATGATACTAAACTGGGAGGAGTGGCTGACACACCAGAAGGCTGTGCTGCCATTCAGAGGGACCTCTCTCTCAGGCTGGAGGGTTGGGCAGAGAGGAACCTCCTGATGTTCAGCAAAGGGAAGGGCAGGGTCCTGCACGTGGGGAGGAAGAACCCCATGCACCAGGACAAGTTGGGGGCTGACCTGCTGGAAAGCAGCTCTGCCGAGAAGGACCTGGGTGCTGTGGCGGACAACAAGTAAAGAGTGAATGTGCCTTTGTGGCCAAGAAGGCCAAGGGTGTGCTGGGGTGCATTAGGCAGAGTGTTGCCAGCAGGTGGAGGGAGGTGATTCTTCCCCTCTGCCCAGCCCTGGTGAGGCCACACCTGGAATACTGTGTCCAGTTCTGGGCTCCCCAATACAAGGGAGACATTGCGCTCCTGGACTGAGTCCAGTGAAGGACTACTAAAATGACTAAGGGCCTTGAGCATCTGTCATCTGAGGAAAGGCTGAGGGAGCTGGGCCTGTTCAGTCTGGGGTAGAGAAGGCTCAAGGGAGATCTTATGGGTGTGTAGAAATACCTGACGGGACAGTGTAAAGAATACAGAGCCAGACTCTTCTCAGTGGTGCTCAGTGGCAGAGCAAGATACAATGGTCACAAACTGAAATACAGGAAATTCCCTCTGAACATGAGAAAACACTTCTTCACTATGAAGGTTGTTGAATACTGGAACAGGCTGCCCAGAAATGTTATGGAGTGTGCATCCTTGGAGATACTCAAAGCCCAGCTGGACATGGTCCTGAGTGACTTCTTCTAGCAGACCCTGTTTGAGCAGAGGGTTGGACGAGATGATCTCCAGATCATCTGAGGTGCCTTCTACCCCAACTATTTGGTTACTTTGTTCTATAGGCATTGGAATTTAGTTTTCAGATCTTTATCTTTTTGTGTAATCTTGAGAATATCAGCAAGATTATTTGCTCAGGGAAGGTGTATGGAAATAATATCCCAAAAGCTAGCCCAAAATATTTTACAACTTCACATCTTTTCATTTTGATTTTTTGGGGGAATTAAAACTTTATCTCGTTGTTTCTTTGTTTTATTCTGCTACAACAGGAATGCTTTCTCATCAGTCTAGGAACTTTGAAAAAAGTAAATCAACTGGATTTCCAAGTAGGATTCAGGTTTTTGGATACAGTACAGGACTAAACCTGCATGTCAGTGTCTTTGAAACAAAAAATGAAGGTTATGCTAATCCTAGCTAGAAATTAAAAATATGATGAGATTTTGCAGCATGACAGGAGTTCCTTCTAATCTTTTCATCAAACACTTTCTTTTCTAACATTATTTATTGAGGATAAACTGTTGAGTAATTTATTACCAACACCTTTGGTAATATATTGTATTGTACATTAATCTGATCAAAGCATTGGAAGCTCTGTTTCCTTCATGTCTGTTAATTATCCTGCCACAGTAACAAAATTGTGTGCACACCCACAAGCAGCCTAACTAACTTTTACTAACTTCACAGTCAATCCTATCTTTCATCACTAAATAGAGATTTTGTATTTGGAGAGGTAAAATGCATGTTGCATATTCATCACAACTTCATTCTTCCTTGCGCAAATATTAATGCATCCTCTTTAAAACCAAAAAGTCTAGAAGTTTTCAAAAAGTTTTATTAAAAAAAAAATCTTCATAACATAGGCCTGCTGTTTCAGTAGGCGCTCTGTTTCATCAGTGTTTTTCCATTAGCAGTTGTCAAACTTTGGCTGTGAAGGTTTCATCTGTGATGTGCAGTGTGCTGTGTAGAGCAAATACAGCAGCCAATAATCCTTCATCTCCCCATCTGCTCAGTGACAGAATCAGAGGGCACCCCACTGGTCATGCTTTGCCAAACAGTGACACAAGTACTGTTTCATTTTAATTGCAAATTTTGTGATGCTATTCATCTAATACAAATACTCTTCAGAGAGGTTCTTGCAGCTAGTGGACTCTTTCTTGGAAAGAGAGAACAAGAAACACGTAAATCCATGAATTTTAGCCTTTATTTGCCCATCTGTACAATGCCCAGATTCTATCAATATCTGCGCATGTGTTTGACACTGACTCCAGACTGTGTTGTTGCACTGAGCGCTGCACTTCAATGTGGCTGAGATATATGGATGTATAAGCACTTGTCATGCCACAGCTGGTACGTGAGCCCTGCACTCAGCGGGGACTATTGGGATCTGTAAAGGCAGAAACAGAGTCCCTTGCCAACCTCTGAAGGTCTGCTGCCAAAAAAGAAAATACTCATCAGATTATACCCATAGACTAAGAGTTTGCCTTCAGCGACAGAGCTGGTCTAAGCTTTTCCATCTTCCTCCCTCATTTCACTCTGGGCACTGACACATACCTTCGCACCGTAACCCTGATGTCCCTGTGCAAAGTCTCTGCAGCGCTCCAAGAACAATGAATGAGGAGCTATCACAGAAGGAACCACTGGGTTCAGGACTGCCACCACCTAGCATCCCTGGAAGCACAGCTTTCACTATTTGCTTCACAGCATGTGAGGCTGAATTGGAAACCAGACCATTTTTCAAAAGCCTCAAGCATCCCACAACCAATTAGCCCTTAGTATTTTTAAAAAAGTAGATTTTTTCATCAGGTACGGACAACTCACGAAACAACTATTCCCAGGACTCATTTCACTCAGCCACTCATTCCTATCACTTATTTTTCCTACCAGAAATTATCTTCCTAAATTCTTCACTTCTAACTGTGTGCCTGTGATCCAAGGTGGATCTTGCCAATTTGGTTGGACAGGGAGGCCACACAAGTCAATAAAGTGGCCACACAACACTTACCTGGAACTTCAATACACTTAGCTGCCCAAGGATTCTCACCATGAAACGGACGCAGGTAGAAAGAAGTTTTCAATCCACCGTTGCTCACTCCCATGCCAAGGAAAGACTAGGTCGAAATAGCACTTTTATACCAGGGTGACTGTGTCTGTGATTATAGTCATAATACCAGCATAATTTTATTATATATAATTAGGTAATTCTACAGGTATCCTCCCATATTCCTCTATCCAGTAGACATTTATTTGACACTATGCTACCCCAAGAGTACTTGGACTACATAAAATACTGTTGCCCAATACTAGACTTCGAGTTGCCTTGATTGTACAGTCCAGGTTACAATAGCAGCTGAACAATGGCCACTGTTGTCAGACATAGTGGCTTCTTGCTGTTCCAGGCACCAAAAATGGCGATACCAGCCACAGAAGGATGCCAACTTATCAACTTATGTGACAAGACTGGTCCTGTCAAACACAATGCCATGACAGCTGCATATGACTGTTCACTAGGGGTAGTCTAGACCTGTTGCCAGTACCATCACAGAGCACTCCTGGCAGCACGTTGTTCCTAGCTCCACAGAGATCATTAAAGACTGCTTCACAGTCTTTAGCTGTCAAGCAGAATTTCACAGCTAGCCCTATTCTCCCCTCTGCCACAGGGCTATAAAAACACAGAATCTGCTCAAACATTGAAATGTCGATGGTACAACGGGCACGCATAGAAACACAGCAAATTCCATCTGAACATAAGGAAATGCTTTTTCTTCAGTGAGGGTAGTTAAACCCAGGAACAGGTTGCCCTGAGAGTTTGGGGAGTCTCCACCCTTGGAGACATTCAGAGCCCAGCTGGACATGGTCCTGGGCAACCTGCTACAGCAGACTGTGTCTGAGCAAAATGTTTGGACGAGATGATCTCCAGAGGTCCCTTGCAGCCCAAAATATTCAGTGATCCTGTGAATGGTGAATGTTTAATCTATAAAATACTGCAGATTGTGCAGATAGCGTCTCACAGTCTCACAGCAGTCCTTGTTTAATAAAAATGGTGCAACAGGCATCAGAAGAACATGGATTTTTGTGGTATACTGGAACGATCTTCAAAAAAAGTGATGCAGCTATACAGGCCAGAGTGGCAATCCAGGCTAGCCAAAGTCTGAATTGTGCTGAAGCAGAAGTTGTACTGCACAAAATAATAAGCCCAAACTATTCATTGTCTTCAGTGCATGGCAGATCAGGTCCCATCTGTGAGCACAGCTATGAGCACTTATTACCTAACCACAGGAAGCCTGCTGCTTAAGATAACTCATCAGTTGGATGGAAAGCTGGTGGGAAAAAAATGTGTAGCTGTCGCCCTAGTGGCTTTGCAGTTTTAAGCGTTACCTGTTGCTACCCCTGCTCCATTTGTGTCATTGCACTTCCGTTGACATCTTCTCCTGCCACCATTTTTGCTTCTGACCACATCATTTTTCCTTTGGGCTTCTTCAACATCTCTGTCTTTGGGAACGCTGCCCCTTGACAGGGCCCCCCAAATCCTGTGTCAGCACCTGAGTGCAAGACAACCGTCACGTAGACATTTAACTCAGAGCTTTACTGGGAAGAAGGGGCTTGTGTTTCTCCAGACCGGCTCCCAAGTTGCCATGGCATGCATGCCTCACACTTTTCTAGCTTCGTTACGTCTCTTTCGCTGCTGCCAAAATAAACAAAGCCTTGAACGTCTTCTGGGCCTGACATACAGGCTCTTTTTGCTATTCGCTGACACATCTCAAAATGTACTTGTGCTTACCAAGTTTGAAAAAAAATCACAACCTTCCTTCTCTCTCAGACTGTGTAGTGAAGGGATTGTCCCTGGTATGCCTCAGCTCTCTTTTACTAAATAAACATCTTTTCTGGATCATTTCACTTAGTTGACAAGCTCCATCAAGCTCTGTACTGATCTCACTACATCAGCAGCTTTCTTTTTTTCCCTCTATCATAAGAGTTTGAATTTTTCTTGTGCATGTTAAAAACATGAACAAGGCCTCAGAGTGACTTGGCAGAAGCTTTATTTAAAGAGCAGGTAAGACTTGTATAGAGCTACCAGTGAAACCTACTCTGAATACTAATTTGATTTTGTTCAGAACTAATTTATTGGTACCACAGCTTTTAAAGCTGTGGTGCATATTATATTCAAAAATCCATGCAATATACATGTCAACATTTATTACCGTATATTAGCTGTCAGGGTGGTTCTAAAAGTAATTTGCTTGCTAGCCTTACAGCTGAATTCAAGGCATCCATCAACAAATTGCAATTTGGCCTCCTGTTACTAGCTTGGCTATAGCTGGCAACATGCCAACATCCATGCCATATTTCACAGGGTCCCAGGTACCCACCAGTCCTTCCAGTATGCCTTTCATACTACTTTAGGCACCTTGAACAATACCAGTCAAAAATACTGGTCTGTTTTTAACACTGACTGTGACATAGTTTTCAAGCAAAGCAAGGCAAGGAGATCCCTCCTTACATACTTGCAGGGAATCTTCCTTCTTACCAAAGCACAGATAGCTGTTTGCATTAACTGTGGTATTAGTCAGCATATTCTTATCCTAATGTTGAACAAGAGTAAGCAAGCAGGTAAAAAGGATAAGGAATGCTTATCCATTCTCCTATCCTGAACATGTCGAAAGCACAATCTCACTCTAAACAAGAGAGTTAGTGAAATTCTTGAATTAAAACTGAGTACAGAATTCCATTGTTTCTACCACAAGACACAGCCAGGCCCTAGGCTACAATTCTACCCTTGTGAAGAGTGCTAAGGCTGTTTAATCTGCCATTAAGAAGTACGTAGTCCATCTTGCACCATCTCTTGCGAGCAAGCATTGTGCTGCCTTGCCCAAATCTCAAGGCAGTCATTGGGATGCACAGTATAGATCCCTCTCCTTTCCCAGTCTGGGCAAATAGACCACTCCACCAAGTGCAAGGTAAATATGTGAATACAGACATAGAAACAAGCCTTCTGATATGACTCCCCTATGCACTGCTCCAAGTGCTGTGCCTAGAGCAGCTCCATCACCCTAGCAAAGCTGCTCAAATTGTTAGCTGGCTTAATCGCTCATTGAAAAGACTGGCTGAAAAGCAACTGGATATCACGCATGTAGAAAGGATACTCCCCATAACACTGGCAAAGCAACACATAAGCAGTCTTAAATCTCTCTCAAAGCCTTTACTGTGTACCTAGTGTCACTCTCCCACCAGAATAATGCAGGTTTCCTTGTGGCCCCTGTGGCTACTTGCCACCTCATGTTCATGGGTCATGGCACCAGTAGGACACCCACCAGTATGGCTGGTCTGGACCATGGCATCTACTTGGTGTCAGCTTGAGGCAGAGGGTGACTGACCCTTGCTTTGCCAGACATATAATGGCATACGCTGCAAGTATGTGATTCTGTTTAAAAGGACACATCCTTTACCGGTTCATTGTGCTGCATGGTATTCAGTGACAACACGCAGTGTCTTCATCATGCCTTCAATGCCTGAGGTATTATATCAGCAGTATTGCAACACTATCTGACACGCCATCTCATTTCCAAAAGGAATTGGCTTAGTGTGACATGTCTTAAATATGCATTTAAGAAAATCCCTGTTGACTGGCATTAATTAAATGACATACATTCAAGGGTACAATTATATTCCTTCTGTCAGACATTTTCTTGTTTTCCTCAATGTCCAGCTGAAGTTGGGTCATCCCATTTCCCTTTCGACATTTAACTGTTGAAGTAACATTAACTTTTTTCTAGACTTCTCACAGTATTGCAACAACCTACTGGAAAACACAATCTTACTGTTGCAGAGAGTTCCCTGAGCAGCAATTTTAAAACTCATAAAAGCTTGCATCCTGCTACAATGGAAAGATTTCAGCAGCTTTATACACCATAACTGTTACATTGCTCTCTTCTGCCCTAAAAGAAAAAAAAAAGAAAAAAAAAAGAAAAAAACTTCATCTTATTAAACACCTCCCTTCTTGTGCAGAACACTGCAAGCTCAGCTTTCCTTAAAGAAAGCCGG
Organism: Struthio camelus; assembly: GCF_040807025.1. Classification (NCBI taxonomy): domain Eukaryota; kingdom Metazoa; phylum Chordata; class Aves; order Struthioniformes; family Struthionidae; genus Struthio; species Struthio camelus. Next base: position 1,147,666 of record NC_090982.1, on the reverse strand, counting down.
TCCAAGCCTTTGGCCATTTGTTAATTTTTCATGCCTTCCTTGGCATATGAATAGAGTGTTTCTTCCTACACAAGCTTTCTCCATTTTGTTCACAAACCCACAGAATTCACCCAAATTTATTGCCAGGCAAATATTGCTTCGTTGAAAGTTTTTGCCCAAGGATACTTAAAACGCACACATGCCATTTTTTAAAACAAGAGTGAACATTAATCAGACTAGAAATGTGGAGCTGACATTAAGAGGAGTACACATTTTCCAGGATAAAACATTTGCTGAACTGCTTAGCTTGACTGTTTTTACAGCATTATCAATATTTAGATAGTCCTTTCAACAAGGACAGTTTTAAAATGCACATACGCTATTACACTTCCATCACTAACAAGGGCTGCTTCTTTTCAAACAAGAAAAAAAAGGTGCCTGAATATACCACCTTCATTTTCAACAGCTGATTCTGATGATGGCTGGGAGCAGTCCTGCTTTTAATCACTAATAAGAAAAATAAGAATTGAGCGCTCTTATTTTCAACAGCGTCACAGAATGCAGCTAGCTATGGGAAATATTTCACCCACAGCTTCTTTCAGGTTAAGGAATAGGGAGAATTTCAACTGCAACATCTTCGAAAGGGGATTCAACTAACCTGACTCCAGCTGACTCTGAAACGAGCACGTCCAGTCATGAAGACATTCCCAGAAGAGCTGTCTTTGAGAAAGGACAGCTTCTTAAGAGCACATGCATCTGAGTGTATGCCTTTCTGAGGATCACTGGTTTGCTGAGTTTGCTCTGAGCTAGAGTCACTTCAGTGTTAACACCTAGTGCAAGTAACAGATATGCCCATCTGGACATTCGAATCAAGAACTACAAGCTTGACCTCAAAACAGGCCCGACTGGGATGTTTGCAGTCCCCACTCTCACTGTGACATCCTCAACAGCAAATCAACAGAAAGTCTTGTAGGTGGCCTTTCAGAAGCAGACAGGATCCAACACAGTACACAGAATGATAAAAGAACAAGCCTGGGGGGCTGGGGAGAAGGAACGGCAAGGACAGGGGGAATCCAAGCCTACAACGTAGGTGTAAAATGAGAGTGGATGCAGCGCCAGACCTTGCTATTTGAAGACGTGTTTGTTTACTGCCTCTCATCTCACCTCCCCTTCTCTCCTTCCTTTTCTCCCACAGACAGACAGGTAAGAACAGGGCATCTGGATCCTGGAAAATCTCTGGCACTAAAGAAGGATTTGATGACAAAGGCTGGGGGATTAATTCCTCCTGTGGACATAGCTTGCTAAGGAGACATTTCTGATCTGTCCTACCTCTGCTATATAAGCACACAGCACAGGTCGTAGTGGCAAAGCTCAGGTCTGGGCATTAGCCCAGAGGACGAGGTCTTTATGCAATCTAGAGTCCTTTGGGCATGGATACACACCAATGTGGTGCACACGTGGCAGCTCAAGAGGGGATTAAGTTACACAGGCCACAAAAAGATCTTGACAGGCTCCAGAAACTTTTCTTAATTTTACTATTTCTCCTCTATATCCCAGCTCAACCGTTTTTCTTCAGAAATCTCAGAGGCTGAGTTTATGTAGAGCCAGCATGCAGCAGGAGGAACTGCAGAACACATCAGCAAAGAACACCGCTGTGTCCCAGAATTTTTTTAATGGCATGGGAGATTTGATGGAGCTCATTTAAGGATCAACATCTCCAGTTTAAACTACAAGCTTGCAGCTCCTGACAGATCTGACCATCAAGGTTCTTCAGTGTGGCATTGACAAACCTCTGCAGTCCCTTACCTTTCTACTGGCTTTTGAGAACTAACTGTGGCTCTCTCAAACTACGTTCATGTTCAGACTACAACGCTGATTTTTGGAGTTCAGAAGACTTTTTGGTCTTTTTTTAGTGGGGAGAGGGGGAAAGGGAGGGAGAGGGGAACTGCCCAGAGAAGAAGAAAGAAAAATTTATTTTTAGGTCTTGTGGTCCAAATCTGAAACTAAAAACTACATATCCTTTCTATCCAGCCTTCAATCCCCGTGCCAGCCCTGCAGGGCTGATGAATGGTTTGATTCTAACAAAGAGGGCTTCAGCTCCAGGACTTCTTATTTCACTTTTATTCCAGAAATGGAGGCAGACAAGGCACAAAAAATGTAAAAGACACCTTTGTGCTGAATTTGCAGGGACATATAGGCTATTTTCAAATACTATCCAAAGCAGAATTTAAGCTACAATCTCCTGCTCTTGTGGCTAACAAACTGCTTGAGGGTCATCTCAGATCCTGCTGAATTCTGAACGCCACTAGAATGAAGTAGCATCTACCGAGTGGTTACAGTTACAAGAGTGAATAACTGATGAAATCAGGGCTCCAGAGAACCAAATTGTTCTTATCTCAAGTTTTCAACTATAGAGCCGTGCTCATGCTTTACAATACATATAGTTTTCACCCTCTCCAAAACGCTTTACGTTTTAGAAGTCTGCTATGCCTGGTTCATTAAGCAGGAGATCATATCGTAATTTAAAAGCATTAAAAGGGATGATTCAATGCAATCTAAGCTGCTCTGGCAGTCCTGTTTCAGCACAAGTAAATCACTGCTGTGCTTAACAATTTAGACTTCCACTTTAGCCTTGTAATTACTTCTGAACATGGACCTTGCTACCCCATACCCTGCGAGCATCTGCTTTCCACCAAAGATGAAGGTACTGTTTGTACAATGAGCCTCAGTGGCCTGCAGCAAGCCCGTTTTCTCTGTGTCAAATGTTTCAGCTCAGCTGTGGTGTGAGAAAAACTGCCCTTCATTACAGTATTCCCCTACTGCACTTTGGTAGCTTCACAACCCATTTTTCTGCAGTCCCAAGCATGAAGAGTTCACTCTTTTTAGAAAGTTGGGAGAGATGCTCACAAGAAAACCAGAGGATCCCAGATGTGAGGGCTAGGAGTAAAAGATGCAGGAAAAAATCAGAATACCTTTCCCTGGCTCTGACCAACACTTCTCTTAACCAGTTGAATCACGGAACGTGGTAGGCTAGAAGTGATCTCTTGAACTCTTTAGCCGAACATTCTGCTCAAAGCAAGGCAAGCTATGAAGATAATTCATGCTGCTCTGGGCCTTTCCCACTCACATTTTGAAAACTGCCAAGAGAGAGAGCCCACAGCCTCTGCATCTAATACCATTTTCTATTCAAAGAAGAGCCAGATTCACACCCTCTTTCAGAGGGTGCTTTTGTACCCCAGAGAGCTGGACTTTTTTCTAATTCAATTGTCTGATATCCTCAAGCATTAAGGACCCTAAATTCAATGATCAAAACATAGCGCCCGTAGCAAGATCCTCAGTAATGCCTGGTGGAGCTTGGGCTCTGCAAGCTTTACAGCATGTGTTCTGCAACTTTATACATCTTTGATTCCCTTTGTGGAAGCAGCATGAGGCTGTGCTTTGAAATTATGACAGACTGGCTGACTCTAAATCTTGGTTTATTTCTGGGTCTTCATTCCTCCATGCAGCACTGGGCTGATGCTGCCTCCTTTAATTTAGTGACATTACTTGGCTCCATTTTGCTTTTATTCTGTCACAGCTGTCTATCATGGCAAAGAAATTACTATCATCCAAAATAGCCCCCCCCCGGATCTGATGCTGCTGATTTTTTTCTCCTTATGCTTTGTACATAAATCAAGGACTTCAAAGAGAAGAGCTAGGAAAGGGGTGGGGCAGTCTCCTTCTTTTCAACTTTGTCTCCTATTTGCTGTCAGGCCTGGTTTGATGTTGGTATATGCATTCTGCCTTCCCCGACCGTTAATCAATAAAAGCATGTCACCAGCAGCACTGAGCTGCTCACAGACTCATTTAACCATTTATTGCCTAGATTTTTTTTAACTGTGTAATGCTTCAGAGTCAATACAGGCTTGGGATCTTGACAACAATTCTCATTCCTGCTGGGGAACCTACCACACCCTCTCCAGGATCCTGGCTTCTTTGCAGATTTTCCCTTTCATCTATATGCAAGCACTGCTAATCGACTATTTCAAAATCTACCTGACCTCCTAGTTCATGTTTAAGTATTAAATGAATAGCCTCCCATTTTAAGACTCAGTGTACCCCGGTGGCACAGACGCAGGTTATTTCACCTAATCCTGTTTAAATAAGCAGGAGAATTCCTCAGCAACTTGCAAAGTTTTTATTTTTTTCTGTTACAGCATACTGGTATGACCTCTAGAAACAAGAATCATACCATCTAGCCCTCAAAAGCCCAGAAATCCATTAAGACTCTTGTATCTCTGTCTGAAATTTACCTCAGTTCTGCTTAGTTATAACTTGTGCTGTGTGCCACAGTGAGTTTTGAATTGCTCTCACTATTTCCTGGTCTGCACAACAATAATTCTGTGAACTAACAGAGTCCCAGTCATTTCTTTCACGGTGGGTGTAGAAATATTACATTTTCACTGCATAGTTTCCAGGAAAGAACGTTTAAACAACCAGTTAACCACAAATTGCATCATACTGGCCATGAAGAGGGAAGTTCTTACAGTGAAAGAGGGATCCAAGAGAGTAGGTTAATATTCAAGCATCACTTCCTCCAGGCTCAAGACAGGTGCATCCCTCTGAGGAAGAAGCCCAGCAAGATGGGCAGGAGACCTGCCTGGATGAGCAAGGAACTCCTGACAAAACTCCAACAGAAGAAGGAAGTGTACAGAATGTGGAAAACGGAACAGGCCGCTTGGGAGGAATAGAGGGACGTTGTCAGAGTGTGCAGGGATGCGAGGAGGAAGGCGAAGGCCCAGTTGGAATGAAATCTGGCAAGGGATGTCAAGGACAACAAGAAGGCCTTCTTCAAATACATCAATAGCAAAAGGAAGCCTAGGGAAAACGTGGGCCCGCTGCTGAATGGGGCGGGTGCCCTGGTAACAAAGGCTACAGAGAAGGCAGAGTTACTGAATGCCTTCTTTGCTTCGGTCTTCACTGCTAAGGCCAGTCCTCAGGAATTCCAGATCCTGGGGACAAGAGAGAAAGTCTGGGGAAAGGAAGACTCTCCCTTGGTCGAGGAGGATCGGGTTAGAGACCATTTGTCCAAACCTGACATCCACAAATCCATGGGCCCCGATGGGATGCATCCGCGAGTGCTGAGGGAGCTGGCGGATGTTATCACTAGGCCACTCTCCATCATCTGGGAAAGGTCCTGGAGATCAGGAGAGGTGCCTGAGGACTGGAAGAAAGCCAGTGTCACGCCAGTCTTCAAAAAGGGCAAGAAGGAGGAGCCAGGAAACTCCAGGCCTGTCAGCCTCCCCTCCAGCCCTGCAAAGGTGAGGGAACAGCTCCTCCTGGAGGTCCTCACTAAGCATCTGGAGAAGAAGGTGATCAGGAGTGGTCAGCATGGATTCACCAAAAGGAAATCCTGCTTGACCAGTCTGATAGCCTTCTAGGATGGACTGACTGGCTGGGAGGATGAGGGGAGAGCAGTGGATGTTGTCTCCCTGGACTTCAGCAAGGCTTTTGACACTGTCTCCCATCACATCCTCCTAGGTAAGATGAGGAAGTCCAGGCTAGATGAGCAGACTGGTTGTAGAATCTCCTTCCCTGGAGATATTCAAAAGCCATCTGGACACAAACCTGAGTAATGTGCCGTAGGTGACCCTGGCTGAGCAGGGCAGTTGGACCAGATGATCTTCAAAAGTTCTTTCCAGCTTAAAACCGTTCTGTGATTCTGCGATTCTGTGAAGGTGTCCCATGGCTATTTCTAAAGCACCAGCTCCTCGAGGCTTGTGACAGGAGTTTGGAGCTTTTTTCTTTTTTAATGAAGTGCTGGGAAATACTTATTCCAGCTGCATTCTTAATGAAAGTACAAGGAATCAAAAATGACCTTAATATGACTTCTAAGCTCCCGGCATGGTAGGCTGAGCCTGCGCAATCCCTAGGCACCAGCTGGAGTGACTCGTCCCTGGTGAAGAGGATCCCACCTGTCCCTGCAGCTCTGGCAGGTCCTGTAGGATCAGGGAGAGGACCAAACTACTGAAGTGCTGGGGAGGAAGGTAAGGCAGGAATGCCATTTCCCAACCTTCACATGTGTCTCCCTCCCGCCACACAGCAGGCCTGAGCAGGCCTGGCTGACACAGATGTCAGCAAACCCCTTCCAACACAGCAAGAGGCAGCTTAACCCAGGGATTTCTGCTCCATATGAAGGGCAGTCACAAAATCTTGGCTGGGGGGGGGCAAACATCATGCCGGTCACATGCCCCAGTCTTACAGCATGCTGAATTTGTTCTTCATCGTAGAACAATTTGGGACCAGGTATAACCCACACAAAGGTGCATCTGTCGTCCGTCAGTACAGAAGATCCACCAACAAGGCACATGGCCGCTGCAACATCCTCTGGCCTCTTCATTTACAAAGTAGCTCCTTGGACTCCACAGCACTAAATCAGCAAATGCAAGTCCTGAAGCTCTCAGGGTTCATCCATTGAAATAGGGAGAAGATCTTTTATCTCAAGTCATTTTTGACCATTCATCTTCCTTCTGCTACTCCCATCTTTCATTTATCTTACACCTTCCTGGGCTATGACCTGAGGCTGTGCAAACTTAGCTATATGGGTAAGGACAGGATGGCCTTCAGTGGGCAGGGAAATGCAAGGGTTAGGACAAAGGTGGGGAAATCCAAGGTCTAGTTTTCAGCATCCATCCAGCAAGCTGGGCCTGTGCCCATGTCTCATATGCCTACCCACTACTGAAAACCAGTGGATCACTCAGGCCTGCATGTGCCTAAGGTGTAAGTCAACACAGTAGATTTATCCATGCTTGCACCAGTTAGTCTTCCAAATAGGTGGAATTCACATCCTGGCTGTGAAATCTTATATATATATATGTAGATCATTACAGGGTCAGAAAGGAGAAGCTATCCCTTATTTATCTATAGAAAATCTCACAGGAAGTTTGAATTAGAGGATGAAGCTTTCCAGAAAAATTTCATCTTTGAAATGCCCCTCTCTTATCAAAAAGACAGCAAGGGAGACAGCATTGCAACGTATTCATATATAGCAGAAGGGGTAAGAGCATTTTGCAGCAAGAGCCTAGGAGATGCTCCCTTTGCTGCAAAGCAAGTAGACTCACAGCAGCTCGAATCTCACTCAGCATACCCCCCCCCTCAAAATCAGAATGAAGACTCCCTATTTTTTTCCAAAGGGTTAGGAAATGGTGGGAAAGTGGTGACAGTCTTAGGGGCCTTAGGATTGGCAGAGGCCACACTAGAGCACAGGACTACAGGGGAGAAGACCAGCGCGCGTAAGAGGATGAGTATAGATTAGCTCAGAAAGCACTTCCCCACAGACACCTCCAGACTCCCAATTCCTTCTGGATCAAAACAGGGTTGAGTGACCTGCATGTGACACAGGACCTGAGTGACGCTAGAGCTGTATATGATTCATTGCAGAAACTAGCCTTAGGAGTTTGCTCCAGTGCTGTCTCTGGAGTTTGCAACAAGCAGCTTCTGTGAGTTTTCCCAGCACAGCAGGCAGGTAGGACTTTCAAAGCAATGGCAAAATAAATTGCCATGCTATACGCACAGACACACACACATAAAGCAAAGATGCAAGAGGCTGTTATTTCTGTAGGATCTCATTTGTTCATTAGTGAAGACAGAGCAGAGGTTCTACTCTCGCTCCAGTTTATTGCCCTGATAGCACACCTTACATATTCTCTTTTTCTGCCTCTGCTTGGTGGAAGTCACATGTGCCTCTCAAGCAAGGCAGTCATGCTCCCCACCTCCTGCTGGCACCATGCTCCTTGAACCTGCCAGCAGACCACAAAGAATCAAGTGGCTCTTACTCTAACCACTTGTGCTAACCTTCCACAGCAGGGACGTATCATTAGACAGAGGGTCCTCTCTTTCCCACATATGGCTAGATCCACTCAGCTCTAGTTTATAGAGGGTTTGGAAGTAAAAGTCGTCTTCGCACAGTGGAAGAATTTGTCTTCTGAAATGCCATTTTGTGGCCTGGAGAAGGCCCAGGAAGACAGGAGCACAGCACCTGCACAGTGATGAATCCAGTCCCATCTCAGGACCTCTTTTTTCTACCATCATTTATCTCTCAGCTTGCATCATGAACCAACAAACTATTGACAGGACCAACACTCCAAGTTTTAGGACTGGTAAAGATTATTCTTCATCTCCTTGAATAGGCACATTGGGAACCTGGACTCTGCATGAAATGGAGGCCTCTTTCTGAAATCTGGAAAGTAGAGCCCTTAAACCTGCACGTGGCAGGAAGGTTAGGAGTCACTGGACCTACTGACTAGCTGGACGTTTTAAGGACGCTCAGCTGATTTGCTGGTTAGGCCTAGAGTGCAGGGACTCTGGACCCTTCTTCTCATTGAGCTTCCCACTTTGATTGCAGTCTCTCCCATTGTGGAAACGAAATCTGAGTAGGGAAAAAAAAAAAAGTAACTACATTCAAACTACCTAGAAAAATCAGAGGTGCTTTCCCTTCCTGTATTTTAAATGGGGGGGGGGGGGGGGGGAGGGGGGAAGGAGGAGAAGATCTGGAAAAAGAGCAGGGAGAATATTAAAGAAAATTTTGCAACGCAATCATAAAACATTTCTGTATGTCCAGATGTTCAATGAATTGTGGTTAGAGCCCTGGTTACCAAAATACAGCAAAACCCAGCAGAGAAACCAATATTTCAATCAATGTTCCTTAATAAGTTATTCACAAACCAGTTGGTTATTCAGCTAAAGGATTTTGCCTAAATCTGCAAATGATTAGTTGCTAAAACTGTATTAGTTTCTGGGGGAACCCTGAGGAGTAGTCAAAAACCAATACACAGTCAGTGAAACACTCTGGAATAGCTGAAGTGCTGTCAAAGTTCATGGCAGACCTCTCCTTTCAGGGTAGATTAGGACATCTTTGTCTCTCCAGAAGAACACCTACTAGATTAGCTGCTGCAGCATCTTTTTTTTTTTTCTGATTTTTAAGTTTATTGCCTTAAAACCTGATTTAAAAATAAAATCACACTGGGCAAGTCACTCTCTCTGCCCTCCCACTGGGAGAGAAACATGCACAATTTTGGCCCTGTTTTCCAGTTGCAAATGGGTTGGATGGAGCAGGCCAGCTTGAAAGCTCTCAAGATCCAATATGTTATGTGAGAAGTAGAAGATCTGAGCAGGGAAAAGAAATAGCAGACAAATGGAAACTAGCACCCACATAGGGGGAGGTGATGACCTTCCCTGTCTCAAGGGGTAGTGGTCAGCAGATCAGTCAGCATTTCTTTGGCACCCACGCCGGCTAAAAAGGTGGGCAGTTTTGAAAAGAGCAAGAAAATTATGGAGTAGGGACACAAAAAATGTGGGAGGGAGCTGGGGTACTGTGGGGAAGACTGGGGCCAAGGTGGTGAACTGAGGAGGTGAACTACCATTACAGGTAGGGGTGGCTCCGTCCCTAGTGTAAAGTGTCTTTACAACACTTAGTCCTCAGCATTTTGTAAGTGCAAGAAAGGAAAAGAAATTATTGAAGATGAATTGCAGTTGATTATTCCTCCTCCTCATCTTTTTGTTGTACTTATCTGCATATATTCTTTCCACTCCAGCATGTAAAGCTGCTTGATTATTGAAACATATTACAGGCTCCTCTTTTTTCCAAAGAGCGAAGACAGATGACCAAGATTCCACTCTTTCTCTAAGCTCTAGTGTGGTTCTCTTGTAGCAACAAGTTACTGGGCCACAACATAAACCTGAAAAGAAGCTGAAGCAGACAGGCGAGTCGTAACTTTGGCTTCGTACGGGGAATCAAAGACCTTTCACCTGCAGGTCTAAGTGCAGGGGAAAGATTTACACCTGGAGAGAATTTTAGAGCATGCAACCCTTGCATTATTTTCAGAGAGGAATAGTGCCTGAATCGTTTACCTGTCAACCCTCCCCTTCATTGTCCATTTCAGTAGAAATCATTTGCAGCCCAACTCATTCCCTTGCAAATCTCTGCAGGGACCTGCAATGTTCTTGAAGATGTACATGATTACATACCAATTGCTTTCTCTGATGCTTGCAGTTGGTTCATGCTCCCTTGCTATTGGCACAATTGGTTCAGGCAGCAAAGATCTGAGGAGTAACTCACAGTACATCTTCCGCACTTAACAGTGATATAAACTGATCTATGTTGTAACAACACCTGGAGGTCTTTCTTGGAACAACTCTCCTTTACCTGTAAGTACATACTTTCTAAGAATGCCAAGGAATTATGTGCTAGGTATTACCTTCCCACCTAGGAATAAGGCAATATGAAATCGAACCAGCAGGGGCAGGAATGGGTGAGGGGCCAGCTGAGAACTTATGGTCAGGGTCAGCAAGCAGATCAATATGGGTGAAGTTGCAGTGGGTGTCTGCTACGGACTGCTTGATCAGGGAGATATATGAGGCCTGCTTTGGACAACTGGAATAATCGTCATATTCACAAGCCCTGGTCCTCATGGAGGACTTCAGCCACTCCAATATCTGCTGAAGGGTCAAGACAACAGGGCACAAGCCATCCAGGAGATTTCTGGAGGGTACTGAGGACAACTTCTTAACAGAGCTGATCGAGGAGCTGATGAGGAGAGGAGCTCTGCTGCACCTCATACTTAAAAACAATGAAGGATTGGTCAGAGCTGTGAATCACAGGATATATGGGGCTGGAAGACACCTCTGCAGATCATCTGGTCCAACCCGCCTGATCAGGCAGGGTCAGCTAGAACAGGTTGCCCAGGACAACGTCAAGGCAGGTTTGGAATATCTCCGAGGATAGAGATTCAGCAACCTCTCTGGCAACATGTTGCTGTATTGAACCACCTTCAACAAAAAAAGTTTTCTTGTGTTTGAGTGGAGTGTTCTGTGTTTCAGCTAGTGCCCACTGCCTCTCAGTCTGCCACTGGGCACCAATAGGAAGAGGCACTGGCTTGATCCTTTTCATGTCCTCCCATCAGATATTTGTGTATTTTGATAAGATCCCCCTCAGACTTCTCCAGGCTGAACAGTCCCAGCTCTCTCAGCCTCTCTTCATATGAGAAATGCTCCACTCCCTTCACCATCTTTGTGGCCCTTCACTGATCTCACTTGAGCAGGTCCCTATCTCTCTTATTTTGGGGAGCCCAGAACTGGGCACAGTACTCCAGGTGCGGTCTCCCAGGAAGGGATTATGTAGCTTCCTCAACCTGCTGGCAATACTCTTCCTAATGCAGACCAGGGTGCTATTGGCCTTCCTTAGCACAAGGGCACATTGCTGGCTTATGCTCAAATTGTTCACCAGGACTCCCAGGTCCTTCTCTGCAGAGCTGCTCTCCAGCTGGTGGGGCCCCAGCCTACGTTGGTGCTTGCGGTTATTATTCCCCAGGTGCAGGACTTGGCATTTCCCTTTGTTGAACTTCATGAGAAGGTTATGAGCAGCCTTGGCTGCAGCAACCATGAAATGGTGGCCTTCAGCATCCTGCAAGGAGGGAGCCAGGCAAAAAGCAAGATCACGACCCATGGACAACAAGGTGACCACGAGCCAGCAATGTGCCCTCGGGGCAAATTGGGCCAATGGTATCCTGGGCTGCATGAGGTACAGCATTGCCAGCAGGTCAAGGGAGGAGATCCTTCCCCTCTAATCAGCACTGAGGAGGCCACACCCGGACTGCTGGGTCCACTGCTTGGATCCTTGGGACAAGAGCATGTCCAACAAAGGGCCATCAAGATGATTACAGGACTGCAGCATCTGTCACAGAAGGAGAGGCTGAGAGAGCTGGGACTGTTCAGCATGGAGAAGAGAAGGCTCAGGGGGGATCTTACGAATGTGTAGAAATACCTGATGGGAGGGTGTAAAGAATACAGAGCCAGATTCTTCTCAGTGGTGCCCAGTGGTAGGGCAAGAGACAACGATCACAAACTGAAATACAGGAAACTCCCTCTGAACATGAGAAGCCACTCTCACACTAAAGAAGTGTTTCAACATTGGAACAGGTTGCCCAGAAAGATTGTGGAGTCTCCATCCTTGGACAAACTCCAAATCCGCCTAGACATGGCCCTGAGCAACTTGCTTGGGGAGACCCTGCTTGAGCAGGGGAATTGGACTAGATGATCTCCAGAGGTTCCGTCCAACCTCAACTGTTCTGTGATTTTCAGTGTTTTTCAGTAATGGAACTAGGCAATAATTCCACTCTCCTTATAAGCAAATCATGTATGCACCCGATGTTGACTTCACTCACTGCCACACAAGCAATTATGGTAGGAACCAAGTTGGTATCCTAATTTCATATCAGTGACAACTTACTGAAGTTGACTGAATACCACTTGCCATGCCCCATCATACACTGGACATTCAAGAGCCTTGGAGATGACCTGCAAAATCCCTTCCCAGAACACTGTAACAATTCCAGCAGAATGGCAGTCTCCTACCAAAAAAAAAAAAAAGGGGGGGGGGGGAGAAAAAAAAAAGCGATATACTCTATTCATCCCCTAACACGTTTAAAGATGATACAAAAACATGCTACGCTATGAGGTGTGAGGGGTGTCCAATGCACAGGGCTCTTGAAGCATTATTTGAAAGTCATTCTCTCATTTTTACAGTCAGCTCATCATAGATCAGAAACTCCTTCTCCTGCCTGTGACCACTCACATCAGAAACAAAATACACCACAAGGAAGAAAAAGAGTGTAATTTGACTCTACCGCATAAAATGGATCATCTAAAGATCATCCAAACTGTGCTGTGAGAAAAAAAAAAAAAACTCATCTAAAGGAATAAGAACAATGGCAAACAACAAATGGAAAAAGAAGTCCTGTAATTCCTCCAAAATATGTTAATTACTACTAATAAGGCCATTAACATTTAAAAAAAATGACAAATGAAAGTATCTGTGCAAGTTCTTATTACTCCTAGTAATACTTTATCACAGCCTAAAATGAGAAAACTTTGTCCCTCATTAATATAATAACTCAGCAGAACTGTCTCAGGGAAAAACAACGGCAGGAAATAGAGCTGAAAAGAACCCCAAGAAATCATACACTCCATCCTTCTGCTGTGACTCAGGAGCTGTTTCTGCATCACATTATCTAATGGATAGTTTTCTGACCTGCTGCCAGGCCTTCAAACGTAGAAACTCCACTCACCCTCACGCAAGTGCTTCGCTCTTTTCCAGCAGCGATCCTATCCACCCTGCTCTGGCCACTTGCACCCCCCCTTAATTCAGTACAAGGCCTAGACTTTGTCATCACCACAGACATGGAGAATAGATTCTCCTTGCCTTTATCAGTACTCCTGGTAAGTGTAGGAATGAGGATCCAGGCCAGCAGACACTATCCTTCCAGGAACAGTATTATTAGGTTTGGTTTAAGATATAGCTTTACGCTTTTCTAGGCTGGAAAGAAGCTAGTAACGACCTCATTGCTTCTCATTCACTTGCAATACACATAAATTCAAGAGGCTACAACTACCTCTGTGATATGTTTATTCATGGACACCTCATACACAGAATCTGCTGCAGCACAAGATACTGTCATTGGATGTGAGCAAAAACTGAACTCTAAATGGCAGCCATCATCTCCATGGTCTACTTTGTGCAGCAAGGGGCTGTGCTCACAAAATAAGCATGGCACGTGATGCAGACAACTCTGCTCAGAGGCAAAAAGAGAAAAACCCCAGGAGGACAGAGAAGGATTTACAAAACTTTTATCTGAATGCTTAGGAAATTTTGGGTTGCTATTTGCTGCAGACATGGAAATTTGCTGTGTATCTGCATGGAGAAATAATGCCACTGAGCCATCCATTCTTCAGGCTGCTTTCCTGACTTCAGGAGCACTTTCAAACAGTCACAATGAGCAAGCTGAAAGCACAGGTAAAGCAATGTTTCTCTTTTACATTGCTATTTTCTTCTTTGCCTTCTTGTAGGATATTTTCCCCTCACCACAGTGAATTATGAGCAAGTTCACTGTTTAAGTATCAGAAAGAGATTTTAATTTTTGTGCATGTGTAAAATTTTCTCAGGGACGACACATGAAAAGCTGCAAGTCAGGATACACTGGTGTCTACATGGAAGCTCTTGGTGGATGAAATTCAGCTACTGCTCAGGATTAGAATTAACAGTTAAGGGTCCCTTGACATGTGTCTTTGCAGCTCTGCTCCAGGGGCACCACATTGCCACCAAGATCATGCGGTTCCTCTCGCAAAGCATTAAAGCCTGCTTGAAGACAATGTGAATTTTGTCAGTGAGTTTAGTGGGCGTGCGATCTCCATTCTGATTATGCGGTCACCTCCAGCAACAAGCTCTTGAACATGTGAGATGTGCACTGAGAACCATGCTCGGTGCACGGGGCCATAGTAAGCAATAGACTTCCTCGCTGCAGGGAAACATGACACACCTCCCTTGTACCATGGGCTTGCATGCCAGAAAATCAGCTGAGACAGCAAATAGAGGTACAAGGACCCAAATTCAAAACAATGAGAAACAACTGGATTTTCAAACAATAGGCAGCAGGCTGGTGGAGCGTCCTGTCCCAAGGTACTGCCTATGTTAAAAGGTGCCACAGGTTCAAGGACAGGGTGCACAAGCTCATGGTGGATAATTCAGCTGAGGATCACTCAGTAGAGAGAAAACATCTCTAGCTCAGGAAGTCCCTGAACTAAAAACAGTTAGAGAATGAGAATGATGAGAGAGTGTTGGGGCAGATGGTATATTTGCCTTGTACTTACACTTTCCTAAGGTATCTACTTTTGGCCAGTACCAGAAACAGGATACTGGGTCAGGCTGATCGCTGATTTGACCCCATGTAGACCTGTCCTCCTAGTCCTATGCCTGGCACATGGGATCTCAGAACAGGAAAAAGGCCCTACTCTAAGGCGATAATGTGAGAAACTGGTTCCCTTCTCCACTAGAAGGAGAAGTGAAACAAACAGTGTGAGCCACCCACGCCACACACAGGATCAGAAAGGTCTGTCTTTGTTTCTCAGTTCTTTCTGATAATGTAAACAAGAATACACTAACTTTAGTGGTGCAGGATGTAGGCAGAAATCTGCCTACCACCTTTGCAGAAAGGGACAGCCCAAACTAACATCTACATTACCGTGAGTAACAGCTTTTTGATAAGATTTTCCAAATATTATGTACCCTAGTTACCCAAACGGAAAGTTAACGAGTTGCAGACTTCCCAGTGGGGTCACCCTAGCTCAAGATCTTATAATCCTACCTGTCAAGTGATTTCCAGAATATAAGATGGAGATTTCAGTGGTGAGTGCAATCAGGCACCTTATCTAGCACAATGAGCATGATTTATGACTATTTTATGCAGATAGCCCTCATCCATCATTGTCACAACCGTAAGGGAATGTTTGTCAAAATCCTTTATTCTTCCCAAATCATATATCACCCAGGCTTTCTGTCCAATGACTTTGAGTTCTTGATTAGGACTTAGAGCAGCAAATAGCACAAAGCACTCCACACAATGACTTTTACAGCCTTTTATACTCTCCTACTGCTCTGGGCAGCCTATAAAATGACAGACCTTTTTTTCTTTTGAATGACAAACCCAATTCAATACAAAATGCAGATGTGAGAGTGCAGAGCCAGTTTTACAGGACTGATGAATAACAAATTTTGCTCTCTTTCTCTTTCACATTCCTATTCATGTTTAACATAAACACTTCCTTGCACCAAAATACTGCATTACAGACAATCCTCATGCTGATCAAACACAGAGGTGTTGTGTCTAGATCTGAAGCGAAAGCTGCTGGAGGCTGGCCATGCTGTGCGGAAGGCCCCCAGACACTTACCTAATTGTCTTCCCCACACATCCACTGTTGGAGAGGACTATGGGTTAGATGGTCCTTTCATCTGACCTGCTAGAGTCTAACCCTGTAATATCCTTTGAAACTGATTACAAACAACAGTGAAACTGGCTCCATAGACTACATTAAGATTCAGCTCTCCCTTGCTTATCAGATTGTAGTGAAGCTTTTCTGCCTACACAGCTGCAACTGTGCTGACTTCAACGCTAGCAACAAATGCTGCTGCATACTGAGGAGGTCTTAGTGCCACATGCAGCACCTTCTTTGCTCAGTACTTTCTCAGCTATGATCTGTTCCCATTAGGATCTCCTCCACGTTTGTCCTGCGTTTATTTGTAGCAAATGATTCCCTGTAGGCCTGCTATGCCAAACACCAAAAAAAGCTCCCACTCACTTGCAAGGCAGAAATTTTGTCTCTCTGTAATTTATTCTGCCTTTTGCATCTCCAGCCTAGAGGACAGAGCAATTTAAAACCATTTGCAATCTTTCTGCATTTTCAAATATCACATGCATACTAGACTAATCTTGTTGTCTCTTCCCCCATATACATTATTCGACTGGTGGCATCTGTAAGTGTATGTGAGAGGGACATTTATGTTGTTGTTTCTTCTTAGAACTAGAGCTGAAAGCTGAGTTCTTATATGGGGGTGAACCAGCCTGCATTTCTGTGAAGTCAACATAAATGGAAAATATTCTCTGATAAATGGAGACCTGTGATCTTCTCTGGTATACAGCAGAAAGAGTACAGGATGGGTAAAGTGAAATGCACAGGGAAACTCCACATTGCAGCTCATTCTCAGAAAGAAACCCTGTGTTCAGCTACGTAGCCTTGTTGCATAAAACTTTGGTCTGGTTCTGGTTGACTAGTAACATGATTAGCTTTTGGTCAGGGTAGTTTGTGTTTCCTTCCTGGAAAGCCATTCATTGTCAAGAAAGATATCTTCAATCTTTTTATTCCTCTCTGCTTTTTCCTACTTTTAAAATCCTTTCCCACTAAATTTTGGATGCTGTCTGCTCATGCATACATATGTTTTTCTCATCCATACTCCAGGTTTCCATATGAAAACCTGGCACCCTCTAAAATCTGTGCCAAGCTGTCTCATGAATCCTTGCTACGGGTCTCCAAACTAAGGTTGTGTTGCATCTCACAGGAGAACAATTTGCAACAATGTAATGCATACTTTGACCAGTATGGCAAAGATCCTAAAAACAATACCTGAGTAAGAGTGCTATTTATTACACTATGTAATGCTTTGCGCTTGCTGCTAGAAGGCTCCATAGCAAGATCATAGTATCAAATAATGGCTTCGGGTTACTGGTGGTTATGGCAGTTGTGGAACATTGCCAGTGTGGCTTTGATCAGCTTTATACGAACATGTCTACCAAAAAAAAAAAAAAATCAGGGTCCTAAATCCCAGGTTACACATGCGTAGTCCTCAGCTGCATGCATGACAGGTCAGCATGCACGATTTCACTGGGTCAAGTCATTAAAAGGCCAAAGAATTAAATTTGCTGTATAGCTAAAACTTCATTCACGACAACTGAAAAAAAAAAAGAGCAATTAATGACACCATAAGACTAAGATGTTTGCATTGGTATATTATGCTATACAAAGTGCAACTGGAGATGGGAAACCAGATGGAAAGAAACAAATATTTAAAATCACATTTATTTCTCAACTAGTCAGAACCCGAGGACAGGTTTTTTATTTCTATTCTTTGTCTGGACTAAAGGGAGATTTTTCCTGTAAATGCTTCTAAGAAAAGTTTATAAAGAAAACAGAATGGAGCACAGGGTGGGCTGGGAAGGTGGAAGCAGGGGCAGCTGAATAAATTCCTACCTTACCCTCATTTTCTCTGGGCAAGTCACTTGAACAGACTATTTCAATGTAATTTTAAGCCTCTGAGCTAGCTGGTTTGTAACAGCCAGGTCTCTCTGAAGTCACATAGGAAACTGAGTCATTGAATCTGCTGTGAGGATCAGAGCTCCAAAGACACTTAGGTATTAACAGCATGAGGCAAGAAGAGAATGAAAGAGGGAATTTTTCCCTCAGCACCTGAGAGAAATATTGGCTAAACACATCCAGCAGGTTGTTCAGATGCTTCGGTGCTGGATGCCAGATAGGTGGTGTGAAATGAAACTAGACAGTCTCTTATCTATCCTGCCCAATTCCCTCTACCTAAATTGTTGCTAGGGAAAATCCAGGTAATCCCAGGATCACAGAATCACAGAATCGTTTAGGTTGGAAGGGACCTCTGGAGATCATCTAGTCCAACCGCCCTGCTCAAGCAGGGTCACCTAGAGCATATTGCCCAGGATCACATCCAGACGGCTTTTGAATATCTCCAGCGAAGGAGACTCCACCACCTCTCTGGGCAACCTGTTCCAATGCTCTGTCACCCTCACAGTCAAGAAGTTTTTTCTCAGGTTCAGATGGAACTTCCTGTGGTTCAGTTTCTGCCCATTGCCTCTTGTCCTGTTGCTGGGCACCACGGAGAAGAGGCTGGCCTCATCCTCTTGACACTCCCCCTTCAGATACTTGTACATGTTGATGACATCCCCTTTCAATCTTCTCTTCTCCAGGCTGAACAGGCCCAGCTCTTGCAGTCTTTCTTCAGAGGAGAGGTGCTCCAGCCCTCTAATCATCTTGGTAGCCCTCCGCTGGACTCTCTCCAGTAGTGCCATGTCTCTCTTGTACTGGGGAGCCCAGAACTGGACACAGTACTCCAGGTGAGGCCTCCCCAGGGCTGAGCAGAGGGGCAGGATCACCTCCCTCCACCTGCTGGCAACACTCTGCCTAATGCACCCCAGCACACCCTTGGCCTTCTTGGCCACAAGGGCACACTGCTGGCTCATGTTTAACTTGTTGTCCACCAGCACTCCCAGGTCCTTCTCGGCAGAGCTACTTTCCAACAGGTCAACCCCCAGCCTGTACTGGTGCATGGGGTTATTCCTGCCTAGGTGCAGGACCTTGCACTTGCCTTTGTTGAACTTCAGCAGGTTCCTCTCCGCCCACCTCTCCAGCCTCTCCAGGTCCCTCTGCATGGCAGCACAGTCTTCTGGTGTGTTAGCCTCTCCCCCTAGTTTAGTATCATCAGCAAACTTGCTGAGGGTGCACTCTGTCCCTTCCTCCAGGTCATTGAGGAATATATTGAACAAGACTGGGCCCAGGACTGACCCCTGGGGGACACCACTAGCCACAGGCCTCCAACTAGACTTTGTGCCACTGACCACAACCCTCTGAGCTCGGCCATCCAGCCAGTTCTCAATCCACCTCACTGTCCACTCATCTAGCCCACACTTCCTGAGCTTACCTAGGAGGATGTGATGGGAGACAGTGTCCAAAGCCTTGCTGAAGTCCAGGGAGACAACATCCACTGCTCTCCCCTCATCTACCCAGCCAGTCATTCCGTCATAGAAGGCTATCAGATTGGTCAAGCAGGATTTCCCTTTGGTGAATCCATGCTGACTACTCCTGATCACCTTCTTGTCCTCCAGATGCTTAGTGAGGACGTCCAGGAGGAGCTGTTCCCTCACCTTTGCAGGGCTGGAGGGGAGGCTGACAGGCCTGGAGTTTCCTGGCTCCTCCTTCTTGCCCTTTTTGAAGACTGGCGTGACATTGGCTATCTTCCAGTCCTCAGGCACCTCTCCTAATTGCCATGACCTTTCAAAGATGATGGAGAGTGGCCTAGCGATAACATCCGCCAGCTCCCTCAGCATGCTCCCTCGTGGGTGCATCCCATCGGGGCCCATGGATTTGTGGATGTCAAGTTTAGACAAAAGATCTCTAACCTGATCCTCCTCAACCAAGGGAGAGTCTTCCTTTCCCCAGACTTTCTCTCTTGTCTCCAAGGTCTGGAATTCCTGAGGACTGGCCTTAGCAGTGAAGACTGAAACAAAGGCAGCATTCAATAACTCTGCCTTCTCTGTATCTTTTGTCACCAGGGCACCCGCCCCATTCAGCAGTGGGCCCACATTTTCCCTAGGCTTCCTTTTGCTATTGATGTATTTGAAGAAGGCCTTCTTGTTGTCCTTGACATCCCTTGCCAGATTTCATTCCGAATGGGCCTTAGCCTTTCTTGTCGCATCCCTGCACGCTCTGACAATGTCCCTGTATTCCTCCCAAGTGGCCTGTCCCCTTTTCCACATTCTGTACACTTCCTTCTTCTGTTGGAGTTTTGTCAGGAGTTCCTTGCTCATCCATGCAGGTCTCCTGCCCGCTTTGCTGGACTTCTTCCTCAGAGGGATGCACTGATCCTGAGCCTGGAGGAAGTGACGCTTGAATATTAACCAGCTTTCTTGGACCCCTCTTCCCTCCAGGGCCCTATCCCAGGAGATTCCCCTAAGTAGGTCCCTGAAGAGGCCAAAAATCAGCTCTCCAGCTGCAGTCAGGATGCATCACATCAAGTGAAATCAGCTGTACCCAAAGCTAACTTCAACAAGATTAAAAGTTTTGGGGCATCTTACCCCAAATGAACCTTGTTCAACACTTCCAACACCCCCTGGAGGAACCGGGACACAGACTATACTTGGTCCCATGAAGGAGGTCAGAACACCTCTGTGGCTTTCCCCCATCATCCGACACTCCTCCATGGAGGTATGACTTCAGCTGTGGATGGCTCCTTCTTCAGGGCATAGGCCTTAGGGTCTGCCTCCTTTGTTTGGGGTAATGGACTGGTTAATATAACATGTCCTCAGGAGGAAGACTGCTGCCAGCAGCAGCAGTCAGCATAAGCCATCAGTGGTCATTTTGTCCCTGTGTTGGCATCAAGACACATGGGCCACAGCACTGTGCTGACAGGATTTCACAGCCTGGTGGATGTTTCTGGGGCTGATATGGGAACCCTGAAGTCACCAACAAAACAGAGGCAATAAAGGGTGCCAGAGCACCTGTTAGTTCTTATGCCTTGGCTTTTCTTTCCCCAGTGCTTTTCAGAGCTTTTCTGTTTGGTGATAACCAGCATTTTCCCACATTTTCTACAGGCTCTTAGGAAACAAACTACAGCCTCCTGATGAGCTTGTCTTGTTAGAAACCATTCACCCACCTCTCAGAAATTATCCAAAGGTCTCCAGAGCTCTACACACCCCAGGCAAAAACCATGATCTACTCTCTTTCTGTAGCTAATGTTCTCATCTGTGAGGTACCACAGTAAATCCAACACAACCCCCTGTATCTTCATCTTGGCCTGCTTTCCTGGTGCAAGCTCTCTTTCACCTTCTCCTCCATGTCCATGACCAGCAGGTCCTCCAGCTGGTCACCAACAGCAGTGCACATCCAATGTGACAAGTGGGTAGGGCAAGCACTCAGGCAGCTCTGCAGCACAGGAGGCCGAGAGATGTGGCTGCACAGACTGGGAATGAGCCTGTTCCTCAGGGAAGGCATGGACCTGAGTCCTCCTAGTGAAAGAGGAGGCAGCTGTAATAGCCACAGTGCCTTCCAGTCTACCCTGGCAAAATATGGCACTGGGGCAGTTTGAAACTGCTCCAGGAATGTATCCCTGTAGTCCAGTAATACATTACTGCTCATGCTAGTAGCAGCCCACAAACTTGGTGCTGAGTTTCCACGGCCTCAGGAGTGAGGCTTGTTAAGCTTGCTGTATCTGAACTGTTCTTGTCTCTTCTGGAGCTTTGTTTATATTTGGGTTAGCTGTAATAGTGTTTTTTTTTTTTTTTTTTTCTGAAGACCAGCTGGCTATAGCTAATTTGCTTTACTTTTGCTTATCTTTGCATAGCACTGTCATAGTTTTTAAAAAGACAGTAGAAACAAGTAGCAATTAGGTATAGCACAGGGGAGTACAGGCTTGGCATGATACCAGGGGCCTTGAGAAGTGGAGACGCAGGACACTGTGAAAAGAGGCATGTGATAGAAGATGGGGCACAGGCTAGCACTGCAGATCACAGCTATAAACAATTTGCCAATGGTCAGTTAAAGAAATGCAGACCTGGAGATGGACAAAAACAGTTTTAGGGGTAACAAAGAGAACAAAGAACATGCAAATAAGGAAACATATACGGTTAATCTAAATGTGGCAAGGAGTTACACACCAGTGAAGAAAGAGCAAGATGTAGAAGTGTTTAGGAAATACAAAAAATGACCCAAACAAGAGCCTTAAGTGAGGAAGAAGCAGCCATCAACATCACCATCACATTCCTCATAGATAAGGATTCCAAATGGTGACAGCTTGATCCCATGCTCAACCAGACTGAAGCTATCGTCCGTAATACCCCAAAGGGCACTGAAAGGATAAGAGTAACACCAAGAAAAGGGGTTGATCCTAGGAATTGTGTGCATAAAGATTTTAACTGCATTATTACTGAGATTTTTTTTTCTGTATAGCAGTATTCATTTCTTTTTTTCCTTTTTCTGCAAGAATTAAATCTGAACTAATAATAATTCTTCAGCTAGACTATTAATAATTCAGTATACTAAGAATAAATTCTTAGCTTTACATATGCTTTCTTTGTTCTCTAAGAAGATTTTTGAGAGTAACAGAAGAGCATGCTGGATTTCTACTCAAGCTGCAGAACGGCACATGTCAAACCAGGGACAAGTTGTCCCCTGTAGTTCGCCTTCTCATTGCCTGCTGTCTGCAAGAGGACCCACATGAACCACTGCTGAGCGAACTTCAGATATCACAGGACCACAGAACTTCTCAGGTGGAAAAAGACCTCCAGAACACCCTCATCCGACCCTCACTGAGAGCAGGGCCAATGATGAATTTAGACCACGTGGCATCCTCCTGAAGCACATTTGCTTAAGCTGAATTTTCAGCCAAAAAACTGCAGAATATCCCCACTTTTATCTTCTTCCCTCATATGATGTCCCCATTTCCTCCTCCACTGTCCTTTGCCTGCTGCAGACTCATGCTCTCCTGTCACACGGACACTATCCCAGGTCCTTGGTAGCTGAGTGCATTTCAAAGCCAGCTGGGCTACTAGCTGCTATTTCAAAGATGAATCCCTGGGGCAAGATGGCAGCACCAGCAAGTCCTCTCCCATGCCTGTATCAGTCCTCTATCACCCCACACAGAGAGCAGGAAAGATAAGCCTTGGGGACACAGCTGGCCTTTAGTCAGGGTGGCAGGTTCCCTCTACTTACATCCCAGTGAGAAGGCTTCACCTTGGTGCTTTACCTTCATCTTCTGTGAAAAGCAGTAAAGACCTTCCCATCCTTTTGGAAAGTACTCTGAAAACTAATGAGCTCTAAATAAGAGTTTGGGACTCATTGTTACTACTGAAGGTGTGTCCAGTGCATGCAGGTCCCACCTAGGTCTTGCTAGTGTCTAAACAAGCGGCCTATTTTGTTGCTACTTATCAAAGCAGTAGCAAACCAGTGGCTACAATGTCCCAGCAGGAAGGACAGGCTCCAGACACTTTAATTCCAACTAATCACCAACCAGTGACTTTAGCACTGTCACTGCTATCAATATTTTGGGTCCACAGAACAATGTGGCAGAGGGATTTATGTACATCTACATAGTAATGGGCATAGTACGTATGCTGAAAGTAGAACATACAACATACTTATATGGGGTAAATAAATGAATGTAGAATTATACATGGAGTATTCTATTTACACCTGGGAGCTGAGGGTAGGGGGAGCCCTTTGATATAAGGGTATGTACTATAAGTTCCTGTAGTTGAAGGCAATAATGTTTTTTTTCAAATCGTAGGCCTTGGATAGTAGCCAAAATTAGCCAGGAATTATTATGACTTACTTTGTGCTGGATGAGGGTTATTTTTGACTCATTCTACAGCTTGTGTGGGGTCTACCTCAGGGAGCAATTCAGGCGGTGTAGAGGTTGATGAATCTGGTACTGTTCAGAAGATAGACGAATGGAGGACATCAGCTTTGGGAGCTGGAGGTTAAAGTTTAAATCCTTTTTTTTCTGAGTGGGGGGGTTGGTTTGTATTTGTTTTTGTTGTCATTTCTTTCCTTACAGGAAAGAAATTACAGGGTTCCCATTATAAGCTCCCCTAAAATACACAAAAATAAGGGTATCTGCAAGCTAATCATCCCTTCAGCCTCAATTCTGACCGGCAGCTATGTATCATGGTTTTAAATCTGCTGTGGAAAAGGACCTCCAAAGCACGACTGTATTTGAAGCAATAATGGGAGAGAGAGAGCAACCAAAGGAAGCTGAGGCATGATCTAGAACTGCGCCTGGAAGACTTTGTCATTGCACACTGTTTAGATGGGCCGAACAATAAATGTTTAAAATGAGAGGCTAACAGGCCTTTCTACTACCAAGAAGAAACATCAGTGGCTGCAAAAAGCACGGCTTAAAGTTTGCTTCGTAAAGGGGTATTCTGTGACTGTAGCCTGGACCTCCTTGAAAGTCTCAATACACCATGACTTTCAGTTTTTTCATTGTATACAATGAGAAAACAGTCCCAGTCTAGAAAAGGGAGTACATACATCCTTAAATTTTAACCCGTACCTTGCCTTACTGATGATAAATGGCTATGCTCATGTGTGAAACTTTGAAATACTTGTTTCTGCTATGGACTTGATCGAGCATATCCTGATAGGCCATAATTCCAAACATCTCCAGACTAAAGCCACAAATCGTCATCCAGGATCACAGGAATCACACTGATCTCCATCTTCCTATGTAAACTTCCCAATTACTCAGCTTGCAGAGAAATTCATGACTATTACTGAATTAAAACTTTCATTGCTAAGACAAGAACCAACAGAACTGTTAAAAGCTGATACTTTTTTTTTCCTTTGAAGTGTGTCTGTGGCAAAGCTGATAGACAGTGACTTAGAGAGAGAGAAAGAGAGAGAGAGAGATGGGAGAAACTGGAGAACAGCTAATGGCACCAAAATAGCTCTTTGAACTTTTGTTTTTGCTTAAAAAAAAAAAAAAAAACACAAAGCTCCAGCTTCAAACACAAGGAAGAAAGACAGAAAAACTACAGAGAGAAATCAGTTTGAGGTAAAGCCTTGCTGAGTGCCATGCCACAACAATCATTACCACCACCAGTAGGACAATTTGTTTAATTCTTGAATCACTTCAATTTCTTTTTTCCTTTGCAAACACCAAATTGATTCCTAGTTACCCACTTTTATTCCCTTGCTTTGTGAACACAATGCACTGTCCTCCAGTATATAATGAAAGGCAACAGATTTTTCCCCCCTTTCCTCCGCTGCTCTTCTCCCACCAACAGATAGGTGACTCTACACACAAGGGATCACTACACTGGCCACAACTGATGGAAAATCACATCTCCTCCTGAAAGCTGGCATGAAAACAGAGAGAGCAAAAGCCAAGGTTGCTACACGAAAGCTCAAATCTGATCTGAATCAGCCCACACCTGAAGTCAACTGGGAGTTTGGATACTTTTGCAGAATAGAGGTCAGAATTAAGAAGAGCTATCTGTCCCTTTTAGGCTGGAAATTTGACCTGCTGTTAGATTGGTGGGTGTGCTCAAAATGAATCTGTCACATGTCCGTTTGTGCCAGTTAGCTCAGTTTGAGGTAAGCACAACTGTAGCGGATAGGCAAAAAGAGGGGCTGTATGTCATATTCACAGTAGCTCCAGGCAACCACTCCAGAGACCTACTCTCACTGCAAGCCACTGCGGCCTTTTATCAGCAGTGAACAGTCCTTCTACGTTCCTACTTGTGCAGATAGCATCTCTCCTTCTTTCTCCTGTTTCCTCCTTTCTGATCTTCATTAGCTCCTGTATAAAAACAGACCTTTGCTGGTTCTGAGAAGGGTTCTGAATTTTTCCTCAGAAGGAACTGAGGAAATTGATGATCCATTTGAGAAGGACATAGCAAAAACAGGAATATCACCATTGTCATTCCTGCACATGAGGTACAGGAATATCCCTCCTCTGCTTGCCTTACCAGATAGCTTGCCTTTGTATTCACATGGCTGGAAGAACTGAAAGAAGTCCACCATAAGACATCCCCTTCTTGTTCCTGCCCTGGGGGAGTTTCTAGTTGTGCCACATTTTCTCCTTGTGTGGCCACAGTCTGAAAGGGAAGGTGTAAATATCCAGGAATGCTCAGGAAGGGCTGTGGTGGTAATTAAAATATAATATATTTGTGAGAGTCATATCCCTTAGCAATTTTCTCTTTAGTATCTTCAGTCCTAACTCCAGTGTAGGTCACCTGGACATACCATGGAGGAAGATGCCTGCTGCAGTGGTGTGGTTTCAACTTGTCATGTTTTGCCCAAAGGGAGTGGCTATGGAGAAGGGAGGCTAGAGGAAAAAGGAAATTTGTCAGGTACCTAGCTCACATTCTGAAGGCTACCTTCCAGTTTTGGAAATGAAAGCTATGAGATCTCTTTCCTTCCCACTTCACCTACCATAGCTTCAGATGCCTTCAGTGCAGGGAACACTCCCAGTAGCATGTCAGAAACACACCTTCCCTGCTTGTTGCTGTAATTCCTCCAGGAACTTGGTATACATGTGCAGCACTGAAAAAGGAAATGGCTTATGCTGAAAACACCTTCACTTCTACGAAAATGAAAGTAGCGTCCCTGAAAGACATAAGACCTCATCCATGCCTTCTCCCACATTGAATTGAGACTCAAATGCCTCTTGCTATAACTGACAAACATCACAACTTTAAGAAGACTTTCATCCTGCTAGAAGGCTTTAGTTTGCTCAGGAAGAGGGAGCTAAAATCCGTTAGACCAGACTGATGAGTACACAGACAGAAATAACAAGAGCAGTGCTAATATGCAACAGCCTGTTCCCTGCAATTATCAAGGATGTTACATGGCAGACAGCATATCAGAACACAGATAACAACTTGGCTTATTGGGTTTGAGTTTAACACCAATCATAAACATTTTGTGGATGCTTGGCCACCATTATTATCAAAATTCTAGAAGGTTAGAGGCTGACAATGCAAGATCAGTCAGGCTCCAGACTCCGCCGGCAGGATTTCTTCTCGCTCCTCCTCAAAGCTTTCTTCAGTCTTGCGACACCCATCATTCCATGCATCTGCCAAGTATTAACAGGGCAAACACAGGAACAAAAGAGTAAACTGTTACAATAAGGTTCTGGTTAGTGTACATGAAAGCAAGAACAGAACTTTTTCATCTTTTGTGCAAAGATTTCCAGACAACCTAGATTGGATCTGCAGCCATAGCCATGCAGGGCTTTTTTTTCAGCTGAGGAGACAATCCCAATGGAATCCACCTCAGCCAACATGGCCATCTTGAAGATCTGGTCAAGGAACATTGCCTGTAGTCTTTCTGCCTTGCTGAAGGCAAGCCAGCCTCTATGAGAGATACCTAAGAAGGCCAACACATATTGCTTTGTGGAGGGGATCTCAGAATCTGCCGGGAGTGTGCACAGCTTGCCAGCACACAAGGCAGAGCAATAGAGAAGGGCTATCTGTATCCATCAGGGTGTCTCCAAAAACAACAGCAACAGAAAGGCTTCTAGAGACCACTCGTGGCTTCTATTGCTAAGTCTGGAAGCTGACACACAACTGATCTGCTCTCAGGTTGCAAGGCTGTACTGAGGGAGGGTGTTCTACAAGGTCTATTCTTCTTTTAATTAATCCCTTGGATGACGGCATGCACACTTATCCCATTGTTGCAGTAGTGTAAGTATAAACCACATAATCTAAGGAAGTAAGAGAACCATGGCCTTTTATGAGACAAAATAGCTTGTACTACTTAGGAAAAAAAAAAGAAAGAAAAAAGAAAAGAGAAAAGAAAGGAGAGGAGAGGAGAGGAGAGGAGAGGAGAGGAGAGGAGAGGAGAGGAGAGGAGAGGAGAGGAGAGGAGAGGAGAGGAGAGGAGAGGAGAGGAGAGGAGAGGAGAGGAGAGGAGAGGAGAGGAGAGGAGAGGAGAGGAGAGGAGCTTTCAAGCCCACCAGACTATCTATTCTTTATCTAGATAACGGCAAGCTAAGAAGTCTTGCTCAAGAAAGCAGGACAAGAATTTTAAATGTTATTTAACAAACCAAAGAATAGCCTAAAACAGACCAGGCACAAAAACAAAGCTCTTCACCAAGAGATGAATATTCAAGTGCACAGATTCAAGTCAGGAAGCACAGACTCACCTAGCAGTTCTGGAGGAGCATGAGACAGAGATCTAAACTACAGTCACAGGTAAGGCGTGGAAAACCTTAGAAGAATGAAACTACATGAGGTCCTGTCCTACTTCTAAGATTGCAATGAGATGTAAATCTTTGCGGTGTGCAAGGAAATAGCTCATATTACAAATTAACGAGAGGTGCTGCTAAGTAAAACTCTTTCCCTCAGCCTGGCACAGTGCAAGTGTAATGCACAGCAAATCACCCTAATATTCTGAGTGATTATGGTCTCCCAAAAAATGTTTAAATGAGCTTCACCCTATTTTTTTTATTGGTGGCCAGAATACAAGGCGACACTATATTTCATCCTCCTGTAGCAAAGAAAACACCAGAGATCCCGTTGAAGACTTCATTATCACCCTTTGGGCTACAGAAGGCATACACACTCATAGGAAGAAGTTGTAAATGTTCCTCAGAACTGCTGAGATCTGCTTGAGGAAAGCACATTTAAAAAATGTTACATAATGGAACTGTGTTTCGTTAAAATGATGTGTGTTACTTTCCATTGTTAAGCTGCTCTATCAGTTTAAATGCTGTAATGGGCTTGTTCAGGAACTTCAACACTTCAGCTGGAAAGTTAAGCAGACAAGTCTGTCACAAGTTAATTAAGCTGAAGTTTAGATAACAATGAGCAGCTTTTCATTACAAATTTATTCTTCCGCTGAAACCCATTCAACTCTGCATCCATCAATGCCTCGGTGGTTGGCCGGCTTGTGGTGTACAGCCATATATCTGTGCTCCTCCTTACACATCTGATGCGGACCCCAGGAGCAGTGAAGCCATAGCACTATCAGTTTCCAGGCAGAGTGTCCCATGTTGAAGCCCACCCTACTTCTATCATGACACTACACTGGATAACCAAAGGCCAAGACCAGAAAAACCAATAATGATGCCACTGCCTGTCTCATTTGTTTGTATTTAGCTAACCGGCTGTACTTAGGCAATACCAGATACTAGACCTCCTCCTCACACAGTGGTGGCTACAGTCACCATTTCGGAAGAGAGGCATGTTGGTTCAGGCCTGCGCTCTCTGCTCACCAAATGACAAAACACAGCCATTGCACTATACATAAAGTTCTGTATAGGTATAAGCCAGACTGAGCTCATTCAAACCCAGAGGCCTGCTGACAGTCCGCATGGGCTGTGCGGAGAAAATGTCATTGAGAACCAGCAGTTGATGGTGTGCTGGGAATGGGGCTAATGGAGAAGAAACCTCTGATAAGGGGTTCAGGTGGTGGGTGAACAGAGAGAGAAAGCTCTGTGCTCACAGCTTCTGCTCTCCTGACACCTCTTTGGGGGCCCAGAATAAGCTATGATGCCACTGGGCCTTCCCATACTCACTGTGAAAAATGACCTAACCCAATAGGCCAGAAAGGGAGGAAATCCCTAGATAGGTAATGCTGTTACATTTACCAAACTGGTGTGAACCAATGACCACAGCCAGAAAAGCAGCAGCGAAAGGCAGCCAGCTGTCCAGATAGTCAATTACATGTGCTGCGCTCGCTGTCCTTGAGCAGCCAAGGCTACAAGGGTAAGCCAGATCCTCCAAGAAGATTATGTCAGTGCTGTTCTCTTCTCTTGCTGTCCCAGTATGTGCTTCTTGGTTTGTTTTTGAAGGCATGGGAACAGATTTGGATGAGAATAAAAAGCCTATTCTGCCCAACACAATTTATTTTTTTATGAAGAGCAGTTATTACATTTTAATACCACCTTACTGATTGACTCATGAGATGGCAAAGAGAATGGCAATAAGAACCTTCTGCTGGAAGCTCAGCTCCCTAAAGCATTTGCCATACATGAAAGCTCCTTCACTCCCCATCCTAGGTCAGGATTCACATTCCTGCCAAAGGCCACCATGCTCTTCTCCTTACAGCCAAGGTTAGGCCTTCTTTGGGGAGAGGTGCAAACACATTTTCCCAGTATAAATTGCTACAATTCCGCTGTGAATCCAGTTCTTCACAAAATTACACTGTCACTGTAAGCAGGGACAGAGCGTTCCAAGGATCGCTGGCTGTAAGATAGTTTGGTGGCATTAACCCTGAGATGTATGCTCCACTGGCAGTTCACACTAACTCTCTCGTCAGCACAGTGTGAATATTAGCCCTGTAATCCACACTGCTGTGCTGTGCAAATTCCTGGGGTATCGTTTATTCCTCCTCACTCTCTGTTGGGCCTGAGAAACACCTGGCTCTACATAACAGCAAGTCCCAGAACCTGGGTACATGTTTGCAAGTCAGCAGCAATGTAAAGAGGGGTAACAGCACCTTCTGCTTAGTGGCAGATAACGAGTGCTGAGCCCTGATATGAAACCACATTTGTTTCATTTCCTGCCTTCCATCACTATGCTCCACTCAACATCACCAGGTAGAGTAGATCCCAACATTTCCATGACACGCACACAGTAGCTTTGGCCATGCCAAATAGCATTCATGGCATGTTACTAAAATGTTGATAAACTCCTGCCGGCACCTCCTACAAGCTGTACTCTGAAAAATGCTTGTTCCTAGACAGTACATGAGAAAGTGACATCCCAACACTGTCAAGTAGCTAGAGAAGGGCAATTTACCGCTCTCTGCAGAGTGGTAGTATGGGCACAAATCACCAGGCGTCTTCAGAGAACAGGTAGACATGAACTTGAGTGACAAGGAGGACATCTGGGAAAGCATTATGAGGGCCAAGCCCTGCCTGCTCTTTCTCAAACCCAGGATGATGTGAGACATAACTGATTCTCTGGGAGTGAGTAAAACAAGCAGATCCTCTCCATTTGTTCTCAGGACACAGCTGCAGCACTGCAGTAGCTGAGACAAGCAATGCTGACAGGCACTACCCCTTAGAAGAGGAATATTCTGGCAGAGATATTCCGAACCTGGTGGATACATTTCAAGAAACTGTCCCCAAGCTCTTCCAGTAAGTGGTTTTAGCACTATCCTAGCACCAAATTAAAATAAAGAAAGAGAACATCCTGATGGGGGAGGTTTGTGAAAAGGAGGAAGGCTGTAAGATAAACAAATGTCCATGTCATTGACTGTTACCTGTTGAAAGAAGATTGAAAGCTACCCATGAAACGCTATATAAAAGCTCAACATGGAAGAGAGGCAGAAAAGCATCTCAGATGCTTACTCTCAGGCCAGGTGAAATCCAGCATGTTTTTCTCCTTAATGTTAGTCTGCTTTGACATTAAGGTAAAGGCCTTCCACTTCTCAAATTTATAGGACTGACTTTTCTCTTCTGTGGTATTTGTGACGAATCCCTCCCCATGGAGGAAAATTTCCCTATACACTTCATTCATTTGAACTGAGTGAAGATTTAAGACTGGCTTTTCTCTCTTGCTCTCCGTAAGTGACCTGCCCTTGGAGCAGATAAGACTCAACACCAATGAACACAGATGTCAGCTGGGTGTGGTGTCTCCCAGAATACTTACATGCTGCTTGCTCATCACCTCGCTCCCCTCTGATACAGGAAAGTTGAGCACAAATATAGGAACAAGGCTCTTGCCAGGCCTTTCTCCCTGAGCTCTTGTCTGATCCTTGAAGAACTTATTGACTTCCCCAGAGTATCAAAGGCAGATTTCAGCACAGGCAGATACTTCTTCCACGACCTGCTGAAGCCAAATGGGAATCCAGGCAGGGATGTAAGGGGAGGGTAGCATCGTTCTCGCACTTGGTAGAATAGACTTGGGAGCTCTCTCTGAGATCGCTTTCAGAGGCGGAAGTAACAAGTGAGCAGCAAGACAGCACATTACAGCTGAATTTCACAGAATCACAGAATCACACAGAATCCCCAAAAAGTTGAGATTGGAAGGGAACGCTGGAGATCATCTACTCCAACCCCTCTGCTCAAGCAGGGTCACCTAGAATATGTGGCCCAGGATTGTGTCCAGATGGCTTTTGAATATCTCCACCAAAGATGGAGACTCCACAACCTCTCGGGGCAACCTGTTCCAGTGCTCAGTCTCCCTCACAGTAAAGAAGTTTTGCCTCATGTTCAGCCATTCAGACAGCACCATCCTCTTTACATCCTTCCAACAGTTACTTATACACATCGATAAGATCCCTCCCTCAGTCTTCTCTGCTCCAGACCGAGCAGTCCCAGCTCTCTCAGTCTTTCCTTATATGACAGATGCTCCAGGCCCTTAGTCATCTTATTAGTCCTTTGCTGGATTCAGTCCAGGAGCTCCATGTCTCTCTTGTACTGGGAAGTCCAGATCCAGATACAGTACTCCAGGTGTGGCCTCACCAGGGCTGAGTAGAGGAGGAGGATCACCTCCCTCCACCTGCTGGCAACATTCGTCCTAATGTAACCCAGGATACCATTGGCCTTCTTGGCCACAAGGCCACATTGCTTCACTTGTTGTCCACCAGCACTCCCAGGTCCTCTCAGCAGAGCTGCTTTCCAGAAGGTCAACCCCCAGCCTGTACTGGTTATGTCTCCCTAGGTGCAGGACCCTGCACTTGCCTTTGTTGAACTTCAGGAGGTTCCTCTCTGCCCAACTCTCCAGCCTGTCCAGGTCCCTCTGCATGGCAGCACAGCCTTCTGGTGTGTCAGCCACTCCCCCCACTTTAGTATCATCTGCAAACTTGCTGAGGGTGCACTCTGTCCCTTCCTCCAGGTCACTGAGGAATACATTGAACAAGACTGGACCCAGGACTGACCCCTGGGGGACACCGCTAGCTACAGGCCTCCAACTAGACTTTGTGCCACTGACCACAACCCTCTGAGCTCGGCCATCCAGCCAGTTCTCAATCCACCTCACTGTCCACTCATCTAGCCCACACTTCCTGAGCTTACCTAGGAGGATGTGATGGGAGACAGTGTCCAAAGTCCTGCTGAAGTCCAGGGAGAAAACATCCACTCTTCTCTCCTCCTCTTCCCAGCCAGTCATTTCATCAGAGAAGGCTATCCGATTGGTCAAGCATGATTTCCCAAGCATGAATCCGTGCTGACTACTCCTAATCACCTTTTTATCCTTCACATGCATGGAGATGGCATCTCGGATGAGCAGGATGAGCTGCTCCAACTTAGTTAATGATGCTTGTCAGAGGGGGAAGGAGGGAGATTCCTCCATCTTGCCCTCAGGAAATGTGTTCACAGCATCAACCCCTCACATCAGCAGAGCTGGAAACAGCAGCAGAATGCTTTTACATCTGGCATAACTGTCATACCTGATGGTGCACATGACAACAGCACAAAGGCACTGCTCTAGATGATGCGAGCATGCAGTGAGAAGCAGGGCCAACCATCCAGCCCAAACAGACAGAAGGTGCTTCTCTGCCCACTTTGACTCCACGCATAAAATTGGTGCTAGTCCCATTTCCTTTGCTGCATGAATCTACCTGAAGAAGTGCAATTTGACTGCACATGTCTTCAGGGATTTTAGATCTCACTGGTTGCTTTACCTCCTTGGTCTTTAGGGGAAGAAGGCTTGGAGGAATTTTATTTTCCAGGTTGTCTTGCACTGAACACAAGATTTGCTTTTGTCCTGCCCCCCGAGATCACCAAAAGCAAGAGGAGGAAATAGCAGCTGGGGAAACAAATAGGACACTGAGCCAGTGTTAGTTTCCGTTAAACACAGTCTTTAGCATGAATCAAATGTCACGTAGCTTGGTTTTTATTTCTATTTAGCTGTCATTTCCTTTGCTCCAAGGATAATTACCAAACAAGTACATAGGGTGGATTGTGTTCAGCTGCAGTGTGGTCACTTACTCTGCAAACTCCTCCTGGATGACTTAGTTGCCCTTCTCATGGCTCTGATGATTTAAGAGTGTTTTTGCAGATACGTTAAAATTATAAATACTTCACCTACGCCACCTACGCCAATGTGTTTCATGAATTCACTTCAAATATAAGATGAACAAAGTTGTCACCGCATTTGCTGACTTTGGGCTTCTTTTGGATTTAATTCTCCTTTTATATCTCTTATAAATTAGACCCTTATCTTTTATTTCTCATCATGAAATGTACAACTTTTCTTGGAATCAGTGTTGCATTCCCCACTGCCAGCAAAGGCTATTGTAAGATGTCTATCACCCCAAAGCTGTTAAAACTAATGCCTTTCACTTAATCCCAACCATAATTTCCAGTTAACCGACAAGGTAAAAGATAAATAACTTTATCAACTCCAGTCTCTTTACATCTGCTTTATTCCCAACTGTAACACAACCGGTTATAATTGAGTTGCAGTTTAATCAACTAAGTGGGCCACCCCGTGAGGAAAAAAAAAAAAAAAAAAAAGGAGAATCTAGGTCGCTCTGTTCTCAAGACAACAAAATAGATAATTGCTTAACGTCAAAGCATCAGTGCTGCACTTGGGGATGTTTGAGATCTTATGTAACCAACACCACCTCTGGGTTAGCCAGCCTCTCCCTGTTAACATGCCATAAAGACCTCCTCTGTGCCCACCCAGCAGGAGAAATGGTCAGATCTGGCCCATCCTTTTCACACTTTCTGCGGAAATGAGAAATATTTCAAGCTATGAGGTTCTGAGGGGATGTTCATGGGTTGTATAAGGAAAGGGGGTGGTAAACTGTGATTATTTTCCTTGCAGTTGAAGGAAATAAATATAATAGAAATGTTGGTCTTCAGCTGCCATAGACCTGCAAACTTCTGTCAAAAGGGACAGGTCTAGAACAGCTGAAATTTATAACTGATGTTATGCTGTATCAGAGCAGCACCTATGAAGGCTCAGGACCCTGCTGTACAGAATCAAGCCCCAGATTTCACCAGATCATCCAGAGCTTGTCTTTGTTGGGCTAGATTAGCTCATTTGTTTTTTAATTAGAACTAATTTTGTAAGCTCATTAAAAAGGGCCTAGTCTTCTAAGGTATAACCCAAAATTCACATCAAAGTGAGCCCAAAATGAGTATCAGACAAATAACAACATAAGAATCAGCAATAATAGATCATGTCCACAGCTCAGAGAGAAAAAAACATTTCTTAACTCAGGGCAGGCAATTCTTGGTAGTCAGCTTGGGTTAAAACTGCAGTGATGCGAAGGCACTCTGAATTCAACCAGGGGAGAGAACTCAAGCTGTTAAGCAGACTTCACACTGTAGCTACTTTGTCATCACGTTAGCCAGTCAGGAAGGAGGACTCTCCTGCCTGTAGCAGAGATCAAGAGGATGCATTTTATCCATATATTTCAGACAATTGTCAACACAAATGCCAGCATAGCAGGGACTTATGCATACCCTTTTGGAGGAGAAGAACTGAGGCCCAGGAAGAAGCAGTATTGCCTGCAAAGCCTTACCAGATTATAGCTGGGAAGCAAAACCCAGACACCCCAGTCAAGCCCCTCAGCCAGGAGGTAAGTCTTTGTCTCCATGACAGGACAACTCTAGTCACGTGACCAGAAAAGGGAGCACCTTCGCACCCAGTGAGGGTACTTGGTGCTCAGAGATAGGAGAATTTTATCAGGATCTCTTCATGGCAGAGGGCTCCCAGGCAGTACAAGAGATCCACTATCAGCAGGTAGTGCCAGAAACTCCCTCCTCTCTTCCTGAAGTCAACATTGTGCTAAGGAGGTCATCTGGAATGCTACCATCCATCTCTGTGCCTTTGCTGAAGGCTTCCTTTGGGTAAGCACTCCCAAAGCAGTCCGGAGCTGAGGGGACTTTGGTGGGTGTTGGTGAGCAGCGGCCGGGATAGAGCCCCACCATGCTGCAGGAGACCTGTGAGCCCAAGGGTGGACTCGTAGCTTTCACCTGCCTCTTCTCGTGGGTTGTAGGCTGCCACAACACTCCCAGAGTACTTACCTAGGCAGATATGTTCGTCCATATCTGAATATAAACCTGACCCAGGATAATGCCACGATACAGAGCAGGAGCATAAAGTGAAGTCTGAGTCTAACAATCTGCCATCACAGGTAACATAGTAAATATTGGTATTGACAAAGGCACAGAAGAGCTTTTCTCAGATAACTTTGAGGAGGATCCACAGGAACACCTAGTTCTGAAATGACTTAATTTTCAACTGAAGTGTGAAACAGACAAGACTTTTCCTGCAGGATAAAAGAACAAATATATTGAAAACAGCAGTGCAGGAATACTTGCCTCCATGTGAACTGCAGGTAGAAATAATAATGAGACCATACATAGAAATAGAAGACAAAAAAAGATAAAAAAAAAAATCGAAAAGGAGCTGACAGGTAGATTGAAAAGGTCTCAGGACCCGGTTTAAAAATACAAGGTCCAATTCACAGGTTAGCCAGCTGGAAGGGCTCATTGAGGCACAGGCTCATTGGGGCACAGGTTGCATCCCTGTTATCACAGAGAGAATTTCAAGCTATGGTTGCTACACAAAGCCCAAAATCTCTGACAGGGCCAAAACACCAGTGACAGAAAAAAAACATCCTGTACTGCTGTGAGCTTCACCCAGGAGAATCAACATGCCCAGCTGTACTAGAAATGGCTTTTCAAATCCACTAAATCCTCTGAAATAAAATCACTTCCAGCCTGAATCTGACAGCTGATTCCAGATCATCCTTTGAGCTGTGATATGATACAGTTGGCCAAACTCTACTTGGCCGCCACGAACATGGCAAGGCTTTCAGGTCCTCAGGGAAGGCAGATCTCATGCCGCTCTAGGGTAACCTCTCCCAGCAGCACAACCACTAGTTCCTGCAAGCCCCTGGACCCCAGCAGAGCCCATCTTATCCTGGAGCAACACCACAGCTCGGAGTAAAACCTAAACCTCTTTTAGAGAGAATTTTGTTATTGCAAAGTTTCTTACAAATGATCAGTTGAAGGAGTTGTCTGTTTTTCAGAAGTCCCACCTCACTGGCACTATCTCTGTGGCAGGTACAATTACACTGATAAACAATCTAAAATCCACCTGTGAACTAGTTTCCATTCCCTCCCACCTTTCCCAACAGCAGGCTCCCCCAGCACCTCCCTCCTCTTCCACTTGCCAGAAGCCTCTTCTAATTCCTGACTCCAGTGTCCCCATGACCAATTTACCCCTATTATTCTTCTACCAGTATTGTCTTTCACCTTAGCTTTTCCCTCACTGGAGTGTTTACTTCTTTCATGTACTTAGAGAGAGCAGCTGTGTCCTCTTTTGACCTTTTTCCTCAGCATTTTTAATGCATCTCTGTGTAACTATAAATTTCCACTTTTGTGGTCCTTTTAATGTGTCACTGTGCAGCGTGGCTGACATGGAACAGGAAGGGCTGATCTTAAAAGAATGCAGTAGGAAAAATACAGAGGAGAAAGTCGTAATAGTCAAAGGAAAAGAATTCTAGAAACATAGAATTCCGAAAAAAAATAATGAAAATACATTTGTCCACCTTTAATGAAGGGTTTTTTAAAGGAAAAAACATTAAGATTTCTTGTATTTAAAGAAAAGAAATATGAAGGAAACTGTGAGCATGAGAAATTGGTTCATTCACAATGAACAAAACATTTCACTCTGAGATTTAGAGCCAGTCATTGATTTTTTTTTCCTCCTTTTGTTATTGAGGGAACTAACAAATACATAATTCTGCTATACTTTTGAGCTTTTATGTTTCAACAAAAATTTGGAGGCTTAAACTGACCTCCCAATACAAATGCTTGAATCAACTTGTCATCCCGTATCAGCCCTGGAAAGAGGGCAGAGCTGCCTCTCTGGAAATGCTACTGGGAAATGGACCACCGTTCTCACAAATGTATGATTGATGAGGAGGTAGAAAAGTTGCTAGCAATGCATCCGACTGGGGAAAGCTCATTTTAAAGGGGCCTGAAAAAAATCTGGTGAAGCTCAGCTATGTCTGAAGGCAATGAGAAAATTGCCATGAATTCCTATAGGATAGACTAGATCCTAGAAATTAATACTGCTAGCGCCACCAAATATCGCTAGCTGTGTTCGTTCTTGATAATGATGTCAGGGAAGAGTGACATGTATGCATTTAATTTCAGTATAAAATAAATGGCTTTCAAAGATTAAAAACATAGCTGTTTGAGAATCATGTCTTAGTCCCACTTAGGCTTTCAAGTTTGTGTTGAGGGTCTTCTTCCTGGGTGCAAAGAATACACAAACTGTGTATTTTAAAAAAGATTCTTATGAAAAAATACATATTTTAGTAAAATTTGTCTAAAGTCCTCCTGTGAATTAAAGTTTTAATTAACACATGCATTTTCAAGGAATTTAATGAACACATAAAACAGGTGTTAGAAGAGAGGAGACCAAGCAATCCAATGCATTTTCTCCCTCTTCAAGTGGCAGTCTTAGACCAGGTACAGTATTATGGTGGAGGGAAGGCAGAAGGAGTAAGAAAGTTTCACTGCCAACATCAAGGCAAGGACACACTTCCAAGCCCCTTAAGTTTGCAGATTCAGCTCTTCCCCATAAGAGGGAGGAAGGAGTGACTGAAGGAGGAAAAAAAAAAAAAAAAAAAAAGATGTTCCCATCCCACAGAGAGGACAGCAGTGTTTAGGTGCGGTGAGTCTTTACTCTGTTCCACTCAGGGGAGCCACACGCTGCTTCCTGTGCTGGAAGGCTGGGAGAGCCACCATCTAACCCTGGGAGTAAGTGACCTTCCTAAAGACACCCAGCCTTCTCCCACAGTTGAGGCCAGCAGCCTGGAAAACCATCTCCCACTCAGCTACCTTGACCACAAGGCTCAAAATTCCTTTTTAACCAGTCAGCCTTGCCCATTCTCTCCAACGGAAAAGAAAAGGCAGATCCAGGGAGAGAGAGACACAGACAGCTCAGCCATTTGGCCGTCTAAGAGTTGACGCACATTTCTTTCCCACACCTTTCCCTTTAAGTGCTGTCTGCCTTCCCCTTCATTTCTCCCATTCTGTCAGGTGAAGAGTTATCAAAAGGGCTCCACAAGCTCAGACTCGGCTTCTTTGTTTCTTTCCTTAATTTATTTTCACAGACGATATTTCACAGGCCTTTGAATTCAACATTCCTGCTGATGCTGCATGTTTGACATTGCTTCAAGGTCAATATCACTACAAATAAGCCACAAGATTCAAGTCATGCTGCAAATCCATGATGAGTAGCTGGTAAGCAGCTTCATTCTTTTAGGTAATGACAAATGCAAATTGTAATAAGATTCACATCAAAAGTCAGCAGATTAAATTTACTTGTTTGTATAAATGCATTTCTGCAGTGACAGAGTCCAACCCATTTGAAATCATCTCATTTAAAACAGCAGAATAAATTAATTTTTGTACTGTACAGTGTGATCATACATTTGCTCCTAATAGAACGACCTGACTTGCTTAAACTATTGTGTTTCTAATATGCACAGTGATTCTTATAGATATTAGGAAGATCACTAGTAACCTCCACCATGCTAGTGATCACAGCTGTTACCAGCCACTAAAGCAAACGTGCAAGAAACAGAGAACTGGCTGCAGGCAAGCTTTTGCAACAGAGCTGTACATGAGAGAATAAGATGGCAATCAACATACTTAAAGCCACAATTTAGTGAGCATTTAAGGTTCTGCGCAGCCTTGAGCAGGCACTTGATCTCAACACAGAAAACGAGCACATGCAGCCAACTCTGAGTTGCAGGCTCCCTAGAAGCAGGGGTCTGGGGCTAGGACGGAGTGTTCATTGTCCTGCCACTGAAGTGGGATGATGAGAGGAGAAATTTCAGCAGCTTTGAGAGACTACTGTCCACAGCCATCACTTCTCAAACCATACGGGCAGAGATGGGTCTGAGGCACTGCTGATCCCCATCCTAGAGGACACTAAGATGCACACCTGCCTCTGAGTCTCAGAACCAGCCACTGTTCCCATTCCTTCCCCTCTGAGCTTTACCACTTAAAGTTTGAAGTGGGGAGCCCAATGTTCAAACAGAAGGTATGCACATGGGTACAGCCCCCCCATGACAGGAGCCAAGTCAGTGGCAACACTAGTAAAGATCCACCCCTTCCTTGCTGCCAGCTTTTCCTGAATCCTATATTCTCTCTCTTCCAGGCCTCCTAAATGCTTTAGTGGCCCTCTACAATTTCTGGAGGACTTCTAAGCCCTCTGCAACTACCATAGATTTCCTGTTGCAATTTCCCATGCAATAAGACGCATGGGAATGCATCCCATTGTGGCTGCTGTAGGAGTGAAGAGATTCCTGTCCTCCAAAGGGCTGGGTGCCTGTTCTCCCTTAAGAATGAAGACCCTTTGCAAAGACTGCCAAAGCATTTTGGAACCCTGCATATTACTACAGAGCTAACGATCACTGACAGTCCATACCTTCTCAGTTTAGCCAGATTTCTAAACCCATCAGTAGCCCTAATTAAACCACACAGCTCTCCCATCCAGAGCAGCATTCATACATACCAGCCTTCTCTGATGGCTGTGCTTGCATCAGCAGATGAGGAAATGAACAGATCTCCACAGCTAACAGCTGGAGCTGCTACAGCCTGAACTTCCTCCTCACCATGGTCTGACATAAAAGGCAAATGAGTAGCTCACATTCAGCACATCTGCAGAGTCCTGTTATCACCAGGAAAGCCTAAATAACAACGATGCATCATGCACTGGGCTCATGCCCAGCTCCACATCTGCTGCTGCAAATAACGTTTCCTGTGCAACAGAGGATAAAAATACAGTGCTGACACAGTAAATTTGTGCTGATATTATGCAGCTGGCAAGAACACTCCATTTTTCTCTGGCCCCCATGAGGGACAACTTTCATTACCACAGAGGAAAAAAAAAGAGCCAAAGAGTCAGGTGCGCAGCAACAGATCTTGGCACGAAAAGAATGTAGAGCTTTCTTCAAAGAGGAGAAGATGGATATCTTCCTTCAAAGATGACAAATCAAAGAGAAGTAAATATTGGCTGTGTGTTTTATTCTGCCATGATTGAATCACAAATGAACTCCTTAAAGCATGGGAAGCTTCCTCATTTCTCCCTTTCTCCCCTTTTTAAGAGGGGAAGCTTCTTCCTTTTCCAAGCAGGCTCTTAGGAAGCAGATGCTCAGTAGGAGAAGTCTGAATTCAGCTTTTTGTGGTGCTAGAATCAGCACGCTGAAAGTACCTCCACTCCTGCAAGGATACTAAATAAGCACTCTGCTCTCCATACTGGCTTGCAGATAGAACAAATAGAAGTAAGATCCCAGCAGACCACGCAGGCAGGGTCATGATTCCAATGGCAACAGCCCCAACAGGGCCAAGCAAACATAAAGGCAAGTTTCCTGAAGAAAGGCACAGAGAAAAAAAAAAAGTTGGATTTTGTCAATTTTACTCCTCCTCTTGATTCGACTCATGGATCAAATCAAAATCAGCTGACTGACACAGTTGCTTCACTGGTATCATCTTCACAGTCAATGATCTGCTTCCTCAGAAAATATCTTCCTCCTCGGTTTTAACGGGAATTCCTGAAGAGCAAGTCAAATCCTACATTGGAAGATCTGGCATCAAATAAAGGAACAAGGAAGATCCAGAGCTGGTTCAAACTAATGAGTCTTGCAAAGCTATAGAACTCATGTTTTGACATGTATTTTGGAAGCATCTACATCTACATGAGATCTCTTTGGGGTTAAGGCTGTCGTTTTCCTTTCTATCCAGGTCTTGACAATAGACATCGTGATATCGCTTGCTATAACCTGATTTCTCAAACAAAATCTCTTTGCCAGCAGTATAAATTAGAAAAAATAAAGCCGTTAAAACCATTCCTTCTGAAAAATGTATCCACCAGATATTAGCACTGCCTTTTCATCTTCTAAACATCATTATAATGCACATAGTCCAAGTATCAGATATAGAAAATAGATCCAGAAGATAATAAGCCACCAGCACAAGCATACTGCAAAGGTATGCATACTGCACAGGTGCAGCCTTCATTTTATCCTGTCCAAGAACAAAGGTAGATGGGTTTCCAACATCCACCAAATGCCACTCTGGGCTGCAGTTCTCCTCTCTCATCTCTGAGAACCTCCAGCCTTCGTGATTTGGAAGCACCTGACTCCAAAGTCAAAGACCTCACGTATCATGAGTCACAAGGATTACAGGCAAAGGAGACCCCACCAGTAAACAGCACCCAGAGAATGATTCTTCTAGCAGGTCTTCTTGGTACCATAACTTGCAGTCCTGACTTTCGGTTTCTGTCCTGCTCCAGGACCTTACATGTTAACATCAACAGTGGGGCTTAGTTTAGTTGATGCGCAACGTCCCAGAGGAGGAGGAAAGGCTCAGCCGATGCTCTCTCACAAATATGAGAGACAGAGGCTGAGCCAGAGGAGAAGGCAGGAACCACTATGTGAATGCTACTCTGTGCTACCCTGGGCAGGTCTGTGTTGCCTCTAGCTGCATGCAATCTCCCTGTCTTTTCCAGGACAAATTAAGGACTTCCCATGCCACAAGCAAGTGGAGCGAGCCAAATACAACAGCAAAATATTCACTTCATAACACATGTAGAAGTCAGCTGTTAAGATGTCATTAAACACTACAGTACCGTTTCCACCCAGGCTTATCGGCCATTCAAACATACGCGCATCTTCACTGATGTAAGCTTAGCACAGGGGCTGCTTTTTCAGAGCTTACGGACAGTGGCTTAAATCCCTGCTCAACTGCCTGCCCCACTTCAAGAAAAAGACAGATCCCTCTGTATTGAAATTTGTGGTATACACTGCTGAATCA
The DNA here is from genome assembly GCF_040807025.1 of Struthio camelus. Lineage (NCBI taxonomy): Eukaryota > Metazoa > Chordata > Aves > Struthioniformes > Struthionidae > Struthio > Struthio camelus. Next base: position 1,105,275 of record NC_090982.1, on the reverse strand, counting down.
GAGCTGCAGTTATAAGAAGTGACATAGGCAGTCCCCTCACCAACACATTCCAGGTTGAAATCTGGTTGCGTGTGTCCTTCTGCCCACAGTATTTTCCATATCCTTATGAATCAAAACAAGTCTCCACTGAATCCCAGCAGATAAAAAAGCGAATGCCCAGCAGCAGCAATTCACTGACAACAAAACAGGAATACAGCCCAGTGAATATCTAATCAGAAAACAAATCTGCTTCCCTTCCTGAGCAAGGCTGGTGATGCACAATAAATTCAAGGGCTACCAGCAGCATAGGGAAGGAATTCAGACAGATGATCCCATCTCAGGCAAATCTCTCCCCTCCTCTGAATGGGCTTTTCCCTTGCCTTTTTCCACACGAAAATGCCCCACTCCTCAGCCCTCAAGCCTCCCAGTAAAACAACAGGAGCCAGCAGGAGCTCCATGAAGTGTCTCTTCTGCTTCCGTCCAGTTTCCTTGTATAAGACTGTGCCCAAACCACCAATGGTGAAGGAAATGAGCCAGTGTAGCATATAATGAGGCAGTTCATTGCGCTTGCACCTGTTGCTTCCCCTTGCTCTCACAAAGACAGCCACAGCAGAGGTAAGCAATGCCCAGTGAAAAGTGCCATGACTATATTTCTCAAGGGACCATTTCAAGGCCTCCACCTGAGGCTTCTTCTGGGGAAGTCAGACATCTTGGTCTACTAATCATGAGTCCAATGCTCCAGAACTCTGATCTGGATTGGCAAACAGCATTCTTGCTGTAAAATGCAACCACCCAGTTTGCTTACTGAACTTGCTGACCTGCAGCTTTCTGGTCCGTCACAGGAACAGGACAAATGAGCAATCACCATGGCTACACACCTATGCCTATGCATGCTGGTGTGGCAGGGATCTAGTCAAGGCAGGGGGGTAAAACGTTCCTTTGCTATCTTCTCCCACTTCTCTGAAAACAGAAGTCATAATTTCAAGCCCTTAGATTTCCTCTCACTATTTTCTTCTTGCTGTCCCACACTGCTAATTAGCATCGCAATTGTATTTAAGATCTCTGGTGCCTGTACTGTCACGCACGCAATAGATGAAGTGGCTTTCACACACGGCTCTAAGAGATCTGAAGAGCATCAAAAGGGCCACGAAAGCCAATTGGCCAAATTAGCTAATATTTGGCACTGCTCTTCCCGGATCTCTGTCCCAACTGTGGAAGATAGGGGCAGGCTTAAAGAGAGCAAAGATTTGCAAAGAAAAAGATGTACTTCAAGCCTGTCCAATAGTCACACAAAGCCCCCTCTGCTGGCATTAGCAGCACAATCCCAGTGCTGCTGGGACACATCAGAGGATAGCCTCCACTGCAGAGAAACAGCAGGTTTCCACGAACACCCTTAACCAGGAGGCAGGGAAAGACAACATCCTACGTCAGCAATACAATTTCTCACCAAACTGATTCCACCAAGCCTAAATCCCCCGAATTCCCGCAGACTCCTAAGCAAAGCGAGCCTACACAGCATAACTACCATTCCTTGCCTGCCAGCCTGGGACTTGTCGCCTTTCAAAATACTTTCCTGACATTTTCCCCTCTGATTATAAATTCTCCAAGGCAAAGTAAATCTGATCTATTAGATACATTAGACACCATTAGAGACAGAGGAAATAACTCCAGGGTTTGCTTTAAAGGCAATGGCCAAAATCCCCAGTGAGTGCTTTGCTAAGGCTGCCGTTTATTATTATTTTAGCAAAGTTTGAGACGTTGTCTTCCTCAGGAAGGAGAGCAAGGTTGGCGGGGGGAGAGGAGGAGGAAGCAGTTTTCTCGCCAGTGCCCCCTTTGATCATTCCAGCAGAAAGCAACTTGGTCCCCGGATCCTCACATACTTCAGAGCCCTTCTCAGTCCCAGCAGGAAGAGACTCTCCTGGCAAAAGCACCCCACCTGCAAGTGGGCGTCAGGCTATGACAAGCTCTGGCCTGAGCCCCGCTTTAGTGCTAGATGCTGGAGAGAGAAAATGCCATGCACACAGTACTCAGACAAGGAAACCCAATTGCCTCCCTGCCTCTGTGAGGTGTCCCCAGCTGGATCTGAGGTAGCAAAAGGGTTAAGCTGTCACAGTGGTAGATAACCTGCAGGCAGTATATAACAGACCTAATTCTCTACAAGTTGGAGGGGATTTTATTGACAACACTGGCAACATCTTTTCTTCCATGAATGCAAGAAAAGATTTTAAGCCTGGGATAAGTACTTCTGCACCATTCAAAACAACGAACCAACCAACCAAACCACAAGCAAACAGCAAAAGCAGTTCAGGAGGGCTCTGGGGAAAGCCACATTAAATTGAAATCAAAGGGCCAACAAATGCACAGGAAGATCTCCCCAAAGCTGACCTAATGAAAACGCTCACTAGCGGATCACACAAGGTATCCTACCCAAAGCAAGCCTGTCACCCACCAGAGGCTGCATGTTTCTGTCAGTGTGTGCACCTCCATGTATCCTTGGCTGTCAGAACTGAGGGATCGCGTGTGCAAAGAAGGATCTGGGTCCATTAGTTAAGGAAGCAAACTGTAACCTGGCTTGCTGCGCCAATGTGGCCAGGGCACATTCTTGCATCAATTGGGGATTTAACACTGCATGGGAAACTGGTGCCCAAGAGCACCTTGACTTTCCAGAGTACATCAGCCCTGGTAATCCCCGTTTTGCCTCTTTGAAAGCACATACAACATAAAAATAGGTCTCTGCTTAATTAACTTTTTCTGGTTTTTACCACCCTGCAGAGGCTCCACCTGTATCAAGTAAGTGGGCAAGTTCCAGACACATTTTGCTAACACAGTGAGCCCTCTGGCAGAGGAGCCAGTGCCTCACATAGCATCTTGTTTGAGACCTCTGAAACTCATAATTCACCAACAGACGCTTTTTGAACCTGCCTTCTCAGCAGCTCGCATTATAAAGCAAATCCTGACCCTGGCATGCAACATTATGTTAGAGTGGATGTCTGCCCAGAGTAAATGCTCCTTAGCAAGGGCAGACACTGCTTCCAAATCCTGTTAGTTACTAAGCCACAAGAAAAGGCATGCATCGCAATTTTTACTCCTTTGCTGCAACCCTCCTCCCGCTGCCTTTAACTGCAGTCACTAAGCAGTTACTTCCCTTTAATGGATTCTCCCATCTCCAGCTGCACAGGCAAGATCTCCAGTTTGTAGGTACCCTTGTTCTCCTCAGTGTAAGCAACTTCATTCACACTATAGCTAATGGTGCAAAATCTGTCCTTCACAAAATTACTTCTCTTTCAAAATAAACACCGAAGAGTAATGAAATGGAACAGTACTATCATAAGGACACATATCAGCTTGCATAGCTTCAATCCTGCTATTTTGTGCAATTAAAGCGGAACCTTTCTTCTTCTTCAGTTTGACCTTCAAAAACACCCCAACCAAAGCTTGGAATGCTTGCTCTGCTCTTTACTACAAGATCTTGCTACTTGGTGAAAAAGCAGTTCCTTTTCCTTTGAAGATGAAAACCATGTTTCTATGCCTTGGAAGGGACTCCTGCAGTCAAAGTATCTATCAGGTGTTGAAACTGTCCATGACATCAGTTAAACCAAGCATGAAACATGTAAGAAACATACTCTGAGCCCCATGGCTCTATAGTTTCTCCAGAGGAAAACGCATAGAAAAAACCACATACATTATACAGTGGGGGTGGGGGGAGTGGGGGATCAGAATCTCCTCATTGACTTCCTCTCAGGCCAACCATTCCAGCTCCCTGCAGGAACCTGTATTCATCATTCAGTGAGAGTCTTGTTTTGACTGAACATTCAAGCCAAGCAGCCCAGGAAGGGACCATAATTGCAAGAGAAAGAAGGAATCTCATTCACAAGTACTTCTGTGTTGTTTTCCTTTTCACCCCCCCCCACCACTTTCCCTCCTCCCCCCCCATTTTTAGGTTAAAACAACTTATCACATATAGAAGGAAACAAACTGAAATTACATTAAAGGTCTGCCTCAAATCCAGGTAGGGCAAGTGGGTGCCGAGGGTTAATTTATAATTATTTCCCTGCTCATTGCAGCAATATTGTTAAAAATAACTCCTCTAACACGAAGTACAGCAGCATCTGCACTGTCTTTACTTTGGTTTGGCTGAAGTTTGGTGGGGGGAGCGAAAAGGGGTTCCCACACACATCAAACGCTACTCTTATTTTTGAGTGTGCTCTGACTAAACCTGCCTGCAGCCCTTGCAAGACCTGCCTTAGGCATGGTAGGACATGAAGCAGAGCAGGACCCACACAATGCATAGCGGGTACTAGCAGCCAGCTAGTACCTGGCTAGGCACTACCCAGGGCCTGAGCACCTCGTGTGGCAGGTCTCTCCCCTGACGCACGGCTTTGGTCTCTGCGTGTTGCTGCCCTCTCCTGCTCAGATTGCTCAGATACTTGGCTCTGAGGCCGCAAATCAGTGACCAGGACGCTGCTGGGTCCCCAAACAGCTCTTCCAGCTGCAGACCCTACTGGAGGCTGTCAGAGGTCCATCCTCTCTCTCAGCTGGGGGTGGGGGGGGAGGGGAGGAGGAGGAAATCTGTGGCTCCCCCAGTGCCAACCACACTTACCTCCTAAAGCTTGTTTCATAACAAAATCCATGGCGATGGCTTAGGGGTTGCTGCCCGGTTTCACAACTGACATGCAAGGAGAGCAGGAATCCTGTCCTTGGAGGGCAGCCTGTGAGGAGACACCAACATCAAGAGAGGAACAGTGTCTCCTGGAGGAAGGATCTCTCAGCTTGCCCAGCCCAGACCTGCGGTCATCCCTCCCCGCAGCCTTCCTCCAAGTTTCCCACCCCGAGGCGTGCAGAGCCCGGCTGGCAGGACAGGGCACCCCAGCACGGGGGGGGGGCAAAGCAGCACCAGGGCAGGGTGGGGACACGGCAGACCCCCCCCGTGCAGGGCTGTCCCGAGGGGAGCGCTCCGGCGGCCAGCCCGCGGCGTTCAAGCGGGGCAACTTTCCGCCTCCCCGCCTGCCTGCCTCCCCCTGCAGCTCGCCCGCTGCGTCGGGGGCCGCCGCGGGGGCGTTTGAAGGTGAAGCGCCCCGCAAAGCCGGGCAGGTGCTGCGCGCCCGGGTGCAGCCGGCCGGCGGGGCGCAAAGCGCGGGGCAGGGCCCCCTCGCCAAAGCATCCCCTCTCCCGGCGGAAACCCCCCGGGGCAACGCCAGCGGGGGCTGCACCTTCCCCGCAGGACGGAGTGGGACCGCCCGGCGCCGGACACGCGGGGCAGCGCCGGCGGCCGCTCCGTCCGTGCGGGCTGGGCTGCTGCTCCCCCGCGCCGGCCCCGCGGAGCCGGGCTCGGCCGCCCCGGAACAAGCGCCCCGCCGCCACCTCGGCCCGGCACCGGCACCGGCACCGGCACCGGCACCGGCACCGGCACCGGCACCGCTCCGCCCGCCTCCCCGCGGTGACCGGGTGGAAGCGGCATGGGCAGCAGAAGGAGGAGGAGGAGGAGGAAGGCTTCCCCGCAAGCCTGCAGCCCCTCCGCACGGCGGCAGCACTCCTCTCCTCGGCCCGCGCCCGGTCCCGCTCCCGGTCCCGGTTCCGGCGCCGATACCTGCCGGCGGCGGGGGCTGCGCTGGGGCCGGCGGCCCCGGTGCGGGCGGCGGCAGGTGCCGCGACGAGGCTGCTCCGCTGCTAGCGGCTCCGGCGGCCCATGTGCGGCGGTCGGGGAAGTTGCGGGGTGTCGGGACACGGGGCAGAGGACGAGCCCGGAGCTTCTCCCTACTTTTCCCCCCCCGCGCCCCTCTTTTTATCACGGGATTTCCGGACCATCCCACCGACACGGTCCCTCCTTCCTCCTCCCCCTCGCCCTGCTGGAGCCAGGCTCTCGCCCTCCCCCTGCCTCCGGCTCGCCCGCCCCTTCCCTGCGCCGCCCTCGCCCCCCGCAGCCCGCCGCCGGCAGGGCCGCAGCGCTGCAAGGCACGCCGAGGGGTGCGGGTATTTTGTGCGCGTCCCCCACCCCTTCCGCGGCTGGCTGCGGGAGGCAGCTGTCCTGGCGCTTTGCTCAGGCAGGATTCATCCTGCTGTGCATTTCGCAACTGCTTCCTGGCGTTTCCTCGGGAGTCAGGGTGCGCCGTGAGGGGGGAGTCTGCAAATGCAGCTTCCTGCTCACGGGGTAAGGCGGGCAGCGCCCCGCGTCCTGCGCTGCGGCTCCTTCCCGGAGATCCCCGTTCATCCCCTCGGCCCGGGGCGGCGAGGCGGTGCGGAGAGGTGGAGAGGGAAGGCAAGGAAGGAGCAGCGCTTTCTCTCACCTCCGCCGCCTCGGGCTTTGCTATACGGCCGGGGGAGGATCGCCGGCGGCTCCGCTCAGCCCTCTCCACTCCGGAGGGTTTGGCAGCCTGGGGAGGCTGGAGGAGATAGGGAAAGACCCCCCTGCTTTGCTTGCTGAAGGACGTGGGGGGAACGAGCCCAGTCGCTGGTCTGCCTTCCTGCTGCCAGCAGGAGAGCTGGGAGAGCAACCCACAAGGGGCCAATATGGGGCCAAAGTCATCGCAGTAGTAGGGGGAAGGATGCAAGAGCAGGGCCAGGGAAACAATCCTCCCCCGGGACAGCCGCCGAGGCCCCTCCGGCTGGCCGAGTCTCCGGTGCCGGCTGCAGGGACCGGGGCACATGGTGCAATGCTAAGGCCGCCTCACTCTGCTTCAAGCAGCTTCACTGAGGCTCCATGACATCAGCCTAGGAAGCTCTGCTAGATGGGAGAACATGCTGCACTTTCACTGACAGCTTTCAGAAATCCAAGCAAAAGTTAGTAACAATGGGGGAGAGAGGGAGCAAGAGGAAAAAAAAAAAAAGGTCGAGGAAACAAAGCCTTTTTTTCTGAGCCCTCACTTGCCTCTGGTATTCCCAGTCCAAAGGGGATGCTGGAATCCTTTCCATGCTCTTACTGCCTTTCCATTGCCTAACTGTACTGTAGGAGTGACTAAGCAGAGAGGAGAGCACCCGGGAAGTGAAGCTGGGAGCCCACTAAAGGTAGGTACCCAGGTTTCCTGTGCAGTCATGAGCTATTTCCAGATCTGTGTTGCCTCCCTGGGTGCCCACATCATTTTGAGTAGGACTCATATTTTGGGTCTCTTGTGCAGCACCTCACATCTCCTCTTCATCATGTGATTCCCCTTGGAGGGGAGGACAGTGTGCCCTCCCCTCCACCCATTAAATATCAACAGGGTCACCTTCCTCCGATTGCCTGGAGTTTGGGAAGGAACTATTCAAATCCCCTCAAACACAAGGAACAGGGAAGGACGAGCTGACAGGTACACAGTTAGCATTCCCAAGACCCAGATATCTTTTCCCCACTTTGGGGAGCTTGGAGCATGGTAGTTCAAGAAACTCCTGTAGCAGGCCAGGGTCAGCACAGCCAAGCAGGGCTGCTGAGAAATGTCATCCTTCTTATCCATAGGGACCTTAGCTTTTGTTTATTGATACAATGAACTTTGTGACTGGGCATGTCCTCCACTACATATATATACAAAGGAAAAAGAGTAAAGCCAGGTAAAGCAACGGGCACACCAGGCAGAAGGCCCCTAGAGGTCCTAATAGCCTCTGGCTGATCAATTTGTAGCTGATGCTCTATCCCCAGAGCCCCAAGCAAGTGCCCCTCCAAAGGTGGTGTCTCCATGATCCTGTCCCCAGCCTAGTCCCGCTTCTTCCGGATTACTCAGTTGTTGTAGAAACCTGAGACAGTTTGAACTCAGGTTCAAATGCAGTGAAACACTACCCCAGTGCCCATCATTTCTCACCTCCATCTTCCTCAAGAGGGAAAGAGGGACATAACACTGGATCACCAAACCACAAACCCCTCTGAGAGATTTCTAGGTAGACTCAGCTTCAGCATCTCTCAACTATCCTAAGTGTCAGCCTCAAAGCACCTCCCCCCCCCCCAGGATGTACCTTCATGAAAAGATGAAAATCCAAACACTTGTGGGCCAGATGTGGGTACCTTCCATATTCAATAACAGACAGAAAAGATCCCACTAGCACCCTCGCTCACCAGGTAGGGTTTAAGTAGAGAGGCAAGGGTGGACACTTGGAGTCCAGTGCTACTGGCCAAAGAGAGCAGCATCACAGAGAAATGAACCAGGGAGCAGATGCTTCTGACATCAGCCCCATTGTACCACAGTTCAACCTCAGCTTCATGCCACTTTGGACACCAGCTGCCAGGCAATTGCAGATAGTCCATTTTCTCATCTGTGATAGAGGCCAGCACTGGCTGATTTGGAGAAGACACAATTTTTTTCACTACATCAGCTAACGACCTAAATACCCAGTAAAAAAGAGAGGAGGTAGGCTAGAGATCCATGTCCAGAAATGGTCTCAGAAAGGCCTTTGGAGGAGGCTTTTGACTGTGAAATGGAACAATCCCTCAATTTACTGAGAAACCCAGCTGGGTGGACTCATAGGTGATTTTCCAGGGGTACATGGCTTCTGCTACAGGAGAAATAACAGCTCACCCAGCCTTGGCAATCATACGAGCAATGCCACATGGATCTTCTTTCCGATGGCATAGAACAATAGGTTGTGGCCAGAACACTTTATGAGTGTGAAACTCAAGGTAAAATAATTGAATAGCATACTTAGTGGACAGCAACAAACCTCTGAAATAGCAATATTTTCTGATGAGCACAAGTGAAACAGAGGCTGGCACCTCTAAGTGGAGTTTATCTCAGTACCATGGGACAAAGGAGAACTGCAGCACACTCTGAGGCTACCCTTAACGTGTCTAGCTTCCCCAAACACCGAAGCCAGCTCTTAGCCTAGTTTGCGTTATGTAGCTGACATCCCTCAGCTCCCTGATTCCAGACCTGATGGTGGGCACAGGCCTGTTCTCTGTTCTTCCTCTCTAGAGCTGGAAAAACAGGAAGGTACTCTGGGACCTTCCTTGGTGCAGCTAAAGGGTACCAAAAATTCAGAGCAAATATCTCCTTCACAGGGCTTTGTCTAGGGAGCTCAGACTCCTTGGTCACTGGTTGAGAGCCTCTACTTTTGCCAACGTCAGCATAAGCAGATGGAATAAGCCATCAATCAGTTATGGTCACATTTCCCACAGAAAAAAATGAATATTCAGGTCTACAAAAAAAGAAAAAAAAGAAAAAAGGTCTCTTTCAAAAAAATAAAACTTCTGAATGAGTCAAGATGTTTCATTTCAACATCTTTAAATGCAATGTTTGATTATTCAATTCCATATGGTGTTTGACTACTAAAGTGAAATCAATGTGTTAAAAAGATGCTAATAAAAAAGCTCACAAACTGAATATGAAGGTTAGAGTGAATATGTAAATAGCTATCCGAAATGAACATAACCTGTTTCTTCTTTCTGATTTTTTTTTTTGCCACTTTATCTCTCACACTGATGTTAACCGCAGCAACATTCAGTGCACTGTGGGCAGGACCTGGATGCTGATGAGATGATTACAGTCTTTAATCAATACAGCAACTGAGAGGGATGAGCTAGAAACCTGCGACAAGTAGTTTGTGTGGTTCTCGTCCTTCCAACTGTTTAGCTCAATGAACACAAATCTATTGCATGTTCCTCATAGCTGTCAGTTCTGGATGTCTGTCAAAATATTTCAAAATTCAGGCATTTTTCTCTCTTCAAGATGATTGCTTTGCTTACTGTTGTTCCACTCAGTTTACAATAGACTTTTAAGCACGCTCTTTATTTCACAACCAAATAGAAAGTAGGTTTCTTCTTTTTAAGAAGTGGATATTCTCCCTGTAAGCCAAAACTACGAAAGGACTTTTTAAACATTGTGCCCAGCTCTGAAGAAAACGTCCCTCCAGGTTTCTAGAAGATGACTTTTCCAGGTGAGCATTTGCTGCAGCTGTCACAAGGCCAGCGTTCAGTCATCTGTACTTATAAAGCCTGATTCAAGCATACATTGCTCCACGTCCATGTCTTGCAGGGATGTGCCTGCATATCATTTCTTTCTGCTCAGCTCAGGGTGTCCCAGCCTGGTTTATCTGACAAGCCCCTCGCTAGGCCCCCAGTGACAGCTACTCTGTCCCCTGACATTGGTGATTTCTTGTTTATCCTCTCCCTTTTTCCAGCCCTCTTGTTCCTGCAGCTCTGTCTCTCCTTTCTGTTTCCTGATGGTTCTCTAGACAAGTCCTTGCCTTGCTAGACAGGGACGAAGCATCCCATCTCAGAGGAGCTGTTGTTGCTGCAGATGTGCACAGTTGTGTAAAAGTAGTTTCCCAAAGATTCTGTAGCTCTTATCCCCAGGATATCTACTCCTGTGCATTGTAAGGCCTCTTCTGCAAACAGGATCTGGTCACAGAGCTGAGAATCCATCTTTATCACCCCAGTGTTCATTCCAGGATGTCTCCGCTCAGAGTGCATCAGCTTTGGTTGTGACATTACCATCTGGGGTATTTTTGACAGAAATTTTTCGATCCGTAAATAAGACTCATCCAAACTCATGTGTTTTATGGAAATATGTCAGTTTAGACAGAAGTTTCAAAGGGAAACCAGTTAAAGGAAACACTCTGGCTTTCTCATATTTGATGCTTTTGAGACTTCCTCTTTTGACATGGCAAAAATGCTGCACTTTGGCAACGACTGAACCTTTTTGCCTTGACTTTTCTCTTCCAGCAAAAAATATGTCTGCTTCAAAACTACACGCTTCAGTCACATCAGATTACCACTTTGGGTTTTTTTTTCCAGATTTTCCACTTCATAGGGGAAGAAGTCACATTTTTCCTCTTTGTTGCAATTTGGAGTGGAAGAAAGTTTCAAAATGTCAGACATCCTTTAGAACAGAATTTCTATTCCTTCCAGCTCGCTCCATGCCTTGCCTTCTGTCATTACTCTAGTCCTTGCCAGAGAAGGGAAACAGAGGGAAACAGCATGTTCAGATGAGACTCCAGCTTACTGCCAGACTCTGTGCCCTGTTGTTCTTCTACTGCACAGAAAGAGAGTGCTTCCAGGTTCTCAGCTCAGCCTGAAAGGTAGACATTCACCTCAGCAGACACAGTTTCACATCCATAACACCCAGCTTAATTGTTTATTATTTTTAACTTTTCATTAGGCACGAAGGGAATATATGCATATTTCTTCAGATACTATTGTCCTTACCACAGCAATCACGCTTTGGTGCAATGTGTGATGCTAGCAAAGGAAGGTGTTATAATATTATGCTGTTTACATGCAGATGTCCCCAGAGAGGCCTTAATAGCAAGATGCAGTCCAACATACAGGGATGAGGAGTTCTCATATCTTGCTATTTCAGTCTTGAACTTGCTCTCTGAGGCCTCACTTTCATAAAGTGCTTAAGCATGTGGTGAAGTAATTTGCTAGGCAAGAGTTACTTGCTGAATCAGGCTGTAGGAAACAACAGTATCTGAAAAAAACAGGTTTGTGTAATCCACAAAATATAGCCTTACATTTTACCTTGTACTGAGGTTTGTTCTTCCTTCAGGTGAACTGTAAAAAGTAACTTGCAGTTTCGTGTAAATAGATAACTGTGCCCAGCCAACTCATTCCCTCTCTTTGCAGGCCTGGTATTTCTTCTGCTGGTCGGTTCCATGCCGGATACCTAACAGCTCCATGGGTTTTGTGGGAACCAGGTTTCACGTAGCTATCAACATCAGACAGTCCATCCCTGGGGCAGACACAACCAAACACCAGGTCCACCACACGGTGAAGAAACCCACCAATGAAGGCAGCCATAGCCTTATACAACTGACCGATCTTCCATCAGCTTCTCTCCAAGAGGCACCAAGGACATCCACAACCATTCTTCTTCCGCGATCCTTGTCTTTCCAGATGATCATATATCTTAGTCCCTAGCATTCTGTTTTTCTTGTGATATTTTTGAGGACTTTCTCTCTTCACTAAGTGCCACGCCCTCCTGACAATTGTGTAACTTTACATTTTCTCTCATTAACTATTAAGCTATCTACATATGCCAAACAACACAAGTGGGGCTAAAATGATAAATCCACGGACCTGATTCCTCTCCCATTTGCACAGTGTTTACACCAAGATCCCACTATGAGATCTGTGATATTACCTCACTTTATTCTTGGGGTGTAGCAACTAGCAAATGAGACCTCAGATATTTATCCTGGTCTTGCAATAACTTTTGTAGGTAACATTGATCAAATAGGGAGCTGAATTTTGGATTCTTTCCATTTCCACAACCTCTCCATGCCCAGTATGTAGTAATAACAACAGAGTGTAGGGGGAAAAAAAAAATAGCAATGCCAGTATCCATACTAGTGCCGTAACAGTGGCATGCTTCAGCTGTGACCCTATTAAATAGTCATGAAGCGGATGACTGACTAATGGCCAGGAGAAATGAGCTTCCAGTAGCCATAAAGAATTCCTTAAACCTAAATGAAGTGATTATTAGAGAAGAAGAGCTGAAATACAGATCCCAATTTCAGCAAAAGCACTACAGAAGGTATTTGACTTAAAGCACCTCCTTAAGCTACATTGAAATAACTGGACTTAGGCAGATGCTTTCATTAAAGCACACGTGTAAATGCTTTGCTGATTCCAGATTAACTCCTCTAGGCCTCAACTTCTCCATCAGTGAGTTTCCCTGAATACAGAGGATGTCATTCAGAAACATAATCAGCCATTGTAACTTTTTCCCAGGGCCTTCCTTTTATGATCACTACTTGCTAAAATTAGTTACAGGGTACATGAGAAAATTCACTGCATTTAGTGAATCTTCAGGTGATGCAGATATAAAGATGGAAATGTCCTCTGCTGAGAGTCAATGACTTGAATGCCTAAGCATTAATACGTCTGAGTGTCTCTGAGATACAACAAGCATTGTTCCATACACTTGTCTGCCTTTTAATTCCACGTTGCTTGCCATTAATGAGTTACGTGCCATTTCTCATCCAATCCCTTTTTGTAGAATCTAATCTTCAAATGACAGCATTTATCAAACACACAAAGCCAGCTGATGCACATCAAGAAAAGCAGATAATTATTCTTGCAGATAAAAATTAATGCCTCTCTGCAAGCTCCCCCTCGCTCTGCCAGCTTCAGTTGAGCAGCCTGAGGACACCTACCCACTCTCTGAAACTAACTAGCAAGCAGAGGAAGGGAGACAAAGGCCTGTTGTAGATGCATTGATGCTTGGGCGATGCAGGACTGCAAAACCGGTGTTCAGAACAAGCTTTGGCACCCACACAGAGGATTTTATTTTTCTGATCTGCTCATGCTCGTTTCTCATTCAGGTTTTCAAGCTGCCTGGAACAGTGGCAAATTCCCCATTGGGGCTTTCTCTACAAATTGTTGTTTATTTCACTCTTAGCTAGTCTATACCCCACACTATGCTTTGGACTAAACCACTCCTATACTTCAGAGAGTTTCCTGCTTCAGTATTTCATTGGAATGATGATAATCGTCCAAATCATGTATTAGGAATCAGTGGTTATGCACACACTTAAGCAACCTACCTGAAAACAGCAGTGGCTTGATTCAGAGCCCAAAGGAGTATGAAGGTATTAAGGTTTTATAAGCTGGAAATAGGACTTGTACAGCCAAACTATGCATTGTTATGTTCTTCTGTCTGCTTAGTAACTTTTGAATCCATCAGCCACTTTCACTAGCATTTAGCAGAGGAGTAAAAGTCTCAGAAATTATGAGTTTTGATGAGTTCCATGAAAATTAGTGGGAGGGTAAGGGAGAGAGAGTTAAATTTACCACCTCCCCGTAAGGAAAAAACTGAATTAGATGTGATAGAGAGTCCACTCAGAAGAGCACTTAAAGAATTCACATTTCATTAGCTTTCTAGTGTATGAGATAGCTTTGGTTTCCCTCTACACCAAAATGGCCAGGGACCGAACTGAATCCGTTTTTCCCGACTCCACTTTTTGCTTGGCGCTGTCTCTGTCACCAAATGACATTATAAGCTAACTTTAAATGAACTTGTGTGGGGCGAGGTTTACCCCATGCCCTAGGCTGTATCACCCTGAAATGACACTTAAAAACTCAAAATAGGGCTTTGAAAGACTTGAGAAGTCTGCTGCCAGCCAGCAGACAGCACGGGATTCAAAACATCCCAATTTCAAGCAATGAATGTTCATTGAACATTCATTGAAGATGTGCATCTTCTACTGCTGGCTGGGACAAATGGTACAGCCCATAAAGCCATCCCAGCCATACAGGGTGAAAAGGCAAGCAAAAAAAAAAAAAGAAACATCAGCTTTGTGCAGGAGAAGGACTTGAACACAAGTTTCCAGGAATGAATGCAGAACAAACTCTTTTCCCTACATGAACCAGCACCTATAGTAACACTGCATGATACCACAAGTGTGGAAACGAAACAAAGTTCAGCTGCTAAGTCAAACAGAAGGAGGATTGTCTTAATTACCAAAGAAGGCCACCAAAGAAAGATGAAAGAGGCATTGCTGCAGCCCCTAACCAACTGACTGCTCTAAGAGAGCACTGTCAAATTCGTTCAGGTTCTCCAGATTTCAACATTCAGTGCAGCAGGGATGCTGAAAGAGAGGGAGCTGAGGACTCTCTGGAGGCATGCCAGATGGCAAAAAAGTTGCATGAGGCTTGCTTGACCTCATTGGTTCTACCCTGATGTAGGCTGCCATGTCAGAGACATCTACTCAGCTCATCCCAGGGCAGAGAAGAGCCAGTCAAGATCCATGCCACTTTCTGCAACAGCACATGAAGCCCGGGGAACAGCCTACGCTCTGCCTTTTATCACCTGGTACTTCTGGAGTCTCATGTAATGGTGAGGTAAATGTAGGCTTGAAGAGTTCATAGCTTTGACTTATAAGAGTAAAGGTAGTGTATCCAGAGGAAAATCTATCCCAACCCACCTTAATGACAGCGTAGGGAACAGTAGTGAATGTGGGTCTCTAAGCGCGAGACCAGTTTCTCCCGGAAGTGACCTTTCAATAGCAAATGGTCAGTGTAATTTTTGAAATCCTAGCTCTAGACAAGATTGTAGCCCCATAGGATCCTGCTAGGAGTTTGTTTATACAGAGCAGATAGGAAAATACTGATCCATTTATGCATGGATGGATTCTTGCCCGTAAACAAGGACCTCACGGAACAAGCAGGATTCCATTTTGTGCGTATGGTGCCAAATCAGAACCAGCCTCTAACTTTCAGCTTGCATGTCTAGATCACATCACATTCATTCCTTACCTGTCACAGCTGATGTGGTTGACTGTGTCTTGCTGTCCACCCAGATGTGTGTTTGACAGCCAGGGAAGACTTTTCGTACCTAAGGCGATGACAACATTTCTTGGGACCATGCAGGCATATTTGTGGAAGTGGATGGGGAAAGGGGAGGCTGCATTTGCGATTCAGAACTAGTTCTTTCTTGGGTATCTTAATCTTTACATATGTTCATAAAATTTTCTAGTCAAGGGAATAAAACCAATGATTTTCTGTGCTGTCAATGTTTTATTAAGTGAAGAGGTTGGAAAATTCAAAGCTGTGTATGCATGTTCTCTTTACCTTGCTGGGTATTCACGTCCTTTCCTTGGCCACAAATCAAACTATAAATGCATAGACACCCCAAAAGTAGTAGGACTTTAGGTGCAGCAGGCTTCAGGGTAGGAAAGGCTTTGGGAGCTTTCATGGAGAATGACCCCCCTCCATGATAATGAGTGCTTGTGCACATGGCTAAAGGCTGGATCCTGATGTGTTCTTTTGACCCTCGTCTGCCAAATTTTGTCACGTCTGATAATCTAGGTTCTGATATCTGACCTCATAACAACTCATGAAGAGCTTAGGCCCCTGACACTGAGATCCTACCACCATCCTGTGTTTGGGAACAAAAATTAAGGTTGGCAGAAGTTCTGACAAATTTAGTGGCTTTCTTGGTGGAGTACAGGGAATCATTCAGCAAAGTCAGCTGGTACCAGTGGACTTGGGTGAGATCTCAGAGACGTTGTAAGGGAGGAAAGTGGGAGATCAGAAAGAATGTGGGAGAGAGTTTTTCTGGTTCAACAGAGGGAAAAAACTCAGGATTACAAGAAATAAAACCCTCTCAATTACAGGACTACAGTCTGGGCAGAGAAAGAGGAAACTGCTACTATCATATTTCATTTTTCCTTAATATGTCCTCTCTTGTACTGTATGTGCTCTGTAAAGTTCACTGGAGAATTTTAAATCCTTTGCAAAGCCTACTTTCGTATATATATCACGTACCATCTAGGTATTGTTCCCAAACGCTGACGTGATATCCCTGATTACCTGTGCCCACGTGGGTGGGCATAGGCTTTCTTGATCTGTGAAGTCAAATTTTGTCCATGAAGAGAGGTACCTGGGCCACACTGCTCTGGCCACCACTAAAGCAACAGGGAACACAGACGTTATGCTGAACCTAGAAACAAACATCAGCCAGCTTCTTTCTAGTGTCCTTGTCCTGTGCTGGAGGTTCAGTGAAGGTCATTAAACAGCAAGCACACAGAAAAAATGGCTTCCTTGCCAAAATTTTTTTTCTTTTTTTTTTTTTCCAGTTTCACAATAAGTTGAAACTATGATCTTTGAAATATTTCTGAGGGAATGAAAGGGAAGAAAGGGATGGACTAGACTGAGACTAGCTAGTAAGTAAAGGTATGAAAGCACTCACATCCAAGAAGAGGGTTCAGATCCTTTCCCTGCCTGACTAGGTCTGACCAAAGACTTGATTATTTTTCATCCCACGAATAACAATACAGCCAGGAACTCCTGATTATGTAGCTACCTGCCGCTGATTCTGACCAACATTTCCATTTTGAGCGGAAGAAACCTATTTCAGTAAAGCTACAGCACTTTCTGTTATATTAGAAGAGCCCTTATTTTCTAGTGAGAAATTGTTTCATCAGAAAATTTTCAGTTAGCTGTACTGAAAAGCTACTTCTCTCTCCATGCTTGGCATCATGCCAGCACAAACCACACTTATTCTCTGCTTTCCAGTTCCTGCTTTCAGTAGTGCTTCCCCATGTACTTTCAGCCCCTGCTTCAGAGAACTGCAGTTCTCTGTAGACCTATTTAGGGAGGAAGGGAAATCGGCAGGTACAAAGCTTACATTTACAGGGCCCACTCTATCTCCAGAGAATGTGAGACCAAAGGAGCATTTCCACAGTCTTGCTAGGTCTATTTTTATAACAGATTTGCCTGCCCTAGTATACACCCATCCCTGTGCTCCCAGACGCCGACCCCCTTCTCTGGAGAAGATCTTCCCATAGCAGAAGCTGAAGCCATAGTGAAAAACTGAGCCAGTTTTTTTCATGCTTGTCTTCTGGTTTCACTTCCTGTGCATGCTGCTTTGGGAGAAACTCAAGAACCTGAGGCTGGTGGCCAAGGTGAGGCTCTGCCCAGTCTGAATCTTGGAACTAAAGCAGTTGTTCTCTCTCTCACAGACTGTGCCTTGGCTATAAAAAGCATCTTTCTGTGAACATACGCCATTTTTTTGTCATTCTGTATCCAGCAGAGACCTGTTGAGTAGCAGAGTGGCCATGTGCGTGTATGCACATACACATGGTTGGGAGCCCATTTGGCATCCTGCAGAACACAATCTGAGCTGCCCTGAGTGCAGGCTGTCTGGTATCAGAGAGAAAAGCACTTTCCAATAGGAACAGTCTCAGCATGGAGGAGATATAACGCTCAGCTGTAGCCTGGCATCTGCTGCCACGTGTCCCAGCATCGTGGGGAGTAGGCAGTGCTTTCGTTAGGACTGACTGCAGTTCCCTCCAAACATGGATGGCCTGTTCTTTCCTAAACATGCACACCATCAGCTCATACAACAAGAAAAACATAGTCAAGGCTGAGGGCAGAATACCCACACACCCGTGGAAAGGTCTCTCTGGATACAACAGCAGCAATGGCCCAGCTGCCAGCTTTGTTCCAGCTGGTGCAAGTGCTAAGGAAACCCTGCACTCATTCATGTCCCAGAGGAGATCACTGCTGACAGCAGGAGACAGCTCTTCTTCACCTTATTGTGTGACTGCTCCTGCTGAGGTTTGTTCTGTGCCCACCAGGATGTATTTTACACCAACCCTTTATGCCAGGTAGGAAGACCCAGTGTGTGACATTGCTTCTAACACAGACCATCTTATTCTTGACCTCTCCTTACTAGATGAGGAGAACACAGATATTCTACCTATACACCATGGCACCAAATCATTACAAAAAGGTTCCCCCCATCATATCGTTAGCAAAAAAAAAGAACACTCTCAAGGTATCAGAAAAGGGAGTTCTTTTCTTTTCTTTTCTTTTCTTTTCTTTTCTTTTCTTTTCTTTTCTTTTCTTTTCTTTTCTTTTCTTTTCTTTTCTTTTCTTTTCTTTTCTTTTTACTGGAGAAGAGCTTCTGAAATTGCAGAATGAAAGATTCAAGACAAATGATATCAATTAATAACAGGGAAATGTTAGCATAAGCTTGGTATTTGCTCATGGGCACATCTCCAAATGGTGTCTGCCTTTATGACTGTATTGTCTGCAAGGTCTAGCATCCCTGGAGCCAGCGAGTCCTGATTGCCATCACTCTGTACCTGAGTCCTGCTCAGAGAGCTGGAATAGGTCCTTCTGAAGGGAGTGCAGGCCTAGTGGAGGCATTTATGAGTAGATAGAAGAAAAGTCCAGCGGTCCAACACAGAGGGCAGTCTGGCATCGTCACAACAGCACCCAGGGTGTAAAAAGAGAAGGATATGCGATGCCCACTGCACTCATTGCTGCATGTGAAAACACATGTGGCCAGCTGGACTACAGTTTGGTTAGGAGCATGTGCCCACATTGCCCGTGGGGATTGAAGCAGGCCTTTGTGAAGCACTCAAGACTAGTGACTACACTGAAACACCCACAATGTGGTGCTGGTGGATGTGAGATCTGAGTCTGTCCCTCCTCCATCTCCAATATTAGCCCACTGTCTCCTCAGTCCACTGGTCCATGAGATTAAATGTGCTAGTTTGGTTGATTAGTCTTTAAAAGCTCTGTGTCTTGAGGAAGCTTTGCTTTTTATGGATCATTAATGTCAAATATTACATGTGTGTGAATCACAAGTCTAGCTGTCTGTGTTTCAGTATTGTGGGGCATTTCCAGTTTCACTGAAACACTGCTAACCCAACTGGTCCATCATAGTAGATTTGCTATGAGGAATAAAGGGGATTTATTCCCCTACTCTTTCAACCCCCACCCCCCGCCCTTGCAAAGCAATCTTGCTTTGCAGACACTAAGGCAACTGGTTTCTAGACTGGATGAGGAGCAGATGACACTGCCTAGTGGAGACTGCCTGGGTTCTCTACCCAGTTCTGTCAGCCACATCTTGAAGGGCCTCATGTGAGCCCCTTCGCTCCATATTGACACTACTCTGTCATTTAGTGTCCCTTGCATTTGAGATGGACTGCACCCAGACATCTGTTTTTTTAGCATGATTTCTCATTCTCATTGCTGATTGGCAGCCCTTCCACAAGGGGAAAATTCACCATCACTGCTCTTGTTATTGTGTTCGCAGCCACCATCCAAGCTGACAGGTCTTCACCTGGGCTGAATGTGCTGCACTCAGAGCTCTTGCACAGAGATGCTCAGACCACTTTTAAGCCAAAGTCAGCTGAGCTGCTTTACAGACACGTTGCTGCTCTTCTGTAACTGACTGTCCTGCTGAGATCCCTAGGACATAACGTGCTGGGGCTCTTATATAGTCATTTCCTCAGATCATAGCCATAGCCTTCTACGAGGAAGATTTCAAAGCTGGTGGCGACTTCATACCACCACACTTCGTGTACAGACTTCCCCCTAAAAACTGACAAACTGTACTAATTTGGATTTTCTCCTAGAAATTGCATTAAATATCTGGAATGGCTTCAGCCATATATCATACAAAACATAACAGGTTCATTCTAAAATGTCTTTTATTATGCTAGATTTACTTTACTTTACAGTTGTTTTAAAACTGACCATTGGCCATTTTCAAGGAAGTCAGCAACCTCTGACAGCAACCCTGGAGATGTGACCCTGCTCAGAGGCTCAGGGAAACAGAAAGCACATACTTGAAAGTCCTGACACAAGCTAATATTTTCCAAAGCATTAAGGGAGATGACTCTAGTCAGAAAGGTGTTCAAGGGGTCTGTTTTTCAAAGGGCTCAACAAGCAGGCATAGGGACAATTCTCGTCTGACTTCACGGGGCACAGAGGGGTTGGGCCCTTTTTCTCCCCTTTCCTGGCCATATCTGCTCCAGAGTGCATGACCACCAGTCCACATAGCTCCAGGGACACCCCCTGCTGCCCAGCCCTGCTTCCATGCTGCAGTATGAAGAGATTTTTATCTTCTGATGCCCATGCCCTATCAGGATATTTCTGGCAAGATGAATGATGTCAGAAAAGAAGGAAGTGAATGTCAGAGCAGGAAGGGTCACTGCTTTAGGCAACTTTTTCTCCCTCGGTAATCTCTTCCCTGTAACAGGACAGAGCGTCTTAAGCTGGACACACAGGGATCACTAGACCCTTTGGGAAATACAGCCCCTTGTCCTCTAAAAGAGAAAGCTTGCTCTTTCAGCCTCCCTCTGCAACAGCAAAAGCATGGTGTATAAGCAGAAGTCAGTAAATCATATTACGGTAAGGCTTTATCAGAGTGAAGTATCAGGGAACAGTTACTCTCCATCCCATACTGGTTTGCACAGTCAGGGGTTTGTATGTGTTCCAGGAGTAGTAAGGAATAACAAGATATAAGCATGACCTGACGCAGGCTTAAGCTGTATGGCTGTTACTAGCTTAATAGGTTTTGTGGTTGTTCTGTCGTGATTTTCAACAGAAAGAGAATAACTGGTGTGAATGATGTACTAATAGAAGTATATGTGAGCGCACACATGTGCGTAAGAACATCAGAAGAAATGGAAGAATAAATTTGACAGGAGTGGACTTTACTGATAACCAGGGACACAAGGGACAGAAATTAGGCTGCTAAATCCTGGGAAAATGTTTTTTACCATGACCCCAGAAGGCCAATAATCTGGTAAGGCCATAATACAGAAGACTTGTCACAGATATCCTCAGTTTCATAACAGAAAGATGGCAACATGGTTAAAGCAAAACCTGCACCAGTCTTCTTCCTGCTGTCTCAGCAAGAAGACACACAGGTCTCAGAAAAACCTGAAACTAGGAAACAAAGACAAGGGTCTTATCTTGTCTAGTGTCCATGGAGAATGGAGTATGCAAGTCTCAAGCCACAATAACTCCTAAAGAGTATGAAAGACCTATCCAAACGCCAGTTTGTCACATTTACCAAGAGGAACCCAAGAAATGCAGTGAATGCTCAGTAGTGAGCATCCGGTGTCCTCCATATCTTGCATAAGGAATCATGGCCAGACTAGCTGGGCACACTCATCTTGGTTCTGGTGACGGGATATAAAAGTGTGAGTGGGTAGCATTGACCTACTAGAGATTTTTTTTTTAAGTAAAAACCCCTTCCCTTGAGTTTTGTTAAATTTATTTTCCTGTAGAGCAGAAAATTATAGAATAATATAGCATAGACTTCCTGAAGGTCCAAGGACAAGATAATTGGGACATTTCAAGTCACTCTGGGACAGGAGGTCAATGGTTAATGGTCTTGGTTAATTGGTAACTAGTTCCCTCCTTGGCTCTCTGTGTGGGATAGAGCTTTGCAATTAGCAGACAAATGAGTTTGGGAAACCCCATTACAGTTCTGAGACTAAAATATCATCAGGTTAGAATGAAAAGGGCATTCAGCACTCCTAGGTAAAGGTTAAGCTTTCTCCAGTGCCAATAAAGGCTGATGGAATGGAGAAACCCCTCCAGTCAATTCACAAATTCCGAAAGAAAGTCCAAGTCACGGTGATGTACTTAACCGGCTAAAGAGCACTTCCTCAGATGTAGCTGAGATAAAAGCTCTTGCGACTTCATGGAAGCTCCAGCCTGAAATAAGACAGGAAGCAGGAATTTAAAAGAATGAAAGAGCATTTACCAGGCAAACACTGATGAAAGCTGTACATCAAACAAAAGAAATGGAACCTGTGAGAACAGTGTTAACCCCAGCTCTAGAAAATAGCACTGCAATAAAAACCACAAGATGGAGGTGTTTTTTCTGTTAGGAGGACTTTTTGCAAAGTTTTCATTTAAGTTTTTGGACATACGTTTTTCAAAGCGTCCAGTTAATATTAAACTAAATAAAATCAAATCCTCTGTTTTTTGAAACAAAATTTCCACTTACAATAGTGGTGATTTTATTTCTGAAAACTATTTCTGGCATGAAGATCATTTTAAGCCTCAGGCATTTCCATTAGAACCACCCATTGACCAAAACCTGATCTTTTTAAAAATTCTTCATCAATTCTGCTTCCATTTCCAGACATAAAAAATATTTTGAACCACAAAGACAGGTTTGCTGTGGAAAATGTTTCTCTTAATCTTACAAGGAGGGTACTTTGATCACAAAGAATTCTAAAAACCTTTTGTTTTTGCAAAGGGATGGAACAAAAAGTAAGAAATTGATCTCTTTTTTTCTAGGAAAGATTGCTAGAAATACAATTGTAGGAACCTTCTGTAAATTTCTGAGACTGGATTAGCTTTTAGAGAGGGGAAGGAAATAAGAACAGGATGTCCTCCCTTTTAAAATTAAGGAACCCAAAGCAAAGACATGAACACCATCAGAAATCCGATTCTCCTTTAACTTCAGTAAAGACAAAAATGTCTTCTACCAGTTCAAGAATAAGAGGTGGCCCAGGCCTCACCTGGAAAGCAATTCCATCTTCTGACAGGGTATTTTAACACTTCTGCGCTCTTACTAGGAATTCCAAATTTGAGAGGCTTAATGGTTAAACAACCTTTTCCCCATGAATACCAAATTGTATGCAGAGCTGTGATTGAGTTATTGCTTGATGACACTACAATTATACGTGGGTCTCTGTTTAGGCTGATTACTTGCATTGCTTAATTATAAGGTACAGCGCTGCTTGAGCTGATTTACTGTTTTGATTATTGCATCATGTGATTGCCTGGTTCGCAAAAGCAATTATACTCAAACAAAATCAGTACCACAAGCCTGGCAGATTGAACCCCTGCAGCGAACAAACTGCATCTTCTCATGTGGGTTTTGGTTGTTTTTTTTTTCTTTCTCCTTTTCTTTATTAAACCTTGTGCTTCTTAGGAAATTCATATATAAATTAATACGTTGAATATTTTCTCGGAATTGATTGTGTGAGCTCATCTCTTCTGGCTCATAAAGCAGTGCAGGTGAAAAATAATCTCTCTCAGCTGTCAGCTGAAATCAGCCTGGCCTGACATCCCTATCGACATGTCAGGAATGAGTGGTGGATGGCAGTGCTTGCAGATTGTCATTTTACCACCCTTCCTTACAGGAATTAGCAGTGATATGTTCATTTGTGCATTCCTGCATCCAGATAAAATGTGATATTATATAAAAGAATTAGCAGAAAACCTCCAAATATGGGGTTCCCTTCACCTTAGGCTTTACTATTTTTTATTTACAATGAGGAAATTACAGGGATTTTTTTAGTGAAAGATGATCACCCTCATATTTATACCGAGCTTTCTCTAAGAAGCATTTTCCTTTTCTGTTCCCTTGAAAAGATTTTGCAGCCCTGGGGGAAGGAGATAAGGGGAGAAATCTTTTGTCCTTTTCTTTCTTTTATTTTACCTCTCCTCCTCTCCTCTCCTCTCCTCTCCTCTCCTCTCCTCTCCTCTCCTCTCCTCTCCTCTCCTCTCCTCTCCTCTCCTCTCCTCTCCTCTCCTCTCTTTTTTCTTTTCTTCTTTTCTCTTTTCTTTTCTTTTCTTTTCTTTTCTTTTCTTTTCTTTTCTTTAAAAAAAAAAAATCAACAAAGAGGAACGTTTCTTGGGAGGGGTGAGGGGAGGAAGTAAGAGATAAACTGGTTCTTCAGCCCTAAGCATTTCTCTTACCTTGAGAAATGAGAATTTTCCTTTTTCTTCTCCAAGCAGAAGTTTCCAGTTTTTCAGAGATAGGAAGCAGCATGCCTTTCAAGGGTGGAGAAGAGGCTGGAGTACAGTTTGGAAAAATTTGGCCTGATAAAACTGATGATGAAGTTAAGAATAAGGCCAAATGCAATGTTGCACACATTAGCTGTGGTGGACAGACTACTGCATCATTAGATCAAAGGTTAAATCCCGTTTTAGGGTCAGACCCTGGCCCTGACCAGAGAGGGAAAGCACAGCAGTGTAAGCTGGGAGTGAACGCACAGTCACACTGGTATCAATCTGCCATCCATCCAAAAAGTGGTAGGTGGCATGGATCATTTCTGGCACAAGGACTGCTCTGAAATTTGTCAAATAAATCCATGTAAGTAGATTTCCCAGCTAGGCTGCCAGTCGTAGCTCTATGGTGGGAGCACAGCGTGCAGCTGGAGGGAAGGAACAGCACTGTATGTGCCACAGGGAAACCTTCCCCATTGAACCCAGGGAACCTCACTGCAAATAATGCATTGGAGAACATGCAGGAATACACTAAGTTTTTCAGAAAAAAAAGGGAAAAAGGAAGCACATACTAAGGGTGACATTAAAGGAGACAGAGCCTGTCTGGGCTTCCAGTAAAACTCTGCTCTTGGACTCTAGGCACCTGATGTGAGTTCCAGGCTCTGCCAGTCCTGATGATGTAAAACTGAGAAAATCACCTAACCCTTCACTTAAAAATACTCTGCTTGCTGTTTGGATGCATTACTTTTACTCACCCAGGAGCTGCACAAGCCCCTCTGGAGCAGCAGTGGTACTCGTGGGTAACACACCAAGCTCCTCCTGCTCAAGCAGTCTGCAGGATGAGGGGCACCCCCGGGGTAACTGAGGCACAGCTGAGAGCAACCCCTGCTGTGGTGACTCCGCTGGCAGGATTTGAAGACATGGAGAAATGAAGGTGAACATCCATCCCAAACTGCTGCATAACAAGAGGGTTTGGGCCTGGACTGATCCCTTGAGGTTTTTTCAATGTAAGCCATTTTAAAATAACATAGCTCTCACTGAAGGATATGCTGTATTTTCTGCCTTAAGCTCAGAAGAGGCTTGTGTGTACGTACTCTACAGCCAGGCTATTGCCATGGCTTGAACCCAGATCCACATCCTACCCCCGGTCTGAAGGTCTGTGGGCCTGCTTTCTCACATATGCTGAGAAAGAAGGACAAGGCTGAACAGTGCAGCAGTTGTCCTTAATGACCAACAAGGTGTGCCCCAGAGCTCGCTTTCCCTCCAGGTCACAGCTGCATCCACTTTGCACCTGCACAACACTACTGAGAGGTCACAACTGCAAAATCAAAGTGTCACTGAGGCACCTCTGAAGATCATCTGGTCCAGCCTTCTGCTCAATTGCTCAGGACTGCTCAGGCAGGTTTTGAATATCTCCAAGAAAACAGTCTCCACGACCTCTCTAGGCAATCTGTTTCAGTGTTTGAACATCCTCACAAAAAAAAAGTTTTTTTCTTTTGTTCAGAGGGAATTTCCTATGTTAAGTTTCTGCCCGTTGCCTCTTGCCTTGTTACTGGGAATCACTGAGAAGAGTCTGGCTCTGTATTCTTTACACTCTCCTATCAGGTATTTCTACACATTGATAAGATCCCCTCTTGAGCCTTCTCTTCTCCAGGCTAAACAGGCCCAGCTCTCGCAGACTTGCTTCAGAGGAGAGATGCTCCAGGCCCCTCATCATCTCCGTAGCCCTCCACTGGACTCTCCCCAGTAGCGCCATGTCTCTCTTGTACTGGGGAGTCCAGAACTGGATACAGTACTCCAGGTGAGGCCTCCCCAGGGCTGAGGAGAGGGGCAGGATCACCTCCCTCCACCTGCTGGCAACACTCTGCCTAATGCACCCCAGCACACCCTTGGCCTTCTTGGCCACAAGGCCACACTGCTGGCTCATGTTTAACTTGTTGTCCACCAGCACTCCCAGATCCTTCTCGGCAGAGCTGCTTTCTAGCAGGTCAACCCCCAGCCTGTCCTGCTGCCTGGGGTTCTTCCTCCCTAGGTGCAGGACCCTGCACTTGCCTTTGCTGAACTTCAGGAGGTTCCTCTCTGCCCAGCTCTCCAGCCTGAGAGAGAGGTCCCTCGGAATGGCAGCACAGCCTTCTGGTGTGTCAGCCACTCCTCCCAGTTTAGTATCATCAGCAAACTTGCTGAGGGTGCACTCTGTCCCTTCCTCCAGGTCACTGATGAATACATTGAACAGGACTGGATCCCATATCATATCACTACATGTAGTAGTCCACTAGTGACTGGTGTCCATCTGGGCTTCATGGCACTGATCACAATCCTCTGATCCCAGCAGCTCAGCCAATTTTCAGTCCACCTCCCTATCCACTTATCTATCCTGTACTTCTTCAGCTTGTTTCTGAGGATGTGATGGGAGATAGTGTCAAAAGCCTATCCAGACAAAAAACATCCTCTGCTCTCCTCTCATGCACTGAGGCAGCCCTCTTATTGATGGCTGTCAGGTTGGTCAAGCATGATCTGTGCTTCATAAATCCATGCTGACTACTCCTGATCATGTTCTGGTCTTTAGTATATTTGAAAATAGCTTTTCTGAAGATTTCCTCCATCACCTTCCCAGGCATCAAAGTGAGGCTGACTGGACTGCAGTTCTCCAGATCCTCCTTCTTGCCCCTCCTGAATACAGGAGAGACATCTACTTTTTTCTAGTTCTCAGGAATCTCCCCCCATCACCATAGTCTTTCAGAGGTTATTGAGAGTGCTCTTGCAATGACATCAGCCAGCTCCCTCAGCAATCCTGGGTGCATCCTGTCAGAGCACATGGACAGGATGTGCTCTGTCTCTCTATTTCCTGTCTTTTTCTCAGTTCCTCAGCTTGATCCTTCTCTACTGTCTTGCTGCAGACTCTCACAGGTCTCAGGAGCCTGGGATTCCTGGAGATAAGTCTGACCAGTAAGGACCAAGGCAAAGAAGGTATTAAGGACCGTGGTCTTTTACATAGACTTTGTCAGCAAGTTGCCTGCCCCATTCAGCAGCAGGCTTGCATTTTCCCTAGTCTTCCTTTCGTTGCTGATGTACCTGTAGAAGTCCTTTATGTCTCTCATTAGATCCAAATGTAGGTGGTCTTAGCTTTCCTAACCTCATGCCTGCATGTTCTGACATGCATGAGGGACACTTCTCCCCATTTCCACCTCTTGTATGCTTCCTTTGTATGTCTAAGTTTAGTCAGGAGCTCCTTTTTCATCCAGGAAGGCCTCTGTCACCTTTTCTTAACTTCCTGCATATGGGGTTGGACCACTCTTGAGCTTAGAGAAGGTGATCTTTGAAAATTACCAAACAAGTAAATCCAGTCACGAAAGTAAGTGAAGCAATGAGCAGTAGGAAGCATGAGACCATAATTCATCAAGGCTCTGGCTAAAGGGGAAAGAGACTGTATACCTACAAAAAGCTTCTGACTGGAACAATGATTTGTAATAGGAGCAGAGCTGAAATTCCTTTGTCCAACCCTTTGCAAAGGGTTCCCAACCCTTCCAAACCTCCAGTGGATTCAGACTGTTACGCCTTTTCTTATGTCTCTTTTTTCTCTGAATTCAGAGATCCTACTCCCAGCATCTCTCCTCTAATATATAATTTATCACAGCTATGTTGCTAGGAGCCTATGCAAGCAATGGAAGAACCAAGGCATAACCACCTCCCTTTGTCAGTTCCACTTAAGGAGAAAGGTTTACTCCATAGCTCTCCTGCTTTCCGCTCCCCTTTCTCTGCACTCTTAGAATGTGATCATTCCCTTGGGAGACAATCCCCAGGAACTTGGCTGACTGATTGTCTCACATTTTCCCCTTCAAACATTGTATGAGGTGGATGACATTTTCTCCTATCCTCATACAGATAAACAAATACCAAAGATCATCACCTAGCTGTCCAGATGGGGTCATTAGTCAGCTAAGACCACGCCCAAGAAAAAATACTCCTGTCAGTTAGCTGTGAATCTGTTGCGTATGGAAGACTGGCAAAACAAATGTCCACTTGCTGGTAATTTTTGGATATTGCACTTTCAATGAACTTCCCCTTGAGGTATTCCTCTAGGAAGCATTAGTATCCAATTAATGAAAATGAAGAAGATTTTTTAAATGAAAGTCTCACCTTTTAAAAAACAAACACATTCTTGAGAAATGTTCCACTGCTTAGAAAGCTCATTAAACCTGAAAAGAATCATTTATTACAAAATTGGGGCAAGTAAAGAATAAATATGTGAAGCTTTGATTGCTGGCAAATTAGTCTAGGTTTTGTAAAGCTGACCTTTCCTCCCAATTTGAGCTTTCTAAAGTCATTATTAAATCAAGTTTTTGGTATATGTGAACTTAAAATAAAAGCTAATTAAAATGAAATTACTTGGAGAAGTGAAGCAATTTGGCTTTGCAGAACAAAATGACAAGTAATGTTTTAACGTAGCAGAAAAGAGCAATTCCATGACTCATCTCCAATGGCCATCTTTTGATTGATTTTTTTTTAGGGTTAGTGGTTAAGAGTTTTTCCTTTTAAGTTTATCTCAATTAATGAGCCAACTGAAATTCTTCAGGGTAATCCCCGTAACATTCAATTATATAGTAGGAAAAAACCAAGAGAATCCATTTTAATAATATCTGTTCTGAAGTCAACATCCATGTGTCAGGGAGCAGCAATGGGTAGCTGCTCCACAAGGGAGAGGGAGCCAGGAGTGGGCCATGATTGTAAGTCAGGCAGGAGCAGTGACCTCAGCAGCAAGGAGCGAGGCTACAGACTGGACAACTGGGTCGGGATTGGGGCCACATTGGTCATGGTCAGGGTTACCCCAATGATCATCCAGCAGACCCACAGAGACAACGCAGGCCCGTGGCAAGGTCAGCAAGCAGTCAGCAGGTCCGGGTCAGGCCAGACTCACGGAGGCAGGAGACCAGATGAGGACATACTTATTGCACTGCTGTGGTGTAGCACATGCTCTGGTGGGGAGCCAGAGGTGCTGCCTCAGTTCAAAAGCAGCTCCTGGGGCAAGGAGGGGCAGGCTCTCACTTCTGGCTTTCTCCACAACAGCTCTTATCAGTGAAGGCCCTGACCTTGGACTCAGACAACTCAACTCTTTAACTTAGTCAGCTGAACTCCTAGAAGAGGGTTGTGCTCCAGGACCTGACACTGCATTGAGCGGCTCAAGCTTTGCAAAGGTTTAAAATGTGCTAGTCTATTGAGCCTCCTCAGACAAAGCTTGGTGTCATGAAGAGAGGATACCCTTCACACCTTGAAGACAAAGCTGTCAAAGACTGTGCACAGTCTTGGACTTGCATTTTCAGAGCTGCGTATGTCACTAGCACTTGGGAATTTAAAGGCCAAATCTAATATGGCTCTAACCAAACAGTGCACAGCAGGATTTGCTACACTCATTAAAAAACAAGCATAGTGGTGCCTTTACCTTTACCTATGCCTGTTGGCCAGGACACTCACGTCAGGAGCATATCCATCCTTTCTCTCCATCTCATGCCTGGCCCACCAGAAGCTGGTTATCATGCTACTACCTAAGGTTCTTCCAAAGTGTAGGAAGGCATTTAAGAGGCGCTGAAGGATGACACTATTTGACTAGACCCACAGAATAAGACGTAGGGGAAAACCATATCTCTAATCCCTGCTCTGCGTGCTACACGTATGTTTTTGATAGCACTGTAAAAAGATGGTGTAACAGGGGCAGGAGCTTGATCCAGAAGTGGCACAGGCTTTTAGGGCCCAACTATTCAAGGCAGCAAGGCAGAGCTTAAGGTGGAAGTGGCCTTTCAAGGCTGCCCTTATGGCAGGTACCAGAACCAGGAGTTGATCTACCTGTTTTGTCGGTTGACCACTGTTGCCACCTGCTTTTTGGGAAATTCAGAGGTCCCCTCTTAGCTTCGAGACAGACCTAGCTATCTCCCCAGGGTACGTGCCTTTTCCTCTGACTCTTTGCCTGCAAAGGAGGCCAAAATTCTTAAGTCAGAAGATGACAAAGATGACGGCTGTCCCAGAGACAGCCCACATCTATCTGCCCATGAGCTGTCCTTTGGTTCCAGCAGTACCTCTCCAAGGTCCTGCCCAGCCCTGAAGACCTCGCAGGCAAGAGACGGAAGGAAGACTTCCATCTTCCTGGAAGGAGACTACATGAATTGAATCACATGCATCTGCCTGACATTGTGTCCTCCGGCCACGCATTGTCTATGAGCCCAGATTCTGCAAGAATTACATCTTTGAGAGCTATACCGGCTTCATCCCCTCTGCTCAGCCTAAGCCACCGCCTCAAAGTGGGAGTGAAACTTCACACTAAATAAAGACTGGACCCAGACAAGCTCTTAGGCTAATCAGTAACCAGCTTCTAGTCATGAGAGGAGAGATCTAAAAGAGGAGAGATCTAAAACAATCCAACCTGGGGAAGGGAAGTCCTGGATGATTTTCGGAGTCAGATCCTACTGTGGGTGCTCTAGCAAGGGCTGAAATTCCCTACTCATCTCTGTTTATGCATCTGGATAATACTGAGACAGGAAGACACACAGTAGCTGAATTAATGGTTGTTTAGCTACAAGCTCAATAATCTCCTAACTAAGAAAGCTTTCCAGGCAGGCATTAATGAGCTTGCAGGAGACAGGCTGAATAAGCACAGCAAGTCTTGCTGCAGAAGTTGCTGACCTTCTTCTCTTCCTCCAGCTGGTGCTCAAAACAGATGTCACCAGATGTGGGCTGAATATCAGAGGTCCTGGCAATTAATCAGTTCTGACTTGTGTGGTGACTTCACATTGCTCTGGGATAATGAGATTGATTCTGTCCTGAGGCTGATGAGGGCAAGACAGGATGCTGGAAAATTTCCAGTTCTAGAAGTGAGCAAAATCAATAAATACTAGGCATGGAAATTTTTAAAAATTAAATTACAGGAAAACTCTTCCAGAGGTTTACATTAATATATCCCCAATACGTATGTACTAGTATTTGCATTTATATGTATTTTTGTGTTTATTCTTTATGACTACACAATGGAGCAAAAAAGGAAGTAGCAAGCTCAGAAAGCATCTTCAAGGAAGGTTAAAATTTCATCCAATCTTTAGGCAAATTCAAGTAAAAAGAGAGAATGATTTAAAGTAAATTGACTCTGGCCGAAACATATATTTCTAACTTAGAATAGCTGAAACATCTAATTGCATCGCCCATAGTATCTCAAGAACAATGTAAGAGGCACTTCTGGCTTGCTGCATTAACTGCTGTGTGCTGCAAAGGCATAAATGAAGCGCTCTACTAGCACAGAATCCCCTTCTTCCAGGATATTAAATGTAAGTCGGTCCTTCAGCATACTAACTTTTAACTTCTGGGTTTTATATTCCTCTTCCTCTTGCCTGTCTGGAAATGTTTCAGTCTCTTTACTGACCCCCTCTTCACCCACAGCTTTATCTAAGAATTTCAAAGGATTTTTTTACTGTGAATCACTGAGATTTTTTATTTACACAGGAACAATGAGAGTGAGATTTGCAAAGAGAAGGCTAAGAGATTTCAATTGCCTTTGGACAGCCAGGGAAATCCCATCTCAAACACCTTCCTTCTGCAAGACAGGAAGAACAAATCTAACACCCCTAGGTCAGAACTGTTACTTCTGCTGACTAAAGGGATCAGACTCATTGAAAGCTTTTCCATCAAATCCATCAGATGTTGGAGCAGATCCTGAAAGCAATATTACATTCAGCATACCTTCAATGTTGATGAGAACCTGCCCTCATTAAGGTATAGGGAAAATTCACCAATTTCAGGAAAGCAAAATGCTAGCCTATCTGCTCAAGCCTTTTCTTACTTCATGTCCTGGCTTCATAAACGTGGTTGCTGTTGTGCCAGAGTGGGTGAAAAGAGCTCCCTGAGGACACTATGTCTGTTTCATACACCTGCAAACACAAACTCAGTTCTCTGCTTTGCCACAGACTGTGTGGGCTTGGGAACAACACTTTGCTGATTCATAAATGGGATAATAGCACTAGCGAGTATCTCCAGTGGTAGCAGGAGGGTAACAATGAATTGCTGTGGTATAGAGTCACTTGCATGTAGTAGCAGGAATCACCTGGAATACAAGAGGAAGCATGAACTTTACAGGGAGGACTTTCCTGTTGTCTAACTCTGGAGCTGATGGAAACAGCATATAAAGTTATTTTCTTCTCTGAGCCTGGTGCAATCATCATATTGTTACTCATGGCAGGTCATATTTCTTGTTGTTGCAATGGATGCAATGGATTTGCATCCATTAGTGAAAATGGATGCAAATCCCCATAAACTGCATGCGCTTTACCTTGGGTGACGCACACAAGAAACACACTCATATTTCCATATTGTTTATTCCTCACTGTGGCATGGGGAGTGTGATGTAGTAAAAACAAGACCTAAGGCATCAGCCAAGACCCAGGAAAGAAATCTGATTAAAACGCAGTTCAATGAGAACAGAGAGCAGCTCATGAATTGTTGTTGTTTGTAAGCGATTCACAGTCCAGAAGAAAGGACTTAATTCATTCATCTTAAACGACGTAGCCAGGTCTAGCTGGAAACCTTTCTTTACAGTACCAGGGCCTCATTTGTACCTAAACTGTCACAAAAATCTAAATAGAAACGGAGATATTTCAAATCTCTTAGAGAAAATCAGGTGATTATCTCTATTTAGGACAGCAGGAGTTTAAACTTCAGCCAATGCTTACATGAATTGCCTCTGGGTTTGAGGATCTGCACATCAGAGCCCTCAGATTGTCACTGGACAATCCCCATTCCCGTGATTTCGTTAATAGCAGGTATGCATTGAATACCTCCCAAGTATTCTGCAGTTTCTTTCCTTGAATTGACTTCTTTTATGTCTTCAGGCTGGCAGGTACCATGTCCAATAATTACAGCATTGCTCCAGCACATCATCTGGTCTTGCTAGATCAATCCACTTAGGTGAGGCACAGGCATATTCTGCAATCTTTTCTTTCTGAGGTGCCCAACGACACTCCTCCCCATATCTTTCATATAACACTACCCACAAACAGACGGACACTTTTTTCCTTTTTTAGCTTCACAGACAAATATATTACTAGCTTTTAAAGCCCAACAGCTTGGAGGACACAAACATAGTAACAGTAACATTAGAAGAAATAATCTTAGTATGTATAAGAATAGTTCCAACTGCAGCCTAGCACCTTGGTTAACAAACCTTTCAAGTGTTACCAAAAAGATGGTAGCTTCTTCATTTTATTCCTTACAAAATTAACAATTCCCTCCAGTCTTTTATGCCCAGAAGAGGGAGTACATATGCTGGTGTCTGGAGCATTCGTCTTTCTGAAGGAATGGGCCAATTCAGCCATGCAAAGACATCTAAGCATTCCACTCTTCATCAGTGAAAAGCAAGTGTCTGTGAAAGTCATAGGACAAGGCATGGACTAGGGGCAATGCAAAAGCTCTGCTAGTCAAGGTCTGTCTTTGAATACAGAGAGATAAACACAGCTGTTTCCTGTTATTCTGGCTGCAGTTCCTCCCCAGTTTTTCCTGCTTCTCTTGTGCCTTTGAGGACTTCGCTTGCCCCCTCTCCACACAGCCTCTCAGCCTTCCATGGTCAGACAGGTCTTGGCATCACTTTGCCTCTCTGTTCCAGGCAGGCTGACCATCCACTGCCTCTTCCTCCAGTGAGTCATCAATATCAAAATCATCCAGTGCCTCTTAACCTTTGCCTAGTTGCTGTAGCTGTCACCAGGATGGCAAAGCCTGCCTCCACGCTGGCCCTCTTCTGTGATCAGGTTTCTGCTGATATCTTCTACCTCCTTCTTCCGTTATCATCTAACCATAGAAGTAACCCTGATTTATCTGGATGTGCTCCCAGCTAAGAAGGAGCCAAAGGCTGTGAGGGCCCATGCTAAAAATGCTTCATTTCCTATTAACCCAGCTTCTGTTGTAGGGTAACCAAAAGCCAACAGGTAAAGTTACATAGAGGCTGAATGTTACATAGAGGCTGAATGTTACATGGAGGCTGAATGACTATATCTTCATCAGAGACAAGCTCGGCTGTTTAGAAAGAACGCTGTCCAGAGGTGCTGAAGTACTACAGAGTTACATATCCCCTTTGTCCATCTGAAAAGATGGATGGTTCCCACCATACCTTCTAAGAAAGAGAGGGAAAGGATGCCAGTGATCACAGGATATCTGAATGAACTGGTTCTGAGTCCAAGTTGGCTGGAACTGGAAAGTAAAAAAAGAATGACTTGGGCAGGTGTCAGCTGGCATCTGGAGGAAGGATAGCTGCACTGAGCTCCACAGAGCCAACAGTGGGCTAAAAAGATAAAGGGAGAGGGACAAAATCAATTACAAAGGTCAAACAGGAGCCAGTCAATTCCCAATGTCAACCTCAGCAAGAAGCTTTGCAGTCAATGGTCAGACCCTTCAACAGTCAAGGACCCAATTTATGTTTCAGTAGTAGCTGAAAGGAATGATGAGAGGAACCTGTTTCTTTCCTTCCACAAATCCCATGCAAACTACGGCATGACTCTGACCAATATCTCTTGTTCCTTCCACTCCAAAAGGATCACCGTGATTACTTTTGTGACTTTGTCCCTTCCACATACTGCAAGAATCTCTCTTGCTGGCTTACAAGAGCCCAAAAAGAGAAGCCTGCTGCTGCCACCTGCTCTCCAAAACCTAATATGCCACAAAAAGGTCTTCTTAGAGCAGCTCAATTCAACTGCTC
The DNA here is from genome assembly GCF_040807025.1 of Struthio camelus. NCBI lineage: Eukaryota > Metazoa > Chordata > Aves > Struthioniformes > Struthionidae > Struthio > Struthio camelus. The sequence continues at coordinate 1,070,677 of NC_090982.1, read as the reverse complement.
ATAAGCAGTTAAAAATAATACATTTCCCTGATGAATGGCTTCTTCACAGACTGGCTTTGATTAAGGTTTGAGCAGAAGACCTTTGGCATCGTAACACAGAACACTACAGTGTAGCTGAAGGACCAGCTAACTCCATCAAACAGCAGCTGTGGATTATTGTCAGTCATCTGGTGAACCTTCTGGCTACACTCATCCCACACTCTCTTCTGGTGTCTAGACCAACACTATGTCACAAAGGGCCTCTGGTTTCCCAGGAGTCTGGTCTTTGACATTACTTCCATTCTCAACTGACAGAAAACCAAAACGATTTTCTCTAATAGTAAGATGTCCTGGGGTTCTTACAGTCCTCAACGAGAAACTGACTTGCACCTGACATATGGTCATTCTGTTCCCCAGCAGCTATGCCTCCATGCCTTTCAAGGAGGTCATCTTTCTACAGGGGTTTGTTTGTCAGAGGGAGATATTTCCATCCCAAAAGACCATGGAAGCACTTGGTTTAGGGAACACCACAGAAATGTCTAGCATAGACTTCAGAGACAATCTAGGCTTGAGACAGGCCTATCTGTGTTTTGGCTAGGCTCCTCTGCCAGGATCAGCAGAAGGCAAGGTTGAAGCAATATTGCAGGATGAGCCTAGCCCCTGGATGTTAGTGAAATGGGTAGCTTCATCCAGGATTAGCTCAGGACAGGTCAACAGCCTGCCAACAATGTGTGAGCAGAGGTGAAGCACAGAAGCCCTTGCGTGGGGAAGGACAGAGCTGCACAGGCACTTTCACAGCCCACACTGCTCAACGTTATCGTTTGCTTTTGAAGATGCCACTTTGCCATGGCTTTGCACTCATATTACTCTGCTGAAGTGCCAGTTCTATTATCGTGAATTCTGTTTCCTCAAACATGCACTAGCCAAACCTGGATGGAGAATCTCTTTTGGAGCTACCAAACACATGCACCTTCCCCTGAGGAATGAGCTTCCCTGGCATTGTGCTAGATACCACCTCCAAGGCCCTATCTCATGACTCAGCAGCAGAAAAGGACATTTCAGAAGAGGCAAAAATTCACAGGGTATCTCAAAAACTCAACAGGTTGTTGAGATTTTCTTTCTCCCACCACCTTGCTAGCTCACAGAAAGAGGGCATATTTGTTTCCAAGTCAGACTCTATCTCACAGCTCAAATGCTGGTAGAGCAGCACTTGCTGCAAATGTGCAAACCCCAACAGGACTACAAAACTGTTTACAATGGAAATAAATGAGACACACTGTGTACCATCACTTAATTATGACATCATCCCAAATGCAAAAATCTGAAAGACAGCCATAAAAGTCACAACTAGAAATCGGGACAGGGAAACTGCTAAATAAGATACCGTAGTGATAATTAAAAATTGCCTATCAAGCAATCACTTTCCAGCAGTGAAAGGATCTCTAAAAGTCCCACACAAAGGTGGTTTCAGCAGCTGCATCTAGTTGTGTAGATATCTGATGTCTTTCCCATTCCGACTTTCCTGATCACTGCTCCCCAGAGAAACACAGGGACAGAGGGCAGGGTGCCGTATGCCCTTGAGACTGTCCTGAGGGAACTGAGAGCACCTTCCCCCGGCCAGCAAGTACGCAGGTGAACTCTATACTTTGATTATGAACTTCCACTATGAGAGGGCAATTTAAAGTGGCAGGCAAAGCCACAACATGATCTGATGGTTGGAAGCTCAAGTGAGACAAATTCTTATGAATAACAAGCCTCTTTTGACAGGCAGGATGTTAATCAGTGCTTTACCCTCCAGTATCTTTAACGAGCACTGTTTTCCTAAGTATGACACTGCACACTGCAGCTCAACACAAGAAAATATTCCTACCATTGCTGTAGGACTCACAGACTCGAATGCTCGTAGCATACATTACCTATATCCCTGATTAATCAGGAGGCCAAACACTGGTATCAAGATGGGCCATTTAGATCTTCCAGCCTATCAGCTCTGTGGGGTGGCACAGAAATGCCTCTTTAACAATGTGAAGGTGCAGCTGGCTGTGCCCTTATGTGGAAAGAGTCAGAGCCCTGAGGAAGAGGGTGAAAAGGACACATGCATTTCCTATAGTGGTAGGCAGTCTTGGCACAAGGACCCTCACTGAACTGACAGGTACTACTGTAATCTAAAATTGAAGAACTCTTGAGGAAGATCCCAATAGTGTATACACTAGCAATTAACAACATTACATTGTTCCAACAAATGCTCTTCGTACACACCTCCTACCTGGCTAACAAGTAGATAAAATATATCTTTCTGAGTAGCTTTTGCTCATGCATTTCTTCTGAGCTTGCTTTGACGGCAAGACCTACTCCTCCAACATGACAGGGTGAAATGCTTTGGACAGCTTATCATCTCTCCATCCTTCAGAAGGGAGTATTACTCACAAAAGAATAGGCTTATCCAGGTGACTCTTCATACCTCTTTGCACACATTACTGATATCAGCTATGCTTTTGCTGAGTTTCCTTTAAATACCAAAGTACAAAAGCTGCATGTAGGCAGGAAGACATAACTAGCAAATGCTTCTAGCAGCCAGTCACTGAAGAGTCATGGCCAAAGTTATGGGAAGGCATTTGACAAAGGCACCTATAGATGTTACATGCATAGTTCATCAGAATTCAGAGCCAAGAAAGTATGATGCATTAATAATAGAGAGCCTATTTAATGGTCTCAGGCTGAAAAAATCTTCACTGAAATCACAGAAGAAAGATTTCCTCAAATTGTTGTCATTCTAAACTAAAATTGTTCAATCTTCTGTTTTAATTTGTTTCTAAAAGGCAAAAAGGCAATTGCAAAACTGTCTTGCAGTGCAAAGACAGTGAAATGTCTTTAGTTTCCATTTAAATACGTATTTCAGTTCCTAGAAGAGAAGCATTAGATGCTTGGCAAGTTCTCTAATTACGGGCCTTTAAAATTGAATATATAGCACAGGTTTGTCCACATTTAGGTCTGTATAGGCAGAGCAGAAATAAAGTCTGGAGCAATATCAGACCTCTGTTGGACAAATTTAGCTTTTCCCATCGGCTGATTTCAAGTAGATCTCTGATATTGGTGATAGGATAGAATAAGAAGACTTTCTAAATACTGCAAGTGGCAAGAGAACAAGAATTGTTACCAGCCTTGGAGGATGATGACCTCTTTTTCCCTTTTAGCACTGTTTGAAGATCAACAGCTGATGGGGAGCGATGGGATCCACCTTACCAAGCGGGGCACGCACGTCTTTGCCAACAGATTGGCCAGCCTGGTAAGGAGGGCTTTACACTAGGCAAGATGGGGGAAGGGGAGTGGTATAGTGGCAGGAGAGTCAGTAAAAAACCGCTCAAGTCAGGATGCCTCCAGCGGGTGCATACAGCCCGGGAAGTGTGCATGGGACATGGCTATGGAGGATCCTCTTGCACCTCTCCTGGGAAGCTTGCATGCTTGACCGGCTCTCTGAAATGCCTGTACACCAATGCACGCAGCATGGGGAATAAGCAGGGAGAATTAGAGATCTGTCTGTGGTTGCAGGGCCATGATCTCATTGCAGTTCCAGAGACATGGTGGGATAGTTCACATGACTGGGATGCTGTCATGGATGGCTATGTGCTTTTTAGGAAAGACGGGCCAGGAAGGCGAGGTGGTGGAGTTGCTCTTTATGTGAGGGAGCAACTAGAATGTGTGGAGCTCTGCCTCGGGGTGGATGAAGAGCAAGTCAAGAGCCTATGGACAAGGACTGGGCCCCCCATCGGGGCCCATGGATTTATGCATGCTAAGTCTGGACAAATGATCTCTAACCCGATCCTCCTCCACCAAGGGAGTCTTCCTTTCCCCAGACTTCCTCTCTTGCCCCCAGGGTCTGGAATTCCTGAGGGCTGGCCTTAGCAGGAAAGACCGAAGCAAAGAAGGCATTCAGCAACTCTGCCTTCTCTATATCCTTCGTTACCAGGGCACCCGCCCCATTCAGCAGCGGGCCCACATTTTCCCTAGGCTTCCTCTTGCTACTGATGTAGTTGAAGAAGCCCTTCTTGTTGTCCTTGACATCCCTTGCCAGATTTCATTCCGAATGGGCCTTAGCCTTCCTTGTCGCATCCCTGCACACTCTGACAATGTCCCTGTATTCCTCCTAAGTGGCCTGTCCCCTTTGCCACATTCTGTGTACTTCCTTCTTCTGTTGGAGTTTTGCCAGGAGTTCCTTGCTCATCCCTGCAGGTCTCCTGCCCGCTTTGCTCGACTTCTTCCTCAGAGGAGCAGGCATTGCAGAGATAAATACAGATTAAGGGTCCTTGCTGCCAAATGCTTTGCAGATAGTGGTTACCCGTGTCTAGAGATCAGTAGTTGGCATAGGGAACACTGTGTCTTTACAGCATTTACAGCTGTAGGAGATTAATGGAAAGGGTTTAGGGACAGCCACTGAAATGTGAAATTGTCTGTGAGTGAAAGAAATTCATGGAAACCTCAGTTCTCCCTGGGATGCTGCACAAGCCCTCTCTACCAGACCAGAACAGATTCCTTGGCTGCAGCTCCCAGGTGCATTCCCAAGCCCTGAACCAAACAGCTGCAGACTACGAGCAGAAGAGTAGAGAGCTGTGCTGCACTGTGGGAGGGTCAATGGGACATATACTGGGGCCATGAGCTGCCTGTTAGAGAGTTTTTCTTAATTCAGATTAGATCTGTCCTTGCCCAGAAAGTCTGTAACAGAGCTGAAAAGGTAATCCAGCACCCCTCAGGACTTAGGCTAACATTTTACCCACAAAAGGATCTTACAACTGGCTAGAGGAGCATCTTTCCTCAATCAGCCAAAGAAGAGTCACTGCTCCAGTGAAGGATCAGTCTAGAGAAGACCCAGAGAAACCCTACCTTTCCATGAAGGGCTGTGTCTGCTCCTGCTTTTTGCTCGCCCAGCCAACGCAAGACAAACACACATGGGAGAAATGGCAGGGACTATTAGCTGATACCTTGAAGTGATGGGCTTGAGGCAACATGCTTGACTTGTCTCACCCAGGGACAAATTAAAGAGATCAGAATCATAAGGGTGCCATTGGGCTTCCAGAGTGTAACTCAGTTAATTCCTGGAGAAGGGAAACACTTTGATCATTCAGGGGTACTAGCTTCACCTGTCAGAGCAGAGAAAGGTCAATAGGAGGCATTACACATAACGGAAGAAAGAAGTCCTGCTTCCCATTGCCTCTTCAGAATGAAGGATTTGAGTGCTGCGAACACCCAGGAAGACAGCTGAATGGCCCTGGAGCAGCCGCTGACACTGTCCCGTGGACAGCAGGAGACACTAGGCAGCTGTGGAGGAGTATCTGCATTTCTAAAAATGTGAAGAAGAAAGTCAAGAGGCGCACTTGCTTCCCACTGCTTTCCCAGTCCCCACACTGCTCCCCACTTATGCTATCCAAACCCTTGCATTACACATCCAGTTACAAGAAGAAAGCCTGCAGCTCTTGTCCCCTCCGAGTGACCAAACTGCTCTACTTTCCCACTTTCTTCCACCTGCTAAGCACTGCAGGAGGTTCCAATCATGTTCAAGCGCAGCTTTCAAGTTTAACATTTACCAGGTAGGTGTTAAATGCTGCTAATCACAATAGACCAATTTATGGTGGTGTAAACATCTTTGCAAACAGAGAAACTTGCTACAGACCACCCCTCTGTTTGCAGCACTTCACAAAAATTCCTACACTTTAAAAAAACATGTTTTAACACTGAAGCTCTTGCCTGGGTATATATATCTCTCCTACTGGATGATCCAGGACTGGGCATGGCAGTGTTTACTATCTCAGTGTTTATTCTGTCACATCAAGACAACAACAGTATTTAAACCAGTCTCTCTCAAACACAGACAGTCTCCCCTGTCCGCACCCATTTCTTAAACAACGTTGGTGCACTTTGTTCACTTTCCAGGTAGACTTCAATTTGCAGTTTGTCCCATCTGCAGTGAGTGCAATAGGTTACAGCATCAATGTCCATTTTGGCTTCTTTGGGACAATCTAGTGTCACCAGATGAAAGCATTAGAGCAGAAAACAAGAGTCAGCCCATGGAATATATATTCTGCTGACGAGGATACTGGTGAAGGTAAAAGTTAATTCCTGTTATCAGTGAACTAGAGCAATTCCTGCTCAGCACTTGGCCCATAAACTGTTAGTCATTTCCAGATTATCGCAGCCATACCCCTGGTTTTAGCAAGAGATTTCTCTTATAACTAAGGACCTGGAAAATTCCCTTGGGACTGGGATTCATTCACAGAAAGAGTTCCAGCTGTGACCAGTTGTCATTTTTCACGAGAGGTGGCTGTTCTGGGCAGCTCCTGAGTAGCTTGGTAGCTGAACTTGATGACCGAAGCCTAATAAATACAGGTCCCTAGCAGAAGGGCAGAACTCTGCTGTCCCGAGTGGAGTTCAGTCCATCACAAATGCAGGCTTGAAAATGGAAATAAGACCAGCCTTCACTCAGAGAGCTGAACACACAGAAGGGGATGAACTAACACTTAAATGTCTGGGCATATATTGGCTGTCAGACTCATCTCTCAGATAATAAGCAACAGTAATCACAGCAGCAGTAATCACAGCCCAGCACTTGAAAACCACAATAAGAAGGCATTTCTGTCATGCTGTGAGAGTTAACAATGAAGAGAGAAAGGTGGAAGAATTCTAGTTTTCCTCTGGGTGGCCATAGCTGTCTTCTCTTCACAGATGAGTAAAAGAAAGGTGTGGAGGAGTGGGTTAAACAGATAATTCAGTAACCAGAGCTGATAATACTAGCAGAAGAAAACAGATTCAGAAGGAGAGTCTGGTACAAGAAAGCAACAAACATTGTGAAGGATATTGAAGCTTCTCCATGATGAACAGGGAGGAATCAATGGTATGGACGATGGAGATGTCAAGTTGGAGCCATGAGGAATTGGTCTCAGAAGCAGTATGTTTAGAGAGCTAGGAGGACAAGGGCCTGCTGTGGTTAGGGTGCTCCAGGCCCACATAAGTGACCGGTGAGGCAGGACTTCATACAAGGACAAGGAGGAATACTTAGGTCTTTGGAGCAAGAGGCATGTGATCGATTGGAAGACGTTTGCAGAATGTAGCCTGTGGACCGGTAGCCCTGGCAGAGTGAGCAGACTGGATCGAGTAGCATCGTTATCCAGCTGACCATCAGGTTCTCTTCTACAAGTCAGAGGCAGTCAATGGTTCTCCAAACCAGTTGCCTCATGTGGGAGAGAGACAGCAAGCAATCAAGTCCATGCTTGCCTCATAGTAAGCTCCAGGTTGGAGACTGGCTTGCAGAAAGCCATGACTTCAGCCATGAAAAACAGACACCAAAAAGGGTTGGTAACTTGACTCTCATTTTACAACGCGGTGATCAGGGGTATTGTGGAAAGAGGCACTGCAGCTGCTGCAGGCAACCCAGCAGCCAAGTCAGATTGAACGCAGGCCTCACTTCCAGCCTTGTGAAGACCCTGTTCTCAACAGATCTCATCTCAACAGGAGCAACTGGGACCGGTGCAGGCTTCCAGCAGCATGAGATCTGTTGTAAAGGACTGTTTTCATGTGTTTGAAAAGGGTTTTGAAGACCAATCAGCACCATGCATCAGATGGACAGGCCATAATTACACAGGAGCTAAACTCCAATTACAGTGTCATTACACTAAATATGCGTTTTTGATAATGTACAACTAATTAATTCAAACTAGAAGATTAATTACATTTGCAAGACTAATACCCTTTTGCTTTCATACTGAGTATATTTGTCTGGGACTTTCACTGGAGCTTAAAACACTTAAGAGCCTGGAGGGCCTATGCAAATCTTAGCCTATTTTTCTGTAACTCAGGACCGTTAACCACAGTGTGTTGACACAAAAATAGCTCTGTGTCATGTGGTTAATCTTCCAGTTGTGTGAAATGGCTAGTAACTGTGACTATTAAAAAACAGGTTGCAGCATAATTAGTCACTGTCTTGTAGAGCACAAGCAGAAATTTATATTCACTCCAGATTTTTTCTGATGTTTCCTCTCTGTGGCACCAAGTTCCCTCATCACTGAAACATGATTAAATAACAGATGCCCTTGAATCGTATGGTCCAAATATAGACTCAGCCACAAATAAGCACTTTCAAGATAAAGAGGAGCTGAGCTGGGTGTGAACTGGAAAGGCAGCATATGTATGTGGCTGAAGAATGTAGCCTCCCAAAAGGTCTGCAAAATGAGCCTAGCATCTTCTCAGGCCTGGTCAGGCACTGCAGTGGAAAGGATGAGCCAAAGAAGTTCCGATTTGGACTGGGACATGTTCATTTTTCCTGTTACTTTCTTTGGCTTATGACCTTTAAAAGTAAAACCTACAGAGCACACTGGCTTGGGATCCTGATCCTGTGGCAGCTCTTTCAGAGCATGAAAGTGTGTATTGAAGAGCTAGACCATCGATATGGGCTGTCAGCATCAGCTGGACAGCAATTCCACTCTGACAGCCAGGGTGTCGTGATGGCTGGGCATGTTTTTCTGCAAAGGCAATGCTCTTTTTTTTCTGAAGAAGTATTTTCCTCGTCCTGCCCATTAAAAGAAATCAGACAAAGAAAAGTTCCTTGAATGAGGAACTTCCAAAGCCTTTTAAAAGAACTTATATAGGACTACTTTCTCTGTGACTCATGCTTCCTTATCAGAGAAGCTATTCCCTCCCTGGCTTTTGTCTGAGAACCCACTTAGCTCAGAGATTGGACAGAGCAGGAAGAAGTTTGGAGGCTGCATAATGCAGCCTTTCATTCTTGGGATGCTGGGCTAGTCATGGCTGGACACAGGCATCTTCCCTCTGTCTTTTTACTCAAACAGTGCCTAAAGATGGGCTGGTGAGCTTTTCTGCATTGCAGTGTGCAGCCCCTCTCTGTCCAGCATTCGTTATAACACGGAGTGAAAGCATGTCATTCCAAGGTGTTGGCTGTACTTTCTTCTCAGAAGAGGTACAGGAATGACCATGTGGTTCTGCTTCAGGCCATAGGGATGAACATGACCTCTCAAAGCCCCTTCCAGCTCCATGTTCCATGACCTCGAGGTTCTGAAGGGTCAGCAAAGGCTGAATAAGATTTTCAGTGAAAAGGCCTCCCACTGAAAAGGTGAGTCTCTTGAAGCTGGAATTTTTTGCTGAGCTGGCATGAACTCTCAGAGCTTAGATTTCTCCCATCCTAGATAACTCCCTTGCTGGGAAGAGATGACAAAGATGAGTGCTTTATACCCTTGTCTGACCTGATGGATGGGAGGACTCCTGGTTAAAAAAAGATTTCTTACACAAGTCTCACATATCGCTGGCTATCACAGATCTAAAGTTCCATTCACATCTCAGCAGTAGCATTTTTGATGTCTCACAGGCTAATTCTAACTCAGCCTGAGTATCTAACTTCCCAAGAAGTTTAATTATGTTTATCACGGGACCAAAAGAAATAGATTTCCCTGAAAGGATGGAGTCTTTAATTAGGATCATGCTTTGTCTTGACAACACATTTATGAATTATATGTAACCTAGTTATTGTTTTGACTACCAGAAGGGACAATTAAACCATTTCTCTACATGAATAAACTAAAGTTGCCTCAAGGTTATTAGATTTTGGTTATTTATTTTCCAAGTAAGTAGATCACTCAGCAAGACCAAGCTGCTAACAGTAATCACATTGTCCTCTCACTCTGTCATAATTAACAGAAGATACATACTCCTAACGTTCTCCTGATTAGCCCACGAAGGCAAGGCACAGCATGGATTGAATAAGCATGACATGGCTTTCTATTGCCTTTTCTAGCTGTCTGATCATTTCAAATACCTTACCGCACTGTCTGGTTTATACAGTTGTAGTCTGAGTCCTCGTGGTATGCTAGACCTCCTCCTTTCATGGAGTTGGTTTCTGGAGGTTATATGAAAGATTATGCATCATTCAATGGCAATTTTCTTTGGCTAATGGGGAGCAGAAGGAAATGACTTTTTTCCAGCAGAAACACCTCCACAGATAAGGCTTTCAGGAGAAGGCAAGTATGCAGCAAAAAGTCACTCCTAGGGAAGTAGCTGGCAGCAGCTGGCAAGCAAGAAGTTACCCTTGCCGAGCTGCAACTCTCTCTCTCGGCTTAATCACCCTTACACTGAGGAAAGATGCTGGATGCACTCTAAGGCCATGACTCTGAGAAGCTTTTGAAAAAATTTTTGGTGCTGATTTAAGCATTTTTCTTTCATGGCTTAGGAACATATGCTGGTTCCTGGACATATATTCAAAGTTGTCAGGAACCTGCTGAGATCCATCAGATTACACCACAGTGGAGTATACTCCCAGAGTTAATGGAAACCTGTACAGTTATGGAGCAGACATAAGCGTGGAGAAACAGAGGCCTCTAATGGAAGCTGAAGGTCGGGGAAGGGCTCCAATCAGGAAGAAAGAAGCTGCTGCTGCTGCTTTCATTCAGGATCCAGAAAATGAAGCTTTTGCCCAAAGGAAGTTCAGTTTTGGGTGCAGAGGACCCACTGGAGAACTCTAAAAATAGGTTGAACAATGGAGCTCAGGTCGACACTATGTTTGTCATTAGAAAGTTTCTCTTAATGTCTTCCTGATTTTTACTTCTGACATTTTGGATGAACTATGGGATTGAACTAGATCATATCCAGAGGTCCCTTTCAACCTCAACTATTTGGTGATTCTGTGATTTTAAATCTATTTCTCTTTCTCCACCTCCATTGAATATAGAGAAGAGTTTATTGCTTTGCTTTTTGCACCAGCCTTCTCTGTCTAAAGAATTAATTTCTCCACACTACCTGAGACCTACAGGTCAGCCATCTCTAGCTTGGGTGGTAGCTAGTTCCCAGCTTTGAAGAACTACCTGAGATGGAAGTCCTCAGCGCCCATCCACATCTGATAGTACCTATCATGAAACATAAGATAATTCTGCACCAAAAAGTGTTCACTTTGACAGCACAGGTAACAAGTCAGGCTAGTGACACAAGCTGGGACAAAGCTGGCAGGAAGCCCAGAGCAAGTAATTATTGCTTCCAAACAGACTAGCCTGTCAGCTGGCATCCAAGAAACCTTTAAGATAGAGTAAGTCACCACCAAGCAGATAGAAGAGCCTGCTGAGGGTCCACCAACTCACATGGCCTTTTGATTGGCCATTTTATGTTGGAAGCAACTGGGAGGCAGCCCAAGGAAGGTGGATACCTTTACAGTATAAAATCAGCCCTCCTTTCCCTGAGCCAATCTCTCAGTGCAGTATCTTACAGATATAGCAAAAATCTCATGCAGAGCCTTGCCTGGCTTGGTGAAAAGCATCTCTCTGTAGCCAGGACTTTCCCTCAGTTGCTGGGGACCTGCCACTCCTAATGCTAGCCCTCTTCATTCTGGAGTCAACTGCAAGGCTCCAAGGTGGAGCCCTTTCTCCCTTTCCTTCATTCTAGGCCTCCACTAGGGAGCAGAGTTACGGACAGGGAGATCATCACTGGGTTTTGACGAAATGTTTATTCGAAGGCTAGCTGGGCAGAGGAAAGGAAGGGCTGAGTTTTTCTCTTGAGTCACTGCTAAAAAGGGAAAGGGTGAGATAAAATATAGGCCCAAAAACTTCAACTCTGAGCTAAAAGGAGAAGCACAGCTGTCAGTCTGAAATGAGGGGAAATCTGTAATGCTCCTAATGAAGGTGAAATGCCTTTTCCCCCATAGTTCCTTCCTACCAGCTAGATGCATTTCTGTATGCCCCATCTGAGAAACACCTCACCAGACTTTCCCACATTCCTGAACTTTCGGTCCCACTGGTTTCCCCAGGTTAGATGTTGTGGGGCTGGAGTGAAGAGGTCTGGTTTGGTTCTCGAGTACTGCTGCACAAGGCAACAGTGCTGTTTTCCTGTGGGTCTGGACCTGAACCCTCCTTGGACACGAGCAATCCAGTTCACAGAATCGCAGAATCACAGAATCACAGAATCACAGAACCACAGAATCGTTTAGGTTGGAAGGGACCTCTGGAGATCATCTAGTCCAACCTCCCTGCTCAAGCAGGGTCCTCTAGAACACATTGCACAGGATCGCTTCCAGGCAGGTTTTGAATATCTCCAGCGAAGGAGACTCCACTACCCCTCTGGGCAACCTGTTCCAATGCTCTGTCACTCTCACAGTGAAAAAGTTTTTCCTCAGGTTCAGATGGAACTTCCTGTGGTTCAGTTTCTGCCCGTTCCCTCTTGTCCTATCACAGGGCACCACAGAGAAGAGTGTGGCCCCATGCTCTCAACACCCCCCCTTCACATACTTGTGAAGATGACACTGATGAGATCACCACTCAGTCTTCTCTTCTCCAGACTGTACAGGCCCAGCTCTCGCAGACTTGCTTCAGAGGAGAGATGCTCCAGGCCCCTCATCATCTTGGTAGCCCTCCACTGGACGCTCTCCAGTAGTGCCATGTCTCTCTTGTACTGGGGAGCCCACAATTGGACACAGTACTCCAGGTGAGGCCTCCCCAGGGCTGAGGAGAGGGGCAGGATCACCTCCCTCCACCTGCTGGCAACACTCTGCCTAATGCACCCCAGCACACCACAAGGAGAAAGAGAAATAGATTTAAAATCACAGAATCACCAAATAGTTGAGGTTGAAAGGGACCTCTGGATATGATCTAGTTGAATCCCATAGCTCATCCAAAATGTCAGAAGTAAAAATCAGGAAGATATTAAGAGAAACTTTCTAATGACAAACATAGTGTCGACCTGAGCTCCATTGTTCAACCTATTTTTAGAGTTCTCCAGTGGGTCCTCTGCACCCAATTGCTGCCTCATGCTTTACTTGTTGTCCACCAGCACTCCCAGGTCCTTCTCTGCACAGCTACTTTCCAGCAGGTCAACCCCCAGCCTGTTCTGTTGCCTGGGGTTCTTCCTCCCTAGGTGCAGGACCTTGCACTTGCCTTTGCTGAACAACAGGAGGTTCCTCTCCGCCCACCTCTCCAGCCTGTCCAGGTTCCTCGGAATGGCAGCACAGCCCTCGGGTGTGTCAGCCACTCCCCCCAGTTTAGTATCATCAGCAAACTTGCTGAGGGTGCACTCTGTCCCTTCCTCCAGGTCATTGATGAATACACTGAACAAGAGTGGACCCAGGACTGACCCCTGGGGGACACCACAGTTCCTCCTGTGAGGGGATCACTATGCAGCCCATAGCACCAGATCACACCCAGTCTTTTCCAAGACCAGTCCCATGGCAAGTGTCCTGCTCTATCCAAGGCATTTCCTTCATAACTCTCACTGAGGACCAGATAAAAGCACCTGTTCCTCTTCATTTGGGACAGCAATTGCTGTGTCTGTGTCCACAGAGAGATCTGTGAAAGAAATTCCTGAGTCTGCATCCAAAATACCACATCTAACTACTTTATCTCTGCTGGTACAGGTTCTCATTCAATTTCCCTAGCAATACAGTCCTCACATGGGTCACATCTTTGTGCTCACGCTGACTAGAAGAGGTCCTTTCCCTTGACACAAGATATAGTGTGGCATCAGATGCTCTTGATTTTATCCTAACTGTATCCTGTTAGGTTCATGCCTGTATTTCCAAGATTAGTGGCCACTGAACAACTTCTGGTGGTGGAGAGTGAAACACAGGCCTTGGGAGAAGCTCCCCTCCTGCTAAACTGCCACCAGGCAGAGAAAAATGACATGCCAGCTAAGCAGAGAAAGGAGAAAAGGGGCCCATCTCTGCATGTCTGCTTGAGTTGGCACAAGGGATATTGGCTCCACAGCAGAGACGGCAGAGGTTTTTAAAATTCCTGAGTGCCAACTCTTTAGATATTCCTAGAAGTAATAGCTTTCAAATCATGCAGCACATGATGTGGTGAATACGCTCTGAGTAGGTGGCTGAGATCATGTATGTGAGAGGGAGAACAGGGAAAACAGCTGAGCAGGCTGGTGGGTGTGTGTGCATCTGCCCATCTGCAGGTGAGCAGATGAGCCCATGGCAGCAACGTAGGAACATAGGAAAGCAATTCCTTGGCAGCAGAAGAGCATGTCCTGTAATTTCACAATCTGTCATCTCCAGATTGACCAGGCAAGGCAGGAGAGAATGTTTGCAGACGCCGCTGCTCTCCCTCTTCTGCACAGTCAGTCAAGGGAAGAAAGTCTCTGGGAACATCAGGGAAAGAAGGAAAGAACAAGATAGACACTAAGATCGCCACATTTTATCTAAAACATTTTATCTAAAGGTGAGAAAACGGACAGGCCTTGGTATCTAAATCATCTTAAGAGCTCAAGCTCCAAGGAAGCAGCAGTACAGCACAGTTCAAAAGGATGTAGCTAGCTGAGGAGTTTACAGCAAAGAGACATTCAAGAATTTCTGAGGATTCATATGCTTACTCCCAGAGGGAACCCAAATTCTTTATAAACATGGTACTTAGACTGTACCAGGGGAAATCAGGTCCCCAAAGAGCCTCCCCAAGGGCTTTGGCAGGGTCCTGGCAAGGCTCTGACAGTGTGCACTGGGGAGTAGGCTTATATTTGCTCAGCTCTAGCCCCATATATGGGGGAATGACTCATATATTCCTTTATCTGGCCAAGTCAGGCCCTTTGAACAGGACTGTGTCTCTGCTGGGTTAGAGTCTCACTGCCCTTCTGGCAGGAGGCCTCCGGACCCTTGCTAAACAGGATCTGAGAAAGCATTTCGTTCAAGAAGGCAGGACAAGAATGTCCTCCTCATCTTTTGAACAGGCAGGAAATAGACCATCAGAGAATGGGGGTGACATGTATTCATGGAAAGCAGCAGAGAAGGGGTAGTCTTCTTCATCCCAGTGGCTGGACCTGACTCTTTCTCCCCCCCGCCCCTTCACTTTACACCAGAGGACTGTTTTGACCTCTCATAGTACAAACTGGCTGGCATGGGGTGGTAGCAGCAATCTGGATACAAGGTGCTTCCCACACAAGTGAGGAGCAGGTTCATCTAAAGCGTGCCAAGCCCTGCCTCTGTCACAAGCATACAGCCCACACTTAAGAGGATTTCTGAAGCCCTCCAAAGAGTAGGCCATGTAAGTGGCTAACAACCCACAATAGCTTCTAATTTCTGGGTCATTTGTCTGGGACTGCTAAATCCATGAGGCAGCAAAGGTGTTCCCAAATTCTGAATCAGTCACTGAATATATTATGTATCCAAGATTGCTTCCTTGAATTATTTTACTTCTTTGTGATTGCTTCCATTTCAAACAGTAAAGGTGAAAGCTCTTCCCCCTAGTGTGGAAATATTGAGTTTTGTTCATTTTCAACAAGGAAAATGGATTTATTTACTTTTCTCATAGCCTTTTAAAATATGTATAAATATTAGTATAAATAATAGAATAAATATTTATTCTATAAATAGAAATATAAACATTTCTATGTCTGTATAGACAGAAGTCAAGCTTGTTAAAAGCTCAGCCTAGTACAGAGATATTTCACAAGTTAGGGCTATTGGCATAGAGGGATTCATAACGGAACTTACTGCTATTTTCAGCTGCCACGGCAGTGTTGAAAATTCTCTTACCCTCCTCGATATTTTCTAGTCAGCACATCCTGAAACTGCCTTTTGTTACTAGAAAACCTTGTTTCTCCATGCCATAGGTCAAGTTCTACCCTAAGAAAAGCCCTTGCAGCCCAGTCAAGCAGCATGTGAAAGAACAGATGTTACTGAGGTCAGAGCAGCCCTCACTTAACATTATACCAGGATAATTTAAAAGCATAACTCTTTTATTCAACAATGTCGGTGAGTAAATCAGTAGCAGTTTAATCTTTGGCACAGCTATAAAAGAAGATAGTTCATGGGAAAGGGCTATTCTAGGAAAGAACAGCAAATAAATTGCCTAAAGAGGAAAACTTAGAGGAAAGTCAGTTCTGGGAACGGTTGTTAAATTATCTAATTGTTCATTTATAAAGCAGAAGGAAAAAAAAAAAAAGAGACTTTAAGCCATCAGGTGCCTTGTGGTGTTAGAGTACATCCCATTATGGATTCCCACACAAATGCCATTAAGATGGAGTTAAAGTGCAGAGTACATATTGGTAAATTAAATTGCACAGATGGTGTAATTCCCCAGAAATAAGCATCTGAAGCCTAGGGAATTTAGTGCTGAGCTTAAAAAGATACCTGAATATATGGAAATGCACAGTTAAAGCACTCAAAGAGCCTTAACTCTGCCTTATAGTGACACTATGAGGGAGAAAAAGGGAAGGGAAAAAAATGCTAAACAAAATGTGCCTTTAAAAATAGTATTCACTGGCTAAATTTGCAATATTAAATGCGTTTATCACAAACATATGGCCTTTTTCTTCTCCTGCAGCAAGACAGGGGATCAGCAACTTGCAAATAACCAAGTGCAGGTTAGCGAAGAAAGCAGATGGTCCTGGAAAGGGCGTAGGACTGAGGTGCTGCTTGCAAGCTTGCAAGGAGGTCCAGGGGCAACTGTCAGCATAATCAATGCTGTCAGCAGTTTGCTGAGAGCAGCACACCAACCATGCCCTTTTCAGCATCATGGCAGGGCCCTGGGAAGGCCCTCTGCAGTAGGACTGCCTCTGCAAAGTTCTTCCTGCAACAATCAGCTCTGTCTCAGACCCTCATTCCTGTGACAGGACTAATCCAGGCCTGGCCAAGCCCAGCACCTTTAGAGCAACAAAATACAAGCCAGTCCAACCAGTGTTTGGAAGCCTAAAGCTCAGCCCATCATCAGAGGACTGAAGGCTCATGGTTGGGTAAATGGTGTTGAGGGCTGTATAACCAGGACCTGGAGGAGGGAATGGACCCCACCATGGTCAACTGAGCTCTTTTATTGGCCTGGCTGCTAATTTTTTTTTCCTTTTTCTCTGAGGCACCTTCTGCCTCTACTTTTCATTTTCACTGGATCATGGACCTGACCCTTTCTATATTTACGGGGAAAGCTATCTATTGATCTTATTCCTCATTCAGGCGAATAGCTCTTCTCCCAGTGTTGAATCCCAGCCTGGCTCATGGGCTTTCAGCAGGAAGACATCTGCATTTCTAGCCTTAGTGACAGTACTTTCATGACTTCTCTGATTTGCACCAAGCACAGAAAATGGCAGACAAGGAGCAACTGGTATCCCTGAAGAGAGCAAAAGTTGGTATTGGAAGCAGAGAAACAGGCTGGGGATGCGAATGTGACATAAGGAAGGCAAGGTCACAGCGAGCTCTCTGCAGCTTTATAGCACAGGCTATTTTGGAGATTTTCCAGAATAGCATAGCTGAAGATCTGAGATGAAAGAGCAGCTCAGCAGATCATTAAAGGTCAAGTTATTCTTTGAAGGACAGCAACTTTTGACATCTCTCTGAACCAGCGGAGAGGAAGAGTCTCAGACTTCTTGTTAAATTGATCAAAACCACCAAAAGCAGCCAGTAGAAGCCAGATGAAATAATAAATTTCAGTGTCAAGAGGAAGGGGAAGTAGACATGTCTTGAAAAACGTTGTGAGTGCTTGGGTATCTAGGGTTGTTGTTTTAGTGATTAAGTTCATTTGGGTACATATCTGCCCTGCCAACTAGCCAGGCTTCCTCATGTCCCTGCTTCTGAAGAACCATCAAACTTTTCTTAGTACAGAGGAGTTAAAACAGTCTGGTTTATCTCACCTTGCAAAACATATCATATGTGAAGAGCAGATGGAATGCCAAAGATGGAATGAAGCCCACCAGTGGACTGTCCACCAGTTAGCCTACCAGTGAGATTATATCTAGGAAGTGGAAGGTTGCTGAGAAGGATTAAAAAGATAGACTTCCTTCCCAGCATGCCACTTTCCACAACTCCACTACCCCTATGTGGAAAAATCTTACCAGGGTTGCCAAGTCCAGTGGTATCACAAGACTTTCCTTTCTTCAGGAATTCAAACAGGATCACCTCAGCCACCATCCCTCAAGCTCCAATACTGTCAATCAAGGTCAACCCAGTCATGTCTTGAGAGATCTGCAGTAAAAATAGAATTACTGAGAAGAAACAAGCAGTGACTCAGAAACTGGCAGACTCCTTCCAAACTGACTCAGCAACCAAGCATTGAATATGGGGGAAAAGCTTCATGAAAACAGAACTAGAAGCCATCAGTACCTGCCAGAGCCACAGAAGCATTTTTATTGTCACTATCAGTCCCTGATGAATTTCTCCCCACCAGATTCTGTCCGCATGTGATATTCATGACAGCCAGGCAGTTTTCTTTCGTCCCAAAGGTACTTCTTCTCCCATCCTAGCCAAAACACCCCTAGCATATAAGTTCAGTTCTCTTCACAGCCTGAGGTACTTCAGATGCTCATTACCTAGGGAAGCACCCCTGTACCTGGCACCTATGTGCCAGCTTTGTTAGTGAGGAGTAAGGAAAGCACTGTGAAGTCACAGATTTGCTCCAGTCTTCTGCGTAATCAGAGCTCTCTCCCAAGACTTATGCTCCAGGCCTTGTTCCAGTGCCTTTTATCCCAAAAGTGGGCTTGACATAATTTCAAGAGAAGGTAATAGGTAGTGCTTCTAGAGAGATGGGAGCAGCTAGATGTACCACAGAGAGGACATTTTGGAACACATATCCTCGCAACTGCTCACTGATGTGAGCACCTTCCAATTCAGGAGGCCAGCTGTGGTGTGTGCACCGCTCTTCAAAGTACACGATGTACCTGCATACTCTTCAAGGATTTCTGGGGGCCAGGACCCAACAATTTTCATATCTTGCCCTGAAATCCATTGGAGAATTTGGCCTTCACCTTTCTGAACCTTGGTTCTCACCTGCAGATAAGGTTAACAGCACTTCGTCTTTTGGGGAGGAATAAATTTATTAGTGTGAGTAGTGAAATGGATCAGGTAAAACACTCCCTATGTTAAACATGAAGCAAGTGCAACAGCTATGACCCCCCTAAAAATGGTTATGTCAAGGTGAGGATCTGAGCAGCAGTTTCACGAGAAAACTCAATAAATGCCCTCAGTGGAAGGCTGTAGGCATCATTTGTTAAACAATCTTGCTGTCTCATTTTATTCATCTCAGCAATGAAAAAAGCTAATAACGATCAAAGTTGAGTTTTAAGGAAAAAAAGAAAACTCCAGTTGACAGCTGCTGCCTTTTCCAAGACTAGGTCTTTCTTTGAATTGCTAAATGTGAGGACTTTTCATGTGCATTCATTGACCTTATCAAACTGTCTAGATGAAGGAAAGAGAATATGATGATTAGCTAGTGAATATTCTGAAGTGGGAGTCAGAGTAAATCGTGTGTGATCTGAAACGGGTTTTCGACATTTTGAGTTTCTAATTTCATTTTCATTTAACACATCAGAAATATAATTTGTCCTGCAAGCTGCGATTTCAGTAATATCAATTAGCCAGCCTCATAGCATGAGTATTACTGAGAGATGGCCATAACCTTTAAGAGATGGGAAGAGTTTCGTTTATTTCTTGCTTCTCCTCTGTGATATAATTATCTCACTACAAGAATATTCTTTGCTATTGGTGTCATTTATTAGTATTTTTGTAGAGTTCAGCAGAGAAAGTTCTTGTAAAGAGAAACACAGCTACAGGCACAAATCAATTTAAGCAATAACAGAAAATTAATTCTATTCTTAGTGCTTCAATGCAAATAAAGCATATACTGTGTTAGAGATCACACAGATAACCAAGATCTCTGCTTGAGGAAAAGACTTCGTGCAGCCACCCACGTGACAAAACCCCAGGAGCAATCAGAGTTGCCCCGCCATCATGCACCATCCTTCTTGCTTCTCCAGTGGTGGGAGAGTCCCTCTGACCCGGGCTCATGCTCAGCAAAATGTCCACTACTGGAAAAGGAGGAGGAGGAGATTTGTTTTCTACTGGTGCTGTGTGCTCTGGGGAGGACAAGAATTCTGGTACACACGCCCTTCCTCGGGTGTACAGCAGCAGCAGTAAAGTTGGAGGCAATGCCACAAGTTCAACAACTCAAAAGAGAAGTTTTTAAAAAGAACTTCTGGGTCCCTAGCCCTGAAGTGGATCTCACCTCAGGACACGTACTTAACCCTTTCAAAATACTAGCCTGGTAACAGAAACCCAGAAGTTGGCTGGCCATGAATATCTGCAGGTTCCACAAGGATACAGTTGTTTTGTCATAGTCTATTTTTTTTCACTCTTCACCTTGACTGAAACTCTCAGCCTGTGACAGACCTTTCTGTACTGACTCTTGGCTTTTTCCACCCTATCTGCAGCCCCTAGCATGGAAACAGAGTGCTGTGCTGGGGTCCTGAGGTAGAAAGACAAGGACTGGATGAAACCCGGCCATTCTTTTGTTTGTATAAAGTTTTGTTCCCTGAGGATATGTGGGTTCCAGCCAGGGATGCACAAGATCTGCAAGCAGAGCACTGTAGTCAGTGTACACCCGTGTCCTTTCCTCCAGCAACCTGTCTCAGATAATCACATCTATTTCAAAGACAGTTAGATTTCTTCTAACGCTAAACACATCATTTATTGTTGCTGACTGTTGTATGGATGGAGGTGATCATTGCTTTTACCTGCCTGCCAGAGGTCTGTATGTTTTTCCTCAGTGGCAGTTACTTTATTCTTTAGACACACTGCCTGTCACAGTTGGAGATACAAAGACAGAACCAGTAACGTAATTGCATTTTGGAAGAAAAGTTCTAGATTTGGAAAGGTTGGCTTCCCACTCAGCCCACACTGTAAGTCCGGGCACTTAAGCAACCTTTGCTCCGTATGCAACCTATTCCTTTGGCAAAAGATTGCAAGTGATGCCCTTATGTTTCTTGACTTGTTGAGAGAATTAATCCTGGCTATGTTTCTCAAAATGAGCCTTGAAGGAGACACTGCTCTGGAAGCCGTAGCACAGAAGGAGAAAACTGTACTGCAAGTCACAAGCAGTGCTTGCCCAAAGCCAGGGCACCGGGAGTTGCTCGGGGGGCAGGGATTTTCTTTGATTTTAAGACACCCCAAGGAAATCTAGCAAAGAAAATTACCTCAAAAACACACAGCACTTGCCCACTAAAGTGCCACCTTCCCTCTCTATTAATTAGAGACTCACTTTCAGAGTCCAAAGGAGCTTCCACCTAGTTTTGCTAAAATTAGGCCGAGGTCTCTGAACTTCAGCCAGTGTTCATGTTTCCTGGCTACTAGCTTACAAGGTTTTATGGTGCATCAGTTATACGGCCCATGTGCTACATACTTGCTGTCCGTATGCGAAGATTGGATTGAGACACATCTCAAGAAGTGTGATGTGACAGCTCCTAACCTGCTGTGCCTGGGTGTTCATCTGAGACCCTGAGGTCAGAATGGCATTAGCATCTCTGAGTAGAGAAGCTAAGCCAAAAGTTGGGCTCTGCCTGGGGAGCTAAGACTTGGGATTAAAATTGTCTTTGCCTTCTCTCTCCGTGTGCCTGGCAGATCCACCAAACCAGTAGTACTTTCTCACATTAAACCTCTCACAGAGGCGCATGGACTTGCAGTCAGTAGCAGGGGAGCCAATAATGAGCAAATTCAATAATTAAAGGTAGTAAATTGAAAATGTGCCAGTCTGTAGTGATATTTGGTTGCTGGGAGTTGATAAATAGGATGTGTTCTATGCCACTGAAGTGTTCAGGACTGCACATCAAGCTGTGAGAATTAATTCTTCCTGTTTCATGCCTCTTAGAGAAGGTTTAGATTTTAAGCAAATGTTGACTATTGTATTTAGACCTCTAAAGATGCATAACCCTCTCCTCCCACAGGGAGAATTCCATAGGACTGGAAGGCTAATTTCTCCCTGAGAAATGACATCTCTATCACTATAAGCATATTTTTTTTAGTGTTCAAGAAAAGTGGGAAGAAAGGGAAATCATTTTCATGAAACTTTTTCAGAGGAGAAAAGAACATTTTTTCACAAATCTAATGCACCTGATTTCACAGAGGTTTGAACATCCTGGCTATGAATGCCAAACATCAGGGAACTCAGCAATGATAACACAAATGTAAGGTTCAGGATCATAAACTTCTGCTTTCAGTCTTGGGTGCCATGGCTGATACTAATGCCACGTCAGAGAAAGCAAACAAGGAAACAAATATGGTCCAGGCTATCTGAACTCCTGGCAAAACTCAAACAGAAGAAAGAAATCTACAGAATGTGGAAAAGGGAACAGGCCACTTGGGAGGAATAGAGGGATGTTGTAAGAGTGTGCAGGGATGTGAGGAGGAAGGCTAAGGCCCAGTTGGAATGAAATCTGGCAAGGGATGTCCAAGACAACAAGAAGGCCTTCTTCAAATGCATCAATAGCAAAAGGAAGCCTAGGGAAAACGTGGGCCCACTGCTGAATGGGGCGGGTGCCCTGGTAACGAAGGATATAGAGAAGGCAGAGTTATTGAATGCTGCCTTTGCTTCAGTCTTCACTGCTAAGGCCAGTCCTCAGGAATTCCAGACCCTGGGGACAAGAGAGAAAGTCTGGAGAAAGGAAGACTCTCCCTTGGTGGAGGAGGACCGGGTTAGAGATCATTTGTGCAAACCTGACATCCACAAATCCATGGGCCCCGATGGGATGCACCCACAAGTGCTAAGGGAGCTGGCGGATGTTATTGCTAGGCCACTCTCCATCCTCTTGGAAAGGTCCTGGAGATCAGGAGAGGTGCCTGAGGACTGGAACAAAGCCAGTGTCACGCCACTCTTCCAAAAGGGCAAGAAGGAGGAGCCAGGAAACTCCAGGCCTGTCAGCCTCCCCTCCAGCCCTGCAAAGGTGAGGGAACAGCTCCTCCTGGAGGTCCTCACTGAGCATGTGGAGGACAAAAAGATGATCAGGAGTAGTCAGCATGGATTCACCAAAGGGAAATCCTGCTTGACCAGTTTGATAGCCTTCTATGGCGGACTGACTGGCTGGGTAGATGAGGGGAGAGCAGTGGATGTTGTCTCCCTGGACTTCAGCAAGCCTTTGGACACTGTCATCTCCCATCACATCCTTGTAGGTAAACTCAGGAAGTGTGGGTTGGATGAGTGGACGGTGAGGTGGATTGAGAACTGGCTGGATGGCCGAGCTCAGAGGGTTGTGGTCAGTGGCACAAAGTCTAGTTGGAGGCCTGTAGCTAGTGGTGTCCCCCAGGGGTCAGTCCTGGGTCCAGTCTTGTTCAACTTATTCATTAATGATCTGCATGATGAGACAGAGTGCACCCTCAGCAAGTTTGCAGATGATACTAAACTGGGGGGAGTGGCTGACACACCAGAAGGCTGTGCTGCCATTCCGAGGGACCTCTCTCTCAGGCTGGAGAGCTGGGCAGAGAGGAACCTCCTGAAGTTCAGCAAAGGCAAGTGCAGGGTCCTGCACCTAGGGAGGAAGAACCCCAGGCAGCAGGACAGGCTGGGGGTTGACCTGCTAGAAAGCAGCTCTGCCGAGAAGGACCTGGGAGTCGTGGTGGACAACAAGTTGACCATGAGGCAGCAATGTGGCCTTTTGGCCAAGAAGGCCAAGGGTGTGCTGGGGTGCATTAGGCAGAGTGTTGCCAGCAGGTGGAGGGAGGTGATCCTGCCCCTCTCCTCAGCCCTGGGGAGGCCTCACCTGGAGTACTGTGTCCAGTTCTGGACTCCCCAGTACAAGAGAGACATTGCACTACTGGAGAGCGTCCAGTGGAGGGCTACCAAGATGATGAGGGGCCTGGAGCATCTCTCCTCTGAAGCAAGTCTGCGAGAGCTGGGCCTGTACAGTCTGGAGAAGAGAAGACTGAGTGGTGATCTCATCAGTGTCATCTTCACAAGTATGTGAAGGGGGGGTGTTGAGAGCATGGGGCCACACTCTTCTCTGTGGTGCCCTGTGATAGGACAAGAGGGAACGGGCAGAAACTGAACCACAGGAAGTTCCATCTGAACCTGAGGAAAAACTTCTTCACTGTGAGAGTGACAGAGCATTGGAACAGGTTGCCCAGAGAGGTAGTGGAGTCTCCTTCGCTGAAGATATTCAAAACCCGTCTGGATGTGATCCTGGGCAATATGCTCTAGAGGTCCCTGCTTGAGCAGGGAGGTTGGACTAGATGATCTCCAGAGGTCCCTTCCAACCTAAACGATTCTGTGATTCTGTGATTCTGTGAACTGGCACTATAACAGTGAAGAGCTATGTCATGTCCCTTGTTGTGCTAGGAGGTGTACAGACAAGACAGAGTCTCTATCACCAACCTGATATCTTAGAGGAAGAAGCATGTGAAAAAAAAAAAAACCCTACTAGTGTAAAATAATGCACTTTTTCATAAAATTCTTTACAACCTAGCCAAGATTCATCACACACACACACACACACACACACACACACACACACACACACACACACACACACACACACTCTCACACGCCCTCACACCCCTCTTTCATCCCCCGCAAATCCCTAGGGAGGTTTAGGTAGGCAATAAAATTCGAGAATCAGAGGCACATCTGCGTCTCTTTTGGATTGCAGTCTCAGAGCAGCACTGTTTATTGCTTGCCAAAGCCCTTTGCTCAGAGTTGGTGTATTTAGTCAAAACTGAAAACAAGGAGAATGGCTTTGCAGTCTTAAAACATTCCCAATGCCATTTTTACGCTGCCCTCTTTTGTCCAAGGCTGCTCTTGAGATGAATGGTTTTCAGAGCATTAAAATAATCTGTTCTCAGGGGAAAGAAAGTGAGAAGAAGTAGCTCTAGAGTGACAAAATTAAATACTTTGCTAAAGGGGCATCTGTAGAACCAAATATAAAGGCCTGACCCAAGATCTACTGAAGCCAGTGGGAGTAGCAGTGGGTCTATTTGACAGTTTCAGTAACAGGAACTTACCACATAAATTCAAGGTATTTAGTTAGAAATAAAGAACTTATTTTAAACCACAAGTTCAAAATGGAAGACGATCTTCATGACACAGTTATGCTCATGGGAACACTGCAGTTTAAGGTGCAAGAAAAAGACGCCAAATCCAAAAATACAGGCCCCTCTGTTCAGAAACAAGGCACCTCTGGCTCATCATTGTGATGTTTTGTGACTGATTGGACCAAAGACACTAGAATTTTCCAACCAGTCAACAAGGTATATATTTGATTTTTCCAAAAAAATGACCCTTTTTTGCTAAGCTACAAGGCTTTGACCTTTTCTCGCGGCACAGAACAACGCCAATCTTCATTTTGTGCTGCTAAGAAACTGTTCTTTGTCCGTCTGTATTTCAAGCATTCTTAGGCTGTACATTAACATGGCTAAGATAACCTTGCTGTGAGGACCAGCCATGATTGTAGACATTCTTTTGTGCTTTAAATCTCACCCTTTAGGCTGCATTAACCGAGTTTCTCCATCTGAGTTATTAGAAGAGTCAGGGCTGCTTCCTGGTAGCTATCTAGAAATGAAAGGCCACCTAGAAATGAAATGAAAGGACATTGCCTGTCATTATGTGAAACCACTGGAGAGGGAGTGAATTCCCATTACCTAGATTAGTCCCTTCAAGATATTGCTTTTACTATGTCTGATCGATAGTTCTGACACTTAATACAGTTGCTGGCTGTCTTGGTCTGGAGACACAGCACATAACACACAGAAAAATCATTGCCTCACAGAGAAAAACAAAAGGGTGCATTGGCCGAGTTCTGTCCTTGGAAGCAGCACATCTTTGGTTTATTTTTTTTCCTCTTAACGAGAATAACTTGTGAATATCCTAGGAGAAAAAACGGTTTTCAAGGAGCCCCAGCAGTGTGAAAGGCTATTAATCATGTACAAATGCTAGATTGCTCAAATGCTTAACTCATTCAGATGGCTTAACAAGGTAGCTTATTTCTAGATCCCATTACCTGTTTTTCTTTGGAATACGTCTGGCAGCTCAGAGGATTGATTATGGCTCAGACTACATTGTGCAAGTCCATGTAGACATTGCAAAGGTCTGTCTGCTGCCCCAGTTAGCATCTAGCCACTCGATTTGTGATACTGGTAACGGATTGATAACTGTCTGTCTAGCTGTACCCATCAGCACAGGCTCTGACTGCCTGTCAGACCCCCTTAGAGACAGTTATTTAGGGCCTACCAACTCCATGCTACAGAAAGCAGCGCCTACAGCTCTGATCTAAGCTGGTGTGCCCATATGATGCCATGCAGAGATATCAGCTTTAGCCTTGCAAGGAGCAGTGGACTACCTAGAGTTCTGGGACTGGACAGGATTCAGCTCTGTGGTAGGAGGTCCTGCTGCCCTTCACACTCTGGTCCTCTCCGGAGTGTACATCCATGACTCCACTCTGAGTGGTGTTCATACTGCTGACTTCTTAGAGCTGATGCTTATATCGCCTAACTCACGGGGATGCATGGACATTAATTGTCACCAGCTGGATATTTGTGCTCACCAAGTAGCTCGAGGGACTCTTCCCCAACAACAAGCAAGAGGCACAGGACCTATACTGGAGGAAGTCAGTAAGTACCTGGGCCTCTCTTTTTCACCATGTGCCCACCTGGTGTACTTAGGCTAGTAAAAAAACCTGCTACCTTTAGTAGCTATTGCTACTTCACCTATTATTATTGTTTGACTGCATTATACTACCCTAAGTAGTAGATGCTTGGGGAACGAAGGTGAATGTGTTTTAACTTCCATGCAAGGAAATAGCCAATGATGCTTGCTGGAAAGGACAGTGCAATCATCAGCTATGTGGCTGTTTTGGGGGCAGTCCTGCACCTAGTGCTCTGGACACAACGATGGATGGAGGACTTGAGGAGGCCTGGACTGCCTGATCCATAATTTGGGCGTGGCTAGATTTTGCTAGTTACAGTCACGTGGCTTCCTGTTCTGTTGGGTCCAAACTAGATCGTGTATGCCAGCAAAGTGCCAGGCAGCTGTGCTTTCCTGGATGACACCAAATGCCCACCCAGGTCAGTGTCATACCACCAATACTGCCAGATGACACAGGAGAAACTGTTTCCTATGCACAGGGACAAGGCAAGTACATATAATACCTGACGCCTCACAGCCTCCGCTCAGGTACTTCCTAAGTCAGTCACAGGCTGTTTTATGTGTTTAGTAATTTTCAGTGTATTACTTTTCCTTGACCCCACGTAGCATCTGCAACATCAATGGGAAAATAGTTCCGCAGCTTAACTATATTGTTTCTTGATCCAGATCTGCTCATCTGAGACATCTAGTCATTTTTTTCAGGAGCTATTAGGAAAATCTGCTGCTGGCTACACCCAGCTCACCACTCTTTTGGACTTCCTCAGGAACTCTCAATGAATGCAATGTGGAGGGAATCGTCCTGAGGAAAAGATTCCACTTGTCATTCACAAATGGGATCAGCCTTCCTGAAGATAAACATTTATGAGGAAGATTAGACTACAAAAAGAAGGGAATATTTTACCCACTGTAAGCTCTACATGACTACCTGCCATAGAGAGGATTTTGCTTTTGTGGGTCCACATCATTAAGCTGTAACATTTGCCACACTGCAGAAACAGTAAGTGGTTGCCACTTGCTACATGTGAGCACAGCTAGGGTGCTGTGTGCTGTTCTCTCAATCCACCACGTAATTTCTGCCTTAATATGGCCCCACGATCTTCAAGCAACAACCAGGGCATAGGGGGCTTGGCTTGGAGTCACGGATATGTATTTTATAGAGGCTTGGGATAAATCTGCTCCCATGTGCTACAGTGTATTGTCTTCACCAGAGCCACAAGCAGATTCAGCCATTCCTAGCATTACTGAAAACACTGCTGATTTCAGGACTCTTGTCCCTTGGCTGCCCCACAGCTGCATCTAATAGGCATTGCATAGCTCTGCGACTCTGGTCACCAGCTGGTCCCCAAAACAAGCTGCTAATTTCCAACCAGGTCAAGACAGTTAGTTCAGCAGTCCCACAGTGTGCACTAATCCCACAACACATCTGCAAGAGCTCATAGAGTGTGACAGACCTCAAGCACTGTTAGTCATTTAGACAGTCAGACACTGGCGTAACAGTAACTTTATTTCCATTCATGTTGCTCTTCCTTCAGGATTCCTGTCTACCAAGAATATGGCCAGTATAAATATTTATGGCTGAGGTAAGCGCCTGAAAATAAGGCTTTGCAGTGGAAATGCTGACAGAGCTGTAACTCTAATGATGTGGCAGACATCACTGTAATATGCTTTCAAATCAAATTAGTACTTTAAAAATGTAACAATCATGGTTTCTTACTGTCCCTAGCCAAGTAGCTTGTACTTCTAGATTGGTTTTCAATGCAGAAAGGTTACAGACAGCACTCTCATTAAGTACACATGTTCAGAAGAAAAGCTTTGAAAATTTGTCATGCAGTCAGTCAGAAAAAAAAACCCTGACATTTCCTAATTTCGTGAGCACAGTAGTTTCTACACCACTTACAGCTCTTTAGCCTCTTCCAGGATGATGAAGCATATGGGTAGCCAGCTGTCCAGAAATATTCACCTGCCATTAAAACAAGAGAGGGGAAAGCACTTATGCATGTGGATGATGTGAGTTTTGAAGCGACATGCCCAAGATCTCACAAAAGCCTTGCGGCAGAAGCAATGCGAACGTGCATTTTTTAGGTAACTCAGAACATTCCTTCCCAAGGATCTTTTCAGAACTGCAGGCACCATGTCAGGCTTGCACCGGGAGAGTGATGCAGTCTCTAGTTTGTGTGGGGAGGAAGAAAGCCATTTAGTTCCCTGTAAACTTTCTCCCACTGTGAGCTCTCTGCTGAAACAAACTCATTTCTTGTCTCTACCGTCTGAACAGCAACTGTTCCTATCAGATAAGGAGCAGCTTCCCAGCCCTGCCTCCTCCGTTGCTACCCTGCTGCGCAAACACATCCTTGAAATGGACTTATTCTTCAGAGCATCACAGGATCAAGCTGGATTGCAAAGAGCAATTAAGATGGGTGGGGGGAGACCAGGCTCAGTTCCTCTCGAAGTGGGGACCACCCAAGGCCATAAGGAAAGCCCCTTCTGTACCATCCATACCAGTTTCACACCAGCTTACCATTCTGGCAGACCCAGGGGCTCAGAAAATCACAGAGCAAATGTAAATTTTTTCAACACTCTGGTATTGCAGGAGCAAGCCTAGCAGCCCAAACAGACAAGAGAAGCTTATGCTTCACCTTTTGTTTTCTAAGTCATGGCACCAAGGGATGGGACTTGTTTGGCATTTTCTCTGCCTAAAGCAGAGAGCTTCCCTTTCAAAGACACAGTGCAGGAGGAGGTTCCTGCCTTTGTCCTAGGAGAGGAGAGCTGAGTCACCTTCCAGAGCCTCAAAACCAGTTCTGGGGGACGTTTACTTGTTCAAGAGAGCTTAAGTCTCTTCTGAAAGCCTGAGGGAAGCCAAACATAGATCTGTGGTTGCTGACTGTGGTTTTGGACAAACTATCTTGCCTAGATACACTGTGGAAGAGTAGAAGATTTTGTATCTAGGAACACTTAGTTATTCTCTTTGAGGCTGGTCAGGGATAACAGAGCAGAAAGTTTTGGATCAGAAAGCAAGCCTTAATGATATAATAAGTGTCGGTCTTGTTTTACACTGATACTGACTGTTAGTTTCGAAAACAGTTGCCTCTTTTTTTTGTTCTTTTCTGGTAATTCTAATTTAATACTTGTTGGCAACCAGAAAGCTACAGCAATTACATAATATATATATTTAGAGTCTTAATTTTATTTATTACAAATGCATTAGACATCATTTTCTTACTGGGAATCTTTTTTTTTAGTTATGCCATTATGTCAAGTTACGCTTGAACAGAAATTGAAATTAATTAGAAGTGTACAAAACAGTTTTAAAAAATCTGCTTTGATTTAAATTGTCTGCGTTAAGTGTGCAGAATGTGCAAAGAAAAAATGTTCATCAGAACATGTTTTCCATTCTGAAATTACTTTATTAAATGAAAGGAAGACAACCAATAAGCAAATGGATTTAAATGCCCAGTTACAATCACCGCTGCTTTCAAGGTCTCTGATTCAATTCCCTTTTAAATTACACAGGACGAAATATAGTTTCCTACTTTTTGTACCAACTTGCACTAGTTTCCTCAGCTCCCAGTGAGCCAGTCACTGAAATGAACTTAGTAAATAAAGAGAAACCACGAGGATATTCTTGCTACAGAAAAGTACATGGCTTTCAGGCTGACTCTGTTTTCCCACACCTGTATTGCCAGGCTTTTCACCAGGGCCTCCCACAGCTCAGGTCCGGCTGCCGTTCAGTTCCCATAACAAACATGCATCATTTCAAGGTAGTAGAGGTAAATGGTTATAGCAAGCGATAGCAATTGTGAATACCTCCAGAGATTTTTACGATATCAAATTTATATTCAACAACTGGGTTTTTTAAATCTACATTAAGTATTTGTATTCAAATTTCTAAAAACATTGCATTCATTTGGAGCTACAAAGCAATGCAGCAGCCTGAGAAAGACATCAGGGACATCTCTCCAGACAGTAATATCTGTCCTTCTCTGCAGACGGAGAGATTGCACAGATCAGCAAGCCCTGTTATAACTCACAGCCATATTTAAGTAGGTGGGGTATCCAAAAGGGGCAATACAGCGCATGTCATTTTTCTGGTGTCTTTACTTTTCTGCGTAGCTGCTGTATCATGAAGGCATAATACCTTTTTAGCATGCTTCCATCTACTAACAGTCAATTAAAATCCACAAAGCAACTAAGAAATTCACATCTTGGTTCATGTGTTCTTCTGTACTCCTTTTCCAGCGAAGCCGTTTTTCATTTCGTGAGTTTCCACTAACACTAGCTACATGTCTCTTTTAGCATGTCTTGATGTTTAACCAAGGGAAGCACAGCTGCTTTCAGTTTCCAAATGACCTTGTAGGAACCATTAGCTAGTCACGCAAGAGGGAAGATAGGAGAGCCCCTGAACAGCCTTAACGTTTCTCAACAGAGAAGGCCAAAAATAGACACATGGCTTTTTCTAAATATCTGAGCTTGCAAACTTTTTAGCATGACTGTGCATTTCAGAAAAATGTCATTTTTCGCTAGAAGACCGTCCTATATCTTGCCTAATCTTGGCAACTAAGAGAAGGAGCTGGCTGTGGACAGGGACACTATCTGGGTGCATGCTGGCTGTTTTACCACACCTCCCCCGGGTAAAAGCTGTGTGTCTTCCCATGCAGGAATGGAGCTGTTGCCCGCTTGTACAGAGTTTCCTGAGATTGCTGCTTTGAAAGGCTGTCAGCAGCATCACAGCAGGGTGTGCTGCAGCGCCATAGGCCCTTCAGCTCTGGTGCTTCAAAGGCAGGCTCAAGCTCACAGAGGTCTCTTGTCCTGCTCCAAGCCTTTACATTGCTTCTTACAAGCCACCTGAGAGATTATAGTGAGGCTGCTGAGAAAAGACTACTTCTAATACGTCTGTCTTCTGACAACACCCCAAGAGTACAGGGGATATGTGATGTCGACAAGCCAGGCCTGTTGCTCCTGCCTTGTCCATGCTTTATGCAGGTCACATACAGGTCCTTGCTAATGAGTTGTGCGGGACCAAGCCTTGTCCTCCCATTACATAGTCAGCTGGTCACCTTCAGCCCATACCTTAGCACCATCTTCAGTACACCTAGGATGAAATACTGGCCTGTGCACAGGTCTGGCCTCAAATGCAGGAGCTTATATGCAAAAGATGGTATGTCCCTAAATGTTCCAGGTGTGTTCTGCTGTTAGAGCTGGCATACATGCACATATATAACCCACATATCTATAGTTTAGAATCGGATCTCCCTAAAATTTATGGTACAATTGTAACTGCAAAGTCACAGACATCAGGTATGTGTGCTAGCTTATGTAAAACACTCAAAACAAGAAAACTTACCGAGTCTGGCTATAGGTACCGGTCTCACAGCTTAGGTCTGCTCTTAGATTTTTTTTAAAATGGCAAAGTATGCATGCATTCTTAGACACACACACACACACACACACACACACACACACACACGGAGTCAGAAGCAGACAGAGATTTAGACGAAGGTAAAGGTGAAGATGAAGACAAAGTTACATAAAGATAGATAAGGGCCACACACTCAGCATGCATCATTTGCTGTTTCTTTGTCAAAGACACCACCTGAAATGAACAGCACGTCTTTGCTCTGGCTGCAGTGCTATGGTAATAAAATGGCTAGAAATGTTAGCCTTCCTCATATTTTGGTTTATGAAGTGATACCTTGGAATAGTCTTGGTTTAATGCACGTTTTCACCTTGTTATTGAGATGGTACTGTTGATATTTACTATACAGCATCTCTCAGTTTTAAAGGATGACCCTGGGCCTTCCTTTGAAAATCTCTTGGACTCCAAGTGAAAACAGATTTCTCTTCTCAAGGTAAGTAGAAAAGGACAGAGTGTACCACACGGCCCTTAGAGAAATGACACATCTACCTCAGGTGGTGAAAGAAGGATAGTTTAGAAGACATGTCAAAAAATCCTTTTTTCCTCATTGAAAGACTGAAATGTTGAAATATTAAAATATAAGGGAGCAGAAATCATTTTTGGGGTAACTCTAAATTCTCCTGTACTGCAACAGCAAAAAACAACAAAAAAAAACAAATGAGGAAACAGCAAAATACTGAAATTAAAAGTTCTAGTTTGTTTAGTTACAGAGCTGAGATTTTCTGCAGCACTGAATTTCTTCATGAACAGAAAATTCTGGTTCCATGCCATTAGTGGAAAAAATTATAGTATAATAAAAGTGTAGGCATAGCAGCTGTATTGAATTTCTGTGAAACAAAACCCAGCTGCCTACAGTTACTTAGTACTCAGTGGGGCAGAGGTTGGCCTCGCAGTTAAAAAAAGAGAATAAAGAATCTCAAAGCTAATTTACTTTTTTAACTGCAAGGAATCTCTTCTCCAAGGCAGAAGTGGAAAACAACTGTGTGTTTTTTCAGATAAATCAAGCATTTGGCAGAATACGTTGATTTCAGTGAAGCTCTCCTTTTACAGATTTCAGAAAGAGAAACTGATTTTTCCTTATTTGATGTTGGTCAAAAAACTGTCAGATTTTGACCTTCAAATCCTGAAAACAGCTTTACAAGGGATTTAAGAACAAATGTCTTGCAGATTGCATTAAATTTATTGACTAGTTCTAGGAGGGATTTTCTTTACACTATATATTTTCTATTGGCTCACATTTATATCAGGTAGGAATCTGCAAGGCCTTTCAGTACCGTGAGGAATTCAGTGTTAATGAATATTTTTTAAAACTTTTACTAGAAGATTTTTTCATTTCCAGCTTTAGAAACACGGTGTAGTTTTCCGTGTAGATATATCAATCCTGACACGAAGTCGCAACCTTTCTGGACGTACTAATAACAGCCAATAATCTGGAAGCCCAGCTCATTTTAAATGTGCTGATGACATTCTAAAATCTCATAATAGAGAGTTAGAATGCCCTTGGGCTTTTAAAATTATGACGTTTTAATAAATGCTTTAAGAGAGTGAGATGTGGAGACTGGAGATACTCTGGAATTTTTCCACCAAATGAAAAATAATCAGCAAAATTATGCAGAAAGCACTATGTTTTTCCTATCAATATACAACCTTCCATCATAATAATGAACACATTTTATTCTTATGTGGGATTTCAAACAAAGTACAAGTGTTCCAGCTTGGTTCAGCAAGACAAAATGTTCTGATTTTAACTAGTTCTATTCTCTCTTCTTTAACCATGGCAATGCTTCTTCAAATGTACAGTTTGTTTGCATTTTCTGTCTCTGCGTTGTCTTTCTTCCCCTTTCTCTTCTCTAATGTGATTTCTCTGCCTGGATTATGGTTACCAAACTTTGGAAAGAAAAGCTGTAACTTACCTTAGGAATCCTTATCTGTGATATTATGGAAAGTGGTGTTTGTTGAGGCAGCATTACTCAAAGAGGAGTCTGGCAATATGATGTGTTATGTTTATTGTCTATCCAATTCAAACTCATTTATTTCAGGAGCTTCAAAGTGAAATGCTGAGAATCTTTATTACACGAAAAGTCAAGATATTTTGACCTGTGAGCCTCATTTGCAGTAAAATATTATTCCACAACATCGAAACTTCCCACAAGGTTGACTTTTACAGGAAAATATAGGATGGGAGAGTCTTCTGGAGGTTTCCAACCCTTGCTCGAAGCTGGATCAACTAGACCAGCTTGCTCAGGGTCTTGTCCAACCAAATTTTGGGTATCTCCAAGGGTATATACATTCCATTCTCTCTTATCCCGACTCCAGGGCTGCATAGCTCTCAAGGGATAGTCAGAA
The DNA here is from genome assembly GCF_040807025.1 of Struthio camelus. Lineage (NCBI taxonomy): Eukaryota > Metazoa > Chordata > Aves > Struthioniformes > Struthionidae > Struthio > Struthio camelus. The sequence goes on along the minus strand of NC_090982.1, from coordinate 1,036,588 downwards.
CTTCCTTTGTTCCAGCTTATGACCATCATTTCTTGTCCTTTCACACTGCACATCCAGAAAGAGTCTGTGTCCATCTACTCTGCAATTCCTCTGTGGAGGTGACCACATGCCCTGTTCCTACCCTGCCTTTGAAAAACTGATAAGAACGTGTCCATAATCAGTGTGTGTGAATGGGACACCCAAAGGTGCCTGAGGCGATGATTTCCCCAGACAATAACACTGAAGACCAGGATGACTGTCAGCTGGATCAAGCCATAACTGTGGGCACCAAGAGGTTTTTGGGCCTATGAAGAGCCATATGGAAAAGTAGTGTAAGAGAAGCATGTAAATGTGTGGTGGTGGGGAGCCTTGACAAGGCAGTGCACTTCAGGATTTCTTCTCTCCTCGGGCTGCCCCCACACCACCAATGACAGCCCCAACTGAAATCAGCCTTGGGGCCACAGGACTCCCAGCTGATGCACCTCCCATCTGCTGAAAAGCTGTAGCGGTCTGTGTGGGCACTGCTGAAAAGGCCCATCACAGGTGTGAACATGTACTCACTGAGGCAAAAAACATCCTTTTGAGTCCAGTGAATGCAGGTGAGTTCACAGTTGGTAAAAATATTAGGAAGCCAAGCAGGACTAGCATGGACTGTGCAGCCATACCCTGGGAATGACTGTCTTTCTACTTCTCCGGTGTTTTCCAGAGACACTCAAGCTAGATTTTATCAACAGAGATTTCTATCCGCATATCATGTTACCAACCCCTCATATTACATTTAAAGCACAATTTTAAGTCGTAGTCCTAGCTGCTGGCAGAGTGTATGGCACTCCTGAGTTCTCCAATATCTGCTCATTATTTTTGCCACTCCCTAGGAAATGGAGCACTTAATGTTTCTTGTCACAGAGACAATTTTATTTTGAATAAGATGAAGACTTAAAGTATATTTTACTCAGTAAAAATGAGGGTTATAACAGACCAATATATAAGGTCTATTATCTGATATGAATGTTGGCGTTCCATTGCCAACAAATGGAAACAATTGCAGAAGCACAAGACAAGGAAACACTATTCTAGCACATATAGATCTTTTAACTGCGTAAGTACCTGAACCTCTCAAATGCTCATGCCTGTGTCATCCTATTATGATTAGACAGCCCTCCATCCCTCCTCCAGGAGTCATGAAGATCTCTCTAGCTCTTCTTTCTTTACCAGACCGTGAAATCCCCTCCTTTTTTCATTTCCTTGCACAGTTTTGACTTTGTAGTGCTGGTGATGGTGCACTGAGATAGCACATGATAATCCATGTGATTCTACCGTAAGACAGAGGCAACACCTGGACTCCCGGCAGGTACAGACACACAAACACAAGGCACATTATGGTCGATATTGAATGTTTATTACCTCTGCATCTAAGTGGGGGTTCCCCAACGATTTCCCAAGCAAAGCAATAATGGAGTGGGAGAGTTCCTGGCATTGCTGAGCATTGGTCTGTGGTGAGGAACCCCAGAAGGGGCGCTATGTGAGATTTTTATGTACTACATATGTGCATAGTAAGTATAATGAGCTCACAGCTCATCTCAGTTCAAAGCCCAGGTGTGGCACCACGCTGGCACAGGCTTGGCTGCATGACTATGGGTCAGCATGCCCTGCAGACACTCCTCCTCTCATGAAACGATCTGGCTCGCTTCCATCGCCGATCTCCTCAATGTTCTTCCGCATTTACCCGTAAATCTACTTTACTGTTCTCTTTCTTGGTAAGGTTTATTCATTAGCACATTCAGTGTATATTTTTCATCATTTTTCTTTCCTGGCTGTAGCTTTTGGCTGGATTTTCTTGTAACGATCTTTAAAGACAGAGAGACAGAGTAGCAAAACATGATTGATGACAAATAGAAGAAACAATCCTTTTATAAATCACCTGATTTTACTCAGAGGCATTTGTTGAGCATCCTTTAAAGAACTATCACAAAGTAAACCATTGTGAGCTCAGGAAAGGAGTGTCTTGAAAGTATCATACCTTCCCCTGCCTTGTATTTTATATATGTTTTAACAGAGTCCTTGTGAAGATGGAGCGTTAAAAGCCTCACCTTGAAACTGGTCATAAAAGCAGTGTATGCAAGCATTCACTATTTCTCCACAAATACAAGTTAAACCACCAGGGATGTAAGAGCTGGGAACTAAGTCTAATGAGGAAACTGAAGAATTTACGTGAGTCCTGCAAACTTTTGAACGTGGGTGTGAACTCAAGGCTAAAAGAACTGTTCCAATGCAACACACATGACCAAATCTCTCAAATTAAGGCTGTCATTACAGGCTGAGCATACCTGGTAAGCTAGCCTGTGCTGCTGTTTGTTCTTAGTAAAAAAACCATATATATACTTCTCAGAGCTGTCCAAAGAGTCAGAAATGGGCGCAATTTTCGTGTCTTATCCTTTTTTTTTCAAAAATGTCAATGACACTTGACATTTGGAGGATATTTAACCTGCTAATATGAGCATATCAGAGTCAAGAAAGTGATGAGTGGGAGAGGGAAATAAGGCTGGAAACTATGCTTTGTGGAAGATGCCTCTTCAAATATTCAGCAAACAATTGGTGAAACTGCAGAGAATTACTAAGTGAAGGAGAATAGCAACTTCAGGAGCAGCACCTACCACAGTAACAAAACTAACAGTATTCTACATTTCATTGTCCTAAACCCAAAAGCCAGCTACTGTAATGAGCAGTTCAAATCAACTGAGACCTTCATGGGAGCAGTCTGGGACACAGCGGTGTCACTTGCTGATTTCAAAGCTATCTCAGGTGGAACCTGTATACAGGTCCTGAAGTGAGCCAGAATATCAGATCTTCCAAAGTAATATAGCACTTGTCCCTAGCATGAGACACTATGGGATAATATGCAGGCAATCCTTACTGACTACTAGCAAGCTAGGTCAAAAACACTTTCAAAAGAGACTACAGAGCAAGATGAAACAAACTTCAGACTGGACATTGCTTTAAAAACAGGCTGAGCTTTCTCCTGTGAATGCTAAGCTCTTGTTATGAGCCATTCTGAGAAAACAGCATGGGGAATTTCAGTGAAATGAGCAAAACGCAGAGTAGGAGGAGACTGTCTCAAATACCTCTGATTTGTCTGTGGGTGCTGGTACTAATACGATTTCAAGGATATCCCTTGAAATGAATAGAGTCACTTTCAAAAGCCAAGAGAGGCCAACATCTGTCCAGCAGATTTCACAGTAGAGTCCATTCTCATCTTCACACAAGAAGCACTGGCCCAGAGCTACTTCAGCCTGGTTCCCTGTTGTCTGGCCCTTTAGATGGGCATTTATACTCATGCAGGTTATATCTTACTGTCGCTTGGCACTGTTGTAGAGATTTGCAGAAGCATCAGAGAATGCAATGACGTGACCTGAATGACCATATCTCCAGGCGTTCTAACCTTCTTGGGAATTACTGGAGTGTAACAGAGATCATCTGATGTTCTCAGTCTACGGCCTTCACATTTTGAACAAAGCTTCTTTCAGTTTTGTTGGGTAATATCACCTCAGCTCTAGGCATTCCCCAGAGAAAAGCAAACTGCAGAATGCACACTTTTCCCTAACCTAGTTCAGTCATATGCTGCTAGCAAATCACCTTTCCTGTGAAGCAGAAGGGTAGCAAAAGAGCGATATTCAGCAGAATAGCCTCTAAGCAGCAGAGCTGTGCATACAGCCTGTGAAGGACAAGCCTAGGGACACAGAGTGAGAAGAGAAAGAAGGCTGCAGATTGGCTGGGCATTTTCCAACCAAATGTTTTTTGAATCAGATATGCCATAAGTACCAGAAGCAAAATTAAGATGTGCAGATATGTCATTTCAGGGAGGAGAAACAAATCATTTTGAATGAGAATCTGGAAAGAGCTTTGGGATGAGTGCAATATGTTCAGCTTTGACCATTTTGAAACTAAAAATCTAACATTTCTAGGTGAGATTTCTTTCTTTTCAGAATGTTTTACCATTTTTTGAAAAGTTTCTAAAAGGTCAAAATGCAAGCTTAAAGTTTCACTTTTTTGCAGTGGTGTTTTAATTGCTAAGTGGGAGAGGAAGAGATGCTGTCGTGAAAAGCATTAGTTGCTTTTGTTGAGTTGAACGCAATGAAGCACAAAGAGAAAAAGAAGAAGAATGACCTCTCTGAAGTTAGCTTTTTGTGGTAAATCTCAATTTTAACTTTTTTGCTGCATTTTGTTACGGAAAACAAAACCAAAACCAAAACAAATGATTCTAAGCCACTCGAGCAAACAAACAAGCCACAGATTCAGTTGTAGCAAAGACAAGCAGTATCTGGAGGAAGGATTATAAGAAATTCGTGGCTTGCAGGGAATGGAAGAGAGGACAATGGGAGGAAGACCTACCAAAGCCTCAGCTGGAAGAATAAGTAATGCAACGTCTGCTTAAGGAGGTAGAGGCGTCAGTTTGCATTGGGAAAAGAAAAGCTCCAGCAAGGTTTGATAAGGGAATGCTATAATTAAACAACTGGTACACCCAGAACAGATACCGTCTCCCTCTGCTGGAGGATATTAGAACCCAGGGAGGCTGTCACATGTGACCCTCATCCACCATCCATCTACACCCTCATCCCTGGTGTAGATTGGCAGAAACCTCCCCAGCACAGAGGCTCTCATGATGCCTCTGCAACAGAACAAGATGCAAGGACTGTGGGAGAAGAGAAACAGAGATTTAAGAGGAAGAGGTAGCACCTGAATGATGAACTGCCTCCAGACGGTCATTCAAACCCCACAGTCTACTGACTACCGTCTGAAAACTCCATTCCAGCTATGAAATGACTGCAGATTGCCTGTGGGTCAAGAGCTGGGCATTCCCAATGGATGGAGCAATCAACCAAAGAAATTCTTTGTACACACAGTTTTCAGTTTCCTGACAACTCCACTTGAGAAGAAAGTCTGAGCAAAAACATAGAGGTTGATCAACAATCTCATTGTTTTCACTGTATTCTTTCTGTGACCTGGAACCAAATTCAAACCTGGAGGAGATTTTCTCCTTTTCCAGTTAACTCTCTGTTTCTAAGGAGAGAGGAGCAGAGCCAGTCCCTCTACTCTGAGGACAGGAGTGCCCGAACACCACTGCTCCTGGCCAGACCATGACTATTTCCTGCTTTAATGCAGTAATAAACATCCATGCAGTTACGAAAGAGACCTCATCTGCAGTCTTGAAAGAACCTGATATAAAACCTTACAACCAAAATAATATTGAGGTTGTATCTTGAAGATCTCTTTAACATTCAGAGCTGCAGAAAACAGAGACAATCCTGTCTAACATCTGATTGAACTGCATAGCCGCAATACATCAAACACAGAAAAAAGAATGTGCTTTCATGAAGATTCATACACTGTCACCACCCAGCTGTGAACACGCAGACAGTCTTTTTGGATCAGGTTAAAAGTCCTCTGATTCTATATCCTGCCTCCGGTACCAGCCTGCAAAAAATGCGTAGTTAAAGTGCTAAATGGTTATTCCCTTTATTAGACACCCTCAGCTTCCAGCAATTACAGCCTTAAAAAGCTTCTTACACTGAAATATCTGGACTATTATTGTATTTTCATTTGTGAAAGTACCCAGACATAAATATATGCTTCACTAATGGAATTAATCCCTTTCTGAGTCCATTTGTACTTTTGACTCTCACAAAATCCTGTGACAAAGAGTTCCACAACTGAAATACGAATTATAATAGTTCGTTAGATAACAAAGGTTTTCATGTAACAAAGGCAAATAAAAGCGAGCTGCTGAAACACAGAAAGAAAGATTTTGATGACTTAGCAATGACTTTAATAGCACTAAGAAAGAAGTAATACAGTACTATTTTTAGTTATAGGTAGTAGAAACTAACCAGATATTTCCATGTCCAACTCAGGTAATATTTCTTCAGCATCTTTATGTGACGGTCTTCCCAACAAGTGATAAGTAACCAGTCTTGCATTAATAAGTCATGTTTTGATGAGCTGAAAATCACTTCTTAGAAAGGGATTCTGTCAATCTGAAATTTGGAAGCAAAGTGAAGAAGTTCCATTTGGATTAAATAAAATCTTTATATGACCTAAAAAAAAAATTTTAATGCATTTTTAAGCTTTTGTTTAATCTTTTTTTAAGCAGATCATGCTACAAAGTAACATTTTGTATTAATTAACATCAGTACTCACAATGATTTATCATGGCTATTTTTTAATTTTTTGTTAGCTTTCTTCCTGGTGAAAATGCCAAAAACAAATAACATCTCTGTTAACCCTGAAAATGATTGTTTTTTTCCAGGTGAAAAGTGACCTAAAATTTCATCTAACTTCATACAGTCTTTTCCTCTACTGTGAAGAGTTAGTCTTTCTTTTATTTTTCCTCTTTTATGGACTGTGAATGACTGTGCCTGCTTCCAAGTCTACCTGGTGTTTGCTGCTTATCAAAGACCTTATCTCCTCTTCCCTTACCTTGTTGTCTAGTACTGCTCGGAAGACCTGCGTTGTGCTGTTATGTTATGGGGACGAATGAGACAGAGATGAACCACCATAACAGAGAGTTCTCCTTTAAAAAATCACAGGATGTATCATTTAAAAATCAATGACCACCAGTTCCAGCCAAAAACAAATCACAAAGGTAGGCCAGCAAAGAGTAGTCTCTGATCTGCATCTCATCAGGGACCAGAACCACACTGCTAGTAATCAGCTGTTCAAGTGGTACATCATTTGTATATAAACACCACTCACAGAAGACCAGGCAGTAAGAGCAGAAAACCCATTCAGCTTTGATACCAAGTGTCAGCACATTCGATCCACAAACATAGGGAAATACTTTGGATGGTTTTCCTCACCCTGCTTCCAAGACCATGGTAAGCTCAGAGGCAGAGAAGGTGGCAGACTTCCCTCTGAGGCCAACAGGGTTTTTTTTTGTTTGTCTGTTTTGTTTTGTTTTGTTTTGTTTTGTTTTGTTTTGTTTTGTTTCAGGAAAAGGAGGAGCAGGGTATCATCACGAAGCAAACTTGCTCTTAGATAAAACCCAGTCACATCTCATCTGGCTGTACGCTTAAGCATCACACGTCTTAAAGACAAGCTGTCATCTTGGAAAAGTTCACTATGCTCACCAAGAGAGTTGTGTGAACCAGCTCTAAGGAGAATCATAACATCTTATGTGTTTTCTTTGATAGAAAGTTCTCTCTGTACCTTCAAGTACTGACAAATGCTGACACCCCAAGGCAGAACAGGCATCAGAGCTAACATGCTGCATTCACATCTACAAGGTATCATCAGTTCTGCCTCCAGAGCAGAGCAGTTAATAGTGTTGTGACAGTAATGCTGGAGATTTTGCTTCCAATGTGTTGGAATGTGTTCCAGAGTGTTGCCTTATTCAGCATCAGGAAGAGATTCACATGTCATTGTCCTTCCTGTTATTTACACAAAGCCCAAAATACTCCAGTAAATATAGCAAGACAGCAGAGAAGGGGAGGAGAGGTCTCCTGTAGAGCCATTTAGAGTACTCATTTGCTGTCTTCAGAGCCTGCTGAAACACTCCTCCCGTGTCTCCACTGTGAAAGTAAGACCTAACAGCAAACCTCACGTGGCATTTCTCCTGCATGTCTGCTCTGCAGACTGGCAACTCTGTGATGGAGCTCCTGACTCCAACATCTGGAGCACCATTGTGAAGATAGTGTACCCAGGGCCCTCTCGTCCTATACCATGTGCATGTGCCTGAGCCAGGCTTGGCATCTTCCAGTCTCCTCCACACGCAGGCACTCAGCACCCTGCCAGCCAAAGCCCCATCACTGGAACTGCCGAGTGGCATTACCATCACTAACCAGGCCCGTAGGACGTGTCAAAGGCCAGAAACAGGATCGACAAAAGAAGCTGCCAGAAAAGTGGCGTGACAGCAGATAAACAGCGTCTGCCGGCCTGTCTGCCTAGGGTGTGGGTCCATCCGGAGTAGTCATCTGTCTGCTGTGGGACAGGTCGGGTGTACGTAGCAGGAGTGAAGGACTGTGGGAAAGGCATCGAAATAATGACTGTATCTCTCTGCTTTGGAGGGAGGTAAGACCTCAGTTGTGTGTAGCCTGTATACAGGCTATAGGGCCTTCAAGACAGGAAGAGAGAGATACAGTCTTTTATTTGGAAATACAGTCTAAATCTTCTTAGAGAAAGGAGAGCTGTCTTTTTATGGAAAATAAAGGCAATATATTTTTAGAAATGTCTATATAACTCTTTTTTATTTTGATCATTTTCAGAAACTGATGTGTGTCCTATTGAAGGAGAAGCTAGGAGTAGCAATGGCTAAATACATTCATTTTATGTGTCTGTTTTCTCCTTAGGTAATAAAAAAAATAGAGAACAGTGAAGAAGCTGTCAAAACAGAAAGAAACACTTTACATGCTTAAAAGTTTTGATAAATCAGAGGAAACATTCATTTGGGTGTCAACTGTTTCTTTGTCTTCTTTTCCTCCTCAATCTACAGTTGAACATCTTGGTGTCATTTTGAACTTTCAACTATTTTTTAAGATAATTTTCAATTAGTTTTTATTCCTTATTGGAAAATTCAAAATATTTCACTAAGAAAACAGCATGAAATTGGTTCTTTCTAAATGAAAATGTCAGAATTAAAGTTACCTTTGTAAAAAGTGTTAGTCAACATCAGTATACAGAATAGCTTTGTCCATCTCTGAGATGTGCCTTTGTGATTGCCATTTTGTGGGGAGGAGATACTGAAACTGTTCTTTAATGTTTCAGGAAAAGAAATAACTAGATTTAGAGCCTGGAAAGTGAAGTCAGTCAAACCGGGGGGGGGGGGAAAACGGATTTTGGAAGGTTCCATTTGTTTGTTTGTTTAACACTGAGCATAACCCACCAGCATGGACCTCCATACAACTGAAGGATCTATCTCACGCGCTGCTGTGGCTTAGCCACGTGCTGGTCCCTGGATGCAGAGCAGATAAAGAACTTTTTCTATGGCACAGGGTATATTTATTTCCAGCAGGGTATCCAAGCCACTTCTGGGGTTCCAGCCCCAGCTCTAGCTTAGAGCTTGGCCAACACCTTATCCTGTCAGCAACAGCCTCCAGCCAGGACCTTCGGTCTTGCAAAGAAGGGTGGTAAACGGCCCCCACCTGCCGGCTGAGGATGAGGCAGCCCTGGATGATCTGTGTAACCAATTGGTACAGGGGGGTTTTGTGTCCCACAGCAGGTAGCATACTCTTTCCTGTGCCTAGGTGTGAAGTAAATGTTTCAGGAAACAGCCAGGTGCACCAGGAGACTTATGCTACATGCCCTGAGATGAGGAGAATGGATATGGATGGTGCCTTCCACAGGCCCAGGAACATGCATTAAGGAATCTGCTTTCTCTGGCTCATAGGAAAAACTAGAAGGAGAGGTGATCCCATGACTATATTTGATAAAACCACCCTGTTCCAGGTACCACTGCTCAGCTCCACACTGTAACAGCCTGCTGTCACACGCTGAAAGGCACCCTTCACATCCCTCCCCCTTGCTTCTCTTCCTTCTTCAGCCTCTCTTCCTTTCTTCCTTCAGCCTCCTCAGAACCTCTGGAATTTTTCTGCCCTGCTCCAACTCTTGCCCATATTCCCCGCCATTCTCCAACCACCTAATTTCTAGCCTCAACCCCCAAGTATCAGCCAAAGAACGGGACTTAACGGGTTTTTTGATGTTGGACCCAAATCCCAGCTCCTTGAAGCTGTTCCATAGTTTGTTCCTTCCATAATCACAACAAGAAAAATGTGACAGTTGGTTATTTTCCTGGAGCACTAAATGTTCCCTCTGCCTGTTTCCCCGAAAGGTAAGACATCACCAATCTTCTTCTATTATTCTCTCCTTTTGTTGAAACTTCATCTTGCAAAAGATCTAATTAAGCTGTAAGCTATTTTGAGTTGACAGAAGTACAGTAGACTTATTACTCCTGTTCAGTTCTGCTGGATCTAATCAGAGACTCTGTAGACTTCTTTCCGGTATTTCCGATTGCATCTGGAAGTTTGTATTTTGAAAACCTTTCCACTGAACAAAGAGGAAATTTTGACTTCTCTGTCTTAAGGTCATGAGTTTAATTAAACTTGTCAGCTTTTGAAGCTGCCATTAAGCGAAATTTTTCTCCTTCTTTTACAGAGATATTACCAAGTTTTAATGCAGTTTATAAATGCCTGAACTTCTCTGTAATTTGTAGAACAAATAAGTCCATTTACCTTGGACAAGGAATTTTAGAGAAGTTTCACAGTAGAATATTTTTGCTAGAGTTTTCTTTAAAAAATCAGGTTTTGTTTTGACTTTTTTTCCACTGCCATGAAAACTAATAACAAAATAATCACACCTTAGGCTGTCTAGAGGATTAAGTGTGGCTTAAATAACTGAAGCTTAAACAGCTTTTGCTGTATTTTAACTTAAAACATGGACTCTTATTGTAGATTTTTTAACAATCTTCATTTTCTCTTATTTATCTACTTCCCTTCAGTTCTAATGCTATTAGAGACGTAGTAAAAAAATCACTTTCTCTAGGCCCAGGGAACATGGTTTTTTTTCCCATTAATTGTACACCTCAGAGGGAAAAACAAATGTTCTGCCAGTTTTAAGAGTAGAATGGGCCTGCCCCAAACTTGTCCCCTGGATGTCAATGTTACTGATGTGGTAGAGGGAGGTGACTGAAAACATATTCTACACAGAGGAAGACCAAACACTACCAATAAGCTTCTTTCAACTAGCACTTGCTCACACAAAGGCTTCGTGTAACTCAGGTATTTTTTATCTGGGATATAAAATAAAAATTGTGCTGTCTCTGTGTCTGTCTGTCTATCTGTCACCTCTTCCTCCTGCCTGTTCATTTTAGGGACAGTCAGCCAGCTTTGAAGGAATCTTGAGAGTCATGTGACAGCCTGGAAGGCATTCACCGCCCACAATTGTTGTGAAAACAACAGCCTGATAGGGAATAACACCAGCATTTGGTAGTCAAACGTTGCTCCCATTGTAAGGAATTCAAGGAGGACCACCCAGACGTAACAGGGTGAGGCGAGTAAGTGGCTGGTGATCCTCCGCATAGATAAAGGTGAGGCAACACTTCTGGGGAAAGCTATCCAAACCAGGCCCAGGAGTTTCTGTGGCTAAAAAAGACTGCCTGTGGGCTTCCTTTGGCAAAGGAGTCCCATGGCTGACAGCAGACACACACCTCCCTTGAAGGCAGTGGTGACAGTAGTCACCAGCAGCCAAGTCCCATGCCCAGGCAGTTTTTCACAAGCATGAAGAATACCACCGCTAAGGGGGCTGGTGGGGAACTGGCCCTCCTTGGAGATGGCTAATCACTATGAAAGGAAGTGAGTTCTGAGCAAAAAAGCAGAGTTATCTTCCTCTAGCCCAGCTTTCATCCACTTGCCACACAAGGGCGAAGCCGTCCTTGCCTCCTATTCCTCCTATTTCCTATGAACTGAGGGTGGCTATAACCAGTGATAAACATTTCTGTAGTGCTTACAGTGTTCTGGGAACGCACCAATTACTGCTGAGACCTAGGGGAGGGGAAAACACACAAAAATAGTCTTCTGTCTACCCCCTGCACATTGCTTTGCCGTGTTTGTCCCGCTTTGACTAGCTCCAAAGCACATAGTGTTGTGAGCGCTCATTCTGGCTAGACAGAACAACTGTCTGGCTAGACAGAACAACAACAGGACAACTTTTTTTCAGAGCCAGACTTCACTGTGGTCAGCAACAGTCTTTACAGACAGAGACCACCTATTTCCACAGCTGACATGTTGATTCATCCAAAATGTTATGTTTTCCTTGGGAATATGCCAGTGTAACAAAATTTCCAGAGTAAAGAAGTCTTCCATGCCATGTGAGAAATGCACAGATTCACCTGAAAAATAGCACAGGAGTCACTCAAGGTGTGGGATGCACCAGGGTCCCTGGTACAACAGTAATGTTATAGTAGCTGTGAAGTCTAAGCAAAATAAAACTGCAGAGGAGTAGCAGCTTTTCTTAGACTAAACATTAACACTGAACTTAAGGCTTCAGTCTCCTGGATTTTGTCTGTGTTTTCCAATTCTGTTCTTTGGTCTAGCACGATGGTCCCTCTAACCCTACGCACTTTGCCTAACTGTCTAGGTAGGCAAACCGTTTGACCACATATCTCCCCATTTTTAAGGAAGTGTTGTACTTAGCCAAGTAACCCAGCAAGCTCAGCCCAGCCCTCTCTCCTACACAGACGTTGGAGTCCCGTAGGCAGATTTTGCTGAATGACGCCAACCGCACCTCTGTGTAGGTTGTATGGACCTTAACAAATATGCACATTTACAGTGAGTTCCTTTTTAAATGTTCTGAAGCCTTACAGCAGCTGTAACCATATTTAATTTATTAAATGCAAGAGCTCTACACTGCCAGAGCCCTGTTATCAAACACGTAAGTAACAGCAATTATGTTATTGCAGAAATTGAGCAGGAAGGGAAAAGGATCACAGAGAGAGGAATATATCAGATAAGAGTCAGACTTGAACAAATGAGGACAAAAATCTGTTTTTCCTCTGTTTATTCCTCAGCAGCCATTTGTACTTTCAGATGGTGCAAAAAGAACATAATGGCGAGTGAATTCTGCCCAGGGAATTCAGATTTCTTAGGCTGCCACCAATGTGTGAACAGATCCCCATGCCAGGTAGGTGCCTCAACCAGGGAGGTGTCTCAACAAAGCCCTAGATCCAGTCAGAGCATGAGACAGCCTCTGCAGGAGTCCATCAGTGAGCTCCTTCATGCAGGTTCCCTGCACTTCTGCCAGCTGTGCCCTCAAGGCCTGCTCACAGCAAAGGGCCAACAGGCAGGTGTAAAGGATTGAAGTTGGAAGGAATCACCTAGCCGTGACCACTCCTTCAAGACAAAGCTAATCACTAGGAATTCTGTGACAATTAAAGAAATATGAGGAAAAAAAGGCTAGGATTTTTTGGGGCTAATTGCCCAAACTGGGCAGCTTTGCATTTTTGCATTTGTGGGACATCGGCATGTATCTGCCCTCCCCACCCAAAAAAGGAAAAAAAACACTTCTTCTGAAGATATTGCAGCCTTGGACCTGTACAGATTGGTTATTCAAGCTCTGCACTGTGATAGGTGGATTTCTCCACCAGGATCTGTTTGTGAGCTACGCACTGAGGCCGTGCAGCACTGTATTTCTGTAATTCATTTCAATGTCAATGCTCAGGATGAAGCCAAAGGAGTGTTTTCTCATGCTCAGCTTTTTACTCAGGTAGCAAAGACCTGACCCATCCCATTGTGACTTCATAGAATATGAGCTTCCTCTCTAAGGCCCAAGCTTGCGACCACACACGGACCTTTGCATGCTCAGAATACACTCTATAAAAATGCAGGTCATTTCTTTTCCTAAGGAAGTCTTCACCCTGCAAGCACAGGGGGGAGACAAATGCTGCTTATTTCTCAGTTGTCCCTCCACTTACACACAGAAGAAGAGAGAGTCACATAAAGGGCTGAGGAAAAGGAGTCAAGTTTCTGGAAGACAGAATTTCCAAATGCACCTTAGCAGTTGACTGCAGCTTAACCACAGACCATGACTACCATAGCACATAGCCACAGTGCTTCTGCCAGTTCAGCAAGGCTCAGTATGCCAGCTGCATCACAGCCGCCAGTAGGAGTTCCCTCTTCTTTTTCTGGAACTTTAGTGAATTTCTGACCCTACTGGAGCAGCAAGTGGCGTAGGCACGGCACAAACACACAGCTTTGCCAGCTTGATTAGGCTGCCAAAACAGCGTGCTGAAAGCATCCTGTGCAACCCTTATTCCCGGCAAAGCCAAGCTGAAAGGAAGCAAGCTGCTGTCTTAGGACACAAGACGGTTTCCGTAGTAGCTGGGAACCGGAGGAGGGCACCAGCTGCCATGGGAACGGCAGACTAAGTGATGATCTGCCATCCAGTTTCCCAATGTTGAATGAGACAATGGACCTCCTCTTGTTCAGGATAAAGAGGAGATGATGTTCTGTGGAAGACATATCATAAACAATCATCCACCCAGTTTTCATGGACTACGTGGGGGTTTCAGACCATTTATCAGCCAGACAGCCAAATGGTCTATGCCATTTTATAACAGCCTGATTTATGACTCGGGGAGTAGGTCCAATGGGTCCAGGCAGCATAATGATACCTGTCATGTTGTATTCAAGGGCCCATCACCGACCCTCTGAGCAATCCTGAATGCTCCAGGGGCCACCCCTCAACTAGAGGATGGACTGGTTCTGCTACAGAATGAGTATTTTTGAAGTGTGATAAGGGGGCCAAGTATACAAGCAGCAATTATTGCCATCTGGTATCAAGACCTAGGGAGCACTCAGGACTCCTGCAAAGAAGAAGAAAACACTATGACCATGTAAATGAAACATTTGATCATTGTTATGGTCAATATGGATGTTTCAACTAGTACTTACACCAGGTGGTAGCTCTGATAGAGTAAATCCTCACAAGACTTCTTGCAGTGAGCTGAAATGACCATCAGAAGGGAAATTCCTTAATAAAAAATGGGCAGTGCATGAAAGGGAAGGAAAGAATTGCACTTAAAGAACATGCTCAAAGAATGTAGGTCCAGGTAGACATGGATCTAAAATCTCACCAAGGCCACTGCTGATATTCTTCAAGATCTGAGCAGGACTTCACTGGGCGCACCAGCTGTCCTGTAATTTCCCCCAGCTCTTACCAGGACACTCATCTGCGATCCTCAAGGCAGGTTAACAAGCTGGCACAAAAAATATCCAGCTCTTTGATGTTCTTGGTGCATTCAGCCACCCGAAGCTATACAATACTACAGCTATTCTTTAGCACAGGGCCCTGGGGACATCAAACATTTACAGAGATGAGGTTTGCTGGAGCTGCCTACAAGAAAAAGCTCTACTCAGGGAACATCAGGGAAGAAGATGTTGTCGTACAGGACTGAAGCAGAAAGATAGGTGCATCTTGGTGGGGTTTGAGAGGTGGGACAGCTACAGGATTCTCTCTCTTCACAAGGAGGGTAGCTGGTGTTACCCCCAAACTCCTGTTTGTGTCCACTCCCTCAGCAAAGGTGCAGTAAGGCACGGTCCCATTACCCTGTAGCCCCAGGCATGTATGTGGGAATGGCTTGGAAAAGCTGCTTACTAGCTCTAGCATAAGTATCCAGTCCAGCACAAATCAATAGACATGTACCATCTGTCTTCACATTTTTGCACAAAGGCTGGTAGCGTGTCCTGCTGTGACCTGGCTGGAACCAGCATGAGTTTACAAGGTCCTCCTGCAAGACCCATTCTTACAAGCCCAACTGAATTCTCGCAAATGTTTGGGAGCAGGTTGAACCCCACTGGGTGTGAGTTTTTTGTTCTTCATGAGTTTGTTTAGTCTTTATAATTGTTCTGCTAATCTTTGGTAAATAAGAGAGGAGCTCTTCATTGTAGCTCTGACATCGCTCACAATGTGGATACTCCCAAGAATACATACTTAACAGTGTTTTGGCTCTTTGATAACATCCTCACCTATAAAGACACAACCATCTGCATGGTTGTAGTTTTGCATATGTAAGAAGTCAATAAGGTAAGTGAAATATCTGTGTTCCACTGTGTTTAAAAAATGCCCCTTTGGCTGTTTATTTTTCCAGTTGCAAGCTCCATGATGCAGAGACACCTGTACTACATCTCAGAAAGCCCTGATTTGCCCTGCCATGCTCCTAAGCAACCTGACACTTCTCACTTGTTAAAGCTTTATTAAGCTCCTCAACTGAGCATACAACTTTTAAGTCCGACTGCATGTGACAAAAGTATTCATTCATACAGTAAACTCCTTCCGAACTCAGGCTTGCTATGTGTTAAGCTCTAAATGCACTGAAATAACAAAATATGGAGAAGTGGGTAACAGAGAAAACAAATTTTCTCTAATGAAGGTCTTGAAAGCATCATGGGTCTTCAAAAATTGAGTCATGCTCTCAAGCTGGTGAAGATAGAGTGAGAGCTCTTGATTTCAATGGCTCCGTGCTAATTTACACGTTTTATGCAGTGGCCCCTGATACAAAGTCATAGAAATGATATCATACCTAGCACTAGCTAATACTGGACACCTTTTAAAACCTTGATAAATATAATCTAAAAAGGTCTCTTATGAAAAATGAATGCCACTACTGGTAGTGGGTACCAGTGGCAGCAGCTGAGCCAGGTTCAGCTGAGTGTCTGAATCACTCAGGCCTTCTATATTGGTAGTGTATTAGAGGATGGGAATCAGAACAAATTGATCAGATTGATCCTCTGAAACACAATGGTAGAGACTTTCACACCTGATGGAGCTCCTAAGTTTCTCTACTCCAAACCCATCCCACATGCGGACTTGTGTTTCTGACCAATTCCACATTTGCTGTGTTTCTACACCAGATTTAATGCACTCAGCAACATGTTCCAGTGCAGCAGAGTAAGCCATGGGCTGCTCCTTGTTTAGCAACAGCTACCAGAGCTGCTCCGCTCTCCTTTTACGCTCCCAGGCAGACATACTGAAAAGCTATCATCTGCTTCTTGATGGAGGGATGTAGTTTTCCTAGGGATTTAACCAGATGTGAAACAATGTTAGCAGTCCAATATTCAAAGTGTCGTGTTAAAGGCCTGCACAGAGTTTTACAGGTCTCTGTGTTTGAGTAGAGGGAGATCACATGGATAGATCTGTGGGGTCTTAAACGTACTAAACAGCATTTTCCCTTTTTTCTTTTGACTTTCTGCCAAATGAGGAAGTAAAACAAAATCCTTCTAAATTGAAAACTAAATTATCCTACACTAAGAAATCATAAGGCTACTTCTTGCTTTTTAATGATTTATTTAGCATCTGGTGATGCAGTACTTGCTAACAAAGTACGGGCAATGAATAGAGGGAAAGGCAGAGCCTCCCTTTGTTCTCTCCGCTCGCTCCTGGTCTTCGCACAGTCAGGTGACAGTAAATCAGAGGCATGAACACTGGGGTTATCTGCTCTTGGATCAACACAAAAATAATGGAGGATGCAAAGGAAAATGAGTTTTGACAGAGAGGAGATAGTATTTTGAAATCACGTGCCTAACACCAGGGAACTGCACTTGACCAGAGTCAACACCCGCGGGCTCCCGCTCGGCTCTTCCAGAGCTGTTCCACACATTCTCAATCCTCAACGCATGCTTCTCTGTTTTAGCTAAAAAAACTGGTGGGAGAGTCTGTATTATGTATTGCTTATTTATGAAATCCTGAGATTTCTGAGTAAGATGATGAAAACGGGAGGCAGAGGAGATTATCTCCACTGGAATACTCACAAAAAATTTAATGACTGGTCCTATTTCTGTCATATGAAAATTAACAGCAGATTTTTAATTTCAGACATTAATCTGGCCTTAAAAACATCACTAAGACGAATGAGGAGGGAATATGAATCCAATAGCCTGGATCTGCATCCAAATACTTTTGCAGACCCTAGTTATGGGAGCCGTGAGGTGGTGACTGGAGCCTATATGTGAAGTGCTGGTTACACTACCGAATAGCCATATATACCTCATGTTGTCCCAGTACATGGAACTGGGATACATGCTTAGTCCCAGCTGTCCTCTTGCAGCCAATAGCGAAACACCTTGATGGGAAGAGTTTGCAACTTTATCTCAAAAGAGATGAACGTAAACTGTTGAAGCTGCAGTTCCTTGGTATGCAGTCCCCCAAATCAGATGCAGCACCACCCACGTTCTACAATAAAGGACTGACTTTTCTCTTTCTTTCCCATGCCTGATTATCAGGCCTAGAGATCTCAGAGCAGCTTTGGCTGCAGTATTCAGGCAAATTTGAAAGACAGTTCATTACAGATAAACGTCTGCAGACCGGGAGTTCTGTTCTGAGCATTTTTGCATAGATACATACCCATTTACCAGAAGAATTTACAGAAATACTTATCTATTTTGTACAGCAAAGGAGAAATCCATCGTTTTGTGAGGTGACTCAGCCTCTTTCAAGTTAACTTTAACTTTTGAAAGCAGGAAATTTTTCCAAGTATGTACACTTGTAAATACATTGCCCTTACATTGTCTAGCTGACATCAACCATCGCACTCATCAGAATAAATCACTAAACTTAAGATGAACGCATTCTAGACTGCTGAGGCAGGATTTCGGCAGGAAACAGTTGCAGCTTATGACGTTACTCCGAAGTACATACTTTCATTTTTAATTCCCCTCCTCTCCCCAGGATTTCTGAAGCTATGTGTTTTCTGTATATACCGTTAAAAAATAAAGAAATGTGAGAGAGAGAAATCCTTCAAAAGCTTGACAGGAAAAGGTTAATTTACTACAGAAGACACACAGACGTAGAAAGAAGGTGATATACCTCCTCTCCAACTCTTCTTGAAGCTCTACTTAGGAATTTCGGCAGGGCTGGCCTCTGATAAAAACTGCCTTTTTGCCTTCCGAAATGGGTTATCTGAGAACTCAGAAGACTTTTGGCTGGCATCTGGAAACAAAGTTTCTGTAAGTGTCTTAGCTTTCTAACAAAAGAAGCAGTCAAAGAAAAGAGATATTTCCGGAATTAAATGAACACAGGTATTGCAAAACAAAGGGGGAGAATAGGAAGTTTCCAAGCAGCTGCATCCTCCAGACATCAGCCATCATATTACCTTTTCCTTACGAGCAGATTTTCTAGACTGTACCGGGACCACTCCGTTCTTCTATCTCACCCTACGCAGATCGAAGCAGGCCCGAGACCGTGGTCTGGGACCTCCAGGCACTGAGAGAGATTAGGGCTACTATAGGGGTAAGGGTCTCATTGCCCTGGCAGAGCATCTGAGATGAATCCCTTGGTTTTTTTATTATCAATGCTTGCCTGGTAGAGGTTAAACTTAGAGACTAGGTACTCTGGTAAAACAAGCCTAAGGTAAGGAAGGCCTATTTTTGGCACCTCCTCTTTTCCTTGTTCTTGGATCTGCCTTTGTCTAGTAGAAAGAAAAAGAAGTGGGCGTATTTTGAGAATTGCACATCAGAACAAATACACATAAAGGTATAACACACACTAACACAGTGCTTGCTCTGGCCTCCGTCCAGCAAGACCTCACAGCATAGGAAAGTATTTGGCTCATACAATAGCAAGTATGAGCTAGTATGTTAGGCTCATCCCAGAGCAATCCAGTGCACAGTGTACCAGTAGCAACCTGAAAGTTCCCCCAGACTGCATTGCAATGATTGTGTTACTCTGTATGTGCACAAATACATGTACATAAAAACAGCTGAGAGGGCTGTAAAATCCATTTAACTAGATATTTGCATTGGGAGAAGAAAGGAGTTGGGTTTTGATGCTTTTTTCCTCTGGTTTTCAAACCCAGTTTTGTGCCATCTACAGTCCAGTGGATCCACTTGAATGCTAGTATCATTCTTTATATCTACTGCTCCTGGGCATTGTTCCAGGACCACAGATCATATTTCATGCTGAGTTTTATTGGACAAAGTAGAATCACAGAATCACAGAACAGTTGCGGTTGGAAGGCACCTTTAGAGATCACCCATCCAACTGCTCTTCCTCAACCAGGGTCACCTATAGCAGGTTGTCCAGGACCATGTCTAAATGGCTTTTGAATATCTCCAAGGACTGAGACTCCACAACTTTTCTGGGCAGCCTGTTCCAGTGCTTGACCACCCTCACAGTCAGAAAAGTTTTTCTTAGATTCAGACAGAACTTTCTGTGTTTCGGTTTGTGCCTGTTGCCTCTCTTCCTGTCATTGAGCACCACTGAAAAGAGTTTGGCTCTGTCTTCTTTACATCCTCCTGTAAGATATTCATACATGTTGAAAAGATCCCCCCCCCACCAATCTTCTCTTCTTCTAGCTAAACAGTCCCCACTCTCTCAGCCTTTCCTCATATGACAGATGCTCCAGTCCCTTCATCACCTTAGTAACCCTCCACTAGAATCCCTCCAGTAGCTCCATGTCTCTCTTACATTGGGGGGCCCAGAATTGCACACAGTACTCCAGATGTGGCTTCACCAGGGCTGAGTACAGAAGAAGGATTATCTCCTTCAACCTGCTGGCAATGCTCTCCTTCAACCTGCTGGCAATGCTCTTTCTAATGAAGCCCAGGGTACCACTGGTCCATTTTGCCACAAGGGCATTCAGTACCACAGCCTTTTGTGTATCTTTTCTCACCAGGGCCCCTGCCCCATTCACCAGTGGGCCAACATTTCCCCTTTTCTTACTGATGTTTTTAAAGAAGCCCTTTTTGCTGTCCTTGACATACCTCACCAGATTAAACTCCAGGTGGTCCTTAGTTTTCCTAGCCCCATCCCTGCACACTCGGATAACATCCCTATATTCCTCCCAGGTGACCTGTCCCTGCTTCCACCTTCTGTACACTTCCTGCTTATGTCTCATAGGAGCCCCTTGTTCATCCGTGCAGGTCACTTGCCCCTTTGCTTGACTTCCTGCTTGTTGGGATGGGCCTTTCTTGAGCTTAGAGGAGGTGATGCTTGAATATCAAGCAGCTTTCCTGGGTTCCTCTTCCTTCTAGGACTCTATTCCATGCCATTCTTCCAAGTAGGTCCCTGAAGAGGCCAGAGTTTGCTCTCCCAAAGTCCAGGGTTGTGATTCGGCTTTTTGTCCTGCTCCATCTTTGCAGGATCCTGCACTCCACCATCTCATGGTCACTGCAGCCAAGCTTGTCCCCAGCCTTTGCATCCCCGAACAGTTCTTCCTTGTTTGTAAGTATGAAGGGCAGCAGAGCACCTCTCCTCGTTGGCTTCTTTATCACCTGTATGAAGAAGTTATCATCAGTGGTCTCCTCCTGCATTGCTTGTGCCCTGCTGTGTGGTCCTCCAGCGGATATCAAGGTGGTTCAAGTCCCCTGTGAGCACCGGGGCCTGGAAACATGAGGCTGCTTGTAGCTGTCTGCAACATCTGCTTCTTCTTCCTGATCGGGTGGCCTGTTGCAGACACTCACAACAGTGTCACCCATGTTAGTCTGCTCCTTCATCCTTATCCATAAGCTCTCGGCCAGCCTATCATCCACCCTTAGGCAGAGCTCTGTACGTTCCAGCTGCTCTGTCACACAAAGAATCACTCCCCCTCCTCACCTTCCTGGCCTGGCCTGGTTCTCCTAAAGAGCCTAAGAACAATACAAGCATTGCCCTTTACAAGTGTTTGACTGCCTAAATATCTCAATACTGCTTACTTGATTTTTGACATTTTGGATGGCATTAATGTTAGAAGAACTGCTTACAAATATCAGCAACCAGAATTTCTATGTAGGTGGAAACATCACTTTCATTCACACTGGATGTTGGAAGCATTCTGAGTATTACCACTGCCAGTAAGATCTTAATTTCTTGTATTAGGATATATTTCAGGTTCTATCTCCTACAGGATGCATCATCAGCCTTGCAATATTTACTGTTCTTTTCTCTATCTCCAGATCCTGGAGTCATGGTACCATGTGAAACTATCCTTTTCACAAAGCTTGTTTCTAGCCCTGAGAGTCCTGGGTTAGGTGAGGGAGTGGCACTTGAAAGCATGCTTCCTAAAGTATGACTGTGCCAGCAATCAAAACTTTGCTGTTGTTCTTGTTGAAAGAATACATCTTTTTCTTGCTCTTGAACCACGACCTGCAGTTTCCTGATGATCTTACCTATAATTTGAAAGCAACTGGAAGCAGCCCTGTTGTATAGTTCATTAAAATGATGTCACCCCCTGTTCACTGTAGTGGCATACTCCAGAAATCCTACGAGCCTACAGGTGGTTTGTTAAGGAACAAACACAATATCCCTTGGGGACCATGTGAAATCTCTGCTAATATTAACTAGTATTTTTAAAAGCCACCTCTTCACCAGCTGGCAATTATCACATGCTTACTTGCACAGGATGTCTGTATTTGATCTCTGATTTGTTTTGTTTAGTTCAAATTCTCCCCCAAGCAGGAGCATACGTAGCAGAGCTTTTTCCCCAACTTGGTATCCCTTGTCCCCATCCAGAGCAAATTCCTTTCTTTTCCCATTAGTCTCTGTCTACAGTGTACTTCTGTCACTGTTAAAATTCATTAGGGAGCATCTACTGATTTGCAGGGAGAAGTGTTTTAGTGGTTACGCCTTGCTGAGTTCCACTTAGAAATAGATTTTCATTGGCAGCATATCTACTGTCAAGTCCTGTCATTTGAAGGTATGAAGTACAAGGGCATTTCTGAAAGCAGAATATATTCCCTGGGAGGGAGTCGCATGGCCTGAATTTCTCACAGGTAGTGCCAGAGAGCAGGTGTCTTAATACCCATACATTTCTGTTTAACAGATGGACTGCTACAGAACTGTGACCATACCTCTCAAATAATTGCCTGCAGGGGGAATTGCAGATATGAAATAGGTCATAAGAAAGCTTTCCAGGACACAGTCAGGGAAAATATGGACTACAGCACATTCTTCTTTCAACAGAAAGGGTTTTGCCAGGTTCTATCACAAAGTCCAGGCCTTTCATGCTGGAGACAAGAGCCCTGCAGGTGATCCACCTTGGCCTCACTGCCACTTTCAGCTGAGGATCACAGAGCAGGGCCTATGCCAGGCTCATCCACCTCTCTCATCCAAAAGAGCAGAACAAACATACTGCTTTTCTGCCTCCAAATAAAAAATAGACCCACCCTTCACGAGCTCTGAACCATGGCACGGTGGTAGCTTCTCCAAAATCTCCTTGACCCACCCGCACTCTCATTCTTCTTTTGATTGCTCCCACCGGCCTTTGCCTCTTCTCTTTTCTGAGAGGAATCAGGCAAGGAGGCAGAGGAAGGAGGTTGGGGACGGGGAGAAGAGAGGGAGACAGGATGCTGCATGCCCCACCATGCCTAAGTCATAGGGATGTAAACCTGTAATAGCTTCATCCCTGACACCCCAACTCATAGTGAGTTATTTCTATCTTTGTTAATTACTTATTCAGCCCTGATTGGTTGCCAGGCAGATGTTTGCCATCTCAGCACCCAACATCCATTTCTTCACTCTCGATTCACATCAAATCCATCAGGCTCCAGCCACTGGGTAAAATGGGTTTGCATCACTGTCTGTGAAGGCAGGCTTATGATAATGAGAGAGGAGAGACCATTCTTCTGCAGCGAGGGCTTCAGTCTTTCCCACTGCAGTGGCCCTTCTATATCTTTGCTATCAGTCCCCTCAGAGATTTTCCTTTCACTTCAGACTCTTATCAAGTCATTTCTGAAGGTGAAAGCCTTTTCTCTGCAGTACTATTTCATGTCTTAACAACTTTTCTTTGTGTCCTGATGAAGAACTCCATCATAAAGGATTTTGCTTCAGCAGAGAAACCCTTTTCTTCCCATCCTGTTAGTTCTCAGCTCTGCTACCAGCCCTCTAGCTGGATGAGATAATACAAAGTCCTTCCCCTAGCAAAATAAGGAGATGCTCACAGAAGGGAGACACCAGGAAAGTCACAGGAAACAGCACAAAATGCAACATATTCACTGTTTTCTCAATTTCAGTGGCAGAGTCGGCACTCTCCAGACAGCAGCTCAAGGCCACTAGACCGTCATTGCCAAAGAGAGCACTCGTCCAAGGAAAGCAGAAAAATAACTAAGATGAGGGCTAATACCACAGTCTAGATGAAGTAATAGCAGGAAAGTAGAGTCAGGCAGGACTGAGAAACAGCTGAGAAGTTTCAAAGAGCAGAACTTGAACTGCAGAGTACCAGCTACACTTTCCAGCTACTTTAGTCCACACCTTAGTCAGACTGCAAGAGGCCTTTCACACCTCATTAACAGCTCCCAAACTTGTCAGAGGCACCCTAACAAGGTCCAACCCATGTGCCCAAGAAAAGGCAGTCCAGCTAAACTGCTTCACTGCTAAGCCCCCCCGTTTCGATGCAGAAGCCTTCGACACCCTCCAGTGGGTTGTGGCTGCAGATGACTGGTCAAGGATGGAGGCAACATGTGTCTGAGGAGAATACAAGTCCCAGTACTGGATGATCCAGGAAGAGAAAGGACAGAGGCCTCTCATTGCATAGCCTCCCTCTGTGCACAGCTAGTCTAACACTGTGCAGGAAAGCTATTGACTTTGTTGAGTATTTGCATGACAGGGTAGTCAGACCTCGGGTCAGGGTCATGATTCTCTAATCACTTTCCACAGACCTGATTTCTAAATTAAGGTCAGACAAAAATTGTGGACGTTGCACAACTGAGAGCAAGCGTTTGAACAGCAGTAACAGAGCACTGGAACAGGTTGCCCAGAGAGGTTGTGGAGTGTCCTTCGCTGGAGATATTCAAAGCCTGCTTGGATGCAATCCTGGGCAATATGCTCTAGAGGACCCTGCTTGAGCAGGGGATTTGGACTAGATTGATCTCCAGAGGTCCCTTCCAACCTCAACCATTCTGTGATTCTGTGAATTCAGTGCTTTTCAGGATCCAGCAATCACAGACATCTCCACTACTGCCCACTGAATCCAGTGACTTGGTTGTTGCTAATGAGAGATGATCCTGCCCATTGTTTGCTTTGGAAATATACCTGTCCCTCTGCCTTGGTGACAGTAGCAATTTGTTGGCAGTTATTCCATAGTGCACTAGTTACTCTGAGTTGCAGCATCCAGCTTTTGCCTTCCAAGCTTTGTGTACTTCTCCAGTTCATCCAAGGCTGTGTAGCCTGGTAGCAACTCTCTATGCTTCTCAGCATACACAGCGGTGTGATTCCCCTTATTTTCACTTTCTCACTCACTGCTAATGTTTTTTTGTTTCATCAGACACCAACTGGCATTTCTTTACTTCACTCTAGCCCTCACCCCCCAGCAGGCTAAATCATTTATTACCTCCTCAGCTCCTTTCTGTCATGCCAAAAACACATGCTTTCTAAATGAAGAAAATGTTTGTCCTTAACTACTCCTCCCTCCTATGGGCAATCCTGCTCTCTGCTGTACTACTGCCTGTGGGCAAGAGATGACCTAGGAACTGCCATGGCTCCCATAGCTGGTGTCTTACTACTAACGTGTGTTTGGGAAGACGTTACAACCTTCCATGCCCTTTCCTCTGCTTCAGTCCCACACAGCCTGGGTAGAGATCCAGGATCTCCAAGAACAGGCAGTTCTTGCTGATTGGAAGAAGACTGATGCGTTTCTGGATTCAAGCAGGTTAGGCTAACGTCTGAAAACAAAGCAGCATCAGTAGAGTACTTTGCCAAGGATGGTCTTTTCCCGTGGGTTGGCCTGCTGAGCATAGTTTGGTCAGCCATTAGCTGCCCATCTAATTCAATCAATCTAATTCAATCAATGAATCAGATGAAACATCGATTCAGTGCATTGCTGGACTGTACTCCTAAATCTCCCTCACCTGTTTTTGCGCCAAGTTCTCTTAACTGACTGATCGCTGCAGTCCCTGGGGAAACACTCTATGATGTGATACCAAGGAGGGGACAATTGCATTGTGACAGTATAATGATCCATTAGATTTATGTGCTTCAGGGATACATTCCAGGGAGTGTCATGAGGAAAGAGCATTTTCCAAAAATGGAGTCTGTAAAAATGGTAACCTGGAGAGTGGCAGCAGATCTTTGCTGGACTCCTGTAGTGAATGAGCCTGTATAGGCCACCTTGGTGCACAGCAGCATAGCCCACGACTGGCATAGCTGATGGTGCTGACTCCCAAAGCTAGCAACAGCATACTCATGCAGTTGTGTAACAGCGCTACTACAAACACTAATCTTTCCTCCAGCTTCTTTCCCTCCTCTGTTCCTAAGTTATCCTCCCTGCAGACCAAGCAATGGGAGATGCCCATTCTGGGACCAGATGACTCTCTCAGCCCTGGGCTGGGCCCTGGGCCCAGTGGCTATTCAGTAAAGGTATAAAAATGAGAGTCCTCTGCTATGATGTAACGTTGTGCTGAGCAACTGAGGATGAGGATGCATACTGTAGCACTTGGTATGAAGATATAGGAGCCCCGCAAAGGTAGAAGCTCTGATGAACTATCCATCAATAATGGTAGTGAACTGAGGGAATCAAGTCCAGCGTGACTTGAATCCATCTTGTATGTCTGGACTCTACCAGCTCAGACTGTGCTAGCCTTCCCAGCTAAGGAACAGCTTAATGTCACTTTGAGTTAGAGGCCAGGATCAACTTAAGATATACAGAGTGTGGATAATGCAGTGTGATGATTTGCAAGGGAAATAAAACCTCCATGTGAAACAGGAAGAGAAACACTGTTGACAGAATGGACACATCCACTGCTGTTCACTGCCTGAACCAGGATGTGAAACAAACATCCTGATTCTCAGTTCTTGAGCTGAAGCTAAAAATGTCTCTGTGTTTCTTGAGCCGGAGACTGGTGTAATACAGGTTATCCTAGAAATGCAGCGGCTGTAAAAATTCACCCTAGTTAGTCTTTCCCATTGAGCCTTGCTGCCCAGTTACTGAGCAGGACATTACAAAAAGTGAAAACAAACAAAAAACCTTCCTGTAGAACCTTGAGGGGAAGAACAAAAGTCAAATCCACTTATAGCCATGTTGTACCAGACAGGATCTGTCCAGGGGTACAAATGTCTGAGAAAGGTGGAGACCTGATTAGGTCACAACTTAGACTGGCAAGGAAATTACAACTTCCTCAGATCCATGCTCAGCCACATGCATGGGAGAGCTTAGAGACACCCATCCTGCATGATCTCTCTTGGCTATGCACCAGTCAGCTGTGTCATGACCACCAGATTCAGCAATTGTCACCCAAGGTCACTGAGGGCTTCACATCACACAAGTAATAGCAGAACTGTGCACTGCTCCTGTTGTTTTACCTCTCTGCAGCACCATCACTTGCTGAAAGCACTTGCACTTTCAGGCTTTTCAGAATTCCTCTTTTACTCCAGCTCTGAGGGAAGGTAGATCTGAATCCCTGGGGGTGACAGAACCAAGATGAACATGGGTGTGTAACGATGAACTATAGCTCTGCTACCAAAGGTGACTTTGAGCTGATTCTGCAGCGATCAGCCCTGCTCTTCACAGTTTAAGGCTTAAGGATGAGGCTGCATGATTTAATTTGCTATTTATAGGAGATCTGTTAAATCAATGAGTCTTGAGTCTTCTTCTATTTGCAGCTGCACTATCTTCTGCACAAACTGCCTTCATCTCTTAGTCCTTTTGTTGTCTGTGTTCTCAAACAGCTCTGACCACAGCCTAACGGGGCTGCACCACGATATGTCTCACAAGCGATTCTACAAAAGTAGTAGTTAGTATGAGGTTTGCTCAGTAGCCTTAGACACTAAGATCCTGGGTTCATATCTTTGTTCATAGTTTGCTCATCCTCTCTCTATTCCAGACTTTCACAGGTATTTGGTGGCCCAGCAGGGATTTTTGGAGCCCCCAGAGCAAGTTGTGAAGCTGTCCTTTCCTTGCAAGGAGGTAGTTCAATGTTGGAACAATTAAGCAAGAGGAGGTGATAGTCAGAGTCTCTCTGACTTTGCTCTGGGGAGAATTCATGGTATACCCTTCATAATAACCAAATGCTCCTATGTTCTCCATGGACCACCTTGTCCATATGTTGTTATATTACCCATGGAGGAAAATCAGACCTGCATCCATAGACTTCCTATTAACAAAGTCCCAGGAATGACCTGAATCCAAGAGCACCTGAATCCTGACACTTGTAATTGCTTTTCTTGGAGACCCTAAGTTCAGGGTTGCGGGGAACACAAATCTCATTTGCCCTAGCAGTGGGCCTACCAAGGAACTTTTAGGAAGAGCCATGTGGTAGTGTCCAGGGAGAAGTTTGGTCACCTTTTCTGCTACGTATCAGCAGCTGATGGGTGCAGAAGAAAGCTGGAGGGCTTTGAAGCCAAGGTATCCAAGCTCTGAGAGCCCCAGTGTTCCCCTGAATAATACCAGCAGCCCCACTTCTGTAGTTGGCCAGTGGGTGACAAGGGGACCATTTTGCCTCAAAGGTACCTGCAGGGATTATTCTACACAGCAATACGGACACAGTCTTACAAAGTCAGGAGACACAGTGGAAGGAATTTAATAAGGAGAGACACAGACACCACCAACTCTCCAGCCGAAGTTTTCCTTAGAGGCCTTTACCCAGTGCAATGCCCTTTGCCAGATGAACCATGCCCTGGTTAAGCTGATGTTTTGTGGTTAAGCACATAAAAACTTGCAAGTGCTCTCAGGGATCATGAACTCCACCATTACTCTCACCACAGAATTCTGAGTGACTCTTTCTTGTAATAAATTACATGCTATTTACCATCATTTTTAAGAGTTCCTTCTTTATATGGAACAATCAGTGAGTCCATTCAAATGACATTACAAACTGCATTTTATAATCTGTGGGTTTTTATGACAGCCAAATTATACTCCTTGGAGGCCAAGAGAATATATTAAGTTAGCTTTCACTCTGGCTGACATGACATATGATTTCTCATTTAAAAAAGAAAAAAAAGATAAATTAGACCAAGTTTGTAATTTAAGCCCTCTCCACATTTTTCATTTCGCATGATTTAATGCTTTTCCCTGCAAGCAATTTGAAGAGAAGAAGATTCTTCATGCAGGTATATACGCAACTCTCCTACTAGCTCCAATTCGACTAATAAGGCTCCAACCACTCCACAGCAATTTCCCTTCAGCTGTTCTCTTTTTACCTTCTCCCTTTCTGTATAAAAGTTAAAATCACAGTATGTCACAACAAATAAACCAGTTTTATTAAAGCCTTTCCTGAGTAAGGACAATATGCAGTGTGCAAATCGCTCCTCAGATTTCCTCTGTAGAAACGAACATAAAACCCTCTGGAACCGTGGGCTGAAACCGCCATTCGTGCTCCCTCTGACACCGCATAGGGAACCTTTGAGACTGGACAAGCATGGGAATTGGAAAAATACTGGCAGAGCATACCTGTTTCACCTGAGAAAAGGCCCTAAGTACATGTTGGGAACAGCCCGAGCTGCCGCTTACTGCTTGTCATTTTGCCACCAAAATTAGGGCTTTTATTCTTGTAGAAAGCATGAGTTAACTTCCAGGTTTGCTGATGAATTTACCTCCAAGTCTGAACACCCAGACAGGCAAATAATGAGGTGTAATGCCCTAGTGATTTTGATGGCTGAGCCTCCAGCTGTAAGCAAAAGGACACATTAGTGCCTTTAAGGATTTAAGGCTTCTAAGGACTGATGCATTCTTCTTAGGTCATGTGCAAATACTCAGGGTTATAGTATCACCTCAGTGACTAGTGTAACACAGCCTGTGTCCTGAACGCCAGTAGCCAAGGTAGGAAAAGAGAGAGGATTTGCTGCAAAACAGATGCCATAGTGAGCCTGGCAAAGTATGCCAATCCAAAACTTCTTCTGAGGAAATACTCTTATTTCCCACCATTTCCAGCACTTTGGAGTGCCACAGAGGCGCCTCTTTCTAAACCCATGTTTGTATTTACAGCCTTCATGGGATGAAGGATCTGTCCTTAATGATATACAAGGAATCACCATTAATACCTTCGATTGTTCTCATCACTGAGGCAACGTATTTTTCCCCGGGAGTAAGTCACAAATTTGTAAGTCAGCAAGCTGTGTTTGTGTGGCTGTGTGTTTTTAGGTGACTCATGGGGTTTAGCCCCGCTCCCTGCCTCATTAGCTGGATTTCATATGTCTTTGTGGTGCTCCACCTTGGCTGTGCCCTGTTCTTGCGCTGTAAGCCTCACTGAAAACACATTATATTTTTGTACCTGAATAATCAGCCCGCTTTACAACAGTGTTGATGACCTGAGACTCCCTTGTTAGACTCAGAGTGTGCTCAGGAAAATTTTTTGCTAGGTAAAATTTTGTAAAGAACGAATTCACTGCAAAATCCCCCGTTAAAGGGGGATTTTCTCTTTTCTGAGAATTTGTGCAAAGCCCAGGTTAAGTTAGGTAATGATTTTGACTGGAATTATTACTGCCTCATTTTATACATTTTCTAAAGAACATACTCCAGATCTTGATTCTGACATAGCAGTTTTGATTTTAAAAGAAATCTGAATTATGTGACGGAACAGGAACGGGGAATATAGTGTTGAATACTCTGAAAAAGGAACTAGAACATTTCAGTTTATGATGAAGAGCATCTTTAAGAAGCTTAAGATGCTGAAGAAATGTTGTCCAGAAAAAAATATTTTTTCAATATGTTTATTTCTGCTATCGGAACAAAATAATCCATTACTGCCAGAAGTGTACAGCTCAGCACTTTTAAGAAGCTAAATACTTACTTAGATAACACCATAAAAGTTAGGAGCCACCTATGGAAAAAATAAATCTAACTGATTTCAACAACTAAATATGCTTCTTTTGTGAAAATCTTGCTGTAAGAGCTTGGATCTAGCTGATAAGATTTAGCTATAGACCAGTAAGCTGGAATACATTCCTATACTTTTGGGAACCTGTAAATGGACTTTTCATTTCTCATGATTTTATTATGGGTCTCAAAGTTTTCATTGTCTTCCTTTAAAGTCCCAGCTCCTAGATTCATGGGATTAAGTACAAATATAATTTCTCTATGTTTAAAAAAGTAAGTTTTTCTTGTTACACCTTTGGAGAAAATTGGAAATGCGGCCTTGAAGAATCAAAACCTATAAAACCAAGGAAATGACTAAGGAATATATACTCATCAGAATTTGGAAATTTCATCTGCGGTTTCAGAGGTTCAGCCACATGGTCATTTTGAATCTCGCTACAAGTAAAAGTAAGGACAGACATTCCTCTGTCCTCATTTAGTAGGTGGATTTTTAAGGAGGAGATTTTAGAAATCTTCTAAGTTAGGGGGAGAAAGTTCTGTGGAACCAGAGCTTTTTTCCTTTCTAAAACATGATTGCTGGGAGAAATGGGAGGTTTGTCCCTACCAATCTTTTTAATAAAATTCTTTGTTGATGAAATATTTTAACAGTAGAAAATAAAGTAGAATGTTCTAACTGAAAAGTTTTTGCAACCTGAGCCTTTTTCCCAAGAGTAAAGTCTGTCAAAAATATTGTTTTTAAGTTTTCACAGAAAAATAATTGTTGATTTCACCCAGCTGATGCAACTGTGTGGGTACTCATTACCCAGAGAAACGTATACTCCCACACTGTCTTTCCCAAAGCTATTGAACTTTATGTTCTCTTCCAACAAGTGCTGCACAATAGTTGTGTATGTCTAGGCTATGATTTTTATTCAGCATGGTATGATTCACTGCAGTGTTGCACTATATTAATGGGTCTCACTGAAACTGTTCTCAGAGGTCATGCTTGACATAGGGTGGGATGTACCTCAACTAACCTTAGTCTCCTGAAGGACAGCTATGCAGTGGTCTAGTGTCTCTACAAAGACGTTGATGGGACACAGATTTCCCTAGCAAAGAGGTTGTCCCATCTCTCTTGTGAAGTGAGCTGAGTATCACATATACCCACCTAGTCTGGTCTCTGTAACACTGGGATTAGGATAGCTCAGCTTCCAAGGGCTTACCTGATGAAAAGCAAGTTCCAATTTCCAGATTGTCTCCCTTCGTCAGGTGATAGGTCATGCCTCTCCAAGGCACCGGGGTACAGTAAAGAAAATTATGAGGACTGCCCCATCACAAGCCATGCTATCGTTGCTGAGAGCTTGCACCAAGTGCACAAAGTTCAAACATATTAATGCAGAATGAAGCACAAAGAATAAGAAAGTCCCCAGGACACTCTACGGGCAGCTATTACATCTATTTGAGGGCAATTTTTCCCCTGCTTCTAGTCAATTACTATGGACTCAAAATGGTCGATGCCAGGTGAAATGGGTTGCCACTGTGCCAAAACTGACACGGTGTCTCTTCATTTTCTTCCTTTTTAACCTTTCATTTTTATTTGGATTTTAAGGAGGAAACCTCCACAATCAGGAGAGGATATCACAGGGGAAGCCCAAGGAAAGAAGAGGAGAAGCAGCTGGGCACAGTGTCGATGAGGGGATAGGGCAGGGCCAAGAAGACTTTGGATGGGGAGGAACATGGACAGGAGCAGGACCAGAAGTCTGTGACTGTCAGGAGCTGCTCGGCCACACACCACAATGGCTGTAACTCACCCCATGGCTGCTGTTGAAAAGTGCAGAAGACAGTGGACCCACACCAAATGCTTAACTTACTGCTGAGCCTCAGGTTCCTGGTTTCAGCTCTTATGTCCCTCACAGATGGGATTCTCCACCTCAGTCTTGCCTCTTTCTCTCCTGGATCTAGTGCATGTTGAACAGGTCGCCCTCTCCCACCAGTCAGAACGTGAAAAAAAAAAATCTGCAGTGTTTTTTCGTAATTTTCCCTTTTTAGCACACAGGTCAGAGACAAGTACTGCTGCATGTTGTGAGCAATGCCTGTGCTGACTGGTTGGCCAGCACGTATGCTATGCTTGGCCAGCAGCCCAAACATCTCATTTTCTTCCCAACTCAGGTGTCAATTTTCATAAAACTTGTGCCAAAATGCTTGTCTTTCAGTTTTCTCGCTCTTTGTCAAATTTAATCAAAACTAAACAGCAGGACTAGTTTTTAGGAAGAAAAAGGCAGGCTGTGCAATTAACAGCCTCAGAGAGCAAAAGAAAAAGGATTGGGAAAGCTCAATGAGGAACGCTTCTTTTTTTTATAACAGTCATAATAAGCATGCAAACCATACTGAAACTTTTTCACTTTTCTACGGAGAGTTAATTAAAGGCTGTACTTATTCAATAAATTTCTGGATGGTAGTGCTTGTTAAATGACAGACCAAAGGTAAGGCACTTGGTGCTAGGGAAAAGGAGCTACAAAGAGTCTTTAATAAGAACATAATCCCAAAAAAGAGTTACTCAGCACTTCACTAAGCTCTGACAAGCTCTTTGGTGAATAGCTCAGGGACTCTTCACATCTTGTGATTTGTCCATTCTGCAGCTTTCTTCCTTTATGTTTTCAGCAAAGACTCAGAAAGTAAAGGCAGAGTTTTAAAGTGAATATAAGAGCAAAAGTTCAGAGGTAGAAATTTATGAAAAATAAATCTTCCAAGTCCTCACCACCCAAAAAAACCTAAATGTCAAAAAACATTTTCCCACTTTTAAGGAGAGTCCAAGAATGACTATTTCCTTTTTGGAAATGCTTAAAAGGAGATAGGTTCAATCGCATTATCGTGAAATGAATTAAAGAACTGTAATACTCTTTGAGTGCTTAGAAAAATCTGAAATTGCTTTTCTTAGCTAACTTGGGTTATTGTAGCTAATAACTGGTCAAATTGCTACAGAAGATTTGGGCTGAAAAATGATAAAATTTCTCTAAGGAAACAGTGTGGTATTTTTCATGTAAAGGGTACCTAGGAAATGTATGAGGGGTATTAGAACTGACATTTTTCAAAAAAAAGTTTCTAGAAAAATAACTTTTTTCACAGAAGAGGAAAATAATTTACAGATATGGAAAGTATTCTTTACAAAGACAGTGTGGCAGCTTTTACTTGTTTTCTATACAAAACAGTGATGATAAGAAACGGTCTTGCTGGATGTTGAATTTTCCTACCAACTCTGTAACGTGTGGTTGAATAGCTGTAAAATAAATACCATTCTCTTACAACATTTTGTGCCCTAGCATAAAAAAGGATCCTTATTATAACTATCTGAGGCAAATATGGCTAATAGTAATGTAAAGTAAATGAAGCTAAGCAATAGATTTCCATTTATTACTTTATTTTCAGTCACTCTTTGTTTGTCTCAGAATATTTATATGTGGGAGTGGTGCGTGTCCACGTGTTCTTCAAACTCAGCAAGTCTCACAGTTATTTTGTAGACTATCTTCTGCTGACTCACTTTCCATAGATCATAGAAATTCTGATTCTGGTTATTACAAGATCAGGCACATTCCCAAGCAGCAAGTAACTTCTTACTGACAAAGCTGTATCCCTCAACAGACTACTGCATCTCCCTCCTCCAGGGCTTACAAAAGACACCTGAGTTTGAATGGCAATGAATATTTTGACAAGACAGAAAGCTCAGGAACGGGGACAAAAACATACCTCATTGTTCAAGCAGAGCAACTATTTTTTGCCGTTTTCATTTTATTACTTGCTTTCAATATAGTATAAAATAGAAAGAAACAATTAGCACTTGCAGGAGGCTGCCAGAGCGAAGTCCAGGCCCTGCCAATATCCGAAGAGCGATCACACTTACTGTAGCAGAGCTGGGGTTCCTCTTTAGTTTTTTGTTCTTGATGGGTCATTTCTGGTGAGCCTCCAGTGATCTTCAATCCATCCAGCATCTGGGGCATCACTCGCAAAAGCCACTGGTGGCCCTCTGACAGCTGTCTTGTTTTGGCTGTCTCATTTCAAAGGCTCACTGCTGCTTAGTGATAAGTAACAGCATAGCACAGTGAGCAGGAGACTTGCTCAGAGGGACAGACTTTCTTCAGCTTCGCGCCTTCGGACACAGGGCGAATGATCCACAGGATAGATTCAGCACAGACTTACCCATTATGCTTCTGTCAGTCTCTGTGGTGGTCGTATCTGTACAGAACCAGTGGGGTATGCGCTAGGAAAGGACCTTACTGACTCTCTTCTATCCACCTGCAATTATCACTGAAGGCATGTCCATTTGAGAGCACCAGCAAGGGAAGGGATGTCTCACCCTCCACCAGCTCAACCAGCAGACAAAGTGCAGGGTTCTGAAGAAGCAGATCCCAGGACTCCTACACTTTCTGTTTTCCTGAAGAGAAAAGAGACGGTTGTCTTCAATCTACTCAGAAAAGTCTTGTGAGCCTTTGTTTACATAATGTAGAATCACTTATTAAAGCAGGTAATACAGATGATATTGGGAGCATACATCAGACTGATACCAACTGGGGCCCATGAGCTCTAGGAAAAATGTCAAGGTTTTGTAACGCATTTTCACACCATGGCCAGAAAAATTAAAGTTATTTTCAACTATGAAAACATAAACAAGGTCTCACAAGAATGGCACTCAGCAAAGATAGGACAGAATTCAAGCCCTTGGGATATCTCAAGCAGAGCAGAAACTCCAACTAAGATGTCTAGATCTCAGGCAACGTGTAGGTTTTTCCAAGGTGAGAGTCTGTCAGTACTGTGAAAAAATACTGTCCTAGACCTTTGAACACTCTATCTGCAAGAATCGTTGAAAATAATGCTTCTTTCCTTGAAAAGTTTCTGCTTTCATTGATGACCAAAGGTCTGGAACAGTTCCCATAAGAGGAGTGGCGTGGTAGTTTGACACTCTCCAGCCTGGAAAAGAGATGGCCTGTAGAGAGACAACAGGGGTCTAAAAGAGGCCCAGAGGCCTAAATGGGGGTTGATAGGGTTTCAGTCAATCTTTTTTTTTCTAGCCTTTCCCACCAGAAAGAATTGAAAGGACACGAACATGAAAGTGGTAAGAGCCATAATCGAAACAAGCAAAAGGATTTGGCTCTTCATGCAGCACGTGCTACACCTATGGGAACTGTTCCTGTCAATATAGAGTTTCTGTCCTAACAACTTATTTGCACTACTGTAATACTGTCCTGAAACTTCTTCTCATGGGATAGCAGTTTTGCACATATGCATGGCTAGGGACAAAATACTACCCTCAGCAATCCCAGTCTAATCAGATTCAGCTTGCATAGTCTGAGAAGAGAAATTAAGGTGCAGGATGACACTCTGCTCTGGATGCTAGACATTTATATATAGGCACAGGGTGTCCGGATAAAGAGCTGGAAAAAAGAACTTTCTTGGTTTAGTAAATAGGCAAGCCACAACAGGCTTAGAAAATCCCCTGGCCTGAGTTGAAAATGGTCATAGGCTGGTAGAGTATTAAGGTTACTACTGCATATGATCTTCCCTGTTCTTACTCTTCCCTACACTCCCTTGCATGGTCACCAAAGGAAACAGAATATTGTACTAGACCTTGGGCTGAACAGCTTCACAGTTCTTATCTCCTTATGATGGCTGGATTAGCCATTTCAGGAAAAATGCTCCTACCAACTTGATACAGCGCAACAGTAACTTACATTGTGAGGTTTAAGAATAATGATGTGCAGGAAGAATGGGAGAGAAAGTCTTCAGAATAACAACATAGCACAATTTCCATGGTAACGGACATTTAGAAAGTCTCTGACTTTCTACAGTTATATGGGTTTCACCCTTACAAAATCCCAGATTGCCAACCTGACCTTTCTGACGCAATAACAAGCACACCGTGCATAGAATTAAACAGAATTAATGACACCACAATGTACTTTGCAGAACAATTAATCAGGAAAAGGCCATTGCCAGAAGGTTTGGCCCAGAAGAGAGACCTCAGCCAGGGAAGTGAAATAAGTGGTACTGTGATCCAAAGAGCTAAGCAAGAGCACTAAGGGTGGGAGGTTTTTATGAACCATCCATCCTGGGAGGCACCACACTAGCAGTTTATTGAGACAATTTCATTTTGAGGCAATAATTTTGAAGGAGGCAGAAAGTGGAAGAAAGCACTGCAAGAGGAAGAGAAGGGGAAGACAACCTGGCTGTGAGTCTAAATGGTCCAGTACCCTGGGGGGAGCTCCCTTATCTAAAAATGTGAGAGGAAACTCCCCAGAATGGCCTTTTTCTCACTGCATGAGTGTCCCAAAGACACAGTTAGGCAGGGTATTGGTTTCCCAGGCCCTTGGAGTGGACAGCTGTAACACAGACTCACTAATAAGTTCAAAAACTGCCTTAGAGGTCCTGTATGAGGGCCCGTCACTTCCTGAGGCATAGCAGTCTAGGGCTAGTGGGGTTTCAAGCTAGCTATGTGACTCAGCATATACATTATTGCTTCTCCGTCCCGCCCTGGAACAACCCCTTCTCTTCCCATCCCGCACACCTTTCCCAAGCAGGCACTGGAAAGATAACTGTGGCATGTGTCATCTCCATGCCTGTCTAAACACTCTCCCTTGCTTTATTAGGGTAGCCATCTTCAGGCAAACTCACAAAGATGGGTTGTTCTTGTGCTGTAGAAAACATGCAGTTCCAAATCCACTAGCCAAATGAAATAAAAGGGGATAACAGGTTCTCTGGAAGCCTTGGAAATCTGCACAGGCTGGCAGTGTTGAGCTCTTAACTCCTTGTGGTTTTTTGTGATCCCAGGAAGGGCAAGCAAGTGAGCAGAAACGAATTGGTCAGTGCTTTGCTAAAGACTGGAGATTGAATCCTGCCCAGCTGTCCCAGCTTACATCTGCCAGCCATTCTTTTCCTCTGCTGTTTTTTTGTCATTTGCTAAAGGCTCATGGAAAGGTCAGAGGATATGAAAACTCCTCCATGGCTCAGAGAAGACGACAGATGTTAGAAGAACAGATGGGCCCAAGTTGTGAAAGCAAGGCCCAGGGCTCAACTCTAGTCATGTTTAGCTCTGGTTGTTCTGAGGAGGAGCTTATGAGTGAAAAAAACCTTTTGATTGACTAGCCTACTATCTGTTCTCCAGGCTTCCCTGGTGAAAAGGTGGGAATTAGCTTTTCAATTTCTTAATTTGTTTAGGCATTTGATTCTCATTCATATCAATTTCCATGCTGCCTCTCAACAAGCATATGTACATTTCTAGAGGTTTCTCCACTTTATCCCTCATAAAATCCCAGATTGTCAAATTGACCTTTCCGACACAATAACAAGTACATGGTGTGCATAGAATTAAGCAGAATTAACGACACCATGATATGCTCTGCAGAACAGTTAATCAGGACAAATATGTTAGAGAGTTTGGTCTAGGAAACAGCATGTAGCTGGAGAAGAGAAATAAGAGATTGTATATTCATCAGAAAAGATGGTCTCAGTGAACAGCAGTTATGGCACTATAGCTATGACCCCTAGTGGTTTAAAGCAGTTTTTTGAAAGCCAGGGCTACTGTGGCAAAAGGCAGTCTCTAAACCGTGGGGCCTAGGAGACCTATCCAGCACCCTGCCAGGATGTGTCCCCAGCTCCATGCCATGGAGAGACCTGGATAGGTACCACTGCCCAGCCCTCCTTCCTTTCTGTGGTAAAAAGGGTGCCACAGTGTTCTCTAGCAAGATCCTTGACGTGAAGAGCCCTGGACAAGACCACAACATGTACAAGCCCAGACATTTAAGATTTCACCCAAAGATTTTTCAGATACCTTAGAACAAAAGCAGTCCTCATGATGTAATCCAGAGACCCCCCCCCCCTCTTGTGAAGGGAGATAAGGCCCTCTGGGTGGGCTGATGGGCCAAGGGCACAGTTGCCTACAGCTAATGAGAGAGGGCCTGAGGTGTTTTCAGTTGTGCCCTTGTCCCACAGGACAGAGGTCCCTGACTGATACAGACATTCCCTACAGATTGTGAGATTAAAAAACAAAGCTCCTCTTCTGAGAAACAGAACCTTTAATGCTAGTTCTGCTATCCCAGGAAGTGGGTAACAAGAATAAGGGGCTCACGCATGCCTTAGAGCTTTCAAAACTGGCAGTGGCCTTCTCAGCAGCATGCTCTGGACAGAGCCAAGGGAGCACCTGTAGTCTGGAGCTGACTGGGAAGCCGCTACTGACAGACAGGCTGTGGTGCAGGAGGCTGGCTACATCCAGCCCTTCCTGCCCATGCATTTCCATGCAGTGTGAAAGACTTAGACACCCATATGGCTAGGAAAGCTGACAAGAGCAATTGTGGCTCTGCAGCCAAGCAGTGAGGCAGCCCCATAAGAGACATTGGCTTTTCAGACCATGCCTGAAGAACTGGGTCCACTTTAGGCCAGAGCCCAGTGCCTAGGACAACCAGGTGGGAGAAGAAGGTCCCCTCCAGCTAAGGAAGCACTAGGATCTGTCTCCTACACAACAGCTTGACCCTGACCACTAGAGTAGACAAGCAGCAGGACAGGTCCATTGCCTTCTCTAGTTGCATGTTGAAGGTACAGGGCAAATGTCCATAGGATTCAGCTTCTCAAGTCAAGCCTTGATTGAAGGAGACTGAGGGAGCTTAGTCCTAGGCTAAGCACAGAACTGTCTGGTCTTACCAAAGTGAGGTCCTTAAAGCATATCAAAGCAGAGCACTAGGTACTTTTACCATCAGGGACGGACGGTGACGTTGCCAGAGTTGCAAAACCCTCAAGCAGGAATCCTGATATTCTCAGATTTAGCCACCTGAATTTCATGGCCTAAGTGTACCTTCAAGTAATTGAGATCCTTTTGTCTGAGTTTAAATGGCTTTAAAAATCTATCTTTTTACACTTTTCACATGAGTGAAAAAGGTGAGCCTTAAAAATGGCTACCAAATTATTGGTCATGAGATTTGACAGACCTGCCAACTCTAATCAAACACAGTGAAGTATTTATGATTCAAGAGAACTATCAACAAAAACTGTGAGATAACAAAAGCAGTCACTCCGGCATCTGCCTGTGAGCAATGATTAATGCCATTCACATTGCAACAGCTCCATTGCTGTTTTATTTATGGCTCACAAAGTATGGCAAGTGAACTTGTACTGTGCACCCTCCCTACTGTTCAAGGCAAGGAGGCCAATTATCTTACATTGCTACCACTTTTGAATCATTCCTTTCTCCCTAATCCTATACCTCAAGGGGTTATGAGCAGTTACTCAAATTCCTCTGTTTTCCCTTATCCCAGTAATCAATACGGAGTGCAGAGGTGTCCAGGGAGGGTAGTTGAGACAGGAACATTGCCATGTTCATAGGACCTTATCTAGAGTGACACACCAGCCTCTCTGGCCTGTTGATGACCAAGGAGGACGCTCGGGAGGACAACTGGAAAGGTCCAGCTGCCTGCTGGGCTATTGCCTACTGCATTCCCAGCCCATCTTACGGGGAGCTGGAGGACAACCAAGCTCGAAGTTGCCATAAAACTGCTCCCAGTAGCTGAGGAGGAGCTGAGGAGGGGGAAAAATCACTGTTGTTCTTACAAAGAAGATAAGGACCGACTTTCCAACACTATAATCATTCGGCTCCTCTCCCAGTCTAGTCCTCAACCTTGCCTGAGAAGCACAGCTCATCTTTACACACTGTGACATCTTCTGGAAAGTCAGCCTATGAACATGCATAGGAGCTGGCTTGGACTCCATCTGGGCTCAAATGCTACCCATCTATGATACTATGCCACATTCACTCATCTCTTCAGATATGGTCAAAAGTTAGCAGTCACTCTGAGTATAAAAGATTATTCTTCCCTAAATACAGTCTCTTGAAAACAATAGTCCTTCAATAACAACGGAGTTATATAATACTAGAGACTTTGCTAAAGGCATAATCCCTCTGCTTTAATCATCTGCCTACCGATAAACTTCAAAGATTTTGCTAGAAAATTAAATGAACACACAGCTTTACTACAGTGAAGCTGGCATATCTTGCCCAATTTAAATATATCAGTTCCAGTGCTTATTATGCTAATAATGCCCTCAGAGCTTGGGCAAATACACACTGGTGTCCAAAGCTGCAGACTTGGACCCAAAAGACAAAGGTTTGGTCCCCAGGTGGCAAGACCTTCTCTAGATCTAGGTCATGTCCAAAGAGCTCTCTGGAGTGACTGAGGTAGCTTACATTCAGAAGACTTCCATCCAGTATTTAGCTTTGGTCCAGATTTCCAGCCTAGAGCAACCTTCTCAGTCTCTACAGATGGGTATATACTTCCCTGATACTTCTCTGCATATCTTGAAGTAAAAACAAAATCTGCATGTCCTGACTGACTGCAGGGTGACCCACTGCAGTTCCTGAAGGGAAACTCAGGGTGCCCAGCAGTTAGAGCAGAAGAGCTTCCGAGTCCTTGCAGCAGCTTCACATGCCCTCACTGTGCTGGCATAAGCAGGCAGGTAACCAATGTTTGTGCCAGACAGGTCTTGAAAGAGGTCTGTTGCCAGCCCCAGTGGGATCTGCAGGCACCTGAGGCTCGAGTGGAATTCCCATTATTGACAGGGACAACGTGGACGCCTGACACCAGGAGATGAGGGGCACCCTGAAGTGCAAAACCTTGCTGGGGCTCCTGTTTGTCTTTATGCAGCCTCTGTACTGAGCAGTGCAGCAGTGGGTCAGCTAGCACCAGGCATGGTCTACAAAGCCCAGCACAGTCTCCATTGCACTCAGTAGCTCTCCCAGGAGGTGGTAGGTTGGGTATCTGCCACCTGCAGCACTGGAGCAGGTTTGTAGGGTGCTTCATACAAGTTTTTGTACCTTCTCTGTGAGGCCTGGCTCTATCATGAAATGTCCAGCAAGTGCATGGGTACACCTGCATCAGTGTTTCAGCTCAGATCAGAGCAGGCTTTCGAAGTCTCCCAGCTATCTATACTTGCTGTGCTTTTTTCTCAAATCATTTTGAAGGGATCCCTTCCAGATGAACTACAAGAAGCACTCCAGGAATGCAGGAGGAATGCAGTGAATTGTTCCAGGAATGCAGAACTAGCAGTAAGTACTCATAGGCTTTCAGCGCACAGATTCAGACAGGAGCCAGTCTGAAGCGAGACCCTGCAATAAGGATGAGCGCTGCTGCTGGGTCCTCAGCATTAGTTAATGCTTCATGTTATGAACCTATTCCCTTTTGGGCCACATCGCTTGTTCATGTAGACATGGTCTATACGTCTTGAAGGGCAAAGATCTGTCTTTAGTTGTTCTGTCCTTCTCAGATGCCTATTGCAACTGGAGGCCACAAGGAGGCAAAGGCTGAATGAATAGATGTCAGTGGAGAGGATATATATCATGCACTCTCCACCCATTCTCATCCCAGAGGGTCTGAAAACTAGCTGAGGATCTGTTACTCTCTCTGGAGTTTTTCTTCCTTTCGCCCAGACCAGAATGTGTCAAAGCTACTAGAGCGAGTGGCTCTCCATCCCCCAGAGTCACCTTCTGCTTAATGTGTCTGTGGTACACAGCGGAGGGAAAAGTGCTCTTAGAGAATCTAATCTGATGTGGTCCATCTGCTGGGTCAGAGAGATGGATGAGGTGAGACAAAGGAGAGATCGTGTCCAGCAGCAGATTTCCCCTGCATATACATTTGCTCTAATGGCTGGCCTGAAGATATGGATGCTCTGACAGGAGTAGCTGCAGGCTGCAATTTCTGAAGTCTCTACTAAGCACTGACTGACTGATGCTGAGGCTCCTTTGATAAATCCCAGCCATTTCACACTAGCCTTGCTCAGCAATAATACAGAAGTGTCCAGTTGGAGTAAAAAGGTTGTATATCCCATGTTGTCCAGGACTGACACAGTGCTTTACTGAATTTTGTACTTCACTATAATATGTTTTATATTGCCATTTCCTAGGAAATGCTTCCACTGGCTCACAATTGCAAAAGATTTCAAAAACGGTCATGAAGTGCCCTGGGATAAAGCTGGGATCCATCAGAGCTTTGCTCACCACTATCTGGGATCTAGTTCTGAAAGAGGAAAGTATCTCCGTCTCCCATTGCCCAGCGGAAGGATTGACTGCCCTGACTACAGGACTATTTCAGGTGTGACTAGCATTTCATCCTCTCTGGCCATGAGAGAAAAACTCCCTGATTGCAATGCTCTTGAAACTGGTAAAGTGCCTCTCAAAGGTCTGGGTTTTGATTAATCAGCATTTTTGAATTCAAACCTATTTCAGTGGTACTTCTTAAAAATACTGCTTTAAAATGACAAAAATTAGGTTTTTTAAGGATCTGGAAGCTCAGAGAAAATATTTGTGAGGATCCAAATGATTCTTCCAGGCCTCAGAAAAGTAGATAAGGTGGTTTTGAGTCAGACGAGTTCTAAATTAGCCTTGAGTAAAAATTCATCCTGGTCGTAATTTAAGATCACTATAGCAACACAATTACTCTTGCCAAGTATGCGACATTATGAAATTGCTGCAGACTTCACCAAAAAAACCCTGTTTTCTCGCCAATTTTTTTAATAGATTTAAATCTGTGTTATGCAAGTGGCAGCAGTTGTTCAGGATCAAGACTTTCCTTTGTTCTGTGGTTAATGAAAAGCTGTGGGAGTCATATGCTAGTTAAAATCACAG
Organism: Struthio camelus; assembly: GCF_040807025.1. Taxonomy (NCBI): domain Eukaryota; kingdom Metazoa; phylum Chordata; class Aves; order Struthioniformes; family Struthionidae; genus Struthio; species Struthio camelus. The sequence continues at coordinate 993,773 of NC_090982.1, read as the reverse complement.
CAGGCCTCTCCTGGAACAGGGACGAGGTAAGAACAGGGTGAAAGGAACGGTGCAAGCAGACTGTGTTGGGTTAATTGCGCAGTGGGAGGGAAGAGTGAGAGGTAAGGTATGCTTAGGTAAATCCTTCCCCATAGGCTTTCAGGCATTTGCGTTCAAGGGGGAGGTATAGGCTGCACTGGGGCTGCACAGGAGCAGAAGTGGCACTGTTTCAGACTCTGCACCACTCCCCACCACTGGAAGGAAAGCTCTTATGGGCTACAGTTCTCCCTCCATGCAGCTAGGGCAATCTGTCCCAGACCTTGAGGAAATATGGCTAGTGCCACAGTGCTGTGCGAGTGTGGCTCCCATCACCGGTACGCTCAGCTGCTCCACGGAGAGCTCAGCAGTACCTGCTGCACAATAGCTCTATCCTCCCACTCCCCGCAGGGTCCAATCAGCTGTGCCACAGGCTGTTCTTGGCTGCGTGTACAGAAGGTAAGTCTGCTCCTGGAGGCAGCCTGGGATTTGCCTGCCACACATGGTGTGATAAGGACTTATAGTCAGTGTTCTGCACTTGACACAGATGAGACACAGCCAGCGTCCAGGTACAGAGCAGATCTCATGGCACACCCTGGGTAAGTGACGATAGACAGTGCTATACTCTGGGAGCAGAAGAGTTAAGGAGCTAGACAGACTGGCAGCCTAGCACTATTCCCTGTGAAATGCCACCCAGTTCCTCAGCTACAAAGGACGATTCCCAGCTCATTTCTTTCTGTGATTTGTGCACAGATGAGTTCCTAGGGAAGGGGCTGCAAACAGTTCAGCTATGTTCTAACTTCTTCTGACAGCAGCAAAGCTCCACTAGCCTCAATGGGGACACTGCTGGGAAGATACCATGTAGGAGCCGGCAGCACTGACAGCATGTTAAATGCAGTACCCTTAATGGGGCTGGCATACTCAACTTGCTTGCATGAGAATTTTATTGGCTTTGCATAACAGTTTGTGTTGCAGCCTTGCAAGCATTGCTATCCACTAAGCACATCTACCTAGGTCAGTGCCAAACCCAGAGATAACCTTGAACCGCTTCAGTCACTAGCAGTGAAAAGGGTGCCAGGCTTGAGGAAATCCAGCAGACTTAACACATGCCTGCACTTGGGATTTCAGGGTGCTGCACAGGCACATATTGATATATCCAGAGGAGGGAGAGGGAAGGGAGGGCTTAGTTCCCTGCCAGCCACAAAACAGAAGGAAAAACAGTCAAATCATTTCATACACTGAACCTTCTGTGAGGCTGTTCCTGTGACACCAAAAACATGGTGTGCACAACACCATGGGGCAGCCCTAAGCCCAGCCCTCCCCTCTGCGGAATGAGAAGGGACTGGGATGGACTGGACGAGTGCAAGCCATGAGGATTGGATGAGGCAGAGATGAAAGTTTTTGAGCAGGGCAGCATGTGACTCTGGAGAGATGTTTTTCTACTCCACTTTCCCTCCCTGAGAGACAGGAAGAAATAATGTTCTCTTCCATCCCATTTCCACTTTTTGTCTCATACAGACCGTGGTGGCTGAGGCTGGAGCTCCTCAGGGTGGCGAGGTTGCAGATGACCTGTTCTGGGAGGAGAACTGGAGGACAGGCTGACCACCATGCATTCAACATTGCTGCTGGGAAAAGGAGGAAGAAAGAGCAAGTGTCCCCCTTCACCCTCTGCTGGGGGCTTGCTCTGATCAGCAACAGCCATACCTGGATTTAACAGGAGATCTGTCTTAGCTTGACTGGGATGTCTTAATGAGGAGGAGCTGGTGCTCTTTCTGGAGGCCCCTTCACTCCACAGGCAATGCAGCTGATGATAGCTAGCAGCTCTCAGTATAACTCACAAGAGCAGCAGTGTCCAGCTGCTCCATCAGGGCCTGCCTTTCCACCTGCACAGATGTGACAGTCTGATAGAAAATGGATGGATTTGCCCTGGAGTCAGACTAAATACTATCCTCTTGATACCACCATCCTTCTAGTGTCTGATGGTCTTTAACTGACCTTGGCTGGATGCATTTTTGAATATGAAAGCCTTTGACTAAGGACTGAACATCATTCCTTTGCAAATCAAGGCATTTAAAGGCATACATTGTCAGGCATTCTCCATGCTTATTTTCCTGAGTTCCTGGAATTTGTATTTTAATTCCCATATTAAAATTGTTCGTGACTTTGCTGAGGCCATGGAGCTGCACAGTACTGTAGAGTTGATCTGCACCTCTGTAATCACAGGTATCAGCCACTCAATCTTTTATCTCCTGTCACAGTACAAGACCAATGCTACCCCCAGAGCTGTAGAAGGAGCATTTATATACATCTGAAGTTGAGCAGAATTAGTGGATGGGGAAGGGTTTGTCAAAAGAGTGTTTGTTGCGCTGGAGGACATGAAGGCCTGGGCAATCTCTGTCTTTCAGCTTGAACTGGTACAGATATCTTTTCCTGTGAATGTGCTGTGAATGCATCATCTGCAACCTACACCATATTCCAGCTGTCTGCAGAGCAATGTGGATGAGCAGAGGTGCTTTATATTTTCCCAGCGTTTCGTCCTACTCACGAAGATCCTGTGAGGTTGTGCAGCAACTGGGAAATAAGGGCACTGAGCAAATGCACACCCAGCATAGCCACTGCACTGTGTGCGACCATTGAGGTGACAGGACTGTAAGCTCCCTGCATTCCTTCAAAAGCGGTGGACAAGGCTGGTCTACGCTTCAGAGCCTTCCTGTGGTACAAGCAGATCACATCCACCTGAACTCTGCATAATACAGCAGTGGGAGCTCCTGCTGGGAGTGAAGCCAGGCTGCTCTGCCTTCTGCCATCTCCATTCTGGTACTGTAAACCGGAAGACAACTTTGGGTCCATTCAAGCCCACAGCCTTACCCCAACAATCATCTCAGTGACTTTCTGCCCACTTTCCTAATGGGCTGAGCCTGATGTGGTGGACAAAGTCTCTGCTGGCCTTGCATCTCTGACTGCTAGGAAGTTACCTGTTAACCAGGCAAAGTCAGGTCTCACTGTGCAAAGCAGAGCAGATGCCATGAATGCTGTTCTGAGCTAGTCTGGCTGTTAAGTGAAAATATATCACTGCTTCATTTTCTCATCCTATGCATAAGCACAGGAAAATACAACTACTTAGACGGCTACTGTGGGAAATGATCCACATCATGCCAGCCCAGCTCCTGGTCCAATACTGCTCTCTGCTTGACAGAGATATAAATAATCTGCACAGGAAAGTGGCAGAATCAGAACATCTAGGTCTAGCGCAGTTGCACATCACCCAAGTATTCAGGAGGGAATAAAGCAGGCACTGCCTACAGAGAAACACCAAAGGAGTTCAGCCTAAGGCAAGCTGCAATCAGCTTCTGGGTTGCAAAGACTGGCCTAGGCCTTGTTGGTCCCTGTGGGGCTGGGGAAAGGCACTGGAGGTAGTGGGGTGGTAATAAAAAGCCAAAGAGCCAGAACTCAGAAGACAACTATTAAAAATCTAATGAAGAATAGCCATGTTTTGACAAAAATATATGCTTTGACAGAAACATTTGTTTAGATCTAGCAGTTGTTCTCGTAGAAACCTCTTGGACCCTGAGGATTTCCAAGTTCTCGTTATAAGCAAAAGCTAGAAATAAAGGCATCTTTCTGTTAAATACAAAGGCCTAGCTAATGTAAGTTGCATTAATTGTCTCCTTAAGGTAGATTATAAGGTGCAATTATGCCACTTGATGTGAGATGACTCTGGCAGCATTCCTGGGCAGGGACCTGAGAACTTTTAGAAGAATATTCCATAAGGACCTGAGTACAGCAGCCAACAGCACAAATCCATGGACACCGAAAGGGGAATTGCCCCAGATGGGTTAGCAGGAGAAATTATCCTTTTGATAGCAGTTTATTGAGTTTAGCTCCTTACTGTGTTCTTACACATGTCTCTGCTGTCCCACCAAGAGTAAACAGTAAAAAAATATTTTTACCTATCTGAAAAAAAAATTCTCAAAAGTGTGCTCCTTTTTACCTAAGCGTCTTTATTACATTATTAGTAGGCTATATTCAATCAAAGCAGATGGCTTGACATTATCAGCCACTCCACAGATGGACCTCCTTGAAGAGCAGATGTGAGAAGAATATGGCCAACATGGCTGGTGAGTCAGGAGAAGGACCCTTATAAAGAATATCAGTAGCATTCCTCAGCACTGTGCAAATGAACGGTCCTTTTAACGATGCTCCTACTAGCAGTCAGTGTCAGCTCCTCTATGACTGCCCTCTTGGCCTTCAAGACATCAGAGGCAATGTTCCCATGTCCTCCCAAAGGAGACGGTTTTGGCAAACACATCCTTGGGCCAAGGAATCATGCTGATGCCTCCTCTAATTGATGTTATCACACGCTTTGAGCTTGCAAATGCTCCAGGAGAGCCAGTGATATAGGATATACCAAACGAACACCAGTAAGCTGCCATCTCCTTTCCCAAACTTTAATTGTGTGGGCAATGTGTACTTGAATGTACAGTATGTAGTTGCAAACAGTTCACTGTCTCTCCACCGTGACCAGGGAGCTATACTGAGCCTAATGCTCTTCTGCAGCCTCCAGCCTAATATAGGTTTGGAAATATAATTTTGTTTTGACAGAGCTTATGTTCATTCCCTCCATGTCAGCAGATCATTCTGGTGCTTCACGTTGCATGGTCTGTCAACTACAGCATGCAAGTGGCAGCACAGGAGCCTGCCTACTGGGTGGTGCTGAAAGTAGGCCCTCCGCAGGCAGAGGAGAGATGGTGGTTATGCAGCTGTGGAAGGAGGGAAGAGGAAGAGGGCCTGCCTTTCTCCCACACGTCCAGTTCTGAAGCACCTGGAAGCAAGATTGTCTTCCCAGCCTAACAGCTGTTCTTTGCAGCAGGGACTCTGCCCTTGCTCAGACATCTTCTAGTTAAGACAAAGAAGCTGTGAAATGGCATCCCATGACTCCAGTGGGGAGGACTCGTGTGACTTTAGTAGATGCCCTCTAATGAACTCTGAATTGTCATGGAAAGGCAGGGTTCAGGAGCAAATACAAATCCATGTATAGCTCTGCTTAAAGACTGACTACAGACTACCCAGAAATTAATGTCACCATGCGAAGAGAAGATTGGCCAATTACAGAGTCTGTTGAGCAAAAGAGCCGTAGGGCATGTTGGGAAGACTAAGGCTGATTAAAGTGTTATGGTAGATGTCTCTGTCTAACTCCAAGACTGTCACAAATACCAAAGTTTGAGAAGAGTTCTTTCCTCCAGTGTTTACTATAGACACTGAATAAAGGCTAGGTTTTGTCATGGAATTATGTACCTGTATGTATGTCTTGGTCACCTCCACAGTTTTCCCAAAGTGCTGAAATAAGTTGCTTTTTTCTCTTGCTGTTAAATGTGTGATTTTTGTGTCAAACTACTTTCTAGAATCATGACTCATGTGGTGACATAAAGCTGATCCATTTTTGAACTTCATTTACCATTCCTCTTATCCCAACCATAACTCTATTAAGTCAAGTAGCAAGCTATTTATTCTACAAATGATAGAAATGATGTGTACTCAACTTCATGATAATAATACTGGTTGCATTGAACCCTTGAACCCTTATTAATATCTTTCCTATATCCATGATGCAATGTTTGTTCCAAAGACAGGTAGACAGATTCTGAATATACATATATTTATATCCAAATGTGAATTCTGTGCACAGACAGAACAAGAGAATTCCTAAATGAAAACTGCTTTTTGATAACCGATACAAACTTTTTTCCTGTGAGACAGGCAGAAATTGTCAGTGATATTATTCCAGTTAATTTCATAATTCATTACTTTCAGCGCAATGTGAACACTGATTGCAGCTTAAAGCATTAATCAAGCTGCTGGCTACTAGCTTTGTCATTGCACAAAACACTCCGTCACTAAAAGCTAATGCTCCAAGGTCTAGGGGGAATGGGAGGGAAGAACTGCAGACTTATAAGATCCAGAGAGATATCTAGTGTCGGGGGGGGGGGGGAGGGGGGCAAAGAGAGCTGACCGAGCAGCTCGCACGGGCAGATTAGTCAGTCAGGGCTTAATTTACACTTCTTGCTGTGCCAGAGCTTACAGCATTTCTGCTAAACAAGACAGGCTGTAGCACTGGGAGAAATATGATGCTTGTGATCCTTCTGGGAAAAGTCTGGGCAGTGTGCAGCGGGGGCAGTAGCTGTCCCTGGATGCTGTCACAAGTAGCCTTAGGATGGAGAATAGGGATTAGAAAAGTGAAGAAAAGGAAGTGAAAAACAGGGTTTAGAACACAGGAGTTTCTGTGTTTCTGATATATCGTGGTACTCGGGCTGAGCAGGAGGAATCCCTAAAGAGTGGCTAGCAGAGAGGTTCTTCTGCAACTGCAAGGAGCAGGTCAGGAGCACTGAGGCTGGCTTGCACACTCAATGCAAGATCCCCAGCAACTTAATCTGGGAACAGTGGTCTTCCATCCGGGGAACTGAGATAAGCAAATGGCCCAGCTACAGAGACTAAAGGGTGCTCATCAGAAATGGAGAGATGATGGTGCCCTGGGGCTGCTGTTGCCTGCACAGCAGGGTGGTATCCTTTGAGGGCTAGGCCATGGTAGTAGGCACTTTTGGCAGGTTTTGGCTGAAAACCACCTGGAGACGTCTCAGCCACCAACCCACTGTGTGCCTTTGAACACAACTTTTCCGTCTTCCTTCAAGATAGGAACTACGCTTGACTGTGGATTTATTCCACAGGCTCTTGAGTTTGGATAGGTAAGTCAGGGTTTGGTTCTGACTTCATGCATCCAAGTTAAAGCAGCAGTCCCGAGCTGAACAGTTCTCATGGAAGCTGACAGGACAGATCAGGCTGCTGGCTTGTTTGCAAAGTCCTCGAGCTCTTTTGGAGATAAAGACTGCTTGTCTTTAAGTAAAATGGAATTTTTCCTGTTTATTGTGATCTAAGCCCCAAATCTATTAGGCAGCCATTACAATCCTGCGACTTCATAAGTGAAACAAAGGATGGCAGATGGCAAAGAAATCATCTCTGCTCATGGATCCTGTTACCCACTTTTAATTATGCTAAGGAAAGAAAAATTTTTTTGCTGGGTTTGACTGTCCCTCCCTGGCATGGGTGGGAACAAGGACTGAAATACGTTTCATCCAGTGCAGTCATACCAGAATGAAAGCTGCATTACAGTGAAAATCTTACAGGGAGAGTGAGCTGGCACCTATGAATGTAACCCCCCCCCCACCAAACACATACAAGTGCCCTGAAATCTTCCTGAGTACAAATTTTTCTTTTCAGCTCACTATTCTTTGTGTATAGCCCATTCTGCCTAGCCAGGACTTCTAATAAGATGTTTTAATATTCACAGGAAAAATTGATCTGATCCAGGAAAATTAGAGCAGTTCACTGTAATTATTTGAATTAGCTTCATGGTGCAGCTGATGTTGGCCTCAAATACACATGTTCCAGCTCTAAAAATAGTCCACCCTAAAAAGCATAGAGGAAAAGTGCATCATTTAAAACTCACATCATGATTTTCAAAAATCAGTCCTCAGAGAAAATTTCCCTTAGCGATGATAGTATTTTAAGAAATATGAATAACTTTTGCTGCTCTCAGTAATGGAGTAGATGGACATCTAGATGAGGAGGTATGTGGTTTGTTTGGCCTGCGATGTTCGGAGGGAGAACAAAATGTCCCCAGGAAGCATTCGATCAAGACACGCAATCATTCTGCTGGGCAGGGTGCTCCCTGAATAGCTTTTTGTACTCTGGATGAGTGTAGGTTCTCACCCAGCATAAACCAGTATTTATTTACTTTGATTCAAGATCCTACGCATCAGCCCATTTTAAACTCTTCCCATTGCCTCACTGAATACAGAAGAGCCATGGCTAACACTGGGTGTTGGAGGGAGTCTCTTCCATGCCAAGATACTCCCGAAACCTTTCCAGAATCCTTGAACGCTGCTCCGGGGTGCTGTGTTCTGTGGAGAATATCCTGAATCCCAGGCATCATCTCACCCAGGGAAAAGGAGAGATTAGTTCTATCTTCAGTTACCGTGAAATCACCCACAAAAACATAGAATGGTTTAAGAGACTGGAAGTATTTATCTCCTGCGCTCCAGGTACTAGTAGCAAGGTTACGAGGTTTACAGACCCCTGTACAGGAGTTTTAGGCAAGTCATGTTTGCATCGTCCTCGACTTTACATAAGCATCAAGAAGCTTCTCTCTCTCACATACCCAGCTATCAAGCCATCAGATTGCCTAAACAACTTCATGGCTGGCATCCAGTCTTTCAGGGAATTCCATGTTCTGCACACTAGTTCTGGGGAAGGCAAAATGCTGCAAGACTCTGCTGAAACCCATAAGACCCTATCAGAGCTGAAGCTGGTGTTAAAGGACCATCTTGTGCAAATGCGCTCCCTATACTTTTTTGGCATTCCACGCCATTAGCTTTGCAGGCTTTGCCCTTTCCTCACTTCCTTTCCTCACTTCCCTTCCTGCTGGTTCTTCTTTACCAGCAGGAAAAGAGTGAGTCTCCCAAGGTCAACAGAGTGATTGCAACCGCAAGTCAACATGACCTTCAGCCTCACCTTCATCTCAGGCCACCAACAGAAAAAGAGACAGCATAACTCTAGCCTTTGTCCTCCAAAAGGATACGTCCAGGGAGTAAATATGCATGCAAGTCCTGAGAAGTGCTTTGGCAGTCACAGTGATCTTGGTGGAAACTTCCCTTCAACCTGCAGCCTGCACTGCAAGACGTAAATACCTGCTCAGCTGGCGTAAATCCAGAGATGGTGAACAGGCATCAGGGAGAGTTGGAAGGCACTTTCTCCTTCTATCCCCTTTATTGTACTCTTTTAGCCAGGCTGTTTGAGCAAATTAGTCTCTGTCTGGAGGCAAAGTTAAGAGGCTAGCCAGTTGTGTGGTTTTCTATGTTGAGGCCCAGTGCTGTTTAGGATGTTCTACATATGGGTCCTCTTAAGCTGAGTGGTTGGTGTGGAGCACCTTGGCTGCATATACTTCTCTTTGTATCTCATATTTCTTGCAGAGCCTCTACACAAGTGCTGTCCTATGCTAGGGGCCTGATTTCAGAACCTTTCCACAAAGTAAGGAGATAGAATCACCTACACCTGCACCTCTGATGGCTTCTGGACATGAACTGTGAATCGATGTGCTTAGTGTTGTTCTTTGGGAGGTGGTCCATACACCAAGTGAGTGAGGAGAGCCAAGAGGGGGTTGAGAGGACCAGCTTATCCTCTGTAAGTGTTTACCAAGCCAGGTCTGTGGGTGTGATTACTCTAGCCCAAAGGTCTGGCTCCTTAACTTCTCTTTTCCTGTTAAATAAGGATCAAATCTCATTCCTGTGGTAGAATCAGCTGGTGGTGGGAGGTACTTGAAGCACAAAGGCCTGATGGCATGCTCTTACAGCAGTCTGATGCCTGCCGGAAGGAACCTCTCGAGTGCAGGGTACACTGCCAGCCCTGAGACCCACCTAATGGACTCTTAGTGGGTGCAGGGTTTCAGTGGCTGAATGTACATGAGCTTTCCTTTCCTTCCCACATGGGAGTCCACTGACCATAGGTGTAATAAGGCAGGAACATGCCTGTACAGGAGGGTGTACAACACAAGCCTGCCGCAGTCAAGAGCAAAGCTCTCAGCAGGAGGCTAGTCCCACCCAAGCGATGCACTGCAAGGATCAGCCACACGGCCTCTGCCAAACAGAGCAGGAAAGACTATGCCATCTGGCACGTCAAAGGGGATGCAGATCAGAAACAAGGCCATGGTGATGATCTATATGTGCTTTGGACAGCATTTTAACTTTGGGCGGACGAGAACAAAAAATAGTTGTGCAAATCCAGTTGATACCAGTTCTGTGTCAAAAATCCAAGAACTGAGAGTAGACAAAGAATTGCTATCTTGTGCTGAGGAAAAGAGCACAGCACTGATCCCATCATGCTCTGGAAGTGGTAACATTAAGGATGTGAATAGTTCTTCTCTACTGCGCTCAGAGGCACACAGCTGCAGAGGCATGAGTAACTAGCAGCAGTGCCAAGAGGAGCTGATCTGATAAGGCCTGTCAAAGTGGTGGGGTTTTTTTGAACATGTGTCAGCAAGCAGACGCAATGACCCCTTTGGAACAGCAAGTCCCTGGATGGCTGTGACTGACAGCTCCTAGAGAACTATTCCTCTCCAAATAAACATGACTCTCAGCCTCTGAGAGACCAGACAGTCAGGCAATAAGTGTTAATATTTCATGAGCCACTGGAAAACGCAGAGCAGGAAGAATGCAAGGTGCCTCGATCATTGCGTGCTGTGTCTGAAACACCAGAGCACTAGTAAGTACTCCTAGGGACCAGTGAGAATAACCTGCATTGACTTTGGTAATGTGTGACAAGCTCTGAGTGCATATCCCAGAATAACTCCTGGAGCACCAGTGATAAAAGACAAAGAAAGGCTAAGGGGGGAAAAATGAGCCTATTAACACAGAGCTCTTGATATGTAGTATGGAAAGGCATTAATAAGATTTTAGATTAGGCTACAGCTGTGAAGAGTCCCATTGACAACAACAAAGATCAGCGTACTGATTCTTAAAAATAAAAGTATCTGCCTTTTCCCTAATTGGGAGGATGTGACGGTAGTCCTGAAGTAAACTCTGTAGTCTTTGGTACCAAGGAGAGAGCCAGCCATACGCCCACCACATCCACTGAGATCCAGGAAAAGCACAAATGAGCAGTTCTCACTTTTGCATTGTGACTGTCCATTTCTCTGGCTTCAATGATAAGGAAAATGCCCACTTTGTCTCCAGGTAATATTTTTGCAACATACTGAGGTGTGAAATCTCTAGTAATCAGATCCACTTGGCTCCTGTGGCTAATGGGCTACATGCCATAGCAGCTCAACATAGTGGTGAGCACATTAAAAAAAGGATTTGTGTGGCTTAAATTCCAACCCTATTTTCAATATCAGACATGCTTCAGAGGAGCTACTCAGAGTCCTGTCAAATTTGGGAGCCACAGAGTTCTCTACACCAGTTAGAAGGCAAAGCAGCTCTCAGCATAGCTGTGGGAGACAGGGTTTTTGCAAAGAAAACGTCTTCATCCTTTCAGAGAAGAAAAATGTCAGACATTTTTTTCTTACTTGAAAACTAAATGGCATTTCTCCTGTGTCCTGGAGTAAGAGGAAGATGTTAAAGGGTTTTGAGGACATAGGATTCATTTACAACTCTTGGGGCTGCTTTGACTTGCCCAGACCAGGTTTCCTATCACATACAAGTCTAGGTCCTCTGTAACCAGAAGGGGTGAGGTTGTCTTCTCCAGAGTCTTATCCACTATGCTTCTGAGCTTTCTGTTCTCCTTGGCTTGCTGAGTACATCTAAGAAGGCATATCAGAGGGATTTTACATGGTAGAAACCCAGTCTTTAAAAATATTTTTTCCTAACCTGTGGAGGTCTTTCTGCCTAGTGAAGGGCACAAGCTCTATCCTCTCCTGCAGCCTGTAGTGCACGGGGTGTGGGTTAGCATCAAACCAGGGAGTGAGTTAACGTCATGGTAACAATGGCCATCAGCAATGTTGTGTTTGCACTCTGCCTTTTATTGTAGCCTCACAACATGTGGGATCTTGCCAGCAGTCATTTCAGAAAAGCAGCTTTCTCTCTAAAACAAATTGAACAATATGAACCACATCCTTATAGACTTTAAAGCGCAAGAGAATCATTAGATTACCCAACGTATACCACCCAAATATTATTCAAAATCCCCTTGTGCTTCACCAACAGAAAAACCCTTCCCTTGGATCTTGAGAACATCAGCCACATGTCACAAGCAGGCTTCCATCTCTAGGTCACCTCTAGGGACTCCAAGATAGGCACGGGAGTGGAGAACTGAAAACACAATATATCAGCAAGCCATACAAACAGAACGATATTCTTCCTGGCCCCTGCAGAAAGACTACTGAAATTTTCTCTTCTGTGGTCTCCAGGTGTGTGGTCACGCTTGGTACAGAGCAGTCTTTCATCTAGAAAGTGATGATCATAAAGCTTAAACGATTTGGTACATGCTGATCCAGAATATTCCTGCTGTGTCCCATCCCACCACCTCTTTCCTGCAAACTTCCCCAATTGCAGTGCATCATTTTCTCCTCTTGCTAACTCAACACATACTCTGACATAATAGGAGATGTCCAGGACAGTAAGCACCCTTTCCACATGAGCCCTTTTTTTTTATTCCTCAGTGAGCAGAGATCCCATAAAAACAACATGAAGAAATAGGCTGAAATCTCTGATCAGAAGAAAATGTGTTTCTAGGTAGACTGCAGCAATCATCTCAAGCACTCTGACTGTGGTAACATCCTTTTTTTAAAACAAGATGACTGAAGTTCAGCCCAAGAAAATTATTATACAAAGCTCAACAACATTTACCTTTTCCCTTACAGAGCATTTTAAAAATAGATGAGACTATACAATAACTCAGACTGGCCCTGAAAGTCAAACTTTCTTTTTGATTCAAAGTTTCTTTAATAGATATTTTGATGATGCACTGTGAACTCTCAGGAAGTTCATCTCATTTCTGTTTTGCTTTAGACCTTCTCAGACAACTAGAAAGGAATGCGATGCGCACTACTGAAATGAAACAAAGTGGCTGTGGAGCCATTAGTTATTCAGTTACTGTTCAACTGCCATTAATTACCAATGAACATTCATTTGTTCTTCTTACATTCACAATGCAAATGGCATAAGAAAGGTAGGACACGACTGCAGCGCAAGTTTTCACCATCTTTTCTACAATCCTGCAAAAAAGTAGCAAATCCCATCAGATAAAGAGGCAAGCAGGTGTATTACAGTGTTTATAAGCATGAGATTCTCTTTATAAAAGGTATGTTTTACTTATAAAAATCATGAACATTCAGACTTGCTGCAATATCTTAACCAAAACGACCCCTATAATTGATAACACCACTAACAGGACTGTATTGTTTTCTCATCATAGGTATGATTTAATCAAGAAGAAATAGGATTCCTATGATTTCCAGCAAAAGGGTAAAGAGAGTTCCCTTTGAAAATAATTGCAAAATTATCAGAAAGTAGGTGGGTGGGAAGACCTTGGAATAAACTAGTAGAGCTCACAGGTACCAAGAAAAATGACTTCTACCTGAATTACAAGACAAAAATAGCAAATTAGTCAAGAAGAGAATTTCAAGGACACAATCAGTAGTGAATCTGGATTTTTAAACTGGGCCGATTTTTTGATATATTCAAAAGTTTGCCTTTGGCTAGCTGGCTAGCCTCAGGGAAAACTAAGAAGCATATGGGAATTCACCTTTCCATTGTTTCCTTGCTCTGGTGACTCAACAGTAAACCCCAAATCTGTCCACTTGTGTAAAGGCCTCACCTGGAACTGTAATTGCAGTAACTGGTGACCCAGGAATCAGCACTTCTGCTTCATTCATTTGCAGGTGCCTATTGACTCTGTTTTAGAAAGGCAGCGCTAGGCGCCATTAGAGAGAAGAAAACGCAAAGCTGAGTCTGACGTCTCCATCAGAGCTACCCGCTTGCACAGCTTTGCTGATGAAAGAGAAGACCAGACCTTGGAGTCTCAAGGGCAGCCAGCACAGCTGGGGTTTGTACCACATTAGCACCTGATTCTTAGGCTTCTCTGAGCTCACTCAATTCTTCTGGTTTTCATCAGAAAATCTGGCCCAGGATTTTCATACACTGCTCCAAAAAATTTCCTCCTGAAACAAGTTCATTTCTTGCAAAAGAAATTTTTCACTCATTTTTTCACTTCATTTTTCACTCGCACTTCATCCTTGAAATACCTTCTCTGAAATTGTCCATCAACATGAGCACACTGATGGCAGAAAACAGAATGTATGCGAAGGAAACTTCAGCCTCTTGGTCACAAGACACTCTGCAGGACACTTTTCAAATTGCTGCCTCACCTGGCCCAGAAACCGTGTGTACTTTACAGGGAGAGCTAGCCAGAGCTCCAGAAGGAGCAAGTGTCGCACACTTTAGCTTCAGGCATAAGGGAACACTTGGCAACTTGCAAAGAAGCAGACCTTACCTACACCACCCCGAGAACACAGTAAGGACCTATTGTCCCTCTGGCCATAATCTGAATGATGCCCTGCTCTGCTGACTGCCCTGTCAAGTAAAATTAACATCTGGCATGTTCTCTCATCTCCCAGCGCTTGATCATGTTCCTAAACTCTCATGATTGAACCTGCTACTCAGATGTTTTCCTTAGCTTTCACCAGCATTGATGAGTTTCCTTCTAACTATCAGAGATGAAGGGCAAGAGCTGGATTTCTGCCGAGGTCAAGACAGGCACTGTGAATAAGACATCAAAGAGAAAGTGAGTCAGGTTTATGCTGCTGTCTTTAACATCTAGTCCCTGGCTCCTGCATCTATTACTTGTAGCCTATTGTATTTTCATTTTATCTCTTGGAGAAAAAAGAATAAATAAATAGATAGATAGATAGATCAATAGATAGATAAAAGAGATATTGTGTGTACAGATTTGGCAGCACATCACACAAACACTGCATACTAGCTTTCCTCTTTGTCTGATAAATATTTTATGCTTTTCTAACCTCACCAGCAGTCTTCTAGACCATTGCAGAATATGCTAGTGAAATCGTACAGAGCTGCAAAATAGCTGGTGCAACTGCAATGTGTTGGCAGCGGTGTCCATATAACAGCACAATCCCGGTACTATTCATTCCCAGCACACCTTGCACGGTGTGCCATTTTAAAGCTGAAGCGCGCTGTGGCGACACTGGAGCTCCCCACAGCAGAAGCCACAGTACTGTATGAAGCTGTGTTTCACATGGGCTGTGTTAGTGGGATAAATAGTCTCACTGAATGCATTTCCACATCCTGAGAAAAAGCAAGGTTAACATTTTGATGGTTCTGTCACCTATGGCATGATTTCCCTTGGATCCTACCTCATTTTCACTCCCTGATTGTTCCTGAACAGATGCAGAAAGAAATGATAAATATAATCTACTGCCTGTGATACATGTGAAGACATACCTCTTCTGTCATGTCTGAGCCATTCACCTAAGTGTCTCATGATAACTGGGCTTCACGTATGGGCAGCACTGTAGTTTCTCTGATCAGCTGCTGCATTTCTCCTTTAGGCAACAGAGCTGTAGTCCTCTGCTGTTGTCTCTGCCTTGCCCTGGGACCCCAGGCATGTCCCATCATATACTCTCTTTCACAGTAAGCAACATCCAGACTACAAGAACCCTGAGCACTGTGAGAGAAGGGAAGGTCCAGGTTTGAGCCTTGTGAACCTACATGGAAATGTTTCTTCAGTACAACCTGATGAGTGGATTTGAACCAGGGTGTGTGTTGGTCTTCTACCACTGGAGAAGCTCCTGTGAATTTTACCAGTTGGGCTTCTGAAGGAATATTTAAAAACAGTGCTGTGAAGCCTCACAGGATGACTCAGATCACCTCATGTATCCCGATATGGCAAATATTTATAATGTTTACCTGTGTGACTCATACACAAGGAAAGACAGTGCCAGGACTTTGTAAAAGTGGATGGTCTTAGCTGGAATAAGCACGTCCACCATAAGGACACAGCACTGCAACTACACTGGAGTGGCTAATAACACTTTTCTCTTTGGAAGAGGCGTTTTCGCTTTCTATCAATCAGCACCGGTGGTGAAGTTTCTGGGCAAAATACATGTCAGCAGAGCCTCAAAATGGCAGTTATGCTGATAAAGCAGGTGCTGCTAGGAGCTAGGACCACTGCATGGTCAGTATGATGAATGTGTGCTGTGCTGGCAGAATTTGCAGGGAAATGCTTGTGCAATGTACTGAGTAGTGATAGTCCGTGTGAAAAAGTCTCTGCAAAGAACAATAGTTTTGTTAATGTCCGATAAGTCCAGCCTTCCCCATGAGAGAAAGAGCCACAAAGGATAACTAATGTTGCCAAAGAGTGACACCACTGATTAGAACAACACTTCTGGAGGTCAACAAATGGGATAAAACAGACATTTCCAAATGCTGCCGACTACATGAATCTGAAAGAAGCTTGTAGGTGCTGTCCGCATGAACATCAGTGGAGCACCCAGACCCATTGGACAGTTCCGTGCCTCAGTGCTCTGCCCGACCACCAAACACCGCCATGGGCAACTGAAATCAATGAACCACAGAGACTAAGAAAGAGTACAAGTGAGTGCATTTATGTGCTTGCAGCAGCTTTCGCTAATAAAAACGTAGCAGTTTTTACCCTTGTAATGACCTTGTTTAATTGAAGTATAATCAATATTATCATTAAGAACGATCAGTATCAATGATTATATTTAAAAAGTAACTGTAAAAAAGTACATCCTTCCAAGACAGACTCCCCTGTCCATGCTGTATCGTATCACAGCTCACAGCTTCATCATCTTAGAGGGAGACAGAGATTTACAAAGCCTCTAAAAGCCTTGCGTCAGGCCAGCCCACACTTCCTTCTGATTATGTGCCATTTTGAGGCTGAGCTTCTCTTCCCCTGCTTGGAGAGCTGGTTGGGTCACTCTGGATGAGCACCAGAGGACAAAAACCATGCAGCAGCCTTGCAAGCATAAGCAGCACAGGGAGGGCTTTGCTCCTACATGTGTACCATGGACAGCATGGCTCCTTCCCAGCCATGCTCATTCATCGCCCCAGCAGCCCTGTGAATGCAGAGCAATACCACCCTATCCAGTATGCCTATTTTGGCAAAGCGAGATATAATGTAGAGCTTCGTACAGAATCACAGAATCACAGAATGGTTGAGGTTGGAAGGGACCTCTGGAGATCATCTAATCCAACATCTCTGCTCAAGCAGGCTCATCTACAGCAGATTGCCCAGGATCGCGTCCAGACGGGTTTTGAATATCTCCAGCGAAGGAGACTCCACTCCCTCTCTGGGCAACCTGTTCCAATGCTCTGTCACCCTCACAGTCAAGAAGTTTTTTCTCAGGTTCAGATGGAACTTCCTGTGGTTCAGTTTCTGCCCGTTCCCTCTTGTCCTATCACAGGGCACCACAGAGAAGAGGCTGGCCTCATCCTCTTGACACTCCCCCTTCAGATACTTGTAGACACTGATGAGATCACCACTCAGTCTTCTCTTCTCCAGACTGAACAGGCCCAGCTCTCACAGCCTTGCTTCAGAGGAGAGATGCTCCAGGCCCCTCATCATCTTTGTAGCCCTCCGCTGGACTCTCTCCACTCCAGTAGTACCATGTCTCTCTTGGACTGGGGAGCCCACAATTGGACACAGTACTCCAAGTGAGGCCTCCCCAGGGCTGAGGAGAGGGGCAGGATCACCTCCCTCCACCTGCTGGCAACACTCTGCCTAATGCACCCCAGCACACCCTTGGCCTTCTTGGCCACAAGGTCACATTGCTGCCTCATGTTTAACTTGTTGTCCACCACGACTCCCAGGTCCTTCTCTGCAGAGCTGCTTTCCAGCAGGTCAGCCTCCAGTCTGTATGTTCTTCCTCCCCACATGCAGGACCCTGCACTTGCCTTTCTTGAGTTTACCTGTAAGGATGATATGGGAGACAGTGTCCAAGGCCTTGCTCAAGTCCAGGGAGACAACATCCACTCCTCTCCCCTCATCTGCCCAGCCAGTCAGTCCGCCATAGAAGGCTATCAGACTGGTCAAGCAGGATTTCCCTTTGGTGAATCCATGCTGACTACTCCTGATCACCTTCTTGTCCTCCACATGCTCAGTGAGGACCTCCAGGAGGAGCTGTTCCCTCACCTTTGCAGGGCTGGAGGGGAGGCTGACAGGCCTGGAGTTTCCTGGCTCCTCCTTCTTGCCCTTTTGGAAGAGTGGCGTGACACTGGCTATCTTCCAGTCCTCAGGCACCTCTCCTGATCTCCAGGACCTTTCCAAGAGGATGGAGAGTGGCCTAGCAATAACATCCGCCAGCTCCCTCAGCACTCAGGGGTGCATCCCATCAGGGGCCATGGATTTATGCGTGTCAAGTTTGCACAAATGGTCTCTAACCCAATCCTCCTCAAAGCAAAGAAGGCATTCAGTAACTCTGCCTTCTCTGTAGCCTTTGTCACCAGGGCACTCGCCCCATTCAGCAGCAGGCCCACGTTTTTCCTAGGCTTCCTTTTGCTATTGATGTACTTGAAGAAGCCCTTCTTGTTGTCCTGGACATCCCTTGCCAGATTTAATCCCAAATGGGCCTTAGCCTTCCTCCTCGCATCCCTGCACACTCTGACAACGTCCCTCTATTCCTCCCAAGCGGCCTGTTCCCTTTTCCACATTCTGTAGACTTCCTTCTTCTGTTGGAGTTTGGCCAGGAGTTCCTTACTCCTCCATGCAGGTCTCCTGCCCACTTTGCTGGACTTCTTCCTCAGAGGGATGCAATGACCTTGAGCCTGGAGGAAGTGATGCTTGAATATTAACCTGCTGACTTGGACCTCTCTCCCTTCTAGGGCTCCTAACCCATGGGATTCCTCCAAGTAGATCCCTGAAGAGGCCGCACCAAGCACTTTGGGCTAAGACAGGAACTAACGCCTTGCCTGCCCTTTAGCCACCCCAGGGCCCATGCAGCTCCATCCCTTTGGATCTTTTTCCCCGATGCATGATCAAACACTAAGTTGGTTGTATAAATGTGACTGAAAGCCAGGACACATGAGATGCCATGCCAGGCTGCTTTTGAGAGAGGTGCCATCTAACACGGTCCTGTGAGACAGCTCATCCCCATGCACTGCACTGCTCTGCAGCCTCTCTCCTTCTGGGGACTCCGTGTCCAGTCTGTTCATTGCCAGCGAGCCTAAAAAAACAAACTTCCTCTCGTGCTCCTCCATGTTCCTTACCTTGGGCTGTCGTAATGCCTGGTGTTTCAGAGGAAGCTATTTCAGGTCCCCTGGAGTGTGATTACTGTCTTGAGCCTTTGAGCACGCCATGTGGCCTCTAAGTGATGAAAGGGTTCACCTAGCAGTTTGGCTTCAAAGCCTCTTTCAGAGTTCTGCAAAGGGCATAGCATCTGCCAGGGTTCATTTAACAGTTCCTGGTCCTGCCTTGCATCTGCTCTTTCTCTTGTTTGCCTGCTCTTTGACATTTGCAGCAATTGCCTCCCAGAAATTGCCAAACATCTTGCAGAAACTATTTGCTTTGCTCCAGATGCCGCGGGTGAAAGTCAGAAGGCTCTGTCTTTACTGCTTTCCCATGCACAGCCAAGGTAGTGCCAGTGCAGCTAGGAAGATACTCTTGCTTTCTGCCCTGGGTGGGAGGCTTTCTCTGCTCCCACCGTTGCTGCTCTGCAAAGACCAGCAGCAGCACCAAAAAGTTCACTGCTGTTTCTGATAGAGCACAAGCAGATCTGACAAGGCAGAAAGCACATGTGAAAAAAGAAGATTCATTTGCAAGTGGTACAACTTATACTAATTGTCAATCTCTTCAAGCCCAGCAATGTCTGCAGCTACACAACAGGGACTAAGAGAATCACTGTCTCCTACGCAACAGTCTGGGAAGGGAAAGCTTTGCCGAATGAATTCTGTGACTGCATCTCACTCATATTGTGTTGTCTTCCTCACTTGCAACATCCAGGTCAGTTCCCTGCTGCAGGAGTAGCCAAGACTGGCAGAGGATGAAAGAGGGAGCCTTTGCCTCTTACTGGCTGACCAAAGAAACAAATTGGGAATAGCACACACGCCTGGTCCCAGTTCCCCCTTTTTTTCTTAATTTTCCCTGAACTGTGACTCAGTTTCTGTTGTTTCATTTGACAAATGATTTAAGCTCTCCTTTTTTAGGCACTGACCTCCCAGGTAGTGAGGTTGGGAATGGGAACATGACCCCTGAGAGCAAAGGTAACAGCTCAAACCCAGACTTTCAAGCCATCCCTGCATCCTCCTGCTTTTCCTCCTTAGGCAACCCAGCAGATCACTGCCCCCAAAGTGTGCAGCTCCCCAGCCTCTCAGATGGGCCTCAGGCAGGGGGAAAAACAGGCACAGTCTCAGGCTGGCCCATCAGACGTTTTATCCTATGCTTCCAGAGTCTCTAAACTTGGCCATAAAAGCTAGGCCAGAAAGCTAAAATTTGCCAGGAGAACCATGCCCCAGTGTTCTGCCCTGCCTTACTGCTAATTTCCACCAAGGCATCGTTTCCACTAGTGCAGCTCTGCCACCTGTGCAGGTGCCTTTTCCCCATTGAACAAGTTCAGCTACACGCTGTCCAGCCTCAGCTATTAAACCAGGAGCCAGGGACATCTGACTTTCATATGTGCTGCTGGCCAGCTTCGATCATAGCCTGAAGGCCCAAGGACTCCCAGCTCTTCCATCAGCCAGTGCACAGACAATCAGTGTGGACATACGTCTTATCTGTTCTTCTGTACTTCTAGCTATTCCACAACTACACTATTCCACAACCACAGCAACCAAAACTGTGATTACAGCCTTCTCTCCAAGGCTTCTTCAGGCTTGCCTGAATTATGCCTTATTTCTTGCCTTCAGAGCCACAAACTCACAGTGACAGCCTTCATACACACCTGCTAATATGTCTCTGTGCAATCAAAGCAAAGGAGAAAAGCGATGTAAACCAGACATACTCAGAGCTTAGTTTAATTTGAATTTGGATGTAAGCAGAGAGACTCTAGACTGGAAGAGCTGGTCCATGGACTTTTTCTAAATACATCATACGATTTTCTTGCTTAAGGAAGTCAGAAAACATTGCTTTAACTGTCCTGCAACAAACACCTTGAAAGAGGTAGAGGACTGCTAGAGAAAGGGTGAAGTATATTGCCAGGGCCAAGAACCTACAGAAGACATACAAAAGACCTATAGACCAAGACTGAGGACCTATTCAGGACAGATGAAAACCAGAGAGCTTAGCAGAGGTCCGCACGAAATTTTTGCACAAACCACAGAATCCCAGAATGGTTGAGGTTGGAAGGGACCTCTGGAGATCATCTAGGACCTCTGGAATGCTCTGGAGCATATTGCCCAGGTTCACATCCAGACGGATTTTGAATATCTCCAGGGAAGGATACTCCACTACCTCTCTGGGCGCCCTGTTCCAATGCTCTGTCTTCTGCAACATGAAAGCATTTTACAAATCTGAATCAGTTTACCTCAATTATTTGTTTTTCAAAACAGATTTTCCCAAAACCTTTTTTTATACTAAATGTTTATTTTAATCTTGAAATGTATATCTACTTTCTTTATTTTAAAATAATTTTTCTTTAATAGAGCCCATTTGCAATACCTTGTTCAACCTGAATTTTCGCATTATCATCTTATTTAACTAAAAATAAACTTTTTTCGAAATGCAAAGGAACTCTCCAAGACTTCTTCCCTCCCCTCCTTTTTCTGTTTTTTCGTTGTTTCTTTGTTCTGGTCAGCTGGAGCTGAAACTCTTTTCAGCTCTCCTCTGTGGAGATAAAAGATCATCCTGCTTCCTGCAGCTGCTCATGTTGGCTGTTCTTTTCCAGGGAGCAGGAAAAAGGGAAGGGGAGAAGTCAGAGAGTTTCCCCTCTCAGTACAGTTTCAGGAGGCCTGGCTCTGCTGGCAACTTGCACAGATTTAGTGCCAGAAAGGACTTAAATAATTCCAGCAAGTGTGTAAATACTGAACCCCCAGGGAAGCTACAAGTGGAGGATCACATCCACTGCACTAGTCCTGCAGCAGGAATTCAGTAGGAAGGGGATATTCCTTCCGTCAGCTGCAGCGAGTAGAAGAGGTTTCTCATTAATAGAGCCTACTGCAGGTGTAAAGCAACCAACCCCTCCCAAACCTTGGGCTTTCAGTTCGATTCAGACAGACCTTATGATTTTACAAAGCTGACGGCATAACAGCTTTGTGGAGGTAGTAAGGAGAATGATTGACATCTGAGCAGTGGGCAGTGGGCATAAGGAATTAATTACATGGAAAGGGATTTTATAGAAGATTAGCTGTATAAACAAAGTCATTTGTTTGTCTTAGGGAAAGAAGTAGCTGAAGGAGAAAATACTTGTCTTTTTACATCCCTCTTCCTCCCACAAGGGTTTTCTCTTATGTAAATGAGCATGGGTAGCTGGTGGATAACATTTATAAGCTGCAAATGCATGGCTAGGGCAAAAATAAACCCCGAAAGCACGTTCAGGTCACTCAGCAAAAGGCATTGGAGGTGGAGGGCTCTGCCCACAGCACTCTACAGTATAACCGGCAGCTGCTTATGGCAACCCCGAGTGTCTTCACAGGTCATCTCAGCCAGAGATGTGGCAGCTGCCTCTGGCCCCAGAGAATGAAGACAGGGTTGTCCTGACTGGTCTCTCTTCAGTTCCTCACAACTAGTCTGTGTTTCAGTGGAGGAGGCTATCATGGAAGGATATCATGAACAAACAATAGGGTATGAGGCAGCAGGGATACCTGATAGAATAGCCATTCTGCGGTGAAAAAAATCCAAATTCTTTGCCTTTCAAAAGAGTGATTGACTACCTTCAGCTCAACTACAGGTAAATCCACTAGAGTTAGAGACTTTCCATGACTCAGGTTTTCTTTTATCTCACAGCTGCTTGGCCAGTACGGAACAAAAAATGAGATTCTGCAGAAACAATTTTCAGAACACATAGCATTGAAAAAGAGTAAGAATTTGTTCTGGTACCAATAGACAAGGCGCTGAAAGCACACTGCATGTAACGTATCATTTTGTGTGTATACCGAGGTGGGATTGTCCAAAATAAAACCTCCTTGAAAAGTTACTCTCATCTCTTGAAAGGCTATTGGATTCCTTTCCAAGTCTTTGGTTGTTACAAAGGGTAATATAGCATTGTTAAAAACTGTATGAAGCTCAGAGATTTAAAAATCCCTCCCACCAGGAATCCAATTATTCTACAGTGTTCTCAAATTCTGTGAATAGCTAGTTCTTTTGCAGTGATTTTTATCTGCAAATCTCCAAGAATATCTATAAGGACGAAATCCTCTGCTCGGTTGGGTGGCATTTCTTTTTGTCAGCAATGCCTTCAGAGTGACGAGGAGCTGCAAGAGCTCACTAAACTGCCATGTAGAGGACAGCTACCTCCTTACCAATGACTGACAGGCCTTCTAGCCTAGGAATCATCAGGACCTTTGCTAAGAAGCAAACTATCGCAACCTAAGCTGTCCCACCACTGTTTGTGTGCTGAAACGTGTCCACCAAGATGTCTTTCAGAGTTTAACTGTGTGCTAGAGATCAGCAGCAAACAGCAACGTTTTCCAGGTGGCTTTTAACCCCTCCACACAGGATATATGTTGCATGAGTTTACACATTCACTGTGCAACAATCTTCCTATTTGTTAAGCAATTTTCCCTGCTAATTACTTCCAGCAATTATGGTAATATATAGGGACATGGATATAAAAAGAAGATAATGGGAGAGCATACTCTCCATATACTTAGAGTTTCACTTGCCAGCTAGAGGAAGGGGAGGTAAAACAAAAGTCCAACAAAGACAGCAGAGGACATTGGCCATCAAGTATAATGAGCACCACACAATTAGTGCAACTTCACATCTAAGCGATGTGAAAATGCAAGCCACCCAAGTAGAAAACATCAGCAATTTAAATTATCTTGAGCTGCATTTGCTTCTATTTTTCTCTGTAAAATCAAGTCAAGGTCTGGAGCTTCAACAGAAAGGGTTTAATCAGCTTGTTTATCTGGAGTAAAGAGTAGGCTGAAGGTAATGATACCAGATTGGAAAGATCTCTTTAGTTGCCTAGCATTGTTGTGCCAAATATAGATACCCCATGTCACGTTCTAACCCAAGTGATCCCAGAGCATCTTCTTCTGCAACATCCTTTTTGCTTTGGAAAGGCAGCAGCTAAGCAGACAGCCAACTGAGGGTAGAAGAAGTAATTTCAGCTGATTCCAGTGAGAAATTGTCTATTTAAATCATTCTTCTTCAAAGATAATGTCTATTGAAAGAAGATGCAGTGTTGGAAGGTAAAAAGAAAAATTCATTTTTCCAGAGCATTTGTGCATTCGAAAAGAGAAAAACAGCTACATTTATTTTAACAAAACCTCACCAGAAACAGAACCTCATTTGTTGTCATTTTCTTCCCAGAAAGAAAATAAATAAAATAAAAGCAAAATGTTTGACAAAAAGCTCCCAGAGAAGAAGAAAACATTTGCGTCAAAATGTTTACTAGGAGAGAGAGTGAAATCTCCAGGCTGTCCCGCTGATAATCTAGCAGCAGCCCATTCCTGGAAGGCAGAAAGGAACGTAACAGCCAGGCAAGAGACAGAAGGTTGTTTCTGACAGACTAACACACAGTGAAGCATTCAGCACTTGTGAAATAGCTCAGAAGGCTATTGGAGACTGTCTCTGCATCCGTAATTGTCTCCAGCTTTACAAAGATCCCAGGTATTTCACTGCTCCATCCTCACACTTCCTTCAGCCTGTTCAGAAACTCCAATAAGTAGGATGCTTCTGAGATTCATAACAGATGTAGATGACAGTAAAAGAAAATACTGGAAATACTGGATTACTGGAGTAGGTTCATGGAGGTACCCTGACCTCGACTTTTTGGTAGCGCAGAGGTCAAATCATGTCCCTGTTTTTTTCTGAGGAGGAAGGGGGATGGAGAAAGAGAAAGAAAGAGAAATCAAAGTCCAGATCCCCTCTACCTGAAAACCTGTTTAAATAAACAAAAAAGGCTGTTTTAAAAATTCTTGCAAAGCCTTCATTTGATGTTCAAATCCAAATTCAGAATCCTCCCAGGCTGCTTCAAAATGGAACTGTAATTCTCCCACCTCCACCTGAACTAGTATGAGTCAATTACAGTATCATGCAAGTTTCTGGGTTTTGTAGCTGCCCTTTAATATACCGACCTCTCTGGTTTGTTGTGCTTGAAATCTGGGGTGAAAGTTCTGCCTTTGCAGCAGACTTAAGGTTTGATTCCCAGCTAGTGTATATTGGTACAAGTTTTCACAAAGCTTCATTGACTGACCCCCACAGAAGAGCCGACCCTGGCCTTTTACAGCTGCCTTCCCTTCATCACAGAATCACAGAGTGGCTGAGGTTGGAAGGGATCTCTGGAGATCATCTAGTCCAGCCCCAAGTAATCATGTGCAGCAGAGTAGAGAAGGCAAAATATCTTAGATATGCTCACACCCCTGCCACGATCAGCTTTGGAAACAATGGCATTGACTGGTACAGAGCAAAGGCAGAGTACATATTAGTCTTGTTCAATTCTCTTACTCCAGACTTGCTGACATTTAACTACTGAGATAGTGAATTTAGTTTCTCTTTTTTAAGTATTAATTACATCTCCCTACCTTTGAAGAAAGGGATAGCCAATAACCTGTATTTTTCACAGGAAGGGCCTTCTTGAGCCAGGAGCAGAGGAATTACTCGGTTATGGTGAGACTCAAGCACTGGCACTGTGCTGCTACCAGACTGCACGGAGCATTTGCGTGAGAGACGGGAGACTGCAGGGCTAGTTCTGTCTTGTTTGGTTACCTCTGAGGAG
Source organism: Struthio camelus (assembly GCF_040807025.1). Lineage (NCBI taxonomy): Eukaryota > Metazoa > Chordata > Aves > Struthioniformes > Struthionidae > Struthio > Struthio camelus. Next base: position 968,356 of record NC_090982.1, on the reverse strand, counting down.
TCACTTTTGCTGTGACCCTATTTCAGCACATTCAGATGGTTATAAAGAAAATTCCATCTTTTGTAAAACGCCTTGAGTTCTACAGGCAGGGAATACTGTTCAAGGCACAGAGGTTATTTCCAGTCACAGACCAGGCTTGGCCTCAGAAGTGTTAAATGACTTTGATAACCAAACTAAAGATATTGCCCATCTTATTTTGGTCGCCCTTCAGGGGTACATTTTCTTGTCATTGTTAGAAATAAGGAGTAAGCCTACAAGGTACAATCTATCTCTCTCTACCTGTAACTAGTACCAGAGGGCTTAGATGCTTAGATGATACCCAGACTTAAGGTTGGCCATTTCTGCCCACATAAGCACTTCAAAAAGTGCACAAAAGCACTTGTTCATGGTAGCAGAGTGAAACTTGGAAGTTCCAGGCATGGATTTAAAGGAAAGACTTTATTACAGAAAGAGACATGAATTAGCAGGATCCAGGGAATTAGTGGGACACTTTAGATTTCTCATTGCTGCAGATACCTTTAGGGGAGCTGGGAGCTGGTGGTTACTGAGGTATTTGAAGAAATCTTGTAAATATATTGCTTTTTTTGCTCTGTCACACCAGGAAGCCAATTTTACAAGCTTTATCTGACCATGGAGGCTGGAAACAACATAATCTGATATGCAATTCTAGAATTGTCTACACTTAAAGGTGTAGTAGCCAGCAGTTTCCCAGTGACAGCAGCAGATTACAGGTAATATGTTCTGAAGGTCAGACGGCTAACTTAAGAGTATGGGCACCTGGTTTGTTGGTTGCCATCAGTTTCCATTTGCTGGAGAAACTCATTTCAATAGTGGCCTGATACAACAAGCATCATATCATTTCAGTGCATCAAGCTGAGTAAGAAGTCCAGCAAAGTGGGCAGGAGACCTGCCTGGAGGAGTAAGGAACTCCTGGCCAAACTCCAACAGAAGAAGGAAGTCTACAGAATGTGGAAAAGGGAACAGGCCGCTTGGGAGGAATAGAGGGACGTTGTCAGAGTGTGCAGGGATGCGAGGAGGAAGGCTAAGGCCCATTTGGGATTAAATCTGGTCAAGGGATGTCCAGGACAACAAGAAGGCCTTCTTCAAATACATCAGTAGCAAAAGGAAGCCTAGGGAAAACGTGGGCCTGCTGCTGAATGGGGCGGGTGCCCTGGTGACAAAGGCTACAGAGAAGGCAGAGTTATTGAATGCTGCCTTTGCTTCAGTCTTCACTGCTAAGGCCAGCCCTCAGGAATTCCAGACCCTGGGGACAAGAGAGGAAGGCTGGGGAAAGGAAGACTCTCCCTTGGTGGAGGAGGATCGGGTTAGAGATCATTTGTGCAAACCTGACAGCCACAAATCCCATGGGCCCTGATGGGACGCACCCCTGAGTGCTGAGGGAGCTGGCGGATGTTATCGCTAGGCCACTCTCCATCCTCTTGGAAAGGTCCTGGAGATCAGGAGAGGTGCCTGAGGACTGGAAGATAGCCAGTGTCACGCCACTCTTCCAAAAGGGCAAGAAGGAGGAGCCAGGAAACTCCAGGCCTGTCAGCCTCCCCTCCAGCCCTGCAAAGGTGAGGGAACAGCTCCTCCTGGAGGTCCTCACTGAGCATGTGGAGGACAAGAAGGTGATCAGGAGTAGTCAGCATGGATTCACCAAAGGGAAATCCTGCTTGACCAGTCTGATAGCCTTCTATGGCGGACTGACTGGCTGGGCAGATGAGGGGAGAGGAGTGGATGTTGTCTCCCTGGACTTGAGCAAGGCCTTGGACACTGTCTCCCATATCATCCTTACAGGTAAACTCAAGAAAGGCAAGTGCAGGGTCCTGCATGTGGGGAGGAAGAACCCCATGCACCAGTACAAGCTAGGGGTTGACCTACTGGAAGTGATTCAACATTCTTCATTTTGACGTTTTCCTGAACTGCAGCTCAGCTTCTCATAGAGAATCTCAGGCTGAAGAACAAGGAGACCACAAACTGCTCTTTTAAAGTCCTGGCTACAGGTAAATACTGAAGTGAATCGTTTGGTATATGTCTTTTCTCTCTGTGCTAGTCTTTTTCCACATAGCATGTCAATCGTAGGCTTTAAAAAAAACACAATATTTTTGATGACAGACATAATTGAAAAGGTAAATGTAGGCAATGTCTTCTGGAACATGGGTTTACTTATTAGAAACTATATCATTTATAGCACCACTAAAAGCAACAGTGCCAGTTTAGCAGCTGTCTTTTTAGAAATAAGTTGTCACCACTGTTGTCTCAAAAGTACCGCAAAATAAGGTGAGTGATGCCACATAAAAAGAGTGGGAAATTCCCCTCTGATAAACAAATCTAGCAGTGGTAAACAGTAGAGTTAGTCCTGTGCTGCAGTAGTGAAATATAAGAGTATATTGAAATAATAAATGAATTTTTTGCAATTGCAAGAAGCTGCAAGGTCAGCACAAACTGAAAAAGTAGACACACTCCAGCTGGGAATCCCAGAACAGAGGGATTTACAGACACTGCTATGGCTGTTGTCATGACATAGGAGCAGGCCATAGCTCAGGCTCAAAAACATGGGAATTTTTTGAGCAGGACAAATTCTTTGGTCTTCATTCACTAGCAGAGATCCCGTACCATGCTCCCCCATACACCTGAGCAGCAAGTTTATACTCTGTGGCAAGAGGTGGCACAAGGTGAGTTGATAACCCTGGAGACTGAAAGCTTTCACTTCTCCCCAGGCTTTTCTGAGCATCACTACCTGGACTTTCAGCAATGAATCTGTCAAACTGTGTAACCACCGTTCAGAGGAGCAGAAATCACACTGTCAACAGAGAAAAAACGAGGCTGTCTGGCTGGCTATTGAGTCATGGACATTAGGCCTCGGGAGACAGGCTGCCCTGCGATTAGGAGATTAAAATTTAAGGGGAAACATGCTTTCCACATCAGGCAAAATTTAATTCCTTAAATTTGCTGATGGCTCTTGAGAGTCATCTTCCTTGAAGTCATTCAGTTGAAGTCACTGGGCAGAAGCAAAATAGAAGACCAGAGCTACTCTCTGTTCACATTTCACTCTTTAAAGATTATAAATTCCTTCACCTTACGATCCACTTTTGGTCTTTCTATTATTCAAATAGATTTGACCAGAGTTACTTTGACATGACCCATTATTGCAAGATCTTCACTTCTTGCAGGTTTCCTTTCTTGTTTTATATTACATTTCCTAGTATAGGTCTCAGTCTAGCTCTGTGTAGCTGTCCAGAGACAGTCTTGCCTTGAAGGGCCTCCAGTCTAGACGGACAAACAAGGAAGAAGAATGAAAAGAGAAAAGAAAAGTGATTTACTTGAAGTTGCAGAGCAAGTCAGTTGCAGATGTGGAGCCAAACCTCTGTCATCTGTATCACTGTGTGATACTGTGCATCATGCCTTTTCACAGATTAATGAGAGGAAAGAGCTGGGATTGCTCAGCCTGGAGAAGAGAAGGCTCAGACAGGATCTTATCAATGTGTATAAATATCTGAAGGGACAGTGTCAAGAGGACAGACCAGACTCTCATCAGTGGTGCCCAATGGCAGAACAAGAGCCAATGGGCACAAACTGAAACACAGGTAGTTCCACTTGAACATAAGAAAGCACTTCTTCTCCCTAAGGGTGATTGAGCATGTTGCCCAGAGAGTTTGTGGAGTCTCCATCCTTGGATATATTCAAAGCCTGGCTGGACACAGTCCTGGGCAACCTGCTCCGGCTGACCTTTCTTGAGCAGTGGGTTGGACCAGATGACCTCCAGAGGTTCTTTCCAACTCCAGCTGTTCTGTTTTTCCATGACTTGGTGAAAGCTCCTTGCTCTCAGAGCACTTTCCCAGAACTGAGACAACTTAGCATTTGAAGAGCTTGAGGTATAGAGAGAAACAAGAAGAAGAAAGGGAAACAAAGGCAGCATTAGGACTAACAGAACCCTAAATGCTGTTCAAGCTTTCCTGCTCACAGTCCCTCTCCTTCTCTTTTCGGATACCCACACCAACAGCCATTGTCATAGGTTGTGAGGGTGTGGCAGAATGTACCAACTGTGTGAGTGCCTCTGATGGCATGTTCTTTTTTCCAGCCATCACTCTGGCTTATCATATCTGCTGAGTAAACACAGAGCTCTGCTTTCCCCTATGGAAAATTTGCCTCATGCGCTGCAATGTTCCAGAACAGAAAACGAAAACTAAAGCTTGCTGTACCCCTTTCTCCTCATCTCGTTTTTAACTCCTTTGGAAGACCAAGTCCTCTATAGATTCAGTGTGTTGCAGTGCATAGAAATGTGTGCTGTAGTCTGAAGGCAGAGACAGCTGGAAGAAGGTGCACAGGTCCTTCGCCTGCCCAACATATTAATTTACCTAGAGGTGCAACTGTCTGAGCTTAAGATCCACTCAGCTTCTCCCTGAGGGCCTCACAAGTCCATTAGCTTGAAGCAGAAAGTATGGTCTAATGGACTATCTGTGGATTATGTAGCAAGCAAACTGTATTCTCCTCCTGACCTCTGGCATGACCATGGGGTAATCTATTTCACCTCTTATCAGCCACTCCTAGGCAGATTCTATCCTTGGGCATTACAGGGAGGGAGAGGGTTGGATCTATTCATTACAGTGAATACAGATTCTGTGGTGATGAGAACAAATAAACACATAGGAGGATGGTCAGGCAGGGAGCCATACTTTTCCAGAGGGTACAAGCCTATGCCTGCCTCCCCACAGTTGGGGAGAACAGATATGGCCTGCAAGCCTATGCCTGCCTCCCCACAGTTGGGGAGAACAGATATGGCCTGCAACTTGGTCATGCTGCGTGATGACGTGGGAAAAAAGCCTGTATGACTTTTAATCATCTTAAACTTGTTCTTAAGGTTGCAAATTCCCCATGCTCTCCTGCCAAAATAAAAACTTAGCCAACAGCTCACATACCCATGTCTGATCTGGACATGGCTACTCAAAACTTGTGCTGCATGACACCTTTCCACTCTGCTGCAGCAGAGAGGGCTGTCACTTCTGGCTCTTGATGTCCAAACCTCCTGCTGCCCAGATGTTTCTAATTTGTTTCTAACTAGAAGACCCCTCCACCATGCCCTGCCACAGAAAGTGTGAAGGCTACGACTCTGTGTCAACAGCCTCCTCGGGTGAAAAAGGGAAAGAGGTGAGGTGAAATAGTAGGACAAGTGCTCTCCCATATTTGAACCAAAGGCTCGGACTGCAGCATAGACCCTTCAGACCTCATTTGGTCTTGCCATACTGCATCCTCCCCTCAGAAAACAGGCTGGGCAGAAGGCGCAAAGTCTAAGGTTTTCGGGGAATATTAACTGAGAAAGCAAGCATTGATCCAAAGCTTCATGCAATCAGTAGGAGCTTTTCCATGCAGTTCAAAGAGCTTTGGGCTGGGAGTAACCTGAGAAAGACCTGCCATGTCCCTCACACAGCAAAGAAAACCATGTGCTGCCTTCTCCTAAACCTTCAGCTTCAGCAAAATGGGAGGGACCAGTCTGTTTACAAATCTGTAAAAATCAGAAATGTCAAGCTTACTGATCTTATCAAGATTCTACAAAGCATCAGCGCTTTGAAGAATGTGATGACATAAGAAACTCAACTTTACCCAGCTTCTAGGTAGCATAGCAGCAGCAGAAAGACACAAAATAGGACTCAGAAGCCAATGAACTGCACAGTTGGAGGAAACTAGAGCTGACAACACTGCAGGTATCCAAATCTACCTTGACAGCCAAAGGATGTGATATTGACCCTGTCACACAAGGGAGAACTTCAACATGCCGCTGTCTGTGTCAGGGCCCTGAGAGCACTGATAGCCCTTGCTGTCCCTGACCACTCCCAGCCCCCACCCCTGCCCAAGCCCAGGCCCCATTTCAGCCCAGCCTGGGGCCCCTTAATCCCTGCCCCACAGTGCTGTAATGGTGCCAGTCTCCAACCCCGCCATTGCCCTGCCCCTGTCCAGCCACAAGCCCTGCCAACCCTGACCCATGGGTGACTGCCCAGCCCAGCCTCAGCCCAGCTGCAGTCCTATGGAGGTGCCTGACACCTCAGACTGGGGCTGCCCCCAGCTGTCTCTGGATGCTCTGCTTCCTCATGGGGTCGTGGGACACGCCCTGGCTGCAAGGCCCTACCTTGTTGGCATGGGAAATCCTTGTGGCTACCTGGGAGCCCCCGGCCCTTAGGGCACCCCACTGGTCTGTATTCTCAACAATTTGTATGATTCCTGTACCAGTGGTCCAACAAACACTGTGCCAGCCTGGGACTTGCGCAACCTAAACTCTTCTCTGACTCAGTTCCTGGGTAGCCTGTGACATGTCCCTGAACCTCCGCAGGAGAGAAACGGCCTGATTTCCTCTCCAAAACACTCCAAGCTTTGCCACTGGGAAAAGACAGGCATGATTATCTTTCTTATCTGGAGCAGCCTAACAGAAACTCTTTCTTCTGCAGCCATGAGTCACTCCTTTGGATGGTGGTGAGGAGGAGGTGGGGGTGACGATGCAATCTTGAACTCTTCCAGGTTCCCCATCTGCTAAGGGGAAGAAAGCAGAGTACTGCCAGGCAGCTTTTATGGACCCTTTGTCCAGGAGGGCACCATGAAAGCACTGGGCACTGGTCCGCAGCTGAGCAGCCAGTGGGCAAGAAGCAGATGGAGGAGAGGCACCAGGAGAGCAGACACACCTAGAGCTCTCCCGGGCAGTCTGGAGATACCTAAGTAGCCTCTGCCTTCTCAGGTAAGGTACTCTGCTCGCATCCCACCTCGCCTTTCTCACCAATTGCTTTAGCTCCAGAAAAGACAGAAATAAACCAGAGGCTGGTTCTTTGCCAAGAGTCAGCCCAAGGGGCAGCTTGTTTTTTGGGTGTACAAAAGCAAAAAGATAACTGTAGAAGGATCAGCATTTGCTACTTCTGCAGGCTGTTTTTCAAAGACCCCACTCCCACTCCACGCCAACATATTCTGGCCAGTGCAGGCCAGAATATGCCAAGTGCATCATACTATTCCCAGCATGTTTTTCTACACATACTCATTTGTATTCCTTTGGGTTGAAAGTCTCCAAAATGGGATTAGTCAGGGGTGTTGTGGACTGCCACCATCAGGCGAACTCTTGGTCTTAATCTGCAGTTAAGCCTCTCACTAAGGCAGAAGATCCCATCCTCTTCCAGACTATCCAGAAGAACTTGCTGTACACCATAGGAGTGGCCCACATGCCACAGGAACAGATAGTTCAGGCAACCTGCCCAAAAGATTCAAGGAGTGTTTTGCAGAGCTGGAAACCCAGTTCTTGCTGTTCCCGGTCCAGTACCTCAACTAACCTCTCTGTCCAAGATCATCACAGGGAGATCAAAGGAACAGCAGAAGAAATTACTCTCTCCAACAACTTTGATTTCTCTTCCAAAATGACAAAGCTATACTTGCAACAGAGCCCTAACAGTTTACATACCCAGTAGGTGACCAAAGTCAACAGTAATTTCAATTTCAAAAAGTAATCTGTTATTTAAATAACCCATCTGTTATTTGAATGACCCAGAGCCATTTGTTATTTAGATTAAAAAATAAAATGAAACATATGTGACTTTAATTTTTGTTCAGAGTTTATTCAACCCTCCTAGTTTTGCCAAGAGCACAAAATTGACTTTTACAAATAAGAGATTTTAACAAAGTAATCAGTAGCTGCTGTATAATTCTTTTAATGACTAGGAACAGAGTCTTATGGCTTTGGAAAAGCAAGACAGAAATTGGCCTAAATCACTCCTCAGAATGGCCCTGAAACATCCTCAGAACCTGCTAAGCATTTCACTGGAGGAAATTCAGGAAGGTGCCAGATTTATCTGCATAATGAAAAGGGTAATGAAATCACCAGATCAAAATGGATGTGTGTCAATGTTACGCAATACGGACAAGTCAGAGGAAGGAGGGTCACTGGATGCCATCATGTCCCCAGTCATGTTCCCTAATATCACTTACCTAGGCAGTAACCAGCCCTACATTGCAAACTATTTGTCCCCTGTCATGTTGCAAGGTCTGAGGTGGGAAGCAGAGGGCTCTGCACTCCATTTCACAGTGCCTCCCCAGGGAAGGACTGGGCATAGAAGTATGTCAGTCTGTACTTCTACCTCGTTTCCCAGGCCAGAGGTCCCATAGTAGAGCATCACTGGCTTCATGGTCAGAGCTGGATTTCCAAGCAGCTCCCTTTTTTCTGCAGCCATATGACCAGGCATCACTCCAAGGTGCTGTTTGCTGCTATCCTCCCCATGGTGAGAAGCTCTGCTCCCACCATTTCTGTCTGGATATGGGAACACGCCATCCCGTGCAGCTTCCTTATTCCCTGTCAAACTGTACTCTGGTGCTGCGTCTTTGGTCATATATTCAAACAACTCTCACTTCTCTTTCTTCCCTACTCTTCCTTGCCAGCAGAGACCCCGAGAGCCAGTTACTGTCATGCCTCCTGCTGAGTGATTATTCCTGTGCTGTGGGTCTGGTATCCACAGATTCCTTTGGCATCATCTGATATGGAGGTCTTGAAATCTTAGTCCTCTGTCTGTGCTGGAGTCCAAGTGATGCATCGCCACTGAAGAAAAAGTTATATCGAAACATTTTACTGTGGTATATTCATAATGCTGTTAACCTTTCCCAAACTTTGTTCATTGCTGGTATCAGGGTACTGTTAGTCCCATTTTCTTGTTTTCCTCTCTCTTTTATTACAGTAGCTATGAGCAACTTAATTCTCCTGTCCCTCTGTTGGGAAAGTTTCCAAGTTTGTTATGTTTTATGAGACAGCTCAAGGAGTCCAAGAAGTCTGTGTGAATCTATCACTGAATGGGTCATCTGCAGGGCCTGAGTTCTCTGCATGGTCCTGGGGAGTTTAACACTGCTGTTACTGGTTGTTTCCATTCTTTTGCTAATATTGCACATCATCTGACCGCAAGGTTCTCTTTGCCACAGCAGTCCAACATCCCAGTGGAGTTCAGACATTTGGGATGCCTAGCTCCTTTGGATGGCAGTTACATACTTTTACTGAAAAGCTGTGCCTCTGTGTGCTACCCATTGGTGCACAGTTACCTACATAAATAGTGCATTACCTCAATATAGTGTATAGTGTATAATGTCAATAGTATAGTGTACAATGCCAATATGAGAGGCTCTCAAGTGTCTTTTGTCATGTCTCCCAGGCTCTTGTAGGTGACTTAAAGGCTAAGAGAGACACCTGCCTTTCTAGCTCTTAGAGGACAGACGGTATACCCAAGAGAATCTAAAGCAGCAGTAATGCCTGTGCTGAGGGAACTGAATCCCATCCACCCGAACTAACACCCTGCCTGTTCACTGGCAGGTGGAGCTGTGACTCAAGTCCCCACCTGTGGAGTAGGTTGCTATATGTTGCTAGGATCTCGGTTAGCTGAGATAGCTGCACTGTGGCCTCTTCTCCTGCCCTGGACATAGGCAAATCCTCTCCTGTATCCTCTTCAGTCCTAATCTGTGAGGATCCCTCTCAGTCACTCCTGAACAGATCATTCTGGTGTTCTTGCCATCTCTTTGCACCTGCTTTGGTTTCTCTAAAAGTAACTGCAGTAGCCTTAAATTACAGATCATTCTTCACTGCTCCTCATCACAATGCCCTTTGGAGCTTGTTTTCTACAAGTTGTGTTCAATATTGTCATACTTTATCTCACTTGACCTTCCTAATTTTTCTGATGGCATTTTAATTTTTTTATTTCCCAGATTGTCTTTCTTACTGTCAAGCTAAGTTTTCGTTTTGGCTGCAACGGTTGCAGAGATTTCAAATAAAATGTCTTGTCTTTTCTGCTTTTCTGTATCTCTTGTGCACCTGTGTTCAGAAGAACTTAAGAAAGGCTATGCGGGATCACATCGACAGTCCATCTATCCCTGTATCCTGTCACTCTCGGTAGCCAAACGCAGATGACAAGAATTTCAAACTACACAAAGCCACGTAGTGTTACTGCCCTCCAATGCTTTTCCCAGCTTCCAACAGTTTATGAGTCAAGCAAATCATAAACAAAAGATAGTGAATATCTATTTAATAACCCTCTATGGATTTTTCTCGGCTGACTTGCCCGATATCCTACTGGAAATCACATAAAGTTTTAGCATCATCAGCACTCTGCAGCATGCAGTCCCACACCTGAGCCACACACTAGATGAGGAACCATCTGCTTTGGTTTGTATTCAAGCTACCTCCCGCTAGTTTCATATCATTACCCTAGTTCTCCACTGGAGAAGAGAGTGAATAGTCAACTCTCATGCATTTCTGTGGCATGAATCCATTTAGTCTTTTCCCTAATCCCACCAGCATTTCAGGGAAATCATCCTGCATTTCACTTGGGTCATGTCACCTGCTCCATTTTTACTATTTCTTTGCAGCTTCTTGCCATAGGCTGTGAAGTGCTTGTGAAGCAGAATGCACAGAACTGAGCTAAGAAGAGAAAGTATAGTATTCTCTAGCATGAAATATTGCATGAGCAGAGAAAGGAAGAAAACAACTGGAAATAACTTCCTTTCTGCACCACTGTTTCAACCCATGCCCAGAAGACTAAATTTTGGGTGTATTTCCCAGCCTGTGAAACCTGAATCACCTGTGATCTACAGAACACATAATTCATCGAGAATGTGAATAGTGAGGTCACTCCCCATCTACTGCTGGAAATGGGCATGCCTAAATTATGTTTGTGCTTATCTCCCTAAGTGTCTCATAAGGCCATGAAGCCTTGGCAAGGATGAGTTCTTCAGCAAACTCGATAAGTCAGAAAGCTTGATCATTCATTACTGTAGTCAGAAATATTTCATTTTGACTTCTTTTTATTTCCCCTACTGGCTTTGGCAAGACTTTTGCAAGCAGTTGCTATAGCACCCGACCTGGACTAGCTCTGAGAGCTTTTCTATTTGTCACAGTGGGAAAGCCCTTGTCGCCAGGAATTTACAGCCCCATATTTTAGGCAGTTGCCAATTGCAGAACCAAGCGGACATTATATGCTGCTGTTCTGGATTGGTGCCTTTGGCATCATGGCTAAATCTGTATGAGATTAAGTCTTAAAGAAAATCTCTTAAAGAAAATCTCTTAATTCCCCTCCAAGTGCTTTCACAGAGGGCAATCCAAAGTGTATATGTTCTGCTCCTGCTCCTAACAAACACTAATTAACCTTAAACTAATCCACAGGCAGCAAACTGGTTTCATAATTTCCCCAGATCACCATATCACATTCTGCCCTCAGACACATATGACCCATCCCCCTGTGAAGTTGTCAGGAATGCTATGTATACGCTAAAAGAGCAGAAGTAAAACTCTGGTTAGTACTTCACTCAAGTGCTTAAGTGGATTGCAGTAGACAAAAGATCTTGGCTACACTGCAGATCCCTGATGAACTGCTGTTCTAGAAATGCCCCTGTGGACAGAAAGTATGGGCCACAACCAGTATGATCTACAACACCTGGTAGTACGGTGAGTCTTTTCTGGACATGGTGCACCTATGGTATGCCTCTACTCCACTTCAGTAGGTCCGCTCTCCTTCTCCTGATCCATTGCAAAGCCACAGGGGGCTAAGAGGTGCTCCTATTAATTCCAAATTGGCTGTCTCCAGGCTAGAATCAGCATTTCTGGGCACACCATATGCCCTCATAGGCTGGCAAAGACTGCTGCAGGAAATCAGAAAGCTGGTTAGCAGCAGCAGCAGCAAGATACAGGTAATACTGGTTTTTTCACACAGAAAGAGAAGGGCAGAAAATGACTGATGGAACTGGGGAGAATGCAGGGTGGTGAAGGGTTCCCCAGTCTTCCTTCGTTCCAAAGCTGGGAAAACAAAACGTGAAAGTTGTTGAGAAACACAGAAATACTCTGAACCAGAGAGAGAAGACACGATGCAGGGAAAGCACAGTATCTGTGGTTCCCCAGCAATTTGACTCAGGAGAGGTTGCCTAACCTGGGAGCAGCCACATTACCAAAATTTTCCTAGGTGCTAGGAAAAATGAATTTTCCCTGCATACGCAGTGCATTTAATGAGAAAAGTGAAAAGAAATGGAGATGTTTGCCCTGACTTTTCTTTCTGGGAAACTATGGAGGTTACCCTCTAATCTATTTTTGAAGTCATGTAAAGGATTTAAATCCCAGCTCTCAATAAGCTCTCAGACTAATAATTTTAACATGCTGCTTAGGATATTGCTTAAACGACATCTCCAGCCAAAAGGTGCTGCTGTCTTCTTTATTACAATTGTGTTCTTCAAGCTATTAGTAGACACCAAAGAGGGAGTGCATGTAGTCATGGAAAACCATTCGAAGTCGAGAAAATGCTGCCATTTTTATTCAGTGTCAAAATTAATAGGAATTATAAAATTAGACTTGTGAATAATTCAGGTTATTCCTAATATAACACGGTCATTTTTAGCCATCTATAAGAAGAGATGGCTGTAATTTAATTGGAAAACTTTCTATTTTTTTTAACTTTACAACCTTGCAGTGTGTGAAAAAAGCATCCTCTACTGAAACAGAGAGGAAACCTACTTTCCCAATAAGCAAGTACCTCATGTCCATAAAGACCAAAGGCCCATGCCAAAAGGCAAATTACAAAATTACTGCTTCCTCTTGGGCTTGATTTCACACTAGGAAATGCCTATCATGGCTATAAAGGAGAGGCCGAGATGGGAAAGGTCTTTCAGTGGGCAAGCTAAGAGTCTCAGCTGGAGATAAATCTGCCCAGACCTTCCAGGCAGGAGAGGTTGTATATTCACAGGGACGGGGAGGCCAACCAACAGCAGCCAGAGACATGAGCTTGGAAAGCCTGAAAGAAGCCCAGGGAATGGCATTAGCAATGTCAAGAGAGCACCAACCACTGACGTAAACCTCAGCGTCACAGAAGGTGTTTCACAAGCTGCTGCTGGGAACCTTTGGGAGTAGTGGGTGATGGAGACCTATAGGAGGTGAATACTTTGACCACCGTTGCACTCCTGTGTTTGCGAGTCAGTGCTTAGGGTGTTATACTAACCTGGGGGGCCACTTAACTCATTTAGGAATTTAGCTGACTTCTTTTGTCTCTCTGACCTACAGAAACAACTTCAGACATGTGAGAAGAAAAATGTCAATTCCTGTTGGAGATTTGCAAAGCTAGAGTAATGATTTGAGCCAGCAGGTGCACTGAGAAAGCCACATGAGGCTGACAGCTGCTAATAAGGTGATGCTTTCCCTAGCACTCCAGATTAAATCTATGCTAGGGTTTGGTATGAAGCTGCCAAAGTCCTCAATTAAACCTGGCATCTTTACAGAGTGCATAATTCATGGACAACACCCATCTATTCACCATGCCTCAGAGGACCAGGCAATTACTCTTCCCTTTAAAGAAGGGAATTCTCTAAATTGCATCCTCCTAGTGGCTTCCAGATTGACAAAGGCATGTGTTAAGAGATGAAAAACTGGGCCACTCTTTCTCCTCCACAGTCATATCTTGCTTTAACCTTCTCAGCGAGATTCAGCCCACTAAAATATACACCGAAGTGGATGTGTAAGGAGGAAGAGGCCCTGATTCCCTAAGAAGATAAGGCCTTAGCTGTCTCTTATAACAGCTGACTGATTTCAGCCATGAGGTACTCCAAGTTACAAAGTTCCTATACATTACTTGAAAATAAGCGACTTGGCAGAAGAGAGGTTTGCAGATTAGAGCCCCCATGGACAGAAAGGCAGCAGCATAATTCTAATAATTATTGCTATTCCACAAGCTAGCCCCTCAGCCTGCATGCACTTGCCAGCTGGCCAGCACACACACCACAACAATCTGGCCTGACTTGCCGCTATCCCGACTGGACAGAAACCTCATTCCTGCTTCTCAGTAAAAACACTGCCCCTCACAGTGGCACAGCAGATTGGATGTCTCTGGTGCTTGATACTTAGCAGGAAGAGAAGGATGCACAGCCAGCTGGAAAATGAGAATCAGGACCCGGAGCGTGCCAATATGATCTCCAGCCTCTCACTCTCCAGGAGTCTGGCTGCCTGTGTTCAGGTTCAGCTCTGACATGGCACGGCCATGTAACCTGGGACTGCCGGGAAAGTGCTAGAGCTGTGTGAGAGCTGGGTGCCTCGTCTGGGGCTTCCACCTACGCACCCTCTGCTCCTCAGCCTGGGAGGTGCACTGGTCCTTACCTGAGCTACACTGTAGGCACACTTGTGCCTGAATAGCTGCCTTGCTGACCCTGACCTTGTCTTGCTGCTGGTCTTCTTGGCTTGATCCTTGGACCTCACCACTACAGATTTATCTGGCTAGCATTGGAACCTCGCCTGGGCCTGGTTACCACCGCTGCTCCTGCCCTGCTGTCCTTCTTCAAGCGCTGCCACTTGGTGAGGGCCAAGTGTGAGGCGTGAGTGGTGAGGGCCACTGCCCTTGCCTGTGCTGTGGCCGTCCTCAGCACCTGACTTTCCTCATGGAGCAGCCCTGCCCTGGCTGATCTTTGGATAGCAAGAGAGAAAGAATTGTGCTGAAAATGTCACCTCTTCAGAGAAAACCACATATTCTTCCCCTCCAAACTGATGTATAGATTGCTTCAGTTCCCCAATGAACTGCAGTGATTTATGAACGCTGGACATAATGTCTCACACCCTTCTGACTTCAGACTCCTGATTTTGACAGCATTTCCCTGAAGCACACCAGTCTTCTGTGTTTACATTGTAGGAAATGTTCTCTTTAGAATACTAAACACAGAAACCATAGGGAATACAAGGAAAAAAAATGCTGCTTTCATGAGGCATCCAGTTGAAATTGCAATTGTTTGTAGACCTGTGGAACTCCTTGCTGAAGAGTGCTACAGCAGCAAAAAGCTGACAAAGGACAAATGGACAGGTATTTGCATAAGACACATCGAGGTTTTCCAAACAGAGAAATCATGCCAAGTTCAGGGAGTTTCCTCAGCTAAAAACAGCAGGAAGCTGGAGAATCATCAAAGGAAGTATCAGATGTATTTCCCTGTTCTGATTCTCCCTTCAGCATCTGCTTTTGTACACAACTAGAGACAGGCTGCTTGGCTAGATGCGTCCTTGGTCTGAGCCAGCACTTGTGTACTTGTGTTCTTATACTGTTATGTTTAGATTTGCAACAGAAAAATTGAATTTGTCTGCAGAGAGTAGACACATCTAGCAAAACTAACTCAGTTACACTCAAAAAAAAAAAAAAAAAAGTGCTAAAACTGTGTTCCAGTGGAAAAATTCTGACCATTTCTAACAGCTTGAAGACATGCATCAGCAAAAGGCATCCAGAGCTGAGCAACTGTGATCAAAGTGCTTGTCTTTCAATTTCCCTTCATGGATGATAAATTACATAAATAGGAGTAAGGTATTAGTCATGGTTAAATTATATAAATTGCAGGATTCCCCACCTCTCCCCTCTGGGGAAGGGAGCAATTCCTCTTAATCTGAAAAGCCTGCAAAAGTTAGTAACTGTGGACTGGAAGGCAGGATACTTGTCCATTACTGGTTCTCCCTTTTCACTTGGCAAACTGATTAGACCATGGCAGGTATGATATAGGACCAAGTTTCTTAAACTACTGCTCCCTTCTATCTGTAAAGACCTGGACTTAATAGCACAATACACCTTCAAAGGAATAAGAATCCAGCCTTGAATTTTCAGGTAATTTCTCATGTCCAGCTATTTAAATTCATATCTAATGTACCCACTCACTACAGTTTGTAGAGTAACACAGTGATCACAGCACTCTTGGGGATGTTCCCATATGGGTTCATCATTCCTCTCCTTGGCAGCAGACTTTGAATTACGGTAGGTCACCTCCAAGGATTTCCTGTATCATAAAGGAGCTGCTCCTGGAAGAGGTGCCAGGTCCCAAGCTGAGTGACTTAGCCCAGCAGAGCTGTCACTGCAGCTTCTGAAAGGCATAGCGCTGACAGTGGTTAGCATATGGAAAAACAGTCTTTTCCTTTGCCTCCTTTTTGTCAGTGGCCTGGTTTCCCTCCTTCCACTGGCTTCCAACAGTAGCAGTGTCCTTTCCTGGAAGGCAATGACTGCCTGCAGGGAGAAGCCACAGGCCAGAGAGGGTCACAAATCTAGCTTCCCAAGAAACAAGAGGCAATTACAGTGCAGGTGTAACATCACAAGCAGCTAAGCTCATGTCTCATCCCTGGCCACTTGCCTCAGAAACATAGGAGTGTGCCTCAGAGCCCTACTTCTTTTTTTATGACTACTGCTGATATTTCTCAGGACCTGGTGGGTCTGTAACTGTCAGAGGGGGAGAGACAGGTTTAAGGGGTCATTTTCTGTTGGAGCTCACTGTGCTGGAGGAGAACAAGGGCTCCCTCTCAACACTGCCAGCTCTGCCCTGTTATACAACATCTCTATTTCTGGTCCTGCCTCAAGGTCACTTGAAAGTCAGGCTGAGAAAGAGATCTTGTGATGGCATCTCCACCTTCGCCTACCCGCTCCCCCTCTCATTCCCCTCCCCGAAATCTGTTCTGTTTTGCTGACTCCAGTCAATGTTACAAAGAACACAGCACCCAGCCTAGCTTCAGCTGGCAGTGTGATTTCAATTGTGACAACATGCCATGAGGATTAATTCCCTGGAGGAAGCAGGCACAAAGCAACTACCTAGACAAAGCAAGATTAAATGATTCAGGGTAGCAAGTCCACAAAGCAGAATTTGAAGGCCTAAGAGTTTAATGCCTGTAAGCCTGTCAGATTCCCAGTAGCGACTCTGTCTGCTATGATAACAGCACAAGTGTCCTGGAAGAAAAGAGTATGTGAGTGAAGGAAACCAGTGTAGCAACTTCCATGTCACTGGGGTGGGTGGGGGAGGCTAAACAAATCATTCACAGTATTCCCAAACTGCACGGTTAAAAACTAACTCCAGCCACATCTCTTGTAAGGATGCAGACAGATTCTCTCTTGGCTACAGAATGAGGCATTTTCACTGTGTCCTGGAGGACAGCTTTCTAACAGATGGATCTTGTTCAGTTACTATGCAGATATATTTGTGCATGGAGAACAGCACATTGGTGCATGGAGAGAAGCATTTCCCAGACTATAAATTGCTATTACTCACTGGTACTCAGCTAGCTGAAGGAGTTCACTTTCCAAATTTATCTTTCAGAAAACATATAAGGGTGTGTGTGTGGGTGTGTGTGTGTGTGGGTGTGTGGGTGTGTGTGTGTGTGGTGTATGTGTGTGCATAGATACATGCATGCACATGTACATACAATTTCTTTTGTATTTAATTACATGTGAGGGTGGCAAAGTCCTATTTTAGAAACCTATAGCACTCAGAAGTTCTTATTCTTACTAAGTTTGTTGCAGCTCTGGTTAGAAAACTGAAGAGGTCCACCAAAAGCAGCCTTTTGCAAGCCAGGGTTTTCCATTCCCCTTGTTGATTTTATATCTGCTGGGGTCTTCACCTCTGTGATGTATGTAAGAAGACCAGAGCCTAGACAGAAAAGGCATCCCAGGAATGACCGCCAAGACATATGGAATGCATGCTGGCTAATTAGGCCATGGACTCCCCGTACTCACCATCTGCAGACAGGTCTTGAAGGCAGGCTCAGCTTACACAGAGGCAGTGAAACACCACCATGGTATGTGCTCCACAGGTACCCCTTCAGATTACTCAGGAGCTGGTCCAGGCACAGAAACTCTCCACAGCAGGTCTGGGCAAGGCCCAGCAAGGTAGCAGCTTTTGTGGTACTCTAGCACATCCTACTCAGCCAAATCCTGGCCCTATGACACCACTCACGCCTGCCAGCATCCTTAACCTCTGGCTGGGTGGGTAAAACTCCAGCAAAAGATCATGCTATGACATGAGGCTCTGAAGGGGTGGAGGGATGCTCTGTATAAGTGGTGAGGAATTGGCTGTGGTTGTGGAGGGGCCCATTTTCTCCTTGCACTTCCATACCCACACAAGAAGCAGGCATGAAACATAGAACATAGGCCTGCCTGACAGTCCCTCCCTTTGTGATGTTCCCTCCATCCCTGAAGAAGCTGGAATCAGGGAAGCTTTTGATGTTCCCAGAGACTAATCTCAGGCCAATAACGAACCTACTTCCCACGGGGAAAGGACACAATAGTGCCTCAATAAAAACCAACAGGAGTTTTGTCATTGACCTAACAGCGACAACCAGGAGCACATCTCATATGCATTGCCACATGGTCTTGTGCCCAACTTGTGCAGGAGGCTCTGTTCTACAAACTGCAATGGAGCTGTGCCTAGACTATCCTCTGCTCTCCCTCCCCCGAAACATGCCAGGTAAAAACCCCACATCTTTTGCATTTACAGAGGAGTAAGACTAACAGAAGATCTGCTGCAGGGCCTGCTTGCAACCATCTGGCCCTAAAGTGACACCTAAAGAAAGAGGGAGTGAGACAGTTGACATTTCGAGGCCTATTCCCATAAAGTCTCTAAATAAAAGCATCAGCCAGTGATGTTTTATGCAGTTAGTTTACTCAATAACAACAGTTCTCATTGTGGTTGCTAAATCAGATACGTTCCTTAGTGTCCTAGACTGAGGGCCATAGTATGTAGCAGGTACAAGTAACCAAAAAGGAGGAATCCTGCTTATAATTTGTAAGCAGGACGGTAGGGAAATAAATGATTCTCCACTAAAGCAAGCTTCTCTTCCTGTTGCCTTGATACACCAGATGGTTTTGCTGCCATTCAGAGGGACCTTGACAGGCTGGAGAAATGGACAGAGAAGAACTTCAACAAAGGAAAATGCAAAATCCTGCTCCTGTGAGAAATAACTCCATGCACCAGCATAGGCTGGAGGCCAATCAGCTCAAAGAAGCTTTTCAGAGGACTTGAGGGTCCTGGTGGACAACAAGTTGACCATGAGCCAGCATTGCAATCTTGCAGCAAAGAGGGCCAACAGCATCCTGGGCTGCATTAGGCAGAGAAGGTCAAGGGAGGTGACTGTAACCCTTTACTCAGCACTGGTGAGGCCACATCTTGAGTGCTGCGGTTTGCAGTACAAGAGAGACATGGAGCCCTGAAGCGAGTACAGTAAAGGGCCACAAAGATGGTAAAGGGACTGGAGCATCTCTCCTATACGGAAAGGCTGAGAGAGCTGGGCCTGTTCAGCCTAGAGAAGAGAAGGCTCAGGGGGGATCTCACCAACGTTCTGACTTTCACCTAATCTCACACTGCTTTTAGGAAAAGATGGAGGAGCGCAGCCAACAGAGGCAGCAAACAGACACAGCAGTTTGCGCAGCAGTGTCTGGGCTCTGCTTGGGCCTTTTGTGGACCTTGTTGGAAGTTGTGGAGACTTTCTGGGGACCCCCGAGGAACTAGACGGTGCTTGCTGCTAGCAGGAAGGGAGAGCTAGGCAAGGACAACCGCAGGAAGCCTTGACTTAACTTCTCCTGGGAAGTTCTAGTTAGGTGGGGCTGCTGTTAACGAGCTCTCTGGGCTGCCCTGGTCAGAGGGACTTGGGGCTTTTGTTTCAGGTGGCTCCTGATTGGGTGGGTCAAGCACCCTTGTGAGTCACTGCTAGGCAGAGGCCTATATAAGAGCCAGGCCTAGAGTGCAGCTCCCAGAGCACAGCAAACAGAGGCAGTGAGCAGATGCAGCAGTTTGTGCAGCAGTTTGTGCAGCAGGGTGCCAGAAGGCAAAGAAAGCACCTCTCCATTTTCCATAGTGGTGTGTCCTTCCCTGGGGCATGGTCATGACACGCTGCAGAGCACATTCCCCACTGGCTGCTGGAGGTGCTGCATCGGCTGTGTCTGAGGCTTCAACCCAGACAGGCCCTCTGACAGCAGATGCAGCTCTGCAGGTGTCAGGCTGCAGGGAGTGCCTGGGGCCTCTCCGTGAGGCCTGGGCTGACAGTCAGCTCTCCTGCAGAAGGTGTGCTGTGGTTGATCAGTTGCATCGCCAGAAAAAGGAGTTTTGGGAGGAAGTCAGTAGACTGCGTAGCATCCTCGAAGATGAGCAGGAGATTGACAGGGTATTCCCAGAGACTGTGCAGCTCCAGGAGTCCCCACCCCCCACTGCAGCAGAGTTGCCGGAGGGCTCTGTACCGTGTGCAACGCTATAGCATAACGCTGTTGAAGAGGGCTGGAAGCTGGTGACCTCTTGTAGAAGGAGAAAGGCTCTTGCTCCTCCTCAAGACTTAACCCTTGAAGAACAAGTTTAGCGCCCTCCAAGCTGAGGAGGAGCTGGGCATGGCTCCCAGGGAGGCAACTGGCCTGGCAGACCCTGTGCCGTGCAGGAACCCCCGGAAGAAATGGCGAGTGATTGTTGTGGGTGACTCCCTGCTGCAGGGGACAGAGGCACCTATCTGCCGACCTGATCTCTTGTCCAGAGAGGTTTGCTGCCTGCCAGGGGCTCGAATAAGAGATGTCGTGGAAAGACTGCCAAGGCTTGTCCACGCATCAGACTACTACCCTCTGCTGCTCTTCCATGTGGGCACTAATGACACGAAAGGCAAATTGGAAACCATCCAACAGGACTTCAGAGCTCTGGGAAGGGTGGTGAAGGGTCTGGGAGCGCAGGTTGTTTTCTTCTCAATCCTGCCTGTGAGGGGGAAAGGACAGGAGGAGGAGTAGACGAGTTTTCCAACTTAACAACTGGCTGCACCACTGGTGTTGGCAGCAGGGTTTTGGTTTCTATGACCATGGGACCCTGTTTGAAGATCAACAGCTGATGGGGAGCGATGGGATCCACCTTACCAAGCGGGGCACGCACGTCTTTGCCAGCAGATTGGCCAGCCTGTTAAGGAGGGCTTTAAACTAGGCAAGATGGGGGAAGGGGAGTGGTATAGTGGCAGGAGAGTCAGTAAAATACCGCTCAAGTCAGGATGCCTCCTTGTACTAACAAACAAAGAAGGTCTAGTTGGAGATGTGAAGGTTGGGGGCAGCCTTGGCTGCAGTGACCATAAGATGGTGGAGTTCAAGATCCTACGAGGAGGGAGCAGGGCAACAAGTAGGATTGCAACGCTGGACTTCAGGAGAGCTAACTTTGGCCTCTTCAGGGACCTACTTAGGGGAATCTCCTGGGGTAGGGCCCTAGAAGGAAGAGGGGTCCAAGAAAGCTGGTTAATATTCAAGCATCACTTCCTCCAGGCTCAAGATCAGTGCATCCCTCTGAGTAAGAAGTCGAGCAAAGTGGGCAGGAGACCTGCCTGGAGGAGCAAGGAACTCCTGGCCAAACTCCAGCAGAAGAAGGAAGTCTACAGAATATGGCAAAGGGGACAGGCCACTTGGGAGGAATACAGGGACGTTGTCAGAGTGTGCAGGGATGCGAGGAGGAAGGCTAAGGCCCATTTGGAATGAAATCTGGCAAGGGATGTCAAGGACAACAAGAAGGGCTTCTTCAACTGCATCAATAGCAAAAGGAAGCCTAGGGAAAACGTGGGCCTGCTGCTGAATGGGGCGAGTGCCCTGGTGACAAAGGCTACAGAGAAGGCAGAGTTATTGAATGCTGCCTTTGCTTCAGTCTTCACTGCTAAGGCCAGTCCTCAGGAATTCCAGACCTTGGAGACAAGAGAGAAAGCCTGGGGAAAGGAAGACTCTCCCTTGGTGGAAGAGGATCAGGTTAGAGATCTTTTGTCCAAACTTGACATCCACAAATCCATGGGCCCTGATGGGATGCACCCACGAGTGCTGAGGGAGCTGGCGGATGTTATCGCTAGGCCACTCTCCATCTTGGAAAGGTCCTGGAGATCAGGAGAGGTGCCTGAGGACTGGAAGATAGCCAGTGTCACGCCACTCTTCCAAAAGGGCAAGAAGGAGGAGCCAGGAAACTCCAGGCCTGTCAGCCTCCCCTCCAGCCCTGCAAAGGTGAGGGAACAGCTCCTCCTGGAGGTCCTCACTAAGCATGTGGAGGACAAGAAGGTGATCAGGAGTAGTCAGCATGGATTCACCAAAGGGAAATCCTGCTTGACCAGTCTGATAGCCTTCTATGACGGGATGACTGGCTGGGTAGATGAGGACAGAGCAGTGGATGTTGTCTCCCTGGACTTCAGCAAGGCTTTCCACACTGTCATCTCCCATCACATCCTTGTAGGTAAACTCAGAAAGTGTGGGTTGGATGAGTGGACGGTGAGGTGGATTGAGAACTGGCTGGATGGCCGAGCTCCGAGGGTTGTGGTGAATTGCGCAGTCATGTTGGAGGCCTGTAGCTAGTGGTGTCCCCCAGGGGTCAGTCCTGGGTCCAGTCTTGTTCAATATATTCATCAATGACCTGGAGGAAGGGACAGAGTGCACCCTCAGCAAGTTTGCAGATGATACCAAACTGGGGGGAGAGGCTGACACACCTGAAGGCTGTGCTGCCATTCAGAGGGACCTGGAGAGGCTGGAGAGCTGGGCGGAGAGGAACCTCCTGAAGTTCAACAAAGGCAAGGGCAAGGTCCTGCACCTAGGCAGGAATAACCCCATGCACCAGGACAGGCTGGGGTCTGACCTGCTGGAAAGCAGCTCTGCCGAGAAGGACCTGGGAGTGCTGGTGGACAACAAGTGAAGCATGAGGCAGCAATGTGGCCTTGTGGCCAAGAAGGCCAAGGGTGTGCTGGGGTGCCTTAGGCAGAGTGTTGCCAGCAGGTGGAGGGAGGTGATCCTGCCCCTCTCCTCAGCCCTGGGGAGGCCTCACCTGGAGTACTGTGTCCAATTGTGGGATCCCCAGTACAAGAGAGACATGGCACTCCTGGAGAGAGTCCAGCGGAGGGCTACCAAGATGATTAGAGGGCTGGAGCACCTCTCCTAGGAAGAAAGACTGCAAGAGCTGGGCCTGTTCAGCCTGGAGAAGAGAAGACTGAGAGGGGATCTCATCAACGTGTACAAGTATCTGAAGGGGGAGTGTCAAGAGGATGAGGCCAGCCTCTTCTCCGTGGTGCCCAGCAACAGGACAAGAGGCAACGGGCAGAAACTGAACCACAGGAAGTTCCATCTGAACCTGAGGAAAAACTTCTTGACTGTGAGGGTGACAGAGCATTGGAACAGGTTGCCCAGAGAGGGAGTGGAGTCTCCTTCGCTGGAGATATTCAAAACCCGTCTGGATGTGATCCTGGGCAATCTGCTCTAGAGGACCCTGCTTGAGCAGGGAGGTTGGACTAGATGATCTCCAGAGGTCCCTTCCAACCTAAACGATTCTGTGATTCTGTGAGGCTTTGGAACTCCAAGTGTTCAGCTTGGAACTACCCCTTCAGTAATGACTTCCCCACCTGAGCATCACTACTGGGATGGAAGGAGATTTTTCACCTTCACCTCCATGCATTCCTAAATTGTTCTGAAAAACACTGTGTGTTGCCCCAGAAAGCTGGCCTACCACTTATGGATTGAGGTAAAGGGCATATGTCAGTGCTCCCATCTTGAGGTAATCCTTGTGCAGTCAAGAAGGGGTGCTTTCTTCCATATGTGCTTTCTTCCCTGTGCTGCTCACTTAGAACACTCTTACAGAGCTCCTCATAACTGCTCTGTGCAATGCCACCTTCCCTTGAGACCTGGTCCCCAGGCTCACTTGGCTGTCTTTGTACTCTTACGCCTTTTTCTACTCCCAATCCAGGATCGAGGGTGCCATAGTCAAATTACAATGTTACATTCACCTTCCTCACCCAGCTCAGCCTCACTGGCCTGATATCAAATACAGCCAGTGCTCATGATTTCTATAAAAGCATTATATTGTTGTATCTCTCACTTATTAGGGATATCTTCATTTGTTTCCATAGAAATGTAACGCTAACTCAGTGGTTCTGCTGTAAAACTCTTGAAGGTGTCTTGATTTTTAATCTCAGTTGAAGCCAAACCCATTTTCCAGTGTAATGTGTCATCTTTTGATAGCACATTAAGGTCCAAGATCCCGTTGGTTATCTATTATCTGTCTATCTATCCAGCTCCCTGTTTTTGGCAGGCCTTTAATGATGGGTAAGAGTCAGACACCTAACCTCCTCCCTGCTTAAGACAGTTGTATTTCACAGATTGAGGAGGCCTCAGCTGGATGTTTTCCAGCTGAGAGTAAAAACTTCCATGCCTCATACTGTCAACAAATTAGCATTTCATAGCCACTTTGGACAAGGGTGAGCAACAACACAACACAGAACAGAAACATCTCAAGACAGTTTGGGAATATACTGCTGGGAGGACCCATGCTCCTAATATTGTCATATAAGATTTCAGGAGTCTTAAGTTTTGCTCTGCAGAATCACGAAGACAGATTCAAAAGCATTGTGTTCTCTGATAAGACAGACAGCTTGTCTGCTGGACAGGTCTGCAATGACCTACAGCAGCTCTCAATGACTTCCCATTCTGCTAATTCCTTAACATCCTATTTTAGACTCTCACTGAGGGAAGAGGTGGAAGTTTAAACAAAGTGTCTCCAAAGAAAATGCCCTTTCCTCCCTTGTCACCAAACAACACATCTCAAAGATGAACCAAAGTCCAGATAACTTCTTTTCAGAGCCTGAAGGAGCAGACATCACTGCCAAAATGCAAGGCCAGAGCTTCCTGCAAAGCAGGACAAGAGACAGAGAGTCTTCCCGTCTTTGAAGCAGCCTTTCTAACTGCAGGCATATACATGTGCTGACAGCCACCATGAGTCTGCTTATTGATGCAGTTGAGGTAATGAGGTGTTTTGGAGAGGCTCTCAGGGCAAGAGACTGGGAAGGGTCAGAATGCAGAAATGCATGCCTCCTGTTATTCTGCTGTACCTCATTCTGGGCTAGGCATAAATACCCAACAGCTTCACTGACTCCAGATGGCCTTTAAAAAAACTCTTTGTGGGGCTTGAAACATTGCCTTTCTTGTAAGGTTCAAGAAGCCAATGGGAAAGGAACAGGATGGATATATCAGTAGCATAAATCTGTGGTTATAACTGAGCTCTGTGCTAGCTAGCTGTCTGCATACTACGCTAAGCACACAGTGACAGGTTTTGCTCCTTCTTTCACTCTGCAGTTAGGATTCCCCTCACCAGCACTGGATTCTGGGTTCAGCATGCTATTGAAGGATGGGAGAAGAATCAGAAAACTATCAGGTGAAGAATTTAGAGGAGTAGGATCTTGATACATCGTGCTGAAAGCAGAGTTGGAGGTAACTATCATCAGGAAATATGAATGCCCATTCTAGGCTGTGGTAAATAAAGTCACCCTATAGGGATGCAGTTTGCTGCTGCCTTTAACTGCCAGTCTGCCCTTTCCTTCTGTTACCCCTCAGCTCTGGGCTCCAACAGTCTGGCCTCCTTTCTGGTGACAGGACACCTCACAGGATCCCTGCACCCTGAAGGCACAGGGCCCACCTGGCATTAGGGCAATGGATGGTTCCCATAGCATTATCAGGCAATGGCACGTGGGAACATCTTTGCAGTGCCTTCTAGCAGGAACTGGGCTCCTGAACAGGAGCTAAGGTCCTAAATGCAAAGGCTCCAGTGTTTACAGACCTGCTTCTCACTGGTCTTGTTCTCTCCTCAAGCAGTAGCCTAGACAAACAGGTGTTGTACTAAACACGGACAGAACAATACTGCTCAAGAGCCTGGCTGCAGACGTAAAGGGATTGTCTGTGCCAAATAAGGTTTCTGTACCTGTAAGCACTCTCAGTTGCAGCGCTGATATCGTTGGAAGTATATCCTGAGTTTCTGACTTTCCTTAAGCCCGCATCCCCTGATATGTAACAGCTTTCTCTTCTTTAGGTAAAGGAACTTTCTAGTGCTGAGGGGGAGATAGAAAGCCAGGAGAAACACAATCCCTGAATGCTTCAGGGAGTGGCAAAAAGGAAGGACTAATACCATGACAGGACAAATTGTGTATGCTCAAACTGCAACAGGGTAGAGCTTGGTTAGACATGAGAAAACACTTTCTAGTGGTAAGAATACTGACACCCAAATTCTGCATTTCTGAAAATGAAGGATCTCCATTAGAGCAGACAGGAAGCAAAGGTTAGACAAAAACTCTCAGGAATGCTTTAGAAAGAACCAGTTCTGCCTTGAGCAGCTATAGTGTAGATCCACTTTTGATAGGTCCTGTTACCCTTATAAACTACATGACAGCCATCCCATCCATTATCTTAAGTTTCTGTGATACCCTGCATCATGAACTTTGACAAAATAGGGTAGATAGCACTGCAGTTGTTACTTGTTTATCACTCATCCATAAAAACTACTCCTTGCATATCATAATGCCTCAGAAATAAGTGGGCTCTATTCTTCTTATTGCTGATGTAGTGTATAACACAGGTACTGCAAGGCCTTTATGCAGAAACCAAGCAGAATATTTTGAGGAAAAACATCAGGCAGATGTGGCAAAATTCACAGTGGTACTGCAGCACAATGCAGATCAGTCCAGGGTCTGATGAACTTGCAGAAAGATACTTCATCTCGCGCACTAGGACAATAGGGCATCGTTTTGGATCAGCACTGAGCTGGCTGGAACCTCTGCTGGGAGTTTTATAAGGAAATAAGAGAAAAAAGAATCCTAAGCAAGAGCAAGGATTTGTGAAAGTGTTAGTTATGAGCAACAAAAACAAGGCTGCATGAATCCCCTTCTACAAATCAAGGCAACTAATGCATTAGATGCTCATCCTGACAATGCTGCTGGTAGCTTCAGCCAAAAAGCCGCTAATTGCAAGCCTGCTGTAGTTCCTGGAACAGTGTGCTCATCCACTGCAGGAGCAGGAACCACAGCTAGCACTCATTTCCCCACTGGAAGGCATTTGCATTTTTTAAAGCTTTACAGGGCACCAGCCTGAAGGTGAAGTCAAAGGAGCAACATTGACAACAGTAGGATATTTTTCGCATGCGTACAAGCAAGAGTATCTGTAGCCTTGGAGTGTTATTATTTTGATGGAGATTGATAATCACTAGCGATGAGCATCTCCTTTCTCTGATCGCTTTCCTAGGCACAATGATCTACCACTTCACTCCCAGAAGTGTCACAGGAGTAAAACATCACATTTTATGGAAAGCATTGGGTCTGTGTTCTTGCAGACACAGTCCTTGGATTTCAGTGGTGTTGAGGCCTCTGCAAAGCCCCATGGCAAACTGGAGGCACCAACTCTATCTCATTATTAGGCAACAGCCTGTAACCCATTGCACTTGATGGCTACTTAAAGCTGTGTTTTGCTATTATGACAGCTTTCAAGTGGATTCATGGCACCATGGAAGGACCCTGCACACTCCCAGTTTTTTCCTCTGTTGGCATCTCCACATAGCCTCTCCTGCACAGCCCCCCCCCCCCCACACACTCTAGGTTCACCTCCCTGCCATCTGCCACCCCAATTCTGATCCTAAACTGTGTCAATTGGGTGTTTTCCTCATTACCTTGCAAAACAAAACCAATTTATAATCTCAAAAGGAAAGGTGCAAGGCACTTGGAAAATATAAAATTTCACTTGAGGGAAGTCTGTGCTGGGTTTTTTTTTTAGGGTTATGGGTGTGTTTCTCTCTGGAGTGGTTGGCTTAAGAGATGTAGCATCTTAGCAGCTATCAAGCTTTTCTGTATATACATACCACCAGACTAGCCTCAGCAATAATGCTCTGATGCAGCCCCACCTTGTGGTACTGTGTGACTACAGATGTCTGATTTGCACTGCCAACATCAAGCCAGCTGCTTTCAAGCTTTCCCTCACAGAGCTTCCTTCACCCCTCGTCCCTCCAGTGTGGTCCTCTGGGGCACAGCGTGTCCTGCTCAAGCCAATTGTCAGAGAGCATCCTGGCCATGAGGTAGAGAGTAGAGGAGCCCAGCTAGTCTGCCCACCTGCTTTAGACCCTCACAAAACCGCCCCTGCCCAGGCACTTTTCCTGTGCAAGATTTTGCTCTTGATGATGCCTCACAGCTCCTTTCCAGGAGACAAACTGTTAATATGGTTTCTGCTGAGCTTTCCAGAAGCAGCTTGAGATTCTCTAATCTTCTTCGTCTTTCCCAATCCCATAGCATGTGCTGTGAAAAGGAACAGGTCATAGGAAGAGCTTTCTTTGGCCAGTATTCACTTTCCTCCCTTGCTGTTCCCCAGTTCTTGTCCCAAACAGCTTTGTAATGCTGCCTGTCTATTGAGAGAGGATGGGAGAGTGGCAAGCTGGAGAGGTGCACAGGCCCCTCTTGAGATGGGGACTGCACTTGCCCCAGACACCAGGACAACCCAGTGATGCCATGGCCATAGCTGCAACTGATCTCCTTGCCATCCCTAACCTCAGATCCCAGCTGATTTGGTGGGGAACTTGGTGGTGCTGGACATGACTGGGATCCCTTCCCCTTCACATCTCTTTCCTCTCAGGGTGTCCGTACTTGCCCCAGGAAAACTGCTTCTTACATGCCTTCCCCTGGGATCCACAGACCTAACACATAGGACATATCTGCTCTGATTCTCAGTCAAGGAAAGTGGCAAGGGAAGGGGAAAGGAGCCCATGGCATGTATGTGGCACAGGATAGGGGTAGGGTTTGGAGCATAACTTTCACAGGCACTAGCAATTTTAGTATCCCACATACTTTGGAGAGGGATACTTCCATTCATATATCACTACTACATTCCAACCACCCCTTGCCCTGTTGGGGCAACAAAAACTGATTGTGGTCTTACACTCACCTGGCTCTCTTCCAGATCTTTTACCTGGCCTCAGAAAGAGCAATCAGAATCCCCTTTGCAGGATGTATATGACCAAGCATGAATCCTAAATAATGGGATCTCATTTAAATATGATGAACTGCTTCTCTGTAAATACGGCAAAGTAGAGGAAGCATGCACCAAGTCTGGCAAATGAACCATATAGTACATGAAACAAAAATGACACACAATCTCTAGCAAGCAATTAAACCTAAAACAGCAACCTTAACTGTATTATAGCAAACTGGAAGTCTTTGAGTACAATACACTACAAGTCAGCAGAGAAGGTTACTGAATGAAGAGCTTTGAGTCTAACTGAAGAACATGGGCAGCAGGTATAGGACCATACACCAGTTTCACAGGAAATATTCACTTCAGTCTGAATTTTGCACTCTTGTCAGAATATCCAAAAATCTGTTTGCTAGGAAAAATGATTGAATTTGTCATTTGGTAATTTTTTTATTATTTTATTGATAAGAGGAAGCTTTTACTGCAAGGGTCTCAGAAAGAAAAAAAATACTGCTGTATCTTGTTGCTTAGGTCAGAGCCTGATTTCACACCCTGAAGCTACAGTTCCCTTCAGCCAAGCCCCATAATGCACCTTCAGATCTAGAAGTGCCAGCCTAAATGTCTTTTAGATCTTATTCCAACCTAGAATACCTCAGCAAGTAGATGGCAGAAAACAGGTCACCCACATTCCCCAGACAGCTGCTGATTCACCATGCTCTTCAGTGATTTTAAGGCAATTTCATGTACTTCCATTCAAGTTCTGTACTTCTTCCTCCATCACCCTACTAGGCTGGGGCATTCCATGGTCTCCTTTGAAGAACATAAAAACAGGCTGGCAGTGTCAGCCAGCAGTTTAAAATATGTTATTCTAACAGCAGAGGACAAGCCACTATCCTGGCCACCTTTACTACATTTATTTAAGGAATCTTATTTTGTGGTTTTAAAGGGGTGTCTATTTCTAATCACCAAAAAGCAGTGGATTTATGTTGCCTACACATGCATCAGTTTCATTCAGAGGCTCCTGGCACCAAAGGGGTGGAGGATGTGAATAAATAGGATACCAGAAACTCAGGGTAAAAAGGGCCATGGAGTGCAGCTACCTCGCTTACGCATGGATACCTTGCCTGGTCATGGTGGCTGCAGTCACAGATGAATTCATGAAGTCATTGTTGCCTCAAGAAGGAGGACAGCATGACCCCCCACAAGGGCATCTTAGCATTAGGCCTATTCTGGTAGAGATTTCACCCTCCTTGACCTTATTTTCTCTCATACAACCAACCCAACAAAGCTACAGCAGTCTGCCTCTCCCTGCAACAAGTCCATACCAGAGGTGGAAGAAGGCAGAGGTCTGCTGTGCTTTGGGGCAGATATTCAGTATGGCCCTGCTAGTGAGGCCAGGAACACATTTTTCTAGGAGTCACATCAAGGACTGAAATAGGGTACTAGCAGAGTCTGCTTTCTAGCAGAGCCCCTTAGCCCTGCTAACCGCAGCCCTCCAGCCTCTCTCCACTGTGGTATCCCATGCATGAGCTGTGAGTGTGCCTGGCAGAGGAAGAAAGTAGGAAAAAAGCCGCCAGCACTTCACCACAGATACTCAAGGCCTGGGCCTAAGGCCAGGGAATGCACATCCATCCCTTTATGGTAGCCAAGGCAAAATGCTGGTGCAAAAATAGTGCCTTTGCGAATCCTTACTATTTCTGAGGCTCTTTTCCTAACCGTCTTTGGTGGAGGGGTGACGTAAGCCTTTCTGTAATGTAAGTCTTCATGAGACATCTACAAACTGAGGTAACAAGCTGCACAAAGCACTTGATGGCATATCTGGCTGGAACAGTTCCTATCTTACACTTGGACAAAAGCTCACACCAGTTGACATTATTCCTAAAGCCCCAACTCCAGATATTATAAAAAGATTGGATGATCTTTTAAAAGCCACATTTCTAGTCTGTGGTTAGGAGAGAAACATTTGAAGACTTGATCCAGAAAAGCTCAACACTCACCAGTCTCATAAGTAGGATACGAAGAAAAGCTCAACATTACCTCTCCTGTGCCATATTTATGTGATGGAATATGGAAACCTTGGTAACAGAGTTATTTTCAATTACTACTATTATTGCACGTATTTGTTCTTGACATTTATGTGGCCTGTATAACCACAGCGGCTGAGAGTGTCTTGTGTCTACTGTACTTCTTATCATAGCACCCTAGCGGAAGAGGAAAAAGAGAAGGGCTGGTGACCTCAACTGGAAGGTGAATTTGAGATGCACAAAAAACAAAGCTTGGATGTTTTTACCAAGCTTTAGCTCAGATACCTGAAAATCATTAAAGTCAAGCATCCCTTAGCCTGGGAATCATCTTCCCTCCCTCAGTCATCTCCAGGCAGGTGACTAGAAATGACAGAGAGTGTTTCAGCTCATCTCAAAAGAGCTGCCTAGGGTGGCTGGGTTGAGTGGCTCTCCAGATAGGCAGGTCCTGGCCTTCAGCGGTGCCAGACAGCCCAGAGGTTGACAGCTAAGGGTTGATGCCAGACTTCTAGAGGCCAAAAGTGAGGCACCTGGTCAGCCCACAACCAAATTCAAAGCTGGGTTTCCCACAGATCATTAGCTGCAATGAGCCTGTCAGATACCACTTTCAGGAAGAACTAAGTGCCTAAATAATGCAGAAGATCTTGCCCTCAGAACAAAAGACAGTTTGAAAAAACACACAGCTTTTCTCTTACTACATGATTACCTGCAGAGACCAAAAGGATAATGGGCCTGCAGCCCTTACACGTGTATACACACACCCATACACCTTTCCTCCTGCTGACCCCAGCCCCATCTCTCACATGATACTGATACCCCTTCTGCTCCCCAAGCAGCACCACCATCCTCCAGTGCCCAGCACACACACAGGCCTAGTCTGGGGACACTGTGGTGGGGTCCTGCAGATGGAGAGAGGGACAGACTCAGGCTGGTGACTGATTCGTGCCTCCCCCACAGCTATTATGCTGTGGAAAGACCTCCTTTTCTGGGACCAGAGAACTGGAGCTCACAGTGCTGCCAGGCTGGCATGTGCAGAGCACTGACCAGAGCAGCTCGCATAGAAACTTCTCTGCAGCTCCCTCCACCATCGCTCGCCCCATCTCCTTTGCTCTTCCCCGCAGGGCTGCCTCCACATGGATGACTTGATATCTTGCCTCCAAAGGCAACCGGCAGCTCATGAGATCGCATTGCATAAGCTAATGGCGGTAAGTGCTTGGATCAGCAAGGCAAACAAAGACTATTTTGTCACAGACAGCCTGCGAAAATTTAACATTACATTCCTGCCACTTGACTGTCCCATTTCATCAGGATTCTATTTCCCTCTCTGCACAGCTTTGCTCTCCAGTAGCTTGGTACTTATAATTTTGCTCCTGCTTCCCCAGGATGCAGGTAAGGCTTGTATTTTCCAGTAATGACAACAGGCAACGCAGACGTTATTTCAGTGTCACATCTCTATCTTTCCTCTCCCTCCCCAAAAATCACAAAATGGAACAGAAGCTCTCCACGCGCCTACGCATGCCCAGGGATGGTCCCTATGTGTCGTACCACGTCTGGCGGCTTCACGAGCTGCTCTGTCCCCACTACCTCCCTCCAAGCTTGCTTCCCACCACCACACATTTTTACGCTTCTCTTACTCTCCTTTCTTAGCTGGATCTTCACAGCTCTTGGTAGCCTCCTAGGTATGTTCTCATCTGGCTGATGGTCATCCGTAAGCCAGATTTGTCGCTGTTGCATTCCTTGTGGCATTGGCATTCTCTGAGCTAGCGCTTGCTCAGCACCTACAATTTTGGGTACTCTCTTTGCTCCTGCTACGCTCACACTCCATACCATATCATATGAGCGGTTCAAAAGAGCCTGAGGCACTTAATCTTAAAGTTTTCTGCATTCATTAATCAAGTCCCCCTCTAGTATGCACGGAGAACAGAAAATAGACTTTGGAGAATACATTGGGCCATCTTCCGTCACTGGATTGCGCCCAGCTTGACTAATGAAGTTTAGGCACAAGAGACCTGAGGCTTAACCCCGTCAGCTGGGTAACAATTCTGCCGGCCCCTGACTCCTCCCTGCTCCCCTAGAACCACAATGACACCTCATGCATTTACAGCCTCAGTGCAGCAACACCTGGAACAGGGAGTTAGTGCCAAGGCCTGATGTATGGGTCGTGGAACAGTGTGCTCTGTGAACAGTGGTAGAGAGTGCCATTTAGGGTTTCTAGCAGACAGCACACTAGCCAAAGACATGGCTTTGGCCATGTTGCAGGCTCCCTTTAACATCTGTTGTGCCACCAATACAAAAAGAATTCTTTAGCCCAGTAAAGCAGATATCTTTGTAAAAGTTGTACAGTTGTTACACTTAAAATCTTGCTGATGAATAAAGAGGAAGTGTACAAGCACACCTTATTTATAGGTGAAGTGAAGAATGTATTGCTAGCATAACTGAAATCTTAACAGTCCAAATCTGATTGCCATAGAAATAGACAGAATAACAATACAGTTTAAATTGCTATACACACACACTTCTTAGTCTCTCTTCCTGCTGCTACGCTTACCACTGCACTGCTTCTTTGGGTTCTAGTATTGGTAGCTTCATTCTGATAATGGTGTGGAGAAGGGTGTTACGGCAAGTCATCAGCCGTCCTTCACTGGGAGGAAAATGATGTGCATGTTGATGGTTTCTTCTCCCTCACTCTAGAATCCACTTGGGAATATTCATATATGCTCTCTAACAAGCCTTTAAAACCTTGTTTTTTCTTTTTTAGTTTGCAGATCCATGTTACATTTCTCATGTTACCATATGTGGTGGTTTTTACATATGTTTGGTTTTGTTCTCTTTGTGACTCCTAAAACCAGTTCTGTCTAGCTGCAAGTCTGCATTTCCCTAACTGATCCCTAACCGATGAGTTGTTTGTAGTTGAGGCATATCCAGTGCCAAGGCATTGCCCCATCTCTTATCATTCTATGCCTGTACTTCTCTGTGTCACTTTCCATGTCTCTGCTTCCCAAGGCCTCTGCTCTCATACCACGCCTGTGTTTCTCTATGCTACATCATTATGTTAGAGTCATAAAATCATAATATAGAGATAAACAAAAGCTAAACAAATTAGCCATAGACACCTGGTTAATCAGAAGAACTGCTGTTACAGCTAAATCAAGTGAAATAAAGCTACAGGCAGGTCAGGAAAAGTTCAGGCAGAGCAAGGCTGACAAGCCTCAGGCCTGATGTCTTGCAAACTCTGCAGAGCAACATTGGTTTTTACTAGCAATGGCAATACCTTAATACAGGGCTGCATGGTTACACAGTATAACATAAGGCCAGACAGTATACCTTTTGACCAGAAGGTCATCTCACCTTGGGTCTCATGTCAAACTATCACCAGAAGTGGATATCCACAGGAGATTTCAAGAACAAGGGAAGCTTGGAGCAATCCTTCCTCAGAAAAGTCTTCCAACCTCCAAATATCCGCAAATCAAGGCTTCCAGCAATGGTTAAATAAAATCTGCAGATCACTATCCTAAGGCTATTGGCACCGGCATTAAGTTTCTAGCGTCTATGGAGGGACAGAGGAAGGGACAAACATGCATTTTAAGGCCTAATCTTAAATCAGATGCTTACATGCTTTCCAAGAGACAGTAAAAGGAGTGTGCCACTTTGTTGTGTCAGGAAGCTCATTCAAAGAGGAGTTCTTTGGAGCTCTTCTACTGCTCTGCTTTTATACCTAGGCACTGCCAAGAACTGCATACAGTTTTCTGAATGGATCTAACCCATGTATACCTACAAAGCAGTGTGTTCCCAGCTGGCAGCAAAAGCCCAGCACAGAGGACAAGCAGACACATGTAGAGCCTACATTCGGCTGCCTCATGCAGCCAATGCAGGTGTTTGCAAAGGCAGAGTATCCAAAGTCCTGCTCTAACAAATACATGAATTTCAAGCAGGAGCATTATGCTATACATACCCCAACACCTGAATTTGACCTGAGGTTAAGGGACCATTTTTCACATACTTATTGCTCTCTCGTTCTTTAAACCAACCTCCTCCTGCCCCAACTGCTAACCCCTATTTGGATTTCTCTGTCTAGATACATGAAGCAGGAATACAGGTTTGTGCAGGTCCAGAGATGCCGAGGACCCTGTCTGCCCTGAGGCACAGAAAGAATACAACTACAACAGAGAGGAAACAGTGTTTCAAACCTAAATTTAGAAGGGATCTCCCAGGGTAACTAAAATTTTTGCATCCCTGTTCTCAGGTAAGGAACTATGAAGAAGGCAACTTTTAAGGGTTACGCAGGCAGCTCCACGAATGAGGTGGTTTGCATCCAAAACCAAAGTATCAGAAATTTCATCAACCAAAATATCAGAAATCACAACCACAGCAAGATTAATGCCCGAGATATAAAAATACAATAAGGTGTGATGGTTGTCATGGTGAATTTCCATCACACCGGGTGCTTATAGATATTTGAGAATAACGATTCAGAAGTTGAAATACAAGATGCTCTTTCAGAGGAAAGTATTTTTAAAAGCCAGCTTTCCCTATGTTATGTAAGTTTTGGGGTTGTTTTTTTTTTTCAGATTAATCCTTCTGATTTACCAAAGTGGCTTAAAAACACAGATTGAATATACCTAAAGTCCTGATCTGTAAAGAAGCAAATTCCCTCTCTATAGTCCTGCCAATAGATCTGTTTCTTGAGTCTCTGAGCTTTCAGAAAGGTAATTTGCCCTCATTCCCACACTATAAAACCCAACGGAAAGATGTCAGATATCACTAACATTCCTTGGCATGACATAAATTTTTATGCAAATTTCAGAATAATAAACATAAACAAAGAATAATAAACAATAACAAACAGCAGTTCCTTTTGAAAGGAGTACCAAGATTTATTAACTTGGGAAAGAAGGAGGGACTCCTGAGGGCAAATAACTGTTTCCTTTCAGAGAAAAGGTGGGCTGGATTCCCATATAGCGATAACTAGGCATCAACTGTAACATGGATAACTGTACTACAAGGCTGATTCCCCCGCCCTTGCCATTCATCCAGCCTTGTGTAATGATGCATTTCCTTGCAAAATTTGCAAAGCTGTTAGGTGCATACTAGACACTTTCATTGCAGATATAGTCTTCAGAGTTGCCAGGACCGTCCGAGGTGTGACTTTGCTTCCCGGCTGGCCATCCAAGGAGGACTAGAGTTCAAGTGTTATGACCTGCAAGCAACACTGCCTGTCAAGCTAGTACTTTGCATCTGAATAGCTCCTGCAAAAACAGATCATTCTCTACTGCAGTGCTCATCTGAGCAGCACGTGCCTTCTTCCAGAAAACATCCCCAGCACATGCACCCCTGCACACCCCAGGATCTGGAAGAGCTGCTATGGCAAGGATGTGTGAGTGGGAAAAGGGGGCGTTCACCTGGCCTTGCTGCTCCCCAGTAGGGTGCTGGGGACCAGGGTAGAGATGAAAGGAGAGAAGACTTCAGCCCCTGACAGTGGTATTATTCTTTTCCCGATGTCTTATTCTCTACCCATGTCTTCTCCCAGCAGAGATCTGCTCAGGGAGGTAGAACAGGTCGTTAGTATGTGTAGGAGCAGCAGTCTCCCCAGACGTTGCAAAACTGAAGTGTTCCCTCTCAAATTGCCTTGGCGCTTTTTGGCATGCTTTGGACTTGTCAGGATTCATGTAGCTAGGGAGATTTTTCAGGCTCCTCACAGGAAGGAAGGATTTGGGCCTTCCCCTTGCAAAGAAAAAGGTAAGGGAATGACCCTCCCATAGACAAATCTCTCTCACCAGAGTGACTGGCCCAGAGCCTTGCCTGTTTCACTGAGTCATCAAGTGGCATCAGGATCACATTTGCTTGAGAAGTTCTTTGCCAGGCCCAGGACTTTGCTCTGGGTATCTGGAGAAGTCAGAGGCAGGAGAGATAGAGGCTTGCCAGGGAGGTCTGAGTCACAGGAGTACAAAACTGCTGCTTCAGAGGACAGGAAGCAAAAAAGCTGTGTAATGCTTGAACAGCCTGTGGAGGACTACCCCTACAGTAGAGCAAGATCTTCTGCCTGGCACTATGGCATCTAATAGCCATGTTTCACCTGATCAAGTAAACCTACCATGAAGACCCCTTCTCCACGGTCTTGTAATTGCCCAAGGTGTTAAGGCGGAGGAGAAATCTGGTACCGCCTGACTGGGCCCATGACTGCTTCCAACTGAGCTGAGCCTGAATTATCCTAGAGGAAGAAAATTAGGACAGGATCAGGAAGCAGTGATTTTGAAATAGAAATGGGAAAAGTCAGCATCACTCCAAGAGGATAAAGGCCAAAAGGGTGGGGCCAAAGAACAAAAGGCAGAAGATAGGGCTTCTTTGAGGAATGTACAGGAAAACACCTGGGAAGTATCAGTGGGAGAGACTCACTCTGCTTCCCATGCCAAGGCATGTATGCGTAGGAAGGGGAGGGAGGACCTGGAACTATTCCTCAGAGAAAAGACTGCCTTACAAACAGCAATAATCAGGGATGAAGAAGAAGACAGAGCAGGAATTTGGCCTGCAACAGGAGAATAAACCACAGACCCCAGAGGATGAAAAGACAACCGAGAAGGGCTTATTTTAAAACTGGACTCTTTAAGGCAGCATCCAACAAATTCTGGTCCTACAAATTGGTGACCTAAGAGAGGCCAGATCTCTGAAGGAGCGCCTTTCAAGGATATAGAAATATCAGACAGAAAGAGAATTCTCAGGTCATCAAAATCAATCATGCTGTCACAGGCAAACATATCACTGAATCCCTTCCATAATCCAACAGGAGGTAAAAGTAAGTCTCAACGTCATCTCTTGCCATTTCCCTAGCCATGGGCACAGTATCTAAGGACTGGGGAACAAACTGCCACAAGACATTGCAGAGACTACAGATTAGCTTGGTTGAAGGTCTTCAACTCAACCAAAGGCTAGAGTGAAAAGTGAGCATGAGGCCACATGTCACAATCACAGCCTCAAAGGAAGCTGTCCAGCACCTTCTTTCCCTGACTCTCATCCTCAAAACTGTCTCCTCCTCTGTACTAGCAAAAACCATGTTTCCAGGCACAGGGAGATCTGGCATTGGGAGAGTGATCAGAGTATGCATCTCTTCAGCTTATAGTCACAGTCTGTGCTAGCTTCATGTATTTGTAAGATTACAGCCTGCATCTCATGATTTTATATAACATAAGAAAAGCGTGTAAGATCATGCTGACAGTCAGAAAGAAAGACAGAGCTGAGGTCTCTGTAACAGGTAAGTCAGAAAAAGGGACCAACCCTCTCTGACAAATTCAGGTGCCAATTTCAGACAACTCCTGATTCAAAGATGCAAAGATGAGGAAGCAAAAACCTAAACAAGTCCCTTATAAAAACAATAAATGTTCTCTGAACGGTAACTGAGATCTGGCCTGCAATCCAGGTGTCTCCAGTGCAGAGGTCATTCAAACATCGTCTTCAGATGGAAAGAGCACGCAAGGGATTAAGAGACAAAGTTTTTGTCAAGCTCTTTCTCTAGCTGCCTGTGCTCTCATCAATTTTCATAACTTTTCAGCTAACATGTCACCATGCAGCCACTCCAGATGAGTTAGACTTATGTCATATGAAAGTTAATTAGATCACTTTTCAATAGACTGCTTCTCAGTTTTATCAGACATTCTTTATTGGGAGAAAGAGACCTTTTGCTTTTCAGAGTTAATTTTGAACTTTGCAGTCTTCATCAGATAATTTAATTGAGCTACAGTGTCATGCTCTATCCCTTTCTTGCTGGGTATAATATCTTTAATGCAGGCAGTTTAACTGAGACAGTTCTGTCTTGCTTTCCTGTTGGCTTAGAATATCCACGACTCTGTGATTTAATTACAGCATGTTTAGCCAGGCAGGGTTTATAAAGAGAAAAAAATATCTTTAACTAGACTAGCTGATAGCTCAGGATAAAATATGGAAATTTTGAGGAGCAGAAGCCCTTCTTTCCTTTTGGGTAGTCATTCAGAGAGACAGACAGACAGAGAGGAAAGGGGGGAAACAGAGCAAAACCAGAGAGCAAAGAGAGAATTGGAGAGAGGAGAGAGGGAGGGCAGAGAGAAAGACAGAGACAGAAAGGAGAGAAAAGCCAGAAAGAGAGGAGATAGAGGCAGAGGAAAGAGAGGTGAAAGACAGGCAAGAGGGATAGCCAGAAAATAAATCTGTAACCAGTAAAGGCACCAGTGTTCCCTTTCTATCAAGTAATGGTCTATCCAGAATTTGCCCACATTTTATCATAAAAATCTGAGTTTACCTGTTATTCAAATTATTTCCCTATATACCAGCATTCTTCTACAATAGGCTTCGCACAACCCTACAAAATACCGATCTTGTTCTCCGTAACTATTTCTGTGGAGCCTCCCAACTGAGATTAAGGAGTTTGATTTTTACTCTTACAATTCAGGAACTATTTTTAGTGCCCTTCTGTTTTCAGAAGTTAATCAAATCATCTGAAATTCTCACAAACTCTGTTAATTATTTCAGTCACCCAAGGAAGAAACTGAAACGCTCCTATGGGGCCTACAGAACTGATCAACATGGGTTGTGGAAATCTACAGTGAATCAAGAAAATTTCCCAAGGGCTTCCCCAGAAAATGAGGATTTCATTGTCTTTCACAGACAGTTCATGAATTGATGGGGGTATAGTATGATTTTTTTTATATGAAGTATTCACTGTAAATCATTGTTTATTCATATATGGAAGACATAAGTCTGTCAGGGAGAACCAAAAGATAATTGTTTAAGAGCTTTAGAAGGAATATCAGCACCCTCTACGGAACTCAGTAAATAATTCAGAATAAATATTAGAGATGATGAATTTTATATCTTTTTCTGTTTGCAAACTGTCTGTCTGCAAATTCTGCCCATCTAACCCAATATCGGAGAGAGTTTTTTAGGCCTGGAAAATTTCGGGTTTTTTATTCCTCTTTCCTCAGAAAACAGAAGTATTATTTTTTCAAAAAAAATACTGTCATGATGCTTTTCAGAAATATTTCAACAAAACATACCAAGAAAAAAACCCAAGGAAAAAAAATTCATGCTTTTCCTAACTGTTTCACATCTCAAAAAAAAGGGAAAGAGTGAGCACGTACATATGGAAACACACAAACTAGTATAGGATTTGCCCATCAGATAGCTCATGAGGAAAAAGACTACGCTTTTCAAATTAACATTGTATTCCAAAAGTAATATCCTTGACCTCGGTGAGGCCTTTCACAGAGATAGTTTCGGCTTCGGTAAACTTTTCTAATCAAGAGACCAAGTAAGCTTATGCACCAGTTCCACTGAAACCCACTGAGCATTAGCACACGCTTCAGTGCATTTATTAACTCTGGATGTACAGAAATCTCAGCGCAAGAAAGGGAAGCAGAAAGTCCCTCTGCAGCATTTATATGACTAATCCTTGGGGACTTTGCACCGTGAGGGTAGCACAGGCAGCAGGAGCAAGCGGCAGCAAGGGCACTTACCAGCCAAGGGAATCCAAGTTGGGAGGTTTCTGGGCAGGCACGTAGTCTCATGAGAGGGAACCCACCGGGGCTGGGACGTGGGAGCCTTGCCCAGAGCAGCCACACGCTGGGCACAGCTGCCATTCGCTCTGTAGGTGCTCCTCAGGGAGCCAAGTGGCCTGGAGTGCTGCAAGCAGAGAAGCAAACAGGGGCTGAAAACCAGGTGCTGTTTGCTGTTTGCATCTGGTGCTCACGGTTTGCCCAGAAGTTCCCAACTCTCTTTTCAGTTCTGCTGGGAGCTTCTTCTGGCATCCTGGGATTTGTACTGCCATGGAGAAAGGCTGATTGCTGCCCAGGGAGAGTCAGGCTCGCACAGAGCAGCAGATAGGGACACTGAAGTGGCATCAGGTAGCACAGCAGGGTCCCAGAGGGGCCCAGCATTGCTGCTCAAGACTTTGCAACAGTGGCCTCAGCACGCAGCAGCATACGCTCTCCTATACCGACTAGTGCTAATGCCTTTGCCACACTGGAGGATGTGCCAGAGGGACAAAAACAGAGCCTAGAGGGAGGATGTCACTGCTCAGGTGTGGGGCTGCAGAGAATGCCTGGTGCCTCTCATAGCCTGAGTGCAGAGGTGACCTTTTCTGAAAGAGGGGTGCTGTGGTCAAGGTGTTAAGTCACCAGGTGAAGGAGCTGCAGGAAGAGGTGAGCAGGCTGTGCGCCATTAGGGAGGATGACGAAAAGGCTGACAGTGCCCTTGTGGAAAATGTACAAAGATAAGATCCCAAGCCACAAGGCAAGGAAGATGGGACAGCTGGAGAATGTGGTCAGACATGTAGTGGAGAATGGCTATCAAGAGGGGGAAGGCAGGAAGCTTGTGACTTTCTCCAGTAGCAGGTGAAAAGCTTCTGCTCCACCTGAAGACCTGCAGCTTCAAAGCCGAGACAGTGCCCCAGACACTTGTGAGGACAAACAAGATTGTCAGCAAATCAATCAGGGTCAGCTGAACCTAAACCTAGCTTCTGCATGAAGGGGAGAAGGTGAATAATAATTACCAGAGAGTCCCTCTGTGGGCAATAGAGGCCTCCTGTAGGCAGCGGAGCCCAATCTGCTGTCCTAGGAGGTTTGTTGCTTGCCAGTGGCCAGGATCCAAGATGTTGCAGAAAAACTGCCGAGGTTTGTCTGCTGTTGGACTACGCTTACTGCTCTTCCACACAGGCACTGATGATACTGCCATGGGTAACCTGGAGCATTTCAAGAGTGATTACAGTGCTCTGGGGGCAGATGTGAAGGGGATGGGGCCCAGGTGGTGTCTCCTTGACCCTGCCAGTGAGGGGGAAAGGCTCAAGCAGAAGTAGATTCATCCAGTGGGTCAACATCTGGCTGTGTGACTAGTGTTGCTGTTAGGGTGCTGAAATGCAGGGATACAAGCTCTTCAAGAAAGACGGGATGCAAAGGTGAGGAGAAGGAATTTGCTGAATGTAAAGGAATCACTTGAATGCATACTGCTTTGAACTGATGACAAACCAGTAGAGAGCTTGAGGGTAAGGATCAGAGGATAAACCAGCATAGGTGAGGTTGTAGCAGGTATCTGCCACATACCACCTGATCAGGAAGAGGAGAGAGATGAAGCTTTATTTAGGTAGCGGGAGAAAACCTCACAGTTGCAGGTCTTGGTACTTATGGGCAATCTTAATCATCCCAATATGTGCTGGAAGAGCAATACAGCTGGGGAAAGCAAACCAGGAGATTACTTAAATGTACTGAAGGCAATTTCTGATGACGGTGATCAATAAGCTGACTAGCAAAGATGTTCTGCTGGACCTGCTGCTCCCAAACAAGGAAGAACTGTGGACATACACAGCTCCATGGGACCAGATGGAATGCATCCAATGGCATGTAGATGTCATTGCAAGGCTGCTCTCTATCACCTCTGAAAGGTCATAGCAATTGGGGGAGGTCCCTGATGCCTGGAAAAAGGCAAGCATCACACCTGTCTTCAAAAAGGGCAAGAAGGAGGATCCAGGTAACTTCAGGCCAGTCATCCTCATCTCACTCCCTGGAAAAGGTACAGAGTAAATCCTGCTAGAAGCCAGTTCTGAACACCTGAAGGGTAAGAAGGTGGTTAGAAGCAGCCAACATAACTTTATTAAGGGCAATTCATGCCTGACCAACTTCATTGCTTTCTATGATGAGATGACAGGCACTGTGGACAAGGGGAGGGTGGTGGGATTCGCATACCTTGACTTTAGCAAGTTTTTAGCACTGTGTCTCACAGTCTCTGGTAGTCTCCTTATCATCACATTGATGAGATATGATCTGGATATGTGTACAACAAGGTGAGTGGGAAATTGGCTGGACTGCCAGGCTCAAAGAGTTGTGATGAGGGGTGATGGCAGTCAATAACTTGTGGTGACTCTCAGGAATCAATACTTGAACCAAAACTGTTTAATGTCTTCACTTACAGTCCAGATGACAGGATAGAGTGCACTCTCTGAAAGTTTGTGGCCAATACCAAATTGGAGGGAGCAGCTGATACACTGCAGGGCTGGGCTGCTATTCAGAGGGACCTGGAAAGGCTAGAGAAATGACAGGAACCTCCTTAAGTTCAACAAAGCAAATGTAAAGTCTTGTTTCTGGGAAGGAATAACTCATGTAACGGTAGAGGCTGAGGCCAATTGTCTAGGTAGCTGATCTGTGGAAAAGGATTTGAGGGGCCTCATAGAAAGTAAGATGAGCATGAGTCAGCAGAGTGCCCTTGAGGCAGGAGGCCCAGCTGCATCCTGGGTTGTGTTAGTAAGAATATAGCCTGCAGGTCCAGGGAAGTGATCTCTCCTCTCTATTCAGCATTTATGAGACCACATCTGGAGCACTGTCTCCAGTTCTGGGCTCCCTCGTACAAGAAAGATATTGACATCCCGCAATGGGTCCAGCAGAGGCCACTGAGATGGTCAGGGAGCTGGAGCACAAGACAAATGAGGAGAGGCTGAGGGAACTGGTCTGTTCAGCTACAAGAGAGAAGGCAGAGGGAAGATCTTATTGCTGTCTATAGCTACTTGATTAGAGGATACAGAGGAGATGAAGCCAGACTTTTCTCAGAGGTGCATGGTGATAGGACAAGCGGCAATGGACCTAAGCTGGAATGTGGAAAATTCTAATTACATGTTAGGAAAAAAAAAATTCCAAGAAAGGTGGTCAAATACTAGAGAAAGCTGCCCAAATAGATTGCAGGATCTCCATCTTTGGAGGTATTCAAAGGCCCCGAACAACCTGATCTGACTAGAGCTGCTTTGAGCAAGGGGTGGAATGGATGACCTCTGGAGTTCCCTCCCAACCTAAGCTATTCTAAGACTCCATGACTGTATTGAACGCTAGAACAGAAGCTGATCAGTCTCACAGCTAATATCTGAGCTGACCTAGCTCACTTCATGCTGCTGAAACAAACCATTTTGACTAGCCCCATACTGGTATTTAGGATCAGTCCCAGTTAGCCCAGCCCTTTGGAGACACCCTTCAGTGTCCTCACCAAAACTGCAGTAAGGCTTTGAGATAGCATGCTCATCCTTTGCACACCAGCATAAATTCGTTACACAGAGAAAGGAAAGAAGCAGGGCTAAGGACTGAGAGGGGGCCAGATCTACAACATCCAAAGCGTCAGGCTGCCAAGGCTGTTTAGGGTGAGCTGGGCTGTTGGTAAGTCTTTAGGTAATCAGCTTTAAAAAGTAACTTTTTATTTCATATGCATGCTTCAGGCACGTTGATGAGGCTTCATTTTTCAGAAAACGGCGTCCTTTCAGCCTAACTTTGGCTATACTGAAAGGCTACAAGCCACAATGATGACCGTGTCATAACCAGCCAACAATATCACCACAAGGCCAACGTGTGGTCACAACTCAGCAGAGCTGAATTTATAAACAACATAAGAATGCCTTTTGGTAACATGCGATGCAGGGTAAAACTCCAGCTTCATTGCCAATTTAGTGAAGATCAAATCTAATAAACAAAGCCTGAGAAGACTATAGCTCATAAAAATGGCTAATGCAA
Organism: Struthio camelus; assembly: GCF_040807025.1. Classification (NCBI taxonomy): domain Eukaryota; kingdom Metazoa; phylum Chordata; class Aves; order Struthioniformes; family Struthionidae; genus Struthio; species Struthio camelus. The sequence continues at coordinate 924,334 of NC_090982.1, read as the reverse complement.
ATCTGATACGAGCAGTTAGAACTGGCCTAAATAAAATTACTTGCTAAAATTGAGTTCACATGATCAATGACCTTTCTTAGCGGCATTCATTAGCTGAATTCTGGATTGCTCCCTCTAGCCTTCCTCTTGATAGAGTTCTGCTGGAGTCAAGTGAGGTGAATGAGGTTTTGAGATACAGCCTAATTCATAAAATCACTGGATGGGAGAATATGTTGCATAAGATGGCAGTGATCCCGTTGGCTTTCTTAATGGGTTAGAGAGATACTCATTGCAGAGGAGTAGCCAGCTTTTACAGCAAAAGAAACTGTCTAGCTACCCTGAGCACATCACAACTAGTGCAGCTATGGGTTAGGCAGCTCTCAACATTTCTAGGGAATATGATAGGGAGCTTTTTTTTCCATTTAGAAAGCCGTCTCCATGGAGTTCCTATGGGTCTTGTAAGAGCAAAGCCCTAGTGATCCTGTTAAGTGGCCTAAAGCGTGTGTCTTCTGGCAGGCATTTGGCAATTATTTGCCATCTGGTTTCTTTTCAAAGCCTGTAGTTTTCTCTCTCTCTGGTGGGGAAGTGTCTAGCTTGCAGCACAGCAGGGAAGCATGTGAAAGCCCAGCAGACCATGCCTACCTGGAGGAGAGGAGAGAATTGCTCCAGGAAGGGCTCTTTGCAGAAAGCATGCTCCAAAGACTCACCCCTTTCTGCTCATCTGCCTGTTGTTCATTGCACTAAAGACCTACCTGATGATGACTCTGTGGCTCTACGGCAAAAGCACACATAACAAAAATTATTTTCCTGATGAGTCAAGTAAAAACATGAATAAAGGAGCAAGTTTGCATCTTGTTTCTGCACACAAACATGGGGAAAGCATACTAAATGTTGCAAGTGCAGCCTATGCTGCTTATTTTAGCATTTATAAAATCATGACCACTTCATCTTGAGCTCATAGCACGAGTGCAGAACAAATAGCAAAAACTTGATCCCAGCCCCAAAGAATTTAACATTCAAATACGAGATAGCAGACACCCTGGGGGAAGCAACGAGACTATTTCAGTGAGTCTGCATCACCAGCTGCGGTCTTAGCACACCACCAGCTTCATCGTTGCCAAGTGTATTAGTTCTGACTTCCTTCTATACCTGAGGAAGCTCCTGTGTAAGGATGACTAACAACAGCTGCAGATTAGCGAGGCTGCATGAGGAGAATCTGCCAGCATCGGACGTAGGACTTTTTAGAAAGTCCTTGCTGCTTACACAGAATTCACAGCTTTCTCAGAAGGAAAACGGACAAAACTTACAGAAAATTTGGCTCACTGTGGCCAAGTATTTCTCTGCTATTGCAAGGAAAAACTGGCCTGTGTACAACACCATAGTCCAGCCCCTGTCTTCTTCAAGGTTTGCAGAGACGTTCTGGGCAGCTTCAGGGTACGCTGTTACAAATCACCATCATTTCACTCTGCGATACTTACTAGGCATTTTAAATTGGGTTTAGCTAATTTAGGGGAGCCATTTACTTTGCACGCACCCTGTTCCTAAGATCCGATCTTACATCTCCCAGAGATTCTTTATTTGTATGTAATGCAATGAATACAGTTGTTGACTCCTCAGTGCTCAAGAGATCCAGGAAATTTGTTGCTCAGGCTTTGTCTTGGATGGCTAAGAGGGGTGTGAAGGAGCTGAATGACGCTGTTTACTGTTGGGTGGCTGGCCTTGTAGGTGTCATGTTACTATACCCTGGATTTAATGCCTCAGCAAATGTGCCAAGGGAAAGGTGGAGGGGGGAGCTCTTCTGGATGGGGGGGGGGGGGTCTGTGAATTTATTTATTGGCCACTAGATGTCACTGCTACTCCACAGAGCTGACTACCAGCACACTAATGAGGGAAGATAACTTAAGCATAAGTTTAGAGAGCGAGAGCTGGGCCCCAAGGGTGAGCAGAGAGGTCTGCACGCTTGTTATCAGTGACAGAGCCAACAGGCACCAGGAAGCTCAGGCACTCTTGCACCAGTGCAAGACAGATATCTCTTTCAAAAGGACTGTGATGGCTTGATGAGTGGTGAGGGTGATCTGGAGAGAGATAGGCTCTGGAAGAAAGGGTGTTCCTTAGGAGGTAGCAAGGGGCTAAGAGGATTCCCAGGGAGCACCAGAGCTGAAGCTGGAATGAATGTCAAGCTTAGTTAGGAGAGCCGGGAGTTCAGTGGGGCCATCAGTAGAAGAGCTGGCTCTCTGCTGTGGAAAGAAGGGCATCCCTGGAGAGACACACAGTTCAGAGGACTGTAGCCTTGCTGCTAGCATTAGCAAGAGCGGTGTATGTGCTTGCATTTCCCATGACAGCAAAAGTACAAGCCAGTGGTCAGTCCAGGCTGTTGACAGATTGCAGCCATGCTATTGCTCAGGGTTGCCAGTGAGAAGCAGCCTGGGCCTCCTCAGTCCTCAGTCCCAGCTCTAGCCCCTGGACCAGCCAGTCCGTGCCATGGCAGAAACAGTCCAACTTTTGGCCTAGGGTCTCTTCAGAGCATCTTGCCATTTCAAATGACTGCTGCTGAAGTCCTCACGGTACACTTCCTGGCATTGTCACTCCTCATTGCTTGCCCACTGTTTGCCATCTCCCTTTGATATGTTCTTGCCCAGTCATAATGCATCCTCCTCCCATGAAAAGCTGGCTTGTTCCAGAAAACATGATAGCAGGGGTGCCCGGCACCCTGTCATGTGCTTAACAGCTAAGGTGTTGCAACAGTCTCTCCGAGAGAACAGCACGCTGACAAATTAAATGCAACCAGACACAGAACTGCATCCTTGCAATCAAATTCTTTACTTGTGCCACGGCAAGCCTCAAAATGGGACTCAAGTAAGAGGAGGGAGTCTGGCAAGGTGATGAATGAATTCTGTCAAGCCTGAGAGGGGCTATCTGTGGGCTCTGCAGTGTGAGAAATCCAAGGTGGCTTCACTAGTATACAGCATTTTCTGGAGCAGGAAAGCCATAGAAGATCTTGGCATCAGAGATCATTATTGCACTAAAGGACAAAACATAAGAAGAACACAAAATGTATGACTGAAGTCTTTGTGGAACACACGGAGCCAAACTGTCACTCAACGACAGCCGAGTGTGTGTGTGAGCCTGCATAGTTCATTTTTAGCTAGTTTGGGTCAGCTCAGCCTTTAACTCCAGCACATCTTGGGTTTTACTTACATACAGCTTATCTCAGCATCTGTTTGCCTTCTCTGCCCAGAGTGGCTAGCTAAAATCTACAGTCCTGCAAACTATTTTCCTTAGGAAAAGAAATGAAACGGGAAGGAAGATGACTGCAAGTACTCCCATCTTAAAGCACAACAGGAGCTAAGAAACTGAGTGTTATCCTAAGTCCCTCACGTCGGCCAGCGCTTGAACCAGAATCTCTCAGCTTTTTCTTGCCTTGCCTTGCACTAGTCAAGACTCTGTATGCAGCTCAACCTTTCCCAGCATTTGCTGGCTGTACTGTGGGTGGGGATGTGTGCCTGTCCAGGGTGGATGCCCCTCTTGTTCCAGCTGTGTGACTACATCAGGGAGTGTCAGGCCTTCTGACAAGGGCGGTGACAAGAACTTTCCTGAGACTCAACCTAGCCGATACATGTTTTGCTGAGATCCATGTTGTAAGTGAAATGCAGGCCAGAGTCCATCCAGGATGACTGCCTCCCAGGGCTGGGTCTAGGGTCCGGCTCTAACCTCCTTTCAGCACCTCCACCACAGCAGGCAGCCTAGAGAAATGGGAGAGGGGCTCTTTGCCAGGCTGAGCTGTCTGCTCTCTCTCACCACTCTGCCTTGGTGCACTGCCCCTTTGCATGTCCCCAGTCTCATGTTAAGCTGAGCTCGCCTGTTCCTGTTGGCTGCAGAAGTGAGGAATGCTTGCCTGCTCCTCCCTGTGGCAAGCCAAACAAGCCGTCTCTGGGGTACAGTGTGCCAAGGGAGGGGTCCAGCTGGCAGGAACACCCTGACTCCTATTTCATCTTGGCTGTCACAATGCACGATGACATGTCTTGCAGTGTCCCATCAGCTGTTCTGCCCTGTTTGGGACTTTCTTCTCTCTGATTTACAAGCACATCTCCAGAGATTCCCACCAGCTCCCCACCCAGGCTCTGTAATCCCCATGTTGCTCAGTGCTAGTTAACACTTGGGTGGACCAGAACAACCTTTCCCAAATGCCACTAAGCTATACAGCACAACTTGGGCTGGTCTCTGCTCTCTCTTCACTCACAACAGGTCCAGCTGTGACTGCAAGCTATTGGGAAAAGGCGTTTGAGGGGTGGAAGGGAGATTTTGGTGGAAAACTTGAGCCCTACAGCAGTTTTCCCAAAGAGCTCTTGGCTGGCTGGCTCACTGACAGGTTATCAAGTGTTATTATAGCTACACCACACTGCCTGTTTGCAGGCTTTGCACACTCAATGAACAGCCAAATTTCTGAAACACATTTAGAGTACTGTGATCTTACACTGACTAAAGGTAGTGATTTACTCTTCCTTGCCATCAGCTTATGGCCATCACTGAAGAGGTGAACCTTGGGAGGAGAACCACCTGCTCTGAACCTATGTGGCTGTTCTTGCCCATGCTGCAGAAGGGATTAGCCCTTTATATTCCATAGCATCCCTCCTCCTCAAATTAGGACAAAGAAGACTTTTCCTTTCTGTTTTCTCCTCTTTTGCACTGTGAGGCGTGTCTCCTGGAGCCACAAAGAGTAGACAAGATGCTGCTCTAGAGTGTGCTGAGAGGTACTGGGACATGGCTGCTATGAATGCACACTACCTGCAAGGTGAATCCCCAGCTATCGTAAGTAAGTGCTCCATCCACCTTTCCTCTGTGGCAACAGGAGCTGAATGCCTCTGCCTGTCCACACACAGATCAGCCCAGCCATCTGCCTCTGGTGCAGGGTCCAGAAGCAGAAGAGGCTACAGCATTGTGGATCTGTAGAAATAAGCAGAAGTGGTTTGGTAAGTCTTGCCCCCACCTTAGTTTCTCAGGAGAAATCTGTTCCTATGAGGTTGGCAGGAAGGAAGGAATGAAAATCAAACAGGAAAGCCAAGATCAGTCCTGAACTTAGCCTTTGCAAAAGTGGCCAAATTCACTGCCCTTTACCAGTAAAGAAAATGTTCTGGAAAGCCTTTCCACTAAGAAGCGGGATACCAACCATGGGGGAAGTTTACTCATAGATTTGTTCTGCCTGGTCCCCTACACCAGCAGCCTTCAGCTGGCTGCCACTGGTATCATAAATCCTGTGGATTTTTAAGAAAATCTCTCAGGTCCAGTCTAGAGAATAACTCTGCTTTCTTAAAAAAGAAAAGAGAAAAGAAAAGAAAAGAAAAGAAAAGAAAAGAAAAGAAAAGAAAAGAAAAGAAAAGAAAAGAAAAGAAAAGAAAAGAAAAGAAAAGAAAAGAAAAGAAAAGAAAAGAAAAGAAAAGAAAAGAAAAGAAAAGAAAAGAAAAGAAAAGAAAGGAAAAGAAAAGAAGAGAAAAGAAGAGAAGAGAAAAGAAAAGAAAAGAAAAGAAAAGAAAAAAGAAAAGAAAAGAAAAGAAAAGAAAAGAAAAGAAAAGAAAAGAAAAGAAAAGAAAAGAAAAGAAAAGAAAAGAAAAGAAAAGAAAAGAAAAGAAAAGAAAAGAAAAGAAAAGAAAAGAAAAGAAAAGAAAAGAAACAAGATTTCTTACATCTGGTAATGGAGAATAAGTCTCTGAGAGATCAAGAACAGGAGGGCTGAAACATTTTTTAGTACTCTTAGGATTTTTTGAAAGCTTGAGGTGGGAGGAACTGCATGTTTGCCAGCTTGGCAGGAAATCACCTTTCCCAAAACAAATAAAAGTTTCAAGTTTATCAAAACGAAAAACTGCCCTGACTCCTACTAACACATTGAAAAGGCCAAAATCAGATTTTCAGCCTGTTAAATTGTCTCACATTGCCAGAATTACCTTTTTCAATTGTTGTAAGTACAACTAATGGGCATTTAAACAATCTTCTTGGAGAAAGGACCTGAGATATCCCTGAAAATGCTGCCTCTCTTCTACTAACAACAAGCAAAAACTTACAGCACAGAGATTTAGTTTTGCTGCCTGCATCACCTCATCACCTGGCATTTCTCAGATCAAGAGCAGATGTGGGGCTGATAACTCCTCACAACTTTTGGGGTCCTTCCCACCAAACACAGGTTGTTTCTGTCCCCCACCTGCCCCCGCGAAAGGGACTGCGAGAGCACACTCCACCCTGAGGAAAGCACAGCAGCATTCAGGAGCTTGTGCAGTTCCTCCATCCCACCCAAACTGAGGGCTGATGTCTCCAAGAGCCACTCCTACCTCTTCGCCCTCCAGCCAACACGCTCTTCACCCTCCAGCTAACATACTAGCGTTATACTGTGTGTGCAATAACATTTGTGCTGCTTCATGGGCATTAACGGCTACCCTCAGGGCGGCCTGCAAGGTTAAAAAAAAAAAAAAAAGGCATTAGGTTGTTGGGTTCATACACTCAAGAAAAAATTGTTTTGCAGGAAACCACCTACTGACCAATGCTTCCTCCCTCTTTGTGTTGGGCCCTTCAGATAGATAGGATACAAGTTTCCACAGATGTACTTCCTTATGGCTATTGTCTTATTTTGGGGTAGAGTAGGAGACGGTTTTTCATATCAATAGCATCTCAAACTTACTCACCCCAAGCTGTCACAAAACAATTGAGCCAATTTAATCAAAAATGAAAGCACAGCGCATATGATACTGCTGTTTGCTCTCTCACATACCTCATGCTTTTATCTGTGTTAAGTCATGTGTGATCTGTTTGAGGCATTCTCCACAGTATTGAGCACAATCGCATGCAGTTTCCAGCCTGCAAGAAAACCCAAGGTTCAGTCAGATTTAGCAAGCAAACCTAGCACAAAGTTGTCTGCTGACTTGGTGAGAGAAAGTATGGGGAGAGATGAAAGAGGAAGAAAATGTCACTTAAAAAGAAGAAAGAAAAAATCATTTTTGCTTCTGTTTTTTCACAGGATTTCCTTTGAAAAGTGCAACTTTTTTCATTGCAGAACCCACGTTACAACAGAAAGGTTTACCACACCACAGAGAACGATTTAGGCAGAATCCCATTGCTCTGTTGGAGAAGAGGAATGGGGAAAATCCAACGGAAGTGTAGGTACCTAACTCTCCTGGGGCGTACCGAGAGACTAAAGGTGGTATCCAGTGAACAGACAGAAACTGTAAACCAACAAGGTAGCTTTCCATCAACAGTTAACACCAGCCTTACCTGTTTTCCTCACAAGCCTCCCTGGCTGACACTGGTGTCCTGCCTACAAAATTTACCTTTTCTGTGGCCCACCCCAGATGACCAGCCACTTTCCATCGCAATTTTTTTTTTTTTTAACAGAAGATGGCTGTGATCAGGCAAACGTTGACCTCTTCAATTGGAAAGCCTGACTGGAGGAAAAATATATCATTTGCAAAATGAATTGTGAGGTTAAACCAGTTCCAATCAATTCTTAGTCCAGGTCACACAAAAGTCACAGATGTTTTACTGATCTCAGACTGCAGTTACATTTTTTCACCAGCAAGCGTACCAACAGCATGTAAAACCACTTACACTCCCTCCCCCAAGTTCTCTTTTTCTGCTATCAAAGTTACTCCAAAGGCATCTGGACACTTTTGTATTCCATGCAGTAAGAAAAAAGGCACCATCAGAAGAGAGAAATCTTTGGCACACCGGGGCCACACATAGCAGTGTGTACAGCTCTGAACAGTAGCCCATTTTCTCATCAGCCAGTCCAGTCTCACCCTGGAAAGCTGCCTGTGAGCCCAGCTCCTCTCTGCTCTTCCCCTTGAACTTATGACAGGCTGCTTTTGTTAGACCAACAGAGTCCACCGAAAACCCCCAGCTGGGCAGGCGACAGCTGCTTGTCAGGGACAGCAGGAGAAGAGTGAGAAGTCCCACCCAGGCCTTCTTGGAAACTTTCTTGCCCTTCAAGTGCTGTTTTAAATAAAATTTCACTTCAAAGAGGAGAAAAGGCAATGGGGAAATACTGTATCTCAGCAGCTCCCGGCCAGGTGCCTGCACGGGCGGGGCGGGGCTGGAACCGGCCGCAGCCGGTTGCGGCCGGTTGCGGCAGCCAGGCAAAGCCAAGGCAGGGCGCGCCCAAACCTGGCCATGCCGGCCGCACGGAGGAGGCCGACAGCCCTGCGGGGGTGTGTGGCGAGGAGGTGACACGGAAGGGATGCCGTGGGGAGGGGAGGTTGGTGGGGACGCCCCCTGGGGACGAGCTCCTGGAGGGAGGCGTGCCAGGGAAGAGACGCTTCCAAGGGACTGCAGCCTGTGAAGAGCCCCCCTGCCCCAGCGTCTGCGTCTCATAAAAAGTATTTTTGCATAGCAACGTGCAGTTTTTGTGTGGCCATCCACTGCTGTGCACTAGAGAGCACAAACAACAGGTCATTCCCCTTGCGCAGCCAGCAATCTCCTCCCCATGCTGCAGTGTTATCTCTGCTTGGCTGCTGGTTCAGTTTGACCATCCACTTTTGAACTCTTACAATCCCTTGAAGAAACTGCCAGGTCTGCCTCCAAAGCACAGGGGTTGAACACCAAAAATGACCCTGGCATGGCTGAGGCTGAGACCAGCGCTCCAGGACTTGCTTGCCAGGACCAATGCGAATGTCGCTTGAGAATTACCATCCATGCTCCAAGAGCACAACAGCCTGAGCATGGCTGCACCATTGCCTTCACTGTTTAGCCTTCAGCAGAGCAAGGTGACCCATGACAGCCTCATTTTCTGCCTGACTAGTTATTAGCAGATTTCATGCTTCAGTGTGTTATTGCATCACATTGCGAATGGATTTTGGCAAGAGAGAAAACATTGTGGACACACCACTGAAGGCTGGGACAAGGCAAGGGACAGCAAGCCTTGCTTGAGGGTTTCTCTCCTTATCCAAAGGAGTTCAGCCTTTCAAGGGTAAAAATGGGACTCCTCATTAAACATTTTTTGCAAACATGCTGATGCTCTACTTTAAAGTGCTGTAAGATGAGGTGTTTCACTGGCTCTTTCTGGGAAGGCTAGTGGATTTTCAGGGCACCCAGCTATACCATTTCAGGCATATAGTGGGGGGAAAAGCTATGGGAAACACTTTCATTTCATATTGAGAGCTTTTCATCCCAATCTGAGATGGGAAAAGTCTTTTTGGAACCCTTTTTTTTTTTAGTTTACATGGATTCTAAACACTTCCTTAGAATGCTGATCTCCTCCTTTGACTTACTTCTTCCAATGGACATAGGGAAATAAAACATACCCTCACGTAAAAGATCACAATTTTTAGGGTCATTCTTTGTTTGTTTCTCTGACCAATTTTTATTCGCTTTTTTCTCCCATACCAAATGTTGTTGAAACTGTGGCAATTTTATGGGCCACCTTTACTTTCACAAAAGTGTGTTTCTCAGGCAGTATTACTCTGATGGAAATGCTCTGTCCAGCTCTGCTCCATGGCCTTTCAATGAAAGAATTCCACAAGCAATTTTATCTCTCTTGGCAGTGCATCAGTGCACAGTGACATTCAGCTTTGCCTCTGGAGGCCTAAGCCTACCAGAAACCAAACATACTGGTTTGATGTAGCAACAGATCAGATTTCTACAGATGAGTGTGATATTTGTGGTTACACACAAGCTCAATACAAAATGATCACAGAATCACAGAATCGTTTAGGTTGGAAGGGACCTCTGGAGATCATCTAGTCCAACCTCCCTGCTCAAGCAGGGTCCTCTAGAGCAGATTGCCCAGGATCACATCCAGACGGCTTTTGAATATCTCCAGCGAAGGAGACTCCACTACCTCTCTGGGCAACCTGTTCCAATGCTCTGTCACCCTCACAGGGAAGAAGTTTTTTCTCAGGTTCAGATGGAACTTCCTGTGGTTCAGTTTCTGCCCGTTGCCTCTTGTCCTGTTGCTGGGCACCACGGAGAAGAGGCTGGCCTCATCCTCTTGACACTCCCCCTTCAGATACTTGTACATGTTGATGAGATCCCCTCTCAATCTTCTCTTCTCCAGGCTGAACAGGCCCAGCTCTTGCAGTCTTTCTTCATAGGAGAGGTGCTCCAGCCCTCTAATCATCTTGGTAGCCCTCCACTGGACTCTCTCCAGGAGTGCCATGTCTCTCTTGGACTGGGGAGCCCAGAACTGGACACAGTACTCCAGGTGAGGCCTCACCAGGGCTGAGGAGAGGGGCAGGATCACCTCCCTCCACCTGCTGGCAACACTCTGCCTAAGGCACCCCAGGATCCCCTTGGCCTTCTTGGCCACAAGGCCACACTGCTGCCTCATGCTTCACTTGTTGTCCACCACGACTCCCAGGTCCTTCTCTGCAGAGCTGCTTTCCAGCAGGTCAGACCCCAGCCTGTACTGGTGCATGGGGTTATTCCTGCCTAGGTGCAGGACCTTGCCCTTGCCTTTGTTGAACTTCAGGAGGTTCCTCTCCACCCAGCTCTCCAGCCTCTCCAGGTCCCTCTGAATGGCAGCACAGCCTTCAGGTGTGTCAGCCTCTCCCCCCAGTTTAGTAGCATCAGCAAACTTGCCGAGGGTGCACTCTGTCCCTTCCTCCAGGTCATTGATGAATATATTGAACAAGAGTGGACCCAGGACTGACCCCTGGGGGACACCACTAGCTACAGGCCTCCAACTAGACTGTGCAATTCACCACAACCCTCGGAGCTCAGCCATCCAGCCAGTTCTCAATCCACCTCACCGTCCACTCATCCAACCCACACTTCCTGAGTTTACCTACAAGGACGTGATGGGAGATGACAGTGTGGAAAGCCTTGCTGAAGTCCAGGGAGACAACATCCACTCCTCTCCCCTCATCTACCCAGCCAGTCAGTCCGCCATAGAAGGCTATCAGACTGGTCAAGCAGGATTTCCCTTTCGTGAATCCATGTTGACTACTCCTGATCACCTTCTTGTCCTCCACATGCTTAGTGAGGACCTCCAGGAGGAGCTGTTCCATCACCTTTGCAGGGCTGGAGGGGAGGCTGACAGGCCTGGAGTTTCCTGGCTCCTCCTTCTTGCCCTTTTGGAAGAGTGGCGTGACATTGGCTATCTTCCAGTCCTCAGGCACCTCTCCTGTTCTCCAGGACCTTTCCCAGATGATGGAGAGTGGCCTAGCGATAACATCCGCCAGCTCCCTCTGCACTCGTGGGTGCATCCCATCGGGGCCCATGGATTTATGGATGTCAAGTTTGGACAAAAGATCTCTAACCCGATCCTCCTCCACCAAGGGAGAGTCTTCCTTTCCCCAGACTTTCTCTCTTGTCTCCAAGGTCTGGAATTCCTGAGGACTGGCCTTAGCAGTGAAGACTGAAGCAAAGGCAGCATTCAATAACTCTGCCTTCTCTGTAGCCTTTGTCACCAGGGCACTCGCCCCATTCAGCAGCGGGCCCACGTTTTCCCTAGTCTTCCTCTTGCTCTTGATGTATTTGAAGAAGGCCTTCTTGTTGTCCTTGACATCCCTTGCCAGATTTCATTCCAAATGGGCCTTAGCCTTCCTTGTTGCTTCCCTGCACACTTTGACAACGTCCCTGTATTCCTCCCAAGTGGCCTGTCCCCTTTTCCACATTCTGTACACTTCCTTCTTCTGCTGGAGTTTGGCCAGGAGTTCCTTACTCCTCCAGGCAGGTCTCCTGCCCACTTTGCTCGACTTCTTCCTCAGAGGGATGCACTGATCTTGAGCCTGGAGGAGGTGATGCTTGAATATTAACCAGCTTTCTTGGACCCCTCTTCCTTCTAGGGCCCTACCCCAGGAGATTCCCCTAAGTAGGTCCCTGAAGAGGCCAAAGTTAGCTCTCCTGAAGTCCAGCGTTGCAATCCTACTTATTGCCCTGCTCCCTCCTCGCAGGATCCTGAACTCCACCATCTCATGGTCACTGCAGCCAAGGCTGCCCCCAACCTTCACATCTCCAACTAGACCTTCTTTGTTTGTTAGTACAAGGTCTAGCATTGCACTTCTCCTCGTCAGCGTCTCCACCACCTGAGTCAAGAAATTATCCTCAATGCTCTGCAGGAACCTCTTTGACCGTTTGTGCCTAGCTGTGCTGTCTTGCCAACAGATGTCAGGGTGGTTGAAGCCCCCCATGAGAACCAGGGCCTGTGATCGTGAGGCTACTTCCAGCTGTCTGTAGAAGGCCTCATCGATGATTTCCTCCTGGTCAGGTGGCCTGTAGCAAACCCCCACCACTGTGTCACCCATGTTAGCCTGCCCTTTAATCCTTGCCCATAGCCTCTCAACTTGCTCTTCGTCCACCCCGAGGCAGAGCTCCATACATTCTACTTGCTCCCTCACATAAAGAGCCACTCCACCACCTCGCCTTCCTGGCCTGTCTTTCCTAAAAAGCACATAGCCATCCATGACAGCATCCCAGTCATGTGAACTATCCCACCATGTCTCTGGAACTGCAATGAGATCATGGCCCTGTGACCGCACACAGAGCTCTAACTCTTCCTGCTTATTCCCCATGCTGCGTGCATTGGTATACAGGCATTCCAGAGAGCCAGTCGAGCATGTAAGCTTCCCAGGAGAGGTGCAAGAGGATCCTCCATAGCCATGTCCCATGCTGTCTCCCTTGGCTGTATGCATCCGCTGGAGGCATCCTGACTTGAGTGCTGTTTTACTGACTCTCCTGCCACTATACCACTCCCCTTCCCCCATCTTGCCTAGTTTAAAGCCCTCCTTACCAGGCTGGCCAATCTGTTGGCAAAGATGTGCGTGCCCCGCTTGGTAAGGTGGATCCCATCGCTCCCCATCAGCTGTTGATCTTCAAACAGGGTCCCATGGTCATAGGAACCAAAACCCTGCTGCCAACACCAGCGGCGCAGTCAGTTGTTAACTTGGAAAACTCGTCTACTCCTCTTCCTATCTTTCCCCCTCACAGGCAGGATTGAGAAGAAAACAACCTGCGCTCCCAGACCCTTCACCACCCTTCCCAGAGCTCTGAAGTCCTGTTGGATGGTTTCCAATTTGCCTTTCGTGTCATTAGCACCCACATGGAAGAGCAGCAGAGGGTAGTAGTCTGATGCGTGGACAAGCCTTGGCAGTCTTTCCACGACATCTCTTATTCGAGCCCCTGGCAGGCAGCAAACCTCTCTGGACAAGAGATCAGGTCGGCAGATAGGTGCCTCTGTCCCCTGCAGCAGGGAGTCACCCACAACAATCACTCGCCATTTCTTCCGGGTGTTCCTGCACGGCACAGGGTCTGCCAGGCCAGTTGCCTCCCATGAAGCCATGCCCAGCTCCTCCTCGGCTTGGAGGGCGCTAAACTTGTTCTTCAAGGGTAAGTCTTGAGGAGGAGCAAGAGCCTTTCTCCTTCTACAAGAGGTCACCAGCTTCCAGCCCTCTTCAACAGTGTTATGATGCACCTTTACACACGGTGCTAAGCTCTCTGACAACTCCGCTGCAGTGGGGGCAGGGGACTCCCGGAGCTGCACAGTCTCCGAGAACGCCCTGTCAATCTCCTGCTCATCCTCTCGGATGCTACGCAGCCTACTAATCTCCTCCCGTAACTCCTTTATCTGGTGACGCAACTGGTCAACGCAATGATGAGGGAGTATAGTTCAAAAGATGGTGATAACTGAAGTCTACACCTGCAGGTCATATTCCTGGGGCTGTCACTAACTTTCTGGGGAAATGGTTTAATCTTTCCATGGCTTTGTGTTCCTGCTGACATTCCAATTGTTTCTCTTTCAAAAGGGAAGCATTTTATGAAAGGGCTGGTTATTCATATTCATAGCATCTAGCACAGCAATGACAGACTTCTGCTGTGGGCTTCTAGAAAAATATACTGCAGCACAGGAAATCTTTGTGTGATTTAATAAATGCTTTGATGGTCCTGGCTGGAGGGCTGAACTCCTGCAGAAACTCAGACTTGATCTGCTAATCTGGTCTGGTGAAACCTCATAACATGTTCAGTTGCTCCCTGAGACAGACTTCTTGGATCACTTTTTATTCCTTTGCAGATTCAAAAGCCTTACCATTTTCTTACTGGAGTATTCAGTCCCAGCAGGTTCAGGTACACTGACAGCAATCACAAGCTGCTGTGACAGAAAGGTCACTTTGCCCCTTGTTACAATGCCTGCATTGCTTGTGGAGGATAGGTTTGCCACTACTGGAAGGAAAGCTACTCCCAGGCATCTTCCATTCCCCATTGTCTGACTGCAGAAAGAAAGGGAAACTGGCAGTCTTTCAGGTCAGAGTCTGCTGCTTATCAAAGGCCTCTCCAACACTTTTCCCTTCCCAGAGAGAACTGTGAGAGACAAGGCTCACGAAGGGAAATAGTCCACAGGCTCCAGCAGGGAGCTTCGACCCTTGCAGTATAGCTGCTCCCATCCACATTGCAGGCGCTGTGCCAATCAAAGTGTTAGTCTCGACCTTCTATGGAGGAACCTAAAATTTCATGCCCTCCCTGGGTAAAGTTTTGAAGGGAATCCCACTTATCTGGAAAAAGCCCTTTCCCATCCCTTTTAGATTCATATATGATGCTGGCAAGTTTCTGGCAAGAAATGGAGAGGGAATGGAGTACATGAAAAAAGGTCGTGAGTCTGGTCCTTCTTTGCCCACCACCAGCCACAGCCCTCTGTCCTCAGGGTATGGCACTATCTGCAATGGGGTGGTACCTAGGGCATGATCACAAGGCAATTACAAGCAAAAGGCTTAGCGTAGAAGAGTGAATTCCCATCTCAGCTGACGTGAAAACATGCAAGGGAAAAGTTGTCACTATTCCTCACCTGGCCTGCAGAATGAGGGCAGGGTCACCCCAGCTCACCGTTCAGTGAGCTCTGGGAATGTGGCACGGTTTGGTTGTTTTTTACCACAGCCAAAAAGCAACTTCTGCCCCATAAATAAAAAGGAATGTTTCTGCAGAGCCATGCAGTTTGTGGTTCACTCAACCCACCTTTGAATCATATTGCCCACTGAGCGGATAATTCAAGCCATTTGAGCAGTCTGATGTACAGCCTCAGGTACATACTGCGGTACTTCCTGATTTTTTAAGGAAGAAGGTATACTAGCAACCATTGAAATTTTTTCCCCAAGTTCTAGCTCCTGGAGTCACTTCATCTGACTGTTGTTCCTCACTAACCCAAAATTAAGATTCTCTCCTTCACAGCTACACAGAAGACCTTGGAGAAAATGGCACCCGAAAGACTCGAAGACCCAAAGAAGACCTTAAGCCAAATGCAAAATGTTTCACTTTATAATTTTTAAGTAAATATCAGATTTTTGAATGTAGGGGATTGAAAATACTTTTCAGTTAGAGGTACTGAAAAGTAAATGAGTTTCTTCCAAGCTCTTCAGGAGATGAATTAGAGATGCTCCATGTTGCCCATTTTCTTCTTTATAGGAACTGAATGTTAAATTCCATCAGGAAACTTTGTACACTAACTCTCAGTCCATATAGAATGGCTTCTCTGCTGAATTCCGTGATGCCCTTTGAACAGAAGATAAGAATGAAGCACAGTGTAGATGTCCTCAGGGTATCTGAAAATGTCTTCTGTTCCTCTCCTGGATGACAGACTACAATCCCTGCACAAACCTTTGGCAATACATTATTTTGTGGCACATGCTCTTTGGCTTAATTATCAGTGGTAAATGCTTTTTGGAGCATCTGCTATGCAGACAGGTCCTAACGCTAAAGAACCATAAACTACAGTGAAACTCATAAACTAAACTATTCCCTACCCCATCAGAAGGTACAAAACTCCAAGGCAGGCTTCTTGCTAGACGTAGAGAAGTGAGAACACAGTCATACTGCTTTGGAGTTACTGATAAAGCAATTGAGATTACAGCACTGTGCCTCTTTGCCAGCACTAGCAGAACAACAGCTGGCTTCTGAGATTATGGCAAGAATGGTTTTCCGTTGCAGGAACACAGGGCGTTTCTTGAAGGAGTACTAACGGTGCCTGTTGCACCTTTTCCCAGACCTCGCTATGCCAGGGAGCAGGTTACAGCTCCCAAGCAATGTCTGGCACTGTCTGCCTTGTTAAGTGCTCCTCTGATCCACCAGCAGGTAGCCCTGCTGGTAGCCTCCTAGGACCAGTCTCTTATGGGAGCAACCAAAAATAGCCAAGTTAACATGTTTCACCAGCAAGTCTTTGCAGTATTTTGTGCCAAAAGCACAATTGCTTGCACGACTATCGCCACCTCCAGCTGCAGCAATTCCTGGTTACCAGATGTGAAAGTGCAACTGTTGTTTATCCAGGATTTGAGTACAGGATCAGGAAGGAAAGACCTATGGGGATCTCCTGGGTGTGTCCCACCAAGCCTCTGTCACTTTTCCAAACAGCCTCAGGCACTGGAGGTTTCTCCAGCCTCTCACTGTCTCACCCTGTGGCCTCGTCTCCTGAGGGCTGCAAATCCTAGAGCATAATCGACATAGCTTTGGGTTGGTTAACTGCACATACATAATCATTTTCATTGTTGAGTGGGAGCTTGTTATATGACATCATTTTCCCTGTATTTACATGCACTAGCATACAGCTTGAGAAGTCAGATTTGCCATGCCATGCAGTGTTTTAGCATCTGTACCCAAAAGGAGATGGTGAATGTTTTCTTAAGCCCCAGCCAGAAAGTGGAGTGGAACAAAGTAGTTCTGCCAAAACATTTTTGTTGGAAAAAAAAAAGAGTCAAATGAATCATTCGGTCAGATGAGAATCTATCTGGTCAGCAAGAAATAAATGTTCTGTTTTTCTCCAAAGATGGCAAATGTTCCTTTTGGTGCTTTCAAAAAATAAAATGTTTCTATTTTCAGTCTATAACAACATTACATTACTTTACTTCAGCTGAATCTTAAACAAACAAAAACAAGAGATACATTCTGCCTTAGACTGAAATATTTTGTCCTAAAACAAAGCTCTCTAGCCCTTTTAAGTGGCCAGCCAGAAGGAAGTTTTTATTTGAAGTTTTTATTTGGTTGAGGGGGCATTCAATCAATGTAAAATGAATACTTTTTTCAGCTGGGCCACATTAAAATAAAAATCCATGTTGATTTGCAAGGATGAGTTGTCATTTCTGTTATGAAATACTCAAGTTCTGGTGGTGCTCAGCAACCCCATGTCCACTGTGGTTGGTTTTCTACATGTATACAAGTTGACAAGAAATGTTTGGTCATGAATTAAGGCTCCATCCTGCTAACACCCGGAAATTATGAGAACCTCAGGGCAGTTGTAAAGGCTACAGTGAGGTTCCAAGTGTGAAATTAAGAAAATCTCAATAAAAAAAGCTGATCAGATGGCAAACAGCCATATAGGAATAGATGAAAAAGGAAAAACACAGGCCCTGGCGATTTAACAGAACAGAAGACCCAGCCTCAACCAGCTCTGAATACCTCACCAAGAAGTGCGCCAGCCAACATTGCGTTGCTAGCACCCTGCAGCGTTTCTTTCTTTGGCTCTGACGCGTCAATGGGAGCAAGGCATTTCCAGACATGGCCAGCCTGCTACTGGATATGGTCCTCACCTCTGCTCTGCTCAGCATTGGAGGGGAGCTTTCACCCTCCTGCCCTCCTGCCCCAAGTACCAGCAGAAAAACTGCGAAGGGGCTTTGCTGACCATGAAGCTGCACGAAGCAGCTGGTAGCCGTTCCTAACACAGGCAGGACCTGGAACTCTGCTGCCTATTCAACGTAGGCCTGAACACCGTCTCGCCTCTCTGCACTGCCAGGAAAAAGCTGACAAAGAGCCAGGTTGAGAGCCGAAAATTACACTTAAACTTTTAAACAAACATTTGCACAGAAATAATGACCTTTAAAGACCATCTGGGGCTGGCTTGCACAGAAAATCTGCATGCATGACTGCCACTGATTTGGGAAACACTGGTTAGTTACCTTGTGTGAAACAGAAGGTTTTCTCAGAACTACTACATTGTATTTATTTTTAACCTACAGAGTTCAATAATTGACTGCTCTGAGCTGATGGTTAAAGGAACAGAAAAGTTCCCTTCACCAACAGTAGCAATCAGGATTACTGATTAAATGCTCCAAAGTCTGGGAGCAGCATGGCCTGGCAAACAGAGCAGTAGCATAGCACCCTAGGGATGCATTCTCAGCTGTCTGTGACTGTGAGCTTTGTGACAGCTGAACATTGCCCAGAGGTGGGAATGGACTGTACAAAATGCAACATCTGGGGACACTTTCAGACCATTTCCAGACAATTTGGCGTTTTCTCTGTTGTGTCCCGCAGAGTATCTAAGACCTCTTATGGCAAGGTCTATTTGTTACTTCATTCTCCTGTCCTTGCTGTCTGGCCTATCCATATGACATGGGCTCTGATACCAAGACTGTTTGCTGTGTGAGGTATGAGCTGTACCCTGATTTTTCCCGTCTGTGCCTTGCACTACAAGACATCACCATCACCTTCAGAAAAATCACAGTAGTAAAACCCAAAAAGGACAACAGATGTAGTTTTATATTTACGACGGAGATTAATCAATGCAAAAAAGATAGAGACTAGTCAACATCTGGAAAGCATCAAGGAAAATAAGTGCTATTGAAGGAGGAAACCATTTATTGCTTTGATGTCTTACAGCTTTTATCTCGTGTTTAATTCTAAGCCAGCCTCCACAGGCTTCAGATGCAGGTTTTTGCATGAAACACTCCTCTTTGCTAGAAAAGAAAGTTCCACAGATCCAGGCCTTTTGGGATAAAACTTCCTCCTCAAAAGGAAGTTTTCTTAGGATGTGTTGCTTCCTGCAGCTAATTGAAGTATGAAGGAACAGGGCAGAGGTACAGTGTCAAGGCCTTTTGTAAGTCTCCTCAGGGGATCATGAAGGTTCAGTGGGCGTGTCCAGGTCAACTCACCTGAGTTGAAAGCACCAGTAGTGCCCACACAGACAGAAAACTGCCACAGCTGTAACTCATCTCCTCAAGGGAAATTCCAGTTTGCCAGCCCAACTTACTCAGAAGAGCTGAGGTCACCACACATCTCCACAGTCCCATCACTGCCCTGCTCACTGACCGTCCTGGAAACAGTGGGTAGGTGCTGAGAAAAAAAAGTGCAGGCCTTACAGCTCTCAGCAGCTCCAAGCACACTTTATTCCACAGGCAAAAAGAAGTCTACTCCAAGCCCTGTACCAGCCAGCATATCATTGCAGCTTTCCAGATGTGGAGTGTTTACAGGTGAGCCTGCAGGTGCGCTGCACCTCTCAGCATAATAGACACTGAGCCTCACCATTTTGCCAATGGACAGAGCTGTTGTTCTTGTGGACTGCATGATGTTCCTTCCATATTAGAAGCATCCACCTCAGAGGTGCAAAGGACAGTGTGCGGGTTCTTGTTTTGTCTGGAAGGATGACATCTGTTTCATTCAGACCTGGAACATGTGACCAGGAAATGGGGATTATTCACCCAGAGAAACAAACAAATAGGACCACAGAAATGCCAGCCCACATCAGATTCATTTAAAATTGATTTTTCTAATTATTTTGACTCCTTTCAGGATTATCTTTCCCTGCCATCTTTAGAGAACATATTCCAGTCCCAAGGGCTACTAATTCATTTTGCTGTTTCTTTAAAGTCGATATTCTCACAGGATCACGAGAACAGGGACTTCAAGAGAAACACTAAATATCACAAGACAGCTAACACGGACAACACCGTGCTTCTCGGGGATTATCCTCGGAAGCAGCCTCCGGCCAAACCCAGCCCAGTCCTCCCAGACTGTGAAAGACTCAGCTTGATTTAGCTGAAGCTGCTCCCAGCTTCCCTTGCTACCTGGCCTTCTTGTCCATAACCTGTGCTTTGACTCCCAGTGAGGATGTTTCTCTTGTGGTGTCATGATACCCATGTTGGCTTTAAATGTGGTACCCACTGCAGTGGGACAAGAGGCTTGCTAAACCCTCCGAGGAAGACTCCATCAGCCCACTCTGTGCTGTGTTCAGCCCTGGCAAGAAAGAGGTAACAATGCCAGATCGAGCTAATATAAAGTGGACTTGGTTTTCTCTGCCTCTTCAGATTACAACTTCCTGGTCCCTTTATTGCTGCTGCAGATGAATTCTGGATTTACAGCTACTCTACAGCTCAGCTCAGTCCTGGCACCTCTCAGATCCTATTTGACTTCTCAAAGTCAAATAGGTGAGGTTGTGATCCTAGCACAACCCCTTTGGCAAGACCATACAGCCCAGGAGCTGGCGAATGCTCTAAAGCCACAACAGAGACTGGGGCTTCTCCCTCATTTGAAGTCTTGTGCTATAAATTTGGTGAACAGCGTAGTTGAAAGGAATCCCAGCCAGACCAGGAATAGCTCATCACCCGTCTTTTGAAAGATGGACAAAAAAAACAGGTCTTTTATTCCCAGATCACACCTTTGCTATAATCTGATGTTGCCACTGGGTAAATGACATCATGAAGTTTCAGAGGGTGAGAGAGGACCCAGCTGATCCACTTGAGCACTTCCCCTTCTGCTTTGCAGAAGGCTGGCTCAAGTGAGCGGGCTGCTTTTACCCAGTGCTTCATGCCCACAGAGGAATCCCCATCTTATGCTGTCACACAGCATTTTTCAGAGGTCTAACACCAGTCTTTCCCTGCAAAAGGCCATGGTAAGATGTTCATGGCCTTCTCAACTGCCCCTAAGCCAAGTCCATTGAGGAAGCGCTGAACGACCCCCTGTTCATGCAGCTGTAGGTAAGGAGACTTTCAGGATGCTGGGCAGATTTTCTCTGACCATCTCCTTAGGTCACAGGAGATCTCCTTTGCAGTCTTGGGAAATGTATTGTAGTTTCCCCTCCTGAAGAGAAACTGGGCTCTATTGAACAGGGAGAGAGCAAGGGGAAGCAGAGGGAGTCCCAGATACTTCAGTATTCTTTGTCCCTTACTCTCCAAAACGGAATGCAGAGTAGTTCTGACACGATACATTTTACATTTTCTTCCTTTTTTGAGAGAAAATCTCTCCCCAGTTCTGCTGGTGGATAGAATATTCTCCTGACCCCTTCTGAAAGATGCATTGAGGGAGACACAAGCTAAAGAACAAATACAACACACCTTGATTAACTATTGACTAACAAACATTCACTATAGGCCAGCTGGGTCTGGAAATGAGGAAAAATGAGTCACTTTCTATTGACATCTCTGGAACAAATACAGCTTAGGCTCCTGGAGACCAGGTAAATAAGAGATAAATAAAAGGAAGCTTCTAGTGCCAACAGCATTAGGAGGTGGCAGGGAATGAAATCTCTCCTTTTCAGTTGTCTTGAAAAAGCAGCATTCATTTCTCTTCAACAAATAGGTAATGTGCCTGCTCACATGCTCAGGATTAGGCATACAGCCAAATTATTTTACCATTGGAAATGGACAGGGGCCATTAGGACTTGGGGGACTTATAGCATCCCTCCCTTAGAAGTGTGGGGAAATTCCCAGAGGCTCTGTTGTGGCCTCTGGGAATTTTATTCAACAGATTTCCCATAGCTTTCAACAACTGAGAACCCTGGGCTTAGATATTAAGTGTTCTTTCATTATAAAAGTATTTATACCTATAAAATATTGCTATAAATTTTAATGTAAATTATTCCAACTGATGATGCATTCTTCCCTGTGAACATACTGATAAAGTAGCACGAATAAGGCTAATCCAAAGAACAGTAGAAAAGTGACTGGAGGGTCACTCAGCCATCTGCAGCCAGAGCAGCATATCTGACCACAGCCTTGCCCTTAAACCTGCTCAGTCCTGAGTGCTTGAAGCAGGGCATGTGAGCTATTTTTGCCTTGCTCTTATTTGTATTTATTGAGGAGGGAAAGAGAGGCCTGTGTGGGGTATTCTATGCTGCAGATTTTTGCCAAAAACTGGCAGCCTCGGTCTGTTTGGATATTAGGCCATTCTCATACAAGCCTTACAGGCTTCTCTGCGTGACTGCAGCCTGTTGCCATACAGCAAAGTTGTGCTTGCTCTTTGCTGCTCCTTCTTTGAGAGGGCTATGTGCTCTTGGGTTTTGCAGTTTAAACAGAGTCCTAAGAGCAGCCATTCATATGTGATAAAAGTTTGTAGGTGTCAAAAGCAATCCCCTTCTACTCTACCAGGTTATACTGGCTGCAAAACACATAGCAGCCGTTTGCCAAGCACACTGCTGCTATGGGACTATATATACAAGAGGACAGAGTTGGGGTTTGGTATAAGAACCGTACCTCTTCATTAAAACAACTACCTGACCTAAAGAGAAGAAGGAAGCAAGAGGGATGCCACTCTCCATGCTCTGCCTGCCACTCTGCTCCTGCCACTCTCCATGCTCTGCCCTGACAAGCCATCCCTGCCAGTTCTCTGCCACAGAGGAACGTACAACGGCCCACATGGATGATGTCAAGGCTCAAAGTCCTGCCAGCCCTCCTGCAGGTTTGTTAATATCTGCCTCACCTTCAGTCAGGGCTGCAGTCCAAAATGATTATTCTTCAGCATCAGAGCTCTCTACTTCAGCACAAAGCTAGGCACCACGCCACCAGCATCTCAGATACACAGGGACTCATCTGGATGGAGAAGATCTCAGCTGGGTTAGATCCTGGTGGCTTCGGCACTAGAGGAAAGGGAAGTTCTGACTCTCAACAGTTTCAGAGGCATACTTGAAAGTCCCAGCAGTGTGTTTCTACATTTTAAGTGCAAAAATAGCTCTGAAGAGTTGTCCCTGTCCCCGACTAAAATTCAATTCTACCTAGATGTCAAAAACAGCTTTCAAAACAAGGTTAAGAAGAATTCTGCCAGGCCTGCTATGTGTTTCAGCATCTCTGCCTTTCTCCGTTATGCCTACCTTGCTTAAACATAATCTCTTTCAGTCTGAAAGTTTCTATTCTGCTGTCTTAAAGGTGATTTATTTTCCTCCTTTGTGAATCAATTGAGTTTGGATATTTTGAAGTAATTAAAATATGAAGAATAAAACATGTTCTGAAACCTTTTCAGATATCAGAAAGCTCATACATAGGTGACTGCAAAACATCCAAAGCACAAAATCTTTTCAATAGGCTTACTGCTAGGAAAGCTTGAAACTGGTGCTTTCTACCCTTGCTTTCTTATTCTAAGAGTATGCATGCTTATGACATTTGTGAAGGACACCCTCATTGGGAAAAGAGTCTCTTTTGAAGGCTTAGAAGGGATTTAACCTCAGGACTTTGTGCTTGGGTCTGCCCAGGGTGAATACCAGAGAAGCTAATCAACAGGGTAAACTTTCACTGCAGAATTTACATAGTGGTGTCACTAACACCCTTTATCTCCACTTCTAAAACCCTCCTGCTACACTCGGCTGCTGGCCTCACCTAAAGGACTGCTTCGAGTTCACTAGGCTCTTCACTTCGACTAGAAACCCAGTCCAGACAGAACCTAAACCAGAAGGTCCTCCAGAGCCTTTCTGTAGGTCTCCCTGTGAGACAGAGTCTCCTTCAGCTCAGTGGGGAATAACCGCAGAGCAGCTCAGCTCCAGAGCTGGAGTTTCTGCAATAGCAGCTTAAGAACTGATTTCAACACATGTGCAGAATAGGAGGAAAAACAAGGTGAAAGTACCAGATATCTGACCGAACTGCAGCAATAAGGAACTGTACCATGAGTTTCTAACATAACCTTGCACAGCAGAGAAAGAAGTTTCAGACCAACACCTCTGCCAACAGAGGTCTGAGAGGCAGGACTGTGCCAAAGAGCAGTATTGACAAAGCAGTGCTGGCAAACATCACAGGAGAGGTGCAGCTGTCTCACAAAGCTGGGCTTTTATTGGGATACCACATCTTGGTCTTGGGGTAAAAGTGATATGAGTCTATGGTCCATTTGCTCAGAGACAGCCGCTGGGCTAGAGCACTTTGGTGGGACTTCCCGCAATTCTGGATCATCGGAGTGCTGGTTTAAATAGGGGTTTCTCTTCTTGTTCCTGAGGCAAACTCAAAAAGCCAGCCTCAACACACATGTAGACTTCTTTTCTTGTCAACCACATAGTTTATTGCAAACACATTTGCCAAGAACAGAAAGACCCAGCTCCTTCCTCTGCTTCACTTCAAAACATTCATAAAGTGTGAACTTACCTCCCGGCCTGCTCTCACTCAGCAAAAATCAGTGTTGCTCCCCATGCATTCAGTGCAAGGATAACGACCAGCAAAAAGGTGGCTCTGCCCCTCTTGTCTTTAAAGGGACACCTGCTCAACAAATACTGCGTTGAGCTTGGCTGTGTTAGATGTTTCCTTCTCCATGACACCCACAAATATGCCTGCTATATGCATTACAGATAGAAAATCTCTATCATATGGGACTTGTTTTCCCATCCTTGGTTTTTCAAAGATGTCTCAGAGGTATAGATTGGCCATTTCAGATCCTCGCTTAAACTCTCATGATAACAGGGAAGCCTTCTGTTTTAGGGTTGACCCAGAAATAGAAGATGGTCATGAAAGGAAGACTGTCCTGTCATTACTCATTTCCTATGGAGAAAAAGCCCAAATCAACTAAAGATCTACATTTCTCCATAGCGGAGAAACCAGTAAAATGGTATCTGGTCTAATAGCTTTAATGTTAGTCTAGCTGATAGTCAGAAGAAGACAGGAAGAGATGCTGGATGATCTAGGGTGGAAAGACTGTATGCCTGTCAGCAACTGTGAAGTACAATTTAACAATTGTCTCACAGCATTAAAGGGACTTTTCCTGCCATATGGCACACCCCACAACTCCAAAAGACAAGTCCAGGCCCTCACATTTCAGGCATCGATGCCAACCCTGATTTCAACTCTCCTATCAAAATCTCCAGCCCCAGACTTTCTCTCCAAAGGCACCAAGACCCAGGCATTTGTCTCAAAGGCCCAGGGACTGCAGTCCCCATCTTTGAGGTGTCTAGCAGCAAAACCCAGTTCTACAAAGGTATTTAGGCTCCCAGAGCCTTTCCAGCTTTGATACTTGAGACCACACAATTCAATTGCTCCCTTGTTACAATAAAAGTTGCACATACATATTGTCTTGCAAGGATCCTAACCATCAGACAGAGAACAAACTTCAGACAAGAACAAAACCCAGAAAAAACAACCCTGTGAAAAGGTCAGGCTTGGAAAAAACCTGCAGGAATTTCTGCAAACGCGTCATTTGACACAGCACACCAGCCAACACCTGTAAGTAAATATCTTCTTCCGCTTCAACAGGATCCACATCCTGCCCCTGCTATGTCATCTGCTCCCTCCAAAAGTACAACACTGAATGGAACAAGTTTGTTCTGCAGAGAAGTTAGAACACCACCCACATAGAGAGTAATGCAGGCTTCCAAGCATAGGTGTCTGGTGTCATTTTAGAGACCTCTAAGCACCCCTTGTGGCCTTCAGCTGCCAGTGCATGACTTGGAGGACTTTTTCCATGTCTTGGATATTTCAGGAACACCTGAAGGAAGTAATTTCAAGGGTGCCCAATGAGCAAACAGCCAAACTGAGGCCAAATTGTTCATTGCAAGCAAGAAGGCTGTCGTTTACTGATCACAGCACAGCTCTGGGGCGGGGGGGTGTAAAGCTACAGGCCTGCTTTCTGACTTTTGGCAATGCAGGAAAGACATTTTCAGTCCTGTATGTCCAGCTTCTGGGCTCCCTGGTTTGTCACTAGGGACTGAAGTAAAAGTGTTTTGATTGTTCCCATGTGCTAGGAAGCACACAAATCCACTGGCATCAGTAACTCAGACCTTTCTGTGCAGGCATATAACAGAAGTAAGGACTTAAACAGCATGCGTAGGAGAATGGGGCTGTTTCCTGTCCATGCCTTTCTTTACTCATTATGATAGCTGTCCAGACAGGACTAGGAAGAGGTTCATTGCTATTTGTGGAGTGGTCCCTGTTCGTCAGAGAATAGACCCAGATACACCGGATCATTACGGTTATCTCACACGAACATGTGGTTTCTCTTGTCCATCTGCTATTAACAAAAAGGATATGTGCATGCCACACCCATTAGCTGTCTTACCATATGAACAAAGGCTTCCCTCCTCTATTACTTACAAATTTTCATCTGTGGAAAAAGAGTTCATACTTCCCCTGCGCTGACCGAGGAAAGGAGGCGAGCAGAGTTGCCAGGGCCATATCAGAGCCAAACTGTCCTCCCGGGGAGGCTTTCAAGCTCAGGCATTCACTGTCACAGCAGCGAGTGGCCTTCAGAGCAAATGCCTCTTTGAGACTTTGGACAGGATCCGCACCTCACCACTCTAGTTGGGGACATCTGCCGGGGAGCTCTGAGCAACACGAGCCAGAGCTCTTTCATGCTCCCATACCTGGCCATGGTGCTCCCTTTTGAACAGCCAATTCTCTGAGGAACCAGTGTTTCTGGAAAGCACCGTGTCTTGGCTAGTACCCAGCAAAGCAGTGAGGTAGAAGGTACATAAAGGTTATCTTTCCCCAGGTTTGGCTAAGGGGCAGAGGTTGTCTGAGGACCATTCACTAACAGCCTTGCTGCCTCCGTAACAGCGAGGTGTTCTTTTCTGCAAGCCTTTTCTCATTAAAAATCACATGCAAACTTGCCTAACTGTCACACGGTTCTGTTTCCTGAAGGATTAATTGGACCTCATGACTTCTGCATGTGGTCACAAGCCTTCTCAGAGAGCTTTAAAATCTACATGAGAGTTGAGCTACCACTCAACTCTCCCCAAAATATTTGTTGTTCTCATTTGCCTTTTCTAGCATCAGAGCATCAGTCTGTGAGACAACCGAGGTGTATGGGGATATGTGGTGTTCATAAGCAAAAATATGTGAGCAAAACGTGACCTTTTTTGTATACAGAGTACCAGCAAAGCCCTTCTGCTTTTAGGTAAACAACTCATGCCGTCATCAATGATTTCGTCCTTCAGGCTGCTTCCCCGTGGTTTTATCTTTATAAACCTAGCATTCGCCAGAACTTCAGGTGAATGTAGCAGGAATTGCAGCTCAAGGCTGCCTACACAGTCATAAGATAATCATGACTGCACATATTTCCTTGAACTGAACATGTGCAGGATCCTGGAGGTGCAGCAGATCCTGAAGCTTTTGAAATTAGCAAAGCAGGATTAAGCATGCTTTCCTCTTGCTCCACATAGCTTGTGTACTAAACCATTACTCTGAGAAACTGTTACATGCAGCCACTTTATTGGGATTAACCAAAACCAGGCTCAGGAGTAAGATCTGATTTTTGGGGGTATTAGAACAGGCTGTGGACATGTAAACCAATTTGAGGGTTTGCTCCTGGATAGCACTGCAGAGAGATGTCTAGATGCTATCGAAAATACTTTTAATGAGTTGTGGCTAACGAAACGTATGCCACTAGCTACAGAAGCTTGTGTACTTTTACCATGTTAATGCCCTTGGACTTTCATATTGAGCTTTGACCCTTATTTAAATATTAGTGAGCTACTATTCATCATGCATTTGAATCTGAACAAGTTTTTGGGTTTTATTCATCCTGCAAGTTCAGGACTTCTCCAAACAGACCTCTTCCCTGCCCCCCTCAACCCAGAGTCCCCACATGTTTTGGGCCCAGGATCCCCTTGTACGCTCCTATCAGACAGTTTGGCCAGGCTCTTCCATAAGGGGTGAAGACGGACTAATTGATTAGTTACTGCATCCACTAAAACTGCTCGGCCCCAAGTGCGCCTGGAGGAAGCACCAGGTGGTCTGGGAAGTCCACAGCCCTTCACTGCAGCGGTTGCTAGAAACCTCCTCCTCTCCTGTCATCCTGTTAGGTCAGACCCTTCCTATCTCCATCATGTAACTTCTCTGCCCTAATCAGTATACTGAATTCTTGCAATGTTTGGAGGGATAGTTTTGTAACTGAGCCTGCATGAACTGCACAGGTGTCTGCCCTTTTCTGAGTAGGTTTTGTTCAGATAGCATTTTGGCAGGAACAGCCCAGAGGCAAATAGAGGGACAAACACGAGGATAGAACAAGAAAAGCTAGTACAGCAAGGTTAATTGTTTATGCAAAGATTGCTTGAAATGTGCTTTCTCTCCCTCCTTTCCCCAAAGCAGAGAAGTATCTCCCAGAAGGGGTCAGAGAAGTTAACATTTACACTCCGCTTCCTGCAACTCCAGGCTGTGGGTTCCCACAAAGGAGCCCTCAATTAGTTGCAGAGCAAACCTTCCACGCTACCTCCAGGGCCAAATTTCTCTTCCCTTTGACCTCCATGGCCCAGTGCCTCCACTCCTGGGAAGGGCAGAGGGACTCCAGACTATATAGATCCCAAGAGAGAAATCAGGTGACATTGGAAGATATTGTTCAAAGCCTGGACAAACTTAGCAGGAAAAGGATGGATCTACCAGCCTCCCAACAGAGGCAAGGAAAGGCTGGTGGAGACATGTGGAGATCAGGGTGGGCCCATGGACGTTTGAAGCCTTGGTGCCATCAGTGGGAGTCCTTTATATTTCTTTACCATCCTTCATATCAATAACCCACACAAACGGTCAGCTCTGCAAACCTTCGTTTCTCTTCCTGCTCATTATCAGAGGGCAGGGCTACTTTGAGTTGTGTGCCACCTGTCACACCAGGACAGCAATGCAAGCAACACAGCTCGAGTTCACCATGCAGCCTTGTGCTAAGAAGAGGATCTCGCCTGTGGTTATCTCTTTTTCCAGTCTAATCAAACTCGGGGGAGGCGGGGGCATTGAGACTTTTGCCAAATTTGACAGAAGTTGCTCAAAGTTTTATTAAAAAATTATGGGGTAGACAAGGCCAGAAACAGTACATGAAGGTCTGGTATTGTATGAGGAGGCAGGTAATGGATTAGGCCCAAGTAACTCATATACCCTTTGGTACCCACTAAGAGCTGAGGGTGAGATGTGACTCACAAGCATAGTCCAGATTAGGGACAGGATAACACAGGGGTGGCAAGAGAAGACAGATGACAACCTGGGCAGGATAATGAACCTCTCTCCTGCCTTTGCTATCGCCAAGGAGAAAGGACACTGGACACATGACAGACATGAGCTGTTGCTTCTCTGAGCCATGGGGCAGTGAGGGGAAACCTTGTCACAGGCTCACCCTGTGCATCCGCCAGCCATCCTCCCTGCATAAAGCCTTACCTGTATGTGTTATGACACCAGCACCCTATGCCTGTAGAGCTTGCCTGAAAGTGACAGTGTCGTCCGGGGGGTGCGGGGGAGGGGACTGAGAGAAAGGTATATAATTCAGGGCTGTTGATATAGCTTCAGTGCAGAGCCTCACACACTGTGGGGGTATGTCTCTGCCCCTCCAAAACCTGTGGCTATGTTTTCCTGCACACACTGGGGAAACCACCAGCATAACTCATAGAATCACAAAATCACAGAATGGTTGAGGTTGGAAGGGACCTCTGGAGATCATCTAGTCCAACCTCCCTGCTCAAGCAGGGTCCTCTACAGCATATTGCCCAGGATCGCATCCAGACGGGTTTTGAATATCTCCAGGCAAGGAGACTCCGCAACCTCTCTGGGCAACCTGGTCCAGTGCTCTGTCACCCTCACAGTCAACAAGTTTGTCCTCAGTTTTTCCTCAGTTCCTTCATATGGAACTTCCTGTGTTTCAGTTTGAGCCCGTTGCCTCTTGTCCTGTTGCTGGGCACCACGGAAAAGAGACTGGCATCATCGTCTTGACACCCCTCCCCTTCAGATACTCGTACACATTGATGAGATCCTCTCTCAGTCTTCCGGACGCTCCAGGCCCCTCATCATCTTTGTAGCCCTCTGCTGGATGCATTCCAGGAGCGCCATGTCTCTCTTGTACTGGGGAGCCCACAATTGGACACAGCACTCCAGGTGAGGCCTCCCCAGGGCTGAGGAGAGGGGCAGACTATATAGATCCCAAGAGAGAAATCAGGTGAAATTGGAAGATATTGTTCAAAGCCTGGACAAACTTGCACTCTCACATAAAGAGCAACTCCACCACCTCGCCTTCCTGGCCTGTCTTTCCTAAAAGCACATAGCCATCCATGACAGCATCCCAGTCATGTGAACTATCCCACCATGTCCACTTGGACCTCCCTCCACCTGCTGGCAACACTCTGCCTAATGCACCCCAGCACACCCTTGGCCTTCTTGGCCACAAGGCCACATTGCTGCCTCATGCTTCACTTGTTGTCCACCACGACTCCAAGGTCCTTCTGTGCAGAGCTGCTTTCCAGCAGGTCAACCCCAGCCTGTACTGGTGCATGGGGTTATTCCTGCCTAGGTGCAGGACCTTGCCCTTGCCTTTGTTGAACTTCAGGAGGTTCCTCTCCACCCAGCTCTCCAGCCTCTCCAGGTCCCTCTGAATGGCAGCACAGCCTTCAGGTGTGTCAGCCTCTCCCCCCAGTTTAGTAGCATCAGCAAACTTGCCGAGGGTGCACTCTGTCCCTTCCTCCAGGTCATTGATGAATATATTGAACAAGAGTGGACCCAGGACTGACCCCTGGGGGACACCGCTAGCCACAGGCCTCCAACTAGACTTTGTGCCACTGACCACAACCCTCTGAGCTCGGCCATCCAGCCAGTTCTCAATCCACCTCACCGTCCACTCATCCAACCCACACTTCCTGAGTTTACCTACAAGGACGTGATGGGAGATGACAGTGTGGAAAGCCTTGCTGAAGTCCAGGGAGACAACATCCACTGCTCTCCCCTCATCTACCCAGCCACTCAGTCCATCAGAGAAAGCAATCAGATTGGTCAAGCAGGATTTCCCTTTCGTGAATCCATGCTGACTACTCTGGATCATCTTCTTGTCCTCCACATGCTTAGTGAGGACCTCCAGGAGGAGCTGTTCCATCACCTTTGCAGGGCTGGAGGGGAGTCTGACAGGCCTGGAGTTTCCTGGCTCCTCCTTCTTGCCCTTTTGGAAGAGTGGCGTGACATTGGCTATCTTCCAGTCCTCAGGCACCTCTCCTGATCTCCAGGACCTTTTCCAAGAGGATGGAGAGTGGCCTAGCGATAACATCCGCCAGCTCCCTCAGCACTCAGGGGTGCATCCCATCGGGGCCCATGGATTTGTGGATGTCAAGTTTGGACAAAAGATCTCTAACCTGATCCTCTTCCACCAAGGGAGAGTCTTCCTTTCCCCAGACTTTCTCTCTGGTCCCCAGGGTCTGGAATTCCTGAGGGCTTGGCCTTAGCAGTGAAGACTGAAGCAAAGGCAGCATTCAATAACTCTGCCTTCTCTGTAGCCTTTGTCACCAGGGCACTCGCCCCATTCAGCAGCGGGCCCACGTTTTCCCTAGTCTTCCTTTTGCTACTGATGTAGTTGAAGAAGCCCTTCTTGTTGTCTTGGACATCCCTTGCCAGATTTCATTCCAAATGGGCCTTAGCCTTCCTTGTTGCTTCCCTGCACACTTTGACAACGTCCCTGTATTCCTCCCAAGTGGCCTGTCCCCTTTGCCACATTCTGTGTACTTCCTCCTTCTGCTGGAGTTTGGCCAGGAGTTCCTTGCTTCTCCATGCAGGTCTCCTGCCCGCTTTGCTCGACTTCTTCCTCAGAGGGATGCACCTGTCTTGAGCCTGGAGGAAGTGATGCTTGAATATTAACCAGCTTTCTTGGACCTCTCTTCCTTCTAGGGCCCTACCCCATGAGATTCCCCTAAGTAGGTCCCTGAAGAGGCCAAAGTTAGCTCTCCTGACGTCCAGTGTTCTTGCCCTGCTTCCTCCTTGTAGGATCCTGAACTCCACCATCTCATGGTCACTGCAGCCAAGGCTGCCTCCAACCTTCCCATCTCCAACCACACCTTCTTTGTTTGTTTAGTGCAGCAGCGCACCTCTCCTCGTTGGCTTCTCCACCACCTGGGTCAAAAATGCTCTGCAGGAACCTCTTTGACTGTTTGTGTCTAGCTGTGCTCTCTTCCCAGCAGATGTCAGGGTGGTTGAAGCCCCCCATGAGAACCAGGGCCTGTGCTGTGAGCGTGAGGCTACTTCCAGCTGTCTGTAGAAGGCCTCATCAACGACTTCTTCCTGATCAGGTGGCCTGTAGCAAACCCCCACCACTGTGTCACCCATGTTAGCCTGCCCTTTAATCCTTGCCCATAGCCTCTCAACTTGCTCTTCATCCACCCCGAGGCAGTGCTCTAGTCAACATTGTGGTTGCTCCCTCACATAAAGAGCCACTCCACCACCTCGCCTTCCTGGCCTGTCTTTCCTAAAAAGCACATAACCATCCATGACAGCATCCCAGTCGTGTGAGCTATCCCACCATGTCTCTGGAACTGCAACAAGATCATGGCCCTGTGACTGCACACAGATCTCTAACTCTTCCTGCTTATTCCCCGTGCTGCGCGCATTGGTATACAGGCATTCCAGAGAGCCAGTCGAGCATGTAAGCTTCCCAGGAGAGGTGCAAGAGGATCCTCCATAGCCATGTCCCATGCTGTCTCCCTTGGCTGTATGCATCCGCTGGAGGCATCCTGACTTGAGTGCTGTTTTACTGACTCTCCTGCCACTATACCACTCCCCTTCCCCCATCTTGCC
Source organism: Struthio camelus (assembly GCF_040807025.1). Taxonomy (NCBI): domain Eukaryota; kingdom Metazoa; phylum Chordata; class Aves; order Struthioniformes; family Struthionidae; genus Struthio; species Struthio camelus. The sequence goes on along the minus strand of NC_090982.1, from coordinate 891,986 downwards.
TAGTTTAAAGCCCTCCTTACCAGGCTGGCCAATCTGTTGGCAAAGATGTGCGTGCCCCGCTTGGTAAGGTCGATCCCATCGCTCCCCATCAGCTGTTGATCTTCAAACAGGGTCCCATGGTCATAGGAACCAAAACCCTGCTGCCAACACCAGCGGCGCAGTCAGCTGTTAACTTGGAAAACTCATCTACTCCTTTTCCTATCTTTCCCCCTCACAGGCAGGATTGAGAAGAAAACAACCTGCGCTCCCAGACCCTTCACCACCCTTCCCAGAGCTCTGAAGTCCTGTTGGATGGTTTCCAATTTGCCTTTCGTGTCATTAGTGCCCACATGGAAGAGCAGCAGAGGGTAGTAGTCTGATGCGTGGACAAGCCTTGGCAGTCTTTCCATGACCTCTCTTTTTCGAGCCCCTGGCAGGCAGCAAACCTCTCTAGACAAAGAGGTCAGGTCGGCAGATAGGTGCCTCTGTCCCCTGCAGCAGGCAGTCACCCACAACAATCACTCGCCGTTTCTTCCGGGTGTTCCTGCACAGCACAGGGTCTGCCAGGCCAGTTGCCTCCCATGAAGCCATGCCCAGCTCCTCCTCAGCTTGGAGGGCACTAAACTTGTTCTTCAAGGGTAAGTCTTGAGGAGGAGCAAGAACCTTTCTCCTTCTACGAGAGATGACCAGTTTCCAGCCTTCGTCAACAGTGTTATGATGTACCGTTTCACACGGTGCTGAGCCCTCCGGCAACTCTGCTGCAGTGGGGGCAGGGGACTCCTGGAGCTGCACAGTCTCTGGGAATACCCTGTCAATCTCCTGCTCATCTTCGAGGATGCTACGCAGTCTACTGACTTCCTCCCAAAACTCCTTTTTCTGGCGATGCAACTGATCAACCCCAGCACACCTTCTGCAGGAGAGCTGACTGTCAGCCCAGGCCTCACGGAGAGGCCCCAGGCACTCCCTGCAGCCTGACACCTGCAGAGCTGCATCTGCTGTCAGAGGGCCTGTCTGGGTTGAAGCCTCAGACACAGCCGATGCAGCACCTCCAGCAGCCACTGGGGAATGTGCTCTGCAGCGTGTCATGACCATGCCCCAGGGAAGGACACACCACTATGGAAAATGGAGAGGTGCTTTCTTTGCCTTCTGGCACCCTTCTGCGCGAACTGCTGCACAAACTGTTGCATCTGTTCGCTGCCTCTGTTGCACAAACTGTTGCATCTGTTTGCTGCCTCTGTTGGCTGCGCTCTGGGGGCTGCACTCTAGGCCTGCCTCTTACATAGGCCTCTGCCTAGCAGTGACTCACAAGGGTGCTTGACCCACCCAATCAGGAGCCACCTGAATCAAAAGCTCCAACTGCCTCTTACCAGGGCAGCCCAGAGAGCTCATTAGCAGCAGTCATACCTAACTAGAACTTCCCAGGAGAAGTTAAGTCAAGGCTTCCTGCGGTTGTCCTTGCCTAGCTCTCCCTTCCTGCTAGCAGCAAGCACCGTCTAGTTCCTCGGGGCTCCCCAGAAAGCCTCCACAACTTCCAACAAGGTCCACAAAAGGCCCAAGCAGAGCCCAGACACTGCTGCGCAACTCGTGTGAGGTGACACAAGGAGCCAGGATACACACCCTTGACTGCCCATGCAAGCACAGGAGTACCCATTTGCCTGAAGAGCTTTCATTAGTCAGAGCAGACTCAGGAAAGCCACGGCCCAGTGTTCTTACTTTTGCAGTTTCAAGAAAAGCAAAATAACCCAATCAACAGTCAGAGGCCTTCTGCTGGGAGGTAAAGCTAGCATAGAAGTGATAGACACAGTTCCTGGCAGCTTTACATTATCAACAGTGCTGCATAACACAATACTAAAGGAACAATTGAGTTAGATGAACGAACTTGCGTTAGTATCAGTCTAAAACAAAGGCCCATGATTTGGAAGTGGGTGAATCATCAGGAGAGTAGGAAGTAAAGGTCCCATGTCAGACAAATGATCCGTGGCGTTTGGAGAAGCATAATCTCAAATCTCTGCTAAAGTGGAAACGAACAGTAAGAAATTATAGGGAATTTGGGCTTTTCTTTCAATGTAGTGTTGTCCCACGGAAACAAACTAGCCTCAAGCTCCATCTCTAAAGGTCATTTTTATCAACAACAGAGAAATTTCAGTAGTCAGATATCTGAAATGGGGATATTGGTATACAGTTTGTTTTCTGAAAGCCCCCACCACTGGCAAATGTTTAAAAAACATGTACTTGCACATACATACACATACATTGCATACACATATATACAGGCATCAAACAGCCCTGGGAGAAGAAAATTTGTTAAGTGAACAATGCTGGAAAACCCCAAGAGGTACAAACAGATGTGGATCGTGTGACTTCACCAGTGGAAAACAGTGTTAAACAGTGTTAAAACCAGTGAGCTTCAGATTAGATTGCAGCAAAAGATACTAGATTAGATAAGAGCAAAAGTACTCACAGCCAAAACACGTCGTGAAAGAAAAATCAGGTCAGATATGTGGAAAACATAGAAAGCCCGTGGAAAACAGAGAAAAATGCAACGTATGCTTCACAGCAAACTAACAAAGTACCTACTTGCTCCCTGATTCTACAAGTGCCTGCTCTTTTGAAATGTGTTGTTGCTGCTTTATTGTTCTTCCTCCTCTTCTCGTGCTTTATTTAGCAGCCTACGCTGCAGATACTCAACTGGGTAAAATCAGCAGCTGGAAACATACTTGCCTGGCAAAATAAAAAAACGATTAACCGCCATGGCTACACAGGGATGGATTATAAAACGGGCACAGCGCGTTGAAAAGACCGGCCACCCCTGCAGGACTGTTTGTGCGTAGGCACAAATCCGGCCGCGGAGCAGGGGCTGCTCAGCGACGTTTGCGGGTGCCAGCGCCTGGGACCGGCGAGGTGCAGGCGAGCGGGAGCCGGGCTTCTGGCGCCCTGGCCGCTGCTGGCTGCCAGCGCTGAGCACGGCCGCCCTGCTGCTCGCAGGCAGGTCCCCTGCGCGCGCTGCGCCGGATCCGGGCAGCCGCGGCGATGCCAGCGGCAGCGGGACCGCAGCCGGGAGGCCGCGGCGGGGGCGGAGGCGGGGCGGGGCGCGGCGGCGGCGGCGGCGGCGGCGGGGCCGGGGCCGCTCCCGCTCCCGCGCCCGCGCCCGCTGCGCGGCGGCCCGGCCTGGCAGCGGCGGCGCCGCCCGGCACGCGGCTGGGCGCGGGACGCCTCGCAGGCCATGGGGACCCCCGCGCCGCCGCGCCGCCAGCCCGCCCGCGGCCCCCACGTAAGTCGCGGCGCGGCGTGGCGTGGCGGGGGGCGTGGGCGGGGGCTGCGCGGGGCGCCCCGCGCCGGAGCAGCGCTGCTGTGCGGCGGGCAGCGGTGCGCGGAGCGGCGGCGGCTCTGCGCTGCGCTGCGCTGCGCTGCACTGCGCTGCGCGGGAGGCGCCGGGCGAGGCAGCCGCGGTGGCGGCAGCCGCGGACAAAGGTGCGCGGGCAGCCTCCGCCGCCGGCGTGGCCACCCGGCAGGTGCTGCCGCCCCGCGGGACGGGCCGCCGCACCTCGGCTTCGCCATGCGGCGCTTGGGATCTGCGGCAGCGTCTGCAGGTTTGCGGGGCGTTTTCAAGTTCTCTGGAGAAAGATGCTGCATGGTTGTCTCTGCTGTGCTCAGAGTCTCTTTTCATGGTGAAAGCCATAGCGGCGTATCAGGAGCTGGTGACCTTCCCAGGGGGAACGCTGCATTTCTTGTCATTGTGATTTCCTTGTTAAGGGAGCAGTGGGAGAGTAGTTCGGGCTCAGCTCTGTTGGGGCCAGTACTTGGAGGGTGGGAAAGACGGAAGCTCTGGGCAGGATCTTAGGATTATTATTATTATCTCTCTCTATATTTTACTGATGTATTGGTGGCAGTGAGGAATGGGCCCCCCAGTGCCAGATGCTATGTAGGCATGGTGGGAAGAAAGGGATTCATAGCCCAAACAGGATATGGATAGTGGCTTGCTGAAGGGACATTAACATAGGCAGAGTAACATGGAGTTTGAGTTCCAGGAGATATTTTTTTTTTTTAGGTAGGTTTTCTCTAAAAGGGTTCCACTAACAGAACTGAAGTGAAGACAGCATTGGTGGAAAGGCATACAACAGGGTGAAGAGGGAGACAAGTCTGGAAAAGTTGCGAAGGTGACACTGGAGGGGGGGACCAAAGAGCCCGGCAAGGGCCTAGGTGCTCTGCTTCCCTGGCCCTTGGTCAGCACTCCCAGTGCAGGCAGTCACCAGAGTGATGCTCTTGCTCTGACTGTTCACTTTGCCACCTGTGGAGCAGATTTTGTGGCTGTCTGCCAGTTGTTTTATGCTGCCAGAGGACACAGCTCTTTGCACACCAAGGGTGTGGAACAGGCATTGCAGGTGTCTTCTGCCAGAGTACATAACCTCCGGTGTGTGCCCACATATGCAAATACAGCCTGTCCTATTTGAATCTGAATGTCTTACCATGTCAGCTGGAAACATCTCTTTCCCTGAAGTGTTTCTGCACGTGTTTCTGCTTCCTCTTGTCTCCCAACCAGCTTTGGCCGAAGATGCAGCTCCAGGTCTCCCTGAGACCTGGAAATGTTGAGAAATGTTGTCAGCAGGGATATCTGTGTGTTGAAGTGATCAGTCTAGGACTCAGGTTTAGGGTTTAAGGAAAGAGGTTTCCCACCAGCACAGAAAATTTGTCCATTGTCCTGATTTTTAAGAACAATTCACTGAAAACATTTTCTGCCCTTTTCTAGCAGTGTTTCCCCATGGTGCTCTAACTCCAGACATAACACCACAGTGTCAGTACATCAGATGCCAAAGAATAAAATGACCTAGGGATAGAAGTGAAAATTTTACAAAGTTCCCCGTTCATGATAAGGAAAACAAGGGCACTGGTGGAAAATCCAGAAGGTTGGCTTGGTCTCTTGGGTTTAGAGTGTTAGTACACAAAAACTACAGGGATTTTTTGACTGGGGAGCATTCTTCTACCAGAAGATTGCTCACCTCCGCTCCACTGCTCCTTCACCATTTCCTGCTTAACGAATCTACTTGCAGCCTGGAGAATTTTAGTGTGTAGAAGGTTGGCAGCCTATGCTAAGGGAAATAATTAAGGAACTTAGATGCCCATCACCATTGTGCTGCTCAAGGAAAGAGGATTTTTACTGGTTGCGTAAAATTGAGACTAGAGCAGAGTCAAGCATCCTGCACTCCTGTAATCTTTTCCATAAACATCTGTGATTTCATGTGGTATAAGCTCATCATAGTGATTTTCCCACAAAGTACCTCGCTTTGAAAATACAAAACGCCCCCTTGGAAATCCTGTTCAAATTGCAGGCCTTTTCTTACAATTTCATTGTAAGAGATTGAGATGCCTCATAGATTTCTGTGTGAGAAAATACAATCATGAGAACACACTAGACAGTGTAATTATTTTATAACTGCCTTTCCAAGGTACATGAGGAGGTTTTAGAAAGAGACAGGAAAGAGACAAGCCTCTCGACATCACTGAGTCTCACTAGCCAAATGGCAGGGCTGTTTGGGTTAGGTTTCTAACACATACTGCCTCAGCAGCCAAGCCAGTCCAGGCCATGTGATTTTTGGGTAGCCTTGTACATCCTGGCATACAGAGTGGCTTGGAAAATAGGCTGCCAGTCTCTCAGTGGTGGGGTCTTTCCTAGAGGGAGTCAGCATAGCCTACAGACATCTATGTTGAAGCGAGAATACCAGTCAGGAGAGTTGCTCTTCCTGCAAAATCGGGGCAAATTTTAGTAGTTGTTTTCAATTCTTTTTCATTCTTAACCGTCTTTATTTAAAGCATACAGTACCAAATGAATGCTCTAATAAAATAACATGGATATCAAATCCAGCTGGAAAAAAGAGGCTATCCTGAAATGTTAAGCTAGAGTAACAGCTGACCATTACTCAGATTATCTATGAGTGACATTACTTTCAGGATAACTGTCAAAAGGAAGGAAAGAACTAAATGACCAGTTACCGTGTGGGGAGTGTGGGGGGGTTGGGTTTTTTTTCCTATTTGTTTGGTTTGGGGTTTTTTTTTGTTAAATGAAATAATTTTAAACTTCACTACAATTTCACATCCTGAACCCTAAAGCTTTGTTCTTTATCATTTACAAGGTACTGCCTTCCTGTGCAAGTGAAGTGTGTTTACAGAAGGTTTATTGATTGCAGGCTTTTTTACTTACCGCCAGGTTAGCACCTCTTTTAAAATTGTGTGCTAGTTTATAATTATCCTCGACTTTTATTCTCTTTTTGGAGAAACAAAGCCTTTTCTGGAGACTGCTAGTAGTGAAAATAAGGGCTATAGATACTACAAATAAAAATTGAGGACATTTTATTCCTAGCCCAGAATTAAAAACAAATACATGCTTTTCTGTGATGCCTGATAAAGAAAGCCCTGTACTTCTGGCATTGGAGCCTTCTACTCATTTCTGCAAGCTTTTTAAAGTGAAAATTTTGAAATTGTTTCAGGGAAGTGTAGCTAGTTAGCAGGGTAGGATTTAAGATTGCACGCAAAGTCACAGGATTATTAAAGAACGTATTTGAATGGCTCAGCTAAGGAGACCTGGTTTGTTACAAGCTTTCAAGACAGAAGGATTTGTCCTTCTCTTAGTCTGCCAAAAAGAGGCTTTTTCACTTCTCTGTCCACTTTATATTGTCTTTCAAATTTTCCTTTGTTGACTTTAAACCTGTAATTATATAATGTAACCATCTGTACAACTGGGTTTTCTTCCTCCATCACCTTTTTTTTTAGTGCAGTTAAATAGCCAAAGTAGAAGTTCACCAATGGCACATGCAAAAAAATCGTTTAAAACGGAAAAAAGGAGGAAATACATGTTTACTAATACTGTTCATTAGTCCTGACAATATATGTTTACTTGATTAACAGACCTTTTGTAATTATGTACTAGCATTAAACCCCGTTAAAATTAGAAATTAGAAATCCTTCATTTATTCACTTAGCAGAGAAGACATTATTTCAAGTATTTCTCAGCAGACAGTCACATTGAAAACACAGCTGCATACATGCATATGATGCCCTATGGCACTACAAGGGATAAGAAAGACGTAAGAAACATACACTAGCTGGACAAAAAGCAAATAGGAACCTCTTGACCTGTTAGCAACATGTTAAGTATTTAAATTCATTAGTACTGACAAAAGGCCAGAGTTAAATACTTCATTCTTCTTTAATGCCAGCAATTTCATTTCCTTTTCAACACTATATGTCAATTCTAACTGCAAAAATTAGGCACTTACCGCTGGGTGATCACTTCTAGTTTCTCCCTGCCTTTTCTCCCAGCTGCTGACCTGTGGGACTTCCTGCTCCCAGATAGCATAGCTTACACCTCTTTCTGAGGGCTCGCAAGCCTCTGCAGGCCCACGTGCACAGCAGCTTTTCTCCGGACAGACAGCATCGTCCACTGCTACAGCACCTACGCCAGAGGGGCAACAACGTCAGACGGTACCTCTGCTCGATCACTGAAAGGAAGGTTGGGATGCGGGCGTAGGGCTGGATGGCACAGAGCAGAACACAAGATTAGAATCACAGCACTACTGGAATGTGGTAATTTTGGTATCTCCCATCCTCAAAACCATGATAATACAGTGAGCGTGAGGCAGAAGCTACCTAGGTTTCGCTTCCACTGAAAGCTGGACAGACGATTGGGCTCAGTCGTGCAAACTTACCACTTTAAAAAGACGTAAACAGTAAGACTTCTCAGTTGTTATTGTGGTAAGTACCCACAGCGACTAGAACTGAGCAAGTTTACAGGGAAGAAACTTTTTGCCTTCTGATCCGTTACATTTGAGAGCTGTTTGCATCCAGCTAACCTGGCTGTTTCTTCTGCAGTGTTTTCCTCGATCAAGGTGACATGACAAAAAACTCTCCCACAATAAGCTGATGTCAAAACTGAGATCTGTCCCTTGACAAACTTAACCGTGGCCCTTCACAGACATCTTGCAATCAAGTTGAGTCTCGAGTTCTCACTAACTTGTGTCTAAATACTCAGAACACACAGTAGCTCGTTCATTCCTGTTTGGACATAGCCAGGGTAGTTTTAAGTAAGCCATCTTGTCTCCTGGTTGAGGATTTTTGACACACCTCACAGGCTTCAGCATAGACTATGTAGTGCTGTCCTGGGTAAAAATCTATCCACAGGAATCATCCCAGCTAGGTTGCTATCAGTTCTCAAAACCAACCAGTTTGCAGCCAACTTGGGTATGTTGAACTAGGTCATGTTCTCTCGTGGATGAACACAAATTAGTAAAGGTTTATTGTAGCACGACCGAACAAGACTAAAGCTTCACTATGTTAGGAACTGTACAAAGAGCAATACTATATACCCTTAAGAGCCTGTATCTAAGTAAAGAAAACAGTCCCTGTTTGAAGGATGGGCCAGATCACACAGGCAGAGCAAATCACATGATGGCAGCAAAAAAATGGGTCAGTTTCACTATTTTATTTTTAGAGGGAGGGAGCGGAAAACGTTTCTCATTTCTTTCAGCTGAAATGAAGATAAAGGCTCAAGTCTTTAGATACTGAAAGGGCGGATAAAAATCACACTGAGCTTACAAGCGCTCTTTCCATTGCCGTGTGAGTTTTAGGTTGAAGTTTTCTCTACACCCCCAACCAAGGAGTCCCCAGGAATGGAGGTTGCCTATCATACTGTGTGTGTATCACATCCTGGAACTCTAGCTAGTTACTGAAGCTTGACTCAGATTTTAAATGATATATGTAAATACAAATTATATCGTAAGACACCAAGCCTCAGCGTATGTTGTCTTACTAAAAAGAAAAGAGAAAAGCTGTTAATCTTTTGCAAAACACTGGCAGCTCTAAAGGAATCCCTGTGACATTTTTAAGCTAATTCGTAGTTACTTCAAGAAGAATCAAAACTCTCCCTAGTACCTGGGTTGTTGATACATCTGATTTTAGCATATGCTCCCTGAGACAGGAAATAAATTTTCAGTTTTGGATTTCCTCTCTCTTGGCCTAAAAGTCTACGCCTAACATTCTTACGTACATCCAGGTCCTTTTCTCATGTTGGTTTAAGACACCAAACAAAGATGTGGGAGATCTGTGCTGACACGAGGGAATAAAACCCCAGATATCCCTTTGCATAGCATAAATGGCTTTGTCTTATCCTCTATCTCTTCCCTTTCTCTGAAGCATTGTGTACATGCTGCAAGCCTAAGGCATGATACTAGCCTTACTAATCCACTGCTGTGGTTATTTACAGTTACTATTAACTGCTCACCTGGCAGTTTTAACTGGGAAGAACAAACAGGAAAATCCAGGAATGTGATTAGTTGTTACTCTTTCCCTACAGGTGTGTACTTGGGCTAACATTCTCCTTATATCATCTAGTATGTGTTACTTGGTCTGTGCCTATAAGGTCTGTTCATAACAGAGTGCATTCATAGCAGCTGAGCACTGTGGCCACAATTTTCAAAAGTGATTGGTTCAGCTGTGTCAAAAGGACCTGCTCTTCTGGCAGTACTATACCCTTTAACTTTAAAATTCAAGCTGCTTTCACATGCTCTAGGCTGGACAGCGTAAAATGGACCTGGACAACTGCTTCTAGTCACTTTTGAAAATCTTACCCTAGATTTTCACTTCCTACAACTGGTTTTGACATAACTCTACATTTGTTTCCATTCTATTTAAGTAATAATTAAAGCTCTACCTGCTGTAGATGCTGATTAGAAGAGGCATACTCCTTTGCTCTCAGAAGGAGGGAAACGCAGCTACTAGCTATTTGTCTGCGAAATTCATCTCAAACTATCCCTCTCCTGAACAGTCATGCACCCACACGTCCCATGGCTCAAGTCCAGACTGCAGTCTAGCACCTGTCATCTCACTCAGGATGGCTACCCAGATGGGATGATCTTTAGGCTAGCTGCAAACCAAACCAGATGATCTTGGCCCTTCTGTTGAAATCCTAAGCAGCTTGATCTCGCTCTAGAGAAGCGAGGTCTGCGTTTCCAACGCTTTGTGCATAAGTATCCTTTTACGTCCTCTGGGACTGCCACAGTTACTACAGCTCTGCATAGGTTGAAGAAGAGCACCACTACAGCCTAAGGGCTGGGCGAGGCCTGGGGTCCATCTGCACAGTGTCATCACAGATTTTGGGCAGCAAAAGATAAAAGTGAGTGGAACAAGCAGGTTAAGGGCTGAGGCCTCTCCTCCTGGCTCATCTTTCTGGGTAGCATTTTTCTCTTTGCTGGAGAGGCTGGGGGCAGGGTTCAGGCAGTAACACAAGAGAAGTTTCACTCTGTATGTGTAATGCCGTGAGGTTGGTTGGTGGGGGAGTAATAACCAGAAGGAGCCAAGTTTTCCACTTCCCGTGCAGCCTGTGCTGCAAGATGCTGAGACACCATCATAACATTTTTGCAGAAAACGCATCACAGAGATGCACTGATGCGGTAGTAAGAATAATTAACGCCGGGTGTGATTGTTTCTAGCTGCATAAGTACTTGCATGTTTCAGAATTTATAGATACATAGACACATACACACACTCACGCTTGAATTTGACTCAGGCCCTTGCTCGTTATTTTGTTTCAGTGAAACCACCTGTAGGCATGCTGATGAGCTTATCATAACGTGAAGGCGCTCACAGGAAACAATCCACACTAATTATACTGCCGTTTCCAAAATGCACAGAGGCTTCTAAGCAATATGCAAGATGTACAAAGAAAATCCAGTCACAATGAACACAATGAAAACAAGCATGTCAGAAGTTGAACCCAAGGTGCCTTCCAATTCCTGTTACTTCCTGTGGTCAGCATTTCACGTTAAAATCCTCAGTAATTGGAGAAGGGGGTGTGCCCCAGTACTCCCAAGACACTGAGGCCTTGAGGTGCTCTGACTCCTTGCACCACAGCTGTCTGAGGGCCCTCTGAGTATCACTATGCGATGTTCTTTCTGTCTTTCATGGAGAGCAATCAACTCAGAAACGGAGGGCAAGTCCTGCAGTCAATTTTTACTTTTAAACATTTCCAGAATTCCCATTTACGGTCTTTTTCTAACTGAAGACTTCAGCCATCGTTCCTCAAAGCCCTTCTACACAAACGTTCACCACTGCTGGAAAAGTCCAGCGCTCCCCCCCCCCCCGTCCCCGTCCCCGCCACTGACAGGAATACAGCCACGGCATCAGTTTTCTCTGAGGTGCGTCCAGCCCGGCAGCTGATTCAAGGCTAACTCAAAATTTGGAGAGGCGCAGAGTGAAAGCCGAGGGCATCCGAGACTCCTCAGACACGTACCGATTGCGTCTGTCGCAGGCCCAGAAACGACACCGATTTCAGGGGGAGAGGCCGGACCAGCGCCGGGGGAGGGGGGGGGGGCCGAGCGCGGCGCTCGCCGCCAAGGGGCTGCGGGGGCGCGGGCGCGGCCTCGGCTGGCGGGCGGGGCCTCAGCGCCGGCGCGGCCGTTGGGCTCCGACCGCCGCCGCTGCCGCCTCGGCGCGACGCGGACCGAGGTGAGGGGGGAGCGCGCAGGGGCGCGGCGGCGCTGGGGCGCCTGCAGGGGCGCGGGGCGCGGGGGAGAGCCGTTGCCGCGCTGTATAACGGTCTGGCGGGCGCGCGGCGGGGGGGGGGGGGGGCGGGGGGCGGGGGGAGTTGTCCTCGAACCCCGCGGCAGCCACGCCCCACTGGTGCGCATGCGCCGTGTGGGATGTGGCGCGCGTCCTGCCGCAGAGGTGGCGGGGGGCTGCGGCGGCGTGGCGGGCGGCCGCGCGCATGCGCGCTACGGAGGGCGGGGGCGAAGGGCGGGGAGGTGCGTAAGGCTGGTGGGGGGTTGTTGGCAGGTATTTTGGGTCTCCAGAAAAAGACGCGTTGAGTTTTCTGAGCGGCACAGACGCTGAGGCTGCACTAAGGCCTGCGTGTTGCTGCGTTACAGCTCTTTTGCAAGTAACGTGCTGGAGGGTCTGGGGACGGTTACTAAATACGGCTCTGTGTGGGGCCTTCCTGAAACGTCGCCTCAGCTGAAGCTGGAGCGGGCTTAAAACGGGCACGAGTTTGCTCTTGAGGGCAGTCAGCTCTTCCGCCGCGTCTGCCCCCGGAGCGGCGTGGAGAGACCTGGGCCGCAGGCGGCAGGCGGTGGGGCGAGGGGCGCTCCGCCGTGCTGCCTCACCGACCCTCTCCGTTTCCACCTGCTCGGTCGCCGCCGCGAGCAGCGAGATCGTACCGCGAGGCGCAGGCTGGGTGCTTTAGCAGACTGCGCCTTCTGCGGTTGGGTTGGGTCGTTCTGAAATCTTAGACGCTGCCGGAGGACCGAGGAGGACGGGAAAGTAATCTTTCTGTTATAATCGTGGTGTGCCGAAATGAAAAGCTCTGTCGGAGGGGAAATGGTGTTTCTAGGTAAGACAGATCACTTGGAGTAAGGCGGCTGTGGGCAAGCTCCCCTCATCGCTTCCTTCGTCCTGGGTCTGAAAGCCCGTTTCACCCAGGCTTCTCAGCATGCGTCCTACAGAACCAGCAGCGGACGGCTAGAGGGGTCCCGTGTGAGGTTTGCTTCTAATTATAGTCACGTTAATCACGCACTTTCAAAGACAAGCTTACACAGGTGTCAGGGGCCGCCTTCACATCTTGAACGTTACTTTATTTGAATTACACAACTGGCTTTCTGTACGCAGCGGCAGGTTGTCCTGCTCAGAAGCACCTCCAAAGCAGAGTTGGTGTGAAAAAGAGAAGGCGGTGAATCTGTTTGGCTCTAGCTAATGCGCTTTGCGGTTTGGCTCTGCAGCACAGGTATACAGTAACATGCTCTCTGACCTACGTTTGCAATGCATCCAGGATCCTGGAAGAATTCTTTCCTACGTCTTCAACCTCACGCCCTCAGTTTCTTACATTCCTTTACAATATTTTAAGCCTGCTAGGTGAAGTGAAAGGCAAGATTAAATTAAAACCTTCCTCATATACCTACATAACTGCAGAAGTTTTCAGCAAAAGGAAATAATTGGTTTATCTGAAGGGTTACCCTCTGACCCTTTACAAGCGTAAAACCGTAATTAATTACCATATGTTTTTGAAGTAAAGTATGAATATAACAGAAGGAACTTAATGCAAACCAAACAAAATTATTTATTTCTGGCCGAATCCATAGAACGCGACGTAATTTGCCATGACAATAATCACATGCTGGCACTCTGGCTGTATCTATTCTGCCACGGTTGGCTGGCCTAGCTGTGCTTCTGGGGTGAAAGAAAAATGCCGTTTCTGCTTAGCCTTTGCTTTTTGTGAGTTTAGTTTCATTCTGGAAGGCAGTGTAAGCTCCTCTGTCTCAGGGATCACGGCTGTTGGAGTTACACCAATAAAAACCTTGCTGTGTACTTTGTGTTTTGCAAAGCCCTACTGGGGTGCAAGGGAAGACTAGACATGCTTCTGGCCTTTGACAAACTTGGGATAGATTCCTAATGGCACTGAAGTAACCATAGTGAAGATTATACAAAAACACTTGTTTATTTTGTGTGATAAAAATAAACTAATATACGTTAACAATAGGGAAATCTTTAATAAAGCTGCTGAATTTTGTGTGTTTGCACATAAGCGTCTGTCCCTGGAAATACTAGTGAGACGTAGGTTGTCGGAGGAGCAGGATATCACAATAGCCTTTCTTTTGAAATTTTGCGGAAAGGATAAACTGTCTTTTTACCTGCTGTTTATAAAACAGACTTTGAAGAGTACATACAAAAGACTGTTTCAGTAACAGAAAAACATCAAAGGGAGAACGATTTTGACATCAGAATTTACTCTTGAAATCTGTGAAAGCTGAAAAGCTTTTTCTTTGTGTTATTTATGTAGCACGTTGCATGCTACACCAATCTGACATCTAACTTTTGTGTCTTCTCCAAAGGAATAAAACTTGAGCCCTGTCTCTTCGCTAAGACACTATTGAAGTAATCTCTATTTTCCCCATAACAAACTTCTGTTGCTGAAAAAATTCTCATAAGTGTAAAAAAACAAAAACAAAAACAAAATTAAATATAAGAGGAACACGAGATCGGACGGTCGACATTGTAATGGAATTGTGTCCACACAGGGCTAATATATATCTGCATTATAGAGTAGTAGAGACGAGTGGGAATTAAGCCTTTTGCTAATTTAACCTCGCCTTTCAGGTGAAGAATTAAAATACAGTTTAGTGATTGAAGAGTTAAACATGATTCATAGCTTATTTATTTAAATGAAGAAGTAGGTGTAGCATAGATTAGCGGGCTTTTATTATATTCATAGTTCATCTTTTATATCCTTTGCTGCAACTGCAGAAAGGAAAAAAAAGGTAGGATTTCTATGTATTGTAGGTAACAGATGAATTCGTTTTTGCACATGGCAAATATGTAAGATGAAACGTGATAGTAATAGCGAGCCAAGGGAACCACCCGTCTTTCTTCCAAGGGAAAGAAAACTCCTTTTATGATTTTCAGTTAACCACAAAGGTTAACTCATTAATCCTATCCTCAAAACAAGGCTGAAGTCAAGATTTTAACATTCTGAATTGTGAGAAGGAGGATGATTGCTGGCGGATAGTGTAACCTGCACAGCCAAGGTCCTCATGTTTTACATTCAGGTCTTGAGAAACTGCAGATTTTAAGATTTTTTTTTAGTGAGAAGTCTTATGAGAAAAGTGTGTCCATTGTTTTAAATGTATGAAGCAGAGGAATTTTAATTCTGTTATTGTTGTTGTTCATTACTGTTCTGGTGTGGTCTTTTTTGTTAGCTTTAAAAAAATTAAAAGAAAGCTGAATTTACTGCCAAGCAGACTCTTTAACTCCTGAAAGTAGCAGTTTACCTCCTTCTACCACTGACAGTGGTAGAAGACAGCCTGTCTTGTGAAAGCTGCTTGGTTCTTTTGTTTTTACTTTTGCTGCTTACTTCATGTTTAAATGTAAAGGATTTTCAATATGCACCTCTCAAAAGCTTGAGCTTTTTAGATGTAGGAAATTTGGCAGGTAAAATCAATTGTTAAAACAATAATTTCTTGGCAATCTAAAAGTTTAGCTCAACCGTACTGCCTCTCAGCCGTAATGCCGGGTTATGAGTTCGACTTTGGTTCTTCCTGGCTTTCAGTTAGTCATTCGGAGCGGGAACGCTCCCGCTGTGACAGTCTTATCCCTTGGGTCTGAGATCCCCGTACTGCACACCGGTCATCAGCCTGTGACTTGCCAGCGTGGTGGCACGCCAGAAACGTGGGGGAACAGAAAACGTAGTGCATGAATTCAGTGCTGCGCGAGGCCTGGCGCGTCGGCTGCCGTGCGCGTGTCCATCCTTGCTTACAGCACCGACTCTGTGCAGAGGCGCAGATTCCAGTGATGGGGGAGATGGATAAAGGAGGTGGGTGGCTTGCTCAGCTACGCTTAACAAATCGTTCGTAGAGCGATGCAAACGGAGGGAAGCTGGGTTTCGGGAAAGGCACAGGAACGTGCTGTTGGTGTGCTGTGAGCAGCTGCTCAGGAAGAGCTTCCCAAGTTACTGAACCAACGGAGAGGGCAGTGCTGTTGTACTTGAGTCGGAGAGGGTGCGCCCGCTGGCTTAATATGGAAATTGCCAACTTCTGTTTGCTTGCCTTAAAACTGGAACAAAATGCTGATGTAGCGTTAGACTTCATACCCAAAGGATGGTACTTGTTTAAAATCCAGTTATTTGCAAAGGGAGCGCCATAAGGAACTTCTAAATAGCTGGTCTCGTTACCTGTGCTAGCGACTTTACTGTTTCGGGGGGAGGGGGGAAGTTGGGTTATTTGGTGGGAATTGTTGCTCTACGCTTTTTTTTTTAATAGGTTGTTCCTTAAAGTATCTTTTTCCTATTGCTACATTGTAGGGGGAGGGGAGCAGCAAGATAAAATGCCCGACTGTGATAGGTAAACATTAAAACTGATAACATAGTTTAAGTTGGCTACTAAGCAAGCTGGAAAATAGGATTAGAGGAAACATCTTGCTGTAGTTGTTGTTCATCTTGCTTGAAAAATATTGAATTTCTGTAGCCTTTTAATTGACAGGGTGGGTTTTTTTGTTTTTGTTTGTTTGTTTTAAGACTGCAAATTGCATGATGATTATCATCGTCCTTACTTATCTACTTGTCTCCAAAAGTAGTTGTCCTATTGTAACTTAATGTATTATTTTAATGTCTTGGTGTACTTTGTCCTGCAAAAGAGTATGGAAAGGATTAGAAGTCAATATGTAACTCTTTTATGTATTTTACCTCACCAAAGAGTTTTTAACAGATGCACAAACTGACTGAAGCAAAAGCTGGAAAAGTCATCTGATTGCCTTGTGATAAAAGGTAGTGATTGCAAATGAAGATACCCTTTTGCTAGAAGTAGGCATGCCGTTAGCAGCAAACTGACAACTATCTCAATATTGGACTAGTGTGACCTAGTTGGATAGTGAAAGTGTTTGTGAGCTATTAGGATAAATAGTCTCAGGAAGCAAGGGTTTTGTTTGCTAAGAAGCAGGAGAAATCTGCTATACGTTTTTGTCGCTATAGAAGGATGTATTTAAATAATAACATCTCTCAGCAAGTCATCAAGGTGAATAGCCTGTTACATCTTCAAGAACATGCCTTTCTGATAGTACTGCTTGTAGCTGGCAAGGAAACAATTTAAGGAGTTTCAGTGTGTGTGGATATTAGACATTAATTGCGCCTTCCTCTGGCGACACAGGACAAACTGAAGTTCACTGTTACGGTGAGAAGCAAAGAAGATCTTTGCAGTATTTTTATGGGATGTCCAATTGAAATTGAAAGGTTTTTTTGAAAGGTTTTTCAAGTTGCAAATAAATTAGCCAGGGAAGTAGGGTATCCTGCAAGATCAAGGGCCTCCTTCCACAAGCTGTCTCAGTTAAGGAGGCGCTTCCTGAGCACTTTGTGTTAATATTCTAGGTCCCTGATGAAAAAAAATTAAACCCAAATAAACATGATTTTCTTTAAAACAGATCACATTTAAGGAGTCAAATATAGCAGTATGAATTCTAGCAGCTTTTGTGAAAGTCCTGTGCCTTTTAGGACAGAAGGCCTTTTCCCCATCTTCTTTCTGTGCCAATGTTTCTTTCTAATGCTGCAAGCAGATCTCTTCCTCAGTTCTACTACACAGTTACTGTGATCAGCTGCTTTTGCACTTCCTAGAAAGCCCAGTGTGAGTTTGTAAACTCAAACCACATTTTGCAGAAAGACATTAGGTAAGAGTACTTACTGAACTCCAGCCTGGTTTGTTACAAATGTGACAGACTTGATGCCAACTTACTAGGGACCATGAAGTTTCCATAACCCATTTCTTAAAATTTTCCTTTAGAACCTCTCAGGTTAGACATTTCTAATCATGCAAATATTGTGCAAACAAGAAATTCTAATTGTTGGCTCTGCTTCCTTAGGGTAATTACAGAATCACAGAGTCACAGAATGGCCAAGGTGGGAAGGGACCTCTGGAGATCATCTAGTCCAAACCCCCTGCTCAAGCACGCTCATCTACAGCACATTGCCCAGGATCGCGTCCAGGCAGGTTTTGAATATCTCCAGCGAAGGAGACGCCACTACCCCTCTGGGCAACCTGTTCCAATGCTCTGTCACCCTCACAGTCAAGAAGTTTTTCCTCAGGTTCAGATGGAACTTCCTGTGGTTCAGTTTCTGCCCGTTCCCTCTTGTCCTATCACAGGGCACCACAGAGAAGAGTGTGGCCCCATCCTCTTGACACGCTCCCATCAGATACTTGCACACCTTGATGAGATGACCTCTCAGTCTTCTCCAGGCTGAACAGGCCCAGCTCTCACAGCCTTGCTTCAGAGGAGAGATGCTCCAGTCCCCTCATCATCTTTGTAGCCCTCCGCTGGACTCTCCCCAGTAGTGCCATGTCTCTCTTGGACTGGGGAGCCCACAATTGGACACAGCACTCCAGGTGAGGCCTCCCCAGGGCTGAGGAGAGGGGCAGGACCACCTCCCTCCACCTGCTGGCAACACTCTGCCTAATGCACCCCAGCACACCCTTGGCCTTCTTGGCCACAAGGCCACATTGCTGCCTCATGCTTTACTTGTGGTCCACCACGACTCCCAGGTCCTTCTCTGCAGCAGCTGCTTTCCAGCAGGTCAGACCCCAGCCTGTACTGGTGCATGGGGTTATTCCTGCCTAGGTGTAGGACTCTGCCCTTGCCTTTGTTGAACTTCAGGAGGTTCCTCTCCGCCCAGCTCTCCAGCCTGTCCAGGTCCCTCTGAATGGCAGCACAGCCTTCAGGTGTGTCAGCCCCTCCCCCCAGTTTAGTATCGGCAGCCAACTTGCTGAGGGTGCACTCTGTCCCTTCCTCCAGGTCATTGATGAATATATTGAACAAGAGTGGACCCAGGACTGACCCCTGGGGGACACCACTAGCTACAGGCCTCCAACTAGACTGTGCAATTCACCACAACCCTCTGAGCTCGGCCATCCAGCCAGTTCTCAATCCACCTCACCGTCCACTCATCTAGCCCACACTTCCTGAGCTTACCTAGGAGGATGTGAGGGAGACAGTGTGGAAAGCCTTGCTGAAGTCCAGGGAGACAACATCCACTGCTCTCCCCTCATCTGCCCAGCCACTCAGTCCATCAGATTGGTCAAGCATGATTTCCCTTTGGTGAATCCATGCTGACTACTCCTGATCAGCTTCTTGTCCTCCACATGCTTAGTGATGACCTCCAGGAGGAGCTGTTCCCTCACCTTTGCAGGGCTGGAGGGGAGGCTGACAGGCCTGGAGTTTCCTGGCTCCTCCTTCTTGCCCTTTTTGAGGACTGGAGTGACACTGGCTTTCTTCCAGTCCTCAGGCACCTCTCCTGTTCTCCAGGACCTTTCCAAGAGGATGGACAGTGGCAAGAACATCCTAGCAAGAACATCCGCCAGCTCCCTCAGTACTCATGGGTGCATCCCATCGGGGCCCATGGATCTGTGGCTGTCAGGTTTGCCCAAATGATCGCTAACCAGATCCTCCTCCACCAAGGGAGAGTCTTCCTTTCTCCAGCCTTCCTCTCTTGTCCCCAGGGTCTGGAATTCCTGAGGACTGGCCTTAGCAGTGAAGACTGAAGCAAAGGCAGCATTCAATAACTCTGCCTTCTCTGTAGCCTTTGTTACCAGGGCACTCACCCCTTTCGGAAGGAGGGGCCGACATTTTCCCTAGGCTTCCTTTTGCTACTGGTGCGTTTGAAGAAGCCCTTCTTGTTGTCCTTGACATTCCTTGCCAGATTTAATCCCAAATGGGCCTTCGCCTTCCTCCTCGCATCCCTGCACACTCTGACAACATCCCTGTATTCCTCCCAAGTGGCCTGTCCCCTTTGCCACATTCTGTGTACTTCCTTCTTCTGCTGGAGTTTTGCCAGGAGTTCCTTGCTCCTCCATGCAGGTCTCCTCCCTGCTTTGCTCGACTTCTTCCTCAGAGGGATGCACCTGTCTTGAGCCTGGAGGAGGTGATACTTGAATATTAACCAGCTTTCTTGGACCCCTCTTCCCTCCAGGGCCCTACCCCATGAGATTCCCCTAAGTAGGTCCCTGAAGAGGCAAAGTTAGCTCTCCTGAAGTCCAGCGTTGTGATCCTACTTGTTGCCCTGCTCCCTCTTCACAGGATCCTGAACTCCACCATCTCATGGTCACTGCAGCCAAGGCTGCCCCCAACCTTCCCATCTCCAACTAGACCTTCTTTGTTTGTTTAGTGTAGCAGCGCACCTCTCCTTGTTGGCGTCTCCACCACCTGGGTCAAAAAGTTATCCTCAATGCTCTGCAGGAATCTCCTGGACTGTTTGTGTCTAGCTGTGCTCTCTTCCCAGCAGATGTCAGGGTGGTTGAAGTCCCCCATGAGAACCAGGGCCTGTGATCGTGAGGCTACTTCCAGCTGTCTGTAGAAGGCCTCCTCAACTTCCTCTTCCTGGTCAGGTGGCCTGTAGCAAACCCCCACCACCGTGTCACCCATGTTAGCCCGCCCTTTAATCCTTGCGCGTAGGCTCTCAACTTGCTCTTTATCCACCCCGAGGCAGAGCTCCACACATTCTACTTGCTCCCTCACATAAAGAGCAACTCCTTCCTGGCCTGTCTTTCCTAAAAAGCACATAGCCGTCCATGGCAGCATTCCAGTCGTGTGAGCTATCCCACCATGTCTCTGGAACTGCAACGAGATCATGGCCCTGCAACCGCACACAGATCTCTAACTCTTCCTGTTTATTCCCCATGCTGCGTGCATTGGTGTACAGGCATTTCAGAGAGCCAATTGAGCATGCAGGTTTTTCAGGAGAGGTGCAAGAGGATCCTCCATAGCCATGTTGCATGCTGTCTCCCTTGGCTACATGCACCTGCTGGAGGCATCCTGACTTGAGAGGCATCACTCAGATTCATCATCACTCTTTCCCTAGATCCCATTTTTCGACTTTATCCGTTTTCGTTTCTGCTGAGTGGCAAGGCGCTTTATTCAGCTGGTTAGGTAAGCCTACTGAAATACATTTACCTTAGCCCAGATCTGCTCACGTGAAGTCATAATTATCATATCTGTGTATACCAGCAGCTGCCTTTCCACATGGAGAAGAGAGTTCTTTTTGCAAACTTAGTTTCCCAAGGACCAAGTAAATCTTGTGGAAGCGCTTAGAAGACTAAGCTATGTATTAGGACATAGTTAGATATAGGTAAGAATGATTTTGTAGCAGTGTTAGTGTTAAAATGGCATGAAGTACATTTTTTCTAGTCAACTCCAGATAAGGGGTGAGATCAAAATCAAAGTGATAGTTTCAGCTTCAGTTTAGCGCTACCTCTCACTTGCATACGGTTGGTGGACTGTTATTAAAGCAGTAGAGGTCTGATTTCAAAAATGGCTGTCTTCCATGTTCATAGAGTCTGTCAAGTGATGTATCTCTTAGGAATTTGTTCCATGTCATGGTTTTAGAATACAAGATTTTTTTTTATTTACTAAGGCACCAATAATTTTCCACTTACGTAGAGTTTCTGTCTGAGCAGTGTTTACTGTTCAAGTACTGTTGAATTTCCTAATGTTTAAAACTTGCTTATAAAGAATGTTTAAATATTGTTTATTTTAAACAAATTTGGCTTTAAAATCTGTCGTTTTCTTCTAAAATGTTCTAATGGAACTGTACTGTGGAGTACCAGTTGCCTGTTATCAGTGGATAAGGTAGTACATGTCTATGATTCTGTGTTGCAGTTGTATGTGTTGTCCATTAAGTGTGCCATTTAATAGCTGTGAATATTACTACTAAGGCTTTTTTTTTTTTTCCATTTTTCAGGAACTATATTTTAAAAATCTTTCAAAACAGAAACAAAAGGAAGTCATGGAGAAGAATGGAAGCAAACACAAACTTCGTGTTTGTGTCGCTACTTGCAATCGGGCTGATTATTCAAAATTAGCTCCCATTATGTTTGGTATTAAGGCAGAACCACAGTTCTTTGAGCTTGATGTTGTAGTTCTTGGTTCCCATCTGATTGATGATTATGGGTAAGATGGATTTTTGTATCTCTGCCATTCTCTCTCTGATATGTTGGTGAAATCATCAGGAATGTACATAAAAAAATCCTTGTCATCATAGATGTACATAACCAGACTTTACACGTCATTTTTTCATAATTTTTTTATTTTATTTTGGAGCTCCTTTTGAAATTTTGTGTTCCTCTTTCAAACCACTCTTGAAATAATACCAAATTTCATAAACCTTAATATGAGTGATGTAACTGAGATCTTCCTCTGCAGCAAAGACTAAAGTAAGAAACTCAATTCATTCAGTTTCCTTAAGAATCTGATGAGAATCAAATGAAAATGGGTTACATTTTTGAATTTTCACTGAGAAAAGACACCTACAGTTATTTAGAGTTGAAGATCTTCTGCTTTGCATAAATAGTTACTAGAGAAATATTTTCCATATATTTTCCATATCCAAGGGAAATGCTGTCAGTTCTCACCTTCAGGATAGGGGTGAGGGGCTTGTCTCTTCTTGACAATATGAATGGCTAATAGGCATCTAAGGTATGGTTCTGCAGGAGGTATTAGGTCCACTCCAGAACATCTTATAAATGAATAATCAGAGCACCTGCCTGGGAGGGTAGACTGTCCTAGTCCAACTGCCTGTCCCAAAGGAAGGACTGTAAATTGAATGTCCCATACCCCAGGTGAGTATTTTCGTATTTACTGAGGAGAAGAGAAGAGGTAAAGGAACAGCATGCGTATCCTCACGGAAGGCGATGGGGTTGAAAGACAGCTTTTCGCAGGCTATGAGAAAATATATGTTACCTGTCAAAAAAAGACAGAAAAGCTGACATGGATTAACAGTAGGGTAAGGGAGATTGTTACATATAAAATTGTATCTTTCAAAGTTGTGTTCAAACAAGAAAAACGAGTATAAGTTCTAACAGGCTAACCACAATCATGCAAGCCAAGATGTACTTGAAAAAGGTATAATCACTGGCAGCAAATCCTTCTTCAAACATATCAGAAGCAGGAAAACTATCAAATGATTCACAGACGCAGTAGATGACTGAGCCAGATGATCGAGTTGTAGAGCCAGTATGCAAGTAACACTCAGAGATGATAAAACCATCAATTAAAAACTAAAAGTTAATTTTTTGAATCTGTGTTCAGTGAAGCCTGGATTCTTTGCTGGAACCCAAAGCATCCATCTCAAATTACATTTTCAGTATAGGGAGTTATAAAGCAATTAGCTATGCACCTGGATTACTCATGGAAGAGTTGCTTTTCTGTTCTTAAAAAAAGATCCAGGAGTCATCTGGAAAACTACCCATAGCCCAGGTATCCATACCAGGCAAACTGGAAAAAACTGTTGTATTTATCCATGTGTCCCGCAAAGCTGCTCTACTAGTGATAAGTCAACATAGCTTTCCTGAAAGGAGATCATGCCATGTCCATTCTTTGAAAGACTCTAGAAAGAGAGTTTGATTTCTCAGCGTTCCAGAGCACATTCAACAAGGTTCGTCATTAAAGGTTTAACAGCTAGTTTCCTCCATGGAGGAAGATTACCAGTGGGGTTTGCGGGAATCTTTCTTGGTGCCTGTGAGATTTGGCATATTTGTGAATGAGCTGGGAGAGGGAGTGAACAGTGATGCAACAAGGTTTGATGCTGAGCTGTTCAATGTTACAGAAATGAAGGCTAGTTATGAGGAGTTGCAGAAGGCCCTAACAGAAGTACTAAGTGATCAAATAGGAGGTGAAGTTCAGGGCAGATAAATGTTACATCATGCAAATGAGGGGAAGAAACAATCCTGTCTTTATTTATGCAATGAAGAGAGCTAATTGACTGTTAGTGTCCAGGAATGATATTAGGAACATCTAATTGACAGAACTTTGAAAACCTCAGGGCAATGATAAGCAGCAGTCCAAACCTAACTCAAAGACCAAGAATTACCGAGAAAGAGAGAACAAATGGAAAACATCATTAGGTCGCTGTAGGTAGCAGCGGTATATCCACATCTTGAATTCTGGGCATAGTTCTTGTGTGTCTGCTATTCTGCTCTACCTTTGTGCTCCAAGATACTAGAGCAGGAAAAGGTACAGAAGGAGACAACAACGATGGTCAGAGCTATGGAACAGTGTTTGAACAAGAACCATTTAAATATGTTAAGAGCTCTTCAGCCTGGAGTGTAAACATAAAAAGAGGTCTGTAGAATCCTCACAGGCTTACAGAAAACAAATAGGAAGTAATAGCTCGTTGTCTATTTTTCTTCATGAACTGAAGATATCAAATGACACTGGAATATGATAGAATCGAAGCAAAAGAAGATGGCTCTTCACACAACATGCAGTTACGCTACTGAATTCTTTTCCACAGGTCATTGTAGATGCTAAAGATTTAACAAGTTGAGAAAGTGGCTGGACAAATCCAGTCAGGAATATTTTTACATATAAAGAAACTCTGCATATCCCACTTGCAGTGGGAGATCACTGTATGCGTTCCATGTTGTTCTGCTTCTTTAAGTACGTGCTACTAGCCATTGTTCAAACCCAGTACTGGTATTCAGATGTTGTATACAATTAGTTTGTCAAGCTATGTTGGTATAAAAGCAAGTTGTATTTTCCTGTAAACATTTTTCTCTTCTCTTCAGTAACACCTATCGCATGATTGAACAGGATGACTTTGACATTCATACAAGGTTGCACACTATTGTGAGAGGCGAGGATGAGGCAGCCATGGTGGAGTCAGTGGGCCTTGCATTGGTGAAGTTACCAGATGTCCTGAACCGCTTGAAACCCGACATAATGATAGTGCATGGTGACAGATTCGATGCTTTGGCACTGGCCACTTCTGCAGCCCTGATGAATATTCGCATTCTTCACATTGAAGGTGGGGAAGTCAGTGGCACCATTGACGACTCTATCAGACACGCAATCACCAAACTGGCCCATTACCACGTGTGCTGCACAAGGAGCGCAGAGCAGCATTTGATAGCCATGTGTGAAGACCACGATCGCATCCTTTTAGCGGGATGCCCCTCATATGACAAGCTTCTCTCTGCCAAAAATAAGGACTACATGAGTATTATGCGCATGTGGCTAGGTGAGTAGTCCACTTCATTATGTGTCTCATATTTCTTTCAAAACCAGACCAACTCGGTAGCTAGGTTATCAACCTGTGGTTCCTGAAGCCTTGGGGATCTGTTGACCAGTGTCTCTGAGGAAAGTACAGGATAAGAAAAAAGGACGGGCTTCTTGTCAGTAAGCTTGTATTTGCTTAATTGGAAATGATTATGAACCCGCTTTTGGTCAAAAACATAATTTATTTGATGATTATCTTGCTTTATAAATAAAGTTTCTTTAAAAACATTTCAGCTTTTGTTCCGCTGTGTATAGCTGCAAATCTAGAAACCGATCCCAACAAATGTATCTGGTCTTTTTGTCAAGGGAAAAGAATAACTACTTAAATTGGTAATTTCTTTGACTCATTTTTAAAATTGACTTTTTCATATATTTAGCTTGGTGTAAAGGATGTATCCAAATAGAATCAGAGCTTTTCAGGGCTAATGTAAAAACATTAAAGGGCATTTATGTTCTGAACATTGCAGTAGTGCAACATGCATCGAAGACTTTCAGTGTTTCATATCCATTTGCTAACAGATAATTCCTGCAAACAGTGGAGTTTTGTTTATTTTTGGCAGAGAAATGTCCTATAAGGTGTGTTAACCTGTGCAGATAGAAGCTGGAGTCTTGTTAGATCAGTAGGTGAAGACTTGGCAGGTAAACTTTTCAACAGATGTATTGAAACACATAAGACTGTGTCTTTCCCATTTTTTTTTAAGCAATGGGAACAAACTCTTTGCTTGAGGATTGGAGAACTGACAGGAATCCTGAGTAATGAGTCATCGTGAGAATTAAATGCCACAGTATGAGTGATACTTATGTGTTTGCTGTTGTGAAACAGCCTTGCAGGTAGTAAGTTGAGAGCAACTTCAAGGGCTTTCACATTATTCCAGATTCATGCTGATGTGTAGTCTTGCAAAGCTTTAGGGAAAGGCCTACGAAGTAACTGTATGTTGGCCTTTGACAATGGTACCAGTTATGAGTCTTGCCTAGAGAGGCAAAAAAAGAAAAGATCCTCCTGTTACTCTCTTGAGTTTTACTGTAGCATTGCAGTTCACGTGCTAAGATGTCCTATTCAGTGCCTAGACAGTGCAGGCATTCGCATCAGTAATTTGAAAACAAGGTCCTCCGTTCCTCGTTCATTCTCTGCCAGTAAAAAACTTCTTGGGCTCCATTTGAACAGGTGAAGATGTCAAACCCAGAGATTATATAGTTGCTCTGCAGCATCCTGTGACCACAGACATTAAGCATTCCATAAAGATGTTTGAGCTGACGCTAGATGCACTCATCTCCTTCAACAAGAGAACGCTTGTTCTATTCCCCAACGTGGATGCAGGTGAGTAAAATTGGTACTGATGCCTTTTTAATAGCGTGATGGCTAACAGATTGGCTTTAAAGAACACATTGGTTCTTATAGAGTGCTTTCAAGCCAGAATGCCCAGCCAGGTGGAAACAGCTGGATGATCTCAGCATCAGATGTGCATCCGCTGCAGCTCCATGGTTACGTTGCAGGACATCTCATCTTTTCAGTCTTGAGAGGAAGATGAAAGGAAGCCATGTGACACCCAAAAGCAACATTAGTGCTCCTGCATTAACTAAAACTTATACAAAGACTTCTCCAGTGGAAAATGGGATCAAACTTCGGCTTAGTTGCCCAGTTCTAAAATTTTGCACAGTGAGGATAAAAAAAGAGAACAAAAATTGCTTGGAGCTGGTAATTCAAGCGACTGCTATCAGCTCCTTTGCATGTTGAGGCTTTCAGTTTAACAAAAAAAACTTGAATCATATGTTCATTCCCTGTGTTTTTCTGTAGGAAGCAAGGAGATGGTTCGGGTGATGAGGAAGAAGGGCATTGAACACCATCCCAATTTTCGAGCAGTAAAGCATGTTCCATTTGACCAGTTCATTCAGCTAGTGGCGCATGCTGGTTGTATGATCGGGAACAGCAGCTGTGGTGTCAGAGAGGTGGGAGCATTTGGTACGCCTGTCATCAACTTGGGGACGCGTCAGACTGGAAGAGAAACAGGTTTGCTTACCTACTTTAATTTCCTTGGAGTTCTGAGTTTGTTTTGTTCGAAAGAATAAAGTCGAACAGATGCTTGCCAGATATCATCTTGCAGTATCAGCACCATATTATTTTTGACCTGTTTTAAAGCTTCACTGACTATTCTTGTCATCACGTCGGTGATACTTTTGTGTATTAAACCTAGTTTTTACCTACAAAGTGGCTCAAATAAAATGTATTTCCGTTTGTAGTGGCTTGTATTTGCCAGAATAGACAAGTAATATTTTTTCTGTATAATTAGTTTGATGTTTGACATGTATAAAACTTTCACATGTATAAAACTTTCACTTTAAAAATACAAATTCCAGCACTTCAGAAAGTATCTGTTTTGTGATATTTCACAGTCGTGCAGATACAACACAAGAAGTTGTTACCTCCCGTTTTCATCTGTGTTCTTATTTATGAGAATTGCATTGAAGGCTAATCTTCTACTCTCTAGTGCATGACACTACCATAGGAATAACCATAGCTTACATGGGAACATGAGCAGGCACAGAAAAGAGCAACAGTAATGTCCGTCTGGCTGGAGTCATTGCTGCTCAGAGGACACAAAATTAATTATTTATTCGTTTATAAAACAGTTCTTATCGTCTAATATCATTTAAGTAGCTGACCTGTTCTCTTACGTTCATTTTTTG
The DNA here is from genome assembly GCF_040807025.1 of Struthio camelus. Lineage (NCBI taxonomy): Eukaryota > Metazoa > Chordata > Aves > Struthioniformes > Struthionidae > Struthio > Struthio camelus. The sequence continues at coordinate 864,761 of NC_090982.1, read as the reverse complement.
TCATCTAGGTGAAAATGTTCTTCACGTTCGTGATGCTGACACACAGGATAAGATTCTGCATGCTCTGCAGCTTCAGTTTGGTAAACAGTATCCATGGTAAGTGCATTTGTTTTGCTTCACAGGGCGTGTTAAAGCAGCGGAGAAAAAGGCACTCAGTCTTGAGGTAGTTCATCCTATTTGACCAGGATATTTTCACCATGCTAACCTGAAGCTACAAATTGTTTTTCATTTTACATGGCCCATTCAGAATCATAGTGCAATGTCCTGTATGCAGATTAGTACCTATAGAGTAAACATTACTAGTAATGTTTTGGTATAATCAGCACTTTAACATCCTAAAGAAAGTCAGAAGGTCAACATTTAGCTGTTAGCTTGGACTAGCATGATTTATGCAGCTTGTTCCGTAGCAGTAGTACAGGGGAGAACATCTGTCTGCCCATCTTTGACTCCTCCTGCTTGGAGGACACACTGCTTTATAGCTGGCTTGACTTCCAGCATGTTCTCTAGAGAGCAAGCTCCCGGAAGAGATACTGGATTACAGCAAGATGCCTTCATTGGTCTTCACACAGTAGTGTTTGCAGTGTTGTTGTTCTTAAACAACTAAGTTGTTATAAACTTCATGAGATTGCACGTGCTTAAGGGCAAGAATCAAGTGTGTATTTGTGAAGAATCTCAATAAAGTAATTAAATTGAATTGTGTTTTATTAAATGTCTGATGCCATATATGGTGATTTTTTTGAAACCAGACTTCTCTCTGTTGCAGACTGGCATGAATTGTACCCATTAATATCACCTAGTTGTCCTCTGTGTGATAAGTACATGTTGTCTGGACAGGTAGCACCAGAAGCTCATAGTTCTTAATTCCCATAATTTTTAGAGCTGTAGTATGCAAGTTTGTTCATTAAACCCTTAATTTTTCATTTAATTTTGTGGTGTCTTTAATATTCCAGTTTTTTCACATTGCATGTTTTATATTCCAAAATGGACCTAATGCCAAGCTTGCACAATCTTTTGAATGTAATCTTCAAACTACTGTACATTAATGAAATATCTACCATATCCCATGCCTGGCTGAGGTAGTCTGAGGTGCAGTATTGTCATAGTAGCCATACTGTAATTTTGTAACGATACAGTGTTACAGCCTTCTGTCATATAAAAGAATTCCACAGATTGCAGTGTCATACCCGTTACAATTGGTCTTTTTATTCATATTATAGCTCAAAAATATATGGAGATGGTAATGCCGTTCCAAGAATTCTGAAGTTCCTCAAATCTATTGACCTCGAAGAGCCACTGCAAAAGAAATTCTGTTTTCCTCCTGTCAAAGACAATATCTCTCAAGATATCGACCATATTCTAGAGACACAGAGTGCCTTGGCAGTGGATCTAGGTGGAACAAATCTCCGAGTAGCAATTGTCAGTATGAAGGTAAACACTCTGTCATGCTTTTATACATTCTGCAGACTCCATCAGGCTTTGTGATTCCTTTTGTACACTAGGGATGGGCTGATGATAAACAAGACCTCCAGAAATCCTACCAGATTTTGCTCTTCAGGGGTTGAGCAGGTTTTTACCCATTTGATGCCCCTCTCCTCAAGTCATGCTACAATTTGCTCTTCAAAGTCTGCTGTTTAACTAGCAAAGCCCATTTCCCAGCACGTGGCCCCAGTTGCTGCTTCTCTGTGGGAAGTCATTTGGCCCTAGAAGAGTAGGACAACTTTCAGATGTTTTAGTCCCCAAAACAAAGGTGCCTCAGTTCACTCTGCAGCTTTTTATAGCTCATACCAGAAAGGAAAGATTCCAGGAGCAGTTTTCTTCCTTTCCAGTTGCCTTACAGAGCCACGTAATGGACACAGAATCTTTCCGAACAGCAGTCAAGAGCTAGAAAAGCAGTTTATTGAAGAAGTGGGGGTGGGTTCAGGGTGGGTTCAGGGTTCAGGATGCAGAGTCCTTGCATCTCCTTTACCAACAGAAGACAGGCTAGTAAAAATTTGTTAATTTCTTCCAAGGTCTTCCTGCATAGAAGCATAATTGGTAAGACAGCGCCAGGCCTCAGTTGGCCTTAGTGTTCAGTGTAAGGCATTACACCGTAGAAATGTAGACCAGTTGAGGACAATCTGGAGTAGAGCCACAACAATTACTACAGCCCTAGAAAACACGGAAAGATTGAAGAAATTGGAATTGGTTAGTCCAGGGAAGAGGAGACTGACTGGAAAAAAAAAAAAAGTCTTCAAATATGCAGAAGCCTTTTCCAAGAGGAGGAGAAAAATCTGTTTTACTTGTGCATGAACAAGTAGTAAAGGATTGAAACTGCAGGAGGAGAAACTTCCAAAGTTTTTCTTAGTATCTAGCTTAGCTATCAATGCAGTAGAAAGTTGGAATAGGTAACCTGGAAGAGGGTAGTGTCTTCATCACTAAACAATTAGGAACAGATGAAAAAAAGGTCTCTCAAGAACACCATAATTATTGCTTGTTGATCTTGCATTCGTAAAAGAGAGTGCATTAGAATCACAAGATGATCTTCTGAAATGCCTTCTGGGGTTTTGACTGATTGTGTTGACTGGGATCATTTTCCCTTTGATGTCTGAAAAGAGATGCTTGATCGTTTAATGCCATCTTCAGTAGAAGCAGCATTTGGTACTTACGCTAGAATTCCTAGGTACTTGAAAGACTGAATGAGTTTTGAGTCCACGGTGCTTCTCCTTCTGTGATAAAAGACCTTTCAGCCTTCTGAAATAACCTTGAAATGCTTTAGTGACTGTATGGAGAGATGCTTAGGCTTTAAGGGTATTTTGTGATTTAATGAATTGCGTGCTCAGGAGCTCCTCAACCCATTTTCCTGATAATGGTACAGTAAGAAGCTTTCTTTAGCCTATGCCATACAACTAATAACTATGCATGGCTTGCATAGCTCTGCCATTTATGGGCAAAATATTTAATATCTTAAACATTTGCCAGCTGAGTTAGAAAGATGAAAATTTATACTTGGCGAAAGATATCGAACACTGAAATCCTAAAAAAAATAGCACATGAGGCAACCAAAGAGGCATAAATATCAGCCTGGTGCTAAATCACCTGTAAAGGCATCCTGTAATGAAATAAGCAAATACACTCATACCATCAGCTGATTATCTAGACCACTCAAAAATGGAATTTCTGTTTAAACTTGGGAGCCTCAAGCTCTTGGCAAAAATGGGATAACAAATTATTTGGTGATGGTGTAAATATATTTGAAATAATTCTTATCTAGCTTGATTAGTAGAAGGACAGTTAGGACTGAAGAATTTTAACTCACTTAGACAACTGTACTCCTGTTTTGGGAAAAACGTAAAAACTGTGAACTCCTAAGCACTGTAAGGATTTGATTGAAATTGATATCCAGAGGCTTTTGGCTTTTATTCTCGACGGTGTTGGATATTTACTCCTACGGTTAACACTGTGTGCCTCCAGATAACCAGATCAGTTGGACATAGTTACCCAGAAAGAAAAACATGTTACCTCAAGCAACCTGAAGGACTATGCAGATGGACGTGTTGTGGTCCACAATTTCATTCCCTTACAAAGAGATGTCTGGTAGATAAGGTCTTGAAGAGAGCTTTTAAGTATGACTTTTTTGAAAGTAAGACTGTGACACAGGTAGAAACACAAATGAATTGAAAAAAACTTGTCTGTTTTGAAGGGTATAGCTGAGAGTAGCATTTATGAAAGTTAAAGCGTTACCAGTCGGAGCAAAAAGAAATACCATAATAAAGTCTACACAACAGCTGTAAGCATTTAACAGCATGTGGCAGAACTGAAGGTATAGTTTTCTTTTCTTGAAGAAAATGACTGAGCTTTCAAGAGCTCTGGAAACAGTTGTTTTAAAATTTGTTGTCTCTTCAGATAAACTGGTTCCTGCAACCTTGCCCTCCAGTATAATTTCCTCTGATTCCTCTCCTGCTTCAAATCAAGAAGTAAAGAGAGCCTAAAGTAGAACAGAAAACTAACCCCACTGCTGGTGTAATCCTGAAGTGGTGGGATCCAATGCTATCAGGGTCTTGGCATTCCTAAGTTATTTCTGCAACAACAACTCAGCCCGTATGCATATAGACCGACTTTGTTACTCCTTTGTCCATAGCTGTATTAAAACACTGCTCTTCATTTACATGGGGCGTGTAGTACTCCAGATATAATAGAGAGAGCACATTGCTAGGCAAAATACCAGCTTCTCAAATTTCTTGGCCTAAGCCTACAAGATTAACATCGCATTCATGTTCCTAGGCACTCACAGATTCAGGCGTGCACAATGAATGCTTTCAGACGGCTGCGTGACTCCCAGGCTATAAAAATAGTCCCTTTCTCCTGGACCTTCCCTCCCACACACCACAGACGTCACGGTAGACGGTACTGCGGAAATATTTCAAGTGACTCACAATCATAATTGTTTAGAAAACAGATCATTTCTGACAGGATAGCAATGTAAACTGAGCGCTGAAATTCTAAGCATTTCTCTCTGGCTGACTCTCCTCCTGCTGGTAGAAAAGCCATATTTATGGCACCATGCAAAATCCCATGTGGTCAGACTGGAAACATTTCATTCTGAAAGCACTGGGCGGGGGGTTTGCCTTTTTTAGCGGCTGTTATTCTCGTACTTCTTTTAATGCTTGATAGTGTTGATTGTAACTGTATCAAGGTTTACTCCTAACGAAGTTCCAGCAGCCCCTGTAATACTTCCTTGTACTGCTCATGTGTTCTTTAAAATATGTACTGTATTTCAGATAGGGGAGGTTGAATTCATAAGGCCTAATCTTGCAAACTTCTCCTCCAGGCTGACAGGAGTCTTCTTTCACAGAACAGCTTGTATGACCAGCACTCAAGGCATGCATCTGTTTTTGTTTTTAAAGAGAAAAGTTGTGGCTCTCCGTTTCTGCGTTGACCCATAATTGCAATTGGAAAGAACTTTTATCATAAAGTACATTTATATGGTGCAGGTTTTGTTTTTTTTACTTTCTAGGGTGAAATAGTTAAAAAGTATACCCAGCTCAACCCTAAGACTTATGAAGACAGACTAGAATTAATTCTGAAGATGTGTGTAGAGGCTGCATCGGAGGCAGTAAACGTAAACTGCAGAATTTTGGGAGTGGGTAAGTTAATGTCTTTTCTTCTGAGAATTTCACTGAATGAAATCACTACAGGTTAATTTAAAACAGTTTTCTGAAACAGATCGAGTATATTTTGATGCTCTTAAATTATATTTCTAACACAGTAACTTTTTTAAATGGCTGTGAAAATGAGAAGCTGAAGATACTATCTGAAGTTGCCCCAGACTGTATGAGCTATGAAAGCAGTCTGCTAATCTGTAACAGCGCCCAAGTCCTGACCTACAGCACCATTAAACTTATAGTACAGGTTCCTTCGCTACCCCAAAAAATGCTGTTTGTGCTAATTATATGGTCTCTGAGTATAGGGTTGTGATTTTGAATGACATGTAAACAGTTCTTCTAAACGGAACTCATCTAAAAGGTACAGTATAAGTAGAAGTGGCTTTTCAAGCCCCTGCAGTGTGAGAAATGTGTGGCTAGATGCTCAGTGCATATTGGAACTCCTCTTGAGACTCCTGCAGCCGAGTGCAGTTTTCTCTAGTGCCTGTCAGCCTTTCTCTGTGGCCAGGGTCAGCCATGCAGCAGAATAGGGCAGAGTAAAAGGGCCAAAATGTTAGATCAGTTTTGGAGCTAACAGAGATGACAGCAGTGTTTTTGTTCATTTCCATTTTGCTTAAAATGTAGTAGAGATCCACCTTAGTATGTGTTTATATTGTAACCAGTGTCGACTTCTTCAGTTTCATGATGAGTCTGAGCTTCGCTTTGAGATACTGATGTAAGTGTCCTGGATATTAAGGAGTACATAAAATCCTCATTCCATTTTGGCAGAAAAATGACCTGAAAAAAAAAAACTCTTTTGCTCCAGACCAAAACTTACTTGAATCCCAAGGTAGGAAAAAAAGTTAATTTGAACTTTTAAAAACGTTGTTTTTTCAAACAATGTTAAGTACACAAAACCATGGGAAGAAATATGTCAGACCTTCAAATCAAATCTTTCAGGTTACTTTCACTGTAAGTGAACCAAAGTATCTCTTGTCTAGCTTCATTAGCTCCGTAGTAGTAAACTTTTTAAATGCCTTTACTTATGGAAATTGCAGTTTGTTCAGTGCTGATTCTGGTAGATTTCAAAAATAAGCCCTGCCCTTTGGTAAGGCAGATTGTCTCTCTTTAGGTGTGAAACGACCCGGGAACTGCATTTCTTACATCCACTCAGTTTTGTAATATGTGTCTGTGTATGCTAATAGAGGAGCATCTAACTGTCTTCCTCTTCCCGCTTTGGAAGGCACTTTGGAATTTCTGAACCACCGAGAAGAAAAAAAAAAAAGAAAAGAAAAGAAAAGAAAAATAGAAATAAATAGAAATAGAAGAAGAAAAAATAATAAAGAAAATTAACTGCAAGAAAAACAAGAGACCTCTGTGAGAACCATCTCCCTTGCATCAGGGATACCTGCAATTAACAGCCTTAGCACTGGAAGAGAAGATCAGCTCATCTATGGTCCTCCACTAATTGCAGCTACATTTTGCTATCCAGATAAAGCTGTAATAGAAGATATTGCTTATTTGACAAATTTCCTTTAGTAAATGTAGAGGAACGCAGAAAGCTCACAGAGAGAAAGGCAGGTCATACATAATCCCAGTTTCTTGATAATAATGTAATGCAAAAGTAGTCTCTAAATTTACAATATCCAGTGCCTTAAAGATTCCACGGAGTGGCTTGTTTGGTGTCGGGCAGCTCAACAGTACAGAAGGTCTGACACCAGACAAAGTGGTATTATCCAGGTATGTGCAGGGCACTGTCCTTTTGATCGTAGAGACTCCATAATAAGGAGCACAGTGCAGTTTTCATGGGGAGTAACTTATTTCTAAACTGTAAGGAACTCTTCCATTTAGGGAAAATTCCTTTTTCTGTAATTTCTGGGGAAAAAAAAAATGCATCCAGTTTCTCTGGGAGGTTGCAGCTTTATTGCTGAAAGATGAAAGGTACTTCAGGCATAGGTAGTACACATACCTGAACCACCCAATGTATTTTATTCTGTCCAAATGCTAAATCCTGACAGCCTCATAGTTCTTGTAGCAAAAACAGTAAATCCTGCCGCAGTCAGTATTCCAGACATCTGAGAACAGTTCATAGCCAGCTAGATGTTATTATGATAATGAGGTTACAGAAACAGGGTTACAGTTTTATTTCTTTATGTGGCGAAAGTTTGTTTGTCATTCTGCCAGAATTACGTTTGTGTTTATCCTTCTGCCTCCTTCTTTCTGTGACTGATAGCTTACCGTTCAGTTAGTGATGAATGAGGGAAAAAGTTGGCCACAGAATGAGAAATTTCTTACTTGGTTGTTTTCTTTCTGTTAACTGCTTCTTGCCTCATTCAGCATGCTCTCGTAGTTTGAATGAGAATACTAGCTGGAAGTGCAGTTTCTCTTTAGAGAAAGACATGTAATTCTCATAGGATTCATTAAGGTATTAGATTGTAGTTACTTCCTTAAAGCTAATAATCATTAGCTGGAGTCTTCCTATAACTTTGGAAGAATCCTTGCAAAACTGAACAGAAGGGCTGGACTTAATCTCGGAGCCTGTATCAGTAACACTGGCTGTCTCCAGCTACCATAGGTAGCTTTTACTTATAAAAGTAATATTCATTGGTAATAAATGAGGAGAAAGAACAAAGGAAACCCAGATCTATACATGTTGCTTAGAGGTGCTTGTGAGAGCTATATACTAGGCAGTAAATTTACTAAAAATATATTACCCATGCTATGTTCTGTAATTAACAAGTAGAGTGCTATCAGTATCCCAGTTACACTGGGAATCGCTTCTGTGATGACAACATAGTGTTTCCTGAAGCAGCATTTAAGTTATCTTTTTGGAGCTGATGGTGGAGAGAAGAGTACCTTCTGGTATTCCTGTACTCATTTACAACAACTACAGCATGAGTCCACAGGGAAAGGACTGTTCCTTCTACCGTATTGCAGGGTTTTTTTCCTAAGTTGCTATTCTGTTTTACGGGAAAATAATACCTTAATCATGCTGTCTTCCTAGAAAAGGTTTGTGAGAAGAACAGCCCACAAGAGTACAGCCTGGCTCAATTTCATTTGATTCCAGAGATAAGAGAGCAGGATTTATCAAAGTTAGAATTTATCAAAGAGTCGGCATGTTTTCCTAACCTACTGCTGAGTTAGCAACTATTAAATAAGGTTCTGTTGCAATAAACTTTTTTTTTTTAAATCCTTGGGAGACCTTCACAGATTTTCAGTATGTTTCTGGGAATGACATGTCTAGTAGGCACTTGCTAACAGGTTTACAGTTAACTTGTTCTTCACAAAGTGAGATTTTCATGCCTGTCGCGACTTTAGTCCTTAATTGAGCAGCAGGTCACATGGCGGTTGCGGCAGCTTTCTGTTATAATATTAATTAAGCAAATGGACTTTCTTTCACAGGGTCTTCTGACATCTTTAGCTAAGCTCCACAATTATATAATCTCTGTATAATGATAATGGGTAAAATGTTCAAACTTTGTTTTCTGGAGCTAAATACTTGCATAATAGGGTAGCTTACTTTTCAGAGGTATTCCCGGAGCCCATCAACCTTGGAATCCCCACCAGCTAGTGAAACAGTACTAACCATGTTTCCATTCAGCAGAGAACTCTCTGAAAGTACTTTGGTACTTTCACAAGGAAAACATTATATTTCTTAGTAGAACTGGCCACTCACAAGTCCAGTGATTGCTTTTTAGTCATTCTGATTTAGAAAAGCTAGAGCAAATTTCAAGGCATTTTTACTGTTGCATGGTTTAAACAATTTATTCAGTGTAGTTTGTTATGTCTTTTCTACATGACTAGGACAAAACATGAAGATTGAGTGATTTGCTGCAATATTGTGAAGTAAAAGAAGCTGACTTCTCTATTGACTAATGCTAACTGTTTCCCATCTAGTTCATCTTAGGATATTGGGCGCGTCTTCATCAGAGCAGTAAAATTCTGTTAATTCTCTTCACATCAGAAACAGCACTTCTAGTAAGACTTAAGAGATTTTTACTTCAGCAGTTTTGAAGTCTAGTATTCAAAATAAAAATACTTTGCATTGCAGAAGGGAAAAATAGATCTTTACTTTCAAGGATTGCACACGCTTAATTTTGCTTTCTCTCTCCTGTGTTTATGGGACTTAGGTATTTCCACAGGTGGACGTGTAAATCCCCGAGAAGGAATTGTGCTTCACTCCACCAAGCTCATTCAGGAGTGGAGCTGTGTGGACCTCAGAACCCCAATATCTGATGCTCTGCACTTGCCGGTCTGGGTGGACAACGATGGAAACTGTGCTGCTTTGGCAGAGAGGAAATTTGGTCATGGTAAAGGAATAGAAAATTTTGTGACACTCATCACTGGTACAGGTAAGTAGATTGTAGTGAAATGAGACCTAAAGTCCATATACTAGCACCATCACTCAGAGGCTCAGCTCCTCTTAAAAGCATGAACAGTAGTATTGTGCCTGCATTGTGCCTAACATATTAAGAAGTTCTTTAAGCAAAAATCCTTTGCCACTGTATCCATTTGTACCATTTGCAGTACTTTTTTAACTTCTTAAGGCATACGGAACATTTGGCATTGCATAAAAGCTGCGTTGATAAAAAGACGTTCTGCTGATATAGCTGTGCAGACAAACCATTTTAAGTAAGCAAAACCGGAGCAACTTTGACTGGAATCATCTTGTGATATAGCTTAATTTAATTTTCTTCCAGCTACGGAAAACACAAGTCAGATCAGGACAGGCATCTGAACTAGCTAGATGAGCAACTTAGCGTGACAAATTGTGTTTATTATATTTCCAATGCAAATGTGAGGTAACTTTTCTCCTTTGTTTAGTCCTTTAGAATGGTGGCCATGATAACTAGTTGAAGAATCCCCACTTGGGATTTGTGAAGAGGTAGCAGATTGCAGGTGTAAAAGTCCTGGCTCATTGGCATAGAGGTTACAAGCGTTGTGTAGATGTCTAACTATGGTGTTAAAGCATCTTCTCTGAAATGCAAAATTTTAAGGCCACCTGAAAGGTTAGCTTTGTGCATGAAGAGCATGACCTACTAGCTTACAAGATTTGTCATAGTAGTCCTGCGACGCTTTTTGTACCTTAGTACCTTCCATGGGCTTGAGCATAAGCTTGGAAGAAAGGATGAACATTTTGTTCCATTTTGTTACATAAGGGTAGGAAGGGAGCTATAAGCTTGCTTTCTAGGAGCATGTTGAACAGAGGTGAGTTCTTCAGTAACCAGTCATTCACTTGGTTGCCAGTATAGAAGACCACTGATGCCTGTATTTTATCTTATCTCTATTAGAATAAGCAAACGTGAAAGAATTTGGTCTGTATGTTATCTTTTTTACGCTCATCAACTTTCATACCTTTGCAGGAATTGGAGGTGGAATCATTCATCAGCACGAGTTGATCCATGGCAGTTCTTTCTGCGCTGCTGAACTTGGGCATATTGTTGTATCTTTAGATGGACCAGAGTGTCTTTGTGGTAGCCAAGGATGTATAGAAGCATATGCCTCTGGAATAGCCTTACAGAGAGAAGCTAAGAAACTGCATGACGGTATCTATGTACTTTATCTTAAAAAAAAAATGTAGATGGGTTGCTAAACTGCAGCATGGGTGAAATTTGCAAGGATGACATGAAAAAAAAGGACATGCCTCCTTTTTTCCTGGAAGAGAATGAGCATAAGGGCAATCAGATAGGAATTCTTGTGTATGGCCACCCCAGCAGCAGCAGCAGCAGCAGCAGCAGCAGCAGCAGCAGCAGCAGCAGCAGCAGCAGCAGCAGCTACCTTTGCAGTACAGTGCATTTCTCTCTCAGTTATGGCAGTATCCAGGCAAGCCACATTTGGAACCTTTTGTCTCAAAGTTACCACAAACATGTAGGAGAGCTTAGCCTCTGGTTTTTTAAGCATGCCACAAGGTAGCCATTTTCATGGGCATTTTGCAAGAAGTCTAGTTTCACAGTGGTTGTCTTTCAGCAGTAGCTTCCCAGACTGGGATAAGGGTGAAAACATTTTATAATTTTGCTTATTAAGTTTTGGGGCTGGCAAGACTAATGAATTATCATATTGCAACTGTTTGAATTTGAGGTGTTGGTTGTACAAACAAATCCCGGAATAATATGGATATGATTGCTTTGACTAAACTCAGGGTTGGGTGGATTTCTCAGCACCCAGGCTTCGGTATGCAAGTAACAGAAATGTAAAGATCTAACTGCCTGTTTATCATCCTCCATCTCTTGCCTCACCACATCACTGTGTTTTCCTCTTGGCTTTCCCTCCTCCACTACAGAGGATCTGCTTTTAGTAGAAGGAATGTCCATGAAGAAGGAGGAGGTTGTCAGTGCTGCACATCTCATTCAAGCAGCTAAACTTGGGAATGCAAAAGCAGACAGCATTCTCAGAACAGGTAAGACTGTAACACCACAAATGCGTAGTTTTGCATTAGAGTTGAGGATCCCTGTATAATTACAAATGGTAATGGCATGTTAAATACCAAGTGGGGAAGAAATGTAAGCAGCTTGCGTGTTATTTATAGAGTCTTTATTCTGGGGAATGAGATGAAAAGTTCCTGCAAAAATCAATTTGTCCTTATATTAAAAAAAAAAAAAAAGGTGAGATCTCAATATTTTCATATTATTTTGGAAAACAGTGGGACATTTCATGATAGGCAAGTGAATGCCTAGTCTGAGCAAGCAAGGGCAATCAGCATATAACTTTATATGGGATGTTTTATTGTTTTACAAGCTTTAAACACAATCTTCTTCCTCATACAGAGCTGATAGCACAAATTTAGTAGCAGAACATTTTCCTTTTTTCTCTTACAAGCATGGTAATACATTGCTTTATCTTTGACAACTGTATCCCTGTATAATGCATTATCCTGCAATAAAATTGCCTTTTCTTCCTTTTATTTTGAAAGGAAAATTAATGGCAAGCTCATACTGTCTTAAACATAAACTCATAACTGTCTGCCATATGGAACAGAAAGCTTTCCTGACCATAGTGTTATTTGCTGCTAACAAACAGACCTATTTCAACAACTGATGCTTGGACTACTGTCTGTTACTTAATTTATCTGTATTTTTTCAGCTGGGACAGCATTAGGCCTTGGAGTTGTGAATATTCTGCACACCATGAATCCCTCTCTCGTGATCCTGTCTGGAGTTCTAGCCAGCCACTATGTTAATGCTGTTAAAGACGTGATACATCGACAGGCTTTGTCCTCTGCTAAAACTGTGGATGTGGTGGTCTCAAATCTAGCAGATCCTGCTCTTCTTGGAGCTGCTAGCCTAGTACTGGATTATACTACACGTAGAACATACTAGGTACCAGGAAGAATTATATAAATGGACTCTTCAAATTCCAAATGGGTGGAGGGAATACTGTACCCAAAATTTTTTCTTTGACCAGAGCAGCTACTGAATCAGAGTAGTGTTCCAAATAGTTAGGGACTACTTTGGCAATTCCTAATTGAGGTGGTATCTTTTCTGTATTTTTTCTCAGTTTTGTCCAAGTTCATAGGAACTAATGTGCAATTGTGTTGTTTTTAATCACCTCTCTGGGCAAGCCCAGATGTTGCTTTAGGTGTAGTTGAATTATTTATGAACAAATCTTGATGTACTGTGGGGACCAGATGTGGGGCGGTATGTCAAATTATAGCTAATGCTTCAGGTCCTACATGCTATTTCTCACCTATATGAAATGAAATACCTACAATTTGACTAGCTTTTCCATTTCCAAGCTTCCACTCACAAGTAAATATGTAATTAGAAATAGTAGGTAGTAGATTCAGTGGGTGAAAAGAAGAGAGGTGTTACCTCTACAAACAGAAGGGCTGCATCTAGAAATTGTGGTTCACGAAGGACTTGGCAGAGGCAGTTATTTATTGCAGCACCTTTAGAGGGCTAAGTCCCATTTTAGAATCTTTGCATATGAAGGAAAAAGACTGTGATCTTTTGAGTTTACAGGCTGCCAGAGCTGTCCAAAGAAAATGATAAGCATAGCAGCGAGCATCTTCATCATCTGGCTATGGCCATCAGTAAATTATTTGAATGTTATTGTTCTGGGTTTTCTGGGTTTTGGGTTTTTTTTTCTTTTTTGTTTCTTTTTTTTTTTTGTGGTAAACTGCATGGGAAGGATTTTGTTTCTCAAGAGACTTGGTCAACTACATTTTGTCTCCCACAGCAGAGAGGGTGGCCAGTCAGAATTCTATTAATGCGATACCGCTGAGCATAAAGCCTCTACTTTTCAAGAAATTTCATCCACTGCAGAGTAACATAGTGCATCTCCTCAGCCATGCTGGTGGAGGTACATTGTTCTTTGACTTGCACTCACCATCAGCTCATGGGATGGAGAGTCAAATCTGAGGCCTGATGCTCACCTTCAAGGCATTCAGTGGCCAAGGAGCAGAATATGTCATGTATCAATAAACACTTGCCTAAGGTGAACCATGGTTAGTATGATACAGTGGAACTTTCTACCAGAAAGGCTTTCTGTGAGGGAGATAAGACTGTCCGGGAATCTCATCATAGGTTGAAGGCCATGCAGAGAAGCCCTCTTGACCGTGTAAGGCAAGTTTCTTTGACCACAACTTTGTGACATAAATACAGTTCTGTCTTTATCCAACTGTTCTTTAGCACACTTTCAAGATACTGTCAGAGTAACCTGATGACAATTACTTGCCACAAGGAAGAACTAAAAAACAGAACCACCTAACTGATCAGCTCTCCCAGACCGAAGACACCTGCCAGGGCAACAGTCATGAGATTGTTCTCTGCTTTGCATTTCATGATCTGTTTTAACAACCACTAATTCAACCACTGCTGTCAGTATTTCTCAGCAGGTCTGTATTTCTGCATAGTAATATACTAGTATGGGGAATTAGAGGGATTTTTTCCACAAACGTGACTCAAAGAATTTTTCAACAGCCAAAATGAAGCACCCTTTTCCAGTTGCTGCCATCTGCCACACAATAACCTTGGAGTGAATACACATTAGTAGACTATAGTGGACCACTTTATTGACTGCTTCTTGAAATGAATCAACAATGAAATAATTACACAAGTAGCCTTCACTTCATCCTCTCCTGTGCAGGGAAAGCTGAGCATTTGCATTTTTTTTTTGTAACTGACTTTAGGACCAACACCAACTCTTCTTCAGTGTCTCCAAGAAAAACTATACAGCTTGCTCCCGCAAACCTCCTACACCAGTCTTTGTATATCTTTCTTAAAACCAGCAAATAAGGTGCCACTGGCAAAAACGTATCTTAAAGATTTGCACTTGACATATCCAGTAACTGTTACACCAAAATGATATCTTCATTACCAGGTCAAGGAGAAATGCGCTTTGTCCCAGCATGGCAGCAGCTCAGCTCAGAAGTAACAGTAGTAAGGCTCTGAACAGAAAGGATCCCTGTCAGTCATCTGACTTTTGCATCCACTGGTGTCACAGGGACAGCCTGAGCAGAAGTGGGACCTAGCGTCCACTTTCTAGACCTCCTGATGCTATTTTCCATTATAACTCTGACTCCAGGCATGATTCTGACTAGCAGCTGGGAGGAGGTTGCAGGCAGTAAGGACCCATGCAAGACTAAGGTGCTTTGGAAAAGTTCATCCCGAAACACCTTTGAAGTCTTGTCCGTTTAAGAAAAGTGATCTTAAAATACTGTCAAAATTATTTTTCTGGCAACTGGATAAGAAAAACCTGCTACATAAATGCAAGTGGTGCAGAATTCCTCACAGTTTTCCCTGAGGAGTTTGTGGGCTTATACAATTAAAAGGCATTCTTTCATATTAAAGACTGTAGTGTTGTTTTTGTTTTGTTTTGTCCTCCTCCCCCAACCAGAAACTTCATCTCAGGCACGCTGTTGTGGATCCACCATTTTATGGAAAAGGACTCTGCATTGTTACCCATCCCAGGGGGAGAATGCTGTTCACAGAACATCTGCAACAAGCAATTTCTGGTTTCTCTGTTTGGCCCTATGCACTTAACAATAGCCTGTGCCATGAAAGTCACACGTTGCAGTGAGGGTGAGCAAGTCTCTTTATCCGTGGGGAAGGAGACAGAAAGCAAGAGACAATACTGCACTGTGTTCTAGCAACAGCTGAAACCTCTTTCCCCAGCTGTTACCAACATTTCAGAGCCTAAAGCGCCTGAGACTTGCACTGCATTACTGTCTGTCTTGTTAACTGCGTTCACAGCATCAGCCAAAACTACCTGTTAAAGAAGGTGGTCTGGTTGTGCAGTATCACCAACAAGTGCATGTGGTATCATGGCTGCACTGAAGCCCCATTACTGAAAACTGCAAGAATGCCATTGTCCAGACCTCTAACCAAAATGGCACCTGACTCAAGATTAGCACTTGCGCATGAAGACAGCCCCCCCCCTCCCCCCAGCCAAGCATGTTTAGCTGCATATGTGTGCTTGCTACACAAGCAAGCAACAGCAATACTTAGAACTGCAGGGCACACCCTAGCTCTACCTAAGCATGGAAACCCTGCCATGCTAAGACTTGGGACTGCAAGGAAACCAGCTGAGTTTACCTAGCTGTCTGTGCATATCTTTACTGATGCTTTGCAAGCTGCACAGCGAACTCCATCAAGGCCTGAAATGTCTTTTTGTTCTCCTCAGCAGCAAGTTCAGTTATTCTGCACTTTGAGTCTTTGATTTACTGTCCAGACACTCAAGATGAAAAAAATGCCTCAGCACATTGATGGTCTTAAAACACTACCTCCATTCAAGTGTCACATAATTAGACATATTACCAATAGAGGGCATTCTCGAGCTGGTATCACAGAAACTTATCAGAGCTGCAGGACAGTAATGGGATAGGGCTTACCTCTACTTCAGTCTGCGTGAGTAGACTGTGATCCCTGTGTCCCTTTCAAATGCAGTTGGGAGTTTATCAGCATTAATAAGGGAAAATGCCTGGACTGTATGCCTCTCAGACCACTTCAAATAATTGTTTGGAATTTTGTTTTGGTCAGCAAAGACGTATTGGAATGAGTGCTTTAGCAGCTGCAATCACAGAATCACAGAGTGGCTGAGGTTGGAAGGGGCCTCTGGAGATCATCTAGTCCAACCTCCCTGCTCAAGCAGGGTCCTCTACAGCATATTGCCCAGGATCGCATCCAGACGGGTTTTGAATATCTCCAGGCAAGGAGACTCCACTACCTCTCTGGGCAACCTCTTCAGTGCCCTGTCACCCTCACAGTCAACAAGTTCGTCCTCCTGTTCAGACAGAACTTCCCGTGTTTCAGTTTGTGCCCGTTGCCTCTTGTACTGTCGCTGGGCACGATGGAGAAGAGACTGGCCTCATCCTCTCAGCATCCCCCCTTCAGATACCTGTAGACATCGATGAGATCGCCCCTCAGTCTTCTCTTCTCCAGGCTGAACAGGCCCAGCTCTCTCAGCCTTTCCTCACATGAGAGATGCTCCAGTCCCCAAATGTAGTTGCTAAAACCATGTATTTGTTCAGTTATATTTTGGTCCAGCACCAAACGCTGACTGCTTCATAACCTGACAGCATATGCTTGGGTGTGTATTTTTTATTGGTGGGGGTGGTTTTTTTTAAGTAGCCACTGAAAACGTTTATGAGGCTCAGACGACAACATGGGATGTCAAATCCCCTGGTTTAGATTGTACATGTAATTGTAGCACTTCTCAATTGGTTAATTTAGCAAATGTACAAGCTGCAAGCTCTCATAAAACAAGATCAAACTGTGCATGTTGCTGTGTGGAAACCAAGTGGTGCCCAAATCACTCACTGCTTGTACACTGCAGTGTAGCTTAAAACCAGACTATCATGGTTGCGTGATCAGAATTAGCAAGGCAGTCAGAAGACAGGTAACAGAGCCAGTTCTCATTCTCCTGCTCCCGTAACTGAGGAAAGGTTTTGGGTACACCGCCCTTGTTCTGACCTGACACAGATCTGTCAGTCCTATCCTTAATGCATCACAGATTACTACTAGGCTTTTACACCTACCTGAAGACTTTGCATGCCTTGTTCCTCCCACCCCGCAAAAATCAGTTGGTCTGGGAGATGATTCCTCTCTGCACCTTTGCTATGCTTATATACTCACGCCACTATCACAACAGTCTAGCTCTGTATCTACCACTGTTCAATGTTGGGCTTTCCATCTTTCTTTGCATGAAGCACATTCGTTTTAAATGCTAATACTGTGTGAAGTGATAAGTTTGCGTTTAATTAAACAGAAAGTGTATGAAGACAGTATTTAAGTTGAAATTTTAAAGAAATATTGTTATTTCAAGGGTCCCTTTATCATCGCTTGAATTTCACAAGCTTATTGTGCAGTATAGGTACTGCACTTTTTAAAAAAAGCTACTGCTTTCTCCTAGCACATCCTACAGACTTAAATGGGCCATCCAATACCCAGGCACTGCAAAAGGGCTCCCACAGTCAGCATCACTGTAACATCTGCAGATCCTGCACCTGCACTGCCCAGCACACACTGCTTTAATTTCTGTAGCATTGCTTTGGCCTTTAATTTGACTCTTTGCCAGCTTTATTGGATTGCAGCCCAAAACCATGCTCTTAGCATAGTTAAAATCTCCTTGACGTCAGACAATGTGCTTAACTAGCTCCATAGTTCACACAGGAAGCCCTCTAATCTGCTGTGCTGCAATCTTTCAAGTTACAGGAAAACCAAACTGCCTATTAACACTTTTTAAATAGAGCACCTGAGTATGTTTGGCATAATGCTTCTATTTATTAAAGTTACTATCCTGCCGAAGCCTTTCTACAGCAACTGGGCTGTAGGGATGAAATGAAAGTTTTAGTCAAGTCAACTAAAGGCATAATTGATCAGGGTTAATACTGAGTATCATTATTCTAAGGACTTGCTCTCTGCTTCTAGCCTTCTTGCTTGACTCACCTGTGGTATTCCTGTGCAGCACAGAAAATACTTTCTTGCTTTTATCTTCTGTAGAATGAAGCTTCTGGAGCTGTAGTCTACCATTTTCATCACCACTTGACAGTAGCTTGTGCACACACTGATAGTTCTCTTGCAGCACAAGAATAGCTCCAATCACTACAGCCAACTGTAGTGCAAGGCAGAGCACACTGACTATTTAGGCCACACTGGAGACCTGTAATTTTTATCAGAGCAGTGAAATAGTGCACAAGACTGAACAGACCATTCTAAGACAGTCAGCCAAGACAATGTTTTAGCACAGCAAAACTAGGATACAGCCCCTGTGAATGCTGGCCAAGATCAGATAGCTAAAAGAGGCAACAGTACAAAGATTTTCTGGATCAGTTTGTTTTAAATGCAGCCATCTTGATGTACAGCAACTCCAACTCAATTGCTTGATGAGCAGAAACGAGCACTTTTCTCTTAGTGCCTAAGCCTTCAGTCTACCACCCTGTAAGGGAAAGTCTGCCAGAGTCACTGAGGACAAAGACACAGTTCAAGGACATCACAAACTTCTTTACAGGCACAGAGCACAGGTTTGTCTCTTCCTAGTGAGCTCAGCTGCAGGCAGCCTCCACACAATGGGGCTTTGTAATTGAAGCTAGCATTGAGCATTTACACGGAATGCACAGCCCCACCAGCAGAAGAATGCTAACGTCTCCAACTGCCCAGTGCCTCATTGGGTTTTTCTAGACAAAGATCTGAAGCTGGAGTGAGAGTCAGTCATTTGGCAGAAAACCACCTGGAACTGCTTGCCTACAAAGGAAGTCCTAAGTAGTATCCTCAGTTCACCAGAAGTGATATAAGCTCTTTAACAGGCCTGCTGCTCCCATTTCCTGGAGCTTTTGTCTTATGTAATAAATTAGAGAGGAAAGAAAGCTCTCACGAGCTTTAAGAAAGCTTAGGGACAAGCAGGACTACCTCTGAAAGAACAAGAGCATTGCTGGCTGGTCATTCACCAGCAAGGTGAAATCACTAACAATTAAGGGAAACGTTTGCTCGCTCACCTCACACTCAGTGGAAGAGAAGCAGTTCATCCAAAGTCAGTTCATCCAAAGTCAACACATTTTGCTGTTTAACAGATCTTTAATATCAGTAATGTTGAAAGTGACAGCTCAGTGCACAACAGCACAGAGACTACAAATTTGGAGGTATTCCCATTTAGACACAGGAAGGAAACATGAGGAAGAACATGCAATCATACAATGATCAGCTTTAGATACATCATAAGATTTGGTCCAAAAAAGACATTGAAACAATTAATCCAATTACTGTGAACACGCTTCTCTGAGTAAAGTTAAGATATTGCATTTTTAGTGTTTCCATCGTGCTGTCCTTCAGCGAACCAGTGGAGCCTGCTTGAGTGAGATGAGGACTGAGCGCATGCGGGACACATCTTTAGCCTGCTTACTAGACTTAGGATTAAAGTCACAGAGCTGAGCCACACGTTCCCACTCAGTGCCTGGAAAAATGTCTTCTGCATCATTCACAAAGGCTTCTTCAGCTGCCCTAAAAGTAATGCAATGCACCTTGTGTTAATACCCAACACATGAGGTACCCCTTCCCTCTTAAAGGATGCAGTTGTTTTGGCATGTTTCATAAGAAATGTGACCTGAGAGCTGCTTGCGGACATTATGGCTACTTAAGCTCCCACTGCCCCAACCCTGGAGATGAAAGTAGGCTGCAGTAGTATGCTATGCACAAGCAGTGCAGAGGATTGCCGTGTAAAATGTTGGAATACAGGTGTTTGGTTTCAAGAGTAGTTACCCAGTCTTTGCCTACAGGAGACACCACGCAAACTGCCAGCAAATAAGGCACTTTGATATAGGCATTTTACTTACAGAGCAATGCCCAAGTCTTAGTTACTTAAGCTTCTGACACTTACTGGTTTGCTTTGGACGCTTGCCAACTGGAAATTTACAACTCTCTGCAGCATGTCTTACAACAGATTCCATTTGAGGATTTAAATCACCCCCAAGGCCTACAGGCCATCATAAAACTATGTGTTGATGATTCCCAACGCTGTAGTGAAGTAGCATGAATCAAAAGGAATTTAAGTCATGAATTCCATGCTTGTAGGTGCTATAGACTAACAAGGCATATGCTGACAGAGGGAATGATTAGTTTGAGGTCAGCTAGCCAGATAAACACATTTCCCTGCTCTCATCTAAGCGAGATTCTCAGGAAGTGGGTTCTCCTCCCCTTATTATGTGCCAATGGCTCCTCAGCAGTATCCTTTTGGCATTGCTATGCTGCCAACAGCATTGCTTCAATGCATGTTTAACACTCCAGCATCTAGTTCTGTGAACTGTGGGGCCCTGGTAGCTGCCTGAGGGCAAGAGCTGTAAGCACTAAAAGATCAAACCAAATCCATCTACTCCAACAAGCAGTACAGAAAAAGCAGTGAAGATGACTCTCCCATGAGTATTCAGCACTGTTCACAGGGATGATTAGGTTACACACACCACTGAAGACAAGGGTCACTACAACACTGCTACTTCAGATGACATGACACTTTTAAGGGGCAGTGAAGATTTTTACTTAACTGTTCTAGGCTGTAGCAAGGATGATTTATGTTTGTGCTTAAAGGTGAAGAGAAGAAAAGAAACAAGGAGAGAAAGTTTAAGTCAGATATAGAAAATGAGAATGAGTTTAATGCAGATGATCAGCTAGCTGAACATGCACTAGTAGCTTGGCCTACATTGAGAAAACATACTGCCAGTTTTATTTTGCAGCACTTACACTGCACATAAGCATTGGCTACAGGAAAACAAGGGTTTAACTGGGAAGTCTGTCAAAGCCAACTCCAGGACAAAGTCAAATACCACCTGTAAATCCAGCATTTCACAAGTCTTGCTTTACATCCACCTACAGTTAGGCAATGAATTCCACATTGGACTTTCCAATATTAATTCACTCAAAGCCACAGCATGGCTCACAAGTACACACCTTCTAAAGGTGTCACCTTAGAATCTGTGACATGGCCATCTCTTAATTAAAGTCTACAAATTAAGGTAAAAAAATTAAGATGCATGAACAAGCCAATGAACATTGCAATCCTTCCAGCCCATAGAAACTAGAACACCTTGGGGTTTGAAAGTCACAGGTATATTCTCATTAGTCCTTTAGGCTGGCAACAGGTCTACAAAGAGATGCTCCTAGATGTTCTGCTAGCAGCTAAGGCTGATTTGTCAACGCCATCTTCCCTCACCCTTTTCACCTGGCCACTAATAGCATCCTGAAGTCTAGAAGAGCCTCTTCTATCCTGACTTAGAGCAAGTGATTTCTTCCCGCTTTCCTTGGCTTGCGGAGATTTATGTGCAAGGCTTGCTCGAATATTTTTCTGACTACATGGGCAAAGAAGTTGTGAGAACAGAGTATACATTCTCTGTGGGGGTGACTAAGACTAGGTGCAGCACCCTCATGAAACCGTATCAGACGGTAACTTGCATACCCAGCAAGTTACTCCCAAATCTTGCCGAACAGTCTTCACCGACCTAGAGACAACTGTAACTGCTGCAATCTTCTACAGACCACTGAAGTCATTACCGAAATCAGTGGTATGCATACTACATGCCTTAACCTGAAAGTGATGGAAATCACGCAGCATTAGGGAACCTTACAGGAAAACTGCACGTAACACTGCAAATTAAGGTCAGTCCAAAAAGTAAGGGCTGTTTACCTATGTTAGTTAATACTGGTATCAAGTATTCAGCAGAAGTCACCTTAAGATATTTAGCGCTATTTCTGCTAGTCAAGTAGATAATGAGGGAGATCAAACAGAATTAGTAGTTAAGCAACATACACATAACCAATCATGTCAGCGAAGGGTTGTTTGTAGAAAGCTTCATCTGCCACCCTAGGTAGCAAGTTGTCCAACAGGCAGGCAAGCAGGCAGGAGAAAAGAGATAAGGATGAGAAGTACAGAACACAGCTGAAGGCAGTTTTTAACAGGCACATAAACCTTGCATATCATCTATCACCTAGGAAAGCAGCTACCACATGACACATCACAATTAAGCCACTGACTGAGAGGGGCAACATAAGAGATCTGCTACATCCTTCCTAGCTGTGACCAGCTAAATGAGGACTAGAGTCCCAACATCAGCATTAAGTTACTCTCCTCCCAGAGGAAAGACACTAGTTAGGAGAGAAATCTCACCAGGCTGAGAATGCCAAACACTCCCTCCTTCAGAGGGACACTGTCCTATTTCCATAATGGCAGCTCTTGTTACATGGGCCCTGCTCCAGAATGAGTCACCTGAGCTCAAACGCTAACCAAGATATGGTGATATCAGGAGCTTTGATCACTACCCAGAAGCGTGCCATGAAACTGTATCAGATATTAACTTGCATACCCAATAAAGCATCTTGCAGAACAGTCTTCACTATTTTTCCTTGCCTCAACACTAAGTTAGAACTCTACTTACTCAAAGTAAACCTGTTGGCCAACTTAGGTAAGAAAAAGGTGTTTCAGAAACACAGTTCAGTTTAAGCTCTGTGGGCTCCCAAAATACAAGGCAGGCCTAGTGATTACCTGGAGAAAATGGCACCGGAAACTGTAGGTTGGAGACCTACGAAGTCAAAACCCTCCAGGGAGCCTCTAAGTCTAAGAATTAATTAGATTTGCAACCAAACCTTATCAGTTCCAGCGCCAGAGCTAATAAGCCAATTCAAATCCTATATATATTTAGTGGCTTAGATACAGCCAGCATTTAGTTCTGCACTAGCAGAACGGAGTCAGGTTATTCCTCAAGCACTTCCACAAGAAGAAGCCAAAGGTTTTACAGTATCTGATGAAGTAAGCTGTGGCAAAGGCTAACCAGAAGGTCACTTCCATGCGTAAAGGCAGCAAGTATGATTGCTAGTGCCAAGGTAATTACAGTCACTGAGGACCTGCACAGCTGGAAGCACGCGAACGAGTGGGCAGACTAATTAGCCTACTCTGGCCAATTTTAAGCCTTGCATCTTAAGGAACTTTCAGTATCATTATCTTCATTCTTTCCATAACTATCCTTAGACGTTCAATCTAACCTCTTAAAAAAAACCCCATAATCTAGTATAAGTATACTACTGGAGACCTATCTCTCAACAGGAAGAGTTACTTCAGTGATCTGAAGCCCTAGTGCCTTTGGAAATGCTGGAAGTATTCTAACCCTTCTGCCCCATTACTGCCATAGCCAGTATTGTATCTCTTCAGATAGCTAGAGAAACCTTACCTGTTGCTGGCTTTTGTTTTCTGGAGCTTTTCATCTTGCCTTGCATACCACTCCTCCAACTCTTTTATTGCTTTCTCTTTCCATTCCGCTTCCTGCTTTCGTGAGTTAGCATCTGAAGATTCAAGAACTGATTCGTCAGTCATGTCTGATCCAGATGGGTCCTGCTAACATTGCAGCTGATGGCTCTAGGACTTAACTACTCTAGTGCAGAGAGTCACTTGATCCACTCCGGTAAGGGCTAAGAGGTTTAATGACTGAGGCTTAGAACTCTGAATACTCAGTTCATTAGCTAATCAGGATGCCTGTGCTGCTAACTGACACAGCTCATTTCAGTTTACACCAAGCAGGTGTAGACTACTCATTGGGTAACTCTTGGCCTGTAAACTGTTCCAAAACAGAAAGTCATTCTATGCTAGCCCTAGAACAAGTTCAGTAAAGCCTCTGAGCTTAGAGAAAACAAGGGGGGGCCTGGCACTTGGCATGCTTATAGGTCCAATGTACAGTTCAGTACAAGCCCACCTGCTGTAAAGAGGAAGAGCAACAGACTCAGCTCTGTCCAGAATGATAATGTACTGAAAGTTGGCTTTAATAATATCAGGCAAAACTATCTCTTATTTAAATGAAAAGCAGGACAGTTTGTAGAGTTCCTGGGGCAGTCTAAAGGTAAATATCACTGCATTTGATAACAACTGTCTTCAGTTACTAGTCCATTACTTATTTTAACTACTGGATTAGGATCCACATGGTAACAGACGGCCTCAGCAATTACAGTATGAGCAGTTTTTTATCCTCAGAAAACAAACCTGACAGTTGCTGTTCTTGCACACCCATTTCTGCTGATAAAAGAAATTCATTTTCTGTTTATGATCGAGGAATAGCTTACGGGTAAGTACAAGGCAAGCCTCTCTGATCAGTGTTCACAGAGCCATTTGCTTGCTCATACATACACCAGTATCACCAGTCTTCTTTTTGGAAGACTCATCTTCCACCAAACTTGCTGCTCAAGCAGCAGGTTAGCTTTCCAAGAGCCAGCAGCCATAGTTTCGGGAATTCTCCCTGCTTAAGAAGCTGCCACCTACAAGCGAGTCACAAGCAAGAGTTGCCACTGCAAATACCCTCCTTACCAAGCTGCTCTAGGCGCTCCTTTTGCTCCTCTCTCCACTTACGAATACTTTCTGGTTCTGACTGCAGTCGATCCACTTGTGATATGGCAGCATAGCAGTCTGTAAGCCCATTAGTTTCCTTTAAGAAAGAGGACAGGAGTTATTTACACATTACAACTGTACATTTCAACTAACTGCCTGCAAGCAATAAAAAATTAGATACTATTCGAGCTGAGCACAGACACTCACATGGTGTTATACTGCATTTTTACTATGAAGATGAAAATCTTTCATCACAAATTACAGCAGAATTTAAGTAAATTAACACAAGGCTGCCCTTGGCAACCTGGGAACAAAGACAGTTTCAAGTTGACTGGGAAGTCTAAGTATACCAGAGCTTTAAACCTGAAGAAAGCGGAAGACAGTGCCCAGTACTCTAGCATGCAACCACAGGCTCAAAGGTTGTCTACTTCAGCTCACCTTAAATATTGGCTATAAAAATAAACCTTTTGAAATTTTTGTTATTGCGCACAGGACTTTATAGCTGTTCTCTGTAACTTTTGTCTACTTCGGAGATATTTGTAAACCTTAATTAAAAGCCGACTTCCTGTAAAGACAGTACATAATTTGGATTGCAGTAAGCAGCTCAGAACACAAGACGCAGCTCATCATTTAACTTTCAAAACAGTGCACTTACTAGGATATATTTTACCATACAATCAAGAGAGGCAACTAATAGGGCCACTGTTAATGTATCCAACTCCCAAAGCTGCTGAACGTTACATTATTTGACACAGAGGATACACCATGTTCAACAATTTACTGCCTCACTACTCCAAATAGAGCTAGTAAATCCCGCTCCAGACAGTATCGCCCGCATTACAGCTAGTAGCAGTTTTGGCTGCATCCTGTTGCTCTTTGGACCTCCTGCAGCCGTCGCAGTGAAGAAACAATGCAAAGAAACAATGATCTCTCTCACCAGAAGTGAGGCTAGAACAATACTGGTAGTAATGAAAGTTATTCAAGTCTCCAAGTTGAACATTCACTCCAAACACTATAGAGAAGTAGCTTGTATACTATCCTCTTCCCAATAACCCATGTGAACAGGGCTATCTAACTGACCTTCATACCATACAATGACAATTGTATGTATGTATTTGGCCTTGGCCAAACTGGTGTTATATTCAGTCACAGTGACCACCTTAGCATACCCCCTTCTTCGCTGGTACAGCAGCATCTTCCGCATTTGTCATACCATGCCTGATTAAAACGCTTTCATATCACCACAGAGATATTTAGCAGTTTAATTTCATGCAACTTTATATCATCGTAAAAACATGGAAGCTGTACAATGTTTTCTATCAGTTAGCCCCTCGAAAGATCAACCTTAAGACAAGCAGGATACATGATTTATCCTTACAGGACAAGCAGTTTGGAACAGTCTGCTTCAAACTAGGTATTCAGAATTCATTCCACTGAGCTTGCTGGCCACACCACAGAACCTGTCGGTCAGCCCACAGTGGTCATCCTATGAAGCCATAATGAAAAATACATTACTGCTCTAAATTGCCTTTGAGTTCAGAGGAGAGGCATAGTAGAAGCATTAATAGCTTTGATATAAGATAATAGAACAGAAGTTCCTCTTCGGACGAGTTAAGTACATTAGGGACAAGTCATGGAAAGCATTCGTTTAGATTAAAGCTACAGTACAGTATAACAGCACATTCTAAGTACAAAATACTTCTGCCTTACCTTGTAGACATCTCCATTCACCACTCCATCAACATCTGTAAAGAAGTGACTATAGTTTAGTGATTTGACAAAAACATAGCCAGATTAACTGACCAGAGTAACTTGTTCAGAAAGCTTATTTAACAGTATCTTAAACAGGAGTCATGCAAGCGATTGTTACTTGGGACCCTGCAGGGTCACTGCCTTATTTCTGCCCTTTTCCAACAGTTACCAATTGGCTTTTGCAGAGAGAAGCAAACCATCATTCTTCAGAACCAGTGCTACAGAGTCACTTCTTCCTCATGAGATCAGGCTGCAGGCCACATCAAACAGTGTTCTCAAGTTATTCACAAAGTTATTCACACTTTCTCCTCCCTGCCCTTGAAGCTGAATGCTAGAAAGCTGTTCATAAGTTAGAAAGCATGACTTCCGTTATTTTTGTCTCTCCCTGGAAGATTAAAAGCCCTGTAGGCCAGCCCTTAGTAACGTTTACCATACTTAGGTTACCTTCTAATTCCTAATCAGCTCAAAAGCTGTGACTAACATTTCTAGCAAAAACAGCTTTCAGCTACCTTGTGTGGTGACATCTTGGATACCTTCCTGCTCCCTGACTTGGCTGCAACATTATTCCCTCCAAAGGGACATTGGCAGTAAAGTCTCAGGAACAGGAATCAGATGGCAATCTTTGTCACAGAATCTGAACGGTTTGGGATTTCATCTTATTGAAGGAAGCAGCAGGGAACATCTGCCACGATCGAGTCTGTGAAACTATTCAAATCTCCAAAAAAATGCAAGAAGCACCAAGATTCTCAAGAACAGCTAACATATCATTCTGAGAAAGTGTCTGCCTGTGTGATGTTAGTCTCATCACTAACAGCCTTGCCTCACCTGTAACACTATGATGGGTAAACTGATCACACAGGAGTGTTTCTGCCATACTTAAAAAAAAACTCTTCAGTGAAAGCTGATATTGTACCAAGATCATCCAATAGTAAACTCAAGTATTTTCACCAGGAAAATACTCAAGTAGAGCAGTTAATTCAGCTGAAACTAAGAACACTATGCTGCTGCATCCTCTATCTCTTCTTTAAGGCTATGAATGTCCTAGCATCAGGCCACTGTTACTGACACAGGAAGCTCTCCTTACTCCTTTATCAGGAAACTGTATTAGCAGCCCTATTCCATAAGCCAGTAGCAGTATTCCACCCTATGGGGCAGAGAACCTGAAAGACATTAATTCAAATATGGTAGTTAAGTTTTAAAGATAGCAGTCCATGGAAACATACTTATTACCTTCAGGAGGGGAGAGATTCAATTCAAGTACATTGAAAATTTAGGAAAACACACTAGTTTCAGTTACAGGAATCTACTATTTTCTAATGAGATGCCTATATCTGAAAGAGGACAGCTACTCCATCTGCTTGCTACTTCTCAGCAAGTTGCAAGAGCCAAAAAGAACCGGTATGAGAGGCAGAGAGGCATAGATGCTGTTAGCTTCATGTCTGCTTCACAGCAGTTACCCTGCACACCATTTAATACTAAGATGGAAGTCCCCTCAAAGCAGATTTGTAGCAACCACTGTACATACACTGACTTGGCAATTACAGCTACGCTTAACAGCTCTACTGAACAGGTTTAGTAAAGATTAAAGCCCACAAAGAGAACATGCTTACATTCCACTCACCTTCAGTTTAGACTTAGTGTTTATCCATATATGGATGCTGCAGCAGTTGACCCCTTTTTGACAGGGCTGGAGTTGAAGCTAAGCTGCAGCCTATAAATCCTACAGGTATTAACTGCCTGAACACACCAGCTGTCCACTCTGCCCGTCTTGGAAGAGAGGAGGGCAAGGATTTTGCTGAGAGATGTGGCTGAGAAAGATTTATCCTTGTCAGGGCTACTTTTCTTCTGTTTGGAAACCCTTGCTAATAGCACAAAGCTCAGTGTTTTCAGAGAGCAGTGGAGTCAGAAGCTTTAGAAATATTAATACAAGCTTCCCACTTGTTTTGAGCTTTCTAGAACTTGTGATTAAGATGCAGAGTCAGCATGCTGACTAAGCATACTGCAAGCAGAAGAGGAAAAGGCACTTTACTAACATGCTGCAATATGGCTACGCAAGAACACTAAAGGGAACTGGATAAACATTCACATATTCTCTCATTTCAACTCTCCAGTCTCAATGTTTGCATAGTTCATTATCAAGTCTAGAATAACTATGTTTTCTAGCCTTCGTCTCAGTAAGCAAAGCTAGCTGTGTAGCAGGCTTTCATCTGCACTCATATCTGACTTCCTGCAGAAAAAGCCTAAATACTATTGCCACTATCGCTATGTTTTCATCAGCCAAGAACAATAACGAGAGCTCTCTGCTGGCATCAGAGCCTATCCAATTCTGTCACAGCACTGCATCTTGAAATCGCTGAAGTTAACACTGCACTTTCAGAACTGCTAAAGCTAGGAATGCCTCATATTCCTCGATTTTGCTTATGAACTCCAGAAGATCTAGGTTCTTTGAGACAAAGCTTCATTTCTAAGGATACGGTTATACAAAACACATCTAAACATCCAAAAGCTTCTGATATATATATATATATGTTGACAACAGGATATTGAGCTTTCACACAGCAACCAGCTAGTCTTTAGTCTGGAAGAGAGGTGAGAGCATGAACTGTGTCGGCTATGTGCATATGCAGGAGAGAGAGGGCAGTCAAACCTGCTAGAAACAGACATCAACAATCAGCGTCTTCCACCTGCACTCCAGCTTAATAGAGAAAGATTTGAGCAGCTTGAAGATAACTACAGCAACAGCTTCGTTACTTCAGTCCTTCAGTTGTAGACTCAATACATGGTGACTCTGCCAAGTTAAGCCCCCAGCGAAAGGAACGGCCAAGAAAGTTGACACAACTTCAGGAACTGGGCAGTCTGAGAAGATAACACTGGGTTTGGAAACATGCTACTCCTTCTGCAGTTGCGCTCTCTTTCTTGTACGCAGAAACTAGAGATTAGTTCCAAGACCATACAGCACAATTTTAGCCAATGGCTTACTTCTAGACTTGAAACATCTCCCTCTTTGAAAGAAATTTTAATATTGAATTTGAACAAGCAGTAAGCTGTGAGAGGCTTACTGTAGTGATGATCAGCTACTCTGAAGGCAACTCCCTGCAGTAACGCCAGGCTCTGTACTATTTGCTAGTCTTGCTTGCAAGCTTCTCCAAAGTCTGTTCTCAGTGCAGCAGATGAGAGGGCTATCAGAAGAGTTAGAGCCAGCAGCTTGCAGAGATAACACTTCTAATGTAAGCCAAACCATCTCCTACCTCACAGGTAGGACTCAACTATCCCAGCTACACTCTGGACTATCTAGCACGCAGGAGAAAAACTTCAATATGACTACACATAAAAGTAGTACATTATGAGCTACTTTTAGGCTCTGCTTTTAAACACCGAGTGTTCTGCTTCTTCACCTCTACTTCAAGTGAACTAGTAGCGATGATTCTAACAAAAGAAGAACATAATCAAGCTTCGTATAGTCTGGCATACAGTTAAGTTACTTCACCACTGGAAGAAGAGCTCTAGGTTGCTCCTCTTTTTCTTTGGGGAACTAAAGCATTCCCTTCACCTATTTGTCATTCATCACAGGATCACAGAAAAGTCTTTTGCTGAGTTTCTTGCATTCTGACCTAAGAAAACTTGGGGAGAAGAAATGACTTTTTCTAGCTACAAGCTTACCGCCACGCCCACGTGCAAAGTGAAGCACCCTTCTCAATCCCTTAGCCTTATTTCCTGTGTCCTAGTCCCAATTCTGCTGTAACAATAAAACAACAACAAAGTTCTCTCATTTTCAAATAGCTAGTAGGCTCATACTAGCCCCACCATCTCCCAAGGATCAGCAATAATGCTATGCCATGACAACTTCTGTAACTTTGTAACAGACGTAGCATTCTGTTGCTGCGGGCAAAATAGCTCTTGGAGCTCAGAGGAGCTTGGTCAACAGCATACCACCACAAAGAGACAGCAAGCGGAACAGATGCCAGCCTTTTCAGTTTACCATCTGTTTCAGTGCTACCTTTGGTGCTTTGGTGCTACTTTAAGGTAGCGCCTATGCAGCAAAACTCAGGGCAATAGCTGTTCCAAGAGTTAAGGAAGATTATCAGCAGTCCCTAACAAGTAACTTGTTCAATCTGTGGTTCCAACTGTACAGACAGGAAAAAACAATTCTATCCTAATTACTTTTTCAAGCCAATTGATATTCAGTCCCTGCAAGACTAATAAACGTTATGAGCTGTTATGGTTTACGGACAACCATGAAATGCAATCAGGTTTCTTAACTGCCAGACACTTCAAGCTTTAGCAGTTCACTTGCTATATGTTCTCAGCAAGCCTGAACGAGTGCAGCTTGAAGACCTAATACTGTAAGACTGGAGAAGGTTGAAAAACTCCACTCAAAATAAACGTAGGCATGAATTTACCACTGCAAAGGGGATCCCATTAAAAGAGACCAAGATACTAACTACTAGGTAACAATAATTACTCTATACAGTATTTCCCCATTTCCCAAATCAGGGATTATGCTTCACTTTTCAAGGGAAACCTCAACTAGTTTTCACATGCCCCAGAAGCTTGAACAGGACGACTGTTTACATACCACAGCCTTCTGGGTCACGGCCTTCTTTTAAGAAGTAGGTGACTATTTCTCACAGTATTTGAAGTCAAGATCTTGAAACCTCATTTGAGAGCTGCCTCAACTATGACTTTTGCTTTGGCATGTAAAAAGGAAACTTATCCACCAGGTCTATAGATAAGGAGATCTAAAAGGTTAAGGTTAAAAAAAGTAAATCCACAAATCCTTGGCCAGAATGCTTATGGATTTATACAGACAGTGCAAGGAGAAATTTGCATTCTCCTATTGAAAACATACAACGGTTTAGCTAATATGCTCTAGAGTACAGCTGTCTTTTTTTTTTTTTTTTTAAACAAATGTGATCAGATTATAAGAACTCTCAAAGATACAGAGCTGCAGAAGTCATCAGTCCTACGTCACCATGTATTATGCTCCACTTTTTACTTTTCGAGAGTACAGGCTCCCACAGTTCAACAAACAGATATTCTGCTAACAGAGGAGACCACCACAAGTCCACAAGCGCTACGTGCTACCCCTATTAAACAGGCCAGATCACACAAGCAAGCCATATGCTTGCTAGAAAGCAAGACGACATACAGATCACATCAACACCTACCAGATCCGCAGGCCAAATTACTGCATCCATATTTTTTATGACCCCCTTTCTGGTAGAAATCCTCCAGTAAAAGTTTTGCCTTCCATGCCAAGTGACCTTAAGTGTCTCATGAACTCCTGAAAAAGCAAAGCTTGAAAATTGTTTTTGTATATCCAGCTAATGTGGAAGTACTTAAGAAGTTGAGTTTTTGACCAGGAATTACACTGCAATAGCCACATTATATGCACATAGACAAGGTGTGGACCCGATCAATTCTAGCAGCCTGTTGGGAAAGATCAAAGTCAAAAAAGCTTCCAAAAAAGGGGTTAGTTTTCAAACAGCTACTTTAATGTTTCAGGGTCTGTTTGTTTGAAACTAAAGGACCAGGTAAGACCTAAAACTTCATAAAGCAACGTCTGAGGCTTCTGAAAGTGAAAGCAGAGGTGCCTACCACCTCTATTTCTGCCTTAATAGATAAAATACCCAGGCCAGGCTGTGTCTGGTATCAAAACAGGACGGTGTTTGGATAAGGACTGTCCTCAGTTCCTAAGAGCTTGAGGAAGCTACCCTCACGTAAACATCCCTTATGAGGGAAGCATGGAGTCCGTATGGTCTGGACTGTCTGAATGAGTTGCCTCTGAAGGACTGCACTGCAATTAGGTCAGCACTGGAATCCACACGTCTCCATGCTTCGCTTAATCTACCTACGCTTCGTCCCAGGAGGTAACATACACTTGCATCCTTGTACATAGGAGGGGCCCGCAATTTTCGAGATCAGGCTTCACGCCAAAGAGCTAATTCTGAAGAAGATGAAGCAGGGAGCAAAGTTACTCAACTCAGTAGCAGCTTCTCTAAAGGATAAAGGAACTCGTGCAAACTGTGCTCCCATAGACCCGGCGACAGGAACAAGCAAAGCCTGCCAGACACCTCAGTTCAGAGCAGCATCACCCTAGGCTTCCACCCGGACTGCAGTTTATTTAAATAACGTAAAATGAAGTGAAAGCCCTTTGCACGCAGAGACGTCCTCCGGTCCAGGCTAACCGACAGCACGCTCCTGCCCGCTTCCCGACGCGCCTAGCCGCCCTCCCCCAGAAAACCGCGCACCCTGCACCGTGCGTTTGCTCCGGTGCGGAGCAAAGGTCAGCAGGGAAGAGCGGCCGGCGGCGCGGCACAAGCAGACGGCCGCCGCCAGCAGGCGCCCCGGCCCGGCCCGGCCCGCAAGGCCCGCGCAAGCGGGGGCGCAAGCGGGGGCGCAGCGCGCTGCTCCGCCCGGGCCGGGCCGGGCCGGGCCGGGCCGGAGCGGCGCCCGCGGGGGGGGACGGACGCCCGCCGCGTACCCGCCTCGAGGTAGTCGTGGCCCTGCAGCGAGCCGGGCACCTCGCCGCCCTCCAGGATGCTGTAGCCCTCGTCGTTCTCGATGCCGGCGATCTCGTTCTCCTGCTGCGCCAGGAAGGCGGCGGCCGGGTCCTCCTCGGCGCCGTCGAGGGCCCCGTTGTCGCTGGCGGCGGGCGCCGGCGGCTGGGCGCCGAAGACCTCCAGGTCGGCCATGGCGGCGAGCGGGCGGGCGGGCGGGCGGCCGGGCGGGGGCGAGCGGCCGGGCGGGGGCGAGCGGCCGGGCGGGCGCGGTCGGCAGCGGCTTCCGGCCCCAACGCCCCCCGCCCCGGAATCGGCGCGCAGCGGGGCTGGGGGAGGGGAACGGCGCCCAAGGCGCGCCAATCAGAGCCGAGCGCCCGGCGGCAGCGCCGCCAATCGGCGGGAGGCGGGGGCGGGGCTAACGGGGCGCCCCGCGCGACGCTCTGGGCGGTTTCCGGCGAGGGTGAGGTGAGGGCAGGGGGTGGCGGCGGAGCCAATCAGGGTCGAGCGTGCGGTGGGGTGGGCGGGGGGTGTACGGGGAGGGGGTTGGGTGTGTGTGTGGGGGGGTGTTGTGGGGGGGTGGGGTGTGCGGGGAGGGGGCTGGGTGTGCGGGGGGCTGTTGGGGGGTGGGGTGTGCGGGGAGGGGGTTGGGTGTGCGGGGGGCTGTTGGGGGGTGGGGTGTGCGGGGAGGGGGTTGGGTGTGCGGGAGGGTGTTGTGGGGGGGTGGGGTGTGCGGGGAGGGGGTTGGGTGTGCGGGGGGCTGTTGGGGGGTGGGGTGTGCGGGGAGGGGGTTGGGTGTGCGGGAGGGTGTTGTGGGGGGGTGGGGTGTGCGGGGAGGGGGTTGGGTGTGCGGGGGGCTGTTGGGGGGTGGGGTGTGCGGGGAGGGGGTTGGGTGTGCGGGAGGGTGTTGTGGGGGGGTGGGGTGTGCGGGGAGGGGGTTGGGTGTGCGGGGGGGTGTTGTGGGGGGGTGGGGTGTGCGGGGAGGGGGCTGGGTGTGCGGGGGGCTGTTGGGGGGTGGGGTGTGCGGGGAGGGGGTTGGGTGTGCGGGAGGGTGTTGTGGGGGGGTGGGGTGTGCGGGGAGGAGGCTGGGTGTGCGGGGGGGGTGTTGTGGGGCGGTGGGGTGTGCGGGGAGGGGGTTGGGTGTGCGGGGGGGTGTACGGGGAGGGGGTTGGGTGTGTGGGGAGGGGGTTGGGTGTGCGGGGGGCTGTTGGGGGGTGGGGTGTGCGGGGAGGGGGTTGGGTGTGCGGGAGGGTGTTGTGGGGGGGTGGGGTGTGCGGGGAGGGGGTTGGGTATGCGGGGGGTGTACTGGGGGTGGGGTGTGCGGGGAGGGGGTTGGGTGTACGGGGAGGGGGTTGGCTATGTGGGGAGGGGGTTGGGTGTGCGGGGGGTGTACGGGGAGGGGGTTGGGTGTGCGGGGGGGGTGTTGGGGGGTGGGGTGTGCGGGGAGGGGGTGGGGTGTGCGGGGGGGGTGCTGTGGGGGGGTGGAGTGTGCGGGGAGGGGGTTGGGTGTGCAGGGGGTGTACGGGGAGGGGGTTGGATGTGCGGGGAGGGGATTGTGTGTGGGGGGGGTTGTGCGGAGAGAGGATTGTGTGTGCGGGGAGGGGGTTGGGTGCGCGGGGGGGCTGTTGGGTGGGGGTGTTGGGTGCGCAGGGGGGATTGGGTGCTCAGGGGGGTGTGCGGGGAGGGGATTGGCTGTGCCAGAGGTGGGGTGTGTGGGGAGGGGGTTGGGTGTGGGGGGGATGTTGTGTGTGCGGGGGTGGTGTGTGTGCTGGGGGGTGTGCGAGGAGGGGGTTGGGTGTGCTGGGGGTGGTGTGTGTGCGGGGGTGGTGTGTGTGCTGGGGGGTGTGCGAGGAGGGGGTTGGGTGTGCAGGGGGGTGTTGTGTGTGCGGGGGTGGTGTGTGCTGGGGGGTGTACGGGGAGGGGGTTGGCTGTGCGGGGGGTGTTGGGGGGGGTTGTGTGTGCTGGGTGTGTGGGGAGGGGGTTGGGTGTGCGGGGGGTTGCGGGGAGGGGGTTGGCTGTGCGGGGGGTGTTGTGTGGGGGGGTTGTGTGTGCTGGGGGTGTGTGGGGAGGGGGTTGGCTGTTCGGGGGGTTGCGGGGAGGGGGTTGGCTGTGCGGGGGGTGTTGTGGGGGGTGGTTGTGTGTGCTGGGGGTGTGTGGGGAGGGGGTAGGCTGTTTGGGGGGTTGCGGGGAGGGGGTAGGCTGTGCGGGGGGTTGCGGGGAGGGGGTTGGCTGTGCGGGGGGTGTTGTGTGGGGGGGTTGTGTGTGCTGGGGGTGTGTGGGGAGGGGGTTGGCTGTGTGGGGGGGGTTGTGTGTGGGGGGTTGTGGGGGGGTGTGTGGGGAGGGGGTTGGCTGTGCGGGGGGTTGCGGGGAGGGGGTTGGCTGTGCGGGGGATGTTGTGTGGGGGGTTGTGTGTGCTGGGAGTGTGTGGGGAGGGGGTAGGCTGTGCGGGGTGTTGAGGGGAGGGGGTTGGCTGTGCGGGGGGTGTTGTGTGGGGGGTTGTGTGTGCTGCGGGTGTGTGGGGAGGGGGTTGGCTGTGTGGGGGGTGTGCGGGGAGGGGGTTGGCTGTGCGAGGGGTGTTGTGTGTGCTGGGGGTGTGGGGAGGGGGTTGGCTGTGCGGGGGGTTGCGGGGAGGGGGTTGGCTGTGCGGGGGGTGTTGTGTGGGGGGGTTGTGTGTGCTGGGGGTGTGTGGGGAGTGGGTAGGCTGTTCGGGGGGTTGCAGGGAGGGGGTTGGCTGTGCGGGGGGTGTTGTGTGGGGGGGTTGCGTGTGCTGGGGGTGTGTGGGGAGGGGGTTGGCTGTTCGGGGGGTTGCGGGGAGGGGGTTGGCTGTGCGGGGGGTGTTGTGGGGGGTGGTTGTGTGTGCTGGGGGTGTGTGGGGAGGGGGTTGGCTGTTCGGGGGGTTGCGGGGAGGGGGTTGGCTGTGTGGGGGGTTGCGGGGAGGGGGATGGCTGTGCAGGGGGTGTTGTGGGGGGGGTTGTGTGTGCTGGGGGTGTGTGGGGAGGGGGTTGGCTGTGTGGGGGGTGTTGGGGGGGTTGTG
This sequence comes from Struthio camelus, assembly GCF_040807025.1. Taxonomy (NCBI): domain Eukaryota; kingdom Metazoa; phylum Chordata; class Aves; order Struthioniformes; family Struthionidae; genus Struthio; species Struthio camelus. Next base: position 829,068 of record NC_090982.1, on the reverse strand, counting down.
GGGGGGTGTGTGGGGAGGGGGTTGGCTGTGTGGGGGGTGTTGTGTGGGGGGGTTGTGGGGGGTGTGTGGGGAGGGGGTTGGCTGTGTGGGGGGTGTTGTGTGGGGGGGTTGTGGGGGGGTGTGTGGGGAGGGGGTTGGGTGTGCGGGGGGTTGCGGGGAGGGGGTTGGCTGTGCGGGGGGTGTTGTGTGTGGGGGTTGTGTGTGCTGGGGGTGTGTGGGGAGGGGGTTGGCTGTGCGGGGGGTGTGTGGGAAGGGGGTTGGCTGTGCGGGGGGTGTTGTGTGGGGGGGGTTGTGTGTGCTGCGGGTGTGTAGGGAGGGGGTAGGCTGTGCGGGGGGTTGTGGGGAGGGGGTTGGCTGTGCGGGGGGGTGTGCGAGGAGGGGGTTGGTTGTGCGGGGGGGTGTTGTGTGGGGGGGTTGTGTGTGCTGGGGGTGTGTGGGGAGGGGGTAGGCTGTGCGGGGGGTTGCGGGGAGGGGATTGGCTGTGCGGGGGGTGTTGTGTGCTGGGGGTGTGTGGGGAGGGGGTAGGCTGTGCGGGGGGTTGCGGGGAGGGGATTGGCTGTGCGGGGGGTGTTGTGTGCTGGGGGTGTGTGGGGAGGGGGTAGGCTGTGCGGGGGGTTGCGGGGAGGGGATTGGCTGTGCGGGGGGTGTTGTGTGCTGGGGGTGTGTGGGGAGGGGGTAGGCTGTGCGGGGGGTGTGCGGGGAGGGGGTTGGCTGTGCGGGGGGGTGTTGTGTGGGGGGGTTGTGTGTGCTGGGGGTGTGTGGGGAGGGGGTTGGCTGTTTGGGGGGTTGCGGGGAGGGGGTTGGCTGTGCTGGGGGTGTGCGAGGAGGGGGTTGGCTGTGCGGGGGGTGTTGTGTGCTGGCGGGTGGTGGCATTGTGGTGGCAGTCCTGTGTGGGGGCGGTTGTGTGTGCCATTGGAGGGCGTTGGGGTGGTGTTTTTGTGGGGGGTTGGGGCCGGGGCGGGGGAGGTTGGAGGCATGATTGCGTGTGCTGCTGGGGGGGTTGGGGAGGGTTGTGGGGGGCGGCTGTGTATGCCACAGGAGTGGGAGGGTGTTGTGTGCGCCATGGGGGGCGGGTTGCGGGGGCAGTTGTGCGCCCCCTGTAGGGGGTTGTGGGGATGGGTGTGCAAGCCAGTGAGGGGCAGGTGGGGGGTAGTTGTCTGTGCTGGGGGAGGGCGTGGGGATGGTTGTTTGTGCCGTGGTGTGGGGGGATTCGTGGGACGGCTGTGAGCTGCACTGGGGCTGGGGGGCAGTTGTGCGCGCCGTGGGGGGGGCTGCAGGGTGCCCATGGGGGTCTGTAACGCTCCTTTGTGTTCCCAGGCAGGAGGAAGAGCAGGGATGTGCCCTGCGTGTCTGCAGGGGCCCAGCTGCCGTGTCTGTCAGGCGGCTGCCACGTGGGCCAGACCTGTGCCGAAGCACAGCTTGGGGCGGGCTGAAGGCGAGCGCAGCGCTCTGCAGGTGCTTGTGACCATCACGCTCAGGTGACCCACTGATTTCCGTTTCTGGATCAAGAAGCCACAGTCTGCTTTCGGTCTCTGTCAGAAACTGGCACACCATTGTGCTGCCCTCAGATTACTCAGTTTAAGTGAAGCAGTGCTGTACTCGCTTGGTATTTTTGTGGCGGCTTTGTTATGGAAATAGTTTGACCCTAGGTTTCCGAGGAGCAGAGTCTCACGTATGTCTAGCAGTGAAATTAAATATTTATTTAAATGACGGTACAGTAAAGTAACAGCTCGAGCTGGCTGTCGCCGGGGAGGGACCCTGAACAGAGAAATTCTGGGGTATTTATACTCCTTACGGTCTTATTTCCCCACCTGCCTGTGACAGTCTCTTCCACTCTTCTTTACTGAGTTGGTGATCTCTTTCCTCTTGACTGGTTCATGTCTGCATCCCGGGACAGTTGCTCTGTTCCTGCTTCATCATGCCTTATCTTATCTGAAGGTTAACCGTTACCTCTGTCCATTGTGTGCTGTGTCCTTGAGGGCTGGTTCTAGCTGGGTTTGCAGTCACATCCTCAGCAATGTCTCTCGAGCTCATTTCAATTCAGTCCTGCGGCCTACAGGCTTCATCTACTTTAGGCACCAGTGCTAAGCTGGGCTAGAGCTCAATTAGCTCCCTTTTCCAACAGGCTTCATGCCCAAAATACGCAAGTCTGTCCTGAATCTTGCCTAAAACAAGAGTGGGGCAGACAGAAGCTATTATTCCAGCATAAATGCTAATACAATATTAATCCATTAGCACCTCAGAGATGAATCTGAACCTGCAGAATGAGTAACTAAAAGCATCAGTGTTTTGTGTTGCAGTGTTGTATAATTTCTATCTGGAAAGGTTAAATTTAGTGTAATTTCAAATTACATCTGTACAATATATTGCATGTTACAGTCTGACAAAAGTGTTTGTTTGCGTGACAGTGTGACTTAAGCAGCCCCTATCCCACCCAAGTTTTTCAGCTACATTATTTTTAACTCAGTTCCCTTTCCGTATCTGGCTTATCACACAGATTTGCAAACAGTTTATTAACATGGTCGACAGTAAGGGGAGAGAAAAAGGATGACTGAGAAGGGGCAGGATGATGCCCTGGGCTCTTAAGTCGTGCTGTTGCTGCAAGAGGTCTTCGTTCAACTACACTTAAGAGTATAGGCATGTTGCCTCTAAGCCTTTGGGCATGTTTCATGGTGTATTAGAGATAAACAGTCCAGGTTTATGTTATAATCCCATTCAGACAAGATTCTGAAGGTGGCCAAATTCAGAGAAAAGCCTAACTCTGGAAGTCAGTTCTTTCCTACATGAATTGGCTCAATGAGATGAACTGCATTTTTGGTTACACCCCTCCTCCACTGTGAATATCATTTGCTAAGAGAGAAAAAAAAAAGAGCAGGGTAGTCGAAACTCATCCAGCAGAACAGAAAGCACCTCCCACCTCATGTAGTGAACTAAAACATATGCCTGGTTTCTTCTGTGAAAACTCAGAATGTAGCTTGGTGGGAAAGCTGGATTTTCCTGAATTCTATCTTTTATCTCCTAGTAAAAAATGCATAGCGTGGTTATTTATTTTCATTAATCTTGACCAGCCACAGAAAAGTTCAAGAGTAAAGAACGATAGCTCATAGGAAGCAGCCCTGCCATTCAGAACAGAAGACTGCATATAAAAATGACACAGCATCACAAAGCGTATTCCGTATCCACACAGAAACACTCGCTGGCGTTGTCCCATAATTGGTTATACTAGAACTCTTCCATATGCGTTTTCATCACTGCTCCTTCATTACAGCAAACAGCAGTGGAGTCCCTTTAACTGTTAGGGAAGAGTGAATGCTGGGTGACAACTTACCAACTTCCTCATTTGCTCTTCCAGTACCTCTTGGCCCTATGGGGACTTCTGATGACTTAATAACACAAACAGAATGTTGTGATTTCAAATTAAAACTAATTCTGGTTTCTCGCTCGTCTCTAACATTGCAGAATAGGGAAGAAGGAATATGAAATATAAGCAGAATTATAAATTTGTGTTTGACTGCAAGGTAATTGTTATCTCAGTTCCATCAGAATGGGTCACGTTAACCACTGACTTCAGAGGCAAATAAAAATAGTGTTATTAGATCTGGTTGGATGATGAGCTACACAATTTGAACGCTACCTAGAGTTCAGATGCTTGAAATACTGCACTGTCAAAAGGATTCCATTTGTTCCTGCTTTCCTATCCGAAAAAGTAGTCAATATAATCTCTTTTTTTCTGAAGGAGGATGTCACTGCTTAGGGGCCGCTATAGACTATAGCAGTGGTGCCCCTTGTAATTCACGCGTAGTGCTCTGTTGCTATGTCACACTGATAGGACAGTTCTGGACAGGAACAATAAATGAATAACCCATAATGGACAGACCAAGGACCATCAGACTTCAGAAGACCTTCAGGCTGGTTCAGTTTCTCCACAATTTCTGGGAGCACAATGGCGTATAATTCCCATTCCTAAGTGTACTGTCCCCTACTGTAAAAGTTGTTCTAAAAGGTGTTTGGCTTTTCTTTTTTAAAGCAAGTGAAGAAGTAAATTTTTCAAGCATTTGCCAAAACGTGAGATCGCAGTTGTGTATGTACAACATTATGGAAAGCACTGCATCAGAATAGTGGGATTGTTACTGGCTATTTCAAAAGGTTTTTGATTTAGGAAATGATCCATTCAGTAGAGTATGTGTTTCCAGAGCAGAGAAGAAAATGTTAAAACCAGTCCTTGCAATTCTCTGGTAACTGTTTCAGTAGGCAGATGAGACAGACATTGTATGAATGACATCTGGACACCTAACAACATCTAACCAAACCGCAAGAAATCTCTCTAAGAGCCGCGTTGTACAAGAGCTGAGAGTTACAGCAATAAGAAAGGTGGGCACATAATGACCAGGGTCTGGTTCAAGCTCATTGAAATCACTGAATAGATTTCCTTAACCTGCTAATGACTAGGGATCCTTCAAGCTACAGGGACAAGTTAGAAAAAAACTTGTTTTCCAGTTACAGGAGGCTAATGTTTTCTAACTAGACTGAAAGATGACAGTATGGATGCTGCAGCAGTTGACCTCTTTCTGACAGAGCTGGAGTTGAAGCTAAGCTGCAGCCTATAAATCCTACAGGTATTAACCGCCTGAACACACCAGCTGTCCACTCTGCCCGTCTTGGAAGAGAGGAGGGCAAGGATCATTCAGGCAGGATCAAACTAGAGACTGACGTTTACTGCTGCAACACCCAGGAGAAACTAGTCTTTGAGTATCTCGTTCAGTTCCCTGAAACAGGTAGTCCTGATCTCCAGGAGGAGGAGCGAAGTTTTGTTTCATGAAACAGACTCCTGGGGAAGCATCAACTGACCAGCCAGCTTGGAGGGCTAGTCAGTCTTGAAGGATCTCACCACTACTTCGTATACGTATTGACAAGCATGTCTTCTGCTACCAGGACTGTGCCACCACAGCAAACCTGAGTTGCTTTCAGTTTCCCATCCTGATTTGTTTCCAAGTGAATCCACCTGGATAGAGCAGAGAGGAGATGCTGCTGGTAGCATCTTCAATGCGTTAGGCACGTTATAAACATACAAGGTACCGTTGCTGTTCCAAACAACGCCCAGTGACAGGAGGTAAAGAAAGAAAAGTAAAACACAGCAAAGTAATAGGTGGTTTGCACACAGACTCCCTAATTTCATGCAGTGTTGCCACATTTTTTTGCTGTTTCAGCTGTATCTAATTACCACAGCACTGCCTAGTGTTCAAGAAGAATCTGAGTAAGCAGAGGGTAGAGGCTCTCTACTGAGAGATTAGATTCTCCATGCTTAAGGGAAGTGGAGATACACAAAGATGAACAGAGCAGAGGGACAGACTGCCAGAGCAAAAAGGTAGGAAGTAAAATGACAAGAGACCAGGGAGGAGTGGTAACGAGAGGCAGGTTTGCAAAGACAGAGACAAGATACTTCAAAGACATACAGAAGAACGCATACATAGACACATAGAGATACAGCAATACTGTGATAGCAGAGCCTGGGGAGCACAAGATTATCAGACCACGTGTTATACAGTTTTGGGTAAGGAATTAGACATCAAGGGTGGATCTTTCAGGAAAGAAGCGACAGGTAAAGGGCAGGATCATGATATTACGTGAGGTCTCCCCAATGAGATTACAGTGGGCAGTGTATATTTATTCTGAATGCCCATTTAGAGATGCCAAAGACCAGGTATTTTATAAACCTTGTATTGGTTTGAGCCACTTCTGCCATGGATTTGTAGCTGCAAGAATTCAGCGCTTCTGTAAATTAAATCACAATGCCTCAAATCACAGGGCCATAAAATGAGGAATGCAAATCGGCAATTACATAAGAAAAGCTTGTTTCAGTAGTTTGTGCAGCATCACCCAGCAGCTCTGTGGCAAAGGCAGTGGGAATCATATAACTGACTCAGCTTAGAGACCAGCTTTTCTGTTCCAGAAACTTTATTCAGTGTCTGCCTAAAGAGTTCTAAAGGGCTCTCGGACAATCTCTTCCACTACACCTGGTACAAGTTGGGGCAGGATCCCTGGCTGGAGAGAGGAGGCGTCATTTGCTGAGTATTCTATAATGATTATGCTAAAAGAAGGAATAATGAGGGCTGAAAAGCAATCTCAAACTGGGGAGCCCTTATCTTTTCAGTTTTTATAGTTCTTTGTGTATACCGTTATCAAATCAAATAGCAGTCTGTCCCAGTGATATGCACAGCATTGGAAGCTGTGTAGTGTGGGAGGGAGAAAATATGTTGAAGGCCTGGTTAGATTCAAGCTCTTTACCAGTTTTGGAATGTGCTCTAGGGGATCACAGACCTTTTCTCCTGTCATTTTTCCACGTTTAACATCATCTTTTCCACATCCTTCATTGTGCCCCTCCTCTGCCTTTTTCTCATGCAGGTTGCTTATTCCCAGTCCCATTTGTGTCATCTTACTGATCCCAGTAAGGACTAGCTCTTCAAATTTCATGGTTCAGTCCCTTGACCTGCTATTTCCAGCCCTCTCCCTTCTCACCAAAGCAGTCTTTCTCTTTTGACTCATGTGCTGGTTCCCCACTCCAACACCTTTCAATCAGACTTGGCTCCTCATCCAGTCTAAATCCCGTTCCCCCCAGTCCACTGGCCCAGTATCAGCCAGTCTCACTTATCCCTGGCTCACAGTCATTGAAAGTCTTTGAAATCTTGTGACAGACTATGTCCGTCTGCTTCCAGAAAGTACAATTCACTCAACTGCTAGCAAGTATCCACTCATTCAAAATACACATGGCATTAAAGCTGGCAAGAGAAAGGTGTGCAGAGCATAAAGAGAAGCATTCTGGCAGTCTTGACTAGGCAAAGCTTGGGTGGAATCTAAGTTCAGATGAGGCACTGAAATAAAGAAAATCTAGAGAAAACAGTTTCTTCCTGTCACCAGAATGAGGTATACCACCAGTGACTGTTGTCTAGCGGCCCGGTAAAACAATATTGTCATTGCCAGTGAGAGGCTTAATGCTAACTTTGCAAGGCCACAGGACTGGTGGGCTGTTAGGCTTGTTATCAGCTTGTGCGAATTTGCTGTGTGAACTGGAGCTGGGTACCAGGTGTCTCTTGTTATGATGAGGAGTGTAAGTGTGGGATAATAGCAAAGACCTTGAAAATATGGGCACAGGCTGAAAACAGAGGCCACAAGACTGTAAACATCTCACTGATGGTCAGCTATTGGTTACTGAAGGAATACAACCTTAAGAGCTGGGAAAAACTGCTTTGCACATAACAAGGAGAACAAGGAGACAGTAAGCAAGAAAGCAGTTGAACAACAGGATAAAGCACCTAACGTGGGCTGGGGAAGTTAACCCCTGCCTGCACTGCACAGCATATAGTCCAAGGCATGGAGGCCAAAGACGGACAGTCTGCTGTGAAACAAAAAGATGTTACAAGACGATCAGATCTTGATAGCAGAGAGAGACTGCTGCTGAGAAATGATCGTCGTCACTGGATCACCAAGGAACCGTCTTGCTGCACACTGACTCAAGGCTCCAAGCACGCTGCCTGCTTCAAGGACCGTGACCCTTCTAAGATCTTCTGTCCTGCCAGCCAGTCTCCAGGCCTGTGTACAGCAACACAAGCACATGTCTGTCTGAGTGCACAGGTCATGTGCACTTGGCCTCTCGAGCTCTCTAATTCCTCAATAAAGCCTTATTGCATATACATTCAATGCACTGTGGTCAGGCTTAAAAACACACTTCTCCTTAAAATTCTCGGCATAAGATGGTTGTCCCACTGAACTAAAAACGAAACCCCAACAACAGTACCAGGATTTTAGACATCATAGAGGTTAACAAAGTACAATTTTGCAATTGCTGTTGCTACACCCTCATCAGGAACATGAGAGTCAAGGATCCCCGACATTTGACATCACGAAGTAGGTCCTACCCCTACTCATTTGCTGTGGGATTTACTGCCTTCATGAAAATGACAGTATCAAGGCTACTAGCTATTTCTAGGAGGTGGCAGTATAAAACTGCCCAAGTTGGAACAGCTCTCTCACTGTTTTGAACTTCCTGTAATTTTAATGTTTCTTGCTTTTTTGCTTTACAGTAGAATTAAATCTGCATATTCTCTTACATTCAGTTCTACTGCTCTAACACAGGATAACGAAAACCACAGGGTCTTGCTCTTTTGCCATTTCAGATCATAACAGAGAAAGCCGTATTCTGCCATCAGGAAATTATTGCAAGAGTTAATTATTTGTGCTCTGGAGGCATCTTCTTCCTGCTGCAACAAAGAGGTGTATGTATCTGTTCTGGAGAGCTGATGGTAAGCATTTGTATAGGAAAAACCTACTGAACCTTGAGGAACAAGTTGGGGCTTTGGGTTGCAAACCATATTGCTTGATTGAACTAATGCCTCATGAGCAAGCTTATTGGAGGGTAAACTAAAATTTAGTGACCCTTAACACTTTAGAAGCTTCCTTTAGAAGCCACTCCAAGTATCCCCATTAAGAAATACTTTCTTAATGAGCTGCTCTTTCAGTTAGCTAATTTTTGAGGAAAACTTTGTTATAATTATTCTCAGCATTTAACACACTTTCTGTGCTAAGGTAACTCCAAAATTGTTCTGTGCAGCCAATAACGAGTATGAGGTGGTTTCGTAGTTAATTGACCATTACAATCTGAAATTTCAGCAGATCATAGCATGGCTTGTAGCCCTATATAATTCCTCAGATAATATTATTATGGCCCCCTATGAGGCATATTACTAATTCCTGTAACATGCCTCTAGTTTTTTATTCTCTTTATAAACTGTTCATAAGCATACAGAACATACATTGTGCAATACATATTATGCACAGTGTAACCCTTTATGGCTTAAAAAGGGACTGTAATTTCTACAGCTGCAGTTCAGCACCCACAAATAAACTATGGCTGCATTTGTATCCATCTGCATGTGACTATAGTCGCTGTAATTGACCAGCAGAAATGGCTAATACAGGTTCAGTCACCCTGAAACTTTCCTGGCTATGAAACAGCCCCTAAATGGACCCGTTTCTAGAGCACTGGTAATTTCTACGTGGATACACACATTTCTGCTCTTTATATATCTACTAGTTTCCTTACGAGGTGATACTGCTGAGTAGTGGAGAAAGCAACAAAATTGTCTTTTTTTAGTTAATTCCTATTTATTCACTGATTAGGCTTTAAAAAACCTATTTGCTCTGCAGCCCTCACATGGACAAAGCAAAAAATGGAATTTGTATAGTGTCCTCTTCCCACCATCATCTACAGGTCTCATTGCATTATAAAAAGTGGTATCCGTTCCATGCCTCATCTCAGAGCTGATGGTATACCATATATACATGATATATATATATATCATGGTATACCATTATATCAAGAGCATTTCTGGTCTGAAATGGAGGGTATTTCTTAGGCTGGGTCTAGCATATTAGCATGTCAGCTGAGGGTGTGGTTTTTCTGTTCAAGTAGTCACTGTCACTGTCACTGCAGTCTCTCACAAGGATGCAGTTCAGCTCTGGGAACAGCCATACCAGCAAAAAGTCCCTTTACACTACTACAGCTGCAACTGACGCAGCAATGACCCGGATAGGGACTGCTAATAAGAACCCTCCAAATGTTCACTGGAAGGACAAGTCCATAGTAAGCAATTTTAGGCTAGTGGTTCCGCTCCATGGGATGTGGCTGCTACTTCATTGTACCAGTAATGCCACCTCTGAGCATTTAAAAATGATGACTGAGACTCCAAAAGGCCAAGAGATTTCAGGGTTTGTTTTTTACATACGTGTGATTCTTTTTAGTCTTCCAAAGTGAGGAGCAGACACTGGAGAAAGAGAGAGGAAAGCCACGGGCCCTAAGTTTATGCAGTCATCTCAGCTTAAGTCACAGAAAATACAATGTCACTGCCGCAGTTCAGAAGACAAAGTGTTAATTCTCTCTGTCCCTAAAGAAGGGAGAAGTAGGGAGAAGTAGCTTACCTCCTCATTTCTCCTCAGCATCCTTCCTGAGACCAGGTTGGTAGTAGCCTTGCAGGGAGTATGGGAGACAGACCATTTTTCCAAGTCTCACTCTCACCTGATAGGCCAAAGGGAGTTCACGGACATATTGCTACAGATAATGTGCAGCTTTAGCCCATGCATGGTATTGGGAGACAGAAATGTGACTTAAGATAAAACTCAGGAATTTCCGCAGTTCTATAAATAATATAGACATCATTGTGAGACTGTACTGTTTTCACTACTTTTACACAATTGACCTAACAGTGAGAAATCATTCAAACATATCAAGTTCCAGGCAACTGTGGTTCCTGAACACGCTTAAGGTTCTAGGCCCAGTATATGGACTGCTGCTCTGGTGAGGAGCGTCAGCTGCCAAACCCAATATCACATCCGGACACACAATCTATTAAGAGAATTGTAGTTTCTCTATGCTGCATGCCAATGGCAGTGGACAATCTGGCAACTTTGGATAGATAATTCATTATTATTTTACTACTTCCCACTTGTGCTATTGCCACAATCATAAGGCAATTCATTCCTGGCATGAAAATGAATGCACGATACCTAGTGCTGGCTATGAATCACAGAATGGTTGAGGTTGGAAGGGGCCTCTGGAGATCATCTAGTCCGAACCCCCTGCTCAAGCAGGGTCCTCTACAGCATATTGCCCAGGATTGCGTCCAGACGGGTTTTGAATATCTCCAGGCAAGGAGACGCCACTACCTCTCTGGGCAACCTCTTCCAGTGCCCTGTCACCCTCACAGTCAACAAGTTCGTCCTCCTGTTCAGACAGAACTTCCCGTGTTTCAGTTTGTGCCCGTTGCCTCTTGTCCTGTCACTGGGCACGATGGAGAAGAGTCTGGCCCCATCCTCTCGACACCTCCCCTTCAGATACCTGTAGACGTTGATGAGATCCCCTCTCAGTCTTCTGATTGAATGTTCAATCAATTCACACTAGCCCTGAACTTCATTCAAGATATTTTACACTCACTGGGTCAAACTTGTGCATCACATTTATATTGCTGCTGTAAGTGCTCATGGACTAATGGAAGAACAATTTAACTATGTAATCCTGTGTATACCATGTTGTTAATTCAACGTTATAGAATATAATTCCAAATGAAAGCCTTTCAAAAGTACTTCTACCTATCAAGTCTACAAAACATAACGGAATAAAAAGTAACATGAGGCCAGTACCCAACAAACTGCTCTATAAGCTTTGGCCTTGTTCATTGTCTTAGGAAGCTGTACTGTCACCAGCACGTTAACAGGAGATTCTTGAAGTGCTCTCCTGGATAAAAAAAGGACATCCCTGAGATGTGTTTCCAGGTGAACTCTTGCTCCCCACTGTCCTCTGCAGTACAGGATGGGGTTGATTTTCTTGGTGTGGTTTAGAGGAGGCAGATGTCCGCAGTTGGCCCTAACTTACTTAGTAGCAGCCTGCAGTGAGCTAAAGGAGCAAGTTAATTCACCTCTCCCCTTCAGGTATGATCAGGGCGTGGAATGGCTAACCACGAGGACATCTGGGAACGCAGAGTGTTTTCTTCTTCAGAGCTTTTACTTCATCATTTTTCTCCAAAGAAAGATACATATTTGAAGGCAATTATTTTGTACAGAGGAAATAAACTGTGGTTCACACAAGTAAAGACGTTTTCCCATCTTACGACGTTTATTCAAAAGAAATTTGGAGGAAGGGGGAAATGGGGACAATTTACCACCTCTTCTGATACTGATTCTGCTCAGACTCTGTCCACCCAGAGTATCTTGGTTTAATTCCTGACTAATACACGTTATTTTACACCAGATGATCTTGGGCAATTTCATTTTTCTTGAGGTTAAGATGTAGATATCCAATCTGATCAATAAACCACCACTCCTAACAAACGCAAACAGATCGCTCTTTAAGCTGTTCCATTTGCATAACTGACCTGCCTAACTAGCTTTTGTTTGCACAGAAACTTGCTCCTTGGGCTTAACAACCAACATGCCATTTCATTCCTACAGATGCTCGTTAAAATATCCTTTATTCTTAAATTTCTGGAGAGATTAACCGCAGTCTCTTAGGCAAAAATGTCACAGCCAAAACGCAAGTAGATTAAGAGCAAAATAAAAGTTTGAATGGAAAGAAGGGATGTTTGTGCAGTATTACTTAAGATTTTTCTAACCATCTTTTACTGTTACAAAACCGTTTAGTCGGAATCTGAGCAATACATCCAATTTTGAGGTATTTTTTTCAAGGTAAAATGAACTAAGTTTTTTTTTTTTTTTTTTTTTTTTTTACGTACCGACCCCATGTAATGTTTCCGTTTTACTTTTTTAATGATTTTTTTTTCTTAGAAATAAGTCTTTCTTTGCTTATTTATTTTAAGGCAAAATCAGGATGCGGTCGGTCAGAACATCCTGACCCATTCGAACAACTTGGCTTGAACTTTCCCAATACTGTGGCTGGGCACCTGTTTGAACACGGGTGAAAGTACGGCACTGTTCCCTGAACAGAAATTCTCGTTTCCACAAGATGCCAATAACGCCTGGAGAAGAAGCCAACGTGGAGGCTGCCGACCAAGACGCTGTAACTTAGTTCTGGAGAAAATACTCTCAGCCTCTGTTCAGCACGTGAGCTTAGCCAAACCCAGACCGTGTTAAGACAACCAGCGCTGCTCCAGCCCGGAGCGCTCGTGCCGAGCTGTCTCTGCCCCGCAGGCAGGCCAGGCGGAGACCCGCTCCCCCCAGGCCCTGCCGGCCGCCCGCCATTCCCCACCGCCCCCTCCAGCCCCACCCGCTCACCGCGCGTGCGCAGGCCCCGCGGCCCCGCCCCCGGGCGAGGCCCAATGGGAAGCGCGGAGAGCTCTCCGGCCCGCCTCCCCGGCGTCCGGATTGGCTGCGCCCGCCGGACGAGGGCCAGGCGAGCGGTGCGGCGCCGGCGGGCGGCGGGCCGCGGGCGCAGTCGGGCGCGGGCCGCGGCGCCGCCATCATGTCGCGGGAGTTCGAGCTGTGCCCCGGGCGGCGGGTGGGCGGCGACCAGCCCTGCTTCATCATCGCCGAGATCGGGCAGAACCACCAGGGCGACCTGGACATCGCCAAGCGCATGATCCGCATGGCCAAGGTGGTGGGCGCGGGCGGCGGCGGCGGCGGGCGGCGGCCGCCAGAGCCCGGCGCCGCCGGGGGCTTCGGCGCCGCCGCGGCCGCGGCGTGAAGCGGGGGGCGGCCGCTGCCGCGCTGTCAGGGTGTCGTGTGTTGAGCCCCTTGGCTCCGCGGCAGCTCCCCAAGCAGTGCATTGAGAGGCTGCCCGCACCGCCCTGCTGGTGTCAGACGGGCCTCAGGTTCTTTCTCCGTACTCTACAGAATTCTGTGCAAAACTTACCGCGTGAGGGCTGAGCTTTGGAAGCACCGCAGCAATCCGTTGTTTAAACAGGTGGCATGCGTTTCCAGAGGCAGGTTTGGTAGCAAACCACACTGCGTTTATTGCAGGCCAGAGCCCTGCTAAGGGTAGCGGCAGTCCCCTGCAGGGGTGGGTGGCGGGGATGTTTGTCCTTCTGTGTTCGCACCGATGCCGTGACCAGCGTGACAGTGACGTGAAAACTGGATAACCCAGACGAGGACGTGAGCCTCTCTGTTTTCAGAGCGGGGCTGAGTGCGGTTTCGCGTGCGTTTCCATTGAGAGCGTGCTGGTGTGTTTTGCAGGACTGCGGAGCAGACTGTGCCAAGTTCCAGAAGAGTGAGCTGGAGTACAAGTTCAACAAGAAAGCCTTAGAGAGGCCGTACACCTCTCAGCACTCATGGGGAAAGACCTACGGGGAGCACAAGCGCCACTTGGAGTTTAGTCATGACCAGTACAGGGAGCTGAAGAAATATGCCCAGGAGGTCGGCATTTTCTTTACAGCTTCTGGCATGGATGAGGTATGTAAGCAACGCTGGCACAACAGGCAGAATCCAGCTGTTGCATCAGTTGGTTGTACTGATGCAGCACAGTTCACACACAGGAAGGATACCAAATATGTATGGGCACTGAATTTCTACATGAAGAAACTGAAGTAAATGTACTTCTGTCGGTCCGCTAGTGTCTCTGCTGTGGTTTAGTAGATGCCTGAACATTTCAGAAGATCTGCCATGTTTGCTGAAGTATTTATTACTGTTCATTGTTATGCACATTACGACATGCTAGAGACAAGGCCTCAGCTTGAATTTTAAAGGTGAAGGCTTTGAGAGTTTAGATCAAGACTGCAATCTAACTACTATCCAGCATTGCTTGCTATATCAGCTTCTCCCTGCTAAGCATTGCAAGCTTGCCTTTGTACTTGCACCAGATTCCCTTCTCAACTTAATCGCTGGTATTTCCTTCACTTTTTCCTTTCTTGCTGTCTGCTAGATCCCAGTTGATGTTCCTAAGCAGAAGAAGTGCTTATATCCTGTGAGATTAGCAAGAGAAAAACGAGAGTCTTCCACCTGAAGCACTTCCGATTTTGCCGGTGGGCTCTTGAACAGTCTCCCACCAGCCTATAAACACCAGTTAAGCTCGTCTGCTGGTGTTCTCCCTTAAGAGATGTACAAATCCTTAACTCTTGTGTATTGCCTACCCTAAAATGATCTTAGTTTTAGTATTAATAAATGCAATGTACAGTTGAACTCTGTAACCTGGAAAGTCTAGGTAACAGTTAAGCTTCAGTATACACTGAAGATTACAGATAATTTTACTTTTCAGTTTGGTCTAGGGAAATAATAGAAAAGCAAACTGAAATAAATCCTCCAGAAATAAACTGCCCACTCTGCGTAATGTAGGCACAACATCATCCCTGGTATTCTTCGAGTAGCCTTTCCAGGATGGACACGGATGTTTCAAGGTGATCTGTTCAGTACCTCCCTTTCCTTAGTATTAGAGAGAATTGCCGATGTCTGAGCTTAATCTGCTTTCCTATAATTCTTTGTCCTTCCCCATGTGAAGTAAATATAAAAGATATGAGTAGCTCCTTTATCTGTTCGCTTCCAGTCTGTACTGCAGAGAAAGCAGGATGTCAGTAAGACCACTCCCTTTGTTTTCTGTACTGCTCGAGGTTACTTCCTGTTCCTTGAATCCTTTACAGAAGATCTGCCAAAGTTCAAGAAATAAAGTCACCTAATGATGAGTGTCATTAGATGTGTAGTCCATTTATCATATTTTATTTGGTATCATCTCCTTTGACTTCTCAGATTAGATCTGTGGCTCCTTAATGCAATGCATTTATTGTTTTCCTGCCCCATGCGTGTTAATGAATAAAATATATTGTGCATCCTGGGCACAAGAAATTAAATATGCATCATAATGATGGTAGGAAAATTAGATGAGAGAAGATGTGTTTCCGTGTTGGATATTATCTTTGACGTTTTCTGGCATTAACTAAATTTAATAACTACAAGGAATGAGCTGGAAAAAGTGAAAGTGTTTTTTGGTGAGGGGAAGGCTCTGAAGGTAGATGAAATTAGGTAACTATTTCATTATTTTCCCAAAACAAGTGAAGAGAGAGTTTCAGTACCTCTTGCCTGTAATAAGTTTAGGGTTTTTTTTTTTTTTCTTCCCCCTTTATTAGTACTTTTTCTCTAAGAGGCCACTTACTGGAGCAATATTGATTTCATTATAACCTCCCGTGATTCCTGAATTGTCTTAAATATAGCCCAAACATTTTTAGGTGGAAGCAGAGTGTAACTAACTTTTGGGTAATCTATTTTACTTTCACAATCTGTATTTGTCACATTTTATATTTATTTTCTGGTATCCTTTGTAGAAAGAAATCTATTTTGGCTTTCTTTTTGGGGTGCTGATGCATTTCCAGGTGCCTGTCTAATAGCCTCAGACTCATTTTTCCTCAAAGAAGGAGTATATGCTCATCCTGCCTGAGTGCTAACTGCAGAATACACAGCTAAGAAAAAGACTCTTTAAGAGCTTTCAGACTTGTAGTATTTTTCTATTTCCGACTTTCTTTTTGAAGAGAGTAGGTAGTGAATAGAGGGATAGTCCCATGCATTTCACTGTGGTAACAGGAGTTTCTCTACACCTGTATCTTACTTGTGCTTCACAAGGGAAACATTAGGTTTTACTAAAAGCAGTGATGTAGTAAATAGTAAAATGCAGGAGTTCACGTATCACTGCCTGATGGGAACTGAGGGGGTCATTCATTGTTGTGAGCATGTTGGCGGAAAAATGAAAGTCAGTGATGGAGGAGAGATTGGCTTAAAAGTCACAGGCAGCAGAATACTCCGAATGATCGCGCAGAGTGACAGAGCTATTCAGGGAAGCTACTAGTAATTTTAAGCACTCTACAGAAGGCTTAATATTTCTGACCTGCAGGTGTGTGGCAGGAAGACTGCCCATATACCTGCAGTACATTTCCTTTTCAGCAGACAAGTTCCCATCTGCAGCTAGTTATTCTCTCTGGCGGTGCCAAAAAAGAGCGAGCAAGAATGCTGTGGCCTGCAAGTCCCATCTCAGAGCTAGAGGAGCCAAGGAGCTCATCTGTGCTAAGAAGCTGTACCTGTAAGCTGGTGTGAAGGGGTACTGAAGACACTGCCTTGAGACGAGGCTCCTAATCAAAACTCTGAACAAAATCTGTGACAAAAAAATAGTTTCTCTCTTTTTGCAATAAAAATATTGTAAAAGAAGACACCTCAAGAGTAGTTGACATGGAATTCGGAAACTAAAACCTTCAGAATGGTGTATGTTATTTTAGGAGCTGGAGATGTAAATCTAGTCAGACCTAGTCTTGACAGAAGTTAATACTTTCTGATGAGACTTGGGTGAACTGTACCGAGCAGACTGAAGTTCCTAATATGACCCAGCTCCTTAGTTAATTCCAGTCAGCATCGCTTCCAGAGTCTACCTATAAGTAAAAATACTTCCATTCCCAGGGAAACCAAAGCTGATATTCTTGCTGTTTGCCTATGGTAGTATCAAGACTATTTTGATAAGGGTATCTGAAAAGCGGACATCAGTTTGTAGGAGTGTCTCAAGGCGTCTGACCAAAAATCCAGTCTCACTGTCGCTGTTTACTTAATCTTAAAATTTACCAATCTAATTGACTCAGAGTTTTATAAATACTAACCTACAGACTGGCCTCTTGTAAGTGAAATGGTGCATCTGCTTTTGATTTATTTGACCTTTTCGTTTATTTTGTACTTCATACCTTTGATTCTGCAGCAATATATTTTGGGGGGTATGTATTTATAACCTTGTGCATTTAATAAACTTTGGCTTTACTGTTCTGCAGGTTGGTTTTTTTTTCCTAGAATGGTAGTTCTTGTTAATTCCTTCAAACTGGAGTGGTGTGTTAAAATTCAGTGATCTTTCTTTCTTGTAGATGGCGGTGGAATTTCTACATGAATTGGATGTTCCGTTTTTCAAAGTAGGGTCAGGAGATACAAACAATTTTCCATATTTGGAAAAGACTGCAAAGAAAGGTAAGCATTTTCCTTTGAGCAGTCTTAGTGAACATTGCTCTGTCCTCGAAGGTCCGTTCTTAGATCTTTCTTCTCACCGGATTTTGCAACAAACCTAAAATACCTTTTAAGGAAAAAGCACCCTCAAACATGAGAAAAAGCATTCACCTAACTTATATTTCTAAACCAAATGAATTCATTTACTTCAATAATTTAAACTAGTCTTTTGTTGCTTTGTTATGGACCTCAGCTTGAGACCTGGGGCAAAACATGTCTGTTTTACTGCTTAGGTCGCCCAATGGTGATTTCCAGCGGGATGCAGTCAATGAACACAATGCATCAGGTTTATCAGATTGTGAAGCCCATCAATCCAAAATTCTGCTTCCTGCAGTGCACCAGTGCATACCCACTTCAACCCGAGGACGTCAATCTTCGTGTTATAACGGTCAGTAAATAACCCAGAGTGTGCTATGGGTAGAGTACTGGAGAAGGACTTTTATTGAGGTATATTTCTGGATCTGAGTCATGGTGGAATTTGCCTCTGAGTAGTTAGAAAATGTATCATGTTCCTCTAACTCATGCAAGCATCCACTCACGGCAGAACTCAACTTCAAGGAATATGATGAGCTCAGATATTGTTGGGGCATTCACAATTAAATGGAGGAAGAAGTGAGGTATGGGCTGAAATGTTGCCCTGTGTTTTGAAGTGCCAAAAAAGGGGTTAGAAATTACCGCTAAGAAAGTATGTGGAATCTAGAGTATGACTCTAAATAGGGGGCCAGGTCAGACCTGCAGGTCTTTTTCCTTGAAGAGGTTTAATGTGAATAGGGAGAGCAGTGATTAATATGGATTAGGCCACGATAGAGTTTCCTGTGCTGAAGATATTACTTGGATATTCCTGATGCTGATGCAAGAAAAACTAAACATTTTCCCAATTTGACCAGTGCTCAAGCACTTACCTAGCTGTATATACAAGGATCTGTTATTCCAAGTAGTATTGGACATGGCTACGTTTAATTGCGTATGGGATTGGAAAGCTGTCCCCTATGTGCTGCTTCAAATTTGAAATATGGGGGTAAGGAACCTGCTTTAGAGGCACGTTAAGTTTAACCACTCCCTGGATTCCTGGATGCAAATAGAGTGCTGTTCTATTAATGTCACTTACAGTGATGTAGGCTTTTAAGAGCTTGAAGAGTACAACTAAGTTAAAAGGAAAAGCTTAGGAGGAGTGGTAGACTAGAGTGTATATACTTTTCCTTGTCAATATTGACTGTCCCAGTGAACCCCTTAAAACAAGATGGTCAGTAATGCAGTGTGACTTGTTCAACATTTAAAAACATGCATTTTCAGCATAACCAACTGCTTGTTTTGTGGCACTGTAACTGTCCATATTTTCATTGCAGTTATCACTGTTAAATTTGCTCTGTCTTTGAAATTGCTACCTTGGTAATTCAGACCAACTCTGTCATCATTCAAGGCATATCAGTCAGCTTTTCCTGATATCCCCATTGGCTATTCGGGACATGAAACTGGCATAGCCATTTCAGTGGCAGCTGTTGCTATGGGTGCAAAAGTAGTTGAACGCCATGTGACTCTGGACAAAACTTGGAAAGGAAGTGACCACCAAGCATCCCTGGAGCCAAATGAACTTGCAGAGTTGGTGAAAGCCATCCGTACTGTGGAAAAGGCAATGGGTTCTCCAGTCAAGCAGCTCTTGCCCTGTGAAATGGCTTGTAATGAAAAGGTAAGGGATTTTGTTTCATGTGTAGCTGACATCTAGGCTGATAGCTAACGGCGCTGAAAAACTTTTGCCGCTAAATAGCGGCATACACAGCATTAATGCTTAGCGCACTGTAGCTTTAGGGCAGACCTGTCAATTCCTGTAATATTTTATTTTGGCAGCCAGTGGCTGTTTTTACCCAATGCCAATTTTGAACATAGCGGAGTTCCATGTATATCATTCTGTGGTTAACTAAGTTGAGTAGTAGGTGTCTATGACTGTATACAAGCTGCTTTTACGCTAAGCTGGACCGTCTTGCCTTTTTGACAGATTCTCTCCGTTCTGATTTTGAGAAAATCCAATGAGCCATTATATGTATTTCAGAAAAGATTTGAGTGTTTCCAGCAGCCTCATTGCAAGGAAATTTGCCATGCTAACACACCCTTGATTTGACATCAGAAAGAATTAATGGGGAGGGCAGTTCCACGCAACTTCTTCCCAAGCAACTGTAGAAATTTTCAGCCTGTTTTGATATCCTGTGAATAGGACTCTATTTGACTTAAACCTTTTTAATTTTCTCCCCTATAGCTGGGAAAGTCTGTTGTGGCAAAAGTGACAATTCCTGAAGGTACGGTACTGACACTGGACATGCTGACAGTGAAGGTGGGAGAGCCTAAGGGATTTCCCCCGGAAGCCATCTTTGATCTGGTGGGCCGGAAGGTCAAAATAAATATTGAAGAAGATGAAACCATCACGGAGCAGGCAATGGAAAATCATGTAAAAAAAGTGAAATACTAAACCAAAGCGCACTCGTCTGTATTTTGATGATGTAGTATTGCACTACTACACAGCGTATATAGGTATAGCAGCATGGTAGATTAGAAGAAAGGGGGAATCACGAGAATCGAAATAGACTAAAATGTTCAGGTTCTTGGTAGCAGGAAGTGTTTGCAGCAAATGGATTTAAATTGTACAGGGTGGTTTTACTGGAAAATGTATAGCACGGGGTTCAGAAAATGCCATGCTACTCCTATTCCATTCCACTTAAACTAGTGTAATTTGGAGGTTTGCCAAACCTGAGACCAAGGTCTGCTGCTTTCCAGCTTCCCTTTTCTAGTAAGATTATGCAAAACGATCATTATTTGTCTACACTTTGAACTATTCTAACACTTTATGTTTTGGTGGCCTGCTCTTCTGCTGTTTCTCTCACCCCTCTAATAACAGACAGCTAGTCTGTTCACTTAGCAGATAGGTTATGTAAAGGTTATGTAAACTGAAGAGAAGACTTCACCCATGCCACCTGATGGATTTCTTAGTTGGCTAAAATGTCTCAGGATAAAGAACTGGGTTGGAACCAGCTTGAGGTGTGGAGGTGGACAAACTGGAAGTGAGACTGAACAGAGAAAGGGAGATATCTGTTCCTGTAATACCATTCTGGGAAAACTTAGCCTCCTTGAGAAAACTACCTCCCCATGTGGCCATACCGTATCAAGAGACAGCACCGAGAAAGGCAGTAAATTAGATACATAGAAAGCCCCTATATAAAGGGTAAGAGAAACGGCCTTTGTGTCTTTTTTCTGAACTGAAAGGCAAAAGAGGCAGCCACCTAGATCAAGTAAAAAATGGACCCAAGATGATGGATCAGTTGAAATAAATTTAATCTGTGCTCTGAAAAAAAAAAAAAAAAGAAAGAAAAGAAGAAAAAGCCCATGGTACCCACTGTGAGCTGATTGAAATCTGGACCTTAAATGAATTCTGCAATGAATTGGGGCACCTGTTATTTGTATTGCCAGCCTGTTTACTGAAGGTAGCTGGGGTAAGATCTCAGATTTCAGGTGGGAGGCTAAATTCTGGTCAGGATTCAGCCGCATCCTTCCTGGACTGTCAAGTGAAAAAACTGATTGTTTTTTTGTTTGTTTGTTTTTGGGTTTCTTTAACACTGCTCTTTGAAACAGCCAAGGCTGGCTACTGGACTAGATGCCATCATGATGTTTCATCACTATGCATGATGGTCTGTGCTCCTCTGTGTCCTCTGCTTTTGCATCACAGGCTCTTGCCTCTTAAGAAGGAAATGCAATCCCACTCCCGGTCAGCTTGCTGCTCTTCCCTTCATCCATGAGGGGTCCAAATGGCAGCAGCTACAAACAGTGCATCCCTCAGTTAGACTGGCTAGCACAGAATGTCTTTGCTATAGTTCATCTTCATTTGTCTGTGTCAGAATTATTTTACTAGTGATGGTTATTTGGAACTTGCTACCTCTTGGTCATGACTTAGTATCTTGAACATGGCAGTGGTGTTTTTAAGTAGTTCTGGGCTACTTACTGTTTCTTTCAAAACGTTTACCCTTTGGCAGTTCTGAGGAGACTAATCCTATCTTGGATGTGGGAAGAAGAGATTCTTTGAGTGAGTCATGTGCTTGTGACAGTCTGTAAGCTTTGATTGATGCAATATACTTGCCTTATATTAAGAAACTACTCAATTGTTAAGAATCTTTTTTTTTTTAATCACAAATCTAAAAAAATAAAGCAAGCTTATAAAAGAAGCTGTTGTTTTTATATTTCATCTAGTGGTGTGGCCTTGCCTTTGCCAGCAGTAGAGATGATTTTAGGGCTTTTAGTATTTGGATCCCCTAGGATTCCTTGGGTGCTTCAAGTGGCACTGGTTGTTCGCTGCAGTAGGGCTGGCCCCAGAGACTGCTGTAAATGTAGGTCCCAAAAATTTTCTGAACTTTAGTATATATTGAAAAAAAAAAAAAAGTCAATATCATTATGCAGCAGTGCTAAGATACAGAAGCATCACGTGAAGAGCAGCCCTTGCAAGCTGTCTCTCCTAGTTTTCTGTGCATATACCTTTACCCAGCAACGGTCAGTCTTTGGAGATAGGAAACAAAAATAATCATTTAAACCACAACTGCCCTACTGATCTAGTGTGTGTATTGCATGCGTGGTGACGATCCTCCAAGCATTGCACCTTGTATAGGGTGGTGGTATGCAACTATTTTTTTCATCTTCACTCTGTAGAGGAAGAATAAGGCTATCGAGAAGCCCAGTTCAGACTCTGTGTCTGAATAAGGCCAGCTAAAGGGTGTTAGTGTGGCTACAGACGTTCCTACCTCGGGTCTGGCTAGAGGGACCTCTCCAACAGTTAATGCCACTCTTTGATTTTCTCTGAGATGACAGCTCGCTATGAACTGCTTCATTTAATGTATTTATCACCAAAATCTGACCTTGTCAAAGCTAACGTTATACAGTATGTGAACTTGAATCTTGAGCCAACGTGATTGCAGTTTCTCCATCCGGACGCAAAAGAGGGAATTAATAAAAAGGATAGCTATTTCTCAGTTTAAATCTGAGTTGTCCATAGGCTTTCAAGTGCCCACCAGCCTTTTTCCATTTGCAAGTCAGAACTGAATACAAAAAATAGGATGTATGGCACTTTAGGTAGTACATTGACATTTATAAATGGCAAATCACCTTCCCCTATTGAAAATACATATACATTCAACATTACAGTTAGTTTTCTCTAACTGCGCTTGGTATAGCATATGATTTGATGAAGTCACAGCATTACAGTAGTAGCTATCTGAGATTCTATTTTGGAAGGTGATCAGTACTAAGCTGGAAATACATACTCCTGTTACCTTTTAAAAGCAACACAGAAAGGTCTATCATGACAGAAATTAATTAGCGTGGATCATTGCTACAACAGCTTTCATAGTAAAACTGTGAAGAAGCAGGCTTTATCTCCGTTCCCTATGTCAATTTGTATGTTGCGATGGACCCTTCCCAGAGCCTCAAGGCTGGGTAAACTGGCTCTGTGAACTTGCAGCGGAAGGTGTGCAGATGAGCCATGCCATCAGTGACGTTGTAGAACGAAAGTACTCCCGCTTCATAATCCAGAAAAATGCCAATTCGATCGGGATCATCTTCTGTCACGATGGGAATCCGCTCCCCATTATGAAATGCCCAGTATTCAATATCAAACCTTTTAATGCACCAGGATGCTCTGTTCCAGCCTAGTCGGCAAGTTTCAGAGTCTCCTTTCCTGCCGATGGAAGGGTAGGCGGCACCAATCCACCATCCCGCTCCAGCATGTAGTAGGTCAACTTCCCAGTAATGGCTCCCAGAGAAAAATGCATCTCTGCTTAGCACTTGCCATAATTTATCAAATCTCTGGGGACCCCCTGGGTAAAATATCTTTCTCCAGTTACAGCTCACTACAAGACGATCATCAGACAGCTTCAGCCTTGGATGAAGGCTGTCGTATTCCCATGTCGGACATCTTGCATCTGCAGTAAAAACCGTATGTGCTTACTAAATTTATCATCCAACTCCTGAAATACACCCAAATCATACAGAGCCCATGGTTGGCAGCGTTGTGGAAACTGCAGTTTTGCTAGGAAAAATGATTTTTCTTAATTAGAAAACATTGCACTACCTACACACCCATGCTTTAAAGCTGAAAAGGAGACTAGCTGCTGCTGCAAGCGCTCAATGACAGGGCCTTAAGGAGATCACGTTGTGGTTACAAAGTAGCTGACTGAATCTGGACCGTGCAGCACAGAAATGATGCCAGTGGGAAACAACTCAGGACATCCTATTCAAGAAAACAGGCTTTGCTTGTTGCCTTCCTGATTTCTTAAAACTTGCTGCATTTACAAGGTGCAACAGCTGTTTACTCATCTCCAACTGAGATACCTGTTTGTGATGAAAAAGTTGCAGTGTTGGGACTTAGGGGCTAACCCAGAGAAGCACAGAAGCAAGACAAGGAGTAGTAACTCCGGAAAATACTCCTGAGAACATGCCAGTCCATGGGTGCAGGGACAGCATGTAACCCACTCTACCTGCAATGACACTGCCCCTTGCCCCCTCCCTACTGAAGAGCAGCCCGAAGTCAAGGGTCCACTCCTGACTGGGTTGGATCCACGCTAGGAAGGAGACCTCTTACAAGGCCCTTCTGCTACCAGGTACAGTGAAACTCTTAACAGGGAATGCTACAGCTTTGAGATTAATAACAGCCACAACGCTCATCTGCTGTCAGACACATGGAACAACTCACTGTACATCCTTTGCACCCACACCAGAGAAGAGCATCACCTGTAGATTGCCGCTGGATAGATTACATGATGGACATACATATATAATTAGACAGATCATGATGATGATGATGAGAATAGAAAGGTCTTTAAATTAGTCACTAACTCATTCACACCTTGCAGTTAGGAATAAAAACAAAGGATCAAGATTTTACAGACAGCAACTAAAATTTCTTTCCTCAGAAAAGGGTAGCGATTTTTAGGCAGAGACAAGCACTCATTCCTCCCAAACCATGTAAACATCCGAACCCTTTTAAAATAAGGGCAGCACACATTCATTCACTGCCTGAGTGAACAGGGCAGTAAGCACTAGAAGTGCTGGAAACCTTTGTTCAATCACACTTACGTTTTAAGAACAGCAATCGAT
The DNA here is from genome assembly GCF_040807025.1 of Struthio camelus. Taxonomy (NCBI): domain Eukaryota; kingdom Metazoa; phylum Chordata; class Aves; order Struthioniformes; family Struthionidae; genus Struthio; species Struthio camelus. The sequence goes on along the minus strand of NC_090982.1, from coordinate 804,489 downwards.
CAACACAAGGCGCGGTTTTCAACAGTGTTCCAGGCTCCTGCTTGGCAGTGGCGTTAAGACTACTAAAAATGTCTGTTCAGAGATGAAGAAAGGCAGTTCAGGCACTTGCCTGGCCTGAGGCACAGAGGAAGAATACACCTTTACTGTTAAGCAGAGTTCAAAGATATGACACCTTGGAGGATTTTGTAGGATGGGGTATTTGGGGTTTTTTTGCCTCTTCCCTGTGAATTCCATCCATGGCCTGAGCAAGGCCATATAGTCACATTCCATTTTTCCAATCTGATGGACAAACTACACCCTTACCTTGGCTGGGGAGGACTGCTCACTCCGTATGCCTTCCACCTTATGCTCTTTAGACAGCATGGAGATGTTGGATGACAATGTTGGTAGGATCTACGCAACCCAGCACATATAAAGTGGCAAGTAAACACCTCCCATTTCCCCAAGAAGTACCCCCCACATCAGATCAGAGCAGAATCAGGCAGCTGAAGACAGCTACAAAGCACCTGCATGGTACTGTCTAGCAGCTCTTTACTCATCCTGCAGTGACCTTCCAGGTCTGGTCCCAAGACTTCTCCCTGGCATCCTGCTGTGGTGTTCTTGGTGGCAGCTCTCAGAACAGAGAACAGTAAAAGGCAGACGGGTGAAATGTGATGGCCAGCGTTGCCTATTCACCTGAAACTCTTCAAGCAGCAGGATTTCCCCCTGGTTATTTGACTTCATGACTTTATGCCATTAGGGGACTCTGCCTTAATTATGCGAAAGGTCAGTTGAGGACAAAATGCCAGCTCAGAGAGAAAAGGACCTCTAAGCAGAACATGTCAACTCACCTTTAAAGTACCAAAACCCAAAGAGGTCTGTCAGACTGCCTGTGACAAAGACATCACCAGGTGCAACACTGGCCGCAAGCTTTCCAAGCTTTTACAGGTACCTGATGGTGCTTGCCTACCAGATGGCCTGACAGAGTCCATGCATCTGACAGTAGCTGAAAGGACAGAAGAGCTATGCTGAATAGCTGTGATGGTCTAGTGACATAAACCAGGTAAGCTCTGCAGGAAGTGGCAACCTATATTGAAACAACCTATACAGTTGGAAAAAAAGCACTGGGCAAGCTTTAAGGCACCAAAGCCCTTCCTCAGAGTTGAAAGAAAACCCTCAAACATTCCTAAATCACCACAGCAATAGCAACATTACACCAGTGCTATCAGAGAACCTACCCCTGCCTGAAAAGCTGTTCTTTTTTTTCTCCAGCTTTTGCTTGGTCTAATAAAAGACACTGCTCCTACTTACAAGCTATACTTAAAAAGAGATCAGGAGAATGCAAAAAAATTCTCAGCGCTCTCACAGGTACCTTTTTTAAGCCGAACTTCTAGTGGTTTCCGTAGAATGGACTGAAGAGCTGCCATGAGATGCTTATAATGGTTGATGATGTGCTCAAATGAGAGTGGTATTGGATGCCACTGTTCTATTAGGCTCCTGTGCTCCTGCATTTCCTTTTCAATTTCAGTGCAGTCCTGGAGGAAGAAAGTCCAGCTCTCTGATTAGTAAAGACAGTGGTGTGAATTTGAACTCTTCCATCCCAGCTTCTGCACACCAGAAGGCATGGACAGCTCCACCAGCAGCTAAACGTATGGGCCGTATGGGCCGTTACAAGCAAGCTTTTCAGGTCTTGCCACGCTTAGCCTGCTTAATGGTCCATTAAGCATCCTCCTGCCAGTGGAGCCAGACGCTACCCCAGAGAAGTGGAATCAGGCAGTCATGGTACAGCAAGGTCCTTCAGGACACCCTAAGATGGGAAGGAATCTGACTTGGCTAGGACTCTCTCTGGGAAATCTCAACAATAGAAAAAAATAAATCACTAATTTTTAAAAGCAATACAAAAAATAAAACCCAACCTCCACTGCAGAAAAGCCCTCAAAAATCATGAAGAATAGTTTCCCATATGGAACCCAGTTGCTAGCACGAACAGAAGGCCAGGCCATGTTACAAACAGCATTGTGAACTCTTGAGCATGCCAAGCAATGTAGCAAGGATATAGATGTGCATCATGGGTCTTCCCATGAAGAATGGCATCCTTTGGTTTGTGTCAGGGCATAAGCACATGGCAACACATGCTTTCCAGGGAAGGTGAGAAGATCATTAGGAAAGAGAGAATGAAATACATCTGTACACAAGAGGAAAAACACTGCCCTCTCCAATAAAATCATGGCTATCACTCAGGGAGATTTAGATCTGTGACTAAAGAAGTGGGACAATTTAACCCTAAGGTTCCCAGTAAGGGCTGCCCTTTGTCAGATTTTCATACTATGCTGCCTAAGGAAAGACCAGATGCAGCCTCTGACTTCAGGTTCAAGAGAGAGGCATAACTCTCTTTTTCATCTACAGTAAAAATTAACATAAAATCTCAAACAGACCTGACATCACTGCCACAGCATGAGCACTTAACAACACAAAAAGCAAGAGCCGAAGTGGTTCACCAAAACATCCATAAAAAGAAGAAAAAAAGGCGGAGAAAGAGGCTGCTAACAAAGAGAGGGGTCTAGAGAGGCTAATCACAGAGGGTCACCAGAGGAGTTTACCAGGGAGTGGTAGGATAAGATGCAGAAAGACACCACAAAACACTACCTGCAGTAACTGAACGGGATCACTCTGCTGTTGTATTTGTCTGATCCTATGAGAGAAAGTCTCAAGGGCTCCAAGCTTTTCTCCACAGGTCTCCAACTGCTGATCATGTGCTTGAAGGGCGTGCTCAGTCTTGTCATCAATGAAGCTTTTTGCCAGACTCTCCTCTTGCCGAAGCAGTAGCTGAAGTTCTGTCATCTTGTCTGACAGCTGCCTTTTGCTCATAGTGGCATGCACCTAGGGATGAAGCAAAAGAGTGCCCCCCCGCCACCAGATCATAAGCATTTCAGGCAGTTCTCTCCCAGGCTTTCAATATTACGTTCCCTTTGAAATTTACTAATTTGCTGCATCTCTTTAGAAATGGTTTTTTATCCAGTTAAGGGTAGATGCAGCCAGGATGTTCCTGCTGATGTCCTATATGGAAAAGCTTGAAGGCAGATTCCAAAATGCTTATTTATGCAGAAAGCACTTATTTTCCCCTGGACTATAACAGGTACTGACCTCTACAAGCAACAGACCTGATCCTTAGGTAGCAACACACTCTCTGACCCCTTTCAAACAAGCTAGGGACAGGGAACTGCTGGGAAGAGAAAATATCCAAAAGCAAGTGACATCACACTGCAATGTTGCAAACCTACCTAGAACTGTCTCCAGGTCTTACTGGCATTTCCTTAACATAAATGTTCAGAGAGGCCCTTAGAGCAAAAGCCATTTTGCACTCTATAAGCAGTGCATCCCCACCTACATCACTGAAGCCAGAATAACATACCTTGCTGGGGACACTGATTATTTGTCTGCATGGAAATTTCAACATAGTTCTCCCAGAGGTGTTTGGTTGATCAGGGAAGGAAGGCCAAACCTTTGGAGACTCCCTCCCTGCTCTCTCCATCCGATAGTAGTAGCTTCCAATGAATACACCCTTCTCCTGGGAAACAGTAGCTGACTGGGTCTTTGAATAGCTATAGATGTAGCAAAATATCTCTCCTTGGAAAATGGCTGCCCAGTAGACAAGTAAACTGCACTTTACCTTCAGGTCAACAGTGGCTTGCTCTACAGCCCTTCTATTATCAATTTCCTGCTTCCTTCTCTCTTCTAGGTCCTTCAAACACAATGCCATGAGCTCCTGAACAGTAATGAAAGAAATAAAACACTATTTTATAATAACATCTTTAAAATACCAGAAATCAGAATCTATCTTCTTTCTCTAGCAGAGAGTGATGTTATTGAAGCACTCAGTTATCAGGCTGTGCAATAAGGAAGGTGGCGATCAAAAGCAAGGACTTGATCATTTCACCTCCTGCCCTGTAGTTACACTGGTGAGATTCATAGGGCTGGACAAATTAGTGCCACCCTCAAAAGGAGCTGGCAAGCCTACTGGGAAGAAACATTTTCACTTTGAAATCTACAGCATTGCACATTTCAGACTAACACTGCATACTCATGCATATAGCAGCTGAGGAAGGGCCGTGAATCAAGCACTTTCGTTCAGTGGGTGGCTCTATCCAGAGTCAAAATGTGGTGAATGTACAGGATGCTTCCTGGTGTACATAAGAGGAGTCAGAAGTATACCACTGTCACTTCAGTGATGCTGTAGTGTGAATGCCTACGACAACAAATATTACCAGCTTGGCATCTGTGATACTTGTGTCGCTGCAGTGAGCAATCCAGCACAGTCTTGCTCTGTTGTGCCTGGCCCCACAGCCCTCTGAAATCCAGCTGTCTTCTATCCAGCAGGTTGGAGTCTTGGTGCAGTTGGTGATACTTTTTGTCATTAGTATTATGAAAGATCCAAACAATGCAGCTCCACGGTCTGAGATGCACTAGCATTGGACACAGAGCCCTCAGTAAATGTCAGATAAGCTAGCTACAACGACACAGCTATGGCTGCATCAGGGTGCCTGTCCTGCAGCTGGGACCCAGTCGGGAGCAGCTGCATGGAGAGGTACCAGCTCACTGCAACATCTGAGCGCAGCACTACATTTAGACTTTGCAGAGTTGACACATGTTATTACATGGCATACGTGTGTTGCTACAGGAGCAACATTACTGGCATCAACCCCCTTTGCAAATAACTCAGATGCATTTTTTCACCTAATAGTTACAGAATCAGATGAAATGTGCTGGACCATCCAGGCAATAGCCAGAGACCACAAAGCTTGGCACATGTACACCTATGCAGGTGAGGACATGTCACTGCAAGGAGCAAGAAACTCACACTATGCAGTCCCCTCCATACACAAATCTCCAGTCTTGTCCCAGCAGAACCAAAGGTTTCTGCATGACCTGAAGATTCAGGAGCCCTCGTAGGTGTCAGTCTTCCCCAATTTATCCTGCAAGCTAGGCCTTATTCCCTCAGTCAAAGACGGACAAAGAGGAAAGAGCAAAGAAGCACCTTGCTTCTCTGTCAGTAAAACAGATCACCTCAGGCACTCACTCCATCCTAGCAGTGATGACATGCAGATGTTTATGCCAGCCTTAAGTGCTTCTGGTTAAGCAGTGCTTTCTGTGGTAAGCAAAAGGGAACACTGCTGATTGTGTCTGCAATAGTGGCATGCAACCCACCTCATCTCCTCTGAGGAGCTTTGTCCGGGAACGTGTTCCTCCAGGAATCCCTGCATGCCCCAACTCACTCACTCACTCAAAAACACAAGAAAAGCAAGGGCAGCCAAGACTCAGGACTCCCAGCTCCAGAGTCAGGCTCATGGGCCACCTATCAAGTGCACAGCACACTGATCCTATGCTCTGCCCTCAGGAGTGCAAACATTTTTATATAACCTCAGATCCAGGGACGAACCAGCTGATTGTCCTCGCATGGTTGCTCTTGTCTCTGCTTAGCATCCACAGCTAGGATTTGCTAAAAGCACTGAGGAAGATTCTCGCTTTCTTTCTGGCTGATATCACATCACAAGGGCAACACAGAGTAACTTCGCGCCCAACAAACAAAACTGCCAGTCAAATTCTGATCTCTTAGGCTAGAACTGTTTGTCATAGAGCTTGTGCCTGAAATCTCTGCAGGCCGAAGCCAGCAGATGTCAGCAGACACTTGTCCTTAGGGGCAGAACCTCCCCTCAGGAGCCAAGTATCGACCCTGCTCACTTCCTCTTCCAGCACAAAGACAAATGGCCAGTTATAAACAGCATCTGCTCCGCTGTGTCCACAGACAGTCCCTGCACATCGTTCACATGTGCAACACATCCGGACTTGTCTTCTTGTGCAGTTTACCCTGGCTGGAACCAGGTTGCCGAAGGACAAGATCTGCCCCCACACATTGAAAGCACAACAGCCTGCAGGAACAGGTCATGCCAGTGCTCTGAGTCATTCTGATACCTTCCATCTTTCCCTTGCAATGCTGTGAACTGGAGCCCTCGTCTACTGGCTTCTGCCCTCGGACTGGCTCTCCAACAAGAAGTGCAATAAAATGCCAGAGGAATTCAGCATGTCCTGTGCAGCTGCTCACAACCTCTGGGAGCTGGGAAACAGCACAGCTCCAAAATATCAGAAAAGGAATGGGAGGGAGCTCTCTGAATCTGTGGAGACTGAGGGGAAAAAATGATAATCTTGTCATTTCTTTCAAAGCTCCTTCTAGCCCGGCTAGGAAAACAAGACCTCCAGGGCAGCCAAGCTCCTCTGATCCCCACACAAGCTCTGATGAAGAAACACGGCTCAGCCAGCATTGGAAGGCCGGTGTCACCTCTCCCTTGTCCCATGGTTTAGAGTCCTATTACGTGTGCTCTCTGGAAAACAGAGTAAGGGGCTTGACTGGACAATCTCCCCTATTCATGGAATACCATGTCCCTGTGCAGTGACAGCATGCTGTCCCCTATCTGTTCAGCCCATCGGGATTTACAAAGCGCTTGTCACAACCTAGAGCCAGCCAGGGCAGTCTGCAAAACTGGTCTGACACCAAAACCTCCACAAGGCTGCAGATAAAGCAGGCAAAAAGAGAGGCAGATGGCTGGAAATACTCAGAGACTCTCAGCTGTCCACTGAGCTGTTTACAACCGCTCACAGCTACCCACATCTGATCCTAATGAAAGAAAAGCCAAGGACAAGGATCCCACACAAAGCCAACCCAGGGAGAGCTGGTGATGCTGTGCCTGGTCCGTACAGGCATACCCCAGACCAGAGAAGACACTGTGCCCAGCCCGCTAAAATGATATCGTGCGTAGTCCACCCTTGACTCCATGTGACTCAAGGAACCCTGCGCTCAGCCCTCGTATGGAAAGCTTTCACCAGCCTGCACTGGCACCCCAAAGCAGAGGACCCTGTGCCTGGTCCCTACAAGGCGTGCACGTGTGCTGGGGAAGGGCTCACAGAGGGCCTGTACTCAGTCCACGGGGGAAACAGCACACCGAGCAACAAAATGACAAGACCCACGTGGGCCAGGCCGCAGGAGGGACTCAGCACCTGGGCCAGACAGAGCTGTGGCACCTAGGGGAGTGGGAGCCACGTGGGCTGGGGGCACCCCTGGGCCTGGCTCCCAGGAAAGGAAAGAGTCTCCAAATACTTGGGGTTGGAAAGTACCTCTGGAGATCGCTGGGCCCAATCCCCCCTCCTTAAGTAGGGTCAGCTAGAGCAGGTTGCTCAGGTCTGTGTCTGGAGGAGTTTCGAATCTCTCCAGCGAAGGAGACACCCTCCTCTCTGGGCAGCCTGCCCCAGGGCTCTGTCACCCTCGCAGTCAACAAGTTTCTCCTCCTGTTCAGACAGAACTTCCTGTGTTTCAGTTTGTGCCCGTTGCCTCTCGTCCTGTCGTTGGGCACCACGGAGAAGAGTCTGGCCCCGTCCTCTTGACGCCCTCCCAGCAGATACTTACGCGCATCCCCCCTCAGTCTCCTCCTCCCCAGGCTGAGCAGCCCCAGCTCGCTCGGCCTTTCCTCACGTGGGAGATGCGCCAGGCCCTTCACCGTCTTCCTAGCCCTCCGCTGGACTCTCCCCAGGAGCTCCACGTCTCTCTGTCGCCCTGGCGAGCCCAGCGCTGGACACAGCCCAGGTGCCCAGCAGGATCTCACCTGCTTCTCGCGCACGGCGTGAGGCAGCAGGCAGACGCGGTGCCCGCTGTGGGGCCCCAGGGCTGGGCAGAGGGCACACACGCAGCGCCCGCAGTCATTGCAGAAGAGCTCCAGCGGCCGTCCCGGGTGCACGCCGCACCCGCGGGCCCCCGGGGCCGGGGCCGCCAGCTGCGCCATGCCGCCCAGCAGGGAGGCTGCGGAGGCAGGAAGTCGCGCCCCACGCAGCAAACATTTCCGCGTACCTGGCAGCGCCCACGGAGGGTGCAGGGAGGGTGTCATGCTCCGGTAGGTTTGCTTTCTTTTTTGTAGCTGAGCTGAAGAGCTGCTTGTTTTGTGGCGCTGCCGTAAACTGTGGAAGCACAGTTTACGAAGCACCTTCGGTTTTCTAGCTGAGCAAAGTAGCCTGATCCAGAAACAGGGCACTTCATTGTTACGGGACATTTCCTCACTTGCCCGTCTTTCAATTAGACTTTCATCCCATCTAACGTTGCTCATGGAAATTGAAATAAAGTGCTCACAGTCTGCCAGCATTTACTTACTTGATTTCTTTGGACAAAACTCTTGGCTAAATTCAGTCAAATTCATAAAGGTTTTGTTTATTTGTTTGCTGGCTTCTGTGAACACAAGCAATCCAGAACTGTGGCGAAAAATAAAGAACCTGTGAAAAATAGGGAGGGATTTAAAAACTGGAGTTTTGGTGGAACAGTTTGAGAGACACCATCGGTGTTAACACATGAGGGCCAAGGGCAGCCTCACTTAATGCAGGTGGAATCTCTCTGCTGCTGATATATTCAGGATTTAGAAGGATTTTCTCTAAAAGTGCCTAGTCCAGGCCCTGCGCTAGAGTTATAGGGGTCAGCAGGGCTCTCTGGAGGTCATTTGGTCCCACCCTCCCACACAAAATGGGGCTAATGCCCACTTAAAAATTAGTAAAATGGAGATTTCACAACCTTGATGAGACACTCCTCCAGTGTTTGACCACCCTCATGGTGAAAAATTTTCCTAGCACCTAATTTAAATTTTCTTTACTGCAGTAGATACCTTGTCCTTTCGCTGGATGCCTCCAAGAAGAGTCTGGCTGCATCTTCTCTGCACCCTCCCACCCCCAGGAGGGACATGCAGGCACTGCTAAGCTCTCTCCTGAAGGCTGAACCAGCCCAATCCCTCCACGTTTCCCCGGACGTCTGTGCTCCTGCCTTGGGCTTCACACTGGCCCATTTCCCCAGCCTGTCACAGTCCCTCTAAAGAGCAGCCCTGCACACCACTGCACAAGCTGCAGTCCCCACCCCACCCCAGTGTGGTGCCGCTGCACACTTGCGAGGGCAGAGTCCATCCTACTGCCCTGGTTGTTAATATGAATGTTAAGACAATATTGGCTCCTGAGGGACAGCGCTAGTATCCAGCTGCCACCTGGACTTTGTACATCTGATGACAACTCTTCCCATCTAGCATTTCCCACTCACCTTTTTCACGGTCTGTTATGATCTCTGAAATTCACATGGCACTGTACTGTGTGAAAAAAAGTTTTATTTTTAATGAGGTCATCCAGTTAAAAATAAAAGCAAAAAAGTGGTTAATCCCTCGTTTGTAGACCAACCTAAATTGTTAATTTCTCTAGTTACTTAATTCAGTAGTTTGCTGATTCACGCACTTATGAGCAAAATAGTTACCTAACCAGTGGTGAGAGTGCTTATCCCTCCTTCTCTATCATGATGTAGGTGCCCCCTGAATTGCACCGGGAAGCGTAAGAGCTCCAGCAGTACAGCTGCTGCTGGATCTGCTCCAAAGGCTGTTTGGGTGAGCTGAAATATTTGTTCCTTCCAGCTCGGCAGCTTGGTCTACACCCTTCCTATTGTTCGTTTCAGTTACTGGGCAAGAGCTTGCTTAATTCTGAAGAGTTTCAGTCTTACCAGGTGTTAACACGCAGTGGAAGGGTAGCCAACTTTTCTCTTTTTGTCCTTGAGCACCTGGTGTAGGTGCTGCTCTCACTTTGGCCCCACGGTGCTGCTCCCTGCAGACACCAGGCCTCAGCAGGAGCCGAGTGGAGAGTCACAACCCTGTAGCCTGTGCGTCCATGCAACGCCTCACCAGTTTGGCTCCAGGGGTGTTGGGGGAGGCTCATGATCTGCAGAGCTGGAATTTGCAGCCTAACTAGCACCTGAGCTGTTACTTCCCATTTCACGCATGACTTTGCACATGAACTTATGGAGCACTGAAAGAGCTCTCTGTGTGGGCCTTTTAGCATTTTTGATTGTTTTCTTCCGAGGACAGAGTTACAATAAAGCTGAAATGTTGCGTAAACACTAGTGTACTGTCAGGTGCTGATATCGTACACTAAACACACAGAGTTACTTTCACCCTGGTACTTTGCCTTCTAGCGCAGTGTTTATACACCTTAACGCCAGGAAAACACAGCTGCTCCGCAGTCAGAAGAGCAGGAGTTAAATTTGTCTTTATGGAGGGAAGTCTTTTAAGCTTTTAAGCTTTCAAAACAGGTTTGAAATGTCTCAGCACAACACTTGGTCCGTCCACAGCTGATGGGGAGTCTCCTCCAGCAAACTCATTGGGGCAGAGGCAAAGCAAAACGCAGAAGATAAGGAAAGCAGGTGTTGCCGTATCATTTTCCTGCTGTACATTTCCACCACCAAGCTACTGTCCTGCTGGGTATATTCCTGCAAAGCTTGTGCATGGGGCTGGCAGCATACCACAAGGGCTGCAGGTCACACGCAAGGGCATTTGATGGCTTTGATTTAGCCATAGGCTTCGTTAAGCCTATCACTTTCTTGGCATAGAAAATCCCTTGTGTAGTCCTCACTGCATCTCCATAGCTGGGTGCAGGGCTTTTTGTGATGGTGAAGGGGAGGAGCGAAGGCTGTTTCGGGTACATTTTTGCAGTTCCTGGTGAAAGGTCACACGAGTTTTTTCCTGCACTGGAAGCCATCTGCAAATGAACCAGATGATTGGCAAAAATGTGGAGGACTTTAATTTTGAAATGGCTGTTACACAACATTTGCAGGCACTCAACAGCTTTGAATCCCTGTCACACAAGGAGTGAAGGTGCAGATAAGGCTGAAGCCAAGAATTCCGTATTAAAGTAAAATGCTTTTGGTAGAGTTCATCCTTCCCTTTGCCTCAAGAAGAAAAACAACTTGCATTTAAGAAATTAGGCTTTGGAGGTTATTTTTTCCTCAAGGTTAAGCATGTTGGGCGTGTGCAGAGAACCACAATCTCTTAATTACGGCTGGTTTTCTCTGGGTCAAGCTAACCTGGAATCTTTTTCATGTTTCTGTATATTTTGTGTATATTTTAGAGTAAGCTAATACTAAAATAGACTAGAAAGCCTTGAGAGTGCCTTAGTAGCGTTGCTACAATCTAATACTCATGCTCAGATTTTATTTGTCTGAAACTCAACTAAACTTTGAAGTTTCTATTTCTACTGACACTAAATATTCCTTGTGTTTTAACACTCTCATTACCAAAATAAAAAAAGGAAGGAACTCTTTTGTGGCTTAATTGTTTGTTTACCTATCAACTAAAAAAAAAAAAAGGAAAATTATTCCAGGCCATCAGAAATATCAGAGAATCACAGAGTGGTTGAGGTTGGAAGGGACCTCTGGAGATCATCTAGTCCAACCTCCCTGCTCCAGCAGGGTCCTCTACAGCATATTGCCCAGGATCACGTCCAGACGGGTTTTGAATATCCCCAGGCAAGGAGACGCCACTACCTCCCTGGGCAACCTCTTCCAGTGCTCTGTCACTCTCACAGTCAACAAGTTCGTCCTCCTGTTCAGACAGAACTTCCCGTGTTTCAGTTTCTGCCCATTGCCTCTTGTCCTGTCGCTGGGCACGATGGAGAAGAGACTGGCCTCATCCTCTCGACACCTCCCCTTCAGATACCTGTAGACACTGATGAGATTGCCTCTCAGTCTTCTCTTCTCCAGGCTGAACAGGCCCAGCTCTCGCAGCCTTGCTTCAGAGGAGAGATGTTCCAGGCCACTCATCATCTTGGTAGCCCTCCGCTGGATGCATTCCAGGAGTGCCATGTCTCTCTTGGACTGGGGAGTCCACAATTGGACACAGCACTCCAGGTGAGGCCTCCCCAGGGCTGAGGAGAGGGGCAGGATCACCTCCCTCCACCTGCTGGCAACACTCTGCCTAATGCACCCCAGCACACCCTTGGCCTTCTTGGCCACAAGGCCACATTGCTGCCTCATGCTTTACTTGTGGTCCACCACGACTCCCAGGTCCTTCTCTGCAGAGCTGCTTTCCAGCAGGTCAGACCCCAGCCTGTACTACTGCATGGGGTTATTCCTGCCTAGGTGCAGGACTCTGCCCTTGCCTTTGTTGAACTTCAGGAGGTTCCTCTCCACCCAGCTCTCCAGCCTGTCCAGGTCCCTCTGAATGGCAGCACAGCCTTCAGGTGTGTCAGCCTCTCCCCCCAGTTTAGTATCGGCAGCCAACTTGCTGAGGGTGCACTCTATCCCTTCCTCCAGGTCATTGATGAATATATTGAACAAGACTGGACCCAGGACTGACCCCTGGGGGACACCACTAGCTACAGGCCTCCAACTAGACTTTGTGCCACTGACCACAACCCTCGGAGCTCGGCCATCCAGCCAGTTCTCAATCCACCTCACTGTCCACTCATCTAACCCACACTTCCTGAGCTTACCTAGGAGGATGTGATGGGAGGCAGTGTGGAAAGCCTTGCAGAAGTCCAGGGAGACAACATCCACTGCTCTCCCCTCATCTACCCAGCCACTCAGTCCATCAGATTGGTCAAGCATGATTTCCCTTTGGTGAATCAATGCTGACTACTCCTGATCACCTTCTTGTCCTCCACATGCTTAGTGAGGACCTCCAGGAGGAGCTGTTCCCTCACCTTTGCAGGGCTGGAGGGGAGGCTGACAGGCCTGGAGTTTCCTGGCTCCTCCTTCTTGCCCTTTTGGAAGAGTGGCGTGACATTGGCTATCTTCCAGTCCTCAGGCACCTCTCCTGATCTCCAGGACCTTTTCCAAGAGGATGGAGAGTGGCCTAGCGATAACATCCGCCAGCTCCCTCTGCACTCGTGGGTGCATCCCATCGGGGCCCATGGATTTGTGGATGTCAAGTTTGGACAAAAGATCTCTAACCTGATCCTCCTTGACCAAGGGAGAGTCTTCCTTTCTCCAGCCTTCCTCTCTTGTCCCCAGGGTCTGGAATTCCTGAGGGCTTGGCCTTAGCAGTGAAGACTGAAGCAAAGGCAGCATTCAATAACTCTGCCTTCTCTGTAGCCTTTGTCACCAGGGCACTCGCCCCATTCAGCAGCAGGCCCACGTTTTCCCTAGGCTTCCTTTTGCTACTGATGTAGTTGAAGAAGCCCTTCTTGTTGTCTGGGACATCCCTTGCCAGATTTCATTCCAAATGGGCCTTAGCCTTCCTCCTCGCATCCCTGCACACTCTGACAACGTCCCTCTGTTCCTCCCAAGTGGCCTGTCCCCTTTGCCATATTCTGTAGACTTCCTTCTTCTGCTGGAGTTTTGTCAGGAGTTCCTTGCTCCTCCATGCACGTCTCCTCCCTGCTTTGCTCGACTTCTTCCTCAGAGGGATGCACCTGCCTTGAGCCTGGAGGAGGTGATGCTTGAATATTAACCAGCTTTCTTGGACCCCTCTTCCTTCTAGGGCCCTACCCCATGAGATTCCCCCAAGAAGGTCCCTGAAGAGGCCAAAGTTAGCTCTCCTGAAGTCCAGCATTGTGATCCTACTTGTTGCCCTGCTCCCTCCTCACAGGATCCTGAACTCCACCATCTCATGGTCACTGCAGCCAAGGCTGCCCCCAACCTTCCCATCTCCAACTAGACCTTCTTTGTTTGTTTAGTGTAGCAGCGCACCTCTCCTTGTTGGCATCTCCACCACCTGAGTCAAGAAATTATCCTCAATGATCTGCAGGAACCTCTTTGACTGTTTGTGCCTAGCTGTGCTCTCTTCCCAGCAGATGTCAGGGTGGTTGAAGTCCCCCATGAGAACCAGGGCCTGTGATCGTGAGGCTACTTCCAGCTGTCTGTAGAAGGCCTCATCAATGACTTCTTCCTGATCAGTAAACCCCCACCACCATGTCACCCATGTTAGCCTGCCCTTTAATCCTTACCCATAGCCTCTCAACTTGCTCTTCGTCCACCCCGAGGCAGAGCTCCATACATTCTAGCTGCTCCCTCACATAAAGAACCACTCCACCACCTCGCCTTCCTGGCCTGTCTTTCCTAAAAAGCACGTAACCGTCCATGACAGCGTTCCAGTCATGTGAGCTATCCCACCATGTCTCTGGAACTGCAATGAGATCATGGCCCTGTGACCGCACACAGAGCTCTAATTCTCCCTGCTTATTCCCCATGCTGCGCGCATTGGTGTACAGGCATTTCAGAGAGCCAGTCGAGCATGTAAGCTTCCCAGGAGAGGTGCAAGAGGATCCTCAATAGCCATGTCCCATGCTGTCTCCCTTGGCTGCATGCACCCACTGGAGGCATCCTGACTTAAGTGCTGTTTTATTGACTACTGTGTCGCTATACCACTCCCCTTCCCCCATCTGCCCTAGTTTAAAGCCCTCCTTAACAGGCTGGCCAATCTGTTGGCAAAGACACGCATGCCCCGCTTGGTGAGGCGGATCCCATCTCTCTCCATCAGCTGTCGATCTTCAAACAGGTCATAGGAACCAAAGCCCTGCTGCCAACACCAGCGGCGCAGCCAGTTGTTAACTTGGAAAACTCGTCTACTCCTCCCCCCGTCCTTTCCCCTCACAGGCAGGACTGAGGAGAAAATGACCTCCTTTGGAGACATTTAGTCTGGCATGTCTCCATGCTACTGTCTGAGCAGCTGTGTTCAAAATACATTCACAGATGAGGGCTGCAGAAATAATTATAGCTATCCCCCAGCAAAGCACTGTGTCATCCTGGTCATTGATACCCTCCCCAGTCCTGTAGCTCATCAAAGAGGTTCTGCTGCAATAACCTATTTTCCAAAAAGCAATGAAGTTTGGTCATCAGGGAGCTGGTGCAAAAATCTAGAATTTTTGGTGCCTTTCTCCTCCCTTCTTGATCAAGGAGTATTTGTGTGCATCCCTGGAACCATCACAGTGCTTTGTGTTTTTTAAGAGTTAGTTTTTGAAACCTCTGCTCCAAAGCAGACAGCAAGAGGAAGTGTTACAAGGGAGGAATCCTGTAGCAGCATTTTTCCTGTTCTGCTTTTCCAGTTTCCATCAGGGCAGGGATCCTGTATGCCAGAGGTGGTTTGGAAGTATCTAGTGGTCCTCAAAGAATTTTTGCTCCAGGGATTTGTCTGGACATCTGCTGAATTCGGGTAAACTTGCAGGATCCTCTTCTTAAACCATCTTTTGTGTGTTTTGAACTTATCATCTGCTAGTTTCATGGAGTACCTCTTCGTATTTGTATTGCAAGTTCATCATTTGATCCCTGTTCCTCCCCCTTCTCCACAGCCCTCTGGATTGTTTAGAAATCTCCCTTATAGACCTGCAAGGAGGGGATTTGTGATGCCATAGGCCTAAGGAGGGCTTTGACAAGGACACCTACCCCTGCAAGTCTCCAAAGGAGAACTCATGCCGAGTGTAGGTGGAGCGCGGTCTCCTTCCTCGTCTGCTGCCACCTCCTTGCTGGTGTCAGGGGTTGCTCTGCCCCTCAGCTCTGCAGGACACGTGCCACAAGGCCAGAAAATAAAGCTGGTAGGAAACTAAATGAGTGAAAGACCTTCACTCCCTTCTCACCAGATACCGTAGAGAGTTTATGGCAAACACCAACTCCTCTGTGATTCTTCTGCATAGAGGATCATTCTGTGATTCTTCTGCATAGAGGATCATACGGGGGTTCAAAGAAGGTCCTGGCTGACATGGGTCGAACCACAGCTATAATACAGTTGTACCTGGCCTCTTAGCAACAGCTTTGGAAGTTCCTTTGAACTTGCAGGTTTGCCTTGACCTCTGTCAATTTCTGGGTCCTGGCTTTCCGAGAATACAGTCCATAAGCTTGTGAATATGAACTAGCTTGCTTTCTAGCATCCAGATACGGGATTAAGTTCATTGCATCCCCAACCAGCAATCACGTATGATTAACAACTGCTATTCATAATAATATAAATCTAATTGTATTAGTGCTGACGAGGGGCACCCTCCTTCTGTTGAACGCACTGAAAACATTAGAGGAATGATGGGATGATGGGGGAAGGGCTGCAGATCCAGGAGGTACCACTGTCCAGACGCTAGCAAGCGTAAAGCAGTGTAAATCAGTTGTCCTCAGCATTAATATACTGATTTACGTTTGCTGAGGATTAATCCTTTTGCATTTTCACTGTGAAAATATGAATTTATCCATGGTGCTCCCAAAGACACATCCACACGTTGATTGACTAAATACTTGGACACTGCTTTCAAAGGCCGTTCCTGGTTGTAACACTAGCAGCACATTATAAGAGAGAATGCTGAAAATAAAACACAAACAAATTTGGCCTTTAAATCACAAGGAGAGGAACCAGTAAATAAGGCTGACATCTGTTAACAAGAAAAGAAACATACGGGCCTTTGCTGAAGATTTATTTATTTATTTATAGTTGATGTAGTTCTCATTCCAGTCATGTTCATCTTCAGTCTGCTTTGGAGAACATCTCCCATATGCAGGATCTGTCCCCTTTGTGGTCTGCCTGTTTTTCGTCTGTTTACCAGAAAGCAATAGGCTATAAACAACTGCAGTTTTGACGTGCATGGAGAGCTGTGCATGGACGGTTTCCTGCTTCCGTGCCAAGAGGGGAGACTTCTGACACATTTTGCAATTCACGCAGGAGGAAATCACGGTGCTTGCAGCGGCTGAGACCTCAAACAGGTTGAATGTTTGAAAAAATGAACAGCTATTGAAATATTCTTCCGAACCCCAAGCAGCTGTCCTCTTTTCTGTGTCAATGTCCCGTTTTGCTCACTGTTTGCAAATGTCTTGCTACTCACAGACATGTTTGGAAAGGACAGTGTGTTATCATTATTAGAAGGCTGACATCAAGCATGTGTTGCTGGGGCCTGAAGCAAGTCCCTACACAAAGGAGTTTTCAGGCTAAGCAGTGGGAAAAGGAATAGAAACAGTGTGCCCAGCGGACGTGATTTTATGCATTGGGAAGCAATGGCCATAGCCTGGCATTCAACCCCACATTCCAGAATACCAGGCCAAGGCACAAGCTTCCTAACTCGGGAGGTCAAGGAACCAATGAGATAAGGTGCTCTACCGGACCTCATACATACAAACAAGGAAGACCTGGTTGAAAACGTAAAAGTTGTTGGGGGCAGTCTTGGCTGCAGCGACCATGAGATGGTGGAGTTCAGGATCCTGTGAGCAGGGTAAAAAGCGGGATCACAGAGCCGGACTTCAGCGGGGCAGACTTCAGCCTATTCAGGGACCGACTTGGAAGAAATCCATGGGATACAGCCCTGGAGGGAAGAGGAGTGCAAGCGAGCTGGCTGATATTCAAGAATCACCGCCTCCAAGCTCGAAAGCCTTGTGTATCCCAACCAGCAGGAAATCAAGCAAAGGCAGTAGGAGGCCTGCAGGGATGAACAAGGAGCTCCCGACTAAATTCAAACACGAAAAGGAAGCGTGCAAGAGGTGGAAGCAGGGACAGGTGACGCAGAAGGAATAGAGAGGCACTGTCGCAGAATGCAAGGATGAGGTTAGGAGAGCTAAAGCCCACCTGGCTTTGAACCTCATGAGGGATGTTAAGGGCAACAAGACATGCTTCTACAAATACAGCAGCAGCAAAAGGAAGGCTACGAACAATGTGTGCCCACTATCAAACAAGGCAGGGGCTCTGGTGACAAAGGAGACTGAAAAGGCAGACACATTGCATACCTTCTTAGCCTCAAGGCTTTATTGGTAAGACTGTCGCTCAGGAATTCCTGATAACGGAAACAAGGAAGAAAGGCTGGAGGAAGGAAGATTTTCTCTTGGTAGAGGATGATCAGGTTAAGGAATACCTGAACACACTGGACATGCTCAAATCCATGGGCCTTGATGGGATGCACCTGCAAGTGCTGAGGGAGCTGGCGGACGCCTTTGCAAGGCCACTCTCAGTCATCTGTGAAAGGCCACGGTAATCAGGAGAGGTTCCTGAGGACTAAAATAGAGCCCAGGTCACTCTTATCTTACCGACAGGGAAGGAAAGAGGATCTCAGCAACTACAGGTCAGTCAGCCTCACCTCGATCCCTGGGAAGGTGGCAGGGCAGCTAACACGTGCTACCACTCTCAGATACACGAAGGAAAAGGCGACTATTGGGAGTAGTCAGCATGGATATACAAAGGAGAAATCATGCCTGACCAACCTGATAGCCTTCTGTGACGAGATGAATGGCGTGGTGGATGAGGGGAGAGCAGCAGGTATAGTTTACCTTGACTTTAGGAGGGCTTTTTACACTCTCCCATAGCAACCTCACAGACGAGCTGATGAACTACGGATTTGGTAAGCAGTCAGTAAAGTGAATCGGAACTGGCTGACCTGCCAGGCTCAGAGGGTTCTGATCAGCAGCATGAAGCCCAGCTGGAGGCCAGTCACTACTATAGTCCCCCCACGGTTGATACCAAGGCCAATACTGTTTAACATCTTCATTAATAACCTGGAGGACAGGACCAAATGCACGCACCGCAAGTTTGCAGATGATACTAAACTGGGAGGAGTGTCTGATGCACCCAAGGGCTGTGCCGCCATTCAGAGGGACCTCTCTTAGGCTGGAGAGACGGGCAGAGAGGAACCTCCTGAAGTTCAACAAAGGCAAGGGCAGGGTC
Organism: Struthio camelus; assembly: GCF_040807025.1. Taxonomy (NCBI): domain Eukaryota; kingdom Metazoa; phylum Chordata; class Aves; order Struthioniformes; family Struthionidae; genus Struthio; species Struthio camelus. The sequence goes on along the minus strand of NC_090982.1, from coordinate 786,055 downwards.
CTGCACGTGGGGAGGACTAACCCCATGCGCCACTACAAGCTGAGGACCAATCAGCTGGAGAACAACTTTGCAGAGAAGAACCTGGGAGTCCTGGTGGACAACAAGTAATTGGCCACGAGCCGATGTGCCTTTGTGCCAAAGGAGGCCAAGAGCACCCTATGCTGCATGAGGAAGGCATTACCTGCAGGCTGAGGGAGGTGATCCTTCCCCTCTACTCAGTCCTGGTGAGGCCACACGTGGAGTGCTGTGTCCACTTTGGGGTTCTCCAGGACACGAAAGACACAGACCTGCGGGACTGAATCCAGTGAAGGTCCACAAAGATGGTGAAGGGGCTGGAGTATCTATCACTTGAGGAAAAACAGAGAGCTGGGATAGCTGGGACTGTTCAGCCTGGAGAAGAGAAAGCTCAGGGGAGAATCTTATCAGTGTGCATAAATCCCCGATGCGAGGGTGTAAGGAAGACAGACCTAGACTCTTTCCAGTGGTGCCTAGTGACAGGATGAGAGGCAACGGGCACAAACTGAAACGCAGGAAATTCCATCTGAACATGAGAAAACATTTCCTCACTGTGAGGGTGACAGAGCACCAGAGCAGGTTGCCCAGAGAGGTTGTGTAGCCTCCATCCTTGGAGATATTCAAAATCCAACCGGACAGGGTCCTGAGCAACGTGGTCTAGGTGGCCCTGCTTGAGCAAGGAGGTTGGACCAGATGCTGTCCAGAGGTCCCTTCCAATCCCAGCTGTTCTGTCTTTCTGTGATTATCCTCCAGACAACTGCAGCGGTATGGTAAAGTTCTGGCTATGGTAAAGTTTTGGCTATGATGTGAAGTCTATCATCCAAGGCTATTGTGGAGCATGGTACCATTGATGGAGACGCTAAATGCATGGTGACCACAACTCAGCTAGAGGACTTCAGAACTGTTCCACCTTTCCTATAAATTGACAGAACAAAGGGCAACAAAGCCTCCCAACTGCTGACGCTGATTTTATAATAACTCAAAATACTAAAAGGCAACAAGAAAAGCCTTGAAGCAGAGAGAATTTAGCTCTAACAAAGGTTTAGAAAGAAATTTCCTTCCTACTACTTCCTTCTTATGGGCTGATTCCTTAAGGGGCTTCTGAGTCCCCCAGCTATCTTGAGCTTCTGGGATTGCACAAACTCCACAGGGTCCCACCGCATCTCTCAGACAGCCCCTTTATTGTTGTAAGAGAACGTCTTGTCCGTTCTTTTGCTCACTCTTGGAGGACATAATTCTAAACATGGCTGGATTACATCTAAGCACACAGCTGTAGAATAGGATCTACATAATCAGAGGCATGAACGTAGTGCATGAGACACGACTCACTTTACCAAAGGCAGATATTTGAAATAAGGACATTTTCTGTTGTACTCTTTTTATCAACACCTCTACCTTCTGTTACCCATTTATTTCCTGGGCGCTTGGTCCGCATCCAGGATGGGGCTGTGCTTAATAAAGAGCAGTGGAGTTCATAAACTATAGTATGGTTTGGCAGTTTGTTACGTTCTTGCCCTTAATCTTGCTGATTAGACAAGTTCTTATATAATGGTCGAATACCGCAGGTTTGGATAACATAGCGGGAAACCCACCTCTGGGACAAAAGAATGTGGAAGGTGAAAGTTAGGACAGCAACAACACCTTGCGAATATCTAAGGAAGAGCCCCAGAAACTGCTGGTCTTCCCCAAATAATACCAAACCAGGAAATAAGTTGTATTATTTGAGTCAATTCTATTGCACTGAGTGAGTGTACTCTGTACTTTCTCTGTTATTCCCAAAGCTGCACCATCTTGGAATCCGACTTTAAAATACAGGGTCTGGTCTATACGCACACTGACAGCAGGATACGTTTCCCCGGTAACAAAAAGCATGGGAAAATTCTTAGCTCAGCTCCCGCATTCATGCTCTCAGGTTTCCATTCATTTCGGGGTGTTTTGTGCACTGGCTAGCCTGGGAAAGCTGGAAACCTGGCGTTAGCACAACCTTATCAGAAAAACAAGAGCCCCTCAACAGTCACGTGAGCCTCTGCCTTTGTGCCATGCAGGATGTGAGAGCTGACTGTGCAGGTGGAGGCGAATTGGACTTTGGGTAAGGCAATTAGAAGCTCGAACAGGAACCATGTTGCTGAAAAGCAAAGGTGATAGTCCAGACCTGCACGGTATCCTAGGAGCACTTTTCTTGTCCAGTACTCCTTGACTGTAGTGAAATTTTTCTTGTCACTGTCTGTTCCCTTAGTACACAGCAGATTGGGTGGGCAGCTGAGCAAGCACATCCTCCTGCAGCAGAACGCACAACAGCCTTTCTGCAATGTCAGGAGCACAGGAATTATGTAGTGACTATTGTTTCGGGCCAGATTTTTCAAAGCAGACCGGCTCCCAAGAGCTCATATTCACAAATCAAAGCCTCAGTTTTCACCCAACTCAACTCCCACTGCAGGGTTTAACTCACAACCTCACACCTCCCTCTGAGAACAATGCAGAGCCCTTCTCCTTCCTCCTCCATGCCGAAGAGAAACAATGGGACATGGTGATTGCCAGGACTTTGACGATCTGGATGTCAGTGTGTCTTTGGCTTATATTTTTTGTATTTACTACAGTTGCACAAGGAAAAGAGAAAATACTCTTTTACCCAACAAGAGCTAATGACAAAGGGAAGAACTACAGCACCAGGGCATTTGTATTACTTGTATTTGTATTATTATTGTGTCAAGAGCCTCCCAGAAGCTATGGACATGTGTCCCCGGGCAAGTTTCTTCACTAATACTCAGATTGTATGCAACATATGGATGAAGGACCAGATACATCAGACTTCATGGCAATGTCAGTTTAGGGGCTCTTAGCTCTCAGATGCCGTCTCCTTGCCATCCCCTCATCCTTATTTGTGCTTCTCCATCCTCCCCCTCCCTCCAGTTGCGTGCACAGCTCTTTGTGCAGCTGCACAGAGAGATGAATTTGGGAACTCAGCTAGCTGAAGGAAAGCAACTGCAAAGAACAGCATTTAAAAACACCGGCTTGGTTCAACAGGGCAAAGGCCTGTTGAACAAGTGGTTTTACCAGTGCAGCCTAGGAAATGGTCTGGTGAACCACCACAAGAGCAGCGAGCAGCCAGGAGGGGAATGACAGTACCTCTGCCCCGAATTTGCTGCCCAAACTGCAGCTTACATAGCCAAGAGGCTTGGACATTTCACACTTCCTCAAGTTAAGGCGTTGCTGCTTGCACACCAGACATCAGACAAATACCACACATCATTCTTGCTCTAACCAAGCAACAGGGACATCTTCAAAGGTGAGAAGGCCTTAGCTGTGACAGTCACCTACCTGACGACAGGAGTGGAGATGATGCTGGAGGGTGGGAGGTGAAGGTAACCTTTGTGCTAACAATGATTTGTGGGTAACAGGAAAACCTCTTGGTGCTTCTCAGAAGTGTGTGTGGTGAATCAAAAAATCAAGGATCTTTGATATCTTCACCTGCACCCACCTTCCCAGGACTTTACTGCCCATGTGCAAAGGGCTGCGCAGGCCAGCGTGAGGCCACGGCATTGTTATGGTCAGGAGGAGAAGAACGTTTTCCATGGGTCAGAGAGAAGCGGGAAAGTCCTGGCCTACAATAATCCGGGGGATATACACCCAAACGCTGAAATCCTGTTGGAGTTTGTGGGCTGAACCTCCAGATGCCCCTTCCAACCTGAATTAGCCTCTGAGTCGAAATCAGAAAGCCGTTGTGCTCCATGAGGGCAGCAGATACATGAATATCCACAAATCTGAGAGTCAGGATGTCATTTTGAGGAAGAGGAGAAATAGTCTAGGGGTGGCGGTCAAATAAGGAAGGGAGAGCTGAAGCTTCTGCATCAGGAAGAAGGCTGAAATCACCCTGACTGGGGACGAGGTAAGAGGAGCCATTCAGGGAAGAAATGAAAAGCAGAGAGGTTTAGACGTGGAAGGGCACAGTTGCATCACACTTATTTCAAAAAGTCATAAGTATTGCTTGGACCTATTACAGTCTCTAAAAGCCACTTTTGGACCCAGCATTCTGAGTGTCTCTTAGGAGGACAATAAATAGATCCTTGAATCATATCTGTACACTGGCAGGCTTGAGCTTCAGGCCCAGCTCACAAGACAAAGCTATTAACAAAGACAAAGCTATTGAACTTCACTGCCAGACCTACTCACTTCACAGAAGCAAGTTTGCACACAGTAGTTGATCAGGAGAGCAAAACTTGCATAAATAGATCTAAATTTGCAGTGAGACTCTGGGAATGCCTTCTGAAGAAATTTTTGCTTTACGTGCAAGGGTTATTTCTAAGCCTGCAACTTCCTACCAAGTTCTTTGATATCAAAATCAAACTGACATTTTTACAGTCACTACTGAAACAGTTGGGCATTTATTAGTTTTATTTGAATGTTCTATGTGGTAAAAATCAGTTTCAGGTTGACAGTAGTTATTTGCTTACGCATTCTGAGTTCAGCTAATAATCCCTCCTCCCCTCCCACTGCCACATAATAGCTAGCAGAATAAAGCTGGGAATGCTAGCCCGTAGCCGAAGGAGATTTGCTTTCAAAGGCATGCAAGTCTTTAGAAGAGTTTTTGGACAAAGGAACAATCAGACATAGAAGAATGTACTAATAATGTAGAAATGCAAAATGGATTAACCAGAGACAGATCACACCAGAGCAGCTTTCTTTGGTAAGACGGATGGCTTTCTAGACGAAAGAAACAATCATATGATCTCCAGATCACGATCTGGATGTTCTTTGGAGATCAGATGATATCTCATCCAACTAGATATCTGGGTACCAGTGAAAATCTGATACAGTGCTGTGCAGGAAATGCAGGAAACAGTTGATCACACTGAGAAAGATGAGAATGAATGGAAGAACCGGGCCGAACGCCGAAATGCCTGAAGAGGAGATATCACCAGATCTCGTTGGAAATGGTATTAACAGGCTAGACACAAGATGTGAGCTCTAGAAGGTGTGGTGATTGCATTCATCATGTTTGATAAATATAGTAATGACCTCATTCCTGAAAGCAACATATTGGTGAAAACAGCTGATGACAAAAGTCAGACGGCATCGTCTGTGCAAAGGTATGTAATTATACAGCCTAACCGGCGTATGAGACGTGCAACAGAATGCAGTAATATAAGCTGCACGGTCATTTACTTAGGGAAAATAAATTCCCAGGAGCTTCCAGCACTTCAGATGACCTAAGAAAGAGAAGGACTTGGGTATACGTGTTGTCTGCAGGTTGACTGTGGTCCGCCAGTGAGATGCAGCTGCGAAAAGGACAAAAGGAGGCCTAGAATGTGTATGTTACAGTATTTGGGAGAGGGCTAAGTGGTGATCAAGGCCTCGTCTTACTCCCAGAACTGCTTCCAACCCTGATCCTCTCACACTCAGGGAGGATGAGTTCATCCTGGACCTGATGAAGATAAAGGCTATGAAGGTGACTGACAGGTCAGTCTTATGAAAGAAAGCCAAAGAACAAACAGGATTTAAGGAGTTAGGGAGGAAATAAAAAGGCCTTAGCATCATCGTAAAATATTCCTTTAGAATACTGTGTACTCCCAGTGCCTCCATCTCAGAAAGAATACCTGACAACTAAGAAGAGGAGAAGGCTTTAAGGATTAGGGTTGGAATGGAGTCATACAAGAAACCATCCCATGGGACCAGGAGCGTTCAGCCTAGATGCAATGTTTCCCAGGTGAAGCAATGCCGAGCTACACATATGTGATCGTCACCGCTACAGTGAAAGGGAAAAAGAAATGATGCTTCCGTGTATCTTTAAAGGCAAAAACTGTGGCCACTGAAAGGAACCAGCTGATGGCATGTTCAAAACAGAAACTCAGTTGTTTTCTCGTGCTGCTTACAGTTGGACCGTGGGATTCATTGCCCCGGAGTGTCATGGACGATAAAATACGAGCTAGTTCAAAACACAGTCAAATTCAAGGAGGGAAAAAAAAAAAAATTAAGAGTGTTTAAATACAAAGACACAGCACCAGGCTCAGGAAATCCCAACTCACAGACTGCTGGAAGCCCACCTGGTCTGAAGCAATTCTTAAGGCATGTGGCACTGCCCAGCGCCAGGATCAGGGCTCTGAGCTGAACTGCAGTTCTTATGAGAGGAGACCAAAAGAGATTGGGTTGTTGTTTCTCCTAGTTAAGTGAAGGCTGGAAGGTATCTGATTACTTTCTGTAAATACATCGGAGGAGTAAGTGCTGTAGTAGAAGGGCTTTTTGAGCTGAAATACAATGTTGTCAAAAGAACAAATGAGTACAGACTGGCCATAAGTAAGTCTAAGCTGGAAAATAGAGGAAGACTTCTAACCACTGGTACAGGAGGTCCTAGCAGTGCCTGCCCATGGGAGTCAGGGGATGCAGGGCACTAGCCTGGCTGTAGGGTGGAACAGGGCTGGCACGTGCAGAGGGAGGTCTGATGTGATGTCCGGGACAGCAGGAATGGAGCCTCCTCACCCGGGAGCTTCTGCCAGGTCTGTGGTCCTTCCTTCAGGGCTTGTAATAAGGAGCATCTCTTGCTTCGCAAGCACTTGCCTGCCCTTCCAGGATATGGTAATTATAGATTTCTGTATTCAGAATACAGTAGTGGCGGTGGAAGGGAGACACAATTTCCTTTCTATACTTTCCACTTGAAATAGCGTGTCCTTGTTCCAGGAGTTGCTTATTGGAAACGAAGAGCTCTTCACACTTGATTTGTCCTGGGTCATCTTGCTGGCAGCAGCTTGAAATGCAAACCTCTGACCTCCGTCACTGCCAGCCTCCAGCCTCCAGCACTCTGACCAATAGCTGTGGTCAGTCATGAGGCGAGGTTGACAGCTTCCATCCCTGGCAGGCTGACGCTGAGGCATCTAGGTCATTCCTTCGTATTAATTTGTGGGTGGTCTTACAGCTCACAATATCTGTCCCACCCTTTAAAGTCAGCCAAAAAAATCAAATAAATAGTTAAAAAAATCAAATAATGACTATACTCTTTCTAGCATCCTTGCAGACCCACGCAGGTTTCCATGGCAGGAAATGGTAAAAGGTCTCTTGACTGTATCGGGTTTTACAAGCAATCCCATACTCACAGGTAGGAAATGGCCTTAGGAATGCTAGACCTGTGCTGTAGAGCTGAGTACTCTCCACCTGCACAGTCATGGCTAAAAGTGCTCCACCGTAATAAACATTGAACTATTAATTCCCCTTGCCTAGGGGAAAAAGGGGGGGAAATTCACAGAGAAATCTTCCACTATGCAATACTGTCACCTGAGACTAGCATTCTGCCTTAAGGGCGATTTTCTGAATAAGAAAACAGGGATTTTGATACTCAAGAACAGTAACTTCTTCATGCAGAAGACAAAACACAAAAACTCTGACTCTGGCATTTTGCTGCTCCAAGTTCTCTGCAGCAGCAATATTTGATCAGCCATAATGACTGTAGCAAAAGGTTTATGCAAAAGTAAAAAGTCACGAAATACTATATTGTTATTCTAGACTAAGAAAAAGAACTCACTTGGAGCGTATTTGACATTTTGTGGTCAGTACTCTGGAAAGAGATACCAAGATTTGATTTTCTCAGAGACTCTTCTTTTTTGTTCTCCCAGAGAGCATGTATTAAAGGCCCCTAGGGAAAGCAGCACTCATCTGAGGGGAGCTGGAATACAGCTATGATGTGATCCAATATGTTGTCACTGTCGGATGTTAAAACACAGATGTTTTACACTGTACACGGCCCTATGAAAACAGCAGTATTGCAAAACTGACTTGGCTTATCCTTTTCAGTGGAGTTCATGCTAAAACGGAAGCTGAAGGCAGAGTAGCTGCTGCACTGCATGCTTTGTGCCAGAGTACTGATGGCTTAAACAAAATGACTAATAAAGCGTTATAAATGTCTCTCATTCCTAGTTCATGCAGTAGAGGCCATGGAGGTCACTCATTATATTTATTTCCTGTTGGTCCTGAAATTCCGTACAGCTAGCGGGTCTGTCCTCCGTAAAACTGTGAACAATCACAGATATTGTGCCACATCCTTTGCAGCTTTCTTCTTGTGGCATGGGAGAAATTGTAATTATGTTTCTGACCTATGAACAGGAATGCCCGGGTCCTGAATGCACTCGTCCCATTTTGGGAGTTGGGCTGGCTGCATTCAAGATCGGCCCTCTTGCTGATAAGAACGATTGTGAAGAAAGACCTGGAAAAAGCCTCTTGTGGGGGGAATTTCTTCTTCCCTTGGGAGCAACTTTTAAGCTGGGGCCCCACCAAAGCTACGCTGCAGCTGTATTGTCACCAAGGTCTCCTACCTCCCTCATTGTGACCCAGACCCTGAGCTACTGACTTGACTTCATGGGCTGACCTTGGGCCTGCTGCATCATTCCAGCTTGCTGGATGTTCTCTGGCTTTTGTCTGACTCTGGTTGGTGTCTCCAGACCTGACCTTCGTCATCATTTGCTGACTTGACTTCCTTGGCTCTTTTTCAGTGCAGATACTGGCCCCCGTTTGCCACGCTGTCATCCTCAGCTCCCAGTTCCTTCCCTTTTGGACAAGTCCACTGTCATTGCCGCCTGACAGCAGGGAGCTACAAGAAGTCAGTAATCTGCGTGGGTGGGCTGCTGCCCAGAGCCACACCACGAGACTTACTGAGGATGAATGTTTCTTAGGACTTTCTCCTTTCTGCAGCCACACTTTTCCGGGCCCACACTGCCAGTCTCAAAGCAGCACGCTCTGGTATTCCAGCTTCCTCCAAAGCAGGGCTTCCTCCACTGCCTTGCTGAAGGAGGTGTTACCCGTCACGGAAAGCCTTACAGATTGCAGGCAAACTCCTTCTAGGCAGGGATACCACAGTGTGATCATCACACCATACCTGCTATGCTGCAGGACGAAGAGTTTCTCTACTGTGGACAGAAGGTGTTCCTCTGTCCACTTTCAGCTGTGTCACAGCTGAATGAAGGAGCAGCAAGTCCTGCTCATGTCCTGCGTCACTTGTTGCTCTGGTTATGCTGCTTGGTCCTTTTTCAGACGGACAGTCACGTATGTTTGAGAGTAAGAAAACTTGTGGGGTGCACTGTGGGGAGAAATTGCTCTGAACTCTGGGAATGTAAAATGAGAAGAGTCAGGACTAATGGTTTCTCATTTTGCTTTTTTTTTTCTTGTTTAAAAATATCTTTTCATCTAAATGATACAGACTGCTCAGCCAGGAGGGACTGTAGAGAATTGGTACTCTATTTTCCGTCTTTGCTGCTCCTCACTCAGATTAGAAGCATCCCTCCCATTCTTCTATGTGGCCTTGTGATAAATCAGCTCCTTCTAAAGGGTGTGCCATTCGTTCATCCCTGGACATCTGACACTGATATTTTTGCTTGCATTGACCTTTGTCTAGCCGTCTCCTGGAAAACTGTGATGGAATTAATCCGTATCTAAGAGTCACCTGTAGGTCCTGCCTTCAGTAAATCTGCTCTAAAGAAAGCATCTACAGTATACATGCTATGAGCCCGTGGCTGTGAAGGGCATCTTCACAGCTTTCCCTTCCTCTTTCTCTCATACCAGAAGATCCTGAACTCTTAGAGTCTGTCATAAAACAGGAATGCTATTTACGTTGCCGGTGTTGAAAGATGAGTGAAGTCCTTCTCCAGGTCTTGTTCCACTGCTTCAACTTTCTATGAGTGAAACATCTTTGGGCAGACAGTTTGTGACATTATACCTTGTTATGTGGGGATTTCCTTTTTCTCTTCACAGATCCAGAAGTTATAGGCTAGTGGCAGAGCAGACTGTGTCTTTTATCTGCAGTGAGGGTCAAAGTCGTGCTGTCCCACTTCTAGCATGACACGCCGGCAGCCCTAGGGAGCAGGTGTGATGCCACAGCTGTGCTAAAATGCCATGTCGTGCCACTCCACTTTAACTTTGCATTTGAGGAGGGATTTAAGGGAAGTGTAAATCACAGTCCTCATACACACATCGAATTTGTTCTAAGGAGAAGCTGTATTACCAGGAAGGCTGCTCTGTTCTGCTGACGAATTCTATGCATTGATATAAATAGAAGGCCTATAAAGAGAGTTGCTACCATCTGCATGTGATCAGCCCAGCCTGTCAGGGGATTTCCTATTCAACATTCTGGCTGGGTCTGCTGTAAGGCTAGGCTTTAATTTGGTGTTTCCTATTGTCTGAGCCCAGGGCCCTTCAAATATTAGACCTCTTTTTTTTTTTTTTTTTTTTTTTTTTGGTAATTAAACAGGAAACTTTTATTTTTCAAGACTATAGAAAGGAAAGGACAGGACACTGGAAACAGGCCGCTGTAACAATCAGTGCAGGACTGCTGCTCCCTCCCTGCTGCAGATGTGTTATTGGTATCCTCCTCCTCACCGCAGCCAGAGAAGCAAAAGGAGTACAACCACAGCCCAGCTCACGCTGTGCACAGAAGGACGGAGTTCTCCGTCACCCATAGCAAAGAGATCCCAGCAAGGAGCCATGCCTTTTTGAGATGTTCCTGCTGATTACATGCAGACTGCTCTGAGCCCTTGGCATGTTGCGCCTTCAGGTTGTTGAAATGCAGTTGCAGGTCCATGCTGTGCCCACCGTGAGAGTCCGGCGTTACTCGGAGGCAAGGGGCCAAGTTCCTTTTGTGCTGGAGTCCCATCCAACACCTATTGTGTCCTTCTGCACAATACAGCAGCCAACGGCAAGTCAGCTTACGCCAGAACTGCTGAAGAGCACAGATCTGCCTCTCCCTTCCCAGCTGAACATGTAGTAGCGACATAGTAGCAGCATCAGCAACCAGGTGAAGTAGCTGGGACCTTTGTGCTGGCCAGACAGCAGTGCTCACTTGGTCTCTGCCTTGCCCAGCACGGTGCTGAGGAGCTAGGGGGGCTCTCTTAAGCTCCTGGCATGAGTTTTACCGTGGAAAAGCAAATCTATTGGTGATGGTTGCGCCTCTGCTCCTTTCAAAAGTGTCAATGGACAGCCGGACTTGGCACCAGCTGCCACGGGACCTGAGGGTCAGAGCCTTTTTAACCCAGTCCTTCCGCTTCTCAGAGGCTCTGTTACAATTTGCAGGTCACGTTCGCCCAGTCTCTCGGCAGCGTGGCATTGCTGTCGGATGTGCTCGCTTGGGCACACCCCGCCATGTCTCACCTGTCGCGGCCTCACATCCCTTTCTTGCCTGCTGGGCCAGTGTGCTAATGCCACGGTGTCTGACCCACGTGCTTTTCTGTGCAGCCCCCTTCTTCCTAGGCACGTTATTGTTTCTGTGGTCTGGCATTCACTGCTTTGGTCTGCAGAGCCAGCCGAAGCCTCCAGCCATTCCTGTAGCTGTTGAGAGACTTTGCCCCTCATCATGCCAGCGCATCTTTCTCGGTGTCCTCCACACCTTCAAACATATGTCTGGAGCTTACCGTGAGACACGTGCAGCTCTCTGCCCAGCATCGTGGCCAGTGCAGTCAGCAGCAGCTCCTACAGGTGGCTGCTGACGGGCACAGCCACCCATGCTGGCGAGAAAGGCACCCGCCAGGGTCAGCCAGCACCAGGAAACAGCGGCATCCCGCACTGCCTGCATGGCTCTCCGTTAGCAGCAGCAGCGCAGGTTTTGTTTTCCTGTAGTTACTGACGGGTCTGTGCACAAGCCCCAACTCCATCTTTCCCTGCAATGAACTGTTGGCAAGTGTGCACAGTTTAATAGCTGAGCTCTTTCTTCTGTCTTTCTGAGAGCTTCCACGGCCCTGGCAGGTAGCCCCAACTTCTCCTCATCTGGCTTTCGCTCACTTTCCCTCCATCCTCCAGTGCGTGCGCGCCCGTTTGCAACCCGGGGATGCTTTTTCCCCTGCCACTGTTACAAATGGTGCATTTACCTACTACTAGGGAGTGGACTGGCACAACTTGCCTCGAGCTTTGCACCTTTCTCTTATGCCACTTTCATTCAATGCCACTACCACAAGTGGGCGTTATGCCCACTTCAGAATTAATAAGAATCCTATTTGCTCCCAGACTTATCACCTTCTGTTGCAATACCCTTCGCCGTTCCTCTGAGGAGCGCTACTGCCACTACGCGCTCTCTGCCTGTGATCTCTGCAGACACTTGTGAAGAGAGGCTATTTTTTGCACCTTTTCGCAGGCATTGTCCTGGCTTCTTGCGTTTGCAGCTGCAAATGCTGCTTTTTTGAAGATTCTGGCCTCCAACTTCACCTACCTACTTGCTTGGAGTCTGCTGTGTTCCTCTGCAAGGCTGAAATGTCTGGCACCGCGTCTGGTATGCACCTCAGTCTGGTCAGCCTGACCTCCTCAGCTTGGCAAACCTACTTGCTTGGTTGAGGGTTAATTCGGGTCTCCCCATTCACACACACTCCCTTTCTGAGTGTTCGGCCTTAAATCTGCAACCCTTGTCTTACCACACACTCAGCCCATCAGATTGCAAGGCTCGTTCTTTGCCCATATAGTGGTCACAAAGAATAGTTTCACCTTCTTATGGTATTCTGTGTAAAAGTCCTCCTTTCTGTCTTTTACTTTTAGGTAGTGCTGCAGACTCCTCAGGCTTCTGAACTGTCAATCCGCAGGGTACCTCCTCTGCCAGAATCGGCTGAACACTATGGAAGCATGCAGTGTTTCAGCACCAGCAGTTGTCGAAAATACATCTGTCTGTTCGCCTGCTTTACATTTAAACACGCAGAAACTATCCTCCACGTTTCCAGAAGGCATCAGTGCTGCACTTCTATGCAAGGTCACTTCTTTTCCTTTTTGTGGTCTGTGTGATCCTCAGAAGGATCCACTGAGAGCCAAGCAGCACGACCTAGATTTGCCCCTCGCCAGCATGGTACCCCTGATGCAAATTTCTGCACAGCACTGTCAGTGCTTTCTCAAGGCTCATGCCAAAGCTTTTTAAAAGTCTTGTTCCCTGCAGCAACTGCTCAGAAGTTTGTGATGTGTGTAGCCCACTGATCTCATCCCCATTTCTGATGTGAACAAGAATTTGGACATGTAATGGGATTTGCTTTTTAGGACCGGCATTTCCCTTCGATGCCCTTGCGTTTTCCTTGTACTTGCTCCAGAAAGATATCGCTACAGGAAAAAGTAGCGTGCAAGCAGATCACTGATAGATCAAGATCACATTAGGGATAGACCAGCTGACACATGTAGGTTATCATCCCATGCAGGAGATTTAAGTTGCGTCTTTTTCTTATCACTGCTTACTCTGAAGTCAAGACAACACTGACCCCTTCAGAAAATTACATCCTGAAATACGAATCCATTTTTCATTTACCCAAACTGGGCCTAATTTGAATGTAAGTATACCTCGGTGAAAAAATGCCACAGTAGACTGGCAAATTGTAGCCGCTGCCTGTCACCCCACACCTCTGCAAACCTGTCTGCAGTCCTCTTTGAAGTCATACATGCAGATCTTCTACTGCACTTAAAAAGACTGTCACAACAGAGCGGTGATTCTTTAAGGAAGGGTTTAGGACAGACGGACTTGATAGCATCCATAAGTTAACCACGATGCAGCATCGCTCAGGGGCGTCTCTGTTCCCATCGGAAGATGTTAAGCCACCTGATGAATTTCGCAGGCCATAGGCATGTTCCTCCACCAGCCCCAAGCTGGAATTTTGTACCCTCTAAATGCAAGCTGGGCCCATGGCTTCCCATCAGAGCCCCGTGGCTCCTGCTTGGCATTACAAAAAAGGAGCGGCCACGCTAGAATTAGCTTAAAACCTAACCCTCGTGATCTCTAGTCCGAAACGTGGCAGCATGCTTGGAAAGAAGCTGGCTTCTTGCAGCTCCTATTTGCCAATAATTCTCGTCAACTCAAAATCAATAGGTGGGGCTCTCCAGCCGTTCCCTTTGCATGGCCTTTGTTTTCTGTCAGTTACTTTGCCTACTACAAGAAATCAAAGCCCGAGTGTTTTCCTGGTCAGCAATTGACTGCTTAATTCCCTCAAAAATGATCCTTTGACTTCGAAAAGAATGCTGCTTTTCGTTACTATCCATTCTCATCATTAATCTCTTATTTCCTCCCACACCTTTCCTAGTTGGGAGCCTGCTTATTGCTGCTTTGGGAACAGTGCCAGCACTGCCCTTGTGCTGACCCGACCATCAAAATTCGGGCACATCCCTTGATCAGTGCTGGGAGGAAAGGCTTTGCTTTCTCTCTTTCCTGTTTTCTTGCATGCCATCTTTCCAAAGGCTGGAAGGACAACCTAACATGGTCAGTGCTGCCAGTAGGACAAGAAATTCACACATTTATTGTAGGATCACATTTCTGTCTGACTATAATTTTGCAAAAAAAAGTACCCAAACCTCCAGCTTTGCTAACAGCTGACACAGGCTGCCAGATGGCCTGTTTTTGCTGGCCTTGACAGAGGAGGGTCAGACAAACAGATGTTACAACCTTGGGTTAAAACTTTGCTTTGACAATGGTGTGGAGGAACAAGGAACAGAAGAATACATGAATGACATCACAGAATATTATTTTGTAGACACAACGTGTTCAGCTTACAACCCTTGGACTTTAGCAGCTGCATGTGTGCATTCGTAAGGCTATAGTAGCTTCTGATCAGCTATCTGATATCTCTACCTAGAGCAGGTTTGGGCAGTAAGATCCTGGGTAGAGGCAGCAGCTAAATCAGCTGAAGGTTTTTGTCAGTTTAGCTTAGGTCCTTCTTCACCAGGCAGCCCTCCTGTCAGGGCTGTGCAGGCCCAAGGCAGCCACCAGCATCCCCACGGCCCCTTGTGGTCACTGAAACTGGGCAGTCAGTTCCTTCATTTAGCAAGTCCTTCTGGCAGCCCTGTCCACCTCCAGCAGTGTAATTAACACTGGCTGTGTAAAAGAGGGTAAACTAATTGTATCTAGGATTATAAAAGCAAGAAAGATTTTATGAAGTCCTTCCATAAGGGTTATCTTTCTGAAAGGATTATCTTATCTTGAAGAAGGATTATCTTATCTTGAAAACCACCAGTGGATTTTCAAATATGAGTTTCTTTGATCACAAAGGCCATCTGCTGCTGCTGAACCTATTACACGTACTGTGTAGGTGAAAACCTTTCAGATCACATCTAACAAGTTAGTTTACATCATCTCACCAAAAAAACAAACCAAATAAAAAAAGCCCATAGGATTGGCTCTGTTCCTTTTGTTTCATCATCCGTTTCTTGTGTGACCCTGGCTAATAACACTCCCTTATTCTTCAGTTTTCCCCCTACCTCAGGGATGCATTTTTACCGCTTCAGGGCATCTTCAGCTGACACACAGTTTATTCTGCATGTCAAGGAGTGCCTCCACCCCCCAAAATTTTCCTTATAATTCATTTAAGGCTAAGTAACATCTTCAGAAAGCTAATCATTTAGGCAAGGCCTCAAGCTCTATAAACTATAGCTAATTTACACTTTCAAAAAAATGCCACACTTATTAAAGACAACAAACCATTTTTTAATCTCATCATTTTAGGATCTCTAAAAGTACATCTGTTACTATGTAAAAAAAAAAAAAAAAGTCTACTTCAGGTACTACATGAGAAGACAAACACCTTCCCCCTACAATCCCACTCCACGTTGCCAATATCGACTTGTGTGAAGAAGCACAGAAACACGGAGTGATGAAAGGAAACAACGCACCCCTTTCTAGAAAAAAGAACAGGACAATACTGTGTAAGTGTACATCATACATTTATTACTGAACAACTCTCTCAACTCCAAAATCGGGCACACGGATTAAAAATAAAAATCCATTGCACTACTTAGTAAAGCATTACTAGTAACTCTCATAAAAAATGTACAAATTTTGTTAAAAATTTATCAAGCCTTCAAATGATTTGGTTACAGATATTTATAATACATTTAAAACTACATGTTAAATGATACAATAGAGTATGATTTAAAGAAAACACTTGACAAAATACGATTCCAACAAAATCCATAAGCTTTCATAATCATTAGCAAATCTGAAACATAAGTAGCAAAATGAGGTAACTGAATGTACCAAAGAAAAAAACACAGCTCTTATAAAGGCCTAAAGATAACTCAGTCAAAAATGCATTTTCCGTCAGTAAAACTAAAAAAGGTAAATCCCAACCCAAGTATTACGTAAATGTGTCGACAGCTGTAAAATCACATTCAAGGGCCTGCACAAAATGGCATACAATGAAAGGCTTTAACTCTTTTGTAAAGAAGACTGCAGTATCAGACCTTGGAATTATCTGTAGGCCTTGATATCCACTACAAAATGCCAAATTAATTTGACAGTTTATGCGAGAAACACAGCAGCGCCAATATGGTAAAGCCAACAGGTTGCGAGTTGTTTTTGGAGAGGAGGGGGACAGGTGGCGACACGAAAGCAACGAGCAGAAAGTCCTGCTGGGTCCTGGAGCTACCCACGAACGTGCACCGCGCGGGGCAGCTGACGGCCGCGTACAAAGCCCCTGCCCGCCCCCTCGGCGGCGGCAAGAGAGGGCTGGGCTGCAGCCGGGCAGAGCCGACTGGGAGGGAATGCACGGCGCGCTGCTCACGCACGCTGACCGCAGCAAGCAAGTCGGCACGCGCCTGCCAGAGTTTCATGCAAACGGAAGAAACGCTCCTGAAGAGATCAGCCACAAGAGTGCAACGGCCGGATTCAGTATTTTACTAAATCAGACCCTCCGTCTCCTGAGTCTCCCACTGCCTCATGGAGTTTTATTGGGAAAAAGGGACATTATACACCAAGATTTCTACAGTTCCAGAAAGAGGACTACTTTCCCTTGGCTCTAGAAGAACGTGCCTTGTTCATTATGTATTTATACCTAGCCAAGACAAAGTACCTTCTTCCCAAGTTTCAAATCGAATACTGAGAATAGTAGTGTTTGTTACAGTTAAATCTGTACAGGTAGAAATTTGTTTTGCAGCTGTATAAAAGACCCTAACTATTGTAAGACATATGTGGCATATGCTTTATTAAACAACACGATTTCATTTGTTAAAAAAATAAATTTTACTATATGTAATTCAACCTGTTTTGTGTTATTGTGAAATCCGTTCTTTAAGTCCCCTGGGAGAGAGAAAAATTCCAGTATTTTGAAGTTGATGTAATGGCGTATTATCATTTATTTAGTGTTCTTCAGTACTGACAGGTTTGGACAGATTGTTTTTGAGAACTACTTGCATAACTAAACAGAGGCAAGTGCATCTGAAATATGGGCAAAATTGTGCTTTTATTTTACTTGAACCACAAGCGGTGATGGGTCTGTAGAACCTTCAAAGCAGGGCAAGCAGCATGGAAAATGAAAATATAACTGATACTAAAGCATAGCAACATACAGAAGCATCAGAAATGATAAAGAATAACCTTAAAGCTGAGACTGGCAGCAAGTTACAGCAATATAGCAATATTGCTGCCTCTTGTACTATTGCAACGAAAGTAATGACACTGAATTTAGGAGAAAGCATTTTGACGCAAAAACGGTGCATCCATTGAATAACTACGGCATACGGAGACCTAAGGATTTTACTGAAATATCTTGACGGTGTTAACAGTCGGAAACCTTATAATCGAAGCTTACTTTTTCAACAAATCATTATTCAGAGGACAATCGAACGCAGGTTACCACCTCCCATTGCACAGTATTTTTTGTTCTGGAAGATGTTCCAATTTTCTTTTCTCCTGTAGTGGAATACTCTGGAAACCTGATTGCAAAAATCAAGAAAGTTTCTTTTTCATATGATACTCATCACGATTATAAGGAGGGCAAGCAGCAGCACCTCAGGACAACAGAAACCTGCAGTGAATGACCAAGCACCACCCCATTTTGTGGTACAGCAACAACAAGAACGACAAATCAGAAGTTCTACTTCTCTGAGAAAATGCTAAAAATTTTATTTTATTCATGAAGTTGCAGGAATAAAATTGTAACCTCTTACAAGTTATTTTAACAGTATACAAACTCCCTTGCAAATGACAAAGAATGTAAGTGATTAAAGTCAATGTTCATAAGCTACTGGATTATGTACTTAGCAAGTACAATGGCCAAAAGTGAAGAACTGTTGCACAAGACCCTCAGTGTCCTTTCTGTTTCTTTTCAGGAAAGGAGCACGTAACTGCAGCATCTTCAAAACTCAAGTCTAATCCGAAATCGACTGAATGCAAGTAAAACCCAGCTAGAAAAATCGAAAAGGAGAACAGAAAAGCATTGGTATTCCAATTACCAACTCAAATTGTTAATATTGCTAACTGATTTGTGCGATATTGCAACTTTACATTGATAAAATAACTCGTAAATCTGCTATTTTAAAATCTGGATTTTGTAACATATGCTAAAAAAATCCCCAAGAATACTCACATACGAGCAATCAATGCACTCTTTAGTGGTACACTTAAAAGCCTCCAACGAAGGGGAAGAAAAACAGCTGTTTGAATAGTAGGTAAAAAGGTCTTTATACCAGTAAGTACATTGCGGAGGAAATATTAAATGTCTGTAATTGCTGCACCCATCGCATTCTGTGTGCAACTGCAAACACAAGGAAAGAAACCAGTGTACAGTACTAGTACTGTTTAAATAACACACAAGATTATACATTGCAGCATAATTAATACTACACACATACGTTCTCAGTACATGCTGGTATATAGGTTCTCAAACACACACGCTCACCCAATCACAAGCACACTTCCTGCATCCTCTCACACATTCACACCATTCGTTCCCACTCACAGTATTTGAAGGCTCTATATAAGGTAGATTGCTATATTGTTTGGAGCTACCACTTTTTTTTTTTCCTTTTTCTTTTATACAAAAGCACATGCTAAAAGATCACGTCCACTGTAATCTCGCAGCAACACTCGGAATGATCACACAAAAACCAGGGAATGTTAGTGCACACACAAAATTAAGCTAAAGAAAAAAAATCTTTGGAGTTCCAATCACACTGTTAGTATAACAATCCAATAATTGTGAAGACTAATTATAAGCTTTATAATTGATTAAGTCACACAGTGCAAAGTAAGGTCCATTGACCCTTTTGTGTAAAGGGAAGGCTGGAAGCCACATGGGTAAGTTCGATGGATAGTTCAAATATACACGTGACCAGGAACACCCAAACCAGATTTGTGCTCTTAGACTGGTCATTCTGAATCACGATGCACTTCCGAAGCATCAGCTCTACAAATTGGGCAGGTACGATTTGCCTGTAAATCCAGAAACAAAAGAGGGTTTACAGTACTGACAACACATTGTTAAGGTAACACACATATGACCCTGAACATCTGTGACCAAAATGAGATTGTTACTCTCAACACTCAAGAGTACCTCAGAGCAACAGAGAAGAGAAGATAGCGTGCTTGGGCCATTTCTTCTCTTCATTTGTTACGTTAGAGTCATTTGACCGGTCTGTCAATTCAAACTTTTTTTTTTTTAATAGAAATTTGGGGCATTTTATGTTAAAATATTAAAGGAAATAGCAAACAGGGCTTCATCTAAGTGATGATGGTTTTATTAATGAAGACACACAGCGTTTGAGATATGAATTTAAGATGGCTGCAACTAAGCCAAGAAATTGTGCTGTATGCTGGCAGGGAAATCCACCAATATCAGAGTAGCAAGCTTATGCCAGAAATAAATGCCCCATTTGAAGGTGTTCTCATGTCACAAGCTCTATACAAGCGATCACCTCTCTTAATACTCTCCTTATCCAGTTATCCCCCCAGAAATACATCATGCAGACTTGGCCAAAGCTGAAAGCAGAGCAGGGAAAAAGGGTTCTAGTAAAAAAAAAAAAAAAAAAAAAAAAAAAAAGAAGGAAGGCGACCTGTCTAAAAGGGTATTCAACTTCAAACACCAAGGAACACACACAAAATTAGGTCCTAGTTTAGCCCAGAATAAATCATTCACTGACAACACACCCTGCAGCTCTTTTGCTTTTTTAGCCCCCTGAAAAGGTAAGAAAGACCAGACTTCACATTCCTTAAGCTGCTGGGAAGATATCCCTATCTTCTCCTTCCCCTTTTTAAATATAAGGACGCTTTCATTATTGTATGTTTTACATTTTTACAAAGTAATGAGGAAAAGCTCAAGCCAAATACATCACATTTAAGATAAAATATTTCTTTTTCAAAAGGCAGAAAGAAGGTAACTCCTCCTTGTCCCAAATTCTGTATTTCGAAATTCAAAATTTCAGGATCAACCACTGTCAATTCACATTTTCTCAAAGGTGGCCAAACTTTTCAATCATGTTATGACTCAGAGCATCAAGACACATAGCTCAGCAGGTCATATTTCAGAAACCACTGCCATATATTCTAAATCTGAACTATAAATGCCAATGAAAGTAACATTTGTTATTACTGAAAGCTTTCTATACTAATGCAAGCTAAAATACTTCAAAGTATATTTTGAAGTATATTCATAATATATTCTAAAGGATAACTTTAGTTTTTACTGTCAGTTACTACTGTCATGATTGTCTTATCATTTTAATCATAGTTATTATTGCTTTATAGAGTCTGCAAAACGTGGATTGAAGAACCAACTCAAAAAATATTTCTTGCTCTTTCACTAGCGAGTTCACAATTACATGGATGACAATGCTATTACTTGGTCTCTATTTTGTACTTTGTTATTCTAGATATAATCCAGCTAACACGATTTTGAAAATAAAAAGGCAAATTCTTCCAGATTCAACATATTAACGAATCAAGAGGTATCCTTCATGATAGATACTGCAGTAGTTGCCATCTGTAACACGGAACAGAGCATTCGGTAGGAATATTACTGAAGTATAAATTCCTGATAGGAAACTGCAGAAACAAATTCACTATGCCAAGACAAAATGAATAGCCACGCAAACTTCAGCACTGTTCTTAAGCAATTTTCAAGATTCTATTAGAACCATATCTGTTTTAAATTTATTTGTCTTCTCACATCTTTTATGAAATTAATTCACCTGCTTGCCATTTAACAGGACTCTCTGGTGCACAGTGGAAGAAGGACGACATAATATTGCAATCCTGACCTTCTCCTAATTAGCTGTTCCTTCAGACTAACTTTCTCTAATATAAGGGGACACAGCTGCACAACGACCTGCTTTATTTATTTATTTATATTTATAGAAATTTCTACCTAAAATGAACTGCATCTAAAGTAAACAATCCGCAGCATCACTAAAAGCCTATGAAAACAACTGTGTTTCTTCGATATCAAACCCATCAGAACCAAGGTAAACCCTAAATTAGCTAGCGTTGTCTTTTCGGAAATATAATACGGCATTTTCTAGAAGAGTATTAAATGTAAGGTAAGTTTTTCTTGTCAGCTGATTTCTGCCTGTAGAGGTAGGTCATATTTTCAAGATATTCTTTGGAACGACGAGTAAATCCGACTTTAAAAGCGAACAGATTTCTCATGTATTCACATTCGATGGAAGAATCTAGGATATGAAGAAATAGCCAAATACTGTGAAATACGAGCAAAAGAGAGTTGACAAATACAAAAAGGCAAAAGGATAACCTCCCTCTCATTAATTCTGTGCCATCCACTGTCTAACTCTTCTTTTACAAGTCACTTGGCTTTTACCTTGCTTAAGGTAAAATTGCTTAATTATGTGCTGCTTGCTTAATTATGTGGACCACATAATTCAGAGTAAAAGAACTTTTCTTCTGGCAAGCTAAGACTGCCTGAAAAAGCGGTACTATGTGTGGCATTATACCTGCAGGGCAGTCGAAACCTTTCATAGATAGATAACTCATAAAGTTTGTCTAGATGCCTCTTTTTTCACTCTAACACCAAAAGACAGTAGAATAGGGTTTGAGGTTTTTTACTATCAGATTGGATCACTAACTTCTTATTTAAAACTTTCGCTACACAAAATGGCACAAGTTTAAAAGCATCAGCTTGACTGCAGACCTCTAACACAACATGAAAACATTCCTAGATAGCAAATAGTTTCTTTCCAGAGACATACGACTAAATCAATTTAAAAAAGTGATACACTTATCTTCTCAATTAAAAAAAGAGTTGCAAGTACTAAAACCTACTATTCTTACACTGCCTTGCAGAAGTTGTCCTCATGATGTGGACTGGATGATGTGAATGACACAGTTGTCGATTTAAAGTGCAAGAATTATATATTACTGCTGTGGCCTATATAAAGTCATTTTTTGTAGCACAGAAAGATAATTGGAGTTCAGCAAAGGCTTAACAGGGAAACTACCGAGAAATGTCACATCTTCATGCAGGCAAGCCCTTAAAGGCAGGAAAGCCAGTTTCCAATGAAACCAATTCATGACTATACTGAGAATATGATTATACTGGCAACATATGAAGCAAGTTATCAAATGCATAAAAGAATGGACAAAAAATTACACACACACACATATACACAGAAAAAAAGGTCTTCCAGTTATCACCATTTTCAGGTTTGCATATACCAGAGCTGTTTGCTACTTTAACTGCGCAGGCATTAATTAAAATAGGCATAAACTAAAATAAAGAATAAATTACCTGTGTAACTTCAGTTCTGGCAAGCAAAATAATCTTTATTTTGATAAGGCAGCTTCACAGAAGTGCAACTATGCCTGCATGGGGTAAGTATATTGGTTCAGCAAGCCTACAATAGGATGCATTATCCTCATCTAGCTACTTTGGATCCAACTCTGGGTTTTAGGCTAGCATAACTGCACTCCCTTTAGATGTGGATTGCACATATTTTTCACCTAAATACTCATTCCCCCGCATAGCTGACACTTTCATGCTGATACAGTTTTTCTATGATTAGTTATCCTCTAGGCAATACCACTGTCAAAGGTCTGTTAAAAAAAAGCACAGGGTTTCTAACCTGGAATAAGAACTTTAGTGCATAGTTGTTTAATCAGTACTACAGTACACCTAAGATCATTAAAATAAAGAATAGACCAAATCTTTTTTTTCCATTGTGCTGATCTTTAATTAACCAGTTGGTTACCAGTTGAAAGTAAGAATTGCCACACCAAGTCACCAAAAAGCCTCGTTTAACTGTCTGACTCTGAGACCAACAGCAGGTAAGAAAGAGCATAAGAACGGGACGAGTATGCATGGTACTTCCCTGACACGTTCTTCTAACTTCCAGCGATCTACAGATCAGAGGCTTTATAAATTGGACGTGTATTCTTTGTATTACTACCTTGAAAAGAATGGGTTTTTAAAATCTATATAATCAATGTAACCGATATAGAACTTCAGCATCCACTGTATCACAGGCTGTGTGAAGTCCAGAGATCCTCATTCTTTTTTCATAAAATGGAGTCACTGTTTACCTTGTCCATGCTACTTTAAGCAATGGTAAGACTTTACAAGTCTAGCGTGAATACCCTTCTGCCGGGTACAACATGCTCTGAGTGAAGAAATGAGTAGTGGGGGATAGTGGAGAATACCACTTGAATATACACTAATTAATCTGACTTAACTGGCAATTACTGAATAAAATACTCCAGCACAGATGTACGGATAATACTTTTTTTTTTTTTTTTAAATCTCAAGCTAAAAACTCCTGGATGTTTTCATTTCCCTTGCTGATTCTCAGATGTGTACGTGGATTCAGAATAATGCAGGACAACAGTCCTACACTGAAACGTTGAAAATTAAGAGCAAAGTTGCGGAAACATTTACACAAGCCATAGATTCTGTAGAAGCCTTAGACTACACTGGGTACTGCAGCCCAAAGACTGTTTCAGATTCCACTTTTTACTAGCCCCATCCTCGTCATTCTTGATAACTTGGTAGCCAAAAATAATGCCATAAATACCAACTTGCTACTTTATTCTCTGCATTAATATTGTAGTATATGGCTAAGACAGGCATTTTCCTGCCTTTAGAAAGCCAAGCAATTGCAGGACTTCATCCATACTAAAAATGCGTATTCTCTACAGGAACACATTAGTAAGCAAAGCTACAAGAGAACAATGACAACTTCAGACATCAGAAGCCACTATAATTCTCTAGAAACTCTACCCTATATACATTTTTTCCACATAGAATCATTGCAATATCAAATATTCTGCACAACAGACTACAGGCAGACAAAGCTAAATCTGGATAGAATAAAATACTGAAAAAAGGTGAGACAGCTGGGAATCAGTACCTTGTTAGCAGTAAATCTGGATAATTCCGGTTGTAGAGATATCTGTTTGTCACCTTCTGTTTAACTGCATTTCCTTTCCTTCTCACCTTTATTGCTGCTACCCTCTGTGATCTTACCGGGCTGCTCTGCTTCTAGGTTCCTTTTTTTTCCCCTCCTCATAAATCGTTTTGAAAGAGTATGTCATAGCATATGCAAAACCATAATTACATAGTAAGTCTTATTTGCATATATTATACTGTATATACATGCATATCTATGCATGTGTGTGTGTATACATACATATACACAAACATACTTTACATGCATCGTACATATACAAAAGTATGCACACACATACACATATGCGTTTGATTTGCTCCAAAACCAAACAGCCACAGAGAAGTTGGGGGGAAGACAAGCTTTTTATTAACGTCCGATCTTGCTATGCAGGATGCGTAAAACAGTGTTAAACCCACCATCATCAGACAAACTCTAGTTCATACTTCCTACGTCGCTATAAACTTGAATTCATAGACATTATTTTGTGGAAACAGAAAACAACAAGATCTATCTGTGAAAATCGTTCTCTTCACAATCCCTTTCCTTATGCCAAAAATTATTTTAAAAAAGTTCCTTCATTAAGTGTTAGAAAAGACTGTGAGAAGGCAGTGCTTTGAGTTTGTTGGCCTTTCTAGGCTAAATATTACAAACAGGAAGTAACAGAGGAAATGCAGTAGAAAAATAACAATACTAAACAACCCCTCAAAACCAGTAAAAACCCCAACCCCCCACATCTACAAAACATTTTTTTTTTTTTTTTTTTTTTTTTTACCTTAAGCCATTTATCGACACACTTGGCATGGAACTCGTGGTTACAGGGTAAGACTCTAAGTAGCTGCCTTGACTCAAAATCACACATGCATACTACACACCTAAAAAAATAAGATGGCAAAATGTAAAAATATCTGCTACTTAAGAACAACAAGTTTGTATTCTGCATTCAGCTTGTAAGGTACATCTGTAATAGGGGTAGCTGGTTTGCTCTTGTGGTTGCTACTGCAATGAATATTTTTAGTTGTAACTCTCTAGTGTACCAGTGTAAAACGAGAATTGCTTTTATGCTTTTTACTGTAATTTCAAATTACAAAGCACGTAAGGGCATAGACCCCATCAACAGAACAAACGTACGTTGATGTGGACAGGTAGTATAAACCTGTAACACATTTCCTTTGTGTTTACCTTTAATTTCAGCCTTATTCAAAAAGAAATCATTTTGAGTATCTCTCAAAACTAACTGATTAAAGATCATGCACAATTTTTAATAGAGAAATTCCCCCTTTATTTGCATCTATAGTCATATTTTATTAAAAATGTGTCTCCTTCAGGGAGCCTGTCCCCTTGAAAAAAAATAAAAAAATCACATTTTGATTATAAAATTCATTCCCTACGGATGTTAAAAGCCACACTGCAGATCACTGTAATTGGAGTAACAACAACAAAATCCTTCCACTTACTTTCAAACATTAGATAGCATTTGGCATTAAGTCATGTAACTATCCTTCTGTCTACAGTGCACTTTTCACTTGGTTATGTACATCTTTCAAACAGTAAGTTAAGGGGTTTTAAACATCAGAAAACGCACCCTTAAACCATTGATGAAAGCTCTTTCAAAGCACTCCAAACTTCAACAGCTGAAGCAATTTTAACATAGGCTTAATTCCAAGGTGACAATGTCTCTTCAGTGTCTAGTATCTGAACTACACTTACAAAACTTTAATTTAATGTTATGAAACACTGAGCAACTAAATTGAAACATCTCTAAATGAAGTGAGACTAGATAGAATTTTTAAAGTTAGGATAAACAGTATTTGACCTAGGGAAAAAAAAAAATCTTTATGGAGACATGACTGCTTTTAAAGCACTTCTGTTAACATCACTGACCTAACAGAGGCTGCATTTGAAAGAAATGAAAATGTAGCCACAAAAATTGTGCAATTTTGAGAGAGAGAGAAATGTACTTACAATGTCTGTTCTGACTGGTGGTTATTTGGGTTGAACCTGTAGGATGGAAGCTGCTCAATGTCTGCCTTTGTCAGTCCTCGTGGTTTGGCTTCTCCTAGACGTTCTGCCAAATTCAGCAGCGCCTGCAAAACGTGACAGTTGTACGTTTTAAAATTCAATGCTCAAAAAAGCTCAAGATCTGCTGAAGTGGAATTATTTCTTCTGCCAAAAGACATCATTATCCCACCTGGTAGCACAAAACACCTTTCTGTTAAGAAATGTTTAGAATCTTACCTCTCCCCTTACAATACAAGCTCCATGGAAAGTCCTTCAGAGTTCAATCAACTTTCTGAATTATACTAGATGTATCTGGGATTTCAAAATCTCCATGATCCAACTTTTAACCACTCCTCAGATCCTTGGTAACTACTCTGCCTTTGAAGGATCTTCTCACTCCACTATGCAATTAACGGTGTAGGTAACAGGAAGAATTTGTTGCCAAATTTATTTCTCAGGAATTATAAGATGAGTCTGGCCCTCTAAGAGGAACTAAGAATTTAAAGGAATAACTTCTCACTCTCACTCCACAACTTAGGCTAGCTGAATTGAGACACAGAAATTTTATGCTGAACTCTAGAAAACAAATACATGCCATCAAACTTAAAGCACTTTCTGCTGAAATTTTATATTCATTTTTTATGAACCAAGCATTGTAACTAACTGCCCCTCAAACAAATAATTTGCACTCTGTCATTATATAATTTGCACTCCTTCACAAGGACCTTGAGACAAATAACTGTATTAACTTGATGGAGAACAAAGGTATAGAAAAGTTAAGAGCCTTGGTGAAAGCTGTGAACAGCACCGGTCACGAAGAGACTTCCAATAGTCCTAAAACTCACGGCCCAGATTCTCAGAAACAGGACGATGCTTCTTCTGAACTAGGATAGCAATTATTACAAAAGAGCTCATTGTTAAACTGGAAATGCTGTGCTACTACACAAATACAGAAGCTCTTAAGGAGAACAAGGGTAAAGAGATGCAAAATGAAAGCTAGGTGATGATTGTGAGCTTTTGAACAGATTCTGGAAGGAATCCAACGGTCTGAAGCAAAAACACAACAGCTAGGACTGCCTCTCAATTATCTAGCCTATTAGAGGGTTTACTTCAATATATGTGGAATGCTATACTCTCCTGAGGGTCAAGAAGTGATGGAGCTAAGGCAGTTTTATAAACCTTGCATTTAGCAAAATTTATTCTACAATATTAAAACCATTCTGTATTGATTCTACAAAGTTATCAAAGCACATAAAACCAATAACTTACTCTGCTCTTTTGAATGTGCTTTACTTCTGTTTGATCATTAAAATCAATTTAAAATTCAAAAGAGTAGCAGCAGGCAGAACTTAAAGTTGACCAATGTAATGATTACTGATCTGGAAGGGTGGATTCTGGGAAACAGCAATAGACAAAAATGTCCATTTCTAATATCCAGTACTGCAAACAAATTTGAAAGGATGGTTTCTGGATTCTCTCCTCACAGTCATTACCTTTATTTCAAAGGCAAAAACAGGACTGAAAGCAAAACATAACTCAATTCTGTGTCCTGTTTGAGTTAGCAACAAATCTTCAAATATATCTGCACGTCCACACGAACCTCATAGTTTTCCACTTCTCCGTCTTCCACATCCAATTCAAAGCTGAAAGGTGGTCCAACTGCAGGTGGCACCGGGAGCATTGATCTACCATGGGAGCAAGCAATGATAAGGTTCAGCATCTTGCTGAAGGACAACACACAAACACACACCGCTGAGGCAGAGCAATCTTATTGATCCCTCTCAAATCAACAAATTCTAAGATTTGTAAAAATGTTAAGCGTGAAGTCAAGAATTAACATTTGATGTGAAAGACTCGAAACAGAAGGTATTCGTGCCACTTTTTGAAACTGGCTGTACTGCTCTTCTATTTGCATGCATATTGCTGTGTCTCATCTGATATTTCCAACAAGCCTCAACATTATTACAAAAACTAATCTCTTGATTTTTGAGCATCATGGAGAACTAATATTAACACTGAACAGAAATTCAGGTTTTAAATTTGTTTAATTTAAGTGGATAAAGTATCAGTAAAGAGAAGGAACCCTAAATTCACTTAGCTCGCCAATGCTATAGCCTTGGAGTGTTCTCAAACACACAATGAAGATAAGATATACCACTGTACCAACTTCCACAGTGAAAGCAAGTGCAAACTCACCTTCTCACATATTGTGATGTTGGTCAAAGCAGAATCTCTTCACATATAGACTCAAGAGAGAAGCTTTTCCGTTTTTAAGTAAAACAAGTTTTTTTTTTTTTTTTTACCTACCCCCCCCCCCAGCTACGGATACTACGGATCAAACTTAATGCACAGAACTAGAATCATAACTTCATAATACTAAAAGCTTTATCGAACGGAATTCATCAGGGATTACTGTGCTACACTCTGTCCTCAACAGATAGCTAGAAGCTATGACGTCAGTGCAAGCACTGTCAGAACGTAAGACACAAAGTTCAACAGCTTCACTGGATCAGATATCCAGGTGCCATTTTCATGTGAAACTGCACAGAAAGAGACTATAATCTTGCGGCCACACAACAGGTGGCAAAGTTTGGTTATTTCTGTGCCAATGACACCTGTAAAATAATCTTTGTTTTCTATGTATTTCTTATTTATTTCCAGAACAGAAACATATGAAAAGTAATAAATCTCAGGTCATGGACCCAAACTCCAGCAAAGAGGATCTACTTTAACCAACTACAGATAATCCCTAAGTGTTACTTCTCCCATACCTTCTTTTCTAGAAACAGCTGAACAGGGGCAGAAGTTCTGAAACTGTAACAGATTACCAGTTGAGCCAATGAAATACTTGCACATCACAGAAGGCTCCTGATATTATGTTTCAATAATTAAAAAAAAAAAAAAAAAAATTAACTTACTCCTTGAGTAAAGACTCCTAGGACTTTATCCTGCAAAAGTTAGATTTACAACGTAACTGTGTGCCCCATAAGAGTAACACCAAGTTTTTTTAAGTATCCTGAATCTTTAAAGAGACTTCCACTGAAAAAAGAGGCACAACAGATACCAAAACTACATAGGACAAAACTGTTCACTTTTATTTTTCCTGCTCGGCTGTGTAAGCTGTTCAAAATAGACTGAAAACTTTGAAAATAACTCTTTGGGCCAGCTGAACTATGTCTGCTTTCTGGTAGAGTCCAACCATGAAAAGTGCTGAGATCCATCTTGAGAGCACTGGTTACCTCACCTAATTCTGTAACAGCCCACAAGAAAACAAATGTACTTTAGACTTACAGCACATATGGTAATAGGCTGGGATGGTAAGGGTGCGGTGCTATTGGCTGCTGTGATCGGTATCTACTGCGCCCTGTGAGTCTTCGAGGCATAAAAGGTGGGTAAGGCTGTAGAACGGAAGAAAGCAAGCTTCAACACTGTGTTTGCTTCAGTATGAAATAAAATGAAATCTGAATACTGAAATCCAACCAAGTATTACCTACAAAATCCAGCCCCTGCTGAAGTCCAAAAAACTTCAGGCTCTTAAAACAATTTCAAATAACAATTCCTATCGCTAATACATAATTACACCATTCTATGGGAAAAAGTAATAATGCACAACAGAAACCCTCGCAAGCCCTTGTAGGCTTGATCTCTACGCAGGCTGGTTTGGGAGACCAAAAGAAGCTGAACTTCTGACTCCTGCGCAAATTTAAGAGCCCAGGCTTTAGGCCTGCTGCTGTTAGGCAGGCTTGTGCCCAAGTGATTGAATAAAAGAAGAGTTTTAAAACACACACACACACACACGTACGTTTTTTAAAACTCTTATCTCTCTTCAGAGTAAATATAAGATAGACATAAGACATATATATAATCTTTGTGGTTGGTATAAGAACGTCTGTTAGAGGGACCGCCACAATGCATACTGCAAAATCTTTGGACAGGTTTTAAAAAAAAGCACCTTTGGAGCAGCGTGCAATTACATTTACATTCAAGAGAGTCTGAAGCCTTTCAACTGTACCTAGGGATTTTAATTAGTACAACTTCTACATCTGGACAATGGTTAAAGGGACATGCAAGTCTACAGCTCCAATGTATTCTTTCCATCAGCTAAAAAAAGGAACTGTCTTCCCTCTTTTTCATTTGCATGCGAAGCTCTTTACTTATGTATTTAAGTTTTCGGTTTCACTGTGCAAAACTTCTTGTGCTACCTCTTGAAACGGGGGCATACATGGTAAAAAATTCCCACTTAAATGCAAATAGGATTTTTCTAGAAATATTCAAAGTAGTAATTTTTTTTGGAGATTTTCACAGCTAAAATTCATATTGTTATCAAATTCATATTCAAAGCCTTGAGGTTTTTTTTTTGAAAGAAAGAATTCAAATATGTTATTAACATGTTTTTCTTCTTCCATATTTGAAGCTTCAGAACACAGAATAACCCAACAAAACCACTGACTAATCTAAAAAATTCTGACTTTGCAATAGAAATGTTGTTAACAGATAGCCACAGTCATACATAAGATTTATGTACAAATATAAGCACAATGCAAAAGAACCATGGTCTTTTTCTCAACGAGAAAGTAAGATCTCAAACCATGCACAGTAAGTATCAATTTTATTGCTTTGTGAAATTTACAATCCAAAAAACATCACTAGAAAGTGCTGTGTTCAGTTTTAGGTTCACTGAACGAAGGAGAGCCAGAAATGCAGCCATTCCATAATAATTTCAACATAAAGGAAATATAAACAACCATAATTTTTTTTTTTCCTAAATAAACTTTTCTAAAAATCAGTTTGAATCACTGGAGAAGTTCTTCTAAAAGATTTAGGATTTGCTTTTTAAAAGACCATGTGATTATTCATAATACACCTATATTCTGCCCCTCAGCCGTATACAGCCCAGAATTGAAGCATCAGAGAGGACAAAAATGTAACGTGCTACGTCAAAAACATGATATTTTGTTCTCTATCTACTTGTAAAATCTGAACTTGGAAATCAAGAATATCCCACTCCAGCCAGAATGTTTGAGACTAGATTGTAATCCCTCTATCAAGCATACTGAATAATATCCAAGCAATTTATGGAAGGTTTTCAAGTGTGTCTAAAACGCTATAGTACTGGAAATCTTCACTGAAAACCTGTGCACCTTTAGTTTAACACTGCGCTGAACAATTTTTTTTTTTTTTTAAATGGTGAATTTATGTGAATTTTATAAAAGTGCAGCAAACATTTAACTCCATTTAGAGATAGGCTGCATTATTTCAAGGAGACTAATTAAACCGACGTATCCGTACGTTCTTGTAGTCACAGGGACTAAAATTCCATTGTCATTTAAAATTTTTAAGGGACAACAGACTACTAAAAGCTTCTGTCAAGGTGATGGCACAGGTCAAACAAAAAAAATTAAGAGCCTAAATTTGATTTCTAGTTCCTTCTTTAAGTATTAATCAGGTGGCAGAGGTTTTTCACAAGCATCTCAGGACCTATTCATTGCAGCCTGAAATGCAACACAAAGATCCTAGAGCTAGCACAAATCCGGGGCACAGCCTAACCTCAGCAACACGAAATTAAGCATAGATTTTATCCTGAACTAGGTTTCATCATTTCTGTGCTGCTGCAGTTCAGCTGCACCTTGCCCCCCTTACAATTTCCTTAAAGCAAGCTTCACTGCCTCTGTAGTACTGTACCGTCTGCAATATGGAAGTACTCTAAGATTACTTGCCTACAAATTGCAGATATTCTGAAGAATGATTGTTTTTAAACCATTATAGCTTTCCTGACCTGGGGAAATTCAAAATACCGAGGAAGAATTAGCAGCAGCAGAAGTGACAATAGCTTTTCTGAACTATGCTCGTTAGTTTCTGCAGTAGAAGTACTGAACTGTGCGGCAATACGGAATCATTTCTAAGTAACTGCTACTGCACTCTCCGCAAACGATGTTCTTAGAAATCATTTACTGATGTCACTAAGTTAACTGCCCTTAGCTTAATTAAAATGAGCTTATAGAAAATATCAAAGGACACAGCTGTTGCCATTAATGAAAATCCAATTGCAAGAAGTGCCACTTTTCAACAAAATGTACTATAGAATAAAGATCGAGAATGTTAACTCAGCATGAATGAGAATGTAGTGCAGAAAGTAATACTTACTACACCAAATGACACCTCCTGGTGTAAAGGATCGTGGGTTAAGAATTGGAGAGGAGCTGAGGGAGGCAATGTTGGTGGATGGGCTGAGGGAGGGTATGTAAAACCTCCTACAGGAAGATGTTCTCCAAGCAGTTCTACTTCATTTTCTATTCTTTGAAGTGGCTAAAAGAAACACAGGCTTTGTTGCATTAATAGAGATGCAATTTTTCCCCACTAAAGAACTGCAATTCCAGCTGTATATTCTGAGCTGCTGTGGTCAGTTTTTCAGGGTACAATGCAATTGTACTCACTTTCACAGAGTAACACTGTGAAAAACGGCTGTGTCATCAATACTACCAAAAAGCAAAGACGACACAACAAATTTGAGCTAAAATGATCTTTTCCAGCTAGCCATGGTTGTAGATTAGGAATTTATGCAGTCTAACAAACATAGGAGTGGCTGTAATTTCCTGTGTCTCGCATTTTTTTTAAGAAAAATATTGCTCTCCTTCTTGCCAGGCTGCTCTCTGTGAAACTATGTGAAAGGAAAAAAATAAACTGAAGACCTTTTTAGGAAATACTTCTTTCTATCGCGTTGGTCACTGCAATAGCCGAAGAAGAGAACTAAAATTGTGTCAGATAGTCTGAAAAGTGATGTGGATGGTAGACGTGGCTATTCCAGTGATATTAAACAGATCGTGATACTCAGTAATGAAGCAATTGCTTCCTTAGAAGGGTCATGCAACGGTCCTACCAAGAACAGACAGGCCAGTGGTTTCAGAAGCATGTGATTCCAGTTTAGTTCTGTTAAGGTAGTTGATTCTAATAAAACTGTCAGGCCCAAAGAGCCTCAAAATATACCCAAATTCTGTGTGGGCCTAGCTTTGCCTCATCTTCTCCCCTTTTATTTCTCAGTGATTAAGCGTTCTGTCACTGTGACAGGAAAGGCCAGATAAAGTAATTGTTATATTAAACCACTTCTGGAACTTTAGCATTTATCAGTCAGTAGCATATGAAATGAATCAACTGCTGACTTGAGGAACCAAAAAAGAGCTCTTAAGCTGAAGAAAATAGTTCCAGACCTTGTCACGAGCCACAAAAGTCGTCACACTAAAATACAGCAGGAAATTAAGAAGTTTCTTATGTAAATGCTGAATTCTTTCCTAAGAAGCAAAAATTACAACCATGAAAACCATTTTCCCCCTTCAGTGAACCCACTAAAAGCAGGAAACTTAATGGGCTTCTGTTTTATCTGTTTTCATAAGATAGTTGTATGAGGAATTTATAAATAATTTTTTGCCAAATGTAAGTAAGCTAGACACATTATTTTAAAGCTGTGCTTCTGTTGTAAGGAAAGCTCTTCTCTCAGATCAAGCTGGTCTCATTTTTCCAAATTCCTAAGCTCCGTTACTCCACTGTTTCTTCTGTTCCCGATACTGAATTCCACCCCTTTCAAGAAATTCAGCTAAGAAAGCCACCTTGTGGAAACAGCGGAAAGCTCTGTTTCCCTGTTACACAGAACAAACCTTAAACACTACCTTAAAGCACTATCCTGAAAGTACTAGGACAGAGGCATTTTGCCAGGGCTAAAAGTTGACAGGGAAGCCTAAACTCTAACCTAAAGCCAGCAATCCAAATCAAAACCCGAGGGCGTACGTTTTCTAAAAGAAAATCTTATTGCAATTACTAGTGAAAACCACGCTCTCCCAACTGTTCTCCCATCCTTATATAATAAAAGTATTACAACAGTACCAATGCCTGAGATACAGCATGGATAGGTCTGAGCCATGTTTCTAAGAAACACTGAAGCTAAGCTGTTTTCTGTTTCTGCATCAGTGAAATACTGGCACGTTCTAGTTAGAGGGCCAAACAAACGGACATAAACATACAGATAACCCCACAGTCCGAGTTGTAGGCCAGAAACGAAAACCTAATTGCTCCCCTCAAATCTAAAATAAGGTCACCTTTTGCTGTGTTTGCACGGTCCCTATTATTAGGCCATTAGCTTTTCAGCCAATCTGCTTAAGCAGTAGTAGTCCGTAATTTTCACAAGTGAAAAAGAAGGAAGGGAGAGATTCTCAGTTCCTGAGAGTTTCTGGAAGACCCAGGGGCATACTACTTCACTCTAGTGTTCTACAGAAAACATTGCTCATTTAAAGATCAACTGAGAAGTAAAACAATAAAAGTCTCTAATGAGAGTAACATTCTGTGTTTTCTCATTTCTCTACTAAGCTTTTCTCTGAGACCAGTGCTGCACTTACATAGCCTCCTCTGATTCTCTTCTTCCTAGAAAAGAAGCATCTGAACAAAAAAACTTTAAACAAAATCCATTTATTTCCTCAGTCGTGTATCAGAAGGGCTACAGCATCTGCCCATCCAGCCCTACCTATTCTAAGGTGAGAGGGTAAGAAGCATTACTTACCGACCGTGACTGCTGTGCTTGGAAAGGAACAAATTGTCCTGGAGGTGGCAAGTGAGGAGGGTGGTGTGGAGAGAGATGAGGAGGATGCAAAAGGAACGGATCGCTAGAAATGAGGGGTGGGAATGCTGCGTACGGTACTGGTAGGTGCTGGACTGAACATGCCTGAAGCATCTGAAAAAAAAAAATGAAAACACAAAGAAAACACATATTTTTTGCCTCTAGCATGAACGTTTCTTAAGAGAATATTCCTTGTTCATTAAGGAGAGATATTAAAAGAAAGCAGCTCTCCTCCCTACTTGGAAAAGCTGTCAAAACACATACAAACAGTAATTCATTCACATACGCAACAAACAGCGACTAGTGCAGATCAGGTTCTACAAACATGATAGTCTGACACCAGCCAGCTGCAAAGCGCCTTTCGCTTTAGAGGAATTCAATGGGAGTGGAGGTTTTCAGCACTACAGGATCAGGCACAGACACCTCAGAGAAGAGCAGGGACACCCACACTCTAGTAAATTCTGTTCTTCCCATGTACTACCTTCAAAATATCAAGCCAAGGCAATGTCCTTGCATCTATTTAAAGCTCTAGATGGTGTCGATGGATTCCTAGCTGTTAGCAACCTCTGTTGCCTCACATACGAAGTGCAATTCATAAGCTCTGCTCAGTTCCATGCTTTGAGGGGTCCCTTAATGCTGTGAAGGCAGCAACGTGAGCAAGAGCTACTGCGGGAAGCAACCTTTTCTCTCTCCTCTGTGAAATTTCTCACACAAGAGCAACTATGGGACACTAAAGTTTGAAGGCAGTGTCGAGAAGCAGGAATATGGTTAATGGAAGCATCCATTTTTACTTCTAGCTATACAAATGAGAAAAATTGCATTCTCTTTTTCCTGCTGCTAGATCTGTCACTGTAATCGCAGGTAGTCCTTCTACATTTTTGACCATTAAAAGAGCAACCTGGAATATTTCTGTTAGTTGCCAAATAACCAGCATCACCTTTGCTTTATATAAACAAAAGATAATAATTAAGACCATCTTTGTATTTGAAACTTTACCATCCCACTTGTGAAGCACACCACATTTTACAAAAAAACCCACAGAGGACCCACTGCTACTCTCTCAATTGCTTTTGTTAGCCTTAAGCCACGCAACATATTGACTATAATGATGGAATCACCACCTCATTTACCGTGTTCATGACCCAAAATAAATCTTTACATGCACGGGAAACAATAGCAGATTTACTAGGTTTTCTTGAATGCATAATCAGAACTAACTGCTGAATACACTTTCCCCTTGTCTATGGCACTATTTTCTAGAAAAAAGAAATGTTAAAGCCAAATGTTTCTACTGTTAAAATATATTTTTTATTATATTTAATAAATTGAAAAATGTTCCTTAAAACACTTGAAGATAAATTTTCAGGTACAACACGACACAGTGTTCTTTGAGAAAGGAGGTACTCTGGGGAATACACTAAAATTGATTTCACTGTAAGACTAAACATAGTAAAGATTACTATAGCTTCAATATATGTTGAAGAATGATTTGTGCTAGGCAAGTGGTTAAGACTGATTATTTAATGGTCCTTCAGATTGACGTTATGTTGAAAGTCAGACTATATTCCACACCCCACATGACAATGAGAGTACATTTAAATTCAGACTCCAAATGTTTGCTTCCTGTTTTATATTCTGGTCTAAAAATCCATTGGATAATTTTCAAGTATAGCTAGAATGTGCAATAATCTCTGCTGCTAGAAACGTGTGACCATTTCCACTCGAGTAAACTCCTTCAGCTGCGTGTCGTTATGCCTTCATTTTACAGGAGGACTTTTCCAGACCTTCAGCTCATCAAAGTAATAAAATGAAACCTGCAAGTTCACAGATGACACCGTATTAGGGGGCACAAGTCAATACGCTGCAGGGCAAGGATACCAATCAGATGGACTTCAGTAGGCTGCAGAAACTGGCTGACAAGAACCTCACAAAGTTCAAGGAAGGCACATGTGAAGTCCTGCACTGGGACAGAACAACTCCTTGCAGCAGGACAGCTTGGGCCTAACTGGCCAGGGAGCAGATTTGAGGAACAGAAGGAAGGGATTCTGGTGGACAAAGTCCAACATGAGTACAACGGGAGCAGCAATGTACTCTTGCACCCAAGACGACGTATTGCATATCGGACTATATTACTAAAAGCCTAACTAGCAGGTGACCCTTCCCCTCTGTTTGTCACTTGTGAGATTGCATCTGAAGTCCTGTGTCTAGTTTTGGGCTCTCCAGAACCAAAAAAGACATTGACATACTGAAATGGGTCCACTGAAAAGCCAACAAGACAATGATGAGCTTGGCGTATGCAGAATACAAGCAGAAGCTGCATTTGTTCAGCTTTAGTAAAACAAAGCTAAGCAAGGACCTTAGTGCTGTCTTCAGCTACTTTAGGGGCGGGGATCGGCAGAAGCAGACTCTTCCGTGAGGGAACACAGAAAGGACAAGAAGCAATGGGAACAAGTTCCAGCAAAGGAAATTCCAATTAGATATAAGGGAAAAATAATTGTTTTCACCACAGGAGTAGTTGAACATTGCAGCACAGGCTCAGGGGGATTGTGAAATTTCCATCCTTGGAAACTGGCTGCTCTCTGAGCAGGTGACCTCCGGAGCTCCCCCCTAATTTATACTATTCTTTGATTTTGTGACATAATAGAAAAAAATAGTATAAAATTTGCCTGCTCACGCTACGTAATTTCAACTTCGAAAATGTTTCATATTCTGTTGCATTGCATCCATGCTCTTAATGAACCTGATAAACTACAGTATAATCACTCTAAACGACCTAGTTAAATATAAATAGCACAAATTTATTCATGTATATATTTAAAGGAGAGCTGCATTGCTGAATCGTAAAATATTTACAAACTGCACATTTAACTAACTGTTGAGAGGGGAGCGTAGGAGATTATCGGCACCTACAATCTGCTGTTTGAATTCCCTAGGCCCGAATAGAAAGCTTTAACAGATTTCTCTCCTGTTGTTGCTTAGTTGCTTTGTTTCCTAGAACTATACCGAGCAGTAAAAACACACAGATCTCAATACAGAGAAAGTAAACAAAAGAAGTTCTCTCTCATCCTGCTTCACGGATACACACACATAACAGCTTTCTATCAGGTGGAAAGGTAAAGGGAGATACTACCTACAAGTATTTCAGACTGGCCAGCAGTATACCAGAGAAGTTGTTGTCTCTAAGGGGGATAAATAGCATCAAGATAACATGAATGCAAACTACTGTTCCTCACTCTTCAATTTAGCTGCTTCAGCCAGGGCTAGTTAGATTGGTACGGATAACCGTTTACAAAGAGAAACAGAAATGCACTAAAGTGTTTTGTTTCACTGCCACAGGCTTATTCATGTTCTCAGGTCACAGAAGGTCCACATAACAGGAACGAGGGAAAGGCTAAGTTACACACTGCTAGCAAGCGACCAGCCAGCAAAGACCCACGTGTATAAACCATACAGGAGATCATTACTTGGACAAC
The DNA here is from genome assembly GCF_040807025.1 of Struthio camelus. Lineage (NCBI taxonomy): Eukaryota > Metazoa > Chordata > Aves > Struthioniformes > Struthionidae > Struthio > Struthio camelus. The sequence goes on along the minus strand of NC_090982.1, from coordinate 747,880 downwards.
TTAAGGGTACTAACCAGACTATTAACTCAGGGGAAATAAGTTCCAGTTCTTCAGCCTTGATGCGTGTGAGCACTTACTGATGAAATCTCCACAGGATGGCACATCGCGAGAAAACAACTGGAAAGCAGTATCTCCCAGTAGACATACGAAAATTTGTGGGAAAATAGTTCAAATTCTTCCAAAGTTTAAGCTGGCAAAAGTTACCCACTCAAGTCAGTTTACTGATGTCTCAGAGAGAAATATCATTATTAAAGAAGAATATTTTAATTCGTTTTGTGAAAACATTTCCAAATAGAAAAGCACTTCTTGGCTTTTATTGGTCTTCAGGATCTTACCGCTTCTCAGAAAAAAAAACCCTGACTTTGGAGATGCCACTGATCTTTCCTGCATACAACCAATCCCTGTGCAAGGTCTCTCCAACTGAGTAAATTTTTCTAGGTGAGCTGCCTTATTATCTTTAAGAGATCATAACTTTTTCCTCTCAACATCTAAAAGTATGTAGAATAATCAGATCATAAAGCACATTTATATGGAGTTAAAAACCACCAGGATAAGATGTCATAACTCTACAAAGAGACCAGGTAGGCCTCATACATTTACCATTTCTAAGGCATACACTGTTAGACCACTGCAACTTATCATAGGAAATAAAGGCTTTTTCTGACACAACTACAGCCATATGCCAGTGAAGTTCCAAGATGTCACTACTATGTCTAAGATGAAAGCTGATACAATTACAGAAATCCACTTACTGGGGGAGGCACACTGCAAACCGGAAGGTGCTGTCCGCTGAAAACCACTGAGCACCCTGGAACCTGCTGCGTGCTGCAGGCTGGGATGTGCTGGCCTGTGCAAAGTGGGATCCCATGCGGCGCCACTGTTGTCACTGTGTATGAAACAGGGACTGTGCCCTGATGGATCTGCAGCAAAAGGAAAAAAAAAAAAGTTTTAGCAACTGTTACTTTAAACTCTTAACAGCTATGTACAGTTATGGTATGACAGCTAAGATGAACTTTCACCTACCAGAAAGTGAGCATACCAGAAAAAACACGCTCACAAAGAAGGGGTAAAAGGAGACACATACCTGTAATTCCTGTTCTTTAGAATATTCTTTTCAATGGAATACTACTCTTTGACCAGTGCTTGCAGGGCAAGGCCAGGAGGGATGTCTCAGCTTAAAAAGGTTAAAACTTCCAAGGCACCTTAAAGAGCACTCAAGTAGCATCTCAGACTCAGTAGGGTCTCCTCACATGCTAAGGTTAGTCCTTGTAAAATAAAAAGGCTGTAATTTGCACTTAACAGCCAATTAAAAAAAAAAAAAAGAAAAAATCTACAAGTAGCTAAAGAATCTTCTCAGTTCTGAAAGGAAGACTAATTGAATGAGAATTGAAGCCACAGACTCCTATCTTTAAAGAACAAGAACTTTATATACCTTTTATTTCCTTCAAAGAGGATTGTCTATGGATTCACGCTCAGACCGACATTCACAGGATGTCTCTAACCTGACTGTAACAGAAAGGAAACTGAAAAACTGAACAGGAGAGGCAACATACTCATAAACATGACTGCGGCAGCGGAGTAAGTATCCACAGACATATTAGGAAATACAGCCAAGCATATCAAGTTTCTATGTAGCAATATTTTGCATAATTTAATCATCCAACCAAGAGCAGAAGGTGTTCTGGACCTAGACATTATTCAGCTTTTTTTACATTAACTACAAAATCCTTGATGAAAACCTCAAAGAATTAGTGTCAAAGGAAGCAATTAATTCAAAGGAAGCAATTAATTCAAACCTCTCTCTTCCTTCATGATCTACTAAAAATGGAACCCACCTGTGGGAAATTAACAAGACTAGCTTATTATGAAGCTGAGAAGGGGTAAATAAAGAGAGCTAACCTACTGAATGGGCCATCAGATGAGGTCAAAACAGAAACACAGATCACTGAACCTAAAACCTCAACCTTTATTCTGCTAGTGACAGAAACCACTCTTAGGAGAGACACTGACTTTGACCTAGTTATGACTTAGGAACAAAAACAGATATTTTGTAAGAGGTTTATCAGGGACTTTCATGCAACACCAGTTGGACATGCAGTGCAATGCTGGGTGTCAATCGGGAATATTTACCGCTCTTGCGGTGTATGGAAGAAAAAATGGCCTCTCACCGCGGTTCCCTCCCTGAAGTAGCCTGAAGAAAATACTACCGTGGAAGACCTCAGCATAATCTGGAAACAGTGACATTTGACTACAGATGATACCTGGAATAATTGTTTTTCAGGCATGGGCAGGGGCATGATTTGGATTTTTGAGATGCTGCACTAGCACAATTATTAATCAAAACGGAAAGTTGAGAGAGAGCTAGAAAATGGCAATTAGCTTCCATCCTCGCACTTGTTTTCAGATGTAAATACTTCCTAACTGAGCATTGCTCTGCACACAAAATACAACACACTACCAGTGTGCAGCTGCATCGAATGCAAATGAGTTTTTAAGCACAGATATCAGAGTTGCATTCTATGCGTGTGCAGTTTGAGAACTGGATATCCAGTTCTCCATTCCAACAGTTCTGCCCCCCCAGTTCATGATCACAAACCAACTAGTGCACTTGTGCTGCAGCCTGCTGATCTGTGGAGAGGAAGAAAGAGGAAGAAAAAAGAAAGGCGGGGCTGGGGGAAGGGAAGGATCAATAGGATAACTTCTTTTACAGGACCTCAGTTAGGGAACTCTGTATCAATTCCTGTTTCAGAGAGGACCTAATTATTCATTTTCTGGACTAACCAGCGAGCTCATTTTTTCACACCACTTAAGGAGGTGTTGAGTTGAGGCTAGAATGGCTAATGTAGTAATGGGCTACTTACTTGTAAATATATTCGGGTGCAGTGGTGAGCTCTTGTTTTCAACTGGTGTGCGTGCTCTTTCAAAGCAGTATGGCACTATGTTCATACAACAAATTCTTAACAATGACCTCATCTTTTGTCTTCACCGAAAGAAAGTCACCCAAGCATGGAAGAACTTCATAAACACTGCTGTATTATATGTACTCACATACAGCCTCTGTAGAGAACAGCAGGAGATCCCAAGACAGGATCTATGTACCAACTCTACACACTGCTGTTATGCAGGCAGTCAATTATAGGCATGATGCATCTACTGCTAAATAATGTATTTTGACTATCTAAAAATTCTTAAGGTAGAGGTACTCCTAAGAAGAGGTACTTCATCTGAAATAAAATACAAACTTAATTATCATATACCTTAATCAAACTAAATTTAACTTCAGAAGCACAAGGACTGCATTTCAAAGGGGTGAGCCAGAGGCCTACAGAACTATGCCAACACGTGCACTGACAAACTGCTACCTTTCACTCTTCTCTATCAAGACTCCAGGTTTTTGTTTTCACTGCTTGCTGTAGCCCTCCATAAACCAACAATAGTCTAGAAGTAAAATGCTGAATATGAGGGCAAATAGGTTTCACCGTTATGTGACCTTCCTTGTAAACTAATTTAGGGAGAAGGGGGATCTTGAAGATTTCCACAGCATCCTCATAGCCATACTCTAACACCCTCACCTGATCATGAATGTCAACCATCACTGCATTCTGCTGTGGCGGGTGAGCGGCTGGGTGCAACATACGAGGCGATACATTCGGAGGGTGAAAGGCTCGGGGCTCTTCTATTGCTTGCTGCTGTCCATAGGAGAGGTGGTGATAGTTTTCATCCTGGCTAACGGAATTATGTCGAGACAGACGATCTCTCCTTGCTCTTTGACGTCGAACCGGAGGACTGGAAACACATCAAAAGAGATTGCATAAACGCCATAAACTTTTCTTAATAAAAAAGAATACATGAGAATCCAGTATCAAGAAAAATTTGACACTGGAAAATTTTACTGGAAGTTTTATAGGTTTGGAACATAATTTCTTACCAACAAAACTTCTAAAAGTTTTACTACTGACACTCATTTCTGCATAAGAGTGCTTAGCAGAACGTAACTTAATGCACTAGAGGAAACCAGGAGAAGCACTCTTATATAAACATTAACCTGTTAGAAAGACATTACTCACGTTGCCATGTCAAGCACTCAAATGTCAAGACACCAAACTTCAAAAGACTCCTGTGCATTTATACTAACAGGAATCCTTAATCATATGATCACAGGGTCCTTGTTCCAACCAGGGCACAGAACGGCTGCTCCTCACTAATAGCAGACAAAGTGGTAGACTGCTCTGAAGACAGATAACTTTTTTTAGCTCTTACATGCTCACTAAGTACATGAGTGCTTCACGGAAATCTCTTTGGAAGATCTTCGGAAATAGTGATTTTGGAAATCTTTCCTTTTTACAGTGGAGAACTGTTGTGTAGATTGATTTAGCCCAAAGCACCCACAAGTTTTGTGTTACCAATCTATAGCCCTGGGATATGATGATATATCCTTTTATGGGTATGTTGTTCAGATCAGAGTTGCCACTATTTTGAGTCAAAATTTCTGCAAGTCAGAGACTAGTGGCTCAGACTGAACTCTCAGAAAATGAAGTAACAAGCAACAAACAAGTAATAACCTTTCTTTTAAAAGTTTTGATTAACTGGCTTTCAACTCTAAGCACACAACCACCCCACCATCACCGTCATTCAATACCTGCCTTCCCATCTCCCACAATACGCAAATGATAGGTCCCGCAGTCCCTGTTTCAAGGGATGAAATGATTTCCTGGTTACAGAACAGAATTGCAGAGAAGAGACAGAAGGCTCTGTGACCACTGGAGCATGTCCTCTCCAACAGAGTTTGGAAGAGAACTTAAGATTCTTGACTCTCACTACTCCTTTTGCTAATATCAAATAATCCTGAAACCCACTGGCAAATCATTGTATAACCCAGACACTGCTTGAGCTGAGTCCAGCTTTTGTGCTGAGTGAGGTAGGAGTCCTCCGGGGAAGAGGTAGCGTGCTACCAGTTATTCAGATGCTGTTATGAAGATACGATAGAATATCTCAAGCTACTACTATTTTTCTGCCCTACTTCATGAAGGCTTTACACTATTATTGCCTTTCACCAAACTGAAACAAGTGCTAAGTAATTCACCCCACCCAGGTCAGACAAAAGGCCTAATGCCAGATGCTAAAACAGCATTCTAAAAACATCATAGCCTCCTTTCTCTTCACAAATTACTATATCAGAACCTACAAACTGTGTTCTCTTCTAAGCATGGAGAACGTAAATTTACTATTTTAATTGTTCTAATAAGACATTTGTCTTAATCCCAAACTCCTTTTCCAGAGTTTTTGTTCCACTCTCCATTTCTGCGTTAGTAATATGATTTACCTGTTCAACATTTTGTAATTCAAGCAGCGTGTAAGATTTCTAACGACAGAGCAGATTAACGCTCAATGCAAAAGATGTTCCATTTTTTTTCGAGCATTACAGTTAAAGCTTCAAAGTTGCAGGAGTGGAGAAAGGTCACCAATGACAGCACTAATGCTTTGCAAAAACAATTAAAGAAATTCCCTAACTAGCATTAGCACTGATCATTCGACAAGGTAGATTCTCATAAAACCACTTTTATGTCCGTTTGTTGAAAGGTTAAGCTTTCATTTTTCATGGAGCCAGAATTACGAGAAAGCAAAGCTAGCAAAACTGGACTCATTTTGGCAGTAATTTTTAAAATGAATAGAGTAGAGTTTTCTGGAAAAAAACAACACTTATCATTCAGCAGAACTTAGAGCATCCAGAGACACAGCTCTATACACTTCCTAACTTATTATGAATGACTTATGAATAACAGTCAAATAATAATTTAGATCCAGGTCCTAACATCAATATTGAATTGTACTCAAAGCCTTAACAACACACACACACACACAAACCCTCATCCCTACATGTGCAGTATAAACATGGTAAGTGACAGTCCTTTATGCACCCAGTCACTTACATCTTAAGAAAAAAGATATGTCCACCTAAGACAAAGTAGGCAGGATGGAAACAGTGAGAAAAATGCTTTAGTTAAACTTTTAGGAATAGCCATCAAAAGCTATCCATAACTGCAAAGTCTTGATCTCAGTATTCCCTAATAAAGTTGATTTCTCTGCAGTAGCACTTTCTCAAATCCTGTTACTCAGCTTAGACGTACCTTTATGGTAAGGTGGAAAGGAAAAACAGATGAAAGATGAGGCAGAGCAATGGGACACAACTCCCCCTTTCACAGCAACTGGTAAAGACAAAGTGGAACGTCCTGCTCTGTTTCATAAGGGCATGCACTATGCTTTTACTTTCACAATTTATCTGTATAAATAGTTGAACTAGAGTAGCACCTTCTTTCTGGAAATCTAAATCAGAAGGCAGGAGGCTACCTTCTTAATGCCGTATTTACTTGCTTATGATGAATTTGAGAAACCCAGCTACAATTAGGACACTGGTTGTGCTAGGCACAGTAGAAAATCCCTAATACAAAGAGGTTATGGTCTAAACAATAACCCAGGTAATGGAAAAACACAGCTAATAAAGACTTTAAAAAATCCACTGCAAAACACAATACAGGTGCAGCCTTTGCAGACCAACAGGAGTGGAACTGTAGAACAAAACAGCCGGGGCTGATGACGTCAGATCAGAGTGACGCCCACACTACACACGTTTCAGGGGTTTAGTTTGGACTAGCCCTAGTTGTGTTCCCTTGATCTGAATGCCTATTTGCAACTAAAATGTACCTTTCAGCTTATCTTCGTCAGAAAAGAATCTAGTTCATGAGCTCTGAGACCACTCCACAATGGGAACTGAAGTAAAGAAAACAGGGACAATCAGAAAATTTGCTTCAAAACCACAAGCATAATCTCAAGTAAACTGTTAATAACAGATGCGCTCACAATGATCTTCAGAAATCAAACTTTGATCTTGACCGTGGTTCTTAGTTCTGATTTGGCTCCAATGCTCCAAGACTCAAAAAAAAAGATTCCTGCGAAACACAGAGACACGTGTGGTTTTGTTCTCCCTAACGATCCTATTCTGGAAGAGCAGATTGGGTGCTGTTTTATTGTGCAACTGAGCTATAGCCAGCTCAAACTGAACAGCGCGTCCAAGCTAAAACACGTTCTGACTCCCAGCTGCAGGGAAACACAGTGCCGAGACATTCAAATGTCTCCAGCGGAAGGAAAAACAGCTGCTTCTCAAAAGCAGGTGAGCTGACCTGGGAAGAGCAAGGTTGTTGCCTGCACATGCTGTGACCAAGTTAACTACTTCTGTCAGACTTAAGATAGCTCTGCACTGAGGTGACTCTGGTGTCTACATTTGCAACATGGTTCATGTGCAAGCCACAGACCCTTATATAGGTGACAACTGCACCAGAATGCCAGGACAGTACCGAAAAGACCCAGGTACATCCATCTCCTGCATATCCCACTCTCCTCCTTCCTCCCACAGAATCTCCCAACTGACTAGATTCAGGTGCCAGGCATACAGCTTGCTGAAGCACTCTGCTTATGCTGCAGGAGACAGTAATGAATGGTTGCAAAGAAATGTGTGTAGGCTGGCTGGGTGCCAAGCAAAAAATGCCAAATGTAGCATGGTTTGGGCACCTTGGCTCAAAGCATTTTCAAGTACAACACACTTTATCAGCCAAACGCCCCCATGGAGCACCCCAGTACCAAACCATACAAAAGATGGAAGCTTCCCTCTTCACAATAACCGCTGCAAGTTCACAAATCAAACTTTTTCTCAAGTTTGACAATCTGCGTGAAGGTCCATGCCATTTTGAATGCCACCGACTGAAAGGTTTCAGAATTGTGGACTTGAAGAAGAGACAAAACCAGCATACTTTAAAGCCTTTTGCCTCAAACTACCACTGCATGATCATGGTTGACAAGCTTTATTCATGGAATCAGAAGAAAATCAATCATATATTTCTAATCTCAAGTCTAATATTGTGCATTCATGAAAAAGCGTGGCTACTTCGATTTTAGTAGAAATCAAACTACAATATTTCTCTGAAGCAAACAGAGGGCAGTGTGCTTTAACTTTCATTAGATGACTAAATATTTTTGAGCCCGTTATAGCGGGGATGAAAGCGTGTGTTTCGGATAATTAACCAGAGTAGTAAAGAAGTCTGTATTTTTATACTTTCACATACTATCATCCAGGTATCAGTTCAGCCTGGCCATCCAAAACTCTACTCTTCCATGACTAATTGAATTTATTCCAAAATCTCTTCTTTGAGAGTTTTATGGCCACAAGCTAAAAATAAAAACAAAAACATAATTCTTACGCTATCTGAACCAACCACCTTAGCAACCACATGACACTGTGTTAGCCTCCTCATTCTCTCCAATCAGGTCGTCTTCATTTAGACTGTTTTTATGCAAGAAAAGAATTAAGTGCCACTGCAGTGAAAATTATGGTACTACAGAAAGAACTATTAATATGTTTAAAAGCATACTGAGGAGAAGCAAGATTTTAGTTTTTTTGTTCTAATTTCCTTACATTTTTCAAAATGCTTATTGCTCCAGTGCAGAATGAAAGACAGAATCTGGCTCATAACTGAAAATGTTAATGAGCATTCCTTCCGCCAAGCTGGGCCTAATCACACAAGTTATGAGAAGATGCACCAATTTAAACTGCTTTCAAAAGAGTTTTCAGTTATAATAGCAATAATTTACAACTCAAAGGAAATATTAACATATTTCCCATATAATCTAGTCAGTGCTGCCTGCAATGAACCTCCCTCCCCCCCCCCCCGCCTTGAGTTGAAGGCAAGGAGAATAAAAAATTGGTTCCTAATCCAAAGAGCTTACTTACCTCCTTCTGTTTCGCGCAGGTGTGTTGCATCGTTCCCCTGAGAAGTGGTGTTGGTTGGGCCGAGCCGAAGGAGGCTGCCTATTTGATGTCATCTCCCATGGTCGCATTGGTGGTGATGGGGCTGGTGATACTGCTGTATAGTCAAAGACTGAATGGGAAAGGCGTTGTCTCTTGGGACTAGGACTGTCTTCACTCTATGCCAGTGCAAAAAAAAAAAAAAAAAAAAAAAACCACCCCACTTCTAAATGAGAGAGTTACAATCACACTGACACTTTAATATTACTTTTTGCAGCCAGCCTTACAGAGAGGGACTTACTGTAGACTAGACCAAAATACTGTGAAATTAAACACTTGTAAGTAGTTACCAATTTACTGTCTTCATAATGCAAATTTGTGATGGCTCCCTCACCCTAAAAGGAATTAATACTGAAATATATTTTAGCAGCATCAAATATCTTAAACTCTAATGGCCACACAAAAACAAAATTATAACTAAAAAGGGAAAAAGACTTACTTTCAGAAAATAAGGCATATCCTGTTTTACGCTCTCCTTTTCAACATTTATAGGCCACAGATGCATGAAAAAATAGCCTAAACATAGTCTTTGCACCAACGGAATCCATACTTGTTAGTAAACAGATGTCATGCAATGCTTGAGCTCAGCATTGCATCCCAGTCCTATCAGGCCAGTTCTTACACAGCTGATCAGGCATTTAATTTGTATTAAAATTAAGCCAAGTGTAACTCTTCTAGTTTGGCAGCGCTGCGTCATCTTTCAGCCTATGTTAGCGTAACAATGGCCTTTGGCAAGTACTTGCATACAATCTGATCAAAACCAGTCATCAATCACTGGTTAAGGCTGGATACTTCACTAAAGTTCTGCTGGGACTAGACAGCACCTACAGTTGTCCGTGACACAAAAGCTGCTCACCTCCAAGTAACTTTCTCCCATTTGGTCCTGACCACAAATATCTACCTCTACTTTTCATTGCAGGTCCCTGCTTAAAATGGTTGTCTGAATCTCACTTCTCCATAGGTATGTCCCCAACTTCCACTGCGGTCCCTCACAACGTTATTTCCGGTAACTGAAATGACCTGAAATTTTCATTCAATTGCAGATGACCAATGCAGAGAAAATCGAACTTGTCCGCAATGGCTTCGTCTTCCTGAACTGCCACAGCCCGGTAATCCACAGATTGTTAGAGGCCTTCTGCTTCAGATGTATTTGTAGCTTATGGTCCTCTGCTGACTTTCAGCTTTGCAGGTGCCTGACTATTATTTTCCAAATACCATCAATTGTTTCTTGATGGGTACCAACTGATAGATAACCCGTCCTCCAGTTTTCTCCCCATTGCATGCATACGGGAAAAGTACAATCTTTTTAAGACAACTTTTGTCCAGTGATTTTCTTCTCCTCTGACTTAATGGCTTTTTTGATTAAATTTCCCTTCTTTTCAGCCCCATGCTTTCAAGTCATGTAATACAAACTGGAGTTTTCCCCTACTATACCTTAACTCAAGAAGTTACTAGTAAGGATGAAGCAGGAAAAAAAGCTGAAATACCAAAAAAAAGAAATAAAAGTACCGATAAAGTACATGGGGGTTGTCCATTTTTACTTCCACGTCTGTTTCGAGCATGGTTTCTTAGGAAAAAAGGCTGCTAAGAATACGATGCATGTATCTGCTTGTTACCCAATCACTTTTGAATTCTTAAAAAATTTCACTTGAATTTGATAGAGCAAAACTCTTTGATAGGTCAAAAGACAGATATGCTCTTCAAGCTTCATGAAAGCAGATGCCCAGGTAAAGGATGATTCTTCCAGAAGGGCACCTGCCCTCAGGAGCTCAACCTGTTTAAACACCAAAAAAATGGAGGAGCTACCCAAGAAGTGCCTTGACAACAGTAAAAGCTTGTGTGAAAACACGTATCTTGTTAGATTCCAGAAAATCTTGCCAAAGGACAAACCATTAAGAAATCAAGCTATGTTTGTTCCACTTCTCACAGAGCTGCCTATTTAACTTATCTTACTGTTCCAACAGAATGAGCCAAAGAAAAGGATGATTTACGGCCTGACTGGAAGCTTTCAGGCTAGGGAGTTGTTCAAAGGGACACGGTGGCGGGGAGGAGGGAAGGCAGGTAAATAAGGCTGGATCAAGAAGGAGACATAGGGTTTAGTGAAGCTGGCAACTAGCAAAATACAGGCAAGTAACAAAATAATCACTGCTTTCCCGATAACCCTGGACTTGCCTTTGGCTGGAAACCTCTTGTTATTACTGCTATATTTAATCCTAGGCAAAAATGCTAGATTTAACACTGACACACCCTATACTGTAGAAAGCACGGCTATCCTGGAAAAGACAGCTCTTTGACTGTTTTTTCTTTTGTATTTCAAGCGCACCACTTCAAACACAGCAGAGATGCAAACTGCTAAACAGTTAGCCTTCATCACTCCAAATTACTGCTTAGCATAGCTATTTCAAAACTCTGTAATAAGTGCTAATTATGCTCCATGTTAAGCAACTGTATTTTCACTCTAACTTGTTTGCCATTAGAAAGAAAATAAAGATAAAATCATTTTTGGTACTACATACGTGCAATTTTAAAATCTAATTATGCTTTTTCCTGCACTGAAAATAAAATAACATGTAGCTAAGCCCAACTTATTTGCAGACTGATGCCATTAAAAAAAAAAAAAAATTGCCTGGTGTTCTGTCTTGGTTTTAATTAAGAAACAAATTGTCATGTGATGATTTTAGCAAGGTTATAAAACAGCAGGTGGGAAAGTACAGGGAATTTAACATCTAAGATTTTATTCTCATGCCAGTTGCAACAAGCACATGGAATAATTAGCTACAGCTGTTTAATTTTGTGATCTATGTTATCATCAGTCTGTAAGTACAATAGTTTGTTTCTGAAAATACCGTATTCCATGAATAATGATTGCTCCCCAAATCTGCAAACCACTTTTGTTCCATCTTGCTAATATCCAAAACGTCCTCTGGGACTACCACTGCTTTTGTAGCTATTCTACGGTATGTTTTTTCTTCTGTCCAACAAGCAACGAGAACAGAATGAACAGCTACCATGAACACTGCATTTAGCCTTTAACTAACAAGGGAAAAATACTACCTTACTTGAAATGTTAATTCAAGAAAAAGAACAAGATGAGCACTTACTTGTTTCCTTTGTATTTAAAGATAGCAGTATCAGAAAACATCAGGATAAAAGTATCCTATCGCTACTAGTAGGAGATGAAACTTAAGGTCAGAACACAAAAAAAATGCAATTGCATCCCTAGAAGTCAGACAATTCACTTAGATACACCCAATACATTCTTATCCATGTGCCCTAGGGAATCTCAACACGCAACAACGCCAAAGGTGATTAAAGAGTATATTTACTTGTAAAATATTCTTCAACTGAAACACATTACTGAAAAAAGACATATACAGCTGTTTGCTATGCTTCTGTTTATCTTTCTTTTAGTAATTTTTATGTGGTTTGTCTAAATGCTGTTCCAGTTCACATGGGGTTAGAGGAGGTATTCCTCTGTTCCAGTTTAACTCTAAAGAGTATACACACAAGCTAATTAGAAGATCAACCGCTGCAAAAGAAAATTATTACCAGAAACAACTGCTGCCAATATTTAAAAATCATTCTTCTCTTCAACTCTCTGCATACTCACTGAATGGCCCTGAGGAATAATTTGGACATAAAACTACTCGATACCTCTAATCACAGCTTTACGACTCCTGCTATCGTACAGCACACAAAGACCTTTATTTTAAAAATAACTTTTATCTGAGTACCTTCCCCCCACAGGAAACACTTAATGAGTATTTTCAAGCAGAGCCTTCTCCTCAGAAAGTTTTACACAGGGAGTACAATCTGATGGATTGTAACCAACCCGGCCATACTCATTATAAACTTTTACCGTGTGTTTCTTTTTTCAAGGATCAACACCGAAAAAAAAAAAAAAATCAATGAGCTTTCCTTGGTATGAACTGATAAAGATGAATTTTTGTAACTAATTTCAAACATAATTATGATTGTCGCATGGGCTACTTACTAAACTGAATATTTTATACCATCTACCTGCAAAAAATTTGTGTGTCAACTACTTACATTCCAGTGTTTCTAATACTCTTGAGTATACTTGTAAAAGTACGAATACTGAATAGACAGCCATTTCCAAATGCTACAACTAACGCACAGGCCAGGAATGAACTTATCTGAAGCATAGTATAATTCAACTTAGGTCTAGTATGCTCTGGGAGAGCTGCAGGTCATGACCAAGAGAAAGAAACTTGGTGTACAGACACATAAGTGACTCTGGACGGAATCAACCAGGTCAAGTTGGGCTTAACAGCATTAATGTCCTTTTGCATCCTACCTCCAGGAAGCAATAGAGGTTTTAGGAAACTTAACTTAGTTGTGGCATGTTAAGACAGAGACAGGGACATTTTAGTGCACAGCTGTATTTACCCAATCTGAAGCTGCTGGAGGTGCAAGGCAGATGGATTTCAGTGACTCTGTAGCTGTGATTTTTTACCATCAGTTGTCTCTGCATCACAGCACGTCCTAGGTTTTTTTTTTCAATGACGAATCATTCACCTAATCTGTCATTACCCTCAATAAAAAAAGATTTAAAAGATTAAAAGTGATTAAAAGTGAAAGATTAAAAGTGTACTTCTAACTGTCATCTATTAGTTGGTCTATCCGCTACAAAAAGTTTTGAGGCCATCAATTAACTTCAATGAAAATCCAGGATCATCTTAAGATCTTAAGTTCTGTTCTGATACCCTTCATGCAGATAAAGAATTTAACAGCCAGGAGGGGAGAAAGAGTCAAATGACTATTCCTAGGGTAGACTAAACTCATCTGTTTCGTACTGCACATGTCTGGTGACCAGTGACAAAAGTGCGCATACAATTATAAAGTGGTCTGAGGTTTGTACTACAGATATCATGGCACTGGTGTTATCGTAATCTGTGTACGGGGGAAGTAGAAGCACAAATGAAAGGGCAAAGAACAGTGAAACCTTGTTTCCGAAAGTGTTTTATCGTTGTTCACACAGTCGTACAATAACTTTTTAATATATTTATGTAAATTATCATATATTACTTCTCTTGGCAACATCCTCTGTATAAAACTTTGCCCAAGGATTCTGAGGATTTTCTGCGTTTGTCTAGATCTCCAAGCATCTTGTAGCCTGGCTTAAGCACCACTGAGCAACTCTGATCAGCCTGCCACCTATCTGGACATACCTGTATCACACATGCACAGTAGCTGCTCCACTAAGCAGAGTCAATCCCAACGCAGTAGCACATTTCACTGCCATACACCATATAACGTTTCACTCTGGAAATTCTACACAAAGACAGTAGCCCTGTGCTACAGAAATGCGTCATCTGCATGAAACCAAACAGAAAAATTTTTGGCAAGAATACCATAAACTCATTTTGCTAACAACATGCATCAAGTAAAAGCTGACTGCACACAGGAGAGAGAAAATGAAAGCTCCTACGTTCTCAGCTCTCTAGGGCAGTACTTTGTGAATTTACTGCCAATTTTTCTAAAGCTAGGGCTAGCTGAGAGAAAGTTCAAACAACTGACACAAAGCATTGGAAAAGGGTGGCGATGCCCAAATCCTCAGGTAGATTTCCTGTGTTCACAGGTACACACATTGTTCACATTGTTGCCCTCACGAATACTGCTCACGTGACAAAACAACAGACGCCAACAAGCAACCTAGAGGACATCACCAGCTGCACTAAGAACATATCTGTAAATTACTACTAAGGCTGTGGCTTTTCACAGATTTTCTCACGTTTCACTTCAGTGTAAAGTTTCCTATTTTATATTAATTTCTCTTTAAAAAAGCAGCAAAACCAAGATTAAAATATACTCAGAATCAATCTCTTGCAAATTAATTACTATTAAACTAAAAAATAGCTATTTGTATTTTTTGTTACGAATAACAAAAATCAATCATGATATGCATTGTAATAAATTTACTTATATGCCCCATCAGGAATTACTTATTCAACAGATGCATCTGGTAAAAATAATTGACTTTAATCATTGAGGACATTTTACAACTGCAGTAAAAGCCTCTCAAGACAAGGGCCATGGTAAGATAATGTCAGTTTGAGTAGCTGACCATTTTCATGTCTTAAAACACAGTTACAATGAGGCTGTAGTTCAATAGAACATGACCCAGCAGGTATTTAATTGCAAAATGCAACAAGTAGATTTACACTTTCAGAAAAGAAGGAAAAAGCTCCCCAAATGCATGTTATAAAAGCAAGGAGAGTTTAAAGGCATGAGAATCTTTTACTGTAGTAGGACAATTTACCCAAATTATAATTTTTCAGTAGGAAGTTAACAACATGACATTTCATTTTTTTTAAATTCCCACAGGAAATGAAAGATGGCAAAAGCCTCACAGTGGCTGATACAGGAAGTCACAGAAACACTGCAAAAGAGTCGCTTCGAAAATTTGACTGTAGGTGCCTAGAACAGTAAAAATCCCATTTTTGGAAGTGGGACCCTTAAGTGTTTGACTCTATGAAGTGTTGGGCAACATGTAATACTCCAGGCTGCTGGAAAGAAACTAGTGTGAGGTGATCCCATGAGCCAGCAAAGTGCAATTCCTTCATCAAAGATGCAAACTATCCTTATTAAACAGTATTTTTTCATTTGTGCAGCTAGAACAGGGAGTCAATTTAAGTCCTTAAATGGGAAAAGATCAGCTGCACTTTCTAATTGCATTTTTAAATGCAGTATTTTACAAAAAATTCCTTGTATTTGCATCCTCAAGTAGCAACCCTGCCTGAAAAAAACAAATTTTAATCTCAAACACAACCATTAACTAAAAAAATACATGTATCGGACAAAAGTCTCTGGTACATTAGACTAATAGTCCATACAACGAATGAGCACGTATCACGTATTTCTCTGTATGCTTCTAATACGCACTCACAACTGAACACATCCAAACAGTGGTATTCCTGCAGTGAAAAATCAATCTCACCTGGCAAATATTGCAGTGCTTATCTCCGAATAATCAATTTTAAACTTGACAACATTGAGCACAATATGACTGCCTGAAGAAGTCCTTTTAAACAACTTCATTTCTGTGACCTTATGTAATTGTAATGCAATAGATTCTAAAAGCCAAAATAAATAATTCCACCTTTATTATGAAATAATAAAACAGACATCCAGGTAGCACAATCAAAATAATTTAAAGTAAAAGAGTATCGAATGCAAAAAATTACATTGTGCACCCTTAGAGAAGGTGATACAAATAAAACAGCACTGAGAACTGTGAAAACATGTTTATGTTGGATTAATTTGACTTAATATGCTTTTAAGCTATATTTGCAGAAAGTTTTGTAAGATATTAATTAAGTCTGCATTGTACAAGAGCTCTTCCTAGCCATCAGTGCTGCCAAAATAGATCTCCCGCAGCTTAGGAGTTGGTCATAACCAAAACAATAACCAATCAGTAGGTGACCGTCACACTCCAGGAGGTCTTTAAAGGCCAGGATGCTCTCACTGGAAGGCAGAAGAGCTCTTTCTGTATAAAGACTGCAGTTGCAACGCATCTTCCTCCTCTTGAATGAGAGTACAAACACTGCCTACCCAAGAAAGAGCTCAATAATGTTTCTGTGTTTTTATTTCAAGCAGAAGACGGCACTAAATGAACCATTTTGCACAACAGAGACTGAAAAGTGAGCCAGTATCCCTTTCATGCTCACTGAAAAGTGAGTTCAGAATCTTGCTTAAAATTTGAAGTTTCCTTGTTTCTACAAAAGGAACCTAAAAGAAGCTGCTCAGCGACTCACTGAAATTTTCTAAACAGTAAATGGAAACCTTCCCTTTCACGCTACAGATTCCTCTCTCAAAAGCCAGGATGGCCAAGGCTTCTTGACTTAACTCAGTGCATCCTTGATCAAAGTTTGTCATTTTCCTCCCAAAACACTTGTGGGAATTAATAATTCTATCAGATTTTGTGCTTTTTTTATTTCTCCTTTAAAGAATTCTTGCCTGACAGACACTGCCACTATCAACTCTAAACATTTCTGCCTCCATCCTAGTCTGCGCTCCAGACTTGGCCTGCGTCTTTGACGTTATCTTCACAGTATTTGCATTCCAGTCTTTCCTGTTGCTTTTTAGTGTAGAAAAAAAGGACAAAGAATTATATGGACACGTCTGAAAAACGACAGGTTTCCCCACCATTGTCACTGTTTGGAGGTTCTTCTTAAAAATTTTGCCAAAAGTTGTTACTCCGTTATTTCTGCAATTTCTTATGCATTTTAAAGACAACTGCAAGAAATATCTCATTACCCAAACAAGTTGTTCCACGAGCACATGAACTAAAGAGGTTTGCTACAGATTTGTTTTCATGTAGACCAAGCTCCAATGCTCTGCTGCAGCTGCAGTTTGTATAAGATCTTTCTCTCACGAAGATTCCTCTAGTCTTCAAAATAAGGAGCTCACACTACAGCATATCCTTCACAGCCCAGCCCAGAACATGCACTCCTACAACCTCTTCCATCTCTTTCCATATCACCTATGTTCACAAAGTTGGCATGAAGGCAGTGCTACAAAAACAAAGCTATCAGATACATCTCTGACAAATGAAGTGTGGGATAGACTAAGCCTTCTGATAGTAACGAGCAGTAGAGAAACAACTGATCAAAGTGGATTAATTTTAAAACTACTTATAGGTCTAAATATTAAGAAAAAAAGATGAAGAATAAACAGCAGAGTTAGTTTACTCCTCAATATCCCTTTCCACATTCATGAAGGCAGCTTGTTGACTTCACATTATTACACTAAACAAAAACTTATTTTATTTGTACAACCATCCCACATGTTCCTCTGCTGCCCCCTCTTCTTAGCTGCAAAACTGTGTGTGGCATGCAGGCACAGTTGTTCTGGCCACAGACTGGTATCTGACAACTTAGAAGTGCGATCAGCAGCAAGTGAAGAGGTCTGCCACCTCTTTGTGCATGGAAAAGCCGTAACTCAGCAAGGGAAGAAAACTGATTTTGTAAAGGTCAGAAGGAGAGGCTAAGTAGCTAACATCTAAGGAGAACCCTAAAGTTTTGGAATAAATTTAGTGCTAAAAAATTCAAACCCACTAAAATCTTTTCAGAAGAGATAGGAAGAGCAAAAAAGGGATTTAAGCTAATGAAGGATACCTGCTTCTTTACCAGACTGATTAATACCGTTGTTGTTGATCAAAAATAAATATAAAAATATTAATCTCCAATACAAAACCTGTCTTCACAATTAAGAAAGACCCAGTAAAAATAACTGTCACCAGACCATAAAAGTAATGATTCTGCAAGTTAGCAATATATGTCACTGAAAGAACCAGCTTCACCTAGTGAACTGAATACAATTTTTCACTAATGGATAGCTACCAAAAAAACTTCAGCATATTGATTTTATAAATTTTTAGCTCATTTTAAAAAGCAATGATAAAATCAACAGACAAACCAAACGCATAAATACTCCATATTTTTGTTTCAGTAAAATACCTGAC
The DNA here is from genome assembly GCF_040807025.1 of Struthio camelus. NCBI lineage: Eukaryota > Metazoa > Chordata > Aves > Struthioniformes > Struthionidae > Struthio > Struthio camelus. The sequence continues at coordinate 729,536 of NC_090982.1, read as the reverse complement.
TCTCTACCCCTCTCAAAATCTTAAATGAAACATGGCTGAAAATCACTTCAGATAGAATGGTTTTGTGGATTGAAAGCTGACTAATACGCCGGAACCAATGCAAATAAACTACAATAATTATCATCTGTTTAGGTATCTGGACAGATCTAACCACCATAGTAACTGATCAACCCAAACTCCACTTACAATTTCACTGCCTCATATTCTGAATTATGCCACAAGCCACATAGCTACACAAAGAAACATCAGAGACTGACGTTATGGACTGTTTTCATCAATTATCTATATTATCCTGGAAACGAGCAAGCGTACAGCAATGCCCCCAAATGTTTCTACATCACAACTTCGTGAATAAGGATGGAAATGATTTGAGGAAACAAGCTTAATAAATGATATTATTTATTTTGAAGATGCAAAGTAAGAGATACTCATGAAAATAATCTCAAACAGAGACACACCACCTCACGAAAAGATCAGTGAAAAAGTAATGCTAACACACTGGTATTACGTATTACCAGTGTTAAACATGAAATGTTATTTTCCAAGAAAGCAAAATTAATTTTTCCAGAAAGGAATAAACCATGTATCAAATGTTCTTACCTTCCAATTTTTACATCAATGATAAAGTAGAACTATTACATACTATTATGGACAAAGCAATAGCATTTTATCTGTCAGCTTCTGTGTGTGACAGGGGTACATATTAGAAGGCTATTCTTTTCTACCCACGATCACATTTCATCCACTTTTATTTAATGCATGAAAACTGTTGGGTTTAGTCTGATTACAAACTAAAGGACAACAAAGGCCACAAAGGCTGAAGCAGTAATCACACTGTTATTCTCTACCTATCCCCAGACACCAAAGACAAAGCAGATTTCTCTTGAGATATCAATTATGGCCTGTTTTCCCTAGTCCTTGGCAGCAGTCTGCCAATCACTTACAAAAGCCAACTGTCCGATCTGCAGTCAAATTGCGGTTAAAACACTTTCACATAGACTCTTGCAACTAAGCCGTTTCCAGAGCTAAGCCAGCAGACTGATTAGTGCTAAAACTATCAGTCCTTCCTGATGAACTCTCAAAGAACGTTTCCTTTCTACTGTCCACTCCAAAACCAGTATTTTCATCACTCCCTTGGCCCACACAAGTATTAACTGTTAAGAAGTCTGGTTTAACCTTTATTGATAAATAAAGGTTATCGTCTAACTAAAAACGCATCTTGGAGAGGGTGTGTTTACATTTAAAAATTAACAACATGACTACTTATTTTTATATTCGTCGTTCCAGCAGACAGACAAGTCATCACTATGCTAACCAATCCCATGATTTTTCTCAGCAGTGACAAAACTCTTCAACATCTGTGTATAGGAGAGTGTGAATATAAATACTAGATGCCAAAATAGCACCAGAAGCAAACCCCTTCTTCCCCCAGCAAGCAAGACTTCCACAAGGATACACAAAAAAGTTGTAAGGATGTTAGATACTACAGCCAACAAAGAATGTTATGAAGACTATCCACAAAAACAGTATAAGCTAAGGAGAATAAACCAACATCCTTCTCACCTCCCACCCTGAATATTTTACAAAGATGTTGAGGTGTGCATGGGGGGGAACAACGCAACAAGAAGCCCCAACTGTCCAAGCAAACAACCCTTCTCTATTTATAAGGCACCACTCACAGAATCATAGAATAGTTGAGGTTGGAAGGGACCACTGGAGATCGTCTAGTTCAACCTCCCTCACTGAAGCAGGGTCACCTAGAGCACACTGCCCAGGACCCTATCCAGACAGGTTTTGAATATCTCCAAGGATGGAGACTTCACAACCTCTCTGGGCAACCTGTGCCAGTGCTCTGTCACCTTAACACTCAGGAAGTTTGTCCTCCTGTTCAGACGGAACTTCTTCTGTTTCAGTTTGTACCCACTGCCTCTTGTCCTGTCACAGTCACTTCCTCACAGTGAGAAGAGCGTGACCCCATCCTCTTGACACCCTCCCTTCAGATACTTGTACACGTTGATGAGATCGCCTCTCAGTCTTCTCTTCTCCAGGCTCAACAGGCCCAGCTCTCGCAGCCTTGCTTCAGAGGAGAGATGCTCCAGGCCCCTCATCATCTTGGTAGCCCTCCACTGGACTCTCTCCAGGAGCGCCATGTCTCTCTTGCACTGGGGAGTCCACAATTGGACACAGCACTCCAGGGGAGGCCTCCCCAGGGCTGAGGAGAGGGGCAGGATCACCTCCCTCCACCTGCTGGCAACACTCTTCCTCAGGCACCCCAGCACACCCTTGGCCTTCTTGGCCACAAGACCACATTGCTGCCTCATGCTTTACTTGTGGTCCACCACGACTCCCAGATCCTTCTCTGCAGAGCTGCTTTCCAGCAGGTCAACCCCCAGCCTGTCCTGGTGCATGAGATTATTATAACCTTGCCCTTGCCTTTGTTGAACTTCAGGAGGTTCCTCTCTGCCCAGCTCCCCAGCCTCTCCAGGTCCCTCTGAATGGCAGCACAGCCTTCGGGTGTGTCAGCCTCTCCCCCCAGTTTGGTATCATCAGCAAACTTGCTGAGGGTGCACTCTGTCCCTTCCTCCAGGTCACTGATGAATAAGTGGAACAAGAGTGGACCCAGGACTGACCCCTGGGGGTGTTGACACTGCTAGCTACAGGGCTCCAACTAGACTTTGTGCCACTGACCACAACCCTCGGAGCTCGGCCATCCAGCCAGGTCTCAACTCCCCTCACCGTCCACTCATCTAGCCCACACTTCCTGAGCTTACCTAGGAGGATGTGATGGGAGACAGTGTGGAAAGCCTTGCTGAAGTCCAGGGAGACAACATCCACTGCTCTCCCCTCATCTACCCAGCCACTCAGTCCATCAGATTGGTCAAGCATGATTTCCCTTTGGTGAATCCATGCAGACTGAATCCTTTGAGACATACCTAGTATTCAATGTGGAGACTCAGATCCTCAAGGGAATACTTACTGTCTGAAAGGTAACTGTTGGAGCTCTACCCCAAAATACTGTTCAAGTGGCTCTTTGCTCCAAGCTATTAAGTCCTGCCACAGAAGAACACTCCTAGAAGCTTATGCTTTAGTATTTAGTGAAGATCAGTTACTACCTTCCTTTGTGTTATCTCCTAATACTTTTGGTTCTACCCCAAGAACTGATTTATTCTTGCCTTACTTTCAGGCCACCTGGGTTTTTTGAGCCAGCTCTCAGATTTGGAAAGGACTGCCTTTCTTTGCCAATTTTTCATTAGACCAAGTGCACATTATCTCCGTGTTTCTTCATCAGGAGGTCGTGTCTTGTGTGTGCTCAGCCAGCCATATTTCCACGTTGAATATGTGAAGCTGAAGCTTGATTAGAAAAAATGATTCTGAATATTATTGGTAGTGATTTTTTCAGTAAAGTCTCAGTAGATCTTAGAAAATTTCTTATGATGCATTGTTTAATACAATTATCATGAATGTTTAGGTTCTCAGGTTTGGCTTTGGAGGACGCAGGGTGAAGATGAATATTAGAATTCTTGTTTTCTCATAGAGTACCCACTCTTCCTCTGCTTTACCACTTTGTTGTGCAAGACTGTGTAGCTCACTCTCAGCAATCAGAAAACTTTCCCATTCCTAGCAGTGTAGTCATGGTAGGAATGGTCTGGAACATCTGTTCCAGATGTTTTACTATTCATGATGAAAAATAAAGGAAGGATGGCAGTCCAGTTCTGGACTCCCTAGTACAAGGGAGACACGGCACTACTGGAGAGAGTTAGAGTGCTACAAAGATGATGAGGGGACTGGTGCACTTGCCCTAGGAGGAAAGGCTGAGAGAGCTGGGCCTGTTCAGCCTGGAGAAGAGAAGATTGAGAGGGGATCTCATCAATGTCTACAGGTATCTGAAGGGAGGAGGGTGTCGAGAGGATGAGGCCACGCTCTTCTCCGTGGTGCCTAGCAACAGAACAAGAGGCAATGGGCAGAAACTGAAATACAGAAGTTCCCTCTGAACCTGAGGAAAAACTTCTTGACTGTCAGGGTGACAGAGCATTGGAACAGGTTGCCCAGAGAGGTAGTGGAGTCTCCTTCGCTGGAGATGTTCAAAACCCGTCTGGATGTGATCCTGGGCAATATGCTCTAGGTGTATCTTCATGGGGGTTGGAATAGGCAATCTCCAGATATCCCTTCCAACCTCAGCCATCCTGTGAATCCGTGATTTAAAACAGGAGACCCCTGCCCTCTGCACTTTCACTGTGACTCTTAACAATTAAAAAAAGCACTATGTAATTAGTACTTGGGATGCCAGAAAGACCGATAAATAAACCCTAAGCATGGCACTAGCCACTTCTACTGCTATAGCACAATGAACAGGAAAAAAAAGAGTTCAGAAGAAAGTCTGTACCCTTGGCTTCCCCTCTCTGTAGGATTACAGAGGGAATATTCTAGTATTGCTATTCTATGAGACAGAACAGAAAATTCCTTAGCAATGCGGATCATCTTGAAAGGAAGCATTCCATCTTTCCTCCAACTTGTTGTTGAAATACCAGGAGGGGTAAGAAAAAATTAGTAAATCTAGCTCAAAATGGAAGCCAAACTACGACAATAACGTCAGGTCACAAACATAAAATTTGCTGTAACAGGTTTATACGTATCAGGTTTCCTATCAATTTCTATGAATTCAATTTTCCTTTTGATATTGAATTAGGGAAATTTTGCATACTATTTAGTAAAAGCAACATAACTTGTATCGTAAAAATGAGATCAACCCTAACAACCATGGGATAAAATGGATAAAATAAGTCAATTTATTTTTTGTGTTCAACGCTACTATGTTTTTATACCTCTTAGCTCTCATGTGTCTGTCAACTGTACCAAGAACCCTTATTAGTAATCTTTCTGGGCCATCCATAATTGACTTATAGTTTATAGGATTAATTCCTGTTTATTGACACTGAGCGGCAATGGCCAGAATCTTCCTTCAGCTACCACAACTGACAATGAATCCTACATGGGAAGCATTTCTGCAAAAGATCTGAAGACATACAATAGCGAAGCTCATACTGACACCACAGAACACATTCCACCAACTGCAACCCTTCATTTTACTCACTATCAAAACACATCATTAACCCGAATACGTTATGTTTATGTGAATATGCTGTTTATTCAACTGAAGGCTGTCAGGCTTCATATGCATTTCCAGGGCTTTCTCTATACCCATTCCTTCTCTGAAACGCAGCTCTTATTTAACTGTGTGTTTAGGACGCACACGAAACAACTATCAGGCAACTAAACTGAAATTGTTTTTAGTTTCACACAGGAAACAATATTTTAAATAGTCTTAAGAATTTGTTTCTTTGGTGACAATTTTTTATACCAAACACTGGAATATTTCTTTATCATATGTGGATCTTAACAGGCACAAGAATCACACCCCAAAATTTTTAAAAACTAGTATTCCATTTGGTACACTGCAGCATCCTCTGTAAGAGGAAATGAAACAAATTGTGTAGGGCTACCCATATGATATTTTTACAGTTCTACTGCTTAAACAAAACGGACTAGGATGGAACACATGCATCATGTCTGAAGCAACTCCTTTTACAATGCTGAAGCATGTTATAAGAATTAAAGAAAAGCATAGCCATCTCAAAGTTCTTAAATTTTAATTTCAACGCTATTTGCAAGTCAAGGGAGGAAAACTGAACTAATTTATTTTAAAAATAAGTTGCTGCATGCAAACAAGACTTCAAATCCTTTGAAATGTAACAGGATTTTGCAATCCTTATTTTTCAAAGAAATAAATCAAAGCAATTTCAATACTGTTAAACATACACAAAAGGCATGAAGTATTTATCTGAATATTACATCAAGGTGTTTTTTTCCAATTAGAGATTGCTACCTTGTATTTTTCACATATCATCCAAATTTCAAAACAGGGAAAAAATCAGCTATACCTCCTTTCTAACAACGGATAAAGCCACCTGCTGGAAAAACATACATCTTACTTTTAAACCTCAATTTATTGTCTGAGTTTTGAACTCATATTTGTCACTGGTGGGGATGATAACACAAGGCAAGCAATCTGATACCAAAACAAGAACTGCTGTTTCTGCAGAAACTTCTGGCAATTAACATGCCCTGCAGGAGTGGGCAAAACGTGTGATAGTGATCTGACTAAATATTTGCAAACTTCCTCTTAAAATACGTAAGTGTAAAAAGTACGCAACAAGTACTACTAGTATTTAACAATGTTTTTATGTACTCTTTCGGTTTATCATACCAGCTTATCTTTAATCGCCTACCAGGATCCGAGTTTAAGTGTCCATGTTTGGACATGATCTAAAAGAATACAGAAAGTACCTTTGCAGAAATGGTGGTTAACAGCAGCTTCTGTGAGTACACAGAATCCTGAACTCCTGTTTTGATATGCAAAGACGACAGAAAATAAGTTTCTAACTAAAACAAATTTGTAGCTATGTAAAAATGGACAATTTCCCTGTATATAAGGCCAGTCCACATCAAACTCTGCATGCTTACTTTTAAGAATGTGTGCCACTATAAAGAAATGAGTGCACATGTTTTTAAATGACCTGAAATTGATTTAATTTTTAAAGCATGATGGAGGCAGGAGGAAAAGTCTAGTGAAATCAAAGTAAAATGTTTAGACATAACATTTCAGAAGAAGATTAGGTTTTCAATTTTGAAATAATTCTTCTCTTCCAGCTAATGGGATAGAGAGTTTGAAGAGAAACCTGGCTGAAAGTTGTCTTCATACCAAGGTCTTCTCTACATATAGGTTTGTAGGTATGGTATGGATTCACTATTAACTTTTTCTGTTAGAGATGTGAAACCAACATACAGGTATGTCAATACAGAGGGGATAATTAAAACAATTTAAAGGAAAAAAAATCACACTCTTTCCACTTAAGTTTTTTTTTCCTCCCATATTAAATTATATGTATGCGTTCACGCAAAAATATATATATAAAGCATAATATAGATAAATGGACTAACCAACTTTTCAGCATTGAAGACTAAAACTTCTTATTCAGAAAAACTAAATAAAAGTTCATTGTAAACAAATCATATTTGCTGACAAAGTTTTAAAGACTATCCAAACACTGAATTGAGCTAAACTGCTACCTAAGCACCTGAACTAGTATTTAGCGAGGCATAACCTAATTTTTGACATTAGAATACTAACAGCAACTAACATAGTTTTGTTTGTTTAAATCATAGTTGATGATTTAAAACATTCCTCTCCAAACTTCAATGCCCACCTGAGAGATTGCACTTCCACTGATATAAACGTACTTCACAGTAGTGTAATTGATGCCCTTACTGCAGTAGGCAGCAAAGACATGCCAGTACCAGAAATTTTTCCTGCCAAAAGCTCTACTGACAAATTACCACAACAGCAATTGTGGCAGAGTATACTCATGCTTGGCTGCCTTCATCGGCTTTCCATGTCACCAGAAGAGGCAGCAAAAGATACACATCTTGCCCAGCACACCATGCCATTAGAAATTTCCGGTATATGTAATGCAATATCATGAACTTCTCCGGAATTTCTCAGGAACTGGGCCCAGGTTTCTTCAGTAACATCCCGCAGTATACTCAGTCTCTACACGCTTCCAACCTTTCCTTCTTGCTAGAAGTGTGGCAGCTCAACAAATAAGAGAAACACTCGATCTCTTTCATAAACCAAACAAGTACTCCACAAAACAATCTACCTACCAAACTGACGGGACCAGAGTGTGACGCAGATGTAGAACGTTCTTCAACGTACTGCAACACACACACAGTGATTTTAGTACAAGTGCTCGTCATAAAATTTTAAAAGATTTGTATTTAAAAACAGCCCTGACAGTTCAAAGAGGACAGACATACTTCTAAGCATAAGGAAATCTTCAAGTTCTACTTTTTCCATTTTCCTTCCTCTCTGAGGTGATCCCACAGACTGAGGGAGAATACTAAGGGAGAAACGCCCCAGATGGCACACAGCGCAACTGTGTCTCCACCTCCAAAGAGTCAGGGTTCTTCTCTCTATATTTCAGTTCTCTGCTTCTCCCAGGTCTCATTCTTCTCCTTTCTATTCCTTCCCTTCCCCAGGCCTTCTCTCATATAAAAGGTAATTTTCACAACTGAAATAACTGAAAAGGCTTTACTTCGTCATTCGCATAGTTAAGGAGAAGTAAGCCCTCTCTATCACCTACAAATGGTTGAATACAATGAAATGCCAAAAGAGATCTATTCTTAGACAGCGTGACGTTATCGCTGGCATGCTGTTAACTAACTTATTGCTAAAACCGAGTTACTATGTTTATACACCGGAGAACCATACTTAAGACTAGGATGAACTTAGGACTTAGCTTAAGTGACGTAACCATTTTTTAAAGCTCATCAGTTGTAGATAATGGCCGAAACATTAAATACTGCTTTTCTTAAGCCTACATGGGCCTTTGCATTTTTACTAACAGCTGGTGTATGTCAATGTGGTTGTTTTAATCAACTCTCGAATAAAAAAGGCTTTCCTTTTCCACTGAGCTGAGGTTTGAACACTGCTTTCATCCTCAGTAGCTTGTAGAACTTGGCTATTGTGCGCATCAGAGTCATCACAAACCTTGTGGACATACTGCAACAGGAGCTGCAACAGCAGCTAGTTTCATTGCTCTTACCAAGTTTTGTACTGGGACGTTGCTTTCTAATAGATGTAATCTGGACACCTTGTAGGGATGCAATGCATAGAACAGCTCAGTCTTCTTAATATAAGAAAAAATTTTGCTGGATAGAAAAAGCAAGAAAGAACTTATCTTTTCTGCTCACTAAGTTAACCTGAATGAGGAGTATGAGAAAATATCGTAGGCCCTTCTGACTGCAGTTTCAAGAAACAGCTTATCTTTGTGCAGATCTTTCGTTTTTTACTGTAGAAAACAGGATTCATTCTCAGACAGTCAAAGTAAGTTTTATAACACAAATACAATAAATACATCAGGTGATATGTGAAAGAAAAGAGCCTCACACCCCCAAATGTGCTCAGATGAGCACGGCTTCCTCTCAGATCCTCATCCCTTATTTTTATTAAGGAGAAAAAAAAAAAAAAGATATGGGAGTTTTAAGTGCACAAGAAAGTTATCAAAAGGTGTACTTTTCCTACGGTCTTAAGCTCTGCCCTATCCTGGAAAAATCCCAAGTTATTTACATTATCATAGCTATGAACTATTAGTCACACATTTCAATCACAGGTATAGGTAAATCCATGTATTGAAAGCAGAGGTAGAGAAGATAAACACTGTATTTGGGCTTTGTGTTTGGATCCGAGAAGAGTGCTCTGGTACGTCTCTGACACATTAAGGAAACAGAAGGAGAAAGCTTCCCAGCTGAGCTCTAACCTCAGTAGAGGTTCACATGCAAAATGCAAAACAGAAAACAGTCTTGTCAGGCTCTTTGTGTCTACATTCAAAGATTTCTCTTGTACCTACGCTTATATACTTTGAACTTTGCCACCTGTTTCAGAAGTTCCTTCCAAAACTTTATTTAAACTGAATAGTTGTTCCTACTCTTTCACCACTATCCAACCTCTCCATTTCCCTTGTTGTTCCACAGAACATCCATGGAAACACATCTTCAAGCCCAGAACATAGGCTTATGTTACAAGACCACTATATATTCAAAATATACTATCTCAATCAGATTCTTACTATTGTTTCTATTTGAGAAAACCGGATAGTCATCCTTCAGTAATAACTGAACATTTTAAATGATTTATTGCCATGATTTATTTTTACTGCAACATGAAAGAAAAATTTGGGCAGTTCTGTCAGATACAAACAGACCTGCTAAAGCTATCTGGCTAAGATAAAAGGTTCTGCAGAGAGGACAGGGCTGAGTTCATGCAATTGCCATGTTAACCTAGGACAAAGGATACCCAGAGATTTCAGGCACAGGAACAAAACTGCAAGACTGAATCACTTATAACTTCCCATCAAGATGGAAGGGCTCCTTAAAAAGAAAGCAATCAACGATGTGTGTGTGCAGTGGCCGTTAAGTGAAGCAGCACAGCACTTTTTGACATCTAAGGTGACGGTGGGAGATAGAAAAAGCAACGTTACCGCAAGTGAACCAAGCTAAGAGTTCTTGGAGAGTGAGCCCCAAAAGTGCTAAGTGAGAATCAGGAACTGTAGAAGATGAGGGACACTGGATGAGATATGAAAGAGAGAAGGGCCTTGATTTCATGAGGAGATATTCTATTCTTCCAAGGAAATGAAGTATAAACGAAGTCCAAGGCAGCAGTCTTTCTGCAGCTGGAAAACCTGTAAAAGAGACCAGGTGAGGCAGCTGTATACTGCCTAACTACTTTTCTGCCAAGTGAGGAACAGTTCCAATGCTATCTAGACAAACTGGTTGGACAGCAATCAGCAACAAGCTTAAGATACAGTAAGGTTTTTTCCTTTCTTTTCCCTCCCATTATTTTGAGTCTCTCATGAATATTTTTAAAGAGCTACTGCTGTTAGCATTTCACTGCTGCCAAGAGAGAAAAAGCCCTAGTTTTAGATGTTCCAGTAAGCAGAAATCAATAGAGGGCACCAAAAAGCAAAGGAAGTTTACATGACAGTCTTTCAGTAGCTTAGAAAAGGAGGAACCTGCCCCCTCTCAAATCAAGCTAAGTGTAAAAAGTATGAAACTTCTGCTTACAGAGAGTTGTCATGGTACTTTACAGATCAAGCTCAACACCTAGCTGAGTCAAGCTTTATTCATAATAGAATTTAAACATACCCTATTAGATTAGCGTCATGATTTAAGCGCTTACCCATAGCGGGGGACCAGAAGTTGTACTTAGCACGCACAAGCTAGTTACAGCTTTCCATAGGTTTCAGGATTCATCACTCTACAACCAAAACAACTCTCCCACTAGAAGTAGGAAAAAAGGATATTCCATGTTCTATTTGTACCATTACTCCTACCTATCAAATCCCTTCTCTGGGAAAAAAAATACTCTTTACAAAGTAAGACTAAATAAGAAAATGTTTAAAAATCTAAGACTTGGTCTGTAACAAATTCCCACTTGTTTCACTACTGATGCAGCCCATGTATTGTTTCTGTGGACAAACATATGAAAAAGTTTTGAAAACGGAAGAGGGCAGTTTAAGTTTCAACTTCATTTCTCCTTCAACATTACAGCTGAAAAGCACTTGTCTTCCTAATCGCACTTCATTTTTATATTATTCTCTTACGAGCTTGCACAGAATCCATTTAATTGCTAAAGACTTTCTCACAGAAAAGGTTACCTGACTTTTGTCAACAACATCACTCCAAATCATATAAATTATTTCCTGTTACAATTTCAATAAACCCTGTTGAAAAAACGTACTCAGAGAAGTCAATGCATAAACTTCACAAACTACAAAAATACCAGCACTCATGTCAGTTATCCGAATTAAATCCACACCTTTCATAAAAAGAAAGGCTAACTACACATTCTGCAGCTCCCAACCTCACCGCAGCTGCAGAATAAGGACTGTTAAGCTTAGAAGTTCAGACTAGTGTCTACTACATTTTTCTTAAAACACTCCAGGTGAATTGCAGAGAAATAACAGATAAACACAGTTTAACCTGCTCTGTAAGTCAGAGAAACAAGAAGATTAATTTTCACATAGCCAAACCTTGAGAGTTCTAGCTTATAATGCTAGATATTTTACATACGTGTATTATATATATATGTATAATATATATAGGGATATGCATAATGCTCTTATGCATATCCCACTACTTTTCTCAGAGTCTGCACTCTTATTGGGCACTATTTTGTGGCAAAAACTTCATGGGAGTCTTTCTTAGACTGCTGTTCTACGTATGCAGTTTATTTTTGTCAATCTGCACCTGCAAGAGTTTTGTAATTAAGGATGATCAAAATCATCAACTTTTGCTGTTCATTTAACCTCCTGTTGTGCTTGGTTGCTCAGCTGCCCTCATGCTTGATCTTCTAATGACTACTGCCTCCCTCCCTTCCTCTCTTTCTGCATGCCGGTATCCAATTCTTGTCTCTCCTGTATATTGCTCTTTCACTCACAGCAGAGAGCTCAGAAAAGAGCTCTCCGCAGAATAGCGGGTCTCTCTTCTGCGCAATAGCAGGTCTCTAATACCAGCTGCAATACCCTAGTGATGGGTAAAAAATACCCTAGTGATGGGAAAAAAAGTTTCTGTTTTTTATTCTTTTTAGTGCTGCAAAGCAGTTAAGGAGTCTGTTGGCCAGCAGACAGCAAAATTCCTTGGATGTGGGTAAACAAAACGTATCTTGTGACTCAAACCACGTCATACTCATACCGAAAGCTCCTTTAAAACACACATGTAAGCAACACCTAATCAAGGAGTAAGCAACACCAGACCAAGTGTTAGCCAATGTGTTCATCTTACTGTTGCAGTCACCTCACAATATGCTCAGAGTACATCAAAGCACGTGCTCGCTCCAACCACCGCCCTCAAAAGTCTGTTTCAAAATCCAAACGCTAAGCAGTCGGAAACCTTCTCGTGATTTACAGCCAGGTGAACTTCTGCGTAAGCAATAGCTGAATTACTGACCGAAACCAACTACACGTTCAAATAAACGTCTCCAGAACACATCGCAATGCACAACCAACGCTCAAACACGCTTCTCAAGGAAGCAACCCACGTCCTTCTGACCTAACCATGGTCCCTCTACAAAGCCCCCTTGCGCTACCCTGGAACGAAGGCTCGAAGGAAACACAGGGGCAGAAGTTGGCAGAAATCCCCCGCTCGCCCGCGCCACCACCACTGCTTCCCGCAGCGGCAGCCCTCCGCCCCTCCCGAGCCGTACTGGGCGGCGGATCAGGGAGGCAGGAGGGGGCCGGGGCTCGCCGGCGAGCTCCGCCCCGGCCAACGCCGCCTCCGCAGCGCCGGGCGGCCCCGCCGAGCCGCGGTGGCCCGGCCGCCGGGGACCCGCCCCGGCACGGCCCCCGCCCCGCCGGGCGCGGCGGCACCGGCCGGTCCCCGCCCCGAGCAGCCCCACCGCCCGCCCGCCCCTGCTGCCCCCACCACGGTACCTGCGGCTGCGGGGCGCCGCGGGGCCGCGCCCCCGCCTCCTCCGCGGGGCCCCCGCTCACCGCCAAGGCGCCCGCGCCGCCTCCTGCCGTGTGGGCCGCGGGCCCCCGCCGCCGCCGCCGCCGCCGCCCGGGCCGGGCCTGCGCCTCCTGCCCGCGCGCGATCGCTTCCGGGAGCGTCGGCCCGGCTCCCCCCGCCCATCACAGGGCGAGCCCCGCGCGCGCCCCGCGCCCGCCCCGCGCCGCCGCCGCCGCCGGCCCCCGCCGCCCGCCGCCGGGGCCGCCGCCGGGGCCGCCGCCGCCCGCCATCTTCTGCCCCCTCCGGGCCGCTGCGGCTTCCCGAGGGCGCTGACGTCACCGCCGGGGCCGCTCGGCCCCGTGAGGGGCGGGGCAAAGCCCGCCCCGCCCCGCCCTTTGTTTTCACTGGGGGGAGGGGGCGGCGCTCGGCGGGCGGCAAGGACCCCGCTACGTCACCGCGCTCGGCCCCGTTCCGCGGCCGGAAGGGAGGGGGAGGGGGAGGGGGAGGGGCCCGGCCAGGCGACGCAGGCGCAGCGGCGCGGAAGCCCTGCGCGCATGCGTGCCCCGGCAGACACGACCCCCCCCCCCCGCGAGCGGCCGCAGGGGCGGAGCACGCGCCGCGCAGGCGCGCACTCGCCCCCTTTTAGTTTCGGTTTGGCGGTGCCGCCCCGGCGCGCGCGAGCGCGCGGCACCTTGGCAACCGGGCCCCGCCCCGCCCCGCCCCGCCCCGGCGGCTCCACACGGCACCGGGGCGCCGTGAGGGGAGGCGGGCGCCGGGCGCAGCCCTGCAGACAACGCTCGTTTTCTCAGCCTTCCGTGACTTCTGTCAGGCAACTGGAATGTTTTTTTTTTCCCCCTCCGCTTGAGGTTTCTTTAAACATCCGTAAATGTTACTTCGCAAGCACCTTCTCGGCCATGTACTCCCGTGAAAAAACAGCTTGGAAGTGGCGGAGAGAAAAATAACTATCCTGCAGAGCCATTTTAAAGGGTTGTCCTTGTCGTCTAAATACTCTAAATTGTAAGTCTGCTCACCGTGTCCTGCAAAAAAAAGGAGGGAGCAAAAAGGTGTTCCTGAGACTGCGGCCTGACCGCCACAGCTGGTCTGTGTGGGCTAACAACATCTGCAGGGCTGAACCTCAGGTATTTTCTGTTCCAGCTCTACCGTCTATATGGAAACGTAGAAACCTACGGAAACTGCAGCAAGCCAGCAGGAGCTCACCGGCAAACGCCCCCTCAAGCTAAAAAGCTGATAATTAAAAAGCCGAGCGGCTACCGCGGCATGAACTGGGAGCCGCCGTCGCCAAGAACGTCCCGCCGCTCCTCCTAGCGCCGCTGCCTGGGGCGGCCGTCGCGGCCAGCCGGGCTTCGCGAGGGGCACGCAGACGCGACAGTCTCGGCAGCCTCAACGCGTGCTCCTTGGCGCGCCTCCCGGGAAGGTTCACCCAACCTCACTCCTCTTCCCACCCTGGCGCTGCGAAACCGGCGGCATTAGGTTTCGCTCGGCACGCGCTCCGGAAGGGAGCGCCACCGCAGCCTGGCGGTCACCGCCGCCTCCCGGGCATGCCCACTCTTGCCTCTGGCCTCGCTTCCCCGGCAGGCAAAACCTACAAACGCGGAGGAACGGGCACCTGCTGCTGCTGAGAAGCTAGAGAAATATGACCAGCCTTTTGCTTTTAGCGCCATTGGGAGACACAGCAAGGGGGTCCAACGAGGTCTTAGCGACGCCCAAGCAGCTCCCCTGAAAATAAGGCACCCGGTAGCAGTCTTCAGCTTTCAGTCCTGCCTGCGGTCTCTGCACTTCCTTCTAATTAAGTTTCCCCCAAATCTGATCCAGAAGAAACAAAAAGAAATCCGCTGTAGATATAAGGAAACAGAGCTGCAATGCAGACAAAAACTTCACTAGGCCTGGAAGTGGCTTACGTTTAGTGAACAATATCGATGGGGCTGCCACATCTGCAATGGAAATTAAAAAAGCATGAAGAAACTCAGCAGAAATATATAGACTGAACTGAATGTATGCATGAAAGAAAAAAAAAAAAACAAAGAAAAATGAATTAGTGCTCTCCTAAGCAGAACAGTGAGAAATTTCACAGTTTTGAAACTGGAAGGAGCAAAAGGTATCCCTTTTAATATTCCTATTTTTCTATGTATTGTCCCTCATCCATAAGCAAAGATTCCACAGAAAAGGTGGGTAAATACCACATTATTTTATAGATGAATATCCAAATGAATGCCTGATTTGATTTGAGTTCAGCTATGGGAGACACGATTCAGCTTATCCTCCCTGACTCTGCTCCAGCCATAGAGAAGAACAAAGAACATGGATCATTTTCTGAGGATTAGGGTTTGTGATATGCTTTCCCTTCTGCGGAAAAAATAAAAGCTTTATAAGAAATTGATATGGCACTCCAGATTAGTATTTAAGGACTGAGTAGTACCCCATGACCAGGACAGACAACCTAGAGCATGTTCAGGGAAAAGAAATACTAAACAATTGGAAGATGCAGTTGTCATAACTTTACAGATTTAAAGGTTAGAAATAGTGAATCAAATTATTTTGTTGAGTGTCTGGGTCACAGGAATTTGGATATATAAATAATTACAGATATATAAAACGATTTAAGTTCCAAGTGGAGAGAAATTCCTGACGTGCTACAATAATACTTTATCTAATAATCTAATCTAATAGAAATAATACAATGAAATTAAAATAAATTATAATAAATTCAAAAGGAGTAAAGCAAGGTAAATATTTGGAACTAATAATCTTTTCCAGTAGTAAGTCATTCTTAGTCACATGGAAGATTTCCAAAAAGACTGACAAAGCACAGTAACATAGCCGTGAAACAAAGCATTAGAAAGCATTAAAGTGACACGTCAGTGAGTGCAAGACTGACACTAAACTGCAGCTAAACTCACCTAGCTTCTCTCCCTCCCTCACCTTAAGTGTCCTAGAGTCAATCTGTGCGTTTTAGACATTCTTTGTACTTCATTAAACTGTAGCATATAAATATTTAACTGTCCCTTATTTAATGCCTTATCCTACAGCCCTTAGTGGTGGTGAAAAATTTCCACTGCGCCACATTTTCTCATTACTACTGGGTAGCCAGCTTGTTATTATCTGCCTGGCAACTAGGGAATAGAGAGCTGGATGAGACCACTGAAAAGAGCTGTCCCAGGAGTAGTTACAACTTGCATCTTTATAGGTTTGTTTACAAATAAGAAAGTGAAAAATTAAACGAGCATTGCAATTAATTGATTGCTCACTCCTGCCCAGTGTTGCTACTGCACTGTAGTATTATAATCAGCTCCTTTCAGGAAGCGCTATTTATGGAGGAAGAAAAGCATGTCCATTTCCACAAGTTCTGCAAAAAATTAATGAGCAGAAGAGCAGACATGCACTTGATTAATACTCCCCCAGTGACATTAACTGAGCATTAGTACACAGTCTTCTCTTGTAAAATAAGAGTGCAGTGTTCAGTAGCACGGCTGAGAAGAGCATAGATGTTAGTTCTGAAGACTGTTCACTGTTTTTCAAAACAAGTGGCCATTTTAGTCAAGGGATCAGCTAGACTTGCCTATGAAATACAAGGCAAACCGTTTAATGTGTTCCAACAGAAGAATCAAAGCTTCTATCAGCATAAAACTGACACTTGACGGAAAAAGTATTTCTCTGAAATGCTCCTCAAGTGCATTATTCCTGCTTTTTGTATTAGTTTCACTTTAATCAGCCTTTATGATACAGAGTGGTGTTCTAATTTGGCACAGAATCAATAACAATGGGAAAGATGGTTTTCTCCACCCACCCCCAGATATGCAGAAATGTAAAGTTCTGGCCCAGTTCCTCTGTTAATATGGAGGCAGGTGGTATGCCAAAAAAACCCAAAAAAGCTGTGCACTGTTCTGGAGTTTAAAGCAGGTAAGTTTCCACCCCCTTCCCACTTCCACCCCCAAACCTGTGAAGCACCTAACAAACATAATTTTCAACAGGACTTAAAACAGTTTTAATTACCCTGATATGATTGTCTTCCCTCAGTTTTCTCTCATTCCAGCATCTAACACAGAGGTGATCTTCCATATAATGATAGAAAAGGAAGAATGTTAAAAGGGAGTGCCAGTCTGAAGTTGGTGCACTAGGATCCCTCTGAAAGGAAATTTCCACCACCTGCTCCTCACTCAAGAATCTTCCAGGAACACAGTGCGCTAGGACCAAAAGAAAGCCGTGAATATAAGGCAGATAAAAGGAACTAAGACTTCATTGTGCTCTTTTCCCCATGTAGCACCACCATGTATGGACAATTAATGGGTAACTGCACAAGTGAACCCATGATTAAGAATCTTCCCTTCTTACTACCTCATTTTCCTTTTCTCCCACCTTTCCCTTTTGTTCCACACTTCTGATGTATCATTGAGAAGTGACCTTAAGCACTGCCAGATTGAACTTGAACACCAGCGCTCCAAAGAGACGGTAAAGGCTTTCTATTGAGCCAGCCGACTGCAAAGCAAAACAAAGCTGGAACACCAGCTTTCAGCTTCTTTGCAAATAGCTCCAACAGCACAGATGAACAAGAGTTTAACTGTCCTCTCCCCTTCTTTCTCTTCTAGAAAAGATATTTTCAGACATTGGAAACACCATACGGAAAACAGTTCAGTCATTGTTTCTCAATGCATGACCAACTAATCAACTGGAAACTTAAAATCACTTTTTTTGCTATGTTCTAGATAGCTTGTTTGTCCAAGCCTCAAAATCTAGGACATACCCTCAAAATCAAAAAGAAAAAAAATAGGCAGTATGGCAGTAAAAGAAATTCTCTCCGAAAATAAAACTAGCTCTAGGATGAACTGGAAAGGCCATAAAATTATCTTTAACTTACTCCATCAATTCAAAGCACAAGGATTTATGCACTTATCAAGGCATAGAGAGCCAGACAGCGTTGCAATTCCCAAGAAAGTTCATTTTAAAGTTTACTCATACATACCCTTTCCCAGGCTTGTAAAGGCAACAAGAAACCTTCCTATACATTGTCCTTCTCGCAAACAATGTGGTGAATATTACGTGTTGAACTCATATTAATCAATTTGTATTGTTAAGGATAGGAAAGCTTAAGGTTAAAACGACAAGAACAGGAACATGAAATCAAGTTTCAAAAGAGGTTCACCCTCAAAACTTTTCCCTTCTGTACTCCACAGCTGTACTACTGATCCATGCATCACTGAACATTTAACTAAAAACATCCAGTGCTCTACTGACTCAAAGCAGACTAGTTCGAGAGCATGATTTCTTCACAAATAAGGTTAGGAAAACACTTGCACACTACCAAATAGGTTGATATATTATGCTGCAGCACTGAACAGTACCTGTCTGTAAAACCTGGAGTATCTAACTCCAAAGCAGGAAGGAACAGCCATTGCAAAAAACTCTTCAGCGCTTAGCTAGGTTTAAACCTCATAAGTCACAAACAACCGTAATAATACATACCAACTTACGTAAAAAATTAGTAGTGACGTTGCCATTCTTTATGACCTGTGGCTGTCAGTATGGCAAACTACACTTGTTTAGACCAGCAGCAGAATGCAAGCAAAAAGAAAGAAAATATACAAGCTATACTTCTTTTCGTCAATTAAGGAGAAATCTATTTCTTAGCAGGCCAGAGAAATTTCAAAGAGTAACTCTGAAAATTAACTTCCAGGCCTGGAGAACACTAAAGTAAAACAGGACAGTAAAAGTAGTACAATTAAAAAAAAAAACAACACACACACACACTCATCTTGCAAAGGAAACATTTATGCAGGCCTCACCTTGTCACTGTCATCGTTGCAAATGTGATCCTGAAGGATTGACTGGCATTGAAAGGAAGTGCCAAGGCTACCTACAAAACAAGGTGGAAAAAATGAAAAAAAAGTCATTAAGACGATAACTGAATTCCTGTGAACACTAAAAATAAATGCAGACAAATGTAGCAGCCAGAAACTTTTTCACACAGCAGAGAGACTTAGTTACCAAACATCTATGTCAGACAACTCTTGCATTTCATTCTGAAGATGGAATAAGCAGCAGAGAGACATTTGTCATAATGTGCCTGCAATATCTTCACACAGATTTTTTTTTTTTTTTTGTAAAACATTTAAACGGAACAAAATTAGCACTAGTACATCAATCCAAAACAAACATATGCAGTAAAATACATACACCCAAACATGAGTAAGGAGAAGCTATGCACTTCATGTTAAGGTAGTCGAGTCCTGTCCTATCCCCTTTATTCCATCACAATTTTCATCACCCTGGGTAGCCACAAAAGAACAATCTCTTTTCAACAATTTCAATATGTTGAGACTAACAGCGAGCAGAACAATCCAAGGTCACAGCAGAAAAGCATAGTTTTGCTGAAATCAGTTGTGTTCATGCTGGAATTTCTTCCTGCTTATGGTTTTTCCACAAGTTTCTTTATGCCACGTTCTCTTATGTGAGACAGCACACCTCTACAAAGGTTCACCCCAGTTCTGAGTCTTCTGTCCAAGAAGGAAGACAAACTTAGGTTTGACTGGATCCCCACAGATAGGCAGTTTTACAGAACTCTGTAAAACGTCACAGCTGTAAAGTTTTGCTTCATGTGCTTCTTTTGTTGCTCAGAAAATACAGGATTAGAGTAACTGCTCATGTTGCTTTTACGCTTCCTAAAGCATCTTAAAGCCAAAATTAAAATCTATACCTTATTAAGAGAATACCTGACAATATGGACAACTTTTTATTTTGCAAATTTCCACAGTGCATATGCTAATGCTGTCCATGTGTTTTGCTAACAGAATAAAAGGTTACCAGTGCCCCTCTTTTAGGAGATCCAGGCAGATCTTTTTCTCCTTTGTGTCTTCCTTTATAGTCTCCAGAGCATTTATAAGACTTTATTTTTGATGACGTGTTTTTATTACATCAGAATATACCTTACTATCATGCCATAATTCTGGAAAAGTGGTCTAGTATCAGGTAATGTCTTGTACTCCGTAAAGTGTTTATACTAGTCGATTTTACAAAACTGTAGAATTGCGCTCCCATTACTGCCTTAGCAGTTCCTCTTCTGTCGTCTTCAATTCCACCAAGATTTTAGCCACAGCTCTCACAGACTGCTGAAGGTAGGTGCTTCATGCTTCACACCGTTAGAAAACTGGGACACCCACCTACTTCTGGTGGCACAAATGATGAGGGTTTATCTATCATCAACTGCCACCTTTAAAACTGCTAAACCGTATTGAAAGACAATGATCTAATCCTCAGCATGATGAACAAAAAAAATCAGAAACTGGATACAGATATTGGCCAACACGGAAACTAATGCATATACCAAGCCTGTGTGTCATATGAGTAGAAAAAGAAAAAGAAAAAAAAAGAGTCTCCCTCTTCCTTTGAACACTGGGCAAAACACTTTCTAAAAAAGAAAGGAGGAAAAAAAGTCTCATTTGTAAAGCTACACTGTTCCATGGTTTTCCTTGCCTTCTATCTACCTAGAAACATTTCCCCAGCAGTTTTTCAAAGTCTTTCTTTTGCAGTTTTGTAATGTGGATAGTCCTGTCTTGTAGCAGTATGAGTATTTCCACATGTACCATTTTTTATATGTCCACATGTTCTGGACGTGTTCTGGATCAGAAGACGACTGATCAGCAAAGAGGCTTACCTAATCAGGCAGCCATTGGCAGAAGTCATGACCAGTAAGTACACAGCCCCCTTAAATTCCTCTCTATTATACAGCTATTTGGAAAAAAATAAAAAACTTAGTGTGTCACTGCTTATTGTCATCACTACCTCAAATAGAAAACAATATACCTAGTTTTAAAATCACATTCTATATATTTACTTCTAAAACAAAAGGAAAGAAAAGGAGAGAGGGGAAATCAGTGTCTTTCTACATATATACGTACACAGAAAGACACACACAACACACACACGCGCACATACACACGTCAGGTGCTAAACTCCCAGAGAACATACTCCTCCTTATTTCCACAGCACTTGCTAGTGCTGTTATTATGCCACGTGAATTTTACTGACTTCGGCTTCTGTGTGCTTCCCTTCTTTCCTTAGCTCTAGTGCGAAGTACGGAAAAAGCAGTGCTGTACTGCACAGGCTCTACCCAAACCGTCGGTGAAAACATGCTGAGCCCTATCCAGCACTTGGCCTGTGGATGTTGTTCAGTGGTGGACTTGAGCCAATTCACATCATTTTAGCTTTGAATCACACCACTTGCAGACTAGCCGGCTTTACCACAGCTACTGGGAAACAATTCATGTCAGGGCTTCGTGTAAATACTGTCGTGGGGGTTTCCAAGTTTCATAGAACAGCTAACAGTTTCCAGTTTTTCTGTCCAAAGTTTGACGTTGCACATGCTAGCCGAACACGGTTCACTTCGACAAACTTCTAAATAAGTTTCCTCACCACTTAAGCATTCTTTTTCCAAAGCAAAACATCTCCAGCAGTCTCACAAGATATCTGACTTTATCCACAAGAAATACCCTGACCTTATTAACAGGAATAAAATGTTCAATTTCCTTTTACCTGAAAGATAATATTAATCCTTTCATCCCAACACATCATATGTTGATGATTTCCTTCTTTTCCTTACCTGAGTTTTTCTTAAACTAGACAATTCTCAGATCAGCTTTTAAAGTGTAACATTGTACAAGTGGCAACCTACAAAAGAAAGGTTCATTGGTAGGATACTCTAGTACATAAACTCCATAAATCTCTTAAAAGAGGTAGCATCAAAAGATTCCATAGACTATTTAAGCTACAGCTTTATATTTGGTTCTCGTACCTAGAAGGTCGTTTCATTCTCATGCTAAAATACAGAAGTCCACACTGCTGTGCTGGGTATATAGTTAAGAGCTTCCCTTAACACCTTCACAAATCAAGTATGGAAGAAGTTTCAGTAATTGATAGACACTCACAATTTCAAGTTGAAAAAGTACTTAAGGGCACATTGCCCCCTCCAAGATTTGTACATTCCAAATGTTACATTTTATCTGAACTGTATTTTCCTGCAAGAACGCGAAATCCTCCCTCCTCTGCCACCACATTTCCCTGACATTCCCAGGACTGAATAACTCTTAAAAAATGCAGATGACCATCAAATTCTCCATAATCCCATGGTTCCATTTTTAGAAAAAAAACAGAAAAACAAAAAAGTGAAAACACTGTGTCAGAATCTACGCATTAGTACAAAATAACAAAACAAAACAAAACACAATTTTAAATTGACATTACTAATTTGCTACGGTCTACTTAAATAGTGCATGAATATAATAAAAGACCATGAAACCTATATAAAAGGGTCAAAGCAGTGCTTTATTTATTTTTTATTTTTTTGGCTTGAAGAAATTTGGCACTGGTTGCCTCTCGGTTTTTGCTTGTTTGTTTGTATCTGTTCTCAGAATCCAAACTAAAAAAAATGGACGCAGCTGGAACAACCTATTTAAAACTGTTAAGCATTTGGGTTCACAACCAGACTTTGAACTGAATCTAGATTTACAGTTTTTATCGCTGTTACCTTGGTCTAGCTGGTGAGGATGAAGAAGAATCTGGTGAGAAAGTACATGTCTATTTCCAGCTTGACATCCCTCGGACAAGCTTGGATCATCTTATATGAAGCTCATTTTTACAGGATCCATGTACACAGCTAGCAGTCATTGTTCCAAATATGGTTCACACAGGCAGTTGCTTCTTAGCCAGACCCGTGTTAATTTACAACGGTAAAATACCACCCTTCCACAAAAATTCATGTACATATATCTAAGTATTAAAACTCACACAGGCCAGTACTAAAATTGCTGTATAATAAGAGATCCCCTTCAGCAGGATGACGTTCAGAGCTAAGAATGCAGTGGGAATCTCAGCCCTGAAAAGAGGGATTCTTCTGCTCTGCACGCATCAGGGATTGAGATGTTGCTGGTGGAAGCAGTCAGAGGACAAATACCAAAAAATAAGTGTGGAAACCTTTTCAGATAAAGACAAGAGGACAGATGGTGCACTTCATTTTAGAAGCAGCTGGCTGTAGATACAGCTCTAGGATCTAGGTCTGTGACATCCATCAAAGCGTTTCAGCAATCTCATGTGAAATATAAACATTAATACTGCATGGCTAAATGAGAGCAGCAGCAGCATGGTAAGATCACCTTTGCTGCTCGTGCATCAGAGGAATTTAGAGATCACGTATCTATCCAGATGCGCTCAGGGATTTCAACCACTTTTGAAGCTGGGGAGCTATGCCATTTCCATGTTACTGTGAAAAGCTACTACAGTCCCTCTAGAGTGCAACAGCCAATAGAAAAAAACCTCTGGGAAGTGGGACTGAAACAACTCATCACTGCTGCAGAAGATCTGCAGAAGGTCCACAGAAGGTCCATAATTTTTTCTCTTGCTACGTCTTTGTGCAATTTCATTTAAATACATAATCCCACTCTAGAAGACCTTCACAGCGCAGCACCTCCTGAAAAGCCAAACCTTCCTGCAGCTATCTGCAAAAGGCTATCAAAACAGTGTAAAGTAAAATACAGATCTGAGGAGGCATCCTGTCTTCTTCCCACCACTGTCTAGATTACCTCACTTAGGTGCACTTAAACGTAAACAGCAAGCACGGAGTACCAAAGTAGAGGCCAGGTCTGTGCCCAGTTTTTTTGTGACCTGGGCTGTGAGCAACTAGGACCTCCCAGGTGCTAAGAACTGTGGGTGTACAGAAGTGCGAAAAGCAAGTTACTCTGCTGCTTGGGTATGTGAGCTATCAGCGCATTTGGAAAGAACCTGCTTGTATGTAACTGGAACGAAGTATAGGAACCAAGGCTAAAATAACATGATTTTGTCCAGTAACTGAGTAAGGTAATGGGTAACGACAGGGGAATTTTAGGGTGCAAGGCGACTCACACTCAAGTAATCCTGTCACTAACACCACCTATGGCCAACATTGCCCGACTAATGGCATCAGAAATACCAAATCTGGATATGGAAATAGCAGAACTGGGATCAACAGGGAAAAAGGAATTGCGTTGGACTATTTACTTGGGAAGAGGCTGGGTGAAGAGCAGGAGATGCCACGGCAGCAAAAGAGTGGGCCCAAACTCAGAAGAAAACAGAGAATAAAGTCTAGAAAATCAGGGAGAGAAAGAGGGGTGGGGGAATATTCCGACAGCAGGAGCGCAGATGCCTACAGTTAATATTGACGTTGACCTGCAGACCCAAGTCCATCAAGACACTCAGAGGGACGCGCCTGGGACAACTTGCTGGACTCTCCATCAGGTCAATGTCCAGAAGATTTGGTGTAGGGCTGCGGTGGGGAACAGATTTACACCCTAATGTGTATAGAAATGTAATTCAGTAGTGATCATATATGCGATTCATTAGACTTTAGGGCTATAATTAGCAGCCTTATAGGCGAGCATAATAATCTGCCTTGTTATATAATTGCAAATTGATATGTTTTGATGGCCTACCATTGATTACTTTGCTGCTCTACTTACTTCTTCATAATGTGTTCATTAATCAAAATCTTATCTAGTTTGCATCAATTATGTCTCAGCTCTCAAGTCTGAGGCGTGAATGTCAATCCCTGACAGTAACGTGCATGCGGTGGACACTGATGCCATGTATCTCCATCTTTTTCCTGTGAATGTCCTTGTAGCCGTCCAGTATCTTGAGGTACCAGCTCACAGTGATCACGGACTGCCAGTTAATAAATATTACTTTGGATTTCATGATGTTTGGAGTTTCCCGTAAACATCCATCTTCTGCAGTAATGTTTCAAGGAAGAACTCAGAACATTCTGGTTTTAAATTTGCAAGCAACATACTTGTTAAGAAAAGTGTAAAAGAAATTTAATGCAATAAATTTGTAGGGGGAAATATACAAGAGAAAAAAAGATCATACACGCGCACATATTTCAGTTCCCTTTTTGAGGGTAAACTGTTGACTCTTTAGTGGCCAACCTCATTTCGCAGAACTTCTGAATTGGCTGTACAGTCAATTCAACACAAAATTATTAAAACAAAAATGCCGCCACACAGAATCACACAGAATGGTTTAGGTTGGAAGGGACCTCTGGAGATCATCTAGTCCAACCTCCCTGCTCCAGCAGGGCCCTCTACAGCACATTGCTCAGGATCGCGTCCAGACGGGTTTTGAAAATCTCCAGGGAAGGAGACTCCACTACCGCTCTGGGCAACCTGTTCCAATGCTCCGTCACCCTCACAGTCAAGAAGTTTTTCCTCAGGTTCAGAGGGAACTTCCTGTGGTTCAGTTTCTGCCCATTGCCTCTTGTCCTGTTGCTGGGCACCAGTGAGAAGAGACTGGCCTCATCCTCTTGACACCCTCCCTTCAGATAGTTAAACATGCCAGCAAACTTCCTTTTTGTCCCATATGTGCATAGCAGCCTTTTGAGATGTGGCTTGGTTACAGAGGAAGGGGCAGCTGCAAAGGGTTTGAAAATTCAGATCCACAAAGCAGATAGGAAGCCCCTCACAGTCTCGCAGCCCTTGGGGCTCCCCTACATCATTATGCAGTGGCAGCAAGGAGAAGTTCTCACAGCTAGCGTGTCACTACTACTGATTTTTACCCCACTTTTCCCCTAGCGAGTCTGGCTTTGAGAGCCTGTTACTCCATGTTCTCAGTGGTAAACCTGACGTTTAGCACTGACAATTCTGCTTACTGAAAAGCGTTTAACATTCAGTACGAGGAAAACTAAATGCCTGTCTTCTTGCTCCTTCTGAGAGTTTTTGTTGTTTAGTTTACAGATGCGTGTCTGCTAGTGGATAGATCAGTCATGAAATATTGAGTTAACTGAAATTAGACAGACAGCGACGCCTTGTGGAAAACTTTTTTTTTTTTAATTGGAAGTTAGGAATAATAGCGGACAATATTTATAACAAAGTGAAATCTTTGTGTTTCAGGAATTCACCTACACCTACTGTTTACTTCTGTATTGCCTGTCTCCCTACACACACTCCCAAGTATATTCTACACATGTGTGTATACGTACTTACATATGTATGTACATGTATACTATACATATATATATACAGTCATATATATACACAATCACATGTATACACAGACACATATCTGTGTGTATTTGTGTACCCACATATACACACATATATATGCATATGCACACATATTATATTGTTTTTTATGGATTTCCACAATGCATCATTCACTTACAACTTCACAACCAGTTGCTCGGAAGGTACTTAGGGACTTCGTTAAAGGAAGAGACAGCAGGAGTATATGAATAACTGAGAAAGAGCTTGTTTTCAATCAAACAAGTGGCCTTAGTTACATAAGCATCCTGAAAATTAGAGAAAGTGTGATTTGCAAGCATAGTTTTCTCCAAAGTTCTGTTATATATTACTTACAGAACTGCAGGGATACATGTGCTCTTTGACAGGAAAAGTTTCCACCCAAAATGTAGCCCATGTTAAAATACAAAACTTAAGGCAAATCTTTGGAGGAGGGTATAGCAAAAGGATAAGAATAGCACCACTGAAGTTACCACAAGACTGAAATTATTTAAGTAGTGAAGCACAGATAATTACTGCTTATAAGCATCATAATAATAAGATTGAATAAGATGGCTTGAAAAAGAGGGCTCAGCAGCACCAGAAAAGAAGTAGGCTTGCAGATTCACTGCAAAACTTCCAAGCTGGCACAGATCCTCCAAGGGCAACATGCCGGAGAAGGGAACTGATTTTTACTCAGAGATGTTAGGTTTAAAAAGGCAAAATACTTATTTACCATGGTTTTTCAAGAAACATATGCCAGAAAGACCCTTGGGAGAAAAGAGAAGCGCATTGTAAGAACCAGACTTCCCTCTGACTTTACTCTGGAGGCTTTTAAGAAGGCAACACACATCTCAAATCTTTCCTCTAGCATGTCCTAATAAAGCTGCAAAT
The DNA here is from genome assembly GCF_040807025.1 of Struthio camelus. Classification (NCBI taxonomy): domain Eukaryota; kingdom Metazoa; phylum Chordata; class Aves; order Struthioniformes; family Struthionidae; genus Struthio; species Struthio camelus. Next base: position 702,549 of record NC_090982.1, on the reverse strand, counting down.
AACCACACCTGACATCTACAGCACCATTAAAACTACTCTGTCATCCATTATGCCTTTTTTTTTAATCTTCCCTGAAGATCTCAATGCAGCAAAACCTAGAACACAAATTCTGAGAATCCACAGTTACCTTAAGACTACCAACAAAATCTAAGGAATAACGCACAGAGCAGAAAGAGAGGCCATAAATTGAACCCTAGAGAAGAGAAATCAACAACATTCACCGTGAAAGTCTTTTCTGATTGCAATAGAACTTATGGGATGAAAGACACACATAATTAAAGCAAACATGAAAATTCATTTAATTCTCTTCATTGAGGTGGGGAAAAAGTTTCACTGAACCCCAAACCAATAGTGTTGGACAAACACTAACTTCATTCTGCAAATTTATCAGCACATAGTCCAAGACCCAATCAAGAGTTTTATCTTCAAATTGCACAAGCAGTGGAGTAAGGTTCCCTGGTAAAATTATTATCAATGCAGATGTAAAGACTGACCAAAATATGGTAAAAGTCATGAGTTCCAGGCTGGCTGACCTCTTCAGACAAAATTGACAATTTGCCAGAAAATGATAATTTTGGAAGGATTACTCTTGAAAAATTCCATGAAATTATCTGCCTTCTGACTCATCACTTTAGAAGGAATTCATGCTGCTTTAGGAGTCAGAGACTCTGGCCGCACTGGCTTAACAGGTCGTAACAGTTCCACTGAAGCGTACCAGTCTGACTGTCACACACACACATTTCTCTAATCCCATATATTTTGGCAGGGAAGAGGGAGAGCAAAGATGACATCATTACACAGGTGAAGTTTCAAGGTGTGAAGGGAAAAAATTACTACTTTTAAGCCATTCAAAATGTACTACCTTTTGTTCCCATTTGATTTAGACTTCTTAGGCAAAACACATAAGTATTTTTATTAGGAACAGCCCATATACTTGCTTGGAATCAGAAATCTTTCTAGCTCAGAGGGAAGCTACAAAATTCCAAGGAAGTGGGCATTATGGATAAGGGCTGATGACTTTCAGCCCATCACCCCAGAGGCAGAGTTAAAAGTAAAATAAGATGTTTTGCATTAGTCTAGGGAAAAACAGATATGCAGCAAATAATCAAAACAGTTTGGTTCTGACAAATTATGACAAAATACGAATACACTTGTTCTGAGCATCTACGCATTTGGCTAATGAAAGGAATTTCCAGAAACGGTGGATTTACAACATCTAAACCTTTTCTCTAAACTCTACCATCACCTAAAATTTGTTCTCTACCACAGTAAACCCATTAATGTAGCCCTTCCATTACATAAAAAAGGCAAGTGACATATGCTATTCCTACATAGATGTGCTTTTTAAGAACAGCAGTCACATACACAACCACAAGTATGAGTGAGCTTTGTGTTAGCTGTAATGGATACCAGCAGCAGTAAAACCGTCACAACAGTACAGCCTTCACCTTGGGTACCTGGGCAGCCCTTGTTGTCATAGCTTCCATTTATGCACATCCATACAACCAAGAAAAAGAAAAAAAAAAAGGTTTAGCTATAACTACATGTTTCAATCAGGCTCAACTGTTCCCTAAACAGAGCGGCAGAGCACGAAACGCAGTTAGCAGTTCAGCCATATGGCAATCTTCAGCGTTTTTTTTTAAGATGGTTTTTCATGGTCTTCTTACCATATTTGTTTCAGTTCTGATCAACTGCTCATGAATATCCTACAGTACAATAGCAAGATATGAAACAAGTCTAAACTGTCAACATTAAAGATTTTACAGACGTCTGGTTTGCCTTGCATCAGTTAGCTGGCTGAGCTCACCTACCGTCTCACCCAGATCAGCCTCGCAAAAGCGGTTGTTTCAAAGGCAGCGTCCTAGGATGGGGCCAGCAGAGGGAACAGAAACAGATACCTTCTCCTCCTTACACTGAGGAAAATCTGAAGAAGGGTGAATCACCCCTCTCCGCCTGTGAGGAAGGTCAGTCGAATCAGAGTCCAGAAGCTGTCGAGTCTGCATCACCAAACAGCTTCGGACTGAGGTTTAACAGCAAAACAGTGCTCGAGGACTGAAGAGAATTATATGCCAAAATACATTGTCCGGACTGCAGGGACTAGCTAGAAACTTGATTAAACCACCTTCATATCCCCAAATCTTCGGCTGAATTTCAGACCAACTCAGGACCTATTGCACCTAATGGCAAGCAGTCCCTCAGGGTGTTATACGCAAGGCTGTAATTTTGACTGTAACATTCAGTCAGCTCATGCCACAGAGATAAAGTGGGGAAGAACACCAAATAACACTCCTACTTAAGTGACTGAACATGGCACATGGGCCGCTGCCCTCAGCGACCTTGCCCAATGCAATTCTTTGCTGTGGTGTTCAGGAGATGCAACGGTGAGGTCTAGTGCTCAGGCTCCCTCCTGTGTAGCATCCCAAGGCTGAATGAAATGTCTCATGACCAAACCTACGTGATATCGGCGTGCTTCATGACAGCCAGCATGCTTACTCAGACGCATAGCTTCCAAAACCCAGGGGACAAAGCTGTAGCCTCAAGTCATGCTGATTGAGGAGAATATCCTGGAGACAACAGGCATACGTGAAGCATCACTGCAGCGGCCCCTTTGGTACCACAAGTGTCACAAGGAGTGGGTACAGAGCAATGCTCTTCAAGTGATGTAGCCATGCACATACACATACAAGTATCAAAGACAGATTTAAGGAGAAACCTGGTTTGCCTTTTCCCACTTTAAATGCAGCTAAGCTCTTTTTCACCCCCTTGTTCTAACCAAAGTGAGATATCCAGGTGAACGTGATGACTTGTGCTCAGGGAAAAACACGAATTCTTTGACAAAAAGCAAGAAACATACAATGCTGTGCTGCCCAACTACCACAGGAAGGCTCTTTTTTTCTCTGACATATCGAAAGACCTTCTAAACTCACAGAATAAACTGGAGAGCAAAAAGAATATAACTTTCAGAATTTCATGGTTTTTATTTAATGTGTGCATTGCAATAGAAAGAGAATCAACATCAGGTTTGAAAGGCTTGCCTCATGCCTGCCAATATTTAGCATTTCCAGCTCACACAATGCCAGTCCAAGGGGCAAAGATGTGGCAGGTCAATCCTCCTAAATCAGTCATGTCTGTGCTACTGGAAGTAGCTTAACTGAATGATACTGATTGATATGCTCATGACACACTGTGGCAATAATCTGTCAAAAACATCTGTAGATGTTACTTATACCAGAGTACACCTAACTTCATCTAGGATGACGCTGTTGAGCTTCACCAGCTTGCGTTCCTCAGAAGAGTCGCAGGGTGAATGCTGGAGATCTGTGCGCTAATAGAGTTCAGGAGGTTGCAAATACATGGTAACAATTAGAGACTGGACTGGAGCACACATTTAGATCCCTCATCAACCGTTCTCTTTGCAAAACTTAGGAGTTCAAAAAACAAGGCCAACCAACTCTTGCAGATGTCTATTAGCTGTTAGCAAACAATATTCCCCAGTTCACAACACACTGTTTAGATTTTGTATGCTCTCCTAATTCAAGAGCCTTTCAAACTGCAGTGAAGAAGTTACTTAACAGGAGAAAAGGAATATTTTGCCATCACAGAAACATTAGAAGCAAGTTCAAGAAATCATGCAGTGCCACTCACAGCAGCTACTTTGCCTGGGAAGGAGGAGATGGCAGCAAGTTAGCCACGTTAACCTCGGTCCAGCACTGCTCAAATTTTTCTCTACGCATGGAAATCTGAGCATGAAGAAAGAACAAGCTGCATGTTGTCTGGAGGGCGCAGATATGACAGTTACATGTAATGCATAGTAGTAGGAATAGCATTCTTCCCTCTTTCTCTCCACTTCTCTCTTTATATGCTCCAAACTGAAATTGCCCAGGTTTCCTAGAGGTTTGCATTCACTCTCTAATTCCTGTGGTTTATTAAGCCACTGCAAAGAAAGTCGTTACATGCTGGGAAGAGCTAATGTTCTTCAGCCACGTGGTGTGGCACATCACTGGTAACTTTCAGCAAGTCCTAAGAATAGAGAGCTCACATATCTACACTTCTGGCTGTTGTAAAACTCTGGATCACATCCTAGTCAGGAAACAGCCTAAAGTTGCTGTATATACAAATATAAAGGTATGCCCCACACACTTGTGGAAAATCTATGTATTGTAGGCATCACAAAGGCAAAGTAGTACTAGAAAGCCTGGTAAAGGTCAGCAAGAAGTGCTCTCTCTCCAGTGACTAGGGAAACAGACTGCACGCCTAGTAACCATCAAGAATGTGATGAAAATGAGGCAATTGTAAGTTCATGGAGAAAACTGAGTCCATGTTTGTTTCATAAAATAAGTTAAAGGTACCCTCCATGCACACTTTTTACTGAATGACGCTGCTCAGGTATTTTTGGAGAAAAGCAGAGGCGGCCAAAGGAGATACTTTGCATTAAAAAAAAAAAGGTTTGATACAATTTAACTGTGCCAGAGCTCAAAAAAGGAACAGAAAAATTTACCTTAATGCAGGAAAAAAAGAGGCCTGAATACTGAGACAGGCCACTAAGCTTCAAAAACAAGGATGGTTTAATCTATAAGCCAGTCCTGAAGTAAGGCCTTTTTATTTCAGGTTTCTGCTATTTCTCTGAAAGTCTGCCTAAACACTTCTACCTCAAACAACATCGTATTCCAATGTAATTAATTTAAATAAACAAATACAAACCACACTGCTTACTCCAGGTACCGTCTACAAAATTTCCCTCACAGTAACTAGGTGAATATAATCTAATTCATCCATTCTTTTCTGGTGTGTGTACAGAAATCTCTGGTAACCTCCTGCCCACCCAGTCAGGAAATCACTATGGCCAAGCTGCTGTCTCCCATCTTCCGCGTTAACTTCAGAGCACATCAGCTCCATCTTTTCTAGTAAAGAGTAGCAGCAACTACAGTTTTAGATGGGTTTGGTAATCCATAGGCTCAACCACACTGTTTCAACCCCAGTTGAATTTGTTTTTTGATCCCACATCCCTGGCCCTGTCTCCTATAAAGCGGGGCTACCACTTCTAGCACTCATCCTGCTTCACCCTACCAGGTTCCAAATTGCACATTTTTTAAATTAAGCATGTATCTACGTTAAAATCTGTGCCACTTCCACACAAAAATGTCCAAGGGATTCAACCTAAAAGCAACATGCTTCCTCATACGCCCTAGATTTGCAACATACAACTCATTATTTTGAAAGATTTGTGAAGACTTTTGCACTGCTAAGCTTCAAATGTCCACTTATTTCTCTCTCTGATCTTATCTAGTCTCCAGACCAGAGCTCTTCTTAAGTGTTTTATTTCTTTCAGCTTCCTCCCCTTTACCCTATCCCTCCAATTCCCAAAAACTATCTAGGGATTTATATAAAATAAATTGTTACTATGCTATAAAGTTAGGTATCCAGTACTACATCAGGTATTTCCTCTTCGACTGAGATATTACTGGGTAAGCAAAGATTTTTAATGAGCATATAAAATGTTTTACTGTGAAATTATCATAACCATTTCTAAAAAGGCTTTACACGCATAAACTTTACTAATCTACATGCCTAGGGCAAATAAGCAGTTTCCGTCAGACTTCAAATAAAATTAATATCCCATCTCCCAACTTTTAAACAATTGTTGAAGTCAAAAGGTGTTACAAACTATAAAAATCACTTCTAAAAATTCTGTCTGCATACACTGTGAAAACCCCTATAAAAATTGAATTATTGCACATGCTGAACAGGCATTTTCAACATTCTTCAGCATTCACAGAATCACAGAATCGTTTAGGTTGGAAGGGACCTCTGGAGATCATCTAGTCCAACTTCCCTGCTCCAGCAGGGTCCTCTACAGCACATTGCCCAGGATTGCGTCCAGACCGGTTTTGAATATCTCCAGCGAAGGAGACGCCACTACCTCTCTGGGCAACCTGTTCCAATGCTCTGTCACCTTCACAGTCAAGAAGTTTTTTCTCAGGTTCAGATGGAACTTCCTGTGGTTCAGTTTCTGCCCATTGCCTCTTGTCCTGTTGCTGGGCACCACGGAGAAGAGGCTGGCCTCATCCTCTTGACACTCCCCCTTCACATATTTAGACACGTTGATGAGATCGCCTCTCAATCTTCTCTTCTCCAGGCTGAACAGCCTTTCTTCCTAGGAGAGGTGCTCCAGTCCCCTCATCATCTTGGTAGCCCTCCACTGGACTCTCTCCAGGAGCTCCATGTCTCTCTTGGACTGGGGAGCCCACAATTGGACACAGTACTCCAGGGGAGGCCTCACCAGGGCTGAGGAGAGGGGCAGGATCACCTCCCTCCACCTGCTGGCAACACTCTGCCTAATGCACCCCAGCACACCCTTGGCCTTCTTGGCCACAAGGGCACACTGCTGGCTCACGGTCAACTTGTTGTCCACCACGACTCCCAGGTCCTTCTGTGCAGAGCTGCTTTCCAGCAGGTCAGACCCCAGCCTGTACTGGTGCCTGGGGTTATTCCTGCCTAGGTGCAGGACCTTGCACTTGCCTTTGTTGAACTTCAGGAGGTTCCTCTCCGCCCACCTCTCCAGCCTCTCCAGGTCCCTCTGAATGGCAGCACAGCCTTCAGGTGTGTCAGCCTCTCCCCCCAGTTTAGTATCGGCAGCAAACTTGCTGAGGGTGCACTCTGTCCCTTCCTCCAGGTCATTAATGAATATATTGAACAAGACTGGACCCAGGACTGACCCCTGGGGGACACCACTAGCTACAGGCCTCCAACTAGACTTTGTGCCACTGACCACAACCCTCGGAGCTCGGCCATCCAGACAGTTCTCAATCCACCTCACCGTCCACTCATCTAGCCCACACTTCCTGAGTTTACCTACAAGGATGTGATGGGAGATGACAGTGTGGAAAGCCTTGCTGAAGTCCAGGGAGACAACATCCACTGCTCTCCCCTCATCTACCCAGCCAGTCATCCCGTCATAGAAGGCTATCAGATTGGTCAAACAGGATTTCCCTTTGGTGAATCCATGCTGACTACTCCTGATCACTTTCTTGTCCTTCACATGCTTAGTGAGGACCTCCAGGAGCTGTTCCCTCACCTTTGCAGGGCTGGAGGGGAGGCTGACAGGCCTGGAGTTTCCTGGCTCCTCCTTCTTGCCCTTTTGGAAGAGTGGCGTGACATTGGCTATCTTCCAGTCCTCAGGCACCTCTCCTGTTCTCCAGGACCTTTCCCAGATGATGGAGAGTGGCCTAGCAAGAACATCCGCCACCTCCTTCAGCACTCGTGGGTGCATCCCATCAGGGCCCATGGATCTGTGGCTGTCAGGTTTGCACAAAAGATTGCTAACCAGATCCTCCTTGACCAACGGAGAGTCTTCCTTTCTCCAGCCTTCCTCTCTTGTCCCCAAGGTCTGGAATTCCTGAGGGCTGGCCTTAGCAGTGAAGACTGAAGCACAGAAGGCTTTTCCCTAGTCTTCCTCTTGCTAGTGATGTATTTGAAGAAGGCCTTCTTGTTGTCCTTGACATCCCTTGCCAGATTTCATTCCAAACGGGCCTTAGCCTTCCTCCTCGCATCCATGCACACTCTGACAACATCCCTGTATTCCTCCCAAGCAGCCTGTCCCCTTTGCCACATTCTGTGTACTTCCTCCTTCTGTTGGGAGTTTTGCCAGGAGTTCCTTGCTCCTCCATGCAGGTCTCCTGCCCACTTTGCTGGACTTCTTACTCAGAGGGATGCACTGATCTTGAGCCTGGAGGAGATGATGCTTGAACCACCAGCTTTCTTGGACCCCTCTTCCCTCCAGGGCCCTATCCCATGAGATTCCCCTAAGTAGGTCCCTGAAGAGGCAAAGTTAACTCTCCTGAAGTCCAGCGTTCTTGCCCTGCTCCCTCCTCACAGGATCCTGAACTCCACCATCTCATGGTCACTGCAGCCAAGGCTGCCCCCAACCTTCCCATCTCCAACTAGACCTTCTTTGTTTGTTAGGACAAGGTCTAGCATTGCACCTCTCCTCGTTGGCGTCTCTACCACCTGTGTCAAGAAATTATCCTCAATGCTCTGCAGGAACCTCTTTGACTGTTTGTGCCTAGCTGTGCTGTCTTGCCAACAGATGTCAGGGTGGTTGAAGCCCCCCATGAGAACCAGGGCCTGTGAGCGTGAGGCTACTTCCAGCTGTCTGTAGGAGGCCTCATCGACGACTTCTTCCTGATCAGGTGGCCTGTAGTAAACCCCCCCAACAGTGTCACCCATGTTAGCCTGCCCTTTAATCCTTGCCCATAGCCTCTCAACTTGCTCTTCATCCACCCCGAGGCAGAGCTCCACACATTCTAGCTGCTCCCTCACATAAAGAGCCACTCCACCACCTCGCCTTCCTGGCCCGTCTTTCATAAAAAGCACATAGCCGTCCATGACAGCGTTCCAGTCATGTGAGCTATCCCACCATGTCTCTGCAACGAGATCATGGCCCTGTGACTGCACACAGAGCTCTAACTCTTCCTGCTTATTCCCCATGCTGCGCGCATTGGTGTACAGGCATTCCAGAGAGCCAACTGAGCATGCAGGTTTTTCAGGAGAGGTGCAAGAGGATCCTCCATAGCCATGTCCCATGTTGTCTCCCTTGGCTGCATGCACCACTGGAGGCATCCTGTCTTGAGCAGTGTTTTACTGACTACTGTGTCGCTATACCACTCCCCTTTCCCCATCTGCCCTAGTTTAAAGCCCTCCTTAACAGGCTGGCCAACCTGTTGGCAAAGATGTGCGTGCCCTGCTTAGAGAGGTGGATCCCATCTTTCCCCATCAGCTGTTGATCTTCAAACAGGGCCCCATGGTCATAGGAACCAAAGCTCCTCCTCAGCTTGGAGGGCACCAAACCTGTTCCTCAAAGGCAAGTCTTGAGGAGGAGCAAGAGCCTTTCTCCTTCTATGAGAGGTCACCAGTTTGCAGCCTATTCAGCATTCAACAATGTTACCTAAAGAGTATCAAAATGCAGAAGACGTCGGTCCTTACTCTTGGCTCTTTTCATTTCAAACATTTCTCAAAATTCTATCTGGGATTTCATTTAAGTGTAAAACCAGTATTTTACAGTTTGCATTTTCATATCCTGATAGTGCACATACAAATGTGACCAACATTTTCTCTAAGGTTATTGACATCTGTGTGTGTTTGCTCTTGGGATCAGTTTTTTCAAGGATCAATTCAGCAGGATGTTATCGAGGGCCAGATTTTACAGCAGTCATAAACCTTCAGGAACTAGGTTAAAGCAGAAATAGTATCACACCCCTAAGCACAGTATCACTATATTACTGGTAATATTAGTTCTCAAAATGTCAAGAGATAAAGTGCAACTGGCAAGACTGCACAGCACAGCGTCAACAAAATCTGTTGGACAGTTCATAGGAGCAAGGCACGGTCCGAGGAGAACCGGCTATGTAAAGCAGCAAGGTCAAAGCAGAGTTTGTGTCAAATAAGCTACCCAACTTTAAGGCAAAAGTGGGAAATCACCTATTCTAACAACAGCCTCACAGTGTGACACTAAGAAGTGTCTTCCTAAAGCGATATCATATATGAAGTTCTAATATGTTACAATATGTTCTAATATGTTACAAGGATATTGTACAAAATTATAACTATGTGGCTATTAACTGGTATATACTATCTTCTCTCAAAAAAGAAAAGATGGCATTTTAGATTTCACGGAAGATCTATTTTTAAATAGAAACTTAAATGCCATTTGTTGAATTCTGATATAACATGACAATGTTTATAACATCACTCCCACTTGCTTTGCTACTCTATAGTAAAACTTCCTTCAAGTATTGCAGGAAAACGTATCTAACAGACACCACTTCTAAATAAAAGCTGTTCAAAGGAAGAGGTCTGTCAAACAGGCCAAAACATATTTATACCATTCCCCCTTCACTACATCAGGATTTTAAAAGAATTTCAGCAGTTGTTCTTGTATCCTCCTGTCTCTGATGAACTAGGTTCACAAAAATCACACTGCTTCTGGGCTATCTAATGCAAGTGTCAGGCACAGAAGATTTCCAGTAAACTGAGACTAGGGGAGCATGTGCAACAGCAAGTCCTGAGTCAGATGACTGACCAAGTAAATCTCCAGGGAATTCACAGTGGGCTACATCATCATCATCATCATTTAACAGGACACAAACTTACTTGCAAAAGAAGGGTCTAGAAGACATACGAACCTGATCTACCCCAGCTGCTCGTGGAAATACAGAAACACCACCGAACACATACACCAGCCTTCAAGTGGGGGAAAGAAAGGGGGCAGTTTTCCGAATACTTACTTATTTCAACAGCTGGTTGTTTATGTTTCTTAAGGGTGGGCCACCTACACATTTAGGTATATCCCTTTGCAGAAACTTCCATGTTGTGGAAGACAAGGTCTACAGACGCAGAAGAGGTTGCTCCTGCTGGATTTGCAGTCAGGTACTTGGACCAAACCGGTAACGCAGGGATCAGTCCCTTCTGCCTGAAAAGTCATCCTGCTGAAATCTTTTCTAGTAACAAAGTCCTTCTGAGGCTATTTTCTAAAGAGCTGACATCAACCTAAATTACAGTTTGAAACATAACCTACTTCCAGAATAGCGCACAAAAATATACCATGTACTATACAATGTATTACAGGACTCTTATGAGATTTACGTAGACAGAAATTGATAATTTGGGGAAGACCAGTGCCCAGAGCAGCATCTGCAGTTTCTCCAGCTCTCTATGGTTTCTAGCTGCTGCAACAGCTTGGCTTGCAGGTTACTTGCATGGTTGCCTTGCTGTTCCTTGGTGGCTATCTCCTCAGGTACAAGCCCCACTCTAGGAGGGAGCCTCCAACTGTGGGAATCTCACCCCATGGGGCTGGACCGCACATCCACATGTGATGTAGCTCCAGTGTGAGGAATAAACTCCATTCAAGTAGCTACATACCTGGGTAAGACCCACTACCAACAGTGTGACCCAGAAGCCAAAATGCAGCAGTGCCCTTTAAGGTAAAGCTCCTCCGCCAGAGTTTTCAGTACTGACCTAATGCACAAGGAAACCTTCCTCTTCTTGTCATCGTGCAAAAGGAGGCTAGCAGCAGTCCCAAAAGATATGCATACATAGTTATCTGAAAGCATATGTAAATAGCTATAGAAGGGAAAGAAAGTACATATTTCAATAAATAAAGGCCAGCTTTTGCTGAAAGTAAATCAGTCTCACAAGAAAAAAATTACAACTGGCAAGTCACATACCTTTAAAAAAAAATCTTTTAATCTCATAATCTCATCATGAAATTCAGTTTTTATCATCAGCTGTGTGTGAACCCAAGAGAGAGTGGCAGAACTAGCCAGAACAACCACAATAAAACCCAGATATGAGCAGATGAGAGCACATGGATACCCTTAAGAGCACTCTATTTCCATTCTTGTAGGACTTCATATTAACGGCTTTGAAGATTCAGCTATCTCAGTTTCTAACTTACTTGAATATAGGTTATTTTTCTAAAGCTAAAGCTGCCTAAGGTTTCAGGCTTGCTTTTTTTCCTCCCCCCCAACTATTTTCTTGATTTTCTTGAAATTTAGCTCCTTTTATGAATCTCATTAAGACACCAAAAAATTAAACACTGCTTAGGCATACTGTCTAGGAACTTCTTTTTGAGTGAATTTAAATAAAGTGTTTTCATTGCTTAAAACTTACTACCATCTTTTCATCATTAAAACAAAAAACAAGTATAGGCACACAATTTCATGTGTTAAGCTCTAAATCTTAGCTTGTTGCCTCCTGGCCCTTTCAGACTCAATTTCCTTGGCCCTTCTGTTTCTATGGTACTGCCTGCCAAACCAGCAAACCCACCATTAATTTGCACATAGATCTTTTTTAGAAAATCCAAGCTCTGATGCTCCCATACAGCCAGCCCTAGAGAAGAGAAAGCCTACATTCAGACTTCAGTAGTAAAAACATTGCTAGTACTGTCTGATTCATGCAGCCTTTAACACAGATAGGAAATAGTGATCTGAAGCATGCATTTGTGAGCACCTTTTCCAGTTTCCGGCCTTTAGTAATGAAATAATGTCAGTGAATTCTTGGGATCAAAATTTTAAACATCCCTCAATTTTTTTTTTCCCCTCTATGTTCAATCTAGCCACAAGGTAGAGATCACTGGTGAAGCGCTGCTTACCTAGGAACTGACCTCGCAGATACTTCAACCACCCTGACATCTGTTGGCACGACAGCACAGCTAGGCACAAACGGTCAAAGAGGTTCCTGCAAAGCATTGAGGATAATTTCTTGACTCAGGTGGTGGAGACGCCAACGAGGAGAGGTGCAATGCTAGACCTTGTCCTAACAAACAAAGAAGGTCTAGTTGGAGATGGGAAGGTTGGGGGCAGCCTTGGCTGCAGTGACCATGAGATGGTGGAGTTCAGGATCCTGCGAGGAGGGAGCAGGGCAATAAGTAGGATTGCAACGCTGGACTTCAGGAGAGCTAACTTTGGCCTCTTCAGGGACCTTCTTGGGGGAATCTCATGGGGTAGGGCCCTAGAAGGAAGAGGGGTCCAAGAGAGCTGGTTAATATTCAAGCATCACCTCCTCCAGGCTCAAGATCAGTGCATCCCTCTGAGGAAGAAGTCGAGCAAAGTGGGCAGGAGACCTGCATGGAGGAGCAAGGAACTCCTGGCAAAACTCCAGCAGAAGAAGGAAGTGATACAGAATGTGGCAAAGGGGACAGGCTGCTTGGGAGGAATACAGGGATGTTGTCAGAGTGTGCAGGGATGCGAGGAGGAAGGCTAAGGCCCATTTGGAATGAAATCTGGCAAGGGATGTCAAGGACAACAAGAAGGCCTTCTTCAAATACATCAAGAGCAAAAGGAAGACTAGGGAAAACGTGGGCCCGCTGCTGAATGGGGCGAGTGCCCTGGTGACGAAGGATACAGAGAAGGCAGAGTTATTGAATGCTGCCTTTGCTTCAGTCTTCACTGCTAAGGCCAGCCCTCAGGAATTCCAGACCTTGGGGACAAGAGAGGAAGGCTGGAGAAAGGAAGACTCTCCCTTGGTCAAGGAGGATCAGGTTAGAGATCTTTTGTCCAAACTTGACATCCATAAATCCATGGGCCCCCATGGGATGCACCCACGAGTGCTGAGGGAGCTGGCGGATGTTATCGCTAGGCCACTCTCCATCATCTTGGAAAGGTCCTGGAGAACAGGAGAGGTGCCTGAGGACTGGAAGAAAGCCAATGTCACGCCACTCTTCCAAAAGGGTAAGAAGGAGGAAACTCCAGGCCTGTCAGACTCCCCTCCAGCCCTGCAAAGGTGAGGGAACAGCTCCTCCTGGAGGTCCTCACTAAGCATCTGGAGGACAAGAAGGTGATCAGGAGTAGTCAGCATGGATTCACCAAAGGGAAATCCTGCTTGACCAATCTGATAGCCTTCTATGACAAGGGATGACTGGCTGGGTAGATGAGGGGAGAGCAGTGGATGTTGTCTCCCTGGACTTCTGCAAGGCTTTCCACACTGTCTCCCATCACATCCTCCTAGGTAAGCTCAGGAAGTGTGGGCTAGATGAGTGGACAGTGAGGTGGATTGAGAACTGTCTGGATGGCCTAGCTCCGAGGGTTGTGGTCAGTGGCACAAAGTCAAGTTGGAGGCTTGTAGCTAGTGGTGTCCCCCAGGGGTCAGTCCTGGGTCCAGTCTTGTTCAATGTATTCATCAATGACCTGGAGGAAGGGACAGAGTGCACCCTCAGCAAGTTTGCTGATGATACTAAACTGGGGGGAGAGGCTAGCACACCAGAAGACTGTGCTGCCATTCAGAGGGACCTGGACAGGCTGGAGAGCTGGGCGGAGAGGAACCTCTTGAAGTTCAACAAAGGCAAGTGCAAGGTCCTGCACCTAGGCAGGAATAACCCCAGGCACCAGTACAGGCTGGGGTCTGACCTGCTGGAAAGCAGCTCTGCACAGAAGGACCTGGGAGTCGTGGTGGACAACAAGTTGACCGTGAGCCAGCAGTGTGCCCTTGTGGCCAAGAAGGCCAAGGGGATCCTGGGGTGCCTTAGGCAGAGTGTTGCCAGCAGGTGGAGGGAGGTGATCCTGCCCCTCTCCTCAGCCCTGGGGAGGCCTCCCCTGGAGTACTGTGTCCAGTTCTGGGCTCCCCAGTCCAAGAGAGACATGGAGCTCCTGGAGAGAGTCCAGTGGAGGGCTACCAAGATGATTAGAGGGCTGAAGCACCTCTCCTAGGAAGAAAGACTGCGAGAGCTGGGCCTGTTCAGCCTGGAGAAGAGAAGATTGAGAGGGGATCTCATCAACGTGTACAAGTATCTGAAGGGGGAGTGTCAAGAGGATGAGGCCAGCCTCTTCTCCGTGGTGCCCAGCAACAGGACAAGAGGCAATGGGCAGAAACTGAACCACAGGAAGTTCCATCTGAACCTGAGGAAAAACTTCTTGACTGTGAGGGTGACAGAGCATTGGAACAGGTTGCCCAGAGAGGTGGTGGAGTCTCCTTCGCTGGAGATATTCAAAACCCGTCTGGATGTGATCCTGGGCAATATGCTCTAGGTGACCCTGCTTGAGCAGGGAAGTTGGACTAGATGATCTCCAGAGGTCCCTTCCAACCTAAACGATTCTGTGATTCTGTGATACCTATTTGAAACAAGACCAATTCTGAAATCATGGCTGCTTAAAGGTGCATGACCAAGCCATCTCTAAGAAATTACTCCAAGTGAAAGCACAAGCTCTCTCTCAAGATAGACCATCTCCTAAAATGGAAATATCTGAATACAATTAAAATTGGTCTCACTTCAGAGGGACCAAAATTAAGTAGCTCTGTTACCATGTATGAGCGTCCCACAACCCCAGTCTCCCTGCAGCCGATGAAATGCTTAGTATTGCAACTTGCATTAGTAATCAGTGGGAGTGACTTGCCAAGACAAAATGAAAAAGTTATTTCATGGCCTGTCAAACATACATTAACTTTCTCTCTTCCTGTCTTTCTTGGTCTCGCTGCAATTAGTGAGCATCTGTCCCAGTCTTGTTTCCAAGCCACATTCATTTTCAGCATTTTACCTCTATCTTTTCCATCTTATTATGCCTGCACAGCAAGGCCATCTGCAACCAAACACTACCCCTCCAATTAAAAAATTTCATATAGATATATTTAATCAGGCATATTTTTGTTCCCTGAAGAAGCACAAAGATTATCGTAAAGAACAAGGCAAAGATTCAGAGACATTAAGAGGCCGATGGGAGATCAGCACAACTGAACGCTGCTCTGGACAACAGGATTCTGCTTTTCCAGAGTGATTTGCAGAAAGTAAATTACCCCATACTTCACAGGCCAATAACTCTACATCAATGTATTGTGCATCTCACAGTGCAATATTGCAGTTACTCCTGACTCTTTCTTCTTGATCTGGTTTTAATACCAAGATGCATTGCTGTGGTCTTCACCCAACTTGGTGTTCTTTTCCCAGCTAGTCCTCTAATCATTTTTGTCTAAGCAGTGCCACTTCTCCCAACCCCTGTCACCATCTAGATCCCACTAGTTCTTGTCCATTCTCTGCTCATACCCGAAAGCTTTCTCTTCCACACTGCCTAGTCTGAGGAAGGAGGGTAGCAAAGAGCAAAAGGTATAAAAACTCCCTCATTTTAGCTCCAATGCCAATAGGAGATGGGCAGTTGCAACCTGTAGTTACAACTATAGGTAAATCAGCCAGCGTCCAGGTAGGAAGAAAGCACCATGCTCACTGCTCTCAAGTTCTGATGTTTCCGAATTGTGATTTCTTTTCCTATGATTTTAATTTTTAATGACTCTTCTTTACTCTAATTGAAATGGACTTCTGTGGGGGTAATGAGCCACAACAGTGACACAAGAGTCCAGGCCTCTGCCAGATCTCAAATCCCAAGAGCATGGTGCATACCTTGAAAACTTCGCATTAACAAATACACTGAGAACACTATCCAACAGGGCAAAATGCATTCCTGTCTTTCCTGCACCTTGGAGATAGCAGAAGGTTTTTGCTGAAGTCTTCCCAAATGTTCCAGTGGAAACTTTCCATCTGACGAGTCACGATTTAGAAAAAAAGCTATGAACTGAACTGAACACTATATTGTACAGGGAACTAGTAGCTCAACTAGTAGCTCAGTCCCTATAGCTCAGCTATACAGATTCAAATACATGTACTTAAGCTACACACAGAACTCCTTTTCTGAGTGATACCGATCTCTTATTTCTAGGAGCCTCCGCTTACAATTCAATTTCAAAGTTAAAAGATCAAACAAATTACATCAAATCAAATCGCCTTCCCATCCTATCACACCACATCTGTTTGAAAAGGCAGCTGGTCAACATTTAATGCACGTACTACCAAAAACCATGTCCTGCCCCTCTGGACCGTTCTTCTCATCGCATCATTTTCTTCTTTGCTTTGAGAACACATGCATCGATTCACATTGTCCAGTAATAGTGAAAAGCCAAAAAAGAGCCTCTGCACAGATGCTATAAAAATACCCACACGCGTTATGATGGAGGTGAAAAGATATCAGGGTTAAGTAGGCTGTTCTTCAGTGTCAGCAAAAAACCTTCCACTGCAGTACTGAATAGCAGTAAAGTAACTTTTAAGTTTTCTTAAGCCACTCTGTTTTTCCATGCTGCTGCTCTCTTTTTCAGAATACTGAATTCTTTGGCCTATCTTCCCTACTTGTAGAGGTTATCAAGTCTTAGCAGGCTTATTAAATGTTAACACAGGCACTCTGTGGACATATGTGCAACATCCAGATTAGCCACCTGTCAACTATGGAATGGGTTAATTTTGTAAACTGGAGAAAATGGAGAAAATAAACAAACAGTTCATGTTTACATTTATTTTGCTATGACTGGATATCAGTAATTCTAGTAAGGACACTCTGGAAATTTGTTGCTAAGAAAAGATACTCAGGGTCGGATGGATGGTTTGTCTAAACCTGTATCTTGTTCCAATGCTGGTCAATAACAAATCTTTCAGCGCAGAGTATGGAAGAGCTGTTTTCCTTCTTCTGGCACAGCCACATCAGCTGACAACAATCAGCAGTTCAGGAATCCCTGGGCTGCATTTGCATGTGGATCATGTTGTGTAATAACCAGTGATGGATGGAGCTATCCCTCATGAATTTGTCCAACCATTTTCTGGGCCAGATGATGATGGCATTTTGTATGTTCACACCTTCCCTTCTGACAACTTTTGCATCTTCCAAAACCCACTTTCAGGATGAAATTTTTCTAATTTTTGGGGGGGGGGGGAGGGGGAAGAGAGGGAGGGAAGGGAGGAGCAGAAAGAAATCTATTTCTGGAAAGAGTATGTCAAAAATTAGCTCTGATCATACTTTAACAACCATGCTTCTCCATTCTTGAAAACATTCTCAATTTAAGCAGTTAAAGACATGCAGGACGCAACAGCTGGAATGTGATGCCGGAGCAGTGTTACAAATAGTCTGAGTTTTCCTTCACTTCATAGTTACTCAGAATTAACTGGCTTCTCAGAACTTCCAATTACCACAGTGAAAATCCACCAGAGATTTTATTTATCTCTCTGCCAAGTGTCTACTGAAGGCAGGCTAGGTTGCACCCATTCATCTAACTCATAAATTTGGAATCAAGCGGCTAAATATTTGCATTAGTGAAATCAGGAGGGGGGACAATACCAAAGCAAAAAGAAAGGTCTCCGTTTGCTTCTGCGAGTTATGCAGCACATAAGTGAGTTTTTGTTAGCTCAAAGCACGCAGAAAGAGTCCTCCCTCCAGAGGGCTCCTGAGATACACAGACAGCCACACAGCCCCACTTTTTGGAGTGGGCATTCACCATTCCACTTGTTCCAAAGCTTTGAGTACTCCAGACTTCTGAAGAAAGCATCTCCTTTCCAAACTCCTCCTTAAAAAAGAAAGCAATGAGGAGAATAATGACATCTCATAGTAATAACAATGCTCAAGAAAAATCAAGATGGACCAAAATTAAGGCTGTATGTTCAAACAAATGGATTTCAACCCCTGACCTAAGAAACAGTCTTCAAACATCACAACTGTGCAAGCAGAAGTTCAGACATAAATTTGTATTAGGACACTGGACTTAAACATAATCCAAGCTAGTTATAAATTTATTTGAAATTATAGCAATTTATATTAAAGCCTAGGTTTTCTACTGTAAAAAAAGAGAGTGGAAAATTTCAAACATTACATATTTTTCCTAAAATATGAGAATAAGTCAAGTGTCTGAAGGAAGTTCTTGGCTGGGCAAATGAAATCAGAATTGCCTTTATGATCAGCTGTAGCTTCTCCCTCTCACCCTCCTTGATGAAAAGAGAATAACTTCTCCTCTCATTTTAACAGAGTATGCAAAGTTAGGATATTTATCACAAATTGTAGAAGAAAATAGGCTAATTTTCATAGATTAGGAAAGCAAAGTGCAAATGCTTACTAAATGACTAGTTCAAAAAAAAAATATTGTGTAGAGAACATAAGCAGTCAAATTCACAATTCCCCAACATATCTTTGTTTTGGTTTTCCTAATTTTCCTAAGCTGTTTTCTCAGCACATTGACATATCAATATCTTACTTTTAAAAACTTTGTCTAAGTTTAATTCCACTGCATTTCTACTCAACAGCAGCTCACCACTAATTATGAAGTAAAAACTAATCTAATAAAAGAAAAAAAGTAACTCATAATGTTCCAACAGAATAAAGCACAGAATACGAGAAACCAATAAAATATTAGCTGCATAAATTGCTTATGTGTGCCAGTCAGTAATCTCCTTTCTTAACAAAATTCAGCAAATTTTTACAAAAACTATGTTCAGTCACCATCTAACAAGAATCACATTTTCTTTAGAAGAGCTCCCCAAAAGCTAAACTGAAAACCAAGATTCACATAGAAGTTTCCTGTTTAGCAATTTGAATCAATTAAAATCAGTTTAACCTAGTTTTTAGGTTAAGGTTTGTTTGTTTGGTGATTTGAGGGGCTTTTTTCCCTCCATTTCTTGAAAGGTGCGAGGAACGTGTACACAAATTGGTCTTTGCTGCTCATGGCTTGCCAGATGTACACAAAGAATCCTCTGATTTCAGTCCCCCATTCTTTATGCTTCAATTAGTTATCAATCAGTGCTAAAATGTTCTAGTAGTCATCTACCAGCTTAGACATTTTAATGTGGCGTACTCTGTTCTTCAAGGCGTATTAGCAGTTCAGCAAGAATATCAGAAATCTTCATTACGGCCAGCAGAACAGCCTTCTTGAGAGAGAACTTGGTGCGCCAGGGAGAGCTACTAACTATGAAACAAACTCAGCTCTCCCTGTTTCTTTTACACCCAAACAGGTTTTCGCGTCATACAAGGACATCATGCTTCTCATAAGCATAATTACACAAGACAGGAACAGTTCTGAGCGTCCTTTTCCACTAAGTGATATTCAGGGCCTGCCTGCCACATCAACTACTCCACAGTGCGTGGTACGATCTAGTTTATTTGAAAATTAGTACAATCGTGCGATTCAACTGCATTATAACTCATAGGCACAAGGTGGCACAGGCAGCTACGAGCGGAATTTAATGTCAGCAGATCATAACCTCATTGTTTTAAGCACCCACTCAGCTGTTCTTACTCTTCTCTATGGGATGTGTTTGTCTGCCTTCAGCCTAGCTTCAGGCACTATCTCAATTTAATTAAGTTCCGCATAAACCTCCTCTACAGTCTTTCTGAGGTTAAAAGAGGCAAGAGGCAAGGCACACTCTGGTGTACACTAATTAATGACAACAACTAAGTAAAGGGAATTATGCTGCCTTAAAACAGCATTTATTTATAAGACATGAAGCTGCAAAACATAACTGTACTGTTTCTCAGAAAGGCAAAGCCAATTACTAATTTGTTCCTGGGTCAGGGATGGGGAGTGAGGGAGGACGCTGGAAGCACAGCCAGAAAACACACAACATTTAAATGGCACAATTATGAGACCACAACATAACTATTTTTAAGTGGCTACAGATTGTTCAGAATGGTTCTAACCAGTAAAACATTTACATGATTGAATAGGTCAGATGCTTCATGCTAGAGTGCATATGCACAAGTTCACCCACCAGAAACCTAACGGGCCCTTCTTTGCTGGCTCATGCCTCCTCAATCAGCACAAGCAACCTGTGATGAATATAGTGACCAGAGCAATGTGTAGTAAGCTATTCGTACAGGAAGTCCTAGGACCTTGGTGCTACCTTCTCCTCCACCAGCCTCCACCAGATCTGCTTGGTGGCTCCTCCTGGCTGTAGCACAAATATCCCTGCCTGAGCATCTGTGGTCTTCCCAGATATGACTGAACTCCATGCTCAGCAGTCTCCACCTGTTCAAAAGGGACATCACCTGAAAAGCTCACCTGAAAAGCTGAAAAAACGCTGAAAAGCATTACCAAGCTCAACAGTGAGGCTGTCATCTGCAGCAACTTTAACCAAAATGGAGCTGCAGAAGAACTTGCTGGGATAGGCAAAAGAACATTTTTTGTCTTTCTTTTCTCTTTACCAAACCTGTCAAATATAGAAATATCATGACAAGAACAACTTAAACTATTATTTATTTCTTAAGCATCAGAAGTGTGTTCAGTGCAGGGAAGATTTTGATCTCTATCCTAAAAGAACACATCCGCTTTATTTATAAGTTTACAATCTAGAAAAATTTACCAACAGACAAATTTCCCAGTTCAGGTCTGTCCCGTATCTAATTAACACAGTTTTGTCAATTCATTATCATGATTTCTTAGAAAAAAACTAAAGTGAAAGCCAATCAAGCAACAGCAAAGCTGAAATCCCTCATTCACAAAACATGCATAGCACAGAGTTTGCTTGTGAACTTTTCCCAGCACTGCTCCACCAGCAGCTATTAGGAAACTAAAATTCAGAGCAATAGTAGGAGTACTATGGTTTACACCAGACAGGTTATCTATCACATGTTGGGCAGAACGCAAAGTGCCTTCAGCTACCAAACGCAGGAATACAAATCCTAAAAGGACCACAGTGATTTCATTTTTTTAATACAGCAACCAATTACTCTTGTCTATTTGACAAGAGCTGTCAAATTGGGGAGCTGTCTGAACACAATGCATACTGTGATACAGATGACAGTACAGTAAAAATCTTAAAATTATCAGCTTTAAAATGGCAAGGCAACACGTGTAAAAATTAAACAAACAAACAAACAAATAAACAAATTCAGTATTTTCTGTTGCAAAAGAAGCCTTAGGTGAGAGGCAGTCTTTACATACGAGATTGAGGCAGTGTGTACTGGCTATGCTTTTGCCAGTATAAATTGCCTCAAATGCATGGGGACTTGGTTTCATAATTATACCAGTAAACTCCCACCAGCTTAGCCCTGTCATGCAACAGCCATGGCGCTCCCTACAACCACGAAACAACACACGTGGACAGCCCCACGCCAGCTGCTCCCCCATGGGCTTCGTGCTGCGATGCCTCATTGAGATTACTCACATTATCCTAAGGTTCACCCACACTTCTGCAAAACTGCACTAGCTAGCAAGAAAAAACAGAAAAGCTCTGCAAAAGCCATGCTACCTTTTAGCTGTACGCTAAGTATCTCCTAGAGAGGCTCCTCTCAGAAAAACCTTCCTGCAAAACAGGTCACACACAGAGATTTCACCTGTCTGAACCACTAGGACCCTTGAACAACATCTGCAGCAAGAGCTGAACAGAATGACAAATACACCCACACGCGCACGCGCTCATGCAGCAGGAGACCCAGTCCAGAGTCCAGCCCCACCAAAATTGCTTAGGAGCATGCATTGGCCAAGTCCTGCAGGAAGTCACGGCATAGTCGCAGCTCCGTCTATTCTGGCAAACGGGGTGCATTAAAACGTATGCAGCTGGGGCTAAAATAAATGCCTAGGATGTTTCTCTTGCCATAAGCAACTGAAAGCAAACACTCAAGTAAAATTTTAACGCTGTGTACATACAATGGAAACAAATTAGACCACATTGTGGAATTAATGACCCAGCAATTATTATATAAACATATGACAGCTATAGGAACCACAAACACTGGCCAAAACCATTAAAACCCTATTACTTAGGGCTCTTATAAATCAAAACAAAATCATGTTTTCAAATTAAGAAAGAAACAGAAAACAACTAAACAGCAGCATCATTTCCTTGGGCTGTAGCCAGGAATGCCAAGTTTCAACTGCCTGCAGAACATTTGTACCACAAAGCAATAAATTCTGCCATGGATAAGATTATGATATCTTCCCTCTCCTCCCTCCTTCCAACGTAGTTTTCAAAAAAAACCTGTCTCCCACACTAGCTCCTGTGTACTTTCAGGCATTACTTTGCAAAGTTACTGTCAGCTGTTTCATCACGTTAGACATGTAGCACTAACAGGAACAAAACAGGAAGAACCACCAAAAAGTCCTCTGACAGCTTAAGGTTCTACAACGGCTTTTAAACAGGAATTGAAAAAAAGTATATATATAAAGTTCAGTTCCATCTCTCATTTTACCGATTGAGCCGGTTTTAGACTTTCTGCCGTGTAGGGTTTCTGGATCAAAATACAAGTGAATCCAACAAAAAGCTGAGAAGGATTCTTATTTTGAAAAACAAAGTTTGAGGGTTTTTTAGGTTTTTTTTGTTTTTATTAAATGAAGTATCAAGTCACTCCGAGTCTTACTTGCTTATTGTATGAGTAAAGAATAATAAAGGTGCATATATACTCACACCAGCACAGTGGTAGTGTGCTGGTGCTTCAAAGATCCCACCACGAGGCAAGCAGGAATGCAAGGAGTAAACCATTTTCGGACAGTCCTCTGGCATCAGGGGTGCAGACCACAGTTTCTTCTGTGGTCAAGACAAGCATGGTATTGCCAGCAGCTAGCACCACAACACCAAGCAAGCGTTAAATTGCAGTGCCAGACCGACAGCAAGGTAAGCTACAAGGATTCCTTATGAACTGCCTGTGCCCTGCAATGGCTCTGCACTATAGCCATGAGTGGGATATCATATCAGATGCTTCCCAGGACCTCCAAATGCTATTTTTAGGCAAATGTAGCGGAAACTCCCTTAACAATATTAACAACAGACTTGGATGAAAAACTGTCAGCTGAACTATCAAGATAACGCATCTCAGCCACAAACTCCAGGTGAGTCAAAACCAATTACGTGATGGAACCGAGGCACCTGAAGCTCTTCAAGGATGCTCAGCATTGCCAAATATGAAGTCACTATTAGAAGTTTAATAGGAGCCGAAGGCTTTCAATCCCTGCCAAGCTGTGATAAACACAAGCAAGCTAGCTCCATTCAGCATACACAAGGAGTAACACCAGTGGTTCAAAATATAAAAATTTCAAGATCAAAGTTAAAGGTGTCAAACATAGCTTGCAGATCCAAGAAACTAAAGGCAAAATGTATATTTAGACAATAGCTAGGACAAGGGCATGAATATTTTCGCAAGGGAGGTATCAGAAGATACAAAGGCAGAAAGTAGCCAGAGCGAATAGACCAAGGATATTAGGCTTCCTACTTCTTTCTTTCCACAGCAATGTCAGTGAAGGCAACACATCAACCTGTTCCATTAAATTACCTTGTCAACTCACAACATCTCCAAACAGGAAGGGAGATTTTGACCCACAGCTGAACGAAGAATTGGGAGACAGCAGTAGAAAGTAAAGGATTCAGAGTGACAGGAACAAGAGACACCTTGGGGGCAACATAACAGGTCAAAGGGACACCCACCTCAAAGGTCTGTGCACAAACGCATGTAGCTTGGGAACAGGCAAGAGGCACTAGAGGTCTGCATGCAGTCAAAACACTACAACATGACTGGAATAACTGAGACGTAGTGAGGCGGCTCGCCTGACTTCATGCTGCAATGAAGGGACAGAAACTCTTCTGGAGATACAGGCAGGGATAATGAGGCAGGAGGGTTGCCTTCTATACAAAGAATCATTTCGGATGTATGGAGCTCCTTTTGGGGATGGACTGAAAGAGAGAATTTGTAGGTCAGGATCAGAGGAGAGTCCAGTAAGGCTGGCAACATGATGAGAATGTGTTACAGACCTCCCAAATGGATAAAGCACTCTTTATGCTACTTGAGGAAAGATCTCCATCAGAGCCTTGGTTCTGATAAAGGATTTTAATCTCCTTGACACCTGCTGGAAGACTTCTGGACAGAATAGCTTCTTGATACAGGTACTGGATGGTGTGGCTGCTGCTAATGAGTTCTCTGGGTTGCCCTGGTCAGAGGGAGCTGGGGCTTTTGATCCAGGTGGCTCCTGATTGGGTGGGTCAAGCACCCTTGTGAGTCACTGCTAGGCAGAGCCAGGCCTAGAGTGCAGTGAACAGATGCAGCAGACAAATGCAGCAGTTTGCACAGTAGTTTGTGCAGAAGGCAAAGAAAGCACCTCTCCATTTTCCATAGTGGTGTGTCCTTCCCTGGGGCATGGTCATGACACGCTGCAGAGCACATTCCCCACTGGCTGCTGGAGGTGCTGCATCGGCTGTGTCTGAGGCTTCAACCCAGACAGGCCCTCTGACAGCAGATGCAGCTCTGCAGGTGTCAGGCTGCAGGGAGTGCCTGGGGCCTCTCCGTGAGGCCTGGGCTGACAGTCAGCTCTCCTGCAGAAGGTGTGCTGGGGTTGATCAGTTGCATCGCCAGAAAAAGGAGTTTTGGGAGGAAGTCAGTAGACTGCGTAGCATCCTCGAAGATGAGCAGGAGATTGACAGGGTATTCCCAGAGACTGTGCAGCTCCAGGAGTCCCCTGCCCCCACTGCAGCACAGTTGCCGGAGGGCTCAGCACCGTGTGAAACGGTACATCATAACACTGTTGAAGAAGGCTGGAAACTGGTGACCTCTCATAGAAGGAGAAAGGCTCTTGCTCCTCCTCAAGACTTGCCTTTGAGGAACAGGTTTGGTGCCCTCCAAGCTGAGGAGGAGCTCGGCATGGCTCCAAGGGAGGCAACTGGCCGGGCAGACCCTGTGCCGTGCAGGAACCCCCGGAAGAAGCAGCGAGTGATTGTTGTGGGTGACTGCCTGCGGCAGGGGACAGAGGCACCTATCTGCCGACCTGACCTCTTGCCCAGAGAGGTTTGCTGCCTGCCAGGGGCTCGAAAAAGAGAGGTCATGGAAAGACTGCCAGGGCTTGTCCATGCATCAGACTACTACCCTCTGCTGATCTTCCATGTGGGTGCTAATGATACGCAAGGCAAATTGGAAACCATCCAACAGGACTTCAGAGCTCTGGGAAGGGTGGTGAAGGGTCTGGGAGCGCAGGTTGTTTTCTCCTCAATCCTGCCTGTGAGGGGAAAGGATGGGAGGAGGAGTAGACGAGTTTTCCAAGTTAACAACTGGCTGCGCCGCTGGTGTTGGCAGCAGGGCTTTGGTTCCTATGACCATGGGGCCCTGTTTGAAGATCAACAGCTGATGGGGAAAGATGGGATCCACCTCTCTAAGCAGGGCACGCACATCTTTGCCAACAGGTTGGCCAGCCTGTTAAGGAGGGCTTTAAACTAGGGCAGATGGGGAAAGGGGAGTGGTATAGCGACACAGTAGTCAGTAAAACACCGCTCAAGACAGGATGCCTCCAGCGGATGCATACAGCCAAGGGAGACAACATGGGACATGGCTATGGAGGATCCTCTTGCACCTCTCCTGAAAAACCTGCATGCTCAGTTGGCTCTCTGGAATGCCTGTACACCAATGCGCGCAGCATGTGGAATAAGTAGGAAGAGTTAGAGCTCTGTGTGCAGTCACAGGGCCATGATCTCGTTGCAGAGACATGGTGGGATAGCTCACATGACTGGAACGCTGTCATGGACAGCTATGTGCTTTTTAGGAAAGACAGGCCAGGAAGGCAAGGTGGTGGAGTTGCTCTTTATGTGAGGGAGCAGCTAGAATGTATGGAGCTCTGCCTCGGGGTGGATGAAGAGCAAGTTGAGAGGCTATGGGCAAGGATTAAAGGGCAGGCTAACATGGGTGACACTGTTGGGGGGGTTTACTACAGGCCACCTGATCAGGAAGAAGTCGTCGATGAGGCCTCCTACAGACAGCTGGAAGTAGCCTCACGATCACAGGCCCTGGTTCTCATGGGGGGCTTCAACCACCCTGACATCTGTTGGCAAGACAGCACAGCTAGGCACAAACGGTCAAAGAGGTTCCTGCAGAGCATTGAGGATAATTTCTTGACTCAGGTGGTGGAGACGCCAACGAGGAGAGGTGCAATGCTAGACCTTGTCCTAACAAACAAAGAAGGTCTAGTTGGAGATGGGAAGGTTGGGGGCAGCCTTGGCTGCAGTGACCATGAGATGGTGGAGTTCAGGATGCTACGAGGAGGGAGCAGGGCAACAAGTAGGATCACAATGCTGGACTTCAGGAGAGCTAACTTTGGCCTCTTCAGGGACCTACTTGGGGGAATCTCCTGGGGTAGGGCCCTAGAAGGAAGAGAGGTCCAAGAAAGCTGGTTAATATTCAAGCATCACCTCCTCCAGGCTCAGGATCAGTGCATCCCTCTGAGTAAGAAGTCCAGCAAAGCAGGGAGGAGACGTGCATGGAGGAGCAAGGAACTCCTGGCAAAACTCCAGCAGAAGGAGGAAGTACACAGAATGTGGCAAAGGGGACAGGCCACTTGGGAGGAACAGAGGGACGTTGTCAGAGTGTGCAGGGATGCGAGGAGGAAGGCTAAGGCCCATTTGGAATGAAATCTGGCAAGGGATGTCAAGGACAACAAGAAGGCCTTCTTCAAATACATCAAGAGCAAGAGGAAGACTAGGGAAAATGTCGGCCCCTCCTTCCGAAAGGGGCGGGTGCCCTGGTGACAAAGGATACAGAGAAGGCAGAGTTATTGAATGCTGCCTTTGCTTCAGTCTTCACTGCTAAGGCCAGCCCTCAGGAATTCCAGACCTTGGAGACAAGAGAGAAAGTCTGGGGAAAGGAAGACTCTCCCTTGGTGGAGGAGGATCAGGTTAGAGATCTTTTGTCCAAACTTGACATCCATAAATCCATGGGCCCCGATGGGACGCACCCACGAGTGCAGAGGGAGCTGGCGGATGTTATCGTTAGGCCACTCTCCATCCTCTTGGAAAGGTCCTGGAGATCAGGAGAGGTGCCTGAGGACTGGAAGATAGCCAATGTCACGCCAGTCTTCAAAAAGGGCAAGAAGGAGGAGCCAGGAAACTCCAGGCCTGTCAGCCTCCCCTCCAGCCCTGCAAAGGTGAGGGAACAGCTCCTCCTGGAGGTCCTCACTAAGCATCTGGAGGACAAGAAGGTGATCAGGAGTAGTCAGCATGGATTCACCAAAGGGAAATCCTGCTTGACCAATCTGATAGCCTTCTATGACGGAATGACTGGCTGGGTAGATGAGGGGAGAGCAGTGGATGAGGGGAGAGCAGTGGATGTTGTCTCCCTGGACTTCTGCGAGGCTGTAGACACTGTCTCCCATCACATCCTTCTAGGTAAGCTCAGGAAGTGTGGGCTAGATGAGTGGACGGTGAGGTAGATTGAGAACTGGCTGGATGGCCGAGCTCCGAGGGTTGTGGTCAGTGGCACAAAGTCTAATTGGAGGCTTGTAGCTAGTGGTGTCCCCCAGGGGTCAGTCCTGGGTCCAGTCTTGTTCCACTTATTCATCAGTGACCTGGAGGAAGGGACAGAGTGCACCCTCAGCAAGTTTGCTGATGCTACTAAACTGGGGGGAGAGGCTAGCACACCAGAAGACTGTGCTTCCATTCAGAGGGACCTGGACAGGCTGCAGAGCTGGGCGGAGAAGAACCTCAACAAAGGCAAGGGCAGGGTCTTGCACGTGGGGAGGACTAACCCCAGGCACCAGTACAGGCTGGGGGTTGACTTGCTGGAAAGCAGCTCTGCAGAGAAGGACCTGGGAGTCGTGGTGGACAACAAGTTGACCGTGAGGCAGCAATGTGGCCTTGTGGCCAAGAAGGCCAAGGGTGTGCTGGGGTGCCTTAGGCAGAGTGTTGCCAGCAGGTGGAGGGAGGTGATCCTGCCCCTCTCCTCAGCCCTGGGGAGGCCTCCCCTGGAGTGTTGTGTCCAATTGTGGGCTCCCCAGTCCAAGAGAGACATGGAGCTTCTCAATGATAGACTTGCAAGGTAAAATGCAGAAACAGTAACATACAATCTGATGGCCCAGTTAGATCCTCAAAGAATTTTCTACGCTTCTGCTTGCCCTTTCCCCCAGTTGCAAAAAGCCAATCCAGTTGCCATTGAATTTCACCAGCTAGAAACACAAGAAAATGCAACATATCCTCTAAACAAAAAGGGAGAGCAGTCCTTTGTAAATAGTGGGATGCGCAGGGCAATGTAAGAATTGCTAACAATAAAACAAAGGTAAGTGTCTGCAATGAAGCATATAGGTGCAGCTGAAAGGTGCGCTAATTTCCATTACAATGAATCACTGTACGAGTGTTAGAAAAGGCAGAAGTGACCAAAATTACGTTGTTATGTTGTTTTGATTTAGAAGAGCTATCTTTGCATGTACTATATTTATTCTTTAAAAATAACCTCAACTTGTTAAGTCACCACACAATATATGACATACGATTAACACAAGTTCATGTCCAGTGTTTACCTGTTAAGAGTAATTTCTGCCACCATGCACTCAAATAATTTACTTAGGGCAGTTGTACACGTGGCAAACCTCGCTCAGCTTCTATACTAATGAACACTGTCATGAAGACAAAAATCTTACCCATGAAATCAATAAATGTAATTCTCCCTGCACTAAAGGAAGTGGAATTGTAGTGTCTTCCTTGCAAAACATAAAGACAGGGAGAGCAAAGTGAGAAAACAGTACATGAAATGCCAAAACTTGATTAGTGTTATTGCTACTGCAACTCACAATCACAGAGATGAGGAGTTATATTCAATTGCAACACTAAAAAACCAACCTGAAATAAATCTTTCATTTTGTTTATGTTTTTAAGGGGGATGCAATGCTTCAGGAGGTCTTAGGCTTGACACATTACCTCCCCTCCCCCTTTGACAGCACAACTCCAGTGTTGTTATTATTTTTATGTAGTTTTGGATTGTTCTCTCCTAACCTGCCTCTTAATTTTAAATACTGTTCTGTAGAGGAAGTAAATAGATGCAGTTGATTTTCCTTATTATTTATCTTGAGTAATGAAAGTACATTTAACTCTTGCTTTCAGTTATACAACTGTGGATACTCTGAATACCGTCTTTCACTGTATTATATTACAATTAAATTAATATGGTTCAGTTATCACTGCAATAAATACAGGAGGATTCAGAATGCAAACAACTATCCACCCCCCACAAATCTCATCTTCTCTGTAAATACTTTTATTTTGCATTTGCAAGACACCAAGCACAACGGGATCCCTGGTCTACAGCCACAGCAAACACCCCTTCCGCCCCCTGGCATTCAATTTTCATCAGCCAAGCAAATCATCTGAATTTATAAACAGGCATATCACTACAGAATAAGCTAGAGATATGCAACATGCTGACTCAGTATTTTCTTCTGACTGTGCCATGTCTCTGTTTAAACAAAAGTCAAACCTGAGAGTCACTAACTCACAATAGCCAAGAATTTCACACAGGTCCTGTCTCATTCTGTCTTCACATTGCCTTGCTTTGCCCATCATACCAGATTAAGACCACTCACTGAAAACTCATGCTCAGATCACTGAGCATTAATGATGCAACATCTCTCCTAATGCATCTCCCCCCTCAATTAGGTCTGCTATATCCAAGCATCTCCCTGTAAGCACAGCAAAATTTTTCGAGCTGTGAAACATTCTCTCATTGACTGATTCTGGGGGTGGAGGTGCACACATCTGCCCAAATGGCTTTTGAGCGCTTACCTTAGCCTCTGAGGGCAGAAGCCACCTAAAAGAAGCGTTCAAATGCTTCACTCACAACGGACATCAAGAAAAGCAAAGTTAGCTGCCACAAAACATGAGATAGCTTAGACCCATCAGAAGTTTGTCTGTCATGGGTAGAGTGAGGATACCACAGGTATTCAGCGCATGCATTTTAAGCCAGGAGGGAACATCTGAGAAGCCCAATACTGATGCTACAACCAACATGTGCTGGCAGGGTGAAAGCTGAGAGTCTGGAGATCAAGGCTACCTTCACCAGCATGGCTATGTAAATGAAGTTGAAGGAGAAAAATAATCCTTAGCTAACTGTGCCAGTCAACACTGCTGCAGAATATTGTATGCAGCAATACTGGCAAAACTTTTACTAGTATCTGACTTATTTTGCCTGGATAAGCTTTGTCACTGCTGTGGCATTTGTCCCAGAAGCACTTTGCCAGCTCAGCATACCAGAATAACTCCCCTTGCCAAGCACCCTGAGGGAGTCGGACCTGGTGCCAGACAACTCAGGGGATGCGTGAACCAGCTGGACAAGCAGTGGCATGAGCAACAGGCAGGAGAAGTGGTGAAGAGCACAAGCTATCAGGGTGGATAGCTCCTAAAGGCTGGATCCTGTTATTTGCCACCCAGATGCATAAGGCGAAGAAAACACCCATGTTACATTTCAGCTTGAAAGCAGAGAAATTGTACAAAGGATTCTGAAGCAACCACCTCGTCAATCCCCAAAATAAACAGCAGCTGAGACTACGCCTTCTGAGAAAGGAAGGCATCTGAACATGACTGCAGCAGGATGGTGCACAGCAGAGTGCAAGAAGGTTTCATACATCATGCCCTCAGTGGATGCTACAAGCTCATGAGTCCATTGTAGGGCAGTGGTCTAATGGGATTCACAGGTTGTATGTTTTGAGTTACAGAAATAAATACTTGCTCTGCAGAGGAATGTTATTAAAAAAGCTCACCAGTGGGCCTGAACAAACCGGCAGAATAAATGCAATATTTACTGAACCATACTTTTTTTCAGTCTTCTTCTTTTTATGACAAGAAGAGGGTTGCTGTGTGCAAGGACAAGAGAAGGGCTAATCTGAGAAAAGCCAGCATGCGGTCTGCCAGAGCTGGAGAGTGGAAGAGCAAAGCCAAGGTTCACACCTTCATTATTTCACTACCAAAACCCCTTCAAAAAACAAAAAAACCCCACTCGGAAACCCACCCACTAACCTCAGACAAATATTATAATTACAAGACAGTTTGAGAGTTACCTGCCTATGAGCCAGAATGATTTGGCCTTCTTCCTCCTTGAGGGTAGACTTTGAGAAGGGGAAAAGATGAAATATAAAGGACAACAGCTATCTCTTCTCAAAAAATCTGTGTGTGCACATGCTTGCTACTTTTTGGGTGTTTTTTTTTTCCTCCTGCATCATTAAATGTGAAAAATGATCAGAAAAGAAAAACTGAGGAGGATATATATTAAAAATAAAGCTTGGCATCTTGTCTCTCTCACACGGACCAGGTGGGACAATGAGGCTCACAGAAATGCTTTTCTAGTTACTGTGACCTCTAGACAGATCTGCTGTACTCAAGAGTTTTCACAAGAAAATTATCACAATACTATGAGCAAAATGATAAAAAGTTAGTATCTCAATTGGGCTAATTAATGTTGGACAAGAAGTTTATGAGTCAGCATGTGCCCTTGTGGCCAAGAAAGCCAATGGTATCCTGGGCTACATCAGGAAGAGCATTGCCAGCGGGTTGAGGGAGGTGATCCTGCCCCTCTATTCAGCCCTGGTGGGACTGCAACTGGAGTGCTGGGTCCAGTGCTGGGCTCGCCAGTACAAGAGAGACATGGAGCTCCTGGAGCACGTCCAGTGAAGATGATGAAGGGCCTGGAGCATCTCTCACGTAAGAAAAAGCTGAGGGAGCTGGGACTAATCAGCCTGGAGAAGAGAAGACTCAGAGGGGATTTGATCCACGCCTATAAATATCTGAAGGGAGGGTGAGAAGAGGATGGGGCCAGACTTTTCCCAGTGATGCCCAGCAATAGGATGAGAGGCAACGGGCACAAACTGAAACACAGGAAGCTCCATCTGAATATGAGGAAAAACATCTTTACTGTGAGGGTAACAGAGCACTGGAACAGGTTGCCCAGAGAGGTCGTAGAGCCTCCATCCTTGGAGACGTTCAAAAGACATCTGGACAGGGTCCTGGGCAATGTGGCCCAGCTGACCGTGCTTGAGCAGGGGAGTTGGACTAGATGATCTTCAGAAGCCCCTTCCAACCTCAACCGCTCTGTGAGTCTGTGATTAATGTAGTTAGTTTTTGTACCTTATCCTCTTTGACTATTTGCTTTTTCTGGCCATGTATAAGTAAGCCTTTCATCATCACAAAGAGAAGAAAGGAAGCCTGAGAGGGGACTGCTTTCCCTCAAATTAGCATACATAGCACCAAAGAAAAAGCCTAGGAGCTTATTAGATCCAGGCATAGATGTATTAATCAAAGCGACAGAAACTGGACATCAAACAGGAAATTAAACCCCTGGGTATTCCAACTGCAGAAGACTAGATACCGGGAACCATTGTAAATCTTCCTGCTCACTCAGAAAAGGAAAACCAGCTAGCATTTAAACCTCTCAGCAACACCTCTATCGCACACTCAAATGGAGGAAGGCGCAAAGAGATTTTGTATTGGTAAAAGCAGAAACGTCTTCCCAGCAATGTACAGCCCTTCTTTTAAACCATGACTACTACAGTTACAGCGGTAACTCTAGTGAAGAGATGAGTTCACTGACTTCTCAGGTTAAGTAAATCACTAAAAAGAAGAGAATGCTAATTTAACAATTTGCTAAATATAGGACATGCTGTCCCCCAAGTAATAGGATTTCTGATTCTCGTGTGGGATGCCCAACTATAAAAACACAAACCAGGAACTGCAGGACTTTTTGCTGGGCTTCACAAAGAAAGGAAGGCTAGAAATTAACCCCAAATTTGCCTAATAAGAAACGCCAGTCTGAGAGGAAGCCTATCTGTGTTTCCAAAAGAAATCAATTATTTGGGAAGGCAAAGAATAACCTACATGAAAGCTAACATGGTGACCAAAACCGATAACTTTCTACACTAAGGAACAATAACAGTCCTTGATGTTCAGATTTTAGATAAGTTAAAGGGCATAGCCAAAAAGTTCAGAACTTGAATACCACCACCAGACTTGTGTTTCCAGGTTTTCACTTTTCAGGGATTTTATTTAGCCAACTACAATGCAAAGACATGCCTGTACAACTCTTCATTGGATGGCTGGTCAACATTTTCCTCTGTGAAGGGAGCAAGGACAGCAAACTGAAAAGCCATATATGCACACCGGATGCAGCTCAACTTTCAAGTGAACCAGAAGCTACTTGAAGCTGTAGCTACTAAACTGGGAGAGAAGCAGAACTGAACACAATCTGCATAAAATAAAAGGACAGTCAAAGAGCTCAGGACAGTCAAGATGCAGAAACCCCATGAAAAAGCTACACCTTGCATATGGAAGCAGCTTTACATACCTTATGAATACTAAGAAAAGCATCTGGTGCAAGACAGGAACCTGAAGGAATAGATGTTTTTAAGTTAACAATAAGTTTGCTATCAGCTTTCTTACAGAAATATACTCTGCAGGGTGTAAAGCTTCTCCATACTAATACCTGACACAGATAAAACCAAGTAAATTAATGCCACACCTTTACAATAACTCTCTCCAATCCCACTTATTTTCTGCAAGCAGGACAGAGCATTCATGTTACCTGCTTGGAGCTACCACACGCAGACCTGATCCCTCTCCTCTGTCATCCCAACAAGCACATACATAGCCTCTGTTTGGAATTTTATACCACATCATTATTTTATCTGCTGGGGGTATGGCAGGGCAGGGCAGGGGAGGGGGGGAAGTCTCTTGCAATCACAGCCAGGAGGCATTAAGAGCCCAGAGCCGTAACAACGCACTGTGCTGTGCCTCTATGTTGGTAGGCAGCTGACACTCCCATCAATACAATCAGTGAAACTGTCCTCCAGCCAGACATCTGCCCGTCATGCAACAGTTGTAGTTCCTTTTAATTCCTGTTTCAGGCGCCAAAAGTGACAGTAAATCAGATCTATGCACTCAAGTTAGGCTTCCTTTTATTTGAGAGAAGCACAAAATACCCATTTCATTCTTTTTTTAAATAAAGAGCAGAGAAGGAAGTTTTGGCTCCTTTACTTATCAACAGTTCAATGCACTTCAGGTGTTCTGACTCACTGATCGCACTTTCGACTTTCCACAAGCAATTAACGCCAGAAACATATTTTAAGACATGACACCCCATTTTCAACCTAATCAGTTACAGGAGAACGTGTGAAAAAATGGTGCTAGGTACCATATACGGGCACCTAAGCCTCCATCAGCTGCTGAGTGAGGTCTGTGACTGTATTACAAGTAGGAAAATTTCACCTACCCTACTGATATGCCAAAAGAGATACATGCAAACACCTGCACAAAAGATCTTCTGAGGGAGACGGAGGTGCAGAAAAGTAAGACCCCACACATAAATCGCTATCACTTACAAAAAGCAAATAAAATAGGAAAAAAATACCCCCTATGTTTACTAAACTTAAAAATTTCAAATCTTACACGTAACAAATATAGTACAAAAAAAAGTGACTTTTAAAGCTAAGTAACCAACAGTCCTTTTTGCAAGAAGTTTGCTTAAAAACACTGTCCCCTCCTACAAGCATGACTGTAATATTATTAAATAGGACAATCTTGAAAATCCCAGAATTCCCACAGTTAAACAATGTTGTTACTCAGTGACCTATGACTACATAAGATTCAACTTCATCACCAAGCTTGAGATCCTGAAAACTAAAATTGCACTTCTTTATTGAACACGATCTACCTTGTTCCAAATATTCAGCAAATTTGTCTTGCCCTCTATCCAATAAGTAACGGAAAAATTTCATCACAAAGGCTCCCACAGGACATACAGCTCTCCACTAGCAAAGGTGAGGCAAGAGCAATTAGGGCCGCTTCTCCTTTTTCTGTTTTTTTAATATTTAAGCATTTTATTTATTGAGATAAAAAAGAATAAACACAGGAGAGAAGTTCTTATTTTAGGGACTTCTGAATATCCTATTTTAAAATGACTTATTTTTTAATAGAAATATGGAAGGCAAAAAGACACACCTTCAGAGGTAATATTTCCGTGTTCTACCTGTGTACAGCATTAAAGGATACATGTGCTCAAAAATGTACAGAAAAGAATCAAAACCAGATTTAACAGTACTGCAACGCATAACGACTTGGGGGAAAAAACTACCCTCTCTCAGGCTCTTTTCATGAAGTAGTCATAGAGCTAATTTTTCATTATGGTGATCCAAGTGACACCTTTTTGACTGCTAGATTCCTAAATAGTTCTATTGTTACAACACACCAAAAATGCCATGCTATTTATTAATTCTATCCTACAAGCAAGGGCTATAATCACCTCCAAATTCCTGTCTGTAGTTTACGACTATGAGCATGGAACTTTCTCAAAAAAATCTGAATTTAGAATGCACAGTGCACTCCACAATACTCCACAGTAAAATTCACATGATTCAACTGTTGAGGATCACATGCTTCTCTCCTGGGGAAGAAACAACAGAAGCTGACAAAAGGTTCCCTGATCAATATAGAATAGTTCAGTTACAGAAAGACTGCCTCATCTTGCAAATTCCTCCACCCACATCGCTCCACGAGGATCAACAAGGAACATTCTGCAGAAAGTGCACCTTGTCCTCACATGATGGAAGAAAGAGAGAGCAACACATTCCCCTCTCTGCCTTTCAAACACCTTAGTGGTAGATGAATGCATACAACGTATAAGACCTCAAGGAGGGGGAAAAAAAGATGGTGTTATTTACTAGAATAAGAAGGCAACATCAGAGCAAAAATGGATCTAACCTAGTTTCTGAAAGATATGTTCTAGTTGGCTCTCTAATACAGAATTCAAAACTTTTACAGAACAATTTGTTGTTTCAGAGAGACCTTGTCCCCATAGCAAAGTTCATAGAAGTAGCTACCCTGAAATTAATTTCAGGATCTGTATACACTGATACAGATTATTTTGGGTTTATTGAAGAAGTCATCTACTCCAGAAGTTACGTGATCCCAAAGAGACGCCATGGCACAGTTTAAAGCTTGCCATATCCCTTTGTCAAGGCAAGCTCACAGGAAAAGCTACTGCAGGCACAAGCTATTATTCAGAATAGT
Organism: Struthio camelus; assembly: GCF_040807025.1. Taxonomy (NCBI): domain Eukaryota; kingdom Metazoa; phylum Chordata; class Aves; order Struthioniformes; family Struthionidae; genus Struthio; species Struthio camelus. The sequence continues at coordinate 666,479 of NC_090982.1, read as the reverse complement.
CTGAACAACTTACTCAGTTTACGACCTGAGTCAATTTATGGCTTACTGTCTCATTCTCCTGCTGCACACTTGAGTAAAGAGCTTGGCTCTGCCACCCCCTTGCATATACTGGCAGGCTGCCGGGTCTCCCCCATAGCTGTTTCTTCTCCAGGCCAAACAAGCCCCGTTTCCTCTGACGGCAACTGCTCCAGCCCTCTGAGCAGCTTGGTGGTCCTCCACAGAGCTCACTCCAGTTTATGTCTTTCCCTGCAGCGGGGGGCCCAACACCAGATACGCTATTCCAGATGCAGCCTAACGTGCTAAGCAAAAGGGAATTACTTCACTTGATCTACAGGTTATGTTCCTGCTAATACAGCCTGGGATGCTGCTGGCTTTCATCACTTCGAGAGTGCACTGCTTGCTCATGTTTAGCCTACCTTCCCCCAGGACCTCCAAGAGCTTTCCAGTAGAGCTGCTCTCCAGCCTACACTGTTTCAGGGAAATAACCTATCGTGCTGCACTTGTCCTGGTTGAATTTCAAAACGTTCCTGTTGGCCCATTCTTCCAGCCTGTCTAGATCACTCTGGACAGCAGCCCTGACCTCAAGCATATCAAGTGCAAACCCAGACTGAAGTCATTCACAGACCTGATGGGGTGCATTACATCTCCTTGTCCAGATTATTGATAAGCACATTGAACAGGTCCCAGGACAGACCTGTGTGGTACTCCACTTGTTGCTAGCCTCCAGATAGAGTACAACCCACAACCCTCCTCTGAGCCCAACCGTCCAGCCAGTTTTTCACTGATGGTGAAAAACCATCAGTGGTCCACCCATCCTGACCTTAGCATCCCACCCTGTATACAAGGATGCTGTGGATGACCAAGTTAATAGCCTTCTTAAAGTCAAGGTAGATGACAGCCACTGCTCTCCCCTCTTCCATAGATCTAATCTTTTCATCAAAGGAGGCAATCAGGTTGGTCAAGTTTGATTTATCTCCTTCCTGCTTCTTCGTGTACCGAGGAATGGTCTCCAGGAGCATTTATCCCATTCAGGCCAATCTAGCCTACTTCTCTCAAAAATGAGGCATACGGCGCTGCTCTATTTCTTTTCACAGCACATTAAAGATCCAGTTTACTCAGAGTAAAGACATTAACTCTCCACCCAAGCTAAGAGAGAAACTATAAAGCTTTTGGGAGACTTACAGGATACAGAAAGCAAACCTGTCCTGCATAATTAAAAAAAAAAAAAATTCTGCCAAGGAGACCCCCCTCCCCCCCCGCCACCGTATTGTCGGTTCTAAGTTAGTGCCCCCCCACCCTGATTTCAAAGAACATGGCATTTGTTGGTATTGTAAGGTTTGTATCTGTTCTTGATGGACCATGCAGACATTTAGCATGACCCCGTTGTGCTTTAGCTTGCAAGCTACCTTTAACAGAGTGCGGGCCTGCGTTTGGTTAGCTTCCTTCACTCACAGCTTTAACAGTCTCTGGAGAATATGGGCCAGTCAATCAATCTTCTGCACTGCACGCAGCGGGAGCATATGCCTAAAGTAAAAGAAGTAGTTTTACTGGTACTCTGGGAATATCTAACACCTTCCAATAAAAAAAGTATCAAGAGTTTACTACCACATTTCTGTAACTTGCCCAGCAGCCCTCTGGGGAGGGCGTTCACTTAACTACCCTGCAGCTAGTGAGAACTCCCCGTGCAAGCAAAGATTACTACAATGAACCTGCACTTCACCTCCATAGTTTTTAGGTGGCATGGTCCTCAAATAAAATGAACAGTATTTTGAACTGCAGCACGAAATTACCACTGTCAAGCACATTTAGCTCTTAGACAATCTTGAAAAAGATTTTCGATAGAGCCCAGCTTACTCAAGTCTCCATGGACAAATTTTTATTTTAGAAGCGTTTTTCCCCATGTAACAAGCTCTGTTAATAAAAAGCAAGACATCTCCTAATTGATGAGAACAATATATAACTCTGTACCACTCCAACACTCAAAATAATGTATTAACCCAAGGGATGGTTACCAGCTTTATGAGAGAACATATGAAAATCACACACCTAAGAGTTGAGCTGCAACTAAAAATATTTTTCCTGTTTCCTATTAGATAGAAGATGCTAAGCTTAAAAAAAATAATAATAATAATAAAAGACTTTAACAAAAAATGCAAAGGCTTTAAGAGCTGTAAAACATTGCAATTGACATACCAGAAAAACCCCCATGTTACCTGTCTTGGAGGAACATTGGAAACCAGTTATAGCATTATGGCAATTTGAGAAGGTAGAAAGTAGAAGAGCATTAAAAGCAAGAAAACTCTCACAAAGCCTGATTTGAGGGTCAGAAGCACAGCAGATTAGAAAAATTCTGATTTGGCACTATTTAAATTGGACACAGTAGCTACCATTTACATGTGTCCCCGTTGTCCCCACTGCTTCTGCCTGCCTCAGAACTGAGAGCAAAATAAGAGAAAGGTGGGGAAAAGTAAGTTAAATTCCAAAAGGGGTGAAAATAAAAACACAGAAGATAATAAATAAAAGACAAAGACAAAAAAAAAAGTGAAAACTGATGAGATATCTGTAGGAACATTATCTGCTCACTTAGTGGGGTGAGGAAGGCAGAGAGAGGAACACAGGGTGAAGGAGGAAAAAGTTTTTTAGTTTTGGGGAAAGGCAAGAGGTTGTTTTTGTAGGGGACTGGGGGCTGACTGTTTTCACTATAAATCCTTTCCTTGGGTAATATACTTTAAATTCCCATTCTTACCTAATGTTTCCCTTAAGCTTAAGAAAAAAACGTCCCATGGAACAAAGAAAGTTTACAAAAACATTTCAACACCAGAAGTTCAATTCACCTTTGAGGAAACACTTTAAGAATTTCTGTGCTTGCACTCTGAAGCTGGACTTGCAGCCTCCTTAAGTTGCTTGGACTCAGTCCCTTCCCCTCTAGCAAAGGTTCAGAGTGTTAGACAAGGACCTACACAAAAACGGTATCAAAATGACCTCGTAGCATGGCCTTGACTAGTATTTTCCACATTCATAAAAACTTCCTGAGCATTTTGGAAATTAGAGCCACATTTTCCAATACAAGACACAGACTGACACTGGAAGAAGTGGCAGCTGTACTGGGAAGAAACACTACCACCGTATAAAAATTACTTCAACTTTAAGGCTGTTAAGTGTAGTAGATCACAAAGCACTGCATCTGCCTCACCACGTCTTGTTAATGCTACTGTACTGCAACATTAGCCATACAGTCACTGCACAGTAACCGTGGCATGCAAGGCTGCAGTAGGCTGCTGGAGCCCCTGTGGCGTGATGAACCCATTCCTGGACCCACCACAAAAAACGGGGCACCGACCATCACAAACGTCAAATGCTACTTATGCATGAAATGCCATCCCCACGCATGAATGTGCTGGTGGGCAGGAAAATCGGCGGGAGCAGTCCTTGGGAGCTCCGCTGAACCTCCCCAGCTGCACTCCTCGGCAGCCGGACCTGCGGCCACCAGGCAGCAAGTGCTGCTGAGCTGTTTGTGGAGAAGTACTGTAGCATGTTGTAAGAATGAAAGCTAAAAGACCAGCACAGCAGAATTACGGTGCATTTCACTTTGCTTAATTTCAAAATCACAGCACATAGCCTGCTCTAGAAGATGGGCAGTTTGAGATAAGCCCTCAAAGTTGTTGCAAAACACGGATGTTTGGTTTCTGAAAAGCAAAATGCTTCGGATTATTTCTAACAACAAAAGTCCACCCCCACCAACTTTTCCAATGTTTGATTACATGCACTAAATGGCATCGCGAAGTTTAAGGCATATTATGCAGCAGCTAAAGTCCAGCACCCACGCAGAAAAAAATCTGGGTATTCCTTATGTCTTCTGAGCAACTTCTAGAGTCCAATGGGCTGCAATGGCCAGTGGTCTGAACACAGACTTCTGGTGGCCTGTGGGCTTCCAGGGCACAGGAAAAGTGCTCACTAACCTCTATCCACTAACCTCATCTTCACTAACCAAGGTGAGTTTGCCGTGGTCTCTGGGACTGCAGAAGCTGTTGCTGTTGCAGGGTCTGAGCAGGTTGATCTTTCTGGATAACTGCTCTGTGTAAGCACTCTTTTGCCAGTGCCCCGGGCAAGCTCTAAGAGACCCTACAGTTCATTTCCTAACGAAACCCCTGATGAACAGGCCATGTCAGCGCCAGATAGCAAACTCTTTCCCTTCCCCATCCCCTCCTTGGGTCACTCTTGCTGCTGAAACGCCTAAAACAAATCTCATGCCTGGTCTTTCACAAGGGCTGTTCCAAGAAGTGACAGTCATTAAAGATTTGCCCAAAAGATCTTTGTCTTGTACATTTGTTTATAGTGACATGGGTTTCCTTTTCTAGCAGTTCTTCTTTCTCACTGAAGGGAGAAAGGTAAATGTGCTACCTCAGCACTGAATTAAGGAACAAACGAGCAGATTTTCCTGACTGATCAGCAATTTACACTGCTGACACATCTGAATGTGCGGCTTGAGTAGCCCACCTCATCTATTTGCCGCTCCAGAGGCAGAATATGAATGTTTACAGATTATCAGAAATTTTTCAAAAAAAATTTTTTTAAAGCTAAATAGTCCTTTTTTGCGCTTGCAGAACTGAAGAGCTTTAGAAACTCACAGTCCCAACCAGGCAAAACTTCAGATCCGGGCACAACCTATTTCTTGACAATCCAGAATGGGAAAGGAAGCATACCACCTCGCTTTCTTTCAAAGACACTTCCACGACAAAATAAGGCCCTTCTGCAGTAAAGCCATCTAACTTCGTTTTCTGAGCGAAAAGCTCAGCAGAAGGCTCAGTAGGTGCGTGCCGTCCCCAAAGGAGTAGTCCTCAGTCTCTGACTGTATGAAACCTTGTATCCGTCTTTTCTCTCCATGCAGCAGGAGGTTTTCCAGAAAGTTGAAAGCAATGCTACACTTTCCCACTAACAAAGCTAGGGAGAAAGCATGCTTTTCAACTATAGCAGCTCAACTTCCTTTATGAAAACCCACCTGATATGTTACAAGAGACAGTGAGAAAGCAGGATTTCTGACCTGCGAAAAGCCAATAATTTTTATTTCAATTACAAATTAGAACAAGTGCTGACATTCTCCAAAAAAGTTAAAAAGAAAGTTTAAACTTGTAACAAGGTACAAATGCCTTAACGCTAACAGAAATGATAACTTGCGTCAATCTTGCCTCATCCTTACAGGAAGGTGCCTTCCACAACTGACATCGCGACCTTGTCACGCAGCCAAAGACAGTAAAAGTCATCCTTCTCCCGCAAGAGGGTCTCTAACTACATAGCAGAAGTCTGGACGCGTTACTTAAACTTACCGTCATCTACTGCCTGCAACTGAAACTGGGCAACATCAGTTTTTTCTCTCCTGAACCTGGTTTAAATCAGTTCCTGGTCAGGTGTTTTTCTTTAAAGTGCCTTAAAAATTACCTCCAAGTACGAAGACAGAAAGCACTTTTGCAACAGAGAGAACGTTTCTGGACGTAGTGACTTCACACTTCGTGCAGGACAACAACATATTGACTGTCTTTTCTGTATGGAAGGATTACAATTGCCAACTATTACGGAAACAGGAAACTTTTGCTGTGAGCAGAACTACAGAACCCCAAACTGGAATCGCCTCAGGTGGTGCCAACACAGTTCCATTTTCCCCCACTTTCAGCTGTTTTGGTCACTCCTCAAGATAGCATGTAACCCACAAATGTGGATGCAGGGAACATAATATACTGTCCACCTACAGCAAGGTGAGAATATATTGCGGTGGCAGAAAATAAAACCATTAGAAAACCACAGTGCTGTTTGCCTATTTGGAGAATAAGGAAAAAATGCCAGTAGTTATTTATCTCCTTGTGTATTTGTGATATTCCCTGTATATAGCCGCATCAAAATATAAAAAAAACATTTTCATCTTCAGTAGGAGGGAAGAGTATTAGAGGACCAAGAAATGCACAATCAAAGAACAGTTCCCCAATGTACATACATTTAGACAATCAAAAGCAGAGAATTTACAAAATATGTTTCTGATTTCAGTTCAGTTTAACCTTTGCAAAGTTCAGTGTAAGAACTAGTAATAACTATGCCTTGCTTTTTTTTTTTTTTTTTTTTTTTTTTTTTACTTCAGAAAAGCATCATTTGGTAGAAACTTGCTGACTTTGCTGGGTTGTGGTGGAGTTCTCAATCCACAATTTTAAGCACGCAGAATCTATTATTTTTGGCTGGTACGCAGACAGAGTTAGGAGTGGCTACAAGCTGGAAAAAAACATTGTTCATTAGAACTTGGAAACGTTATAAAGGCTTTCCAAAAAATGTTTTCTTTTGTTCAGCTTGCTGATTTTTGGTCAGATCTAAGTAGAGAGCACCACAAACAATTACAAAGGGGGTGCATGCTGTGTAAGTGACTACAAGATAAATTGAAGTGTAACGCCAAAGATGTAATCAATGTAAACAAGGAATTTCCATACACAAATGCTCTCCTGCAGAGTCATAAAACCTGTGCCTCAACTTATTTGTATTGAAGAAATTCCTTTCAATACCGCTTACTACTCATCTCATGTTCTTGCCTGCAAGAGATGTTGTTCAATACAGTGCTCCAACACAAGGAGTCAGAACTACTGAAACAAAGCAAGCAGTGCCTCCTTAAATTTTTTTGATTAAAAATGGGTCTTTTCCAAAAGATTATTATATATACTGGTAAACTGCTGCACCACGGATTCTGTTTTCCATGAGTTTAAAAGTCCTATGAAATTCAACAACAAAACCTGAAGATGTCATGGTTTTTTTTGTGAGGTTATGAATGGGTGACAGGAGACAATCTGGCCTTCATTATTTATTATTAGACAAAAATCAATGCAGAATTAAGCATAGACATTTTGAGCTCACAGTGAATTTTACTGGCAGTCAGGAAAGTCTTTTCTCCTCTTCAAATTACTACATTTCATATGGAAATGAAGAAATGTGCAAACACAGAAACCCACTGTGCCACCTTTCCAGGGCCAGTGGGCTTTCTGAACCACTGCCCATTGAAAAAGTGCACTATTAATGAAACAAACTACCAAGGCGTAGAAATACCCATTTTAATATGCAACAGGCTGTTTGGCTGGTTTTCAGTGCATCATGGCCATAACTGCACACCGAACTGTGCAGCCTCGAAGCCTGCCAGCCGCAGCTAGGCGAGCACGAGGTTATACATCTCACCACCTTTACCAGGAGGCTTTCAGAGCACATCTGTGAAAAGGGCCCTTCCCTCAGCCCTCCAGGAACAAGGCGTGTGGATTACAGGAGAGCTGAATGTGAAGAGGAGGCAGCACAGGCCACCCAGCTCAGGCCTCAAACCCTCAGAAAGGCAGCAAGAGCAATTAGGGCATGGAGAGAGATGAAAAAGACCAGGACTTTTCCGCTTACAGAAGAGATGACTGAAGGACACTAAGCTACAACCTGCAAAAATCAGGAATTGTGTGACAAAGGATGTAGGGAAAAATGACTTCTTCTGCACACCTGCCAGCCTTGCGAAGTCATAATTTTTCTACACAATCCCTATCTTAGCTGTGGAACTTTTTGCCGCAGGATGCTACAGACACCAGGAGATCAAAAGTGATTAGACAATTAGATCACCATCTGTTACTAGTAGCCAAAAGTTGGGAGCGCAGACCAAGAAAGGTTCCTTCGCTGTTTCTCTTCTCCTATCTCTCCTGAAGCACCCACCAATAGCCATGCGTTGAAACGAGCTACTAAGCAGGAGGAGACCTAACACTGGACACAGAGTCCTTTGTTCCCACACAAATACAGGTGATGGTCATCATCTCATTCTTTTACAGTCACAGATGGCATACGCTCAAAGAAAGCAAAAATTTCCAAAAATCTTGTTCTGCACACTACTCTAAGCAGCAGCCTGTCAAGGAACCTGCAGGAAAACCACCTTTGTTAGTGCAGAAAGTGTCCTGCACTGCTTTTTCAGTGCATGATGGATGACTCACTACAGTCTTTAAAGCAGTTCTTCAAAAACAGAACAAAATTCTGAGATATAGAGAGAGAGAGAGTGTGTGTGCACATTTGAACATAGTATGTATATAGTGTATTTATAGTATACAAGCAGTATGGTACTGTACACACAGTATTTACTACCTATTGTATATATAGTGTATATAGATACTATGGGGGTATATAAATACATATATGTATGTATATATACACACTGGTTACATACTACATAGAGAAAGTATATTGTATACTACTTAGAACAGCCTAAGCCAATCACAAGGTCCAAACCGCCTTCCTCAGATGGTCTGGCAACTTCACTGTTGTTTAGTAAAAGCTTGACACTTCTGTAGGCAGGCTGATGAGCTTCTGCTTCCAGTACCCACCCAAGTCTCCAATGCATTTGTTACCTGAACTTCCACGAAGGCAGGCATTGTTATCAAGGAAGAAAGAACAAAAACTTCAACCCGTGTCCTTGGCTAGCTAAACCATCCTCTGCCATTCACTGAATGCAGTGCTGCTACTACAAATGACTATTACAGCACAGGAGATGAAGATATTACAGATGCTATGCAGAAACTACATAGTCTTCAGCCCATTTATCAAAATGCAGAACCTGCCGTTCTCACTTTCTAGCTGGTGAAGTGATTATATACATATATATGTGTGTGTGTGTGCGCACGTGCGTGCGCGCACGTGTGTATATACACAGATATATATACACATACATCTCAAACTAAGAAAAATGAGATTGTATCCACTATATTTTAATAAATTATGCCTGCAGCAAGTCCCTTGCCAAACATTCTCGCTCAGATGCTGAAAGTCGGACTTCTCTTTTCATTATCTTTTATGACTACTGTAAAACACCATAAAACACCTTAAAAGAAAGGCAGGAAGGGAACTAGACTTGAGGTTGGAGGTGATATATTCTTGGCCTGGAGACAGCCTTCCAGTGGAAGGGTACACTGAGTCTCCTCGTGCTCGAGCCCCCCGCTGCTGCAGCGGGGAAGGGCGAACTGCAAACTGCGTTTTTCACCAACCGCTGGCTCACGCCGTTTGCTCAATATGCTGAATGCCGCTCGCCAGAGCGGCTCTGTTACAGCTGGAGCTGCCAAGCCATCTGCGGATTAAGATTCCCTCTTCACTTATCTCTGTCTGCTAGTACGAAAGCTAACGGATGAAATCAGTCGTATCAGTTTTAATCCGTTCCTGCTAGCTTGTTTTAGCAGAAGTACGCAGATGCTGGGACATTAAAGCTGATTTACGTAGCAGACAGAAGTATTTGGACTGCCCTGTCTTGGAAGCACAAGGAAACACAGAATTTGGGACCCTTTTTTTTTTTCTTCCCTTTTCTTTAAAGACTATTCGAAAGATGCCCCTATGACCAGCAGAGCTCGTGCTCTGTCCAGATACCCGTGAACCGAGCAGACATCGAGGTACAGTGCCTCCACAGCAATTCTCTCTGCAGCTGTGAGGAAGTATTGGCAGCTGGACAGCGTATATGCCTCTACAGTCCTTATATTCAACAGGAACTATTAAGGTCCATGGGAAATTATATGTTTTCTAATGTAGCGTTTTTCACACCTTCTAGTCTAAACGCTGATCACCTGCCAAGCAATTTGAGACCTAAGGACAAACCTGAGTTCCACTCACTCCTCTGCAGCGCAACAAAAAAGCCAAGCGCGTGTACGTCCAAGCATGTGCATGTGCAGAGGCGACTCAAACATCAACCTCCCGGATTTTCTAGCAAGATTCAAAGCAGCTAGGCTTCCTGGTTTGTCTCTTCCGAGCCGACGCAACGTTACACGCGTGACCTTTTGAACAGCAAGGGAAAGTTCCTAGTGCTCAACTTCATTCAGAAATCATTTACACGCAGTCCCAGCCCACGTCTGCCAGTGCAGGAGGGACAGCCAGTACATGCAGCAGAAGGGAAAGGAAAAGATCCCATCAAACCCGGTACTCCCATTCTCGCAAAACAAACCAACCCCTGCAGAACAGAACTCCCCAATTTCACAAAAATAAAAAACAGAGGGGTGGTATGGTGTTCATCCAGATACAATAAGGAACATTTAATACGAGCAGCCTAATGACCAACTGAAGTCAGTAATACCTTTTAAACAATTCTCTAAATATTACTGTACCGGTTTCACAGTACTCCTATATGCGTCTGCTTCATCTGTTTTACACACACAGAGGTATCAACAGCCGAGAAAAAGCAGAAGTTTTTGAAAATACTGTAAATGTTTTGAATTCCAGCTATGTCTTTTAAATGGCTCTACACCACAATCATACTACAAATGAGAAGTGGACTTCAAAGCAAGAGATGGCTGAATTACTATGACTAGCGCAATAATTAATTTCAACCTCTTTGTACGCATTTTGGCAGGGTGATAACAATCAGGTTTTTCACAGGGCTGCTAACTCAGTTACACAGGACACACAGCATGGAGGGAAGGACCGTTCACTGCTCTCCTTGTGCCTCCTCCTGCAAAGTTCAGCCCCACGCACCACCTGGCCCCCATCCAAAGCCTGAACTTCCTCCTCTCTCCCCTGTGATACTACCTCTGTGGTTGCATCTCACGTCTCACTCTCCTGGAGTCATCACCCCGCTCACTGCTCTCTCTGCTAGATTAAATGAAGAAAGTTTTCTAGAGTCAACATACTCTTGCGATGCAGCCCCAGCTCTTTCTGCATGAACCATCTGCTCTCTGCTCTGCAAACAAGGCTGAGGTACAGTGAAAAAAAAAAAAAAAAAGACTCCTTGAAAGGCAGCATCCTAATAAACACATGTTAGAAAGCCGTTTCAAGGCAGTACATGCAGCTTAACGGTTATGATGCAAATTACTCAGAAGCCTGGATTAATCCCAGGCTAACAGAGAACATTACACTTCAGAAGTACTTTTACTTTTTTGCTTTTTTAGGCAAACACTGAACAAATTTTCATTCTGCAGAAGGAGGACAATGCACAAACTCTGACGTGTGCAGAAGACATAAGCAAAGTGATGTAGATTTCAACCACCCCTGAGTTTTCTACCAGTACAGTGAACTGAACAGCTAGAGGCAGTTGGGGTCCACAAGGATCAGCTAACGCAAGGGAGGAATAAAAGAGATTACAACCGTCACAAGCATCTACGACGCAACATGGCTATGGAGGCTTCTCTTGCACCTCTCCTGGGAAGCTTGCATGCTCAGTTGGCTCTCTGAAATGCCTGTACACCAATGCGCGCAGCATGGGGAATAAGCAGGAAGAGTTAGAGCTCTGTGTGCGGTCGCAGGGCCATGATCTCGTTGCAGTGACAGAGACATGGTGGGATAGTTCACATGACTGGGATGCTGTCATGGATGGCTATGTGCTTTTTAGGAAAGACAGGCCAGGAAGGCGGGATGATGGGGTTGCCCTCCATGTGAGGGAGCAAGTAGAATGTGTGGAGCTCTGCCTCGGGGTGGACGAAGAGCAAGTTGAGAGCCTATGGGTAAGGATTAAAGGGCAGGCTAACATGGGTGACACTGTTGTGGGGGTTTACTACAGGCCACCTGACCAGGAGGAAGTCGTCGATGAGGCCTTCTACAGACAGCTGGAAGTAGCCTCACGATCACAGGCCCTGGTTCTCATGGGAGACTTCAACCACCCTGACATCTGTTGGCACGACAGCACAGCTAGGCACAAACAGTCAAAGAGGTTCCTGCAGAGCATTGAGGATAATTTCTTGACTCAGGTGGTGGAGACGCCAACGAGGAGAGGTGCAATGCTAGACCTTGTCCTAACAAACAAAGAAGGTCTAGTTGGAGATGGGAAGGTTGGGGGCAGCCTTGGCTGCAGTGACCATGAGATGGTGGAGTTCAGGATCCTGCGAGGAGGGAGCAGGGCAATAAGTAGGATTGCAACGCTGGACTTCAGGAGAGCTAACTTTGGCCTCTTCAGGGACCTTCTTGGGGGAATCTCATGGGGTAGGGCCCTAGAAGGAAGAGGGGTCCAAGAGAGCTGGTTAATATTCAAGCATCACCTCCTCCAGGCTCAAGATCAGTGCATCCCTCTGAGGAAGAAGTCGAGCAAAGTGGGCAGGAGACCTGCATGGAGGAGCAAGGAACTCCTGGCAAAACTCCAGCAGAAGAAGGAAGTGATACAGAATGTGGCAAAGGGGACAGGCTGCTTGGGAGGAATACAGGGATGTTGTCAGAGTGTGCAGGGATGCGAGGAGGAAGGCTAAGGCCCATTTGGAATGAAATCTGGCAAGGGATGTCAAGGACAACAAGAAGGCCTTCTTCAAATACATCAAGAGCAAAAGGAAGACTAGGGAAAACGTGGGCCCGCTGCTGAATGGGGCGAGTGCCCTGGTGACGAAGGATACAGAGAAGGCAGAGTTATTGAATGCTGCCTTTGCTTCAGTCTTCACTGCTAAGGCCAGCCCTCAGGAATTCCAGACCTTGGGGACAAGAGAGGAAGGCTGGAGAAAGGAAGACTCTCCCTTGGTCAAGGAGGATCAGGTTAGAGATCTTTTGTCCAAACTTGACATCCATAAATCCATGGGCCCCCATGGGATGCACCCACGAGTGCTGAGGGAGCTGGCGGATGTTATCGCTAGGCCACTCTCCATCATCTTGGAAAGGTCCTGGAGAACAGGAGAGGTGCCTGAGGACTGGAAGAAAGCCAATGTCACGCCACTCTTCCAAAAGGGTAAGAAGGAGGAAACTCCAGGCCTGTCAGACTCCCCTCCAGCCCTGCAAAGGTGAGGGAACAGCTCCTCCTGGAGGTCCTCACTAAGCATCTGGAGGACAAGAAGGTGATCAGGAGTAGTCAGCATGGATTCACCAAAGGGAAATCCTGCTTGACCAATCTGATAGCCTTCTATGACGGAATGACTGGCTGGGCAGATGAGGGGAGAGCAGTGGATGTTGTCTCCCTGGACTTCTGCAAGGCTTTCCACACTGTCTCCCATCACATCCTCCTAGGTAAGCTCAGGAAGTGTGGGCTAGATGAGTGGACAGTGAGGTGGATTGAGAACTGGCTGGATGGCCGAGCTCCGAGGGTTGTGGTCAGTGGCACAAAGTCTAGTTGGAGGCTTGTAGCTAGTGGTGTCCCCCAGGGGTCAGTCCTGGGTCCAGTCTTGTTCAATATATTCATTAATGACCTGGAGGAAGGGACAGAGTGCACCCTCAGCAAGTTTGCTGATGATACTAAACTGGGGGGAGAGGCTAGCACACCAGAAGACTGTGCTGCCATTCAGAGGGACCTGGAGAGGCTGGAGAGGTGGGCAGAGAGGAACCTCCTGAAGTTCAACAAAGGCAAGGGCAAGGTCCTGCACCTAGGCAGGAATAACCCCAGGCACCAGTACAGGCTGGGGTCTGACCTGCTGGAAAGCAGCTCTGCACAGAAGGACCTGGGAGTCGTGGTGGACAACAAGTTGACCGTGAGCCAGCAGTGTGCCCTTGTGGCCAAGAAGGCCAAGGGTGTGCTGGGGTGCCTTAGGCAGAGTGTTGCCAGCAGGTGGAGGGAGGTGATCCTGCCCCTCTCCTCAGCCCTGGGGAGGCCTCCCCTGGAGTACTGTGTCCAGTTCTGGGCTCCCCAGTCCAAGAGAGACATGGCACTCCTGGAGAGAGTCCAGCGGAGGGCTACCAAGATGATTAGAGGGCTGAAGCACCTCTCCTAGGAAGAAAGACTGCGAGAGCTGGGCCTGTTCAGCCTGGAGAAGAGAAGATTGAGAGGCGATCTCATCAACGTGTACAAGTATCTGAAGGGGGAGTGTCAAGAGGATGAGGCCAGCCTCTTCTCCGTGGTGCCCAGCAACAGGACAAGAGGCAATGGGCAGAAACTGAAGCACAGGAAGTTCCCTCTGAACCTGAGGAAAAACTTCTTGACTGTGAGGGTGACAGAGCATTGGAACAGGTTGCCCAGAGAGGTAGTGGAGTCTCCTTCGCTGGAGATATTCAAAACCCGTCTGGATGTGATCCTGGGCAATGTGCTCTAGGTGACCCTGCTGGAGCAGGGAGGTTGGACTAGATGATCTCCAGAGGTCCCTTCCAACCTAAACGATTCTGTGATTCTGTGAGCTCGTGATCCAAAACCCAACTTTGGGATGAGAATCTTACCTACATGCTACAAGTGGGTTTTGACCTTGCACCAAAACACGTACGTACATTTTTCTACCCACACCCCTCTACAGGACCAGGTGGTATTTAGTAGAGAGCCCCTTCAAACCAGGAACTAAAAAATTAATCCTGCTCTGCCATGCATCCTGCAGTCAAACGCAGGAGCTACGACGTCTGTGCCATGTGTCTGTCTGTTCAGGCAAGTCAGCAGTAAAGAGTTTATATGGGCACTTGTAAACATGCTCATAAACTCACCAAACTTTCACGTGGAAGGTAAAATTCCCCATGCTAACCCACTATGAGTTTCAACAGTCTAAATGCTACAATTTCTTTGTGAAATGGTTATAAGAACATTTATTGCAAAAATTGAAGGAAGGGAAATGCAGGACATTCTCCTTAATCCCGTTTCGCTCAAACACAGTGACTCATTACATAGGCTGTAAAACAATTCAGTCTGAGGCAGAAACTTACTATGAGAAACAGACTGAAAAAGTAATACTCTCACAGCTCCTGTGAAGAGAGCCTCTTACCACCCAGAAGAGCTGGGTCACGTAAGGTAAGTTGCTTTACCTAGCATCTCCATGTAGTTACGACTCCGCTCATCATATTTAAGATTAGAAGAGAGAACCAGCGCACTGCACAGCAGTAAGGGGGTTTAGTTTCCTTATAAACAATTCAAGTAGTTTTGTGCACAATTTAGTTTACAATTTATTTCTGGAGAACCGTTTTTTCCAGTGTTCGCATTCTTTGCGAGGCTTTCTTTCATATCTGGAGGTCTTTCTCAAGCTCTGCCAAAATGATTACTGGAGCAGCTGACAACAGCAGTGTGTCCACACCGTGCGCCTGTGGGGTGTGCAAGTTTTCAAAACGATCAGGAGGTCTCTCTCCACTTGCAAACTCCATGAATAACATCTCTCATACACGACACTTGTCAAAAACTTAGCATAGAGATGGGGGGTGGAGGATTAGGCACTGCAGAAGAATGAAATACATGCAGTCCATAACCTTGTATGAAGGAGCAGACAAACTTTTGCTCCCAAATACTTGTGGATTGCTATCAGAATGCTCCTGTCTCCCCAACAAAATATTAGCTAAAAATTAAAGCAGGAAATTGCTCTGATAAACTAAACCAAAAAAAGCCTCTGGATTAAAACTGGACATGCAAAATGTGATCAAAGGAAGAGTTTTACTGGAGAAAAAAAAAAGAAAGAAAAAATATGTCAAATTTGACTGTAACATTACAGTAAATCTTAAAAGAAGTAGGGAATAAATTTTGTGGACTGTTAGGTTTGCCTTCACTCAGCCACTACAGGCTACATGCAGAAGTAATCAGGTTCAGCATAAAACTCATGACTATAATGTTTTATATGCCAAGAAACCAGATGTTCTGCATCTTGATGTCTTAAAGCACTTAAAAAAGTAATTAAGCGCTGTCATGTGCCATAGTCTGTGCTTTCGCTGACAACTGTTTTACGATTTCAAAAAAAGAAGTCACAGGAACAGCTCCGCAAAGCATTGTCTTCCAGAAACACTGACTACCCAGACAGTTTGTTACAGCTGATGTAATTTGCTTTCAATGATGACCACAACCTGACAGAAAAGATTAAATAAATCCTGAAGCAGCATCCACAGAGGACAGAAAGAGAGGCATACAGGAACAACTTCTTAGCATGCACAATACAGAAAGAAAGGATAACAGTTTAAGGAAAAGCATAACTAACATAAAATATTGGGCTATTGCTTTAGGTGATAATTATGAAATCTGAAGTAAAACTGTTCTAGAAAAGCTAGAGAGGAAAGCTTTTTCCAGGTCGTTTTATATGAATGTACAACAGGAGATTAACCACACCCCTGAAATAAACTATTGATGTATTAACTGAGAGGGCAGAAATATGGTTTAAAAAACACGATTTCAAAGAGATCATTTTCCCTTTTGCCATTCCTCTTTCGACTTGTTATCTTAGAAGTTACTCATTTCTGCTCTCACAGGCTCTTTCTGGGCTCTCCACCAAAAAGCTCTTCCTAAATCCCTTGGAGTTTCTTCAGGAGCGGTAGTCACCAAAAAGCAGCAACACCACCCTCTGCAAAGCTACATCATGCTAAACAGCCACGTCCGGCGCTGTTATGAATACCAGGCTGTGAGTGATACACTTCAGTGCACAAGATTTCTAAAAGAGTTTGTTTGAAACTCCACTCCCTGCCTATTTTTACAGTGCTACGAAAATCTCAGTTCAAAGTTCTCAAAAGAAGGGAAAGAGAACACAAAACGTCCCACCGTTTGGTGAAGGCAAACCGTGTTTCACGCTTCAGCTCTTGAGTTTACGACCCCAGACAAATACAGTTCAGAGAAAGCAGAGGGCACAGGTGCACCAAAACCATCCCATGGTCAAATTGCTGCAGCACAGCCTTCCTGCAGTTGCGTTTTCAGTAAAGTAGCGCAACAGCTGGCATTGAGGTTGGCCACTTCAAAGGCAGCAAAACCTGTAAAACTGCCTAAAAAAGGTCTGTGCTCGCTCCCTGCAGGCTTCCAGGCGCTCTCATTCCTGTCTGCACACCTCACAAGTCATCCTTGCAAGTTTTTAAAACCGAGCAACCTGTAGCAGCGTTATTCTCCAATCTTGGAACGAGAACACTCACGCAGGAAAGCTACCGTTTCCTGACAGCAATGCATTAACACTAAGAAAGCGTTTAAAGTCTTTCTGGGTTTTAGAATGGTTGTGTACAGCACTTACATAGCAGACAGCACACACGATCTTATTGCGTAGTCCACATAAAAATACCACACTGACAACACTGATTTTGCTTATACCTACAGATGGCATTTCAGCATGCAATCCGGGTACTTCCACAGGCAGGAGGAATAAAGGCCAATTTTCAAAAAGATATACTGAAAATTCAAGAATCAGGGAGCCGAGTTTAGTTACATAAAAGGCATGGAGACATAAATTAAATTAGTATTAGCAAGAGTTTCATGCTCTTCATCTCTGCGCTTTTGTTCTGCTGTAGAAATTTATGAGGAAGGCATGTGACAGGCACAGAGTCATGTAAAATAACAGTACGAAAGCCAGTGATTAAGAATTTCAGGGAAAAAATTCTCTGAAAACAGTAGGAAAAGACAAATGAAGAGAAACAGCAAAAGGTCAACAGGCACATTTTAAGACTAAGGAGGATAACTTTGCATGGGTTTGAAAAGAAATTATCCAGAAGGAGCTTTGATAAAGGAGGGACTGGAAGTTGTTCAAAGTATATCTGGCATGAGGTAAAGATTATAACAATTTCTTGGGGAATCACACATCACAAAATTTAAGCTGTAATTTCTTAAGTTACACAAGACGTTTTAAAAGTTACAGCTTCATAGGGATAAAAAGTTGCTGATGCTATTCACAGGGAAAAAAACAGGAGCCAAAAAAAAAAGAGAGAGAGAGCCTAACCACGGAGCAGCTGAACTGTGTTCATAAAATAGTCTTTTCTTTCCAAAAGACGGTTTGGCTCAACCCAAACTAGCTTGGCAAATCACGTTACCTGGAATTCCCCTTACTCAATCATCCTGCCACTCTGTGATAAGTCTTCAGAGGAAAATTTACCCAGAAGCAAAAAAACAGGAAAACTGTTCTGTGCTGGTATGGCTATAGCAAAAACTAAACCACGGCACTGCAGAATAGTTTCCTCAGCATTATCTGAAGTTCACCCTTTCAGCGTGCAGTAGTTCAGTACTAGACATATGATTTTAAAAGTGCAATTTTCCTTCTTTTTTGACAGCCCCAAACATTCCAGAATTCTTTGCTACAGTGACTACATCTGCTGTCACGTCCAGCATCAGTACCAAAAGTCCAGTCCTTCACTGCAGGACTTCTTTCTGTCTTTCACTGGTTTACCTTTCAGCCTGGACATTAACAACTACAAGAGGCAGTGCCAAGTAACACAAGACTGATAACACAAAGTTAAACATCTGGCTAGTAACCAAGGCCAAAAAGCATGTTAGTGATGATCTGCATCTCACTGAAGACTTCTTTCTAAAAGAAGGTGTTTAAGCTACCCAGAGCGGTTGCCCCATGTAACACGCAGCAGCTGCTGGCATACTTTATTTGCAAATTACTCCAAACCTCCACTCGCTTTCTTCAGTCGGACAGCAAACAGGCGGCGCGCACCAGACAGCTCAGAGCTCCAGGAGGGCTTACGTGGAAAAGAAGATGGACACGGCTGCCACCTGGACATCGCAGCTCCCTGGGGCGAACCTCTTCGCCTTCCTGCTTCCCACCGCCTCAGCTGCGGATGCCAATGTGGCCTCCAGCATTTTTACCGCTGCAAAAGCGCTCAGACCACCCTCCTCCTGCGATGCTTCCTCATGTTACGAGTCAGTACGTTCACAAGAACAGAGTTTACTCTGCCTCTGAAAACCACAGCTTTCGGAGCAGGGAAGACTGCCCACAGTGTGCCACTATCAAATCCTGTGAGTTCAGAGGACATTTCCACAGTAGCATGGTGTAAACCCTCTTTAAGAAACTTGAACAGCTCCCATGATAGTTACCGCATGCAAAGGATTCTTTTGTTCTCTATTTGAAAGGAAAACAAAGCAGACTCGAAAAGTACTTTTTGAATTTGCTTTTTTCAAGGAAATAAGTTGCTTTAGCTATGGGGCAGAACACAAAATTCCTGAACGAGGTGCAAAATCACAAGCTACAATGGGAATATAGCAAGCAACTGGAAGCATCTCTCACAGCAGTCCACAGGATTTGTGCAAGCATTTGAAGATCTTCCAGTCTCCATCCAACCCTAGCGAAATTACAGAGCACTTTGTACACTGCACCTTAACAGACCATTCATTGTCTGCTAGGATCCCTCTGAGAATGATATGGAAAACAGGCAACCCCAACAGTGGGCTTTGGAGAGGACACATTCCCATAAAGCAGGTGAAGGAGGGATCAACAGATCTGTAAGTCATCTTGAAGAAGACATGAGGAGTTACTATAAAAGCCTGCTAAGCTCTCAGAGCTATTAAAATCAAAGCTATTAACCAGAAAGCTGGTTATTTACCGGTTTCACAAGGGATAACAGTTTGACTAATAACAGTTTAATCTGTCTACAGACCCAAGGGATCAGAGCTGCGGAGCATGGGCGTGCAATAAGGCCTAGACAAGACCTGAAAAGTTTCAAAGCAAATCTCATGTTCTAGTTATTTAAGATCAGTAGCAGATATAACCTGGGGTCACAGTGAAAGCTTGACAATAATGAAAGGCTCTGCCAACAGTGAGCAACAGGCAGTAAAGCGATAGATGAAACTCAGTACCAATAAACACAAAAGAAGGCATACAAGGAGGAGAATAATCCCAGTGATACATATGAGCTGAAACAGTCCTCTCCCTCCCCATCCTTTAAATGAACACAGCCTCTTCACAAAGCTTTTGATACAATTATTGAAAGAACATCTGGAATTAGAATAAAAGGACTGCAGAACAACACTGAAGTTGTCATACATTCAGGGTTCATCGGTACCTTGAAAATTGCTTTCTTCAGAGGCTGTAACTGAAGCCACAGGACTGAGCAGAAAACAAAACAAAACAAAACAGGCAATACATAGATTTGGACTCTTCAGCTTAGAAAAGGAGATGACTGAGGGGAGACTAGCAGTTCAAGACCGATGGAGAGAAGGTGGACATGGAAAAGTGCCTCAAAAAGGTTCACCTGAAGGCTACCCAACACAACATGCCTTATGTAACTTCCAGCTCAGGAAGTCCCTGAAAGGGACTTTCTGAAATTGGGGTGATACGGTGCCTCATTCAGACTCCCTTCCTGAGCATCTACTGAGGGCCTCTCTTAGTGAAAGATACAGCCTATACTGCCCTGGGACTAACCCACATCAGACAACCTAAGAACAATTTGTTCTAAAAACACTGCTCAGCTTCCACAAACATCTCTCCAGACTTTTGGGTTCCGAACGGTTAATAAAGGGGCTGATGCCTGATTCAGAGCTTCACAACGTGAACTGGAGCAAACACACACAGGAGAGGGAAGGCAAATGCTTCATGAACTCTGACATGACCAAAGCTGGCCTTATCTGCCTTTTATGCAACTGATGCCAGCCAAACTCTTCAAGAAGAAGTTGAAAAAGAGAAACACTAAGAGCTCTCGCAGCACGTGTTGATTTCACCTTCCTCCCCTGTTTTGCTGCAAAGGTCCCACAGCCTCATGCTTAAAATGAAGGAAGAGACTGCCTAATATCAAAACCCTCGTACCAGTGCATGCTGATGGTGTTCCTTGTACCCTGACAAGACCTTCAGTCTTCACAGTGGAGCTTCTTTTAAGGGGTCGTTCACCCAAGAGTTCACAAAAAGTTCCCAGACTCACTCATTCCTGTGAAAAATGGGTCCCTTCAATGATATTTCATAACATTTTCTTCAAACAATACTGATGTCCTGGATGAGATACAGCATCTGTGTGACTTGAAAACAGTTCAAAACGGGCAGATTTTCACCCATAGCACAAAACATAGATGGTCACCTAAAGCAAGACCCAACTGAACCTTACCGATAGTAGGGTACTTAATCACTCCTTCATGGTACGTGGAACAAGTGCTACTCGGACAGGGGCACTTCCTTACAAATACGAAGACTGAAGTAATCTTCCCTTCATCCTCACTCACACACCCCATACACGCTCCCAGAAACACAGAGAGTAATAAGCTTTGCTCATCTATTTCCGCCAACAGCCCGCTCACCTCTGTCCTGACATGAAAATACATGGCAAAACTCCCTCTGTCCTCGTGATGGAAGTGACTGCTTTATAAATTTCACTGAGAAATTTATAAACACATCCATATTCATCACAACCATCAATACTTGACTGCAACAGAGGACCAGAGGTATTTCCTATTAAAAGGTTCTTGCAAACGCCCACAAAGAAATCTAGGCATTGCGTTTACAAAAGACAACGCACAGCAATTTTGTCAAAAGACAGAACAGCGAGTTACGTGTAAGATTTTGTTGCAAACGAAAGATCAGTCTGAAACGACTGCTTACATTCTATGTATAGGGCTGGATATTTTTTACGTCTTTGTTAGTCTCTCAATACACTTCTGCTCATGAAAAGTCATGATATCCTACTCTGCAAGGATCTGTCAAGCTTAAGAAGTTTTTGGATTGGCATTTCATTTGGAATTTCATTTTTCTATTTTCTTTATATTTCAGGGTTTTTTCCCCCAATGGCAAAATTCTGAGTATACACAATATCCTAAAATTTCTGCCAAGTAGGCAAGCTAGAGCAAGTCTGTAGGATTCATAGCCTTTCTCCAGATGCTTCGGTATATATACATTTGTTTATTCAAAAGAATGGCTGCTGTGCAGCTCACTTTCAGTTTGAGACGCAAGCTATAGGGCCACATGCCCAGAAAGATCTGCTTTTGGGGTCAACCACACTATGCTCCTCAGATGCCAAATTCACCTTGGCAACAAAGTAAGCAAGTCACAAGTAAGCAATCCCACCTAGGGACAGTCCAAGGTTGCTCAAGTTGCTCAACCCACTCTGCTCCCCAGCATTAGCTTTTTCACCCAGCTCTTCAGTGTTCCTCGTCTTGCGCCAGGATACCCTAAAGAAAGCAGTCATGCTGACTTCTTCAAGCACCTGACCTGGAGCTGTGTCAAAGTTATAAGCTCAAATTCCTTGTGCAGTCAATGGAGAGAGGTAACTGTGTAGACAGGCAAAGCTTGTTATCCACATGAACAGTCCCAGGTCTCCTTACCCCAGCGCAGGGCAAGATCTTCCACCGGATAACTTTTCTCCTGCACAGGATTTCATTTTAGTTTCTACAGTTTTTAATGTCTTAATTCTGTGTAAGAGAATTGCAGACTGTGACTTTATCTCAAAGTTAGAGGCTACAGAGCTCCCTTTTCATTCTCATCAATTTCTTACCCTGTTTCCTTCTCTGTGTTTGCTGATTCCCTACTTCTGATATTTTGTCTTTTAATATAGTGAGGCGCTCCATTTCCTGCCAGTCTTCCCTTGCTGGTTGTCACCCACTCCTGCTCGGTTCCACCAGGAGCTCCCATGATCCCGTTACGTTTACCTTTCCCAAGGATACAAGACCCACTCCCATTACCACAGTCCCTTGTGCTCCAACCGATACTGAAGGTAACATCCGAAAGCAAACGCAGCAACACAGATGCACATCAGCCAGCAGCTGTGACATAACACATACAGATCAGTAGTTTTGCGTAGATCATCTAGCAGCTTGACGGAAGGGTGATGTTGGATTATGCTATTGACAAAAATGCCCAGTTTGATTTAAACTCTATCAGATATACAAAAACCTTGAGCAAGAGGGCAAGTTACTGCAAGTATACCCAGTTAACATGGTCATTCCAGGTGACTCATTCTGTCATATGGGGACTGCTATTACCAATATCTTTATGTGACGGACCACATTACCACCGTACTTAGCTTTTAATGAAGGCTATCTGATCCAGAACAAAGGAGTTCATAGATTTAGGCACAATGCATCTATACAAAAACTACAGAAATATATATATATTTTTAGCTCTAGTTCACTTTTAAATATATTTCAGTAGAAGCAAAGATCTCACAAAGTAGTACGTAGAACTGAAAGAGAAGCATTTAAGTAGCCAGGTCAGCCAGCCCCAGCAAGTAGGGTTACATACTGTAGACAGTTTTACAAAAGACCACTGCAAAGCTTACAATGCACTCAGCACACCCATAAATCCAGGATGCTGTAGAGCCAGGTCCCCCTCCTCAGCCGTATATCTTTTTGCATCGCAAGTAATGCACTGAGGCAATTAGGAGTCCAGGCGTGTTACCACTGCTAAAGCGTGAAGACGCAGAGGTGACTGCGTTTAGATACGGTGGTGTGCAGGCTTGCGTGCCTGCCCGCGAGCGTCCCATACACGCAGGGTGCTTGTCTCCAGCAGCGAGTGAACAACTGGAAACAGATGCAAGGAGGAGAGAGAAGATAAAATACAAGTTTTTACCAATCAGTCGTGCACATTCTGAACTCTTATCCCTTCCTTGAGAGCACCAGTAAGCTAACAACGCAATAATAGCAGCAAGGGGGGAAATAGTCACTGAATACTCAGCAGAAATGTTCATTCAAAATCTGTTTTAAAATATACGTTTACAACAGCTTTGTGATTTGCAGATACCCAACTTTCATTCCGCTCACGACCCTTTACTCAGGGCAGCTGCTACTTTGACAGCCTCTGGGTCATCTCCAAAAGTCAAAGAAGGGCTGTAGTAACAGAGATCAGCCACAGGGCTGGTGGCAACGATCTCTTCCCTCCTGCTTCCCAACTACAAACCTCACGTGACATGAGCACATACGCCTCCTGTAACATAGGCATAATCAGGGAAATTAAAAAACACAGATCAATAGCTCTCTCACCTCTGTTTTCTCTACATTCAATTCACAAAATGAAGCGTGAGTGTTCTTGGTTGGGGAGGAGTATTATGCCTACCCTTTGATAGAGGATTTGCTCTACTGTCTCCAGAAAACCTACTTGCATTTGCCCTGCTGCACAATGTTTGCCTGGAAAGCAAGATCTGCGTGGCATGGATAAGTGAGTAAACTCACAATTAACACTATCACTACCCAAATTTTTGCAATACAATACATGCCACATCCAGAGCAAAGCTCCAGTTCAGACATAACAGAAGATTAGACTGCCATTTTCTTTAACATACCACCCAGGATCCACTTCCCCTTCTTTTTACAAGGCTGATAAATTCATAACAATAGCAATTACCTTCACTTGTGAAAGTGCTGCTTGTTAATGCCATAGGAAAAAAGTTTAAAATCCAGTTTAGCTGGGGTTTTCATGCAAAACGCTCACATGGGCTTCAGCCAGTTGGAGCAAGACAGCTTTTTGTTTACCACAGCTCTGAACCACTTTCGCCTATTAGAAACCTATCTCCTAGAGACATTTTTTTCCAACCTCTGCCTGCTCACTGTACTTTCCATGGAGACCTGTGGACAACATTGGAGAACACAGAGGTTCACAGGCACGGGTGATGCCTCTCCTCAAGCTAAGCGACAGCTCTCCCATGCGGATGCCACTGTCAGTACAAGATAACATTAAACTACAGCTCTGGTGGCCATGAAGGATACTGGGACATAATTATCTACAATAGGCGTGTCTCAGCCCACCAAAGCATTTTTATTCAACTTTAGCCTTGAGAAGCTTACCGTTCATTGACAGGTCTACCACTTACAGCAAAACTCAGGAGCTATATTAGGTTAAGATATCAGCCCAGGCAGCACCAGCATGACTTGTCACATGAGCTGAGAGGAGCATGCAACTTTTGAACAAAGCAAAAGCAAAATAGCAAAAATTAGGCAAAGCAAATGAAGAATGAAACATGAACGCTTTTGTAGGAGATCATCAAATAAGTTCATCACAGGGGGTACAGGACAAGGAGTCTTAAGTACCAAGTAAAGCACCACATGTGCCCCCAACATGTCCGGAAATTTCTTTTCAATACAAATCACAGCTGTGAGCATTTTTGGACTTCAAGAACTTTGCCGGTTTATACAAGAGAACAGGTAAGTGCACTGGTGTAAACCAAGACTCCAAGTACACAGTGTCTGCAACCCAAGAGCAACGTCACGCATTATGAGTGCAGAATGTTCTATCCGTGGCTTACCCTATTTCTTGGAACAGGGCAAACTCTCATAGAATAAGCATGTTGAAATACACATCTTTGTCACTTTAGCTATACTGATTAAATTAACATAGTATATCTTCCTAGCAGTCAAACTCTAAATGATAACTCCAAAGACAATGGACAATGTCAAAGCATCTCAATACACAGACATTCAGCAACAGTCATCCCAACTATACTAAGCAGCATTTAAGTATTTTCACCTATGGCTGTCTGCAGAGACCATAAAATCTTTACTACTTATTCTGAGCCCTCTTTCAAGATGCAATAAACCTTAGCCGGCTTTTCTCCAAATTCAATGAGTTCAAGCTCTTCAGAACTGCAAAAGTAAACGGTGAACAGCCTAACATTTTCTGGACAATTCTCCTTAAAGTGCATATCCCGAGAGATGTAAAAGGCCTACAAAACTAGATATAGTGCCTTGAAAGGAAAGCTTTCCTTTGGCCTTGTACAAGCGCTAATGATTTCCTATGTCTTGTTTATAATACCTCTTCTGATGCAGCCTACTAGGCTACTTTGCTCCTCCTCCTACGTAACTCACTATATTAAACTTGAGTCCTCACATTGTTAGGAAGAGGAGGAGGAGGAAAAAAGCCCAAAGGAGTCAAACAGCACGGCAGGAAACACACAAAGGGAACGAAAAAGTAAGCTACTAGAAACATTTGTCTTGTCAGTCCCAAATAGAAAAAAAATCCACCAAAACAACAAATACCCGATAGGAAATAAATACTAAACGCAACACAGAGACGTAACGTAAAAGAGTAATGAATAGGAGAAATACCACAAGTCATTACTGTAAAATGCTTTAAGGTCACTTTTGCCCCAACGTAAGCGGCGATTCAAGAACTCCAGAAAATTCTGCTACGTTCTTTTGGCTTCACTTCCCCCCTTTCGGCACAGCCTCTGTGCAGCTGGTTAACAAGAGATACAGATGACACTGCAGTTAATTCTCATTACACAAACGCATAAAAACATGAGCAAGCCTTTTGCTTTGAAAATTCTCTTTCATAATACACGTTTTAAGAGTGATCCTCGAGAGAAATCGCTAGTTACACAAGCAGCAGAATTCACGAAGCTTGGTTTCCATGGAGTTTTGTTCGGTATTTGCGTGCACGCTCCCTGGTTCCCCTCCAAATCCTTACAGTCCCCACTGCCTGCACCTTGTTTGATTTCCCGACCCCTGGACACCCTCTGCTCTTCCCTGTGGCCCGCAAGAGAGACCACGCAGTGCAACGGTCTGCAAGTGAGTCCAGTGGCCAACAGACCAGCAGCTACACTTGCCTGTGGGCCAGAAAGCCAAAGAGAACAGCATCCCCTCCAGCACGTTTCTCTTGCAGGGGAGGTTAATTTACCTCCTCCTTGTGTTTCTTGCAAGTTTTGTGGCTATTTCAAAGCCTCCCCGAAAGAACTCGGAAGTTACCTACACAGAAATAGGACTAAAAGCAGAAGGATGACAGCTTTACGCTTACTTGGGAACACAAGCTGGGGAGGTCACATGCAGCAGTTTTTTGGTCTTTACCTACTTTCTGCTGTGCTCATATTTTACATTACTGATTGAATGTTTGAACAGTGCTTAAATTTTTTGTTTGTTTCTATGTACCTTAGGCACACACCCTAAATACTCAGAGAAACTCCTATTACTGCACAGCAAATCCTGCAATTCATTTCTCTGGTGGAAATGTGCACCACCTGTGTACGCGTACCTGAGAAAGTATACCATGTACGGCAGCAAAAATGAGACTTGACATCCCCTGCACCTCTGCGGTTAAATAAATAAATAAATAAATAAAAGTGCACACTTGTCTGTGAGAAGAAAACAGCTTGCCTGTAAATAAATCAATAAGCACAGAAGCTGGAAAGAAGGGTAGAAGAGAGGCAGGAATGAAACTACATTTCAGCACTCCTTTAAATACAAATAGCTATTTAT
Organism: Struthio camelus; assembly: GCF_040807025.1. Lineage (NCBI taxonomy): Eukaryota > Metazoa > Chordata > Aves > Struthioniformes > Struthionidae > Struthio > Struthio camelus. The sequence continues at coordinate 639,817 of NC_090982.1, read as the reverse complement.
GTTTCACTCAAAAGCCTATAAATTCTTTGCATCTCAAATAGATTTTGGGTGTTTGTGGATAGGAAGCATGTTAAGATGACTATGGTGAAAAATTCAAGGGTTTTTTTAAAAAAAAAAAAAAACAAAAAAAAAGGAAAAAATCCTTACATGACAGAAGCCACACCCGTACATCTAAACAAACTCAATTTTCACCATCACTTCTGACCATCTGCAAACCAAATGATCCCAAGTTACTCTTACTTCTTCTCTACTTGCAGTGCCTGAAGCAGGCATCCACCGAACAGGAATAACATGCCAGCTATCGGGTTGTACAGAGCTACTTAGGCAGGGAGAGACTGCGGACATTATTTTGTCCGGCCTCTCTGCCCAAAGCAGTCCTGTTTAGAGCAGGCTCCTAAGGGCCTTGTTCAGCTAGGTCCTAAATATTTCTGAAGATGGAAATCCCATTAAGTCTCTGGGCCCCTGCTCCAGTTTTTGACCACCCTCTGGGTGAAAAAAATTATTCATAATATCTAACAGAACTTGATGTGTTCCAGCCCGAGTCCTATCACCAGCCTCCCGCCCAGCTACTCACAGGAGGAGTGTGGCTCCACTGTCTCCATTGCCTCCCAGGAGGGAGTTGCAGACTGCACTCAGGATCCCCCTGAGCTCCGTCTTCTCCAGGCTGTACAAGCCCATCTTCAGGCCCCATCACCTTGGTGCTCTTGGGTGAGCTGAGCTTGCTCCCCTGAGTCCATGTCTGCCTTGGGCTGGGAAGCCTAGTGTTGGGCAGAGGACCCCAGGGGTGGCCTCCCCAGGGCTGAGTGGAGGGGAAAGGATCACCACCCACGACCTGCCAGCTGCACACGGCTGCTCTAGCTCGGGGCAGGGGTGGTCCTTCGCTGACTCACCTTCCGCAAGGACATGAAAGTCTCTACAAGGGCTTTCAGCAAACCTGCTGTCCATCCAGTCAGCCCCACTCCTGACCTTCTGCATGGACCTATTCTGCCCCGGAGCAGGACTTCCTATTTGCCTATATCTAACTCTACCAGGTCCCCATTTCTCCAGCCTCCCAAGGCCCCTCTGCACTTCAGTGTCTCGACTTGTCCCCGCAGCTTCGTGTCATTTGCAACCTGGCTGAGTGGGCACGCTATTCCTCCATCCTCGATACTGTTCCTGTATTACTTTTACCATGTTTACCACTTATAGCTCTTCCCTGTTCCCTCATATTCCCTCTCCTCTTTTCAACAAAAATGTATCCAAAAATGCAGAAAATCCTTTAAGTAATTTCTCCTGAATGTTCAAACTCTTCGTTATTAGTACTTTTTGTATCATACTGCATAAACGCAGGACTAGTAAAGTTCGTGTCAAAAGCAACAACAAAAAAACCCAACAATTTTTCCAGACTAGCACAACTTACTGGCGTATTATGAATTTACAGATAGGCTAAAGAGCATCTCCCAAGAACTCCAAAGAAGTTTTCAGAACTCAACTGATTTGATGACCATCCATTCAGGAGGACAATTTCCCCCCTTCTTAGACTAATCTAAATTTAGAAAGAGAAAAAAATCCACATTCACATTTAATTACTTTTTTAAAAATTGTATAAATCATCAGGGAGAGCAGTAAAACCTTTTGGATTATCGTTAATGATGTCATTTGACGAAATTAATCAAGTTTGCCAACAGTACTTTCCAGTATATGTGCTTGTATTCAGCCTGCCTTCTATATCGTATCTAGCTTTCACCAAGATACACAGCTGAATTTCTATGCACCACCACTTTGCATGAAACAAAACCAGACACCAGGTAAGAAGTGACCATCCAAACGCTTCCTTGCACCTCCTGAGGAATATTCGGTTGCCTTATCGCTGTTAAAAGGTCTTAGCTGACAAGCAGTGACACTACTTGAGATTCAGCATTAGTTTATGTAGATTGGTCACTGCTTGTGAACACAGTTCAGTATTGAGCAGATTCTCGGTTAACTGGGCACTGAAGGTTATTCGTTCGTTGGAATAACCATTATCAACTTTGACCTCTATTTTGCAAGAAAGCACCCTGATTTTTCTTAAGAAAGGAAACAAAAAGCAGCCACGGAACACTAGATGAGTATAGCTTATTCCCTCTTAAGAGTGAAATAAAATAAAAGCAATACAAACATGCTGAAATATAATTATGCAGCTTTTCATCTTTAACCTCAGATCCCCAGCCTTCCCTTTAAGCAGAGTTAAGGAGAATCTGACTATCTGGCAATCACATATGTACTTGCCTTCACAGTGCCTCTGAGGTGGAATGGCAAGACCATGAACAAGAAACCAAGACACGTGTCGCCTGTGTGGTTTGTCCAATATCCATGGTGAGACAGGAGAACTAAAGGTCCTAACCTCTAACTGAGGTTGCAACAGGCTAGGGAACATACCTACTAGACCTTCCTTCCATAGTAAGATCTATGTTGAGCCAAAATAAATCCAACATATAATCTAAGTTAGTGGACTGACATCCCTAATCATCGCTACCATGCTAAAACCATGCCCCAATCACTCCACTACAGAACAACCACAGTACTAGGCAGAGGCGTAAGGCAAAATCACCCGGCTGTTCCCCCAGGACAGAGGATAGTTCAATCTGAGACTGATACATAAAGCAGGTTCTTAAAGGAAGAGGCACTCAAAGGAATTAACCTTTTTATCATCCATGCAAATGGGAATACTTAACTCTGCAGTACATTTTAGTTCAGATGTTCAGGGATGTTTTAGCCCTAAAACCAGCAGATATAAAAGCTATCTACCCTCCTGAAAATCTTTAATCCTTTCCAACAGTGTTCAAAAAGAGAAACTGCCTGTCCAAAAGCTTCCAGTCCACTGACACCAAGAGCTACTGCAGCAGCTTTTATCACTAATGAGATTTACTTCAGCAGTGTGGAAGAGTGCAGACCTTGGCAGGTTGGGACATCTGCCTAATGCTTTCATCAGGATGTAGGAGCAGACAATGAACAAGCTCTCCCTCAGCACTGAGCCAGATGCCTCACCAGAACCATTATTTGAGAGGCCTTTCAGCGGTGATGGCCAACGAGGAGTTAACCACAACTTGGGTTCACCCAGGTGCTCCAGGAACTAAGGCAAGCAGCAGCTCCAAGAACAAGGAGACACTGCCTGGGAGGATGATCTTCTCTGAGCCCAGAACAGGGTGGAAACTTGAGCCAAAGAGCATCTGTGTTACATTTTTATCCAAGTCAAGGAGGTAGTTTCTCTTCAGCAGAGGGATCTTAACTACCTGACCCCACATTTCATGCTTTACCAGCTTACGCGCCAGCAGGACTCCAGCATGCTTATTGTAGTTTATAATAAAGTTTACAGGATTTATACATGGAAAAAAAAAATCTAGAACTGTTGTAGGTTATTTTTTGTGTTTAAACGGAGATTTACACAAATATATCATATGGCTCCGCATCAAGGGTCACCTTCCAAAATGGCCAGCAAGTGAAAGACCCCACAGGGGCCAGAAATCATGTCAACGTTTCTAAAATAAAAATGAGAATCTTCTTTAATGAAGAAAGGAGTATTTTTCTGGGAATCTCTCCCTCGCTTTTTCGGTCCAACTTTAACAGGCACTTATGAAGAACAACCCTCAATATATCCTCGTTCCCATTTATTTGTAATATGCCACTGTAGCGTGCACCATCCTGTGCTGCATTACTTCTCGACAATCATAGTCACACATTTCTTAGTTTCAACACATGTCTCGTACCAGTGGCTAAGAGCCTTCCCCCATGCCTTCAAAGTCACTGAGTTTCTGAAATTGCTAAAAAAAAAAAAAAGCTGTGTCCAATCTAAAATCATCTGCAAAAGCAGTTTTCAGATCACACTTTATGTAATCTTGCTCACAAACACCCAGCAATCACAGGGACCATAAACTCCCAGGTCTTCTGAGCCAAAGGGATCAACAACTTACTGCTAAATCTGCACCCAAATTCTTTCCATAAGCTATAGCTTACTCTTGCTTGGCTTGCTGCCGTATCAACTTACAAACGGGGGGGGGGGGAAAAAAAAGTGATGCCATGCAGAAGATCTGTAGAAAGCCTGCACACACCAAAAATGGGCAGAAGAACCAATTATAGGAGGGGGAATAAAAGGGAAGCTAAAACACGCTAAAGATGTAATGCTGGGGAAGGGGGGAACACTATTCAGATGCTGCAAACATTTACACAGGTTTTTAATGGAAGCAGAATTACCCATATACCTAAAAATCAAATCTGCTTAGGTGAGAACCTAAGCAGAGAGTAAACTTAAATCTCAAAAATTTCCACTTTGCAACGTGAACACACCCTGTGTACCCAGGGTAAAAATAAAGAGGGGATAAGTTTTGGCTGTGCTTAAGAAGCTGCAGCAAGTGTTTCCAGACTGTGTGCTGCAGCTCCTGGTGCAGGTGCCATTGCACAGCGTTCACATGCTGCTCCACAAATTCTCCAACAGATCTAACTGTTTTATCTTTATAGTCGCTATTACTAGCTGTACTTTGTGGCTAAATAATCACTCCCCAGCCTCTCATACATATAAACGTCATGCAAACAGATAGCCTGTATGGCATTTAGCAGTTCTGAAATTATTTTAGGTTACTCCTTTTTTAAAAGGAAATTTTCCAATTACGGAGATTGTGGAGTCATATTTTAATGAAATCCACAGAATTCAGATTTAACTCTATTTCTTAACATATAGATTACCAAAGGTGGTATCACATAACAGAGCTAACAACCTTTCTCTTGCTTTCCTCCCTTAGAAAGTCATTCCCTGAAGCACACATAGGTAGGATTACAGGGAAAAAAAAATTGCAATTCCCTTATACACTGACAAATAATAAACAACCTTTAACAGAATAAGTTTTACTGTTCTATTTGGTACTGGCTGCATACCCTGTACCTTGTGCTACAGTTACATTCCTCTGAAAGGCTGAAAACTCAAAGAAAGACTTAAGTGAACAGTCCTAGTTTTTTACGCAATTGAAGTGATGGAATATGTCTGCTTTTAAGCTCATGGAGAATCTCCCAACAGCTGGTGACCAAGCGCAAACGCCTTCACGTACGAGCTCTGAAACACTGCAATGTCTTACTGAAGGTTGGTTATTTTAACAAAAGGATCTCGGAGAGATGGCAGCCCGTTCATTTTCCCCCTGTAGAAATAACCCCCAACGGAACCACGCCGGCTGCTGGACAAGGCTGTGCTGAACCCAGCTGAGCTGTGCGGATGCAGAACCCGAGTCCCGGAGTCATTTCAGGAGAAATCGGAGAAACGCCTTGACGCGTTTCACCACCGGCAGACTGACCGCTGATGTCCCCTTTTCACGCAAGCCGTGACTGTCGAGGGCTCGCACGGCCGGGAGGAGGTGGCAGCGATCCGGGGAACAGCCGCCGAGGCGGCCAGCACTGCGGCTTACGTCTTGCCCGAACAGGGTCTAGGGAAGAGGGCTTTAAGAACCAGCACTTGGAGCACGTGTGCCTGCCTGAGGAGCTGGGAAAACAAACACAGTGTACATTGTGCATGCTCAAACACTTCCTAAAATACCTATGACTTAGCTGTTTCCAAAACCACTTCCTGCTTCTTTCCCTAAATAAAGTATTCACTCTGTGCTCTACGTTACACATCAAGTAACATGTACAAGAAAGCTTGATCTGAAGTTGTCAGAGCCAATACTATTCCCCACAAGAATGGGAAGATATGTTCCGCACTCAGGGAGCTCTAACAACCAAATGGGTATTTACTGCACTTCACACACACACAAAAAAGGGGGGAAAAAAGTACTTTAGAAGAAGCATAGAGCAGTGCAACCAGAAGGTGTCTAAAGAAAAAAAAGCAAGAGGAAAACAGAAGTGGGAGAAAGCAGAATCTTCAGGCAGAGGATCTTCCACTGCAAACTGGTAAAGATGCTCTTCAATATTTTGGTACTCTTCTCTGTTGTTATCCCACCCACCTCTTACATCACAGTCAGATCGACAACGCTTATGTTTAGATGACACATCTCCAGCTCAACTTCTGATATGAAGCAGATACCACACATGAAACCACCTAAAATATCCGAGGTGCAAGAACTTTAAGAAAAAAGCTGCCACGCTGTTGGCTGAAAGAGATTTAAAGCCTCTCTTTCTCAAAATCCATGGGTTAAAAAGAGTCTGAGGATATGTGGGTTTCGTTTTGCCAAGATAATCTTGTGGGTGGAAAAGGGCTGTATAAGCAACAAAACTAAATATAAAAAAGCAAGCGAAACCTTTTTTTTTCTTAAATCGCGCACAGTTTTTCCAAGGTTTTACAGCGTTCGCAGTAACATTTACTAGTACTTTTTTTTCAAAATAGTTCCTCATTTCATTCTTTCAGTAACAAGGCAAACGTCCTTCTCCACATCATACAAATAAAACTTCCACCACAGAAGTTCAGCTTCCGTACCCATCCCAAAGCATCACCCCCATCAGTAGCGGGGAGAGTACAAAACCTGCTCTGCTGCCCAAGTTGCTTTCTGCAGTAGTTTTTCCTTGGCATGAAATAGTCTCAGGCTCGCAGGGTGCACACTTGCAGTGTCTGGGACGCTAACCTCAGTCGGGCATGAAAACGCAAGCGCTGTAGTATCATCATTTCAAACACAGAAAAATCATGCGGACGTCACAGGGAAGCGTTAGGACACGAAACAAGCTAAAATACATATACATATATATATATATATATATATGTGTGTGTGTGATATAGTAAATATAAAATATATATGTGTAAAACAGCTGAAAAGTTTTCCATACTGAATTAAAATCACCTTATGGCAGGACAGCTGCATTTCACTTTGTGACATCACGTTTCTTTGAACTGAGGCTGCGCTGCCCCCTGAGGTACCAGTGACCTGTTATTAGTCATTTGAATCGAGACAGGCTGGTCAGTTTCAAAACCGGACAGACCCTCACCATAAGCAGCACAACACATGGGACCTGCCTTGTTTTTCAGCCGCACATGGGCAAGCCCCTGGCAGACATCTTCAGGATGCCCCAGCGGTGACACCGGCAGAAAAACAGCACGAGGAAAAAGCCATTGCTACCAACCATACACGCACCGTCCTGCCCAGCGCTTTCTCGTTTGTCCAAACTGCCTGAACCAATGTTTAATGCAGGGCCGGCAAACCCCAAGGGGGTACAGCATGAGATACAAACTAATTTCTCCTCTGCTTCCTCGGCACTTCACAAGCTTGAGCGGATATAGCGGCGAACAAGAAATCAATTTACATATCATCGCAGTCCAGCTCCGTGCTGCGTTTTCCCACGTGGGCCCCAAACTCATGGTCCTTTTGACACCAGAAGGATCAGTTCCAGGAGGCTGCCCAATTCATCTCGACAGGTAATGACAGCATCTTAGCAGGTAATGACTTAGCATCTTGATGGATTAGACCAAAAAGATAATTTACATTGTTTTATCAGCTGATGTTGTGGAACAGAGCATGCATTTTAAAACTAAATGCCTATTTCTGGTCTTCTTCCCAACATCAAACAGAAATCTGTACTGTAAAGGCAAAAAAAAATCCATTTTTATTTCGGAATTTTTAACTCCTGCACGCTTTGCATTTGAAGTATGCCTGTACAAGTAAGGATAAAGTTGTTTGTAGTGTTAGAACTGAAATTTAATGGCATGCATATTAGTTTCCAAAATCTCTTGAATACTTAAAGTCTGGGGGGAAAAAAAGTGAACATTTGTTAGCATTCACTTGAGCTGGCTGGTATTGTTAGCACCTCAGCGGCTACCTCCTAAACAACTTCATACAGTATGTCCGCAGCACAGTACAATTTCATGGCATAAAAATCACCTTTTCCAGTTCATACAAACGCTATTTATTAATTTACTGATGAAAGTAGGAGTGAAATCAATAAAAACAAATCAAATGATAGAAAAGTTAAAAAGCATGACTGAAAACAAGAGCATACATTATCTGAAAACTATTAACTGCTACAGAGAAGTACATGTTCGTTTGTATTTATTTCCCAAAGTAATCCCATAAGTTTGCAGTTCCTTTCTATTATGGCAACTACTAGCTTCCAGAAATAAAAAAAAAAAATCAAATGTATGTTTGCTAACATTAATTCCATGATTACTGGAAACTATTCAGAATACAACTACTTTCTGTAAAAACAGTCTTCTACACTCATTTTTAACTCAAAACTAGCAAAAACACCACACCAGTATTACACTAAAAAATTCTAATGAACTCAAGGTAATTAAGACTCAATGCCCAAGGTAAACTAGCAGAACCCAAAAGCACACAGCGGAACATGCTGCCGGTCCACAACTTTGTGACAATCCTAACCAAGAAGTACCACCAAGCCACTTATTTACTTACGAACATTACACTTTAACCAAATTCAAATAAAGGTGCACGGTTTCAGATTTCGGGTTTGCTTTCCTTTTTTTTTTTTTCTTCCCCCTTTCAATCTACCGAAATCAATGACAACTTTTGAAAACCATCCAAATATTGAATGCGCTTCGTTTATGATTACTAAGGAGAAATCCTTGTATCTTGCTTTGTTCAAGAGGGTTACGAAGTTGTGAAGGGATGACTGTGACATAAATCACAGGACACTGACACTCACCGTGAAGCCACAGTAACTACTTTCCCATTCAAGAATAAAACCACACATACCGCATACAGATAACTGCTAAGGGCACAGCAACTCACATGTGCCCATCCGCAGCACACAGAGAGTTCCCGTACTTACATCAGAACTGCTCAGCACACACTGCATTAGGCGAAATCACGGTGGATTTACACAGCCTTCCGCTGCGCTTCAATGGACATAGTGGCATTTCTTTGCAACACGTCCAACCCTTCACACCCGGCACTTTTGCACATGCTTGAAAACTGGCACTGACCCTTCGATCAGCAGTATTTCTTACAAGGAAGTACTCACCACATGCCGAGTTATCTGCCTAAATGAGCTCCTCCCATCACTCCTTTTACAAATATTTTTGAGTAAGACTTAGCCTCCTGTGAGTCTTAAAACATCAATTTCAGTTTTAAAGTTATTCTGAGTAAGACTTTGGAACACAACGTAGCTGACAACTGCAAGCAACATTGATGGATTTTAGCAAAGTTCATCTGCTGACATCCAAAGGGTGATTTATATAACAAAGTTACTTAAGAGAAAAGCTGCCTTCAGAAATAACACTAATATATTTGGCATTAAAGTACGCCACAAGTTTCAGAGCTGTCTTCCCTCCCCAAGGGCTGCAGTCCCCAGAAGTGCAGCAGACGCCTTACAGAAAAGTGAAACTGAAAAGGACAAAAATTTTCTGCTACAGCCACACTTTTCTCTTCCTGTCAGACAGCCATGCCTCTAACTAGCTTTCTCTTTTTCAGTGAGACGCGCACACCCCAGTGGAGGTGAAACACTTTCCTGGAGGTAAAGTGCCTCTCAAGATCAGGCTCAATTTCCTGAAAGAAACAAAGAATCAGCTCTTCAGCACGATGTTTCCTAGTCCAATATCCTTTTACTGATTTGACAGCCATGAATAAAGACTTTCTCATCTGCTGACACACATAAGGAGAAAACTAAAAAAAGAAACAACGAGGAGAAGAACGAGCCACCAGTAAAGCCTTTTATGCTGGGGCGGGAGGGACAGCAAATATTCTCTCAAGCTGGCTTGTAAATTGTAAGTTTACTGACCCCTAGTATTTGAAGAGCAGTTCATAATACCGTTTTTGTCAAAACCAATACATTAGGGCCTCCAACGGGAGATCGCTGCTTTCAAGAACACGGCGAAGAGGATGTTCAGCAGAACAACCCCAGTTAGGCCCCTAGGCCACAAACATCACATCTGGCGCGCCGCTTGTTCTCTGGTGGCAAGCGTTGGAGTGAAACGGGTAGACTTTCCCAAACGCAAAACAGCTTCTCCCTTGGGAAAAGGTTCCTGTCTAGAAATCCCCTGTTTTTTCCTGTAAGTTGTGACGCGCTACCTCAAAATTAGAAGATAAATCAAGAGATCACGCTTTTCGTGCGTTTGAGATCATGACTCACAATGAACGTTCACCTGTTACCACAACTGGAGCGCACCGTAAAACCTAACCACTTAGCTTGGATATCTGCAGGAACTAAATGCTTCTGAGCAAACTGGTTCTGATTATCCCAACTACCATAACAGAAAACAAGCGTCCCCAGCCGCAGCACCTCTAACAGAGGTAACCTCCACACCGAACCTTTCAGCACAAGGTCCGTGCTGTGAACACCACAACTTCTGAACAAACCCCCAAAGCCCCTGCCCTCTTCAGAGAAGAAAAAATTAGGAAACCTTCCCCAGCCCAGTGGAGAGGTCTCTGTACACGGTTGCGGGGCTGTGATGAATGCGGCATGTGATGGCGGTTCTATTTCTTCTTTGGGCCATGCAGCTTCCAAATGATAGGAAGCAGAAAGCTGCTATTTCCCCACTGAGGCACCCCAGGTCCATTTTTCTATGGGATTAGTAAGGATGTGGGAGGGTTAGGAGAGGTCTTAAGACAGGGCTTTAAGATGAGGTGACCGTGGACGCCACGAGCGTCCAAACAATTGTAAAACAACAACAGAGTGGAAATAAAGTTTCATCAAGTAGTCAAAAACCCTAATTTCTAGACTATCATTTATCCCTCAAGAACATCTTTCACCTATATGTTTTATGCAAAAGGCCCACATAGCTGGGGAGAAAAGACTCGTCTCCTCAGTGGCCTCCAGAACATGGGAAAAGCTATTTGTGAGCTACCGTAATACGATTCCAAGGTAAAAATTCAAGTTCTGCCTCAACTTTTAACGTGATAATCCCTTAATACCCTGCCAGGCACAAATTTCAAGAGGAAGCGGGATATGAAGCTACTGCATTTCGGAGTGAAATTTCTATCGGAGTCGCCGTCCCTACTGCAGACTTCTCTAAGTCAACCAAGTAAGTACCCAAGACATGAGCATGGCTAAAAATATGTTCCAGGAACAGGCTAATTCGATAACTCACTTCCCCGCCCTCCAACCCCAAAGAACGACTCCTTGACGTTTGCCGTTCTCCCCTCTCCGCTTCCTAATTACTAACTTCATACACGCACTATATATTTTTATACACATACACACGTATATGCCCACACGTATATTTGAAACGATCTCGTTCTCGCTGCCATCGGCAAATGAGAGCCTGGAGAAAAAGCAGTCCCAGGCCTCAGTCCTGAGGCCACGCCGACAGGCGCTCCAGCCCCAGCCCCAGCCCCCGCTCCCGCGGGACCCGCCGCGCAGCCGGGGGGCTCGGCGCCCGCGGGGGCGGCGCACAGAGGTGCCCCGGGGTCCGCTTCCGCGCCGCTGTGCAGCCGTGCGGGGCGGCCGGCAACGCCAAAGGCACCGCGGCCGCGGCGGCAGCTCCCCCCAACCCCGCGCCGGGCCGGTGCCCAGCCGGGGGGCGGCAACGCCCGGCCCCCCAGCCCCGTCCCGCTCACCTGGCGGCGGGGCCCGGGCGCCGCCGGGGCTGCCCCGGCCCTGGCTCCAGGCTCCGGGCTCCGGCGGGCTCGGCCCGCGCGGCGGCGGCGGCGGCGGCGGCGGCGGCGGCGGCGGGGGGGGGCGGCGGGCGGCGGGCGGCGGCGGGGGGGGGCGGCGGGCGGCGCCGCCGCTGCTCATGGCGGGGCCGAGGGGGCGGCGGCGGCGGGCGCGGGGGGGCTCCGGGGGGCGGCGGGCGGCCGGGGGCGCGGCGGCGGCCTGGGCAGCGGCGGCGGCGGCGGCGGCGGCGGGGGGCGGCGGCGGGGAGGAGGAGGAGGAGGAGGAGGAGGAGGAAGGCAGGAAGGGGGCGGCGGAAGGAGCCACCAATCTGCCGCTCAGCCCGGCGCCGCGGCCCGCCTCGCCGGCCTGCCCGAGCCGCCCCGGGCGCTCCCGGCGGCGGGCGGAGGCGGCGGGGCCGCCGTCGGGCCGGGCCGGGCCCGCGGCCAGCGGCATCGCGCCGCCCGGCCCGGCCCGGCCCGGCCCGGCCGGAACAAAGGCGGCGGCGGCGGCGGCGGCGGCGGTGCCGGGCCGCGGTCGGCCCCGCGCGTGTGCGCGGCCCGCGGAGGAGGAGAAGGAGGAGGAGGAGGAGGTGCCGGGCCGCGGCCGCGGAGCGCCGGGCCCCGCCCCGGGCGGTGGCGGCCGGAGCCGGAGCCCCGCGGCGGTGCGAGGGGCCGGCTGCCCGCCCCGCTCCTCGCCGCTCCGCGCCGCCCGCCCGGCCGGGGCAGTCCGCGGTTCCTCCCACGCGCGCCGCCAGGTAAGCCTTTTGCCGGGCTGCTCCTGGTGCGTTGGAAGACGCTGGGACTGCAGCCCCGGGTTTCTCTTGCAGGGAGGAAAAGCCCCTCTGTGTGTGTCTGCCTGCCTGTGTATCTGTGTGCGTTAAGATAAATATCTGCGTTTTCACGCCACTCTGGCTGGCTTTTTGTTTGCAAGAAAAAAGAAAGCTGGTATGCGCATTACCAAGGAAAACTCTCTACGGTGGGTATCTCCGTTTAGGCGGTTAGTTTCACTATGTCGTCTGCTGAGCAGTGACAACTGTGTGCGCTTTAACGTACAGAGAGAGAATTCGCTTCATTTCACACATCACGGCAGTGCCACCTTCTCCGTCTGCCTCCTGCATGATTCAGTGGGTGGGAGAGGTGTGGCCTGTGCCTGCGCCACACTTTTCCCTCCCTCCTTGATGTGGTTTGATTGAGGTTTTCACCCCTAGTGTGGAGAGGTCACCATGCCTCCCCGGAGATGCAGCACCTTTGAGGTGGGCAGCCCGGTGCCTGCCTGATTTATGTCTCCCAGCAATTATCCAAGGCCGTTAAAGGCCTTTCTGGATTTGTTTACCAAACTCTGCAAACCTAAACCTCTGAAATTCAGCAGCCAACTTCTTCTAGCTTGTGACCTCGTGGAATATAAGGGCCAAAAGTACTTCCCCTTCACGTCCCTGGCTTAACCTATGCAGGGTGCCAGCCCCGCTTCTTCACCTCTTGCCACCACCTGCAGCCTGCCTGGCGCTCCAGGCAGCACAGAGATGGCGGAAAGAGACAGCCACAGACAGCCACCACTGCTTTATGATGATTCATTTTTCGCTCACTTCTTGAGGGGAAGTTGCCTTAAAAACTGTTCCCACACTACGGATGTTACATAACATTGAGCCGTGGCACAGAATCCCCTTGTTGTGAGCCCTCCAAAACTCTGCAAGGGTTGAATATTAGCGGATTTCGGTACTGTGGGACAAGGACTGGAAAAAGCATCATTCATTCAACTCGAATAAGCTTTATTTCGTCACATGTAGCTTGTCTTCTCCAGATAAGCAAAGAAAGGGTGTTTCTGTATGATGAGGCTATTCCAGCCATGCACGTGCACCTCAGACCGCAGGCCAGGTGGAAGATGGGGAAGGCTGCTTCTGTGAGATGAGGGCCTGCAGTTTCGGAGACAGGTGACCCGGGGGCTCTGGTGGAGTATGCTTTATTTGCTTCTGGAGTTCAGGTGGCCCATTTTCCTGTCAAAGTGATTCTGAATTAAAACCAAGACTCTTCAAGACGATATCATTACAAGAACTAGACCTAGCTCTTCTCCAGGTATCCTTCAGCTTGGTTGGGACAGGAAGAGTTCATGTCTTGAGCCTAGTATCTTCTTAGGCTAATTAGCGTAGCTGGAAAATGGACAAGCTTTTGTCAGCGTTCAGAGAGCCTCCTTCAGGTCTGCTTCAGGTCTTTAGGCCTGCTTTTCCTTCCTCAAGGTTTTTTAAAACAGCTGGTACCTTCCCTCAGTTTCCATAAACAGAAATATGCTGACTGATGTCCAGGGTTAAACTCGCTGATACTTTACATCAAACAGATCTAAGGAACAGCTGTTACCAGTGAGGTGTTTTGTTTTTCTCTGTTGTGGCTTTTATTTTGTTCTAAGCATTGCAAACTTGAAACACGGGAATGATCATAAAGGCACTGCGGTCAGCAGTGCAGATTTAACTTCAGGTGAACTCGAAGCTTGTCGGTTTGGGTTCAGACAACCACTACAAGAACGTGCCACCCTGATGCAGGTTCTCCTGCAGATCTGGAGTACTTCTTGTCCCCAACCTCATGTCTAATGCAGCTTAGAAAACGACACAAAACCCAGTGCGCGCTCTATTTTAATTTTAATTTTACATTTTTTTCTTTAGATTTTTATATTAAAATAATTTAACATTTGTATCATGTCAGTAAATAAAAATCTCCAAGTGGTCTATCAGAATCAAATACACAATACAGTTCTCGGGCTTCTTACTGGGGTCCAGTGCTGAAAACAGCTGTATTAGATACCTTGCGTTATTAAGATTTGAACCAGCCAAACCTTCACTGTACCCAGGGCCTCTCTTTAAACCCTGGTAACAGCTGGAGTGGTGCTTAAGGCCTTGTGTAAGCTGGACTTTGCAATAGGATGGTTTTCAGCCTGAGTACTTCATTATCTCTGTTTTGTCCTCCCTAGTGCTGCTGAAAGGCTTCCCAGTGCCTCACTGAGAGCGGGGCAGGAAGAAAAGGATTAGTCTAAAACAGACTGACACAATGGCAGTAGATTTCAAGAAACGGCTTCAAGAGTTGTGTCAGATACTTGCAAAATATGCCCGTGAACCTGCCACCCTCCAAGGAAAGCTGATCTTTGTGTTTTAACAGCATTCTCTTAACTTCGTAGGCAGATAAACATGCTCATCTGCAAATTCCTGCTATGGAAAATGCACACCCAGCTTCCTCGCCCGATTAATTTATCGTTCAAGTAGTTGAGAAACACATGTGAAACCAACAGGACTCACAACAACAGCTCTGATTTATACTGTTGAGCGAACAATGCAGCTGTTGTCTCCCCTATCGTGTACTCGCAGTGGCGCTCACGCCGTGCCTGCCGCCCTCCCTCGCTGTCCGCAGGGGCAGTGCTCCTGCCGGGGGTCAGTGGGGCCGTCAGGCCAGATGCTCCGTGTATCCTCTGAGCATCCCGCTCAGCCCCAGCTGAAGAGACTGAGGGAGACACTGAGCAGGCGGCAGCGCAGCGCTTGCGGGAGGGAGGGCAGGTCTGTTGCTGAGGCCTCCACTGAGGCATTCCTAATCTCAATGCGGAACAAGAAGGCAGCATGCAGAAAATGGGGGCACATCTCCCAGGAAACAAGCATCAGTGTTTGTAATGCACGAAAATGCATTTAGCTCCTGGATTCCTCCCCTAAGCTGACATTTTCCAAGCAAGACTGCACACACGCATCCTGGAGCTTTCAAACAGGCCCTCCCATTTCCTTCCACAGCCTCCTGCTTCAGCCCAGCCCTTAATTACTTGGAAGTTACGAAGTGGCTGGGCTCCCCCTTCGTAAACAGTTATTTCTAAGCTCTGCCATCGATTCCGTGTGAGTTGCAAACGTCTCAGCCTCAGCAAAGCTCAGCTAGGAGAGAGGGAAAAAAAACCCCATGAAGCTGAGCACACATCATAGCTGAAGAACATGTGCCATTACTTGCTTCTTTGTAAACAAGCAGGAGCAAGGAACATAGAAGAAAGGAGAAGGGCTTTGTCTCTGCTTGAGAAGAACTAGCTCTACTGTTAGTGGTTCTTACAGGACATGCTTGCTTCCTATCTTCTCATTGCTTATGTGTCATCCTTAAGAAACTTTACCAATATATCCCTCCGGACACTGAACAGTCACACAGAGATGGTTTAGCGGTCAGAGTAGCTTTGACAGTGCAGAAGGAATGGTGTTATGAGAGAAATACCCTCAAATGGTGGACCTCAGAGATACAAGAATGTCGAGCACTATGGGGTCTCATTTTATTATATTTGTAGTGGGGCAGGTTGGAGAAAACTTAGGCGACTGCAAGACTGCATTGAGTTCGGTCCATCTGTACAAACCACAGTCGTAGGCCTCAAGAACTTGCAATCTAGATGTGCAGGAGAAAGGGGAAGAAGGGAAGCGAAGGCACAGAAAAGTGCAGAGATTTGCCAGTGGAGACGTGGCATCCTGGTTGCAGGATTCCAAGTCTCGAGTTTGGAAAGACCCTGGGGGGAGCCTCTCTCACACAAGCCACCTTGACCGGTGGGCTCACGCACAAGCCGAAGGGGAGCGCAAGGTTTGGGGCAGTGCCAGGAGAACAGGGACGCTGGGAAGGCCATGCTGCTAGAGCTGCCCCATGCTCTTGAGAAACCTCTCCAAGGTATGGCCTGCACCTCACATAAATATGCTGGAGTACTTATTTCAACATGTTTATTTTAACACACGCTCTTAATCCCACATACCGTCTCAGAGGCACTTCCTCTTTCTTCTCCCTGCTGCCTCGAAGCCAGCCCATCTGCGTGGACTGTCACCTGCCTTTATAGCCATGAGAGGTGTCTTGGAGGTGGAAGCTGGACCCGCTTCCTCCCGAAAGACCAAGCATGGTGTGATGCAGTTATTGTATTTTTGACACATTCTCTCTCACTTCTCACCTGCTCTCCTCTGAGTAATGAACAGAACTGGAGCAACCTTAGCTTGAGTTTATGCTATAATTGAGTTTAAATATAATTTATCTCAGGGTAGCATACTAGGAAGAGCATCCTCTGTAAGAGGCTTATGGATATGTGTCTGACTGCACCAGGGGCTTCTTGGGAAAAATTACCGGTTAGTTGTACTTGCAGATGTGTTTCTTAAAGTTGATAGGCACGCAACATACAGGTATTTAATGGTTTTGTGTTAGCTTTTTTCTCTCTCTTCATGTTCAAATTGATCTTGAACACTTTGGACTTTTTAGAATAACCAGGGGGGAGGGGAGGCGGGGTTGAATTTTTTTTTCTCGGCTCCTGTGGATTCTGATACTTCAACAAAATCTTCCTCTTTCCAAGTTATTAGTTATGTAATCATACATTTTAAGTATAGGGTAACACAGCTAACAGGGTTCTAAAAATTCTGACTAAAAATCTTTTTCCTCTTCAGTTATTCTTTAGTTTTAGGGTGAATTCAGGTCACTGGCACTTAAGACTGTCCAGCCTGGGCCTGTAAAATTGGTTTCTGAGTTGGTGTGTTCCCCTGGGACTGCAAGCTTCCATATGCGCTACCAGGATTTCTGAGAGAACTCACCACAGGTTTTATCAGCAAGGTCAGCTGAGGTCTCTGTGAAATGAGAGACACCTCTGTCCCATTGGGCACTTGGGAGAATGCACAGGAAGGCATTGTACACCTTTGGCATTGAAGAGAGTTAGCTTGTTATGCAGCTGTGCTACTGGTGTGGGTGTAAGCTGTGTTTGGACTTTAAATAACCACTTCAAGATGGCTCAGCTGGCCTTGCTGTAAAACATCATCATGTTTGGGGGAGAGGACTTTGTGAATGGGAAGAAGCTTAGGGACCACACCAGAGAAAAGCCTGAGTTAATAGTGCAGGAACAACCTGCTCTTGATTCTATCTTCAGGTCTCTGAAGGCATCATTGCAATAGCCAGTTCCCATCACAGGCTTGGCTAATCGTAGCGGTTTGCTGCAGGCACGGCAGCTGTAATATTTCCAGCAACAGGGTTGAGCGCAACGTGCACATGACTACTGCTGCACATGACTACTGCTGGGTCAGTACTTCTAAGCAGAAGGTGGGCTAGTCGATGCAGCGTGAGAATCACCAGTGTTTGTTTGTTTACGTGGCAGCCCATAAAATCAGCAAGACTGCCACTGTGACACTCAGGCCTCATGCCTGCTAAATAATCTGACAAACTTGTCAAGTATAGACAGGGCCGTGGTGGCTTTGAAACTACGTAGAACATAAGTTACGAACAGGAAAACACGTAAGGAAAAAAATAAAGCTCTCTTTTTGAACACCAGTTCTAGAAATCACAACAAGAAAGCTTGTATGCATTTATGAATCACAGAGTGGTTACAAGACCAAATTGTCTCCTTGGTAGGCATGATTTTACTGCAGATAACAAGACAGTACATCGTTACGAGGTCTAATCTCATTCTTCATTTCTCTAATGCCACTTTCTATGAAGTACTTCTACCCGTTACAGCTTTTCTTCAGAAAAATGACCTTTGAAGCATGCTGATTTGCTGTTCAGATTGAAAGCTAGAGAGGGGCAAATACAGGAGGTCAAATAGGTAGGAAGAACACGGAGAGACTGATAATGGCTTATTAAATGAGAGACATAACCCATTGCAGAGGTTGCTGTGAATAGCCTTGCTGATCTCATTGGAGAGTTCACTTGTATAAAGCTGTAAATTCACCTGCCAGATCAGGATCTTATGCTTATGTTGCTTTCTCGTGTCTTCTACAGTTAGCAAGTGTTCTGGATCCTCTTTGCATAGGTGAAAAGTGGGCACCTATGCAAGTCTCTGCAGAGGTGATATGGCAGTAGGACCCCTGCATCTGATCAGCAACTTCTCTTGCACACGGATGGGTAGCAATCAGTCACTGCCCTGGGAGGCACGACAGCACTCGTGCAGCATGTAGCACGGGCTCTTCATTGCCCCACATCTTCCACAATGCAGAGACAGACGCTTCAGAGAGCCCAGAGGCCTGACGGGTTTCTCTGATGGAACGTGTGGCCTCAGTGCTCCACTGTCCGTCTTGGATACTTAGTGATTTCCTGGAAAGCTGTATGGGCCATTTTTGACCTGGAGCACTGAAAGACTTAGGATGGCTCTCCATCTGAGATCAGCAGACAGAGATGGATGTGAACGCGGTGAAGACATACTGTAAGCAAAGGGCTGTGCGGCTGCTTCCAGCTTGCCTGATGGGGTTTATCCAGCTGGCTCTGGGCAGCACAAGGAGGGGTGGGGAGCAAGCCTGCCTGACTTGTCCCCTCTATTACTAACGAAAAGTGTTAATTAGATGAAGGTCACAGATGTACCATCCACTTTGCTTCAAAAGGAAGGTGGGAAAGCAGAACATTGCCTGCCAAGAGCCCCTGTCCCATTCACTTCCAGACATGAAGCTGGATGAGAAACTGCCTGAATTGGCTGTTAATGAGTTAACCAGTGTCCCAGCCTCCTTTTGGCTGTTGCTTCCCTGTCGTTCACCAGAATTGGATTAAATCTGCCCATCTGTAGCCTGTGGTGCGCATGCATTTGGGGTGATGTCAGTGTTCGTTCTAGGTTTAGCCCTGTTCCTGCTGGAGCCAACAGACATTTTGCAGCTAGCGTCACAGGGAGTAGAGTGGGGCCTTATGCACTGCTCGTGGTGCCGGGTAGCCTGGGGACAGAAGATGCAGTGAAGCAACAGGATGAACAAGGCTGCAGCATCCTTTCTCTTACGTGTGGAAAGGCTGGGCCGTACCACACGTACAGCTCGCTCTAGCAAGGCGCTGGAGCAGCCTCTCGTCCTCATCTGTGTCTTGTGGCCTGCTGCTTGCTTATTGCTTATTATCTTTTCCTACACACAGGAGAAACCGCCCTGTCAGCTTGGATAGGCCCAAAGTTTGCGAGAAGGGCCGATCTTTCCCATGGAGCGTGCGTCCTCCGCATTACTGGGACCACCTGTGTGTGTGGAGAGGTGAAGAAAGGTTACTGGAGCATTTCACTTGCGCTGAGGCATGGACCCTGTGCTGGTGAGGCATGGGCCCTGTGCTGGTGTACACTCGCTATGACCCATGGCGGAAGACTCTAATCTAGTGTGGCTGTGCAAGACCTGATAAACTTCAAGAGACTGCTGTACCCCAAGTACCAACGAGACTGCCACAGCTGCCTGCACAGCCAGCAAGGTGGAGACACAGCAGGTCTATGATCTTTACCTCTTCTTAACACATCCTGCCTCCATAGCAAAATGAAGCTGTAGTGCAGTAGGTGCTTCTACTAGCCTGCTGGCTTAATGCAGTCCTAGAAGCAGCAGCTGGGACAGTGTAACATTATCAGCTTTAGCACACACTTGCAACCAGAAGATTGCAACCCTGGAAAGGCATTTCTCTGCTTACTAGTGTGTACTGAAGATTAACTATTGCATCCCCACTGCTGTTTTCGTGTAAATGAAGTTGACACACCGGCGTCAGAAAGTGCTACACTCTCACCCTCACTCTGCCTGGGTTGCTGCACATCATGTTGGCTGATTGTTGCTCTCTGGACTTTTCCATGTGTGCTTCTGAGCAACCTTGGATTACAGTATCCTTTGAAGAAAAAGCAAGGAAAGGGATGGATCTCCATGCTGGTTTTGTACCTTATTCACTGCACCTCTACGCTGAAAGCTATGCTCTCTCATTAGTAGGAAAACAGTGCCTTCATCCCCAAGCTTTATCTCTGAAGCGTGAATGGACAGATGAGTCTCTTCATATATATCAGGCATAGATAAGCACCAGCTTAGTCCAACAGGCCTGTGCATGGATGGCCGATAGCTAGAATATCTACAAAAAAAAAAAAAAAGAGTTTTAGTGGAAGCAGGAAACCTCATGCTTCAGCTCTAACACAGTCTCCAAAGGCGTAAGGAAAAATGCTATCCCAGGCATAGATTAGCCTACAACTGCCAACTGGAGACTTCTTGCACCGTCTTCTGAAGCACCCAGGTTTGGCTATTGTCAGAAAGGGGATCCCAGGGAAAGCAGATTCTGTGCCAGAGACATTCTGGCCATTTTAAGCCTCCTGAAAATAGGTATAGGGATTCAGTTTGCATATGTAAATATATCATCTAGTGTATTTGTAATATATTTATGACTGTATAAAGCACCCTTGGCGCTAATGCAAAACCCAACATAAACTGCAAGCAGCTACACCGACTTTTGCACTACTTCAGCCAGAGAAGATTAAGGCAGTTCTGTGGCAGAGCTGGAGCATTAAATTAGGCTTCTGCACAGTTCTGGTGCTGGGTGTGATTCATCTCCCACATGTCTGCAGCTCAAGGCCAACTACTACCTATATTTAATACCAAGTGTCTACTCTGTACAACACATTCATGTTTGGCTTCCAGGTATAGAATGGGCTCTCAGACTAGCTCAACACTGAAAAAGACATAAGTTGCATAAGAAACAATATTACATAAAAATTGGTTATGCTTAGATTAGGAAACACTAGAGAAGGAAACGTGCTTCAGAGAAAGCATGAAACCTCGTATTTCAGTATCTAAGGCAGCCTCTTAAAGGTTAAAAAGTGACCGCACTGGAGGAGCAGGGAATCTCAAAGATCATTTTGCTATAGAGAGGACTTCAGTGATGAAAATGAATGTCCTGCCACATCATCATGCCATTAAACACCAGATTAGATACATGAACAGTTCTGTTCCCTCTCATTTATTAGCTGAGAATGGTTCTGCAAAATTACGCAGAAAATTCTTCTCATACATCAAAGCTATGTGAAGTTCCTGGTATATCTGGCCATTAGAACATTCCTAGTAAGACTTCTACTCCGGAAATGATCAGCAGAACCAGCCAGCAGAGCCAGAGCCAGCCAAAAATCCCCAACATCTTCCACTGTGGTGTTCATTACTTAAAATCTTTCCCTGGCAAAGTGGAAAAGGATGGATTGTAATTCTGCTTCGAATTGATTTATTTTACTGTTCTTTTTCAGTACAAACTGGGACATGTTCAAATATTTCAGTACTTGCATTTTCACTTTTTCTTTACTTTTGTCCTTCCTTCCCCTCCTCACCCCTTTCCATTTTCTCTCACTCGGTGGAGTAGGAATCATGTTGGGCAGGTTTTAAAGAAACAACTTGAATTTTTCGTTTTCTCCTCCCATCAGGTTTTTAAAGTTAAAAAGATTTTGTAACCGCTAGTTGCAAAAAATTTAACCAGTCTTCAATTTTGATCTTTCCTTTCCCTGAATTCTATTTCTACTAAATAAAAAAACAAGATGAAAAGCAGCAAAATTTCAAAATCGCAGTTTTCTAAATTTAGAATAGAGATACTCGGAATAGAGTATTATTCAGTAGCTTCACTCATTCCTTGGCTGAATCAGCAGGCAGCACCATGCAGGACCAGAAGGGAGAGTGGTCTTGAGCAGGCTTAGAGTTCCCAAAAGATTGTGACAAATTGGAGGAATGGTTTGGAAAACCTTGGATGGTGGAGGTGGACACAGAAGGCTACAGTTAGGCAAGGAAAATTAACTACAAAGATAAGAGATAGGCGACATGGGTGAAGTTTCAGTTCTACAGAAAAAGACTGAGAGTTTTTAGTGGACCACAGGCAACCAGGAGTCATTGTAGGGCTACTGTGAGAAAAGGCAATGGCACAGTAGGCTGTGAAAAAACAAGAAAATGGGGAAAGTAAGTCTTCGGTACTATGTAAGGCCTCTGATGGCGTGTACTATCTTGCTTTAAGAGCACTGCAAGAGTGACGTGAACTCATCAGAGACACTCCAGAGGGAGCAGGGAGGTTTAGGAAGTAGGGTCTAAGAGGGGAGATAAAAGAACAGTGAATCTTCTGTCTGGAGAGCTGATGACCTGAGGATGGAGGGAGGGAAGGAAGGGAGACAGGACCACATGTTAAAGGTTACTGTAGAGGGGAAAAGTCTAAGCTGTCCAAGTTAACAGTGGCTAGAGAAGGAAGTTGTGGGCTTCCTCTGCTGTAGTGGAGTCGGATGTTGTGCAGAAGGAAAAAGCTTTCTAGCAGCAAAGGCAGTGAAACACTGGGATGTGTTACTTCAGGAAGGATGAGGTTTAGCTGCAGAGGGTTGTTAACCACAGGACACTCAAGTCTATCTGGGAAGGACGTGGGTGGATGGTTTTGAGTAATGCTCTGGGCCAGATGGTCTCTTGAGGCATCAGTCATAATTTTTTCTGTCCTATTTGATAACCTTTGCTACTATGATACCTGATGTCCTGCTGGAAAGCTCTAAGCAAAGTAGCTAAGAGACGTTTTCTTTGCTAATTTTATTTTTATTATTCTGACAGGGTTTTCTTTAAATATGTTCATGGCTCCAGATTCACATTAGATGATGTGAAGGGAAGAAGTGCATCTCATGCTTTTACAGCAGTTCGGGAGATTGAGGTGGGCCTAACTTCCCAGTTAGGGGAAACTGGAAAGTCTTCCAGTGTTTTTACTGAACTCTCGGGAAGTTCTGGTCTTGTCAGAAGTGAGTTTTGTCTCTAGCAGGGAGTTCTCTGGTGTGCAAGGGATGGAGCTATCAACCCTGGTCCTTTTCTGGAGCTCAAGGTGAATTTTTGGAGAACCTGTTAGCACCAGACATGGAGTGCCTTGTATTTTTCCTTGGAAAGCCATCACAGGCATGGAAGAATGGTTGGGTAGGCTTGTATAGTTCATTTGGCTGAAGTGACCTGCTGCCCTGTGTGAAAATAGATGGGCTTCTGCCCAGTTGAACTTTACTACTGTTGTTCAGACACTTCAACAGGACTCCTGTCAAGAGCAGAGCAAATAATTCATCTTTAACTAAATAGATAGAGCTCTTATTTTCTCTCCACCAGAGCTAGCCTGAATGTATACCACATGTCAATAAGGTCTACTTTCCATTACCCACTTCCTGGGCCCCACAGGACTGCTCATTGCAGAAAGGCAATTTTGCATGTAACGACTCAGTAACTACCTCTGTGAGCCCAACTGAAACATCCAAGTCTCCAAGCCAGCAGGACTGAGAGCAGCCCTTGGTCACAAGTCTGACCAGAGACTGAGCGTTGCCTACATGATGGAGGGTGCCCAGGTCACCTCTGTCACCCAGTATGCTGGCACTTGCATCCTGTGCCCTTGCACAGTAGCCCAGAAGAGACGCTGGACTCCCCAGAGACTGTTGAGTTTAAAATAAGACCTGCTGGTTGCTAGATGCCTCATTCTCCTGTTCTCAAGGACAGAAGGTCTGGCTCTGGGGAGCAGCAGAGAAAAACTCACATTCCCATGCCCCAGCTACACCTCTTTATGCTTCACTGCCTAAAGGCTGATTTGAATGAGCTTTTGCATGGCGCTCTGAGGGCAGGAAGGAAAAACATAAGATGGAGGCAATTTTCCCTTCTCACTGTTGATGAATTAAAAACTATTATTATAAAATGAATAGTGAATATGAAATTCAGCCAGTTGAAAAATTATAGCATTTGCCTGGTGTTGGTGGTTCATCCGTCTGATTTCTAGCAGTAACTCGCTAGACCTGTGGCACGTCCTTTCATGCCACAAGAAAGCTTGAAAGCCGAGGGAGGAATATACATCCTGTGTTTAATACTGCTAGTGATCCGTGGCATGACTCTGAGCTAGTGGCATGAGAAAAAGCCTGCTCCACCTTCATCAGGGAATCATCCCTTTGCCCTCCTTTAGGCTCCCTGGCCTCAGTGCTTCTCTCAGTGAGAGCTGGGGCTGTGCCTGTGAGAGGAGAGGCACAGTGGTGACCTTCAGTGGTACCTGGCTTCTCAAAGAGCTTTCCATGTAAATGTCTGTTGCAGGGGAGGAGGCCTGTAGCTAGTGGTGTCCCCCAGGGGTCAGTCCTGGGTCCAGTCTTGTTCAATATATTCATCAATGACCTGGAGGAAGGGACAGAGTGCACCCTCAGCAAGTTTGCTGATGCTACTAAACTGGGAGGAGTGGCTGACACACCCAAAGGCTGTGCTGCCATTCCGAGGGACCTGGACGGGCTGGAGAGGTGGGCAGAGAGGAACCTCCTGAAGTTCAACAAAGGCAAGTGCAAGGTCCTGCACCTAGGCAGGAATAACCCCAGGCACCAGTACAGGCTGGGGTCTGACCTGCTGGAAAGCAGCTCTGCACAGAAGGACCTGGGAGTCGTGGTGGACAAGAAGTTGACCGTGAGCCAGCAGTGTGGCCTTGTGGCCAAGAAGGCCAAGGGTGTGCTGGGGTGCCTTAGGCAGAGTGTTGCCAGCAGGTGGAGGGAGGTGATCCTGCCCCTCTCCTCAGCCCTGGGGAGGCCTCCCCTGGAGTACTGTGTCCAGTTCTGGGCTCCCCAGTCCAAGAGAGACATGGCGCTCCTGGAGAGAGTCCAGCGGAGGGCTACCAAGATGATTAGAGGGCTGAAGCACCTCTCCTAGGAAGAAAGACTGCGAGAGCTGGGCCTGTTCAGCCTGGAGAAGAGAAGATTGAGAGGCGATCTCATCAACGTGTCTAAATATGTGAAGGGGGAGTGTCAAGAGGATGAGGCCAGCCTCTTCTCCGTGGTGCCCAGCAACAGGACAAGAGGCAATGGGCAGAAACTGAAGCACAGGAAGTTCCACCTAAACCTGAGGAAAAACTTCTTGACTGTGAGGGTGACAGAACACTGGAACAGGTTGCCCAGAGAGGTGGTGGAGTCTCCTTCCCTGGAGATATTCAAAAGCCGTCTGGATGTGATCCTGAGCAATCTGCTCTAGAGGACCCTGCTTGAGCAGGGAGGTTGGACTAGATGATCTCCAGAGGTCCCTTCCAACCTAAACGATTCTGTGATTCTGTGACTTACTTCCTGCCCTCTTTTAAGCACATTTTTGGATGGTGGGAGCAATTTACCTATCAGTTCTCCCAAGGGGCTGGGCTGGGACTGCTTTCTGCTTGCACCCAGAGTTGGACCACAGTCCACTCGTGCACCGGGGAAGGCAGTGTCTGACAAATTATAGCACACTGTGGAACTGAGGAGCAGGTCATGTTTGTTCCCCTTCCCCCTCTCCCTTACCACACCAGAGAATGTATCTGTATGTGCTACATTTTCTCTTTTTTCCTGAAAAAGAGCAAAAATGCAATGTGCTGTTAAGTGGGACATGGACCACACCTGTAGATTGTGAATTGTCACCTCCAAGCCTGCTCTAGTTCTGTAGCCTGTGCATGATTCACTATGTAATTAGCAGCAGCTGCAAATCCAGCAGGACAGCATGAGGGAACTCTTCAATTGCATTTTGCCAGTATTGCGCTTCCTGCTGTAGGACTGAGGATATTAATTTATGGTTAGACTTGTCTTGGGGACAGATGAGTCCACACCTGCTAAGTGTCCTCCTCCTCTGGCCTTCTCCCCTGATGTGGCTGTTGGCACCAACTCTATGTAGACAGCGCTCCGGATAGTGCAAGCTGTGGTTAGACCTGGCTTTGCAGCGCCTGCTACAAAAAGCCTATGTTAGGCTTTGCCGCGTCCTCTGCACACCACTGTGCAGTTACTAGTAGAAACAGAAGGAAAGAGAGGAGGAAGGGAGGAGGGAAGCAAGGAAGGAAAGAAGGAAGGACGGGAGGAAGGAAAGGGAGAGGTCAGGGGAGAATTTGTAGTTTACTCAGGGTTTGCACCACCCCACTACCGGGGGATACCTTTACTGAGAGAGCCCTGGCCTTGTCCTTGTCCTCTTGTGCTCCAGCCATGAGCAGGGGGTAGAGTGGGAGGCACACAGGGCTGTGCTGTGCTGCCTGCTTGCTCCGCTGAAAAAATCACGCTGGCATTGGGTGGGCCTGACACTGATTTGGAGTGGATGGCTGACCTGCACTGCCTTCTGCTAACCACCAAAATAACGTGATGGACCGATGTGGAAGAACTGCAGCTCCTGCGCTAGCTCCAACAAGTCCCACCATCGCTGTGTTTTCCAGGTAAAGTAACCCTTCTGCGGTACTCAAAGCTCTGACTTGTACAGAAAAATACGCAATTCAGAGAAATATGCTAAATACAAAGGGGGAAGGATAGTGCAGACAGAAGGAAAGGCGGTCTTGCTAGACATTTTACTCTATTGCTGGGAGTATGTTTATCCTCCTTTACAGCTCCTACTGCAGGAAAAGCATGAGAGAGACAGTTGTGTTCTATGATGTGGGTTACAAGCTTTATTATCCTGTAGCAGTACAGGCTCCCTGCACAAAAGGCCTGATGAAAAAACCTACAGTCATTCTATATGACAAAACTCTAGTGTTCAGGTGTATTAAAACTCAGACTGAGGAGGAATGCAGTGAAGCTCTTTCTGGCTGGAGTTGAGAATGTGACACTGTTCAGAGTAGGTAAGTCAGCTTTATCCCTTATTTCGCCGTAAAACAGTGCACAGGTTCCACCACTTCTGACAGCAGTAACAGACATATGGACCAGATTTTTGAAATGACGGTTAGAAATGTTGATCAATGTTTAACCCCAATGAGGCTGCTTGGTTGCCACAGCTACTGAGCAACTGCAACTGAGCGCAGTCAGGCTGGCTGGAGCACCCACATTGTTGAAAAGTAGACCCGTTATTGTGGTGTGGAAATGCTGACTTAAAAGTTAAGCTTTAGGCAAATGGATTCTTGGACATCTTGGTCTTTCAGGCATTATTTAGCACGTTTGCTCAAAACAGTGGCTAACCTAGCACTAACAGCAAATCTCAACAAATATCATAAGACCTTATTAGGGACAAAAACATGACATTTTAGGGAAGCAGGCAGTCTGCTATCAAGTGTCTATCAAAACCCTCTGACTTGGCTATCTAGAGGCCTTTAAGGGCATCACCTGTAGTCAGCTAATGGTGACTTGGTAGGTGGTTGGTGTAGTAGCACCAACCTAATCAGTATTTCTGTATCTTGCTCTATGGGCTACGTTCCTCCAGCCATATTGCCTTTCTTTACCTCTCTTTCTTGTGGGAACTGAGCTTTTCAGAGGTGCAGCTCTTTTCTTCCCTATATGGAAGACTTTATCACCAGGAAAATGTTCAGCATAACATTACTTCATTGCAAGTAACTATCTGTAATAAGCAAGACAGTGGCCAACACGACTTATGTCATGTTTATGGCAGGCATTCTGCAACCGTCCAGGAGTCCTCACCGTCTGAAATGCCAGGTGAATACATGGCTGTCTCCACCACACTTTCCTTGGGAAGACTATATGTCCTGTATGGAAAATGGTCTGGGCAGCAGCTGCCAAGCTCAGAGGGAGGCAGCAGCAGGCCCCTGCACAAGGCAGGTCTGTGGCTAGGACTACTGGTTCCTGCAAACACAAGACTTCCCACAGCACCTCCTGCAAAAGAGCCTTCCTGCAAGCTGCGAGTAGATTGAGTAAGTGGAAGAGGTGGGCAGGGCTGGGTAAGAGCAGCAGAACTTGCACAGGGCTGGAGCAGAGTAACTTATCGCTGGTGTGCGATAATTGGAAGCCTCCCTCCCTCTCCGAGCAGCAAGGAAACTATGAGGCAGAGAGGCAGCAGTCACGCTGCTTGCCGAGTACACTGCTGTGCCGTTTCTCCTGCTCCGGCTGGGCATACATGCCCACCTGCATTTGTACTGGGATCACCTGAACGCTGCAGCTGGAGCAGAGCTATTGTCCAGCAGTGGCAAGTGCTGCGTAGACACACAGAGAGATGAGATTCTTGTCCATACTCAGCGGGTGTAGTAAGAAACACGGTGCTTTGCATCTGCCTTTGAGAAGGCAATGTCTAAAAAGTGGGAATTTTGCATGTGAGAGAGAAGCATATCATACAGGTGTGTGATGGGCTTAGCTCCATCACCTCGGGCCAACACTCATGAAAATGAAGTCAGATCCACCAGGTTTTACGGGGGGATGTGCAGCTGGAACTAGCAACACTTCACCTGGTCAGGAGTAGCCCAAGGAGTAGAAATATACTCTACACTGTTTGAAAAATTGTGATAGTTTGTTATTTTTTAACAGTATTCATAACTTATCTCAAGAGCATGTTACATAAGCGTGAAATTGTACTGGTTATTCTCTTCAGCTAGTAAGGATGTCTTCAAAACATGAGTCTCCATCTTCAATTTGACATGACTTTAAGTAGTAGCCAAAAAAATTAAATTAATTTTGTAGGGATACAGTACTGTTACAGTGATTAATAAGTAAAACAAAAATAATGTCAATTGTGAAGAACCCTTCCAGTGGAATGCAATCACATTTAGCTGTACAACACTATCCTGTAGGAGTACTGAACTAACGTTAGCATGTTTTTAATTTGAAACATTTGGCTGTTCGTTCTGTCAATTGGTTTAAGCAGGGTAAGAAGTATCTCTTTAGTTAAACAGGATTATCTTTACTTTATTGGTATGTTTCATGTAAGGAGTCACGTAGGTTTTTGTGTGTGATAGTTCCAGCTCCTTAAAGATATTTGATGAGGACTCACATCTGCCTGTGATTCCTGTGGCAAAGCTGTGGGCAGCTTTCACTGAATCACAGAATCACAGAGCGGTTGAGGTTGGAAGGGGCTTCTGAAGATCATCTAGTCCAACTCCCCTGCTCAAGCACGGTCTCCCCTGCTCAAGCACGGTCAGCTGGGCCACATTGCCCAGGACCCTGTCCAGATGTCTTTTGAACGTCTCCAAGGATGGAGGCTCTACGACCTCTCTGGGCAACCTGTTCCAGTGCTCTGTTACCCTCACAGTAAAGATGTTTTTCCTCATATTCAGATGGAGCTTCCTGTGTTTCAGTTTGTGCCCGTTGCCTCTCATCCTATTGCTGGGCATCACTGGGAAAAGTCTGGCCCCATCCTCTTAGCACCCTTCAGATACTTGTAGGTGTTGATAAGATCCCCCCTCTGAGTCTTCTCTTCTCCAGGCTGATTAGTCCCAGCTCTCTCGGCCTTTCCTCGTAGGAGAGATGCTCTAGTCCCTTCATCATCTTAGTAGCCCTTCGCTGGACTTGCTCCAGGAGCTCCATGTCTCTCTTGTACTGGCGAGCCCAGCACCGGACCCAGCACTCCAGGTGTGGCCTCTTTCTCACATGACTGTCACTGGAGCACAGATTACGCTGTGTCATGCTGGCTGTGGACACTTGTCCACCAAGAGCTGCACATCTGTGGTCAGTGGTTGCTGAGTCAGAGCCTAATGCCACATGGTCAGGCCACATGATAATTTCACTCAGGTCACTAAATGGCTGGCAGATCGTACCTGCATCTGGACTGAGTTCTGACTGGAGGGTGAAAGCCTCTCTAGCTCCTATTGAGCCATGCCGACTCCAACCTGAGCCAAAAGCTGGTTTTATCATGTGTATTTGCCCTGCACACAGTGTCCTCTCCATTCCAGTCATGAAGTGAGCCACCTGAGGGGCTCCAAGCCAAAGAGATAGTGAGTCCCCGAATCTCAGAGGACGCCAGTGTCTGTATTGTGGAAGAGGTGGCTTTGCTTACAGGTGTTACTGCTAGGGGGTGACAGTCAGACACAGGGAGCTCTAGTTGGAAAATAGAGCCGGCTTTCCAGGATTGTATATTTTTAGGTAAATTGAGTGGTTTATCATAATCCTTAATAGCCAGTGACAAAAACTGGGGCCTCCTAGTACCTGTGATGAGAGAGCCAAAGGTGAAACAGCCCATGCAAATGCAGACTGTTTGTGATGGTCGGTCTAGAGGCATGCCTCCTCTTGGTAGCTGTTGTGACCAGCTTAAAACTAGCACATTATGAACTGATTCAGTGCTACAGAAACTACTTGCATTCAGTTGTGCTGGATTGTCCCCGGTAGCTATCCTCTGACACGTTGAGCCCTCTTCCTGCCAGTAATCCACAAAAAGAGATGTGACTTAGGCAGATTGATTTTATAGGTCTAAAGCTTTCGTGCTTGTCCTGACTTTTCCTGCTTCTTCTAAGCTGCCTTTTGCGTCCTTCGTCTTTTCTCCCTTCTGGACTGTCTGTACTTTATGGACTCCTTACTCTTGACTGCAGAAAAGCTTGGGATGAATCCCCTTGCTAATGTTGCAACAAGGCATTCATATCCCTTTTGCGTCTCTGAGGCAAGAGCCATCTGGCATTGGAAGAGAGATGATCTGCAGAAGCTAACACGATGGCAACCCCTCTGCCCTCTGCCAACTGCTAGGCCAGAACGAGCTATGCTCTGGCCTAGATATAGATAAAGGCCATATATATATGAGTGTATATTAACATAGTGCCGTGGACGCCCAGGTGTTTGCCCTGCCATGGCATCTCTGTGAAGCTGGCCATATATGTATATAGGTATGACCTACGTATGGATCCATCTGCTCTGGCAGTGGATACACTACCTGCCTGGAGAGCTAGTATGTAGCGCTGGCAACATGCTAGCAGAGAGCGATCTCAGTGGCAGACGGTGTGAGCACCGTGTGGCTCAAGGCAGTGTCTATGCAGCCTTGCTGGGAAGAGATGAGGAGTAGTTACAACGCAGGAAAGGCTGCTCACCTGGGTAGCAGGGAGAGGACAACTCTTCCCAAGACAGCTCCACACATCCTGGTGGCTCAGGCCACGTCAGAGAGCTTGTGCAACTGTATGGGCAGGCCCTGGCACTGAACTCCCAGGTTCCTCAGCTTTTCACTGTGTAGGCAAAGATATTGCCTTTAATTACAGTTATCTGCCTCCTCTCTCTTCTTAAACCTCTGACTTTCCCTGGGCTCATACAGGGTGAACACCACATTATTTTAGCAATCATTCATTAATATTTAAATCCAGAAGCCACGCTGCTTCTTAGTTCACTTTTCTCAAGACATGGAAATACCAAAGTGTTCACTTCTCTTGGATTAAACACACAGGCTCTGAGCTCCATTCAGCAATCCTGTGCTGTAACCTGAAAATATTAAATGCTATATTCCTTTAAGTATTCCAGAAAGTGAATCCTCCTTTTTGTTATGACTCTTCTTGCTGTTTTTCTTTTTCTGATTAGAATTCTTTTCCAGCGCTCCACTTGCTCCCTGTAACTTCTTTAGAGCTCTGTTTTTATTCACGTTTAACTTTAACGACCCCCTATTTATGTGTGTAAGTTTAGACAAGTAACTTCTAAAGAAGGTCCTTGATATTCTGGATTGCCAGCAGTGACACTTTCCACTGCCACACAGACTGCATGTGTGGCTGTACGTATGGGAAGAGGGAGGGCACTTTGGGCGTCTCCCAGGCGGTACTGCTCTGCTGTAGCTGCCACGCAGTGGTTATTTGTCCTCAGAATACCTTCTGTGCTTTCCGTGGAGCAGCCTTTCCTTCAGCTGTACGGAGCCCTGGGAAATTTGGAATGGGGAGCAAAACTATGCTTTTGAAAAGCTTCCTTATTTTGGTTGAAACGCTGATTTAAGTGGGTAAGTTCAATTGAGTTTATTTCCGAAAGATCATGTTTGGAGCACGAAAACTTGAGAAAAAAGCTTTCTTTTTTGTAACTGAACATGGAAGCAAGCCCTGCAAAAAGCAGGAGGGCGGAAGGTTTTACAGTGATACATCCTGACAACGATCTTTTTTCCCGTTACTGTTTATTTTAATGTCTTATGCCCACTAATGGCAAGTCAGAAATACCCTAGTCTGGCAGGTAGCAGTATACTCAGGCTGGCACGGGTTTAATTTGTTGCTGTGTACGCCTCATCCAGAATGCTTGCCCCATTACTTGCTAATGTAAATAGCCTTCAGACCAATGTTTTGAAGGATAACAGTTTGCCTTTAATGCAGTAGTGAGACAGAAATGCTCCTTGACTGCATTTCCTTCAGAGTGCAACACAAAGCACACAGTAACTCAGAGGAAGATCTTTCCTTGACAGATAGTAAATAACTGTTCAACACTCCAAAGTTAACAGATTTTTTGCTAGCCGTATGTGCGCTGCAAGGATGATTGATAGGAATAGGCTGTAAGGGTGTTTCTGCTGCGCTTAGAGTATAAGCCTGCATGAAGAAGTCTTAGGGAACAGGGCCGTACGGATGGAAAAGGGGGAGGGCAGCCAGAGCATTCCTCTGTGCTTCTGGAGCAGCCTCCTCTCCTAAGTCAGCTCCCTAGAGCTGCTCTGAACACATTCCCCATCCCTTCCCCACTGGGATTTCTGCCAGCGCTGGTTTGGGATGGTTGATGATAGCTAATAACTATAGCCAGGTGAGCTCCTCTTTGAGGAAGCAGTCAGAGGTATGGGGGTTAATGGCTAAGGACTGATACTGCTGCGTTGCCTTCTGGTGGTCTGCTTCCGGAAAACAGGCCTTAGCATATATCAGAAGGTTTTTCTAAGGATCCCTTTTCCCCCTCATTGTTCTACAGTTGTCTCTACCAGGTGCTGTGGTCCCCCTCACAGTGACATGCGGGAAACTCTCCATGATGGATACAGCTTTCTGCAATTCTGCAGAGCAGAGTTCAGCGGCAAGTTCTTTCAAGACTGGCAGTTGTGGGTGATTCAGACTAGCAGTATTTCTGAGAGCAGGCTCTGCAAATTCAGTGCCTCCTAAAAGCATTGAGGGCTCCCTCTGTGCATCCCTAAAGCACTGATGGTTGGATGCACTCCCATTAAAGTCCTATTGGCTTTAAGAGATAGTGGCATCAGGTACCACTTCCACAAGAGGGACTTAAGATACTTTGTACTGTTTGAGTGCTGGGACCGAAGGGCACCAAGGAGATATTATTTCGATATGGAGGGGCATTGGAAAGATGAGCACCAAAGCAAAGGCAGAAAAGTCATTTTTCTGGGGCTTGAAATCCAGCAGCTATTTCCAGCCACAATGTAATGCCAGTTCTTCATGTATAGTGACTTTACAAAAATACGCCTCAGGCACTGTAGAATAACTTCAGTATGTTGGAGAAATGGATTTATAGGACC
The DNA here is from genome assembly GCF_040807025.1 of Struthio camelus. Classification (NCBI taxonomy): domain Eukaryota; kingdom Metazoa; phylum Chordata; class Aves; order Struthioniformes; family Struthionidae; genus Struthio; species Struthio camelus. The sequence continues at coordinate 606,597 of NC_090982.1, read as the reverse complement.
AAAGGAACAGATAAGGCCCCACCCACGAAAGCTCTTGCCTGCTCACATGACATTAAGCCTGTAGATTGCATTATTAATGTCAGATGAAGACAAAAAGATAAAATGTCTGAAGATGACATGAAAGAACGTGAAATATCTGTGTAAGAACAACAGAAGAACTACTCGGCTGTACTAAACTAAACCGTACTAAAGGTATTTTACACCATATGCAGAGACAACTTCGTCCAATGAGAGGAAGAGAGATGCTTATAGCTGAATAATCTTAAGGACTGATCAAGTAAGTCAGAAGAAAAGCAATGGAGCACAGATAGAGAAAAAGTAGAACTGCTAATGTGAAGAACAGAATGATCTACTGTGTCAAAACAGCTGCTAGCTCAGAAAAAGAAGTGAGAACAGAAGTGAGAGGTTAAGATTTAGCTACAAGAAAGTCATTAGTAACGCCAGTGAGGGCTGCAATGGAAGAATGACCAGGAAAAAAGCCAGGCTATGAAAGATTGAGGCTAGGATGTTGAGCAGAGCCATGGAGAATGTGATAATATGCAAGGTTATCTCAGGATGTCAGAAATAGCAAGAAGAGAGGTGTCCGTGGTCCAGTGGAGAGTGACCAAGGGAAGTGGAAGAGAGTAGCTCTGAAAGTAGGAGGGGACAAGGGAGGTATTAGCAGACACTGTGACACAAGGGGGAAAAGTTGCAGCAAAGTGGAGTAAAAAATTGCTGATGTTCTTGATGCTGATTTACACTAGATGAAGGGTTGGCCTAAGAGTTAGCAGCTTTAGGGTACGCTCACCATAATATGGAACGAGACATGATCAGGCACCAGGAGAGGTAAACCCTGAAAGGAGGAGAAGGAGGAATGGTGGGGAAAGGAGAGATAAGAGAAGGAGAAGGACAGAAAGCTGGGAGTCAGAGTGACTCTGCTGATCAGAACCTTGATGAAGGCAGAGAAGGTGAGGCTCTGTAAGGACATGGGAGGAAATGCGTGGAGAGAGAGCAAGCCAGAGGGAAGAGATGATGGATGTTAGTCATGATATCAGTAGACTTGGCTTGAATGCTGCTTAGCTGCAAAAAGCGTGTCATGAAATGAAGAAAAGGTGATTTAAAAGGGAGATCAACTTTTTGTGCCAACAGTGATTTATATAATGAATAGTAGTACGCTGGAGCCAGTGTAACATGGCATGGAGGAGGGTAATAGAGGATAGAAGTACTGACTGACACTCTCCTACCAATAGCAATTTGGGTGCCTGTAGCACCCAATCTGAGACAATTTCAAAGGTCTGATTTTCAAGGAGGGCACTTTTTGAAAGTTAGGTACTGTTGGCATCTCAATGGGCAGACACTGCCTGTTACCAGTAACTTCAAAAAAACAACTTGAGATCCAGGAGCAATGGCAATGGCAGCAGAGGTCATACCTGAGCCAAAGGACAGGGCAGCTCATATGACCACCAGCAATCAGATGCACAGTGTAAAACTTCACCTGAAAGATGCGGTTCTCTCCATAACGTTGTGTTTTGATGCTTCAGTGCTTGATAAGGTAAGGGTCGGAAAGTGGCTGTTGCATTACTGGCAATACTGCCCCTGAAAGAGACCTCCGAATGCAAGGGCTGTGAAGGAGGGCCCAGTAGTACCCAGCACGGATCTCCAGCTTTAGTGACAGAAACAGTAAAAGTAACACATTTTCTCTGCTAAGAAAATTGTCTTTCTTTTCATCACAATCCAATCTGTGTATGAAAAAACATTCCTTGTCTTGTGCAACGCAGCCGGTGGATCTACGGCCATCCATGCATCAATCTTACAGCAAAGACAGCAGTAGTTTCTTTGAAGCAGAGGAGGGGTGGTGAGCTATGGTTTATTCGGAAAGTGTCCAGCACGCTCAGAGTTGTGTTTCAATATGCAGTGAGAAGTAGCACCTTGGACCAGTCAGCATGCTGCATGCCTACCAGAGTGCTGAAAAACCATCACCCCTTCTGAGTGGCAGAAACAGACCGAACTGCATCAATACTCCCCATTGCAGATGGGGAGGGGAGCTTCAGCCATCATACTCATCTGCAGCTTTGTCGCTAAAGAGGTGTCCGTAGGTGGGAGAACAGCCTAGCAGCCTACGGGGAGATTTGTCACCTGCTACAAAGCCTGCTGAGGGTTACTCTACCTCAGTCAGCTGTACAGATATGAGCACCCTCCACAGAATATCCCCTGCACACCGCCTTGCACATAAGATAGTCACCGGGACAGGACAGTTTTCCATGTCTGGAGCATCAGCATGAAATTCACACAGCTGATTTTAAGTGGGATTAGGGGCTGGTGCCCTGCAAGAACTGAATTTCATTCTTTAAGTATGGCTTTAAAAAGGAATGTGCTCAATTTTACACCTAATTAAATCAATAAGCTTTAAATTGGAGAAGGTACTATGAATAACATATTTTCTTTGCCACCCAACCGTGTTTCTTTTAATAGCAGTGATAAGTAAGAGTCAGAGTTTTCAGTATTTTCTTTCCTAGCTTGCAAATAAAAAAATGTAGAGAATTCAGGGAAGCTTTTTCCTTCCCCAGTACTTTAGTTTTGGCCTTTTCAGAGATGTTTAGATTTCTTGTCTTTAACATTTGTACAGAGCAAAATGATCCTATCTCTTTCCAATAATCATATGATGGTGCCAGATTTAACTTTGCAGTGTAACAATTATTAGTGCCAATTAAAAATTAACCCATATTTATGACATACATCACAATTTTTGTTAGTACTTGCCCTCTCCCATTATTACATTTACTATAACTGCTGGTCTAAATGTCAAAAGAAAGTGGCCCTATTCACTTAGCTGATGTATTTAGAGGCTAGCACGTGCCTGTTGGTACATGACGTGATCTCTCAGTGTGCACAATGCATCTGAATTTACCTCTGTCATGGTCATTATCACTATATATTACATTTAATAGGACGTGCTTTAAGAGTACTCATTGTAACATATGCTAGCTTCCTCTCTGGAAAAAAGTTACATCACTCCTGGAGAAGATTTTTGGAGTGGTTCCAGACAGCAAGAAACGGGACTGTAGTCCTGATAGTAGGGCTTGCCAGCCCCATCGAGATAGTATGAGAAATGGGAGATTTCTTTGTGATGACAGATTAAACAACAGTACTTGTTATGTAACTCATCACTGGTCGACTGTGTGAAATGTCCGGGGAGTTTCAGGGGGATCTCTTTTCCTTTATTAACTTGAAGTACTGAGGACCTCACCAACTAGGAGTCAAAGGAAGGTACTGCCTGGACTTGTGACATGGAGTGGTGACCTTATTTTCTACCATCCTCTAACTTCACTGTTCTCAAGTAAGACCTAACTAGTTACTCCTGATTAAGTTAACTGTTTTATTTCTGTCCATCAAATGCTCACAGCAACTGATTTCCGAAGCAGTCTCCTTCTACATGTGGCACTATTCAAACCTGTAAAGAAATCCAGCAGTCCCGTAAGAAAAAAACTGTTCCTGTCCTCTTGTGCTTTCTTTCCTTGTGTTTATGTATCGAGCAGTGGATTTTTCTGAAAGCTTCACTTCTTGTATTCAGATTATTCTAAAATTTTACTAGACTCAAGGGTGCTAAAGCTCACATGGGACCAAAAAGCGGTTATATTAATTCATGAACAAAACACTTCTGCATGTTTTTAAGACAAAAGCTTCACCTTTGGCTCAAAAATTTCCTGAACGGCAGACGGCTAGAGGCTGGGTAGAAGGTAATGGAAATGCCTCATTGTGTGCCCTCCCTTGTTTTCAGACACCTCCTAGGCATAGGTTTTGGGAAGTGTGGGAAACAGGAAGGAGCTGGAGAAGAGAAGACTGAGAGGGGATCTGATCAATGTGTCCTAGTATCTGAAGGGGGGATGTCAAGAGGATGGGGCCAGACTCTTCTCCGTGGTGCCCAGTGACAGGATGAGAGGCAACGGGCACAAACTGAACCACAGGAAGTTCCATCTGAACAGGAGGACAAACTTCTTGACTGTGAGGGTGACAGAGCACTGGCACAGGTTGGCCAGAGAGGTTGTGGGGTCTCCCTTGCTGGAGATATTCCAAACCCGTCTGGATGTGATCCTGGGCAATGTGCTGTAGAGGACCCTGCTTGAGCAGGGAGGTTTGACTAGATGATCTCCAGAGGTCCCTTCCAACCTCAACGATTCTGTGATTCTGTGATTCTGTGACCTTTGGTCTCATGTCACACAGGCTTCCTAATGAGAAGGTAGACGGCATGACCTGACAAAGGCTTAAAGCCCAGAAGGAAAATGAAGAAACCTGGAAGGTTTCCCCTAAGAATAACCCTGGGTTTCTCAGCCAGTCTCATGTTCTTGGGGAACCAGATGATGACTTACACATAATTATGGGTAGTGCTGGTCTCATTAGTGGTGCCATAATAGTCCAACTTCACATGGGCTACAGTGTGCTGCATCCCTGAGGCTGTGCATCCCTTTTTCTGTTCATTTCCACATACGAACTGTGAACTGCTTATTTATACCTGTGAACGTCACTACATTGATTTGACTTTCTCAAGGGTGATCATTTTTAGAGACTACCATTTATGACTATCCAGTCTTGGCCTGTGTTATCTTACTTGCTTCAGTTTCTATGCATGTATTTACTAGTACTGTTTGCTGTATACCATCTACATTTTGCTTGTTTAATTCTCCAAATTTGGCTAACCGCTAATTCAGCTCATGGGCTGTATGTTCCATAAAACTCCCACTTTCTCCACCAGCTACACACTATATTCCTTCTCTGATAGGTTTGGTTTCCCTCTCTCCTTTTTTCCTCCTGCCTCATATCCTACTCTCAAAATACCTTTACTGCTGGGATTACACCTTAAACATCTCTTACTTACTTCTTCAAGCCAGTCACAGCTTTTGATTTCCTACCTGACTCTTACTAAGAGACTAGTTAGCAATATGTAGTCTGAGATCTGCAAAGTCTCCAATACACTGTAAATTCTTGTCACTTGCCCATCCAAAAACATATTAGCTCATCCCTCTTCCCCTTGCGGTTTCCTACCCTTCTCTTTCCACTTGTTCAAGGGTGGAATCCGTTCCTGTACGTCCTCGGATCTCACACGTCATCAACATCTGTGCTTTCACTTACACATGGCTATGACTGAAAAGGCAAAGACAGGCTTGAAGCAGGGCCTGTGTATAACTGAAATCTGTCTGAAAGTGTAAAGGGCCTGAAATCATAGCTCGAAAGTGACGGAACTGAACATCCATTTGCACTCTGCCGTGGTTCTCCCCTTGGTGAGTTCACTGCCCTGCCTGTGTCATTGTCCCCTTGGCTCCTGCTTCACCTTCCTTCCCTGGGCAGCCACTCAGCTACTCTTGCTACTTCCTAAAATTCAGAACACCACCCAGGGCTTCAAACACCGCATATAACATTGTGTTGTTAACCTGCTTTTCACTCCAGGAGCAAAGCAATAGGACAACATGACTCTTCTCTTCGTTTGCTTCTCTTAACGGGGATCCTATGCTGGTTGTTGTCCCTCCCGTTACCCCTGCTCATTTAGTCAGATAAAATCCTGGATGCTTTCAGCCAGGCTTGAAAAAATGACTTAAACTGAACCCTTGATCTGATGCCCTTGTTTTTGATGAGATACTAGGCAAGTGAGTATCTGCAGCTCAGATGATCTGAGAATCATCAGAATGACTGAGAACAGAAGAGCAGGCATACTTGGCCAAATCATATGCCTGGTATCCAGTAACCTCTCACTGACAGCATCCAGAAGTGAGTATTGAGAAAAGGGGACGAGAAAAGTGCAAGCACCTATGACACTTTCCCAGGACTCTCCCAGCCTTGATCATTTGCAATTTAGGGAGGAACCAGATTAAGTTTGTTTTCCGTTCTTTTCTGTCACCTACTAATGGTTTCAAAACTGAGATTTTTAAGAGTGATGCATGCGAAACAGGAAAAACAAAAACCCAAGATACTTTTTTCTGCCTATCCCCCTCCATGAAGAACAAAGAAAAAGAAAAAAAAAAGAAAAAAGTAAACAAGAAAAAGAGAGACCTCCCCAGACATTTCTTGCTCTGTTGTTTTCCAAAGCAACCTGGAGGCCAGGTATGAAGGGAAAGAGGAAAACACAAAATAATGTTTTGTGGGCTTATCTTTCCCTCTGACATTTTGATCAATTCTAACAAAATGAAGAAGAAAAAAAGCCCAATTATCTAAACAGGATGGCAACACGTGACTTCCCTCTCTTTCAGGGTCTTTGGTAAGACCCCTGAATGTGCTCAGTGATTCAATCATCTGTAGCGCAAGGATTTCAGCACAGCCGCCAAACCCCCTTCTTTAGCCACATGCAGCCAAGTGTCTTGCACGCCACCACCTGGGAGCAAGCTTTGTGTCACCGTGAGTGAGTCTAAACTGCAACACTCTGAACAGGTATGAGAAACAGCTTAGATGCTCTGCAGGAGTATGTGTGAGCAGATAAAAAGAAGATGCAGAGAGCAAGGGAAGGCAAGTGGTACCAGTCCTAGGCTGACGAGCTGCTTTTCCACTCTTCTAAACCCTGCTTTTGTGTCTGCCAGCACAGACAGGAAGAAAACGGCAATCTCTCAGTCTCCTGCCAAAAGAAAGGTACGTGTTTCCTACAGCGAGGTCTGCTGTCCTTTCTGGCTCTGTGGAGGGAAGAGACTGGCCTTGAGGAGATGTTGCAGTGAGGGGATCCCATTGCACAGCTTAGATTGTCTAGGGAGAACACAGAAAGAGAATTAAACACCCCCCCCCCCAAACCCAGGCCTACTGTGGGAGGGACTGGCAGTAAATCGTGTTGAAATCACAACTGTTTTAGAGCTTACATTTACATCCAAGTTTACCTCTTTTCTAGAAGCTGGGCTTCCCACCCCTCAGTACACCAGCCTGGCTCTCCCGGGACTCAGCTTCTCCTCATGTTCCCCATAGCATGAGCTTTTGTGCCCTCTCTCTTCCCTTGCACCATCCTCCATCAGAGCAGCCATAACCATTCTGCTGAAGATGAAGGGGATGACCAGAAACCTCAGACAAGCCTTGGAAGATGTCTCTGCACCCACAGACAGCCTGACACAGCTGCACATTCCCAGAGCTCAAGACCGCTTGCTGGAGATACTGACTGAGACAGGCCCTCCCTGCAGCCATAGCCAGCTTTGTCCCCATTGGTGTAGGTACAGCTGAACTCTGCTCTCATTCATACATGCCATGCATGGCAAAATAGATAGCATTTGTTATTAGCCCACTTTGAAGCACGGGATACGAACCACTGGAGACTTTGTGCAAACTTCTATTTCTGTTCCCAGATGTTGCATCGTAGGGTACCAGCCGCATATGAAGAACCAAGAAAAGACCTACAGGGACTCCTCTGAAAGGTTAGTTTTGTATATATTTATATGCTGACAGGACGCCAAAGCCTGGTTAAAGGAAGCATTAGGTATGCAGTCTTGCGCTGAGGTCCATTTTCAGTTTTTTTATCACAGAGTGCCTTTAAATAGTGGTGCATGTTCCCAGAAGGACAGAGAATTAGTCAGGAAAGGAGGGAGGCTAGTAACAAAAGAATGAATGTCCATTTGATTAGGAGTGGAGGACTGTCAATCACAAGGACTGAAGTTAAGTTACAGAGGGAGAAGAAAACAGGTTAGACCAATACATTTAGAGCTATAATACTGGCAGAACATTACTGCTGTTTTTTGGACAAGTAACAGAATTTATTGCCTGGCTTTATCCTTCATAGACTTTGTATGTGCATTGTCATCAGCTGCATATTGAAGTAATTTATCCTATCCCAGGCTGCGGTTTCCTGGAGAAATAAAATTCGACATTTGTAAAATCGTTCTGAATGATGGAAGACATCATTGCTGACTATGTGGGTCTGAGGCACAGAGAGAATTTACAAGGTGTCTGCAAAGTGAGAACATTCAGCATTGACAAGCTCTGACTTCCAGGGCCTGTGGAGGCTGCGTTTCACTCTTGTGTAAGAATATTCAGCAAGTAGTAGAGAAATTACCCATTCGTCTACTAAAATCAAATGTCAGACCTGCAGAGGCATTGACTACAGCGTGACGTTTATCTCCTTGCTTGACTGACCTGAAAATTTTAGGGAAGCACATGCATTTTTTATTTTTCCTTCATATATTGAGTCATTTTGGTGAAGATAGTCACTGAGAAAGAGTTTTGTTAAACTGATAGAGGCAATGGCCTGCTCTGGTAGTGGAAAATCTGCTCCAAGCCTTCTTCTTTATTAGAATTAGACACTGATAAGAGAAATAAGATGAGAATGAAGTGGCAAAGAAGGTATTTTCATTGTTTGTCTTACCTGCCAATCTTTGAAAGCTTTGTTAGCTACAGACCAGAAATACTATAAAGAGCGGGGCAAATTCCAATATCACATGAGGAACATATATCCATGTACCATGGAGCTGTCTGAGGGCTGAAGCAGAGTTAGAGGTTCTTTATGTGAGAGGAGTTAAGATGATCACCGCCTTCTGCTGTAAGTGATGGGGACATCTCTAAACAAATGAGTGTTCATTTCATTGGGCTTATTTACACCCAAACCCTGGCTCCTGCTGGGGTTAGGGGAATGGATATATTGAAATGTATGTGTGTGTGTGTACATGTCAATGTGTGTAGGTTGTGTAACCATTTCCCATCCAGGGAGCATAAGAAGAAAACAACCCATTTCTGTGGATGTGGAGGAGCAAAGAGAAGGTGCAGAGAAACCCCAGGCAATTCCAGAATGTCCTTAATAAGGGACACTGAGGAAGAAGCTAAAAGAGGGATTTGGGGTAAAGCGCTGGCTGACATGAGAAAAGATCTCATCCTTAATTCTTGTTGCATTCAGGCAAGCAGGGCCTTATATTAGTTGTGAATAAACAGGCTATGACAAACGACCCCCACTTTGACCATGGAAATCACCCATATGGCCCCACACTCTGGCCTTTTGGGATTAAGGGTGTGGAAGTGTTGAACATATGCAGCCATAGGATATGTACATGCTTTTGCGGGGTGGTGAGTGGTGGAATACAATGTCTGTTACAACTTTCAGGTGTATCGGGCACAAAAAACACCAGGCTCTGTTCAGTCAACACCAGGAGATAATTATGCAGCGAGGTGCACAATTGTTTAGGTGTCCCATACAGTTAAGGTAAGGGACACATGCCTGAGCTTTATCCCACTGTGAATAGCCCTCTCCTTTTTGTAAAATCATTTCCAGAGCAAGATGCTTCTTATAGCTTGTGTAAAGGGGGCAGGACTGGGCTCTAAAAAGACTCCCTCTCTGGCTGCAGTGCTTCAGGTATGGTTTATATTATAATTTCTCCTTGCCTGAGGGGCCTTTCCCTCCTGGCCAGTGCAGCCCTGCCAAATTTGTTCAGGATGGTAGATTTTCTGGATGAATTAGGTCAAACCAATGCCACATTTCCTCTTTGCCTGAGGCAGTTAGAATCACTGTCAACATGTTGACTAAGTTACTGGTCTGCTTTTCCAAAAAGACCTCTCCAAGCCACTCAGCTCATCACTGATGAATGAGACGCATTGGAGGACTGCAACTTATCAGTTAGCACCTAAAAACAAAAGGTCATTTCTGATTTTATTAGTACTTCTTATGAGTAGCATAATTTGATAATGGCTGGTAGGGAAAGAGTTGAAGACTTCCCTCCCTCCTCTCCCCCCAAATATTTGTTAAAAGTCTTGATTTGCACTAGGCTGGAGAATGGAGTGAGTGACAGTGCAGGGCATGGTACTGTGATGACTACAGGTTTGCATGTAGGAAGCCTGGTCACCTGCCTGGAGAAGATATGGCTGTTAGAGACAAATGGGTGTCCAGATAGTGAGGAATGGATGCTCTCAAGCATCACCCCTCTCCAATGGACAAATCAACATACACACCTTCAGAGAGGACTGTGACTGACCAATAACTCCTACAATGGGAGAAGGCTTAGAGGGTGAGGTGCCCCATGAAGCTCAATAGCATGCAGCTCCTTAATCCTTGCTGTTGCACAGAGAACTGACTTTATCTCCATACAAAGGGAGCTGAGGGTGACCTTTGTGTTAGATAAGCAGCCATAGCTGTTAATTGGACGAGGTGTAAATGTTTCTTCCTGAGCGGAACAAAAGACTGTGAATGTCTCCCTGAGATTAGCCAGACCAGCATGGGGTAAGTGTATAGGTGGCTCAGCCCAAATGAGAGTATAAACCTCAACAACTAAGAAAAGAATTTCGAAGAGAGCAACAGGTTTGAGCTGGCTTCAACTCACCTATTCCTTCCCAGTGACTGGGGACGCCCAGCGTCGTGAAGGTGAGCATGTTATAGAGACCAATAATGGCAATCACTTTGGTATTGGGAATGAACTGCATAAGTGAATACCTGTATTGTGATTTCAGTATATCACTGAATCACTCTGCTAAATCAAAAATCCCATGTAACGTCAAATATCTTCAAAAATAAACTTTTATATTAAACATTGAACTCTCCATATGTGTGGAGTATCTAAAAGAGCCTGGTCAGAGAGCGCTGGACTCTGACAGGGACTTTAACCATGCCAATAGCTGCTTAAAGGGCAATGCTGCAGGGCACAAGTCCACTAGGGTTTTATTTTTTGCTCTGTTCTTACCTCATTTCTGTTCATATGTAAAGGCCTGGAGGAAATGGTTCCTGCTGAAAGACTTCAGGAACTTAAGCTGTGCAGCTCTACAAAAAAGAGATCTCTGGAATGAACTGATAAATGTACAAGGACTTCATTTGGATTGGATAAAAAACTGAGGAACTCTTTGATCTGCTGTAGAAAAACTAAACAAGAGCAAGAAAATGTGAAGGTTATTTGACACAAACCAGAACAAGGTACCACATTGGATTATGTTCTTTTTTTCAAACAAACTTTCAAAGGATCTGTTGCTTTCTTTTGAAGCCTCCAAGATCAGATCAGATCAGATCACTTTATCCAAGAAAACTGCTAGACAAATTCCAGTCTAAGGGCCAATATTGAGATACCTGAGAATCAAACCGGAGGCTAGACTTGAGGTCGAAAGTCACCCTTCTGGGGAAAGAGTGAACCTGTGATATGTCTTCATTCCAGAATGAGGCAAGGCCAAAGAGAGCATGAAACGTATGGTAGAGGTCTACCAGAGGGACCTCTGGTAGAGGTCCCATTATTAGGGAGTGCAGAGCACCTGACACTTGGAAAAATGGGTTAGCCAGAGTGCCTCAGGTCGGGGTCCCGGAATCGTTGCTTATGTTTCATACTCCTGGTCTTCAGAAGTTCTTTGTCCTTTTAATTTCGAGAAGGGGAAAAATTAACAAATAGCTCCAGTCTGAATACCTCCTTTGCCTTCTGCTTCTCCATACGCAGTGAAAATTCACCCTTTGTCAAAACAGAACTTCAGATGAAGGGAAGCGACAGCCAGGAATAAAAAAAGCTGCAGGACTGCCTGGAGTAGAGACGCATGGACAGGCAGGACCACACGCAGTATGTGGTAGTTTTCTGGAGGATTCCAGGAGAATACGAATTGCATAGCAAGCCTTGCAAGCCTTGCAATTGTAAGAGAATACCTTTGCTATAGACATGTGTATGTGTATACACACACACTCCCATATACACATATAAATAGTTGCATACACGCACAGGCCTATTTGGACAAAACAAATTCTGGATATGAGGAAACTTCATAAAATCTGAAATTCCCTCCCTAAATAACATGACAGTCCTTTTTGCTTAAAACCGGGTTTTGCCTATGAGCAGCTGTGTTCACTGATAACTGGGACACATATCCAGTTCTGCTTACCACTGCTCCCACTTTTCCCTTCCCAGCTCCTTTTTTAACAGCAGCCTGATGCTGCTCCCTGCAAAATGCAAATTCCAAACCTGCATTGGGCTACTTCAATACTTAGATCCCTAGTGTTTTTTCATGCCTTCAGCACATAGAGGGAAGTTATTTAATCATGTAAGTGACTGCTCTTACAGGTTGCATTTGGAAGATGTGGGATGATTTATGCGTTGAAGGCTGCTTGCTCTGAGATATGATTCCCCTCCTTCTCCTGCTCTCGGTTCAGGCAGCATAACACCAGATTCTGATTTATTAATGAGAAATTGGAAGTCATTGTTAATGAGCCTTCCAAGTGTCAGCAGCAAGACTGCATTTCAGCTGCTGGAGTATGTGGGGAGTAAAGAAGTCCAGATAACAAGAAAAGCTTTAACAAGAAAGTTTTAATTTATGTTTTGCACATGCTTGATGATTATAGATGAAAGATGACACTTGGAATAAAAAAGACATTGTTTACCACTCTATGTTTAAATGTAGTAATGTTTTCTTCAGTGGTAAATCATCACCACTTAAAGCCCAGCAAGAAGTTCCTCACAAATCTTGCATGCATCAACATTTGTTCCGTAAATCATGCTGATAGCATGATTAAAAGATTAAAATCCCAGCCTCTCCTGGCCTTACTGAGATCAGAAGGAACTGATGTGTGTGACCACAGGAAAGTGTGAATGTACTTAGAAATTAAAATTTAAAATTGTCACAAATAATGACAAGAAAATAACGGCCTTCATTTCATCTCCTAAGGCTTTTCTGTCAGTTTCAGTGTAATGGATGGTGGGTTGCATATACTTGCTGTTGAATCCATCTTATGTGATATCTGCATCTTTAAGACCTTCCTACAGCAGCAAACTGTGAAAGGGACACCAGTGGTATCTTGGTAATTTACATTCATGGGGCGTGGTTCAGAATTTTTGTTGTATGGTATTTCTAAAGTATGGTCTCTGGTTCTTCATAAATCTAATTAAGGAACTATGGTCTATGCTGACTTGCACCTTTTATAGTCAATTACTGATCCATGCATAGGAGGTAAATGCTCCTCATCTGATCCCATGATTTTTTCTCCGTTTTGCACTGACATAAATTTCTGTTCAAGATCGTAGAACAAGATAGAGGGAAGTAAATAACCAGATGCTCAACACTTAGCCCCACATTATATATCTGTAGAGAAAGGAAGACACTTGTCTTCCACAGTCAGGTAAAACTAGAGTTGATCTAGTAGGTTTCTGGGGCAAAATGTGTTCAAGATTTTTTCTGAAAAAATAGTGACAAGATTTTTTCTGGGTAAGCCAGATACTGATTGGGGAATCGGGCTAGTGCGGGTCTGGGAGTCCTGGGAGCCTGCTGATGATGACTCAAGTGTTCCTCTGAATGCCCCAAAAGGCTGATAAAGAGGTGAGTCCAGGAGGGATCTAGCATCCGATTTCCAGAGTCTCCTCCTTCAGCACCAAGAACCATCCCAAACCCACGCTGCGCAGGTAAACAAAGGCGTGAAAGGACAAGTCTAAGCGAGCTAATAAGACCTCTTCGTGACTCCTGATCTGATCCTCAGAGCCATACAAGAACCTGCGTAGTCTCACAATCTAAGATCATACTTTGGTCCACCTCTGGACCTGTTGTGCTTTGGCTAAGCTGCCTTGTGTTCTAGCACCCTTGCTCATCTCCATGCACGCAGGCTGTGTGTATTTTGGCAGGTCTAAGGTCAATGTCAAAAGACCACTATGTTAAATACATGGCTGGGCAGATCTTATGCGAGTTATGGCTCTTTCACATTTCCTGCCTTGGTTTGGAATAAGAGAGGTTGAGGAAGTTAGCTTTTCTTCCATTTCCTTTGAAAATCCTTCCTAAACCAGATAAAAATTACACACAGTCTTTCATTTTGTCTACATCCTCAAAGCTCTTCTAAGTCTGGATAGCTATTAGCACTCTGGCTATGATTCTGAAATACTTACAGCCACTTTAAATACTTTATTGTGGGCAGTAGGAAATAACTATGCACAAATGCAGTCAAAAAAAGGAGAGAAGGAGAGAAGAAGCTGAGGGTATCCCTCCAAGTGGTTGTTTGTTCAGTTTTCAATGTAAGAAAATGGACCAACACAGCCACTCATAGAGGAAGAACATGGAAATAAACAAATTATGTGTTCATTAAGAGTCAAATTCTGCCACATTTATGCTGCTGATGGGTGATTTACTATCCAAGTTCCCTTCTTGGACCCAGCAGACCAAAGTGGACTGAAAAGGCCACTCAAGCAGAAGGAAGTGTTGGAATATATTCCCTAATCATGTCTTTAGAGAGGTACTGGAAGCCTGGATTGCAATGTAGACTTGCAAAGCCTCCTTGGGTCCCATTTCACTGCTTCTCAAATGTGGAAGGGAGAAGGAGAATCTGATCAAACATGTATCTGGTGAGAAGCGGGAATACAGCAGTGCTATAAGGAACAGAGATGAATCCTTTCTGCTTCTGCAGGCTTGCTGAGGAAGAACCACACTCTGGGCATTGTAGAGGGAGGTACCTGCAACAAGGAAGCTGCCTGTGTGATGGGACCCTATTCATCCCAGTTGATTTCAATAGAAACTGCACTCCTAAATCATGCTGGGAAATCTCTACATGTTGGAAAGCAGTTTCCTTTCATAAAGTTTTCTGTTTGCATGGTATTAGCCAAGAACATGTTAATAACCAAGTTCAAGGTCCAGCCACTGCATTCCTAGCCCTCAGAGAGCCAATAACTTCAGCTGCCTCCTCTGCTCAGCCTAAAGTTGCAGGTAATCTTTCTGAGTGAGAAGAAAGACGAGGAAAGGGGAGACTGCCAGAAAAGTTCATTATAAAACCAAGATCTTGTTTGTTTTGGAATCTTTGGGAGACAATATCTGAGGACTCCTCAGAGGTCTTGGGGTCATGAAGAAAGAAACAAAAAAGAAAGGATAGTAAGGCACATTGCTGAGAGTGCTTTCAGTAAGCCAGTCTGCCCTGAGAAGCAGCCATTCTTTTGAAGGTTTTACTTTTGGTTTTCATGCTCTATTCTTTCTCCAGCTCTTTCACACTGATATGGGCAGGATCCTTGGGACGAGACTGTCTCAGAAAGATTCTTCTTTTTGGAGTGTTGCATGCAGACTGCACCCCCATCCCTCCCCCCCCCCCCTATTTTTAGCTCTGTAACTGGACACCCTTTCAACTATGGTAACTGTCAGGCTCTTTAGTTATTATCTGCTGCCTCCCAGCTGGTTGCCAAGTCATTTGCTGTAGCTAGGGCCTGGACAGTGGAGGGAATGCTGCTGGTCTTTGGTCCCTTTTGAGGAACCCGTGGTCAGTAGTTTAGTGCAGAGTTTAGCAAATTGCCGTCACTGAATTGAAATCCCAAACAAGCTGGATTTGCCATACAGCAGGTCCCTGAAAGGAGAAAGTGTTCACTGAAGCCTGAGAAGAATGGCAGTAAACAGGGCCAGCAAGTGGCTTACAGTCACCAGAAGGAAGGCTGAGGCACAAAGCTGAGTGGAGAGCAGAGGAAGATTTAGCCCCTGAAGCCTAGGACACACCCTGGTATGCCTCCTGGATCAACAAGCACCTTTAAAAGAAAGCAAATGCCTCCCAGAGATGAGGATGGCACCAACCTGTAACTTCCTTTCGCAAAACTCATGCAATTACTATTACTATTATCTATTGCTGTTATTATTATCTTTTGCTATTATTACAATATCTATTTTGAGAGGCCCTGGCAAATCGAACTGCCTGTCGGCATGGTGTTGTAGGACACCCTGAAAGGACTCTTCCCTGCTTTATGGTCACATTTACAATGTTACACAGGACCAGCGGTACCTCATCCGACAGCAAGAGAGTGGAAGAGGACAGGACCGGATGAGCATGCCATTCATTCTGCCACAGGAAGATGCTAGAAATAATCTCAACTCCTTTAAGGAACATCATTATTATGGATGTTCCTACTGGACCTATTAGACTCCTTGGAAAAACTTAAGCAAGCATCTGAGCATGGAGGTGAGTCAAGGTTTCACTATCTGAAAGCAGACACAGCAACCACATGCACAACAATTGCCTAAGAGACCACCTACTGCATGGAAGAACATAAGTCAGGAGAAGAACAGAAGAACATCATCACCCATTGCCTGGTGGAGTCCCTGGTGCATTGGACCTGGCAAGAAGAACAGTCTTTGCTACTATAAAGGGCTCTAATTCCCATCTACAGCAGTGATGCAGTGCCTGGTACTGATTGCCATGTGGGTCCACGTGCAATAGGATGGAACTGCCTAGAAATCTGCCACATGGATATTCTCCAGCACTGTGAGGTGTAGGCAGGCACCTCTGGCATACAGTACTGCTTTCCTCCAGCACTTCTTTGCAAACCTTTTTCCTGGCTACGGAATGTCTTCATAGTCACACCAGGAACAGTGGGCATAACAGTTGCAGAGGAAGCAGTAACATCATGTTTCTGACTTGAGACCTTATGGGATGCACCCATGAGTGCTGAGGGAGCTGGCCAATGTCCTTGCAAGGCCTCTCTTGATAATCTGTGAGAGGTCATGGTGAACGGAGGAGGTGCCTGAGGACTGGAAGAGAGCAAACGTCACCCTTACTTTCAAAAAGGCCAAGAGGGGAATCTGAGGAACAACCAATTGGTCAGCCTCACCTTAGTTACTGGAAAGGTGGTGAAGCAAATAACAATGAAAATTACTTCAAAATCAGGAAGAATAAGAAGGTGATTAGGAGTAGTCAGCATGGATTTATAAAGTGCAAATCATGGCTGACCAACTTGGTAGCCTTCTACAATAAGATGATTGGCTTGGTGGATGACGAGAGAGCAGAGGATGTTGTCTCCCTTGACTTCAGTAAGGCTTTCAATATTGTCTCCTATAACAACCTCATGAGGAAGAGTGTTGTCAACAGCTCAAGGGAGATGATCTTCCCCCTCTACTCAGTCCTGGTGAGGCCACATATGGAGCGCTGTGTCCAGTATGGGCCTCTCCAGAACAAGAAAGACATGGACCTGCTAGAGTAAGTCCAGCAAAGTGCCTCCAAGATGGCTGAAGAACCGGAGCATCTGTCATAGAAAGAGAGGCTTAGAGAGCTGGGACTGTTCAGCTCCCCACATTTAGCCCCCCTTCCCAACCCATTATTTCTACAGAGGTCACAAACTCGTATGAGGCTCTGTCATCTTTTTCCCTCTGATTTCAAAATCAATGGGTGGTTCCAAGGAAGAGAGGAAACACCACACTGTGTTGTGTATAATGCAATCTCAAACTGTAGTCCAGTACAGCCCAGGCAGCCATTCAGCAAGTCCTGACCCAGAAATTCAAGATAACAGAATATAAAATATTTCTCTCTTTTTTCCCTCCAAAGAGGGTCATGGATGGGGAGCTGCTTGTCTAACTAGTCCTGATAAAGTAAAGGACCCTCACTCAGTGGTTTCTGAACTAAAGGAAGCATTTTACCCATATTCTGCTCCACAGTTGCAAAAGATAACATTTCTTAGAAATGCTTCTTTTTTTTTTTTTTTTTTGCTAAGAAAACATTTTTTCCATCTACTCCTCCTTAGCACATGCCATATTGTTGTACAAGATGGATATTTCCCAGGGAAACTTCCCATGAAAGGATTTCCTTTGCTAAAATTGGGGGGAAAACATTTGAAATGAAACATTTTGACTAGTTATAACCACATGTGCTTTTGTCAGGATTACTGAAAAAGAAAGATTGATTACAGCAATAGTATTTTCTATTTCTATGGTATCTATTACTATTGTAGAGGAAGAGACTGGACAGCTTACTGAACTTCGTCAGATGGAAATAATTTGGAGCATTTATAAAATAGAGCACCCATTAGTGATCCCCCCCACCCATTAGTGCTTGGGAAGTGGATAGTTTGCTGCCAGGTACCCACCCTATGCTGGCTACAGTAATTGTTTTACATCATTGTATGTCATTATTCTTCATGCTGTCCCCCAAAATGATCAGGACTTTTTCAATCTAACTTTGCATCAGTATGTGTACATGCACACGTGCACCAGACTCATGGACACCTCAGGAGGTTCTAATGACACACAGGTTCCCTGTGTGATTTCTTATGATAGACTAAAAAGGCCAGTACAAAGGCAAATACTTAAAAAAGAAAAGGTTAATAGTAAAGTCAAGTGTTCTGACATAGTTTACCTGTAAACTCAAATCACCTCCTTCCCTCCCCAGCTAAATCAACGCTAGCCCTGTTGTATTCTTGGAGGTGCATGAGAAAGGGGAAGGCTGTAGGTATGCAGTTCCCCTTTCTAGCTCCAGAAGCAGGTAGTAGAGCAAGCTCTTTAAGCAGGTCTTATCTACTGAGGATCCAGCTCCCTTCTCTCCATTCCAGTTTGCATTTGGAAACTGCCAGGTAGTTTAGACTTCTATGTTGATGTCATTACTTGCACTACCTGGAAGAAGCCAGCTGAGAAGTAATGAGAGAGGTACTCTGAAATCCACCTTCTCCCTATAACTGCCTGCTGACACCCTTATGGTCAGGATGGGTTCTAGTTTAAATGTTCCCTGCTGAATCCTGCAGGATAGTAGATATTAGACTGTGGTCTAAGGGAGATGATTCTGCAAATACACACCCTGCTCCCTACCTGAGGCCACTGCAAGCTGCTTTGGAGAAAGGAGTGGCTTGCTGGTATCAAGCCTCACTGATAGATGCAGATCATGTGCTGAGCATTGAGATTCCTTGAGAAAAGCTGTGGCACAAAGTCTTATTAAATCAGCCTTTCTGAGGCTTTGGTTTTCATTCATTACACTGAAGCATGCTTTGATTCTAGCTTTTTGTTCTAGTTTATGCATAACAATAGCATAATCATAGAACATTTGAAGCCTAGAATAGGTTACAATATTCTGATAGGGATTCATTCCAGCTGAAGGAAAAAAAAATCCCATACAAACAAGGCAACTATTTATCTAATACTTTAAGGGGAGTGGTTTCGCAACAACGCTGAACTCACAAAAAAAGAGATTGCCATTGCAGTAGGAATTCCACGGAGGTATCCCTGGCAAACCGGAAGAGTATTTCAGCTCACTATAGGGAGCTGATGGCTTTCATAAAGAAAAATTGTTTAGGGAGAGCTTTAGTGAAAAGTAAAAATCTTGTGATGTTTGTAGTATTGTAATGAATACTGGAACTACAGGGACATATGGCAGTAGGGACCACACAGGGCTTGCCACAGACTGGTGCACTCATGGCACTATCCCTTCACTCACTGAAGCTGAGTACGCCAGGATGTCAGTGGCACCAGAAGGTTGTTAGTGCTCCTGGGAGCCTGGGAAGTCCTAGAGTTAAGGTTTGAACCAAAAGTGGGACAGGATGTTGGTGGTGATTTACAAAGTGACTTAGGGGAACTGGGGACCAATTTCCTACTCGTTTTACTTCCTCTTGTGTATCTCCACCCCAAATGCCTATATTTTAGGACTGGAACCATCTGCAAGTGACAAGTGCAGGAGAAACTTTTGCAAGCAATTGACCCCCTCATTGCCCAGTTTCCTCTGAAGCAGTTCTTGTATTGGCTACAGCTCTTGTGCAGCAGTGACATGGACCCTGCTCTGGCAGCCTCTGGGTACTCAGTGCCAAACATGAGCCAAAGGCCACGTGGGACCAAGGTGCATGGTCCTCAGTATTCAGCTATGACCATTATGACCATGGCTGAACACTAGTCAGGTCACACAAGTGTGCCCGTTGATCTGAATGCAGGCTTGTTACCAAATCAACAAAGTTTTCCAATCTAAGATTGTTCCACTGAACAACAACAGGTAACAGGACTTCAGGTGGAGGCTGTATACATCTTCCTTTTCTGTTTCTCTGTTTTTTTCCATACCTCGCCAAGCAGGGATTACATGTTGAAATACCAATCCCAAAATACACTGCAGAGTCTCCTCCACACAGGTTCCTGCCAAGCCTCTCTTTCCCTGGCCAACATTCCTTGGAAGTGCCATCCACCATCCAGATAAAATGTCAGTGACTGAGGAGCAAACATGTCAATAGCAACCCAAAGATCCAGGCCACTGATCTGTCCTCCTTGCTGAGAGGTCTGGCCATGTTCCAGCTCATGCTGTGTTTATGCTACTGGCCCATTAAAAGCTCCCAGAAAAGGATAGTTATGGGCCTGCGTCCAAACACAGGAGCACGTGCCAATTCCCCACTGGCCTCCTTCCCAGGAACTCAGTGCTCCTTCACTTCATCATTGCAAAAGTATAAGCAAGCAGCAGTACTGTGTGCCTGCAGTTGGTTCCAGGTTGGCTGCCCTGTTCCCCTCCTGGATTTATCTTTCAGAGGATGGTTGGGCTGTCAGAGCCATCTTGCAGGATGCCAGACACTCTGCCATTGCACAGAACACACATCTCAGGGGCACCCAGGCTATGGGATAGGAGGCATAGCATCCAGGTAAGTAGGACCACCCAATCCAATATTTGCAGAATCCAATATTTAGAGAAGCCAAACTGCCTTTGCTTCACTTTGAGTCAGTGAGCAGTGCACCTGTCACACATGTTCAGCCCACATTCTGCCCTATATATACCATGTTGGAGGGCAGTAGAAAGATATGCCTTCAGGAAAGTTGAGAACTTGGCCTGAACCTCAAAACTGCACAAGAAGGGGCCATCCAGGTCATTTGGGAACTTCATAGAAGTCATATCACCGGCCCCAGTTGGAGAAACTGGGAAATGAGAGCTAACCCCCAGGAGAACAAAGGCAGATGGCTAAGGCTGCTTGAATAGAGAGCCTGCAAAGTGATCCAAATGCAGACAAATTACACAGGATGAATTCAGCCTATAAGCTGGAAGCTGACTATCTCCTGTGGCCAACAAATGAAGGGCGGAGCCCAAGGACCTACTCATATTCTCTCATCTCCCCATCTACCTGCTCACAGGCAGCACAAGGGCTGTGCTTCATACCAGAGTTAAAGCCAAAACCCAAACAGGCCAAGGAGGAGAGAGACAGAGTTCGTCCACTGCAGAATACATGGCCTGTAACAATCACATCTGCAGATATTTCTTATGAAAGAGATTTAATTTCAGGATTCATGGTCTCTTAGGCTCTCTAATTGAATTGCATTTGACATTTATTTTGTTAAAACAAATTTTTGAACATAAATGCATAACAATCTTTGCTTATCGCCATCACTTCTTTCATAGTAAATATCTTTCACGTTCAGTTAACATGGTTTGGTATAGAATTTAACAACATCATGTCAATAACTCCTACATGTATGCTGCAGTAAGTCCTACTGTTTGTTTGTGTTTATCTGATTTCTCCCTGTGTTTCCATATAGTCTTTTCTGTACATTATTGTTAATTAACTGAACTACAGGAGATTGTAGAAAGGAAGCAAAGGCTGTAAATTTAATATAGACATGAAGGATTTAGGAAGAAATGGGAGTAAGAGATAAACAAAAGATAACTGATAAACAAGAACTAATATAAATTGCCCCTTGTTGCTGTTCTGCCCTGGCTAATGCATTTCCTTCAAGCAGCTTGTGTATCACAAGCAATACATGTACACGTAGCACCCCCTGTGCTAGCCATGTCTTAGGGATTAGTAAACTGAATCTTGAAATCTATATGCATCCTGCCTGTGCCTTTAGAAAAGGAAGGAGAATAATAAGAGAGCAATATAATAAGAGAGGGTAATATGAAGAATAAGAGAGAACTGCCCTGGAAGACAATGCTGCCAGTATCTTCTTTAGACAGACAGCTATTTGTTGTCATTTCTCTGTGACAAGAACTTGAATTTTTCTGCATTGTACATTGTACATGTATTTTCAAGCTAATGTTTATTTTGCTTTAACTAAACATAAACTGTCATAGTGAAATTGACAGCATTATCTGAAGAATACAAGCTTGCCCTAGCAAGCACCACACTTCAGTAACATGAACTTTGCTAATCCCAATGGCAATACAGTCCCAAAGGGCTCAAAGATCCAGACTGAACTGCACTGCGAAGAGAGATAGACGAGTCATCCAGGGGTGTACTTGCAGTGTGCCAGCCCCCACTCACAGATCTCATTTATTTTCTACAGGCTACGTAAATTGTGAGGTTTTTTTTTTTTTTTTAATTGGTGGGATTCCGGATCTATTGGATCTATTGGATTCCGGAAGCGGTAAAGATACATGCTAGATATTATAAACCTTTTTAGGCTTCTGTTAAATGGCAGGACTGAAGTCACTGTGTGTAAGGGTCAAGTATTAGAAGATTTTATTCAGATTTCCTTAAAGAAGGAATGGATTGATTATGTGAAATAAGAGAGCTATGGCACAAAAACAGGCTTTAAGACAACTGCATACACTTGTAGGAAAAACTAGGAGGTCACAAGGAAGGCTGTGGAACCAAAGGGACTTCAGTGCTGTCTTAAAAGAAACACCTTGCCCCTAAAGAGAACCTGCCTGCTGTCTAATATGTTACATTATGAACTAAATGCAAGCAGTGATAAGTCATCAGCAACCAGCTATTCCAGCTGGCCCAGAGCTATCAGCTCTGTGCATGAGAGCAGTCTTCTGGCATTGGTCTGTGGTAACTGCTGACAGGTGTTGACTATTTGAAGGTTAATTTTGCCAGTGCTCTCATGGATGGGAAGATCGGTTCAGCTCTGGCCTTTTGTAAAATCTGTCATTTCTTTGATCCAGAATATTACTCTAATTTGGTAACACGGATTGGAAGTGAAAGGTTATTTTCTTCCATGGAGGGGCAGACATTTCATTGGTGGAGTATCATTTATGAAGACAGGGACTTGGTTCAAGCATGAGATGTGAAGCGCTCACCTTCTAAAAGTAAAGTTAAAGCCAAAGACTGCTTAATGGGCTATATACAAAAATTCTGAAATTTACTTTCTTCCTAAATAACTGAGTGAAAGGAAGAAAGTAAATTTTATATATATATATATATATATATAAAAACAATACAAAATGACCTTAAGTAATTCATTCCATTCTGACCTGCTCCTGGCAAGAGAGGTTCACAATGATCAGAAATCTGCTCAGCAATTGGCCGTCTTTTGTACAGAGACCATAGCTACAGCTAGCCTAGTACTGCGCAGCACAGGCAATAATCAAAATTTGGGCTCATTCGAGGAAAATATATTAAAATCTATTATCACAGAATCACAGAATCGTTTAGGCTGGAAGGGACCTCTGGAGATCATCTAGTCCAACCTCCCTGCTCAAGCAGGGACCTCTAGAGCATATTGCCCAGGATCACATCCAGACGGGTTTTGAATATCTCCAGGCAAGGAGACTCCACTACCTCTCTGGGCAACCTGTTCCAATGCTCTGTCACCCTCACAGTCAAGAAGTTTTTCCTGTGTTTCAGTTCAGAACTTCCTGTGGTTCAGTTTCTGCCCATTGCCTCTTGTCCTGTTGCTGGGCACAGGAGAAAAAGACTGGCCTTATCCTCTCAACACTCCCCCTTCAGATACTTGTACACGTTGATGAGATCACCTCTCAGTCTTCTCTTCTCCAGGCTAAACAGCCTTTCTTCCTAGGAGAGATGCTCCAGTCCCCTCATCATCTTTGTAGCCCTCCACTGGACTCTCTCCAGTAGCACCATGTCTCTCTTGGACTGGGGAGCCCACAATTGGACACAGTACTCCAGGTGAGGCCTCCCCAGGGCTGAGGAGAGGGCGAGGATCACCTCCCTCCACCTGCTGGCAACACTCTGCCTAAGGCACCCCAGCACACCCTTGGCCTTCTTGGCCACAAGGGCACACTGCTGGCTCACGGTCAACTTCTTGTCCACCACGACTCCCAGGTCCTTCTCTGCAGAGCTGCTTTCCAGCAGGTCAGACCCCAGCCTGTCCTGCTGCCTGGGGTTAGTCCTCCCCACGTGCAGGACCCTGCCCTTGCCTTTGCTGAACTTCAGGAGGTTCCTCTCCGCCCACCTCTCCAGCCTGTCCAGGTCCCTCTGAATGGCAGCACAGCCACTCCTCCCAGTTTAGTATCATCAGCAAACTTGCTGAGGGTGCACTCTGTCCCTTCCTCCAAGTCATTGATGAATACATTGAAAAAGACTGGACCCAGGACTGACCCCTGGGGGTGTTGACACTGCTAGCTACAGGGCTCCAACTAGACTCTGTGCCACTGATCACCACCCTCTGAACTCTGCCACCCAGCCAGTTTTCAACCCACCTCACCATCCACTCATCTAACCCACACTTCCTGAGTTTACCTACCAGGATGTGATGGGAGATGACAGTGTCCAAAGGCTTGCTGAAGTCCAGGGAGACAACATCCACTGCTCTCTCCTCATCTACCCTGTCAGTCGTCCCATCACAGAAGGCTATCAGATTGGTCAAGCATGATTTCCCCTTGGTGAATCCATGCTGACTGCTCCTGATCACTTCCTTATCCTTCATGGGCTTGGATACGGTGTCCAGGATGAGCTGCTCCATGACCTTTCCAGGGATGGAGGGGAGGCCTGGAGTTCCCTGGCTTCTCCTTCTTGCCTTTTTTGAAGACTGGGGTGACATTTGCTTTCTTCCAGTCCTCAGGCACTTTTTCTGTTCTCCAGGACCTTTCAAAGATGATGGAGAGTGCTCTTGCAAAGACCTCTGCCAACTCCCTCAGCCCTCATGGGTGCATCCCATCTCCCTAAGGTCACTTAGGCAGCAAGAGGAAAGAGAGTATACTGCATACTGCAGTAAGCGTACTGCAAGCTCCGTAGTCTGAAAAACACCCCACTGTGATAACCCCACTGTAAGCAGAGGCAATGGTAGGGGGATATATAATACAGTTACCCTGTTTTAGTGACTACTATCGTCAGTTGAGCAATTATATACATTACACTTCTGGGGAGTCAAAACTAGCAGGAATTCATCAAGTAGGATCTTTCTTTTTCATTTCCCTGGTGGATAGAGCAGATTTCTCTGGCATGGAATCGATCTGTGCCTTTCCTTTGATGTAGGTTATAACAGTACTTATCTGCAAGAGGCACTGCTTTTAAGAGATGAGGCAAATGAGGTATGAGAAATTATAGTACCTAAGGAAGATAAAATCATGCATTGTCTGTGTTAGATCTGGCATTTTCATTGCACTAACTGTAAACTGTTCAGGAGCAAAAACTATCTTGGATGTGGGCTTTTCCATCTTTCTTAGATTGTCTGGAAGTGTTCTCTGCTTTGGGGCAACAAAAAAACAAACAATAGCCATCCTATACAAGAAGGTGAAAATAAGAATAAAACAGTATCTTGAGGGACATGTGTGGGAAATGGAGAAAGTCAAGTCCAGAGAGAAAAGGAGAAGGCACTGTCTGAAGTGGCTGGACACAGAAAGATGAGGAGGAAAGGCACACAGTGCTTGTGGGCCAGGAGCTGTGAGGGATGTGGGATACTGCTGACTCCTGATGCTAGTGGGAGGTTCCTGGTGTCAGTTCCTCTTCACATAGCATTTGCCCTTGGATTCCTGATGGCTAAAGTCAGGGTCAAGGTAACTCAGCAGCACAGGGGACATCCCTGCAGTGGCCTCTTTAGGAAGAAGGACTTTAGAGGATTTCAGGGGTGGGTGAAGAGCATGGGGGCTGGACATATAATAGTGGTTACTCTTCAGTTGCCCATAGAGGAGGGCTTGGAACAGTTCCCTCCTGCGCCAGGGCTCAGGGGGTGCAAGCCCTCTTCCTCCAGGCCTCAAGCCTCTTTCCAGTGTTGTTCCTGGACAGAATGTGGTGCTATAAAATGATGTGAGTCAGACCTCACAGCATAGTCCTGCCATCTGTCTCTGGGATTTGCCTGTCTGGAACTAGGCCAGATGCCCTGCAATGTCACCCATCAAACAGTTCAACGGCTGGGAAAATGCGTCTCTAATCACCCTGCCAGTCTGTATTATTTTGCTTCCTGTGAAGACACACGCTTGAAGATTTCTCTCCTCTGACATGTGGGATGTTGCCAACCAGTTGGGGACTGCTCTGTAGCATTTGGGCCTCCTAGACTGGAACAATTACAAATGATCCTGTTTAAAAGGCAAATGTGCATCGATAAATACTTAGTTTTCTGAGGTAGATGTGACCCATTTGTCCCTTTCACCATAGATCTGGGGCAGTGACTTAGCAGTCATTACTACTTCCAGTAATAAATGGGCAGCTAGGGAGTCTTGCAAGGCTGCCAGACCTCACAGGGAAGATGAAGGTGAACACTAGGGTTGGTTCTCTGGAGGGAAGGAGCAGCTTTGTGGCTGTTGAAATGTACTGAGCACACAGGCAAATTTATGATTATTTCTAGCAACTGTCAATGTAGGATCCCCATTTCTTCTTAGTCTTCACCTCCCCAGACTTGGTAGTTAACCTATGCTTTTGTGTTAATCTGGCCTGATCTTCATGGGCCAACTTCAAGTGATAACAAAGGGGACAGTGGCCCTGTAGTGAGTATCATGAGACTGAAGTCATCAGCTGATGCAGCTTCCTGGAAGACAGTGAAGATTTGCATGTACACAACAGCTGGGAATCAAGTCCTACAAAAAGTGGATGTGAAATGGAGAAAATGCAACGTTTTTCCTTAACATTATGCATCTCTGCTTTAAATCGTGTTTTTTTTAGTTTCCTGGACCTTGTCTTTCTTATTTCCTGTGCACAGCAAAGGTAGAACACTATTTATTGAGAACGGAAGCCTAAAATGAGCCCTGTACACATCCCCGCTGGCGTCACACCTGCACAGCCCAGGCTGAGGCAATGGCCAGAAACCAGTATCAAGAAGCAGTGGACGGAGACAAGGCTACACGTAGCAAGTTTGTAAAGCAGAGACACTGTCCCTGGGCTAGCTAATGACTCTTAAGACTTGATCCCCTGGTCCTTGGCTGAGTTTGAACATGTAGAAACAATTCACTCCTCCTTGCTCTGCCAAGTAGGTGGAATGGATTTGGTATAAGCAGGACAGGTGTCCTGACATATGCTAGGGCAGCATGTGGCACAGCCTCCCAGTCTCTGGTTTCTACTGTAACACAGGCAACAGTCATTCAATAAGGTAGGTGGTGAGAGGTTTCCTAACTCTAACTGAAGATGGGCACAGCAAGCGCTAGTCTTTATAAATGACGTGGCAATATGCTATTACCTTCTGTTACACCTGGCCCTAGGATCTCTGCCTTAACCGGATCTCAGAATATTTTGCAAGGATTCAGCTTTGTGCAGAAGACAGTACAGCTTCATTGTTCCTTTTCTTCTACCAGACTATAATATCCTGTTAGGCTATTTTAAAGAGCAGCACATCATCTTGAACTGTTTGAATGAAATATCATCTGGGAGTAAGGACTACAAAACCACACTAGTCTGTCCCTTTCACCCCGGCCCACAATATTGTACTTTTTGAATTAAGTTCATGATGTGTACATTTACATTAAATTACAAAAAATGTTCCTTTGCACAAGTGAGCCTATCAGCTCATCAGATCACAAAGTTAAACACCTCTAGGAAGATAATATAAAGATCGCTATTAACTAGACATGGTACTAAACCAAAATCCTCCCATCCAGTCACTGTAAGGTTGAATTTAGGGATCTGTACCTTGGCCTGACTCCAAATTTTACAGCTGACCATTAAGTCTATAATTTGTCAAACTTGGACATAGTTGGCCTGGGAAACGCAGCTTCAGCTCCAGGCCCACTCGCTGTGCTCTTGGCCTCAGTGCCTTCCTGGCATAGGTTTCTCGATGTCCTTTCTAGGTTCTCAATCCTGTAACAAGCTGAATGCACCCTGTCATGAGAGAAGAGCACTTAGCTCTTTGCACCATTAAGCCCTTGGTGGACACAATGAATGTTGAGTTCCCCAGCAGATTGTGCTTTATCCTTCTCCAGCCAGAAGGGAAGACCAGTTGGTGAAATTCTCCCAGGCAATCAGTGACAGAGACTCGGCTCTTTTCTGTGTGACCCTTCCCTGGCCTTCTTCTCTTCAACTGCAGGGCTCGTGACAAGGACTAAATAGATGCCTGAGAGGAATATACTTATTAATCTCGCCTCAGGCCTCATTCACTTTTGATAATTTGTCTCTGTTCCTTCCTGCAACAATAAACTCTGGCCAGCGTGGCTCAGGAGGAAGCTTTCAAACAAAACAGGACTTAAAAGCCAGAAAATGTGGATACGTGTTTCTTTTTTCTGATGTCATTAATTTATATTTTTTAGGTGGCCTCATGACTTCTGAGCATATCATATGCAGATACTGTGACTGTTGCCTGCAGCCATTTGTGGTACCACAGTGACAGGCCAACTTCAAAGGAGTTTTCTTGGGTAAAGCATAGGGCTGGGCTCCAAGGCTCTAGTTAAGGAGCAACTTTGATTGTTACTCCTGGTAGAAAATGGCACACACACTGCTCACATCTTCTTCAGCCCAGCCCGCATTAGCTCCTCTTTGCCTTAGCAGGCCAGCCTCAAATGAAGCACATACAGCGCACTAACCTGCCGAGCCTTGGGGCTTGCTATGAGTGTTAAAGCAATTAGTCTCCAAGCAGCCCTGTACAGCTAGTGGGGTTGCCTACCCGAGACTGGCTAAATGGGAGGTTAAAGGACCACCTATCTACCCAGGATGACCTTGGTTCAAAAGTGCAGTGTGTAGTGGGAAATATTCAGATGCCTGCCTGACCCAAGAGTTAAAGTGCCCTTTCACCTATGTTAAAGTCCCAGATCTTAAAAGGCATGTGTGCACGAAACTCTCACAAATTGGAGCGGAGGTTAGATATGCTAGCAAAGATTTGAGAAGATATTTAACTGTTTAGTGCAGCATTAAAAGTCTGACCTTCAGGCAGCCCACAGGACTTTTGAGAAGGGATTCTGGCTCTTAAGTCCCCATATGCATTGAAGATATTATCTCTCATTACTTCTCATTCTCAGCATTAGTTCATGGTCTTACTCTCAGGCTTTTCTGAAACAGGAAAAGAGCAAGTTTGCTCTTTGCACCCGGAGGAACTTGTGAGCAACAGCCAGGGAGGGATGAGCCTAGGCTCCCAGGCCCTGAAGGGAGCCAGGCAAGGTCAGTAGACTGTTCCTGCGTGCTGACGTTAGAAGCCAGGACTGATGTTAGGTTTTGGTCCCAGCGCCACTTAGCTGCACTGCCTTAGACAGGGTCTTCATACCCCACACCTTTTGTACACTTTCTTCATTCTTTACTTTGCTTCTTTGACTGCTGATCCAAAGATCTGCAGTGCTGATGATTAGGTACAAACATTGCACATACCATGGACCTTGGCAATGGATCCAGAATAAAGCAGCAGGTCTCATGCTGTTATATTTTCATGCATTCTGACTTAAGAAGCCTTTTTTTTTTTTAACTGTAGCTCTGTGCAGGAGTGTTTCAAAAGCCTCAGCAAAGACAGTTTACAAAGGCAGAATCACCAAGACACTATTTAGATAACACTAGTTGTCAGTATCACTTGCTGTTTGTGTCATGATAGATCCTAGATATTTTAGGTAACATAGGGGCATTATTTTCCTCAGTGCTGTTTGTAGAAGACTAGCAGAACTCCTGTCGTAAATTCTTCAAAGTCTGAACAGACAAAATGCAGCAGAAGTAGAGGAGAGACCTGATTTATTTGCAGAAACACAGCACGCTGGAGGTGAAGCTATGAACAGAAATGCTCCTGGGTTAGGCAGTAATCCATTTTTCTCTTTAGCAGTTGAGTGGAAAAAGCCATTGAGGATGACCCAATCTGAAATGGAGGACCAAGAGTATTCTACCTCAGCTTGAAATAAAAGATTCATTTTGTAATTCTTTTACCATCTTGAATTTAGCTCAAGTCCTGAAATGCAACAGCATGGTGAAATGAATAATCACACTTTTTTTGTTTGGATCTATTGAAAGTGAGAGAACCCAGAAACATTTTCTTTCTCTTTTTGGGTGATGCAATTCAGCGAAGTCACAGATAGTATTGATTAAATCAAACATCTTTACTCAAGAAAATCAAACTCTTGTCCACATCTGAAAAATCTTGGGGCTCCTCAGATCACACTGAGAGGTCATAGCCTATGGTTTTAAACACCTGTGAAATGCTAGCAGAAACAGTTTTATTCTCAGCCTGTTCTCCCAGGTACCTTGATGAATCAGACATTTATAAACTAAAAAAATACATATTTTTTTCCTTTAAGTACCTTTCCACTCCCCTCCATGATTATTAGTTTCGAAAATCTTCTTTTGATCTGAATGGAACAATCTACATCAGCAAAAGTATAGCTAAATGTTTACAAGCTCTATAAAGCATGCTTTAATGAGCCCTAACAAGGGGCATTAATAAAGTTAATTAACATGCTTAATGTTTATAAAGAGTTTGAAAAGGCAAGACTTGATGAAGGTATTGAACACTAAAACTTGCAAAATGAACGCTACTGAAATTTGAGAACTGGACATTGCCAGGCGCAGCACTATCATCACAAGTGAAATCTGCCCACCCACTGCTCCTCTGGCCCTCTGCAGAAGTAAATTGTGGCCCATACTTCCATTATGAAATTGCAGATGAGCTTTTTTCCCATAAACTTATTTACCTTATTTATCTCAAATGAGGTATCTATTCTTGGTGCCAGTGATGGTTCCCCACCCACACTGCCGCTTTTTCTTTGAAGAAGCCCGTAAATATAAGGCATGTGTGTCAGTTTTGTGCATGGTTTCATAAAATTCTATGTCTCTTATTAAAAATATTAACTACCTAGTACAAAATATTAGCACCTTTTAACTCATCAGAGCTATACAGGCTGTGTCTTTCATGTTTTTTGGATTTCAGCATAGGGAAAGACCACAGCAATGCTCCTGTGTGGTCACTGTGCTGGCTCAGAAAGCCAGGCGCAACGTCCCGCATCCCCCTCCACCACCCACACTATCCAAGCCAGGATGCTGGCTCTCATCAGCACGGATGGAGTTGCCTTGCCAATGGGTGTATCCCGTTCCCTATTTTGGTCTGTTCCTGGCTTCTGGCATGTTTTAAGTACTTGCTATCAGTTACATAAAGGAATTGCTTGGGATCCTTCCTCCTTTTCCACAACATATAAAAACTCTTGTAGGTGACAATAGCCTTTAGTGGAGCTACACATCTCATATGGAAGTCTAAAGCCCAGATAATGAAATGCTGTGGGAGATGAAATGGGAGTCTGAAGCAGAAATATTGTCAAGCATGAGCAAGAAGGTAAGGCACACCTATGGAAACCACGTTGTGCTTTCCTCTACTGCAGTAAGACTTTGCCTAAATACTTTAACCCTTTACTACCACACTTGCCTCATCCACAAAATGGAAATAACTTAGCCTTTACTATACTTTGCCGGAAGCTTTTGAAGCCATAGTGATATTTGTTTGTGCACTATAACAGTAGAAATGAATATCCTCAGCTTATGGCGTTTTGCAACCATTTGTGGTTTATGATAAATATACCCAACCAGCAAATCAAAGGCTGGGATAACCACAAACTTGTCTATATGGTGTGCTTGGCAAACTGAAGGTTTGCCTCAAGCCACAGACGGCTGTGATTTGCCAGAATTATACAACTGAAGATGTATCTTAGAAGATGTGTTGCCAAAACTGGTCTTCATGTTGGATGTGCCAGGGATTACAGTGCCACATATTGTAACACCAAACTGCAAGGACTGGAGAAGAACTTGCTAGTTAGAGCAACATTTGCTTTCAGCTTAATACCACATGCAAGATAACATTTTGACATGCTTCTTCACTGCATGAGTAGTTTCATTTATTCTATATTATTCTATTAACAGCATTTAGTGAGGAAACTTTTATGAAAATTTTTACTTTTATGAAATATTTCCACTGTTACTGCATTCCCATTGCTGCTACATTGTTAAGCACTAGCTGTGCACAGAGCAGTTAGCTGGACATGACTGAAGATTTGATCCCTTTTTCCAGGGACTGAGGTGAGGCTGACTGGTCTGGAGTTCCCGGCTCCTCCTTCTTGCCCTTTTCAAAAGCTGGAGTGACATTTGCTTTCCTGCAGTCCTCAGGCACCTCTCCTGTTCTCCAGGACCTTTCCAAGATGATGGAGAGTGGCCCTGTAGAGATGTCTGCCAGCACCCTCAGCCCTCATGGGTGATCCCATCAGAGCCCACAAACTTATGGATGCCCAGATTGCTTAAATGATCCCTCACCATACCCCCCCCTCCTCCAAGAGAAAGTCTTCCTTTCAGTAGACTTTCTCCCTGGTTTTCAGGGCCTGGGATTCCTGACAGCCAGTCTTACCAGTAAAGACTGAGGGGAAGAAGGCATTCAGTATCTGTGCCTATTCTGCGTCCTTTGTCGCCAGCACATCCACCCCATTCAGCAGCAGGCCCACATTTCTCCTTTTGTTACTGACATATTTAAAGAAGCCCCTTCTTGTCCTTGACATACCTCACCAGACTAAAATCCAGGTGCGTCCTGACCTTCCCAGCCCCATCCCTGCATACTCAGACAACATCCCTGTATTCCTCCCTGATGACCCGTCCCTGCTTCCACCTTCTGTACACCTCCTGCTTATATTTGTTTTGCGAAGAGCTCCTCGTTCACCTGTTCAGGTCTCCTGCTCCCTTTTCTCAGCTTCTTGCTCACTGGGATGGGCCTCTCTTGAGCTTGAAGGCAGTGATGCTTGAATATCAATCAGCTTTCTTGGGCACTTCTTCCTTCTAGGGCTCTATCCCATGGGATTCTTCCAGGAATGGCCCTGAAGAGGCAAGTGTCTGCTCTCCTGAAGTACAGCGTTGTGATCCTGCCTTTTGCCCTGCTCCCTCCTCTCAGTATCCTGAACTCCACCATCTTGTGGTCACTGCAGCCAAGGCTTCCCTTGACCTTCACATCCCCAGTTAGCTTTTCTTTGTTTGTAAGCACCCCTCTCCTCATTGGCTTCTTTATCATCTGTATCAGGAAGTTGCCATCGATGCTCTCCAGGAACCTTCTGCATTGCTTGTGCCCCGCTGTGCTGTCCGTTCAGCAGATATCGGGGTAGTTAAAGTCCTTAGTGAGGAGTCTCCCATTTTCCTGCTTTGCCAAGACCTAAGCTACGTAAAAGCCCATTAGTATCTTCTCTTGTGCACTAACTTCTGCATATTACCTACATATCACAGTTTGCTTGAAGTGAGAGGTGTCAGCAGGTTATGGGCCATTTAACGAGGGCCAGAAAGGACAGTGGCAGCTGTCCCTTCACATTCTCTCTCTCTAATCTCCTCCTGGCCTGTAATGTACCCTCCTAGACTGAGACATTATTTACTTTCAAGACGAAGTCATTCCCAAGTTAGCGCAATCAATGTTATTAGCAGAGCAATACCCTTTGACTTCATATTTTCAGTATGAACTATAGTGCATAGGGAATAAGGTATTTTGAGTTGTCTTTAGTCTTAACTCTGCTAGACTTTGTACAACGCTTGTACATGCGTACTGCTGAAAGTTCGTGCTGACTTCTGTTGCAAAGGTGAAACTAAATGAGTATTAATAGGCTCATGTTTGGAAATGAAGAATTAAATGCTACTGAAAAAAACAAATTTCCCCATTAATAAACTATGAGTCCTACAAAATCAGAATATTATCATAACATTCATAACATGCAAAAGTAGTTGCAGATGCACATTCCAAAAGTAGCCCTGTGATCTGTTAATGTCTTATAAAGGAAAAAATCAACTCTTGCAGGAAGGTTTAAGTAGCTGCACCAGCATAATTATAACAATGTCACTCTCTGCGTGGACAGACTTGCTCCAGAGAAAAGAGACTGTTTCAGTTTAGTTCAGCCCCTTAAAAAGAGATGTTAGGGCACTGGAAGAAACAGTCTGATACTGCTAATAGTAAGCTGCACTAGGGAAACATAACCGATTTTGCTCAAGGATGATTATGCAGTATAAAGATATTAGTGAAATGCTTCTCTTCTGTGATCCACAGAAATAAGAAATCAGCAGGTTACTCAGTCCTTGAAAAATCCCCTTAGTTTTGACCAAAGTTTGGGAAAACAAGCACACTCTGGTAGGGGGAATGCGTTTCCCTTCACTCAACTTCTGCAATTCAAAAGTGGCAGGATGCTTTTTCTAGAAAGATGGATTTATTGCCAGCTGCAACAATTTTATCGTGATAGCGCACTAATCTTCATCTAATCTTATGATTAGATGAAGAATCCAGTTTTTCTTTCTCAGAGTAACATTTTAGCTTTCTTGGTTAAGAAAAGAGAAAGCTTAAAAATGTGACCTCTATGAAAATAGCCAGGATGTTGAAGAAGACATTTGCTTTTTTCTTTATAAATGAGCATGATTCTTAAGAAAACAAGATTGCCTGGGGTGGAAGATATTCATATTTAAATTGTTGTTTTGCTTCTGAGCAAATGCCATAACATGTTCAAGGAGCAGAAATCAGATCCATTTTTTCCATGGCATTTTGTTTTAAAGGGAAAAACATAGAAAGCTAAAATCAACAAACACACAAAAGAAGCAACATTCTTTGGAAAAATGTCTTCCCTGACTTTGATAGAAAGTTGTCATAGAGCTTAAAGCAGTTGTGAGTTGAAAAACAGTAAATGTGAAACCATTTAACATGCGTCTCACATTTGAAATATGGATTTGTCGTTCTTTCTGGGAACACTGTAACCAAAATAAGTTCCTTCTCTTCCCACTAACCTCATCACTAGCCCCTGGATTTGAAGTCTGATATCTGAATCCTGAAAACTTTAAACCTGAGTAATTCTGTTTACAGTGAAATTTCATAATTAGTTCTCCTGACAAAGACAACAATCCTTTCACAGCTCTAGCGTCTTTCATGAATAAGTTCATGCCACAGAAACTCTTGGGACAAAGAAATCTTTGCTTTCCAAAGGGAAAAAACATGGATGTGTAATTCAACTACATAACAAATATATCAAATGAAATTTTTAGAGGGGTAATCTGGGGCCTGTTTGAACTGAAGTTTCGTTAGACTCAAATGAGTCTAACGAAAGGAGGAGAACTTGGGGAGTACACTGTGGTGTCATAGCACTTTTCCTGCACTTAAGATGGGAATTTCAGGTCAGCTTGTATTCATGGGTTCTGGTTTCAGAAGCTTCTCTGCAGTAACGTTTCAGGCTATAAAAATACGCTTTGAATAAATTCAGATCTTGTCTTTGTTTTTAATTACTTCATCTATGGGCATAGCCTTCACTGATTTTAAGCCATGATCAACACAAGAAATGTGCAGCTTCTCTGCGATTTCCAAGAACCTTAATTATAAATGATTTGCTTTCTTTCCATGTCCTGAGACAGACCTCCCATTGTTTCTCTTTTCCTATACTGTAACTCATTGACTGGGAAATGTTTGAATATAAAACAAAAGAACAAAACCTTACTTTCAGGAAAGATATTTTCCCACACTTCGTTGTTAGGTCTCTTTCCTCCCATGAGACCTCTCACTTCGGAGTCAGTTAGGTGACTGTCCTGCCTGTCTTTAGGCAGAGGTGGAAAAGAAGTACGAATATTATAGAAACGCCAGGGGGAAATCAGCAGTGATCCTCCAGGGCCACCTTTTGTGTTGACCCCTTGCTTATTGACAGCTCTTCACTTCACCTGGCAGCATGAGTCTGCCACACAAGGAGCATGCAGGTGGGACCTTTCTGCACCCTACAATATTAGCATTAGTATTAGCAAAGTTAATGAGCCCTGCATGGGTGGTCTCCCAAAATAGGAGCTGTTCTCACTACAGGCTGTTTAGTTTTCTTTGGCTAATTTTACTAATTTCAACCACACAGGAACTGGAGTCCAGAGTAAATCTCTCAGCTTCACTGGAGGCATGTTGGGTTTATTCCTACATGCCAGAGAAAAGAAACTTGTTCCTATTGTTTATATAAATGGTCCCAAGGATGAACAGCTGGTCATGCGTTGTCTCTGTAAGGATGTTTGCCCAGAGCAGGTGGGTCAGAGCATCAGATTGCAGACATGTTGGCTGAACTGTGCTTTCATTTTTCTCTTCCTAAGTGCGGGTTCACAAGGCTGAGCGTCTTCAGATCCAGCTTGAAAAATTCCCTCCCCCAGTCAGCCATTCCCCGAGGCACACAGGTGGATATGTACACAGACAATTGACCAGCTATGAAGGCACCCCTTTTCTCTTGCACAATACTTGCTTGCGCACATAGTGTATTCTCCATAGTAATTTAATTTTGAAAAGCAGTGCTTTGGACAGCCATGTTTTTCAACCATTCCCATTCTTTTACAAAAGGATGCAGCCAAAGGAGGCTAATATATAAAAGTTTCTCAGAGAAATTCCACAATTTTTCCCACTAGTAGTCTCAGGTGGTCATACTTTACAGAACTTTTCTCAGGATGTCATAATTGGCTGGGGCCAGGGAAGGAGAGAAGGGTTTGCATGGACTTTACTGTTCTCTTTGAAACAGAGACATTCTACACAATTTAATAAAAATGGAAGTTTAATATAGCAAGATTCTCCCTGAAACTTACTTTATTTACTGCTTGACTGCAAGAAATTCAATGTAGTATATAAAAGTATTTGTTTTTTATACATTGCCCTGCAGAAGGGAGCCTTGCAAAAGTGCACTACAGAAAACGTCAGTCTTAAACTGAAGACAAAAGTCAGGCTGTGAAGCAGGTTTTAAAGAGGGGAAATGACTCAACAAGGCACAGGGACAGAGTTCCTGAGATGGGATGGCATGCATGACTAAATGAGTGCAGGCTGCAATGAAATGTCGCTGGGGAAAGGGAGGCCCTGGCCACACAGCAGAGGGGAGTGTGTCCTTCCTTTGTTGGCATCCGCTTGCCACTCTCCAGCTCCACCTGGAAAGCCAAGGGCCCCGCAGGCAAAGCCTGAGTGCTCCTGTAGGTAAAACCCACACCGAATGCAACAGAGAGCCTGAAAGGTTGGGGCACCAACTGCCTTGATTTGTGTAATTTTACACATCTGAATTTTACCTTATTTACAGATAAAAAACCAAAAAGTTTGAATATGATTAAAAAATTGGAAAATGCGTTGTCCCTAGAGTGGGGTCCTTGAAGGGCCCTTGAGGGGAGGGCACAAAAGAAATTGCCCTAGCCACCAGAATAGGTGAAACTAGCAAGCAAGCCCTCCTGATATCTGTGCTCAAAGCACCTTTCCTTTGGTCACAGGGATTGCTGGCCCTCCCAGACATCCTTCAGTCATGAGGGACAGAGAGGTCTGCCCAGCAAGGTGGCACCAAACTGTGTTCACAGCAGGTAGAAAGTTCAGCAATTTTACGGAGAATATCCATGGTAAGGGATGTTTGCACCGTGCAATCCGGTAACAAGGGACATGAACCACTCCCTGAAGAGCTTCAAGACTTCATGGTGCAGGATGAATCATGTGGGCAAAAGCACACTTTGGTTCGATGAGCTTCACTTATGGAAGGGCAGTGAAATAAACTGTAACTAATTTCCCCTCTAAATTCAATGGGATTTTTTTTCTCGTTGTGACTATGATATCAAAACTTTTCTGACACCAGACCACTTTTCCCTAGCAAACATCAAGTCAGTTCTCCAAGGACATGCTGTTTTTCTCAGTGAAATCATCCTAGGAGTTGTTTATATAGGAGAAAAAAGAGCATATTTTTGCCCTTCCTTCATTTTCAGGCTAGCTAAAGTATTTCAGTTGAAATTTTTCAAGAGCAAAAATATCAGCCCTGGGAGGACACCATCCCAGTCACCTTTTTTTAGTCTTGATGGCTGGAATTTTGCAAAATTATAATCAAGCAGAAATGTGATCCTACAATAAATGTGTGAATTTCTTGTCCTACTGGCAGCACTGACCATGTTAGGCTGTCCTTCCAGCCTTTGGAAAGATGGCATGCAAGAAAACAGGAAAGAGAGAAAGCAAAGCCTTTCCTCCCAGCACTGATCAAGGGATGTGCCCGAATTTTGATGGTCGGGTCAGCACAAGGGCAGTGCTGGCACTGTTCCCAAAGCAGCAATAAGCAGGCTCCCAACTAGGAAAGGTGTGGGAGGAAATAAGAGATTAATGATGAGAATGGATAGTAACGAAAAGCAGCATTCTTTTCGAAGTCAAAGGATCATTTTTGAGGGAATTAAGCAGTCAATTGCTGACCAGGAAAACACTCGGGCTTTGATTTCTTGTAGTAGGCAAAGTAACTGACAGAAAACAAAGGCCATGCAAAGGGAACGGCTGGAGAGCCCCACCTATTGATTTTGAGTTGACGAGAATTATTGGCAAATAGGAGCTGCAAGAAGCCAGCTTCTTTCCAAGCATGCTGCCACGTTTCGGACTAGAGATCACGAGGGTTAGGTTTTAAGCTAATTCTAGCGTGGCCGCTCCTTTTTTGTAATGCCAAGCAGGAGCCACGGGGCTCTGATGGGAAGCCATGGGCCCAGCTTGCATTTAGAGGGTACAAAATTCCAGCTTGGGGCTGGTGGAGGAACATGCCTATGGCCTGCGAAATTCATCAGGTGGCTTAACATCTTCCGATGGGAACAGAGACGCCCCTGAGCGATGCTGCATCGTGGTTAACTTATGGATGCTATCAAGTCCGTCTGTCCTAAACCCTTCCTTAAAGAATCACCGCTCTGTTGTGACAGTCTTTTTAAGTGCAGTAGAAGATCTGCATGTATGACTTCAAAGAGGACTGCAGACAGGTTTGCAGAGGTGTGGGGTGACAGGCAGCGGCTACAATTTGCCGGTCTACTGTGGCATTTTTTCACCGAGGTATACTTACATTCAAATTAGGCCCAGTTTGGGTAAATGAAAAATGGATTCGTATTTCAGGATGTAATTTTCTGAAGGGGTCAGTGTTGTCTTGACTTCAGAGTAAGCAGTGATAAGAAAAAGACGCAACTTAAATCTCCTGCGTGGGATGATAACCTACATGTGTCAGCTGGTCTATCCCTAATGTGATCTTGATCTATCAGTGATCTGCTTGCACGCTACTTTTTCCTGTAGCGATATCTTTCTGGAGCAAGTACAAGGAAAACGCAAGGGCATCGAAGGGAAATGCCGGTCCTAAAAAGCAAATCCCATTACATGTCCAAATTCTTGTTCACATCAGAAATGGGGATGAGATCAGTGGGCTACACACATCACAAACTTCTGAGCAGTTGCTGCAGGGAACAAGACTTTTAAAAAGCTTTGGCATGAGCCTTGAGAAAGCGCTGACAGTGCTGTGCAGAAATTTGCATCAGGGGTACCATGCTGGCGAGGGGCAAATCTAGGTCGTGCTGCTTGGCTCTGAGTGGATCCTTCTGAGGATCACACAGACCACAAAAAGGAAAAGAAGTGACCTTGCATAGAAGTGCAGCACTGATGCCTTCTGGAAACATGGAGGATAGTTTCTGCATGTTTAAATGTAAAGCAGGCGAACAGACAGATGTATTTTCGACAACTGCTGGTGCTGAAACACTGCATGCTTCCATAGTGTTCAGCCGATTCTGGCAGAGGAGGTACCCTGCGGATTGACAGTTCAGAAGCCTGAGGAGTCTGCAGCACTACCTAAAAGTAAAAGACAGAAAGGAGGACTTTTACACAGAATACCATAAGAAGGTGAAACTATTCTTTGTGACCGCTATATGGGCAAAGAACGAGCCTTGCAATCTGATGGGCTGAGTGTGTGGTAAGACAAGGGTTGCAGATTTAAGGCCGAACACTCAGAAAGGGAGTGTGTGTGAATGGGGAGACCCGAATTAACCCTCAACCAAGCAAGTAGGTTTGCCAAGCTGAGGAGGTCAGGCTGACCAGACTGAGGTGCATACCAGACGCGGTGCCAGACATTTCAGCCTTGCAGAGGAACACAGCAGACTCCAAGCAAGTAGGTAGGTGAAGTTGGAGGCCAGAATCTTCAAAAAAGCAGCATTTGCAGCTGCAAACGCAAGAAG
Source organism: Struthio camelus (assembly GCF_040807025.1). NCBI lineage: Eukaryota > Metazoa > Chordata > Aves > Struthioniformes > Struthionidae > Struthio > Struthio camelus. The sequence goes on along the minus strand of NC_090982.1, from coordinate 567,061 downwards.
CCAGGACAATGCCTGCGAAAAGGTGCAAAAAATAGCCTCTCTTCACAAGTGTCTGCAGAGATCACAGGCAGAGAGCGCGTAGTGGCAGTAGCGCTCCTCAGAGGAACGGCGAAGGGTATTGCAACAGAAGGTGATAAGTCTGGGAGCAAATAGGATTCTTATTAATTCTGAAGTGGGCATAACGCCCACTTGTGGTAGTGGCATTGAATGAAAGTGGCATAAGAGAAAGGTGCAAAGCTCGAGGCAAGTTGTGCCAGTCCACTCCCTAGTAGTAGGTAAATGCACCATTTGTAACAGTGGCAGGGGAAAAAGCATCCCCGGGTTGCAAACGGGCGCGCACGCACTGGAGGATGGAGGGAAAGTGAGCGAAAGCCAGATGAGGAGAAGTTGGGGCTACCTGCCAGGGCCGTGGAAGCTCTCAGAAAGACAGAAGAAAGAGCTCAGCTATTAAACTGTGCACACTTGCCAACAGTTCATTGCAGGGAAAGATGGAGTTGGGGCTTGTGCACAGACCCGTCAGTAACTACAGGAAAACAAAACCTGCGCTGCTGCTGCTAACGGAGAGCCATGCAGGCAGTGCGGGATGCCGCTGTTTCCTGGTGCTGGCTGACCCTGGCGGGTGCCTTTCTCGCCAGCATGGGTGGCTGTGCCCGTCAGCAGCCACCTGTAGGAGCTGCTGCTGACTGCACTGGCCACGATGCTGGGCAGAGAGCTGCACGTGTCTCACGGTAAGCTCCAGAGATATGTTTGAAGGTGTGGAGGACACCGAGAAAGATGCGCTGGCATGATGAGGGGCAAAGTCTCTCAACAGCTACAGGAATGGCTGGAGGCTTCGGCTGGCTCTGCAGACCAAAGCAGTGAATGCCAGACCACAGAAACAATAACGTGCCTAGGAAGAAGGGGGCTGCACAGAAAAGCACGTGGGTCAGACACCGTGGCATTAGCACACTGGCCCAGCAGGCAAGAAAGGGATGTGAGGCCGCGACAGGTGAGACATGGCGGGGTGTGCCCAAGCGAGCACATCCGACAGCAATGCCACGCTGCCGAGAGACTGGGCGAACGTGACCTGCAAATTGTAACAGAGCCTCTGAGAAGCGGAAGGACTGGGTTAAAAAGGCTCTGACCCTCAGGTCCCGTGGCAGCTGGTGCCAAGTCCGGCTGTCCATTGACACTTTTGAAAGGAGCAGAGGCGCAACCATCACCAATAGATTTGCTTTTCCACGGTAAAACTCATGCCAGGAGCTTAAGAGAGACCCCCTAGCTCCTCAGCACCGTGCTGGGCAAGGCAGAGACCAAGTGAGCACTGCTGTCTGGCCAGCACAAAGGTCTCAGCTACTTCACCTGGTTGCTGATGCTGCTACTATGTCGCTACTACATGTTCAGCTGGGAAGGGAGAGGCAGATCTGTGCTCTTCAGCAGTTCTGGCGTAAGCTGACTTGCCGTTGGCTGCTGTATTGTGCAGAAGGACACAATAGGTGTTGGATGGGACTCCAGCACAAAAGGAACTTGGCCCCTTGCCTCCGAGTAACGCCGGACTCTCACGGTGGGCACAGCATGGACCTGCAACTGCATTTCAACAACCTGAAGGCGCAACATGCCAAGGGCTCAGAGCAGTCTGCATGTAATCAGCAGGAACATCTCAAAAAGGCATGGCTCCTTGCTGGGATCTCTTTGCTATGGGTGACGGAGAACTCCGTCCTTCTGTGCACAGCGTGAGCTGGGCTGCGGTTGTACTCCTTTTGCTTCTCTGGCTGCGGTGAGGAGGAGGATACCAATAACACATCTGCAGCAGGGAGGGAGCAGCAGTCCTGCACTGATTGTTACAGCGGCCTGTTTCCAGTGTCCTGTCCTTTCCTTTCTATAGTCTTGAAAAATAGAAGTTTCCTGTTTAATTACCAAAAAAAAAAAAAAAAAAAGAGGTCTAATATTTGAAGGGCCCTGGGCTCAGACAATAGGAAACACCAAATTAAAGCCTAGCCTTACAGCAGACCCAGCCAGAATGTTGAATAGGAAATCCCCTGACAGGCTGGGCTGATCACATGCAGATGGTAGCAACTCTCTTTATAGGCCTTCTATTTATATCAATGCATAGAATTCGTCAGCAGAACAGAGCAGCCTTCCTGGTAATACAGCTTCTCCTTAGAACAAATTCGATGTGTGTATGAGGACTGTGATTTACACTTCCCTTAAATCCCTCCTCAAATGCAAAGTTAAAGTGGAGTGGCACGACATGGCATTTTAGCACAGCTGTGGCATCACACCTGCTCCCTAGGGCTGCCGGCGTGTCATGCTAGAAGTGGGACAGCACGACTTTGACCCTCACTGCAGATAAAAGACACAGTCTGCTCTGCCACTAGCCTATAACTTCTGGATCTGTGAAGAGAAAAAGGAAATCCCCACATAACAAGGTATAATGTCACAAACTGTCTGCCCAAAGATGTTTCACTCATAGAAAGTTGAAGCAGTGGAACAAGACCTGGAGAAGGACTTCACTCATCTTTCAACACCGGCAACATAAATAGCATTCCTGTTTTATGACAGACTCTAAGAGTTCAGGATCTTCCGGTATGAGAGAAAGAGGAAGGGAAAGCTGTGAAGATGCCCTTCACAGCCACGGGCTCATAGCATGTGTACTGTAGATGCTTTCTTTAGAGCAGATTTACTGAAGGCAGGACCTACAGGTGACTCTTAGATACGGATTAATTCCATCACAGTTTTCCAGGAGACGGCTAGACAAAGGTCAATGCAAGCAAAAATATCAGTGTCAGATGTCCAGGGATGAACGAATGGCACACCCTTTAGAAGGAGCTGATTTATCACAAGGCCACATAGAAGAATGGGAGGGATGCTTCTAATCTGAGTGAGGAGCAGCAAAGACGGAAAATAGAGTACCAATTCTCTACAGTCCCTCCTGGCTGAGCAGTCTGTATCATTTAGATGAAAAGATATTTTTAAACAAGAAAAAAAAAAGCAAAATGAGAAACCATTAGTCCTGACTCTTCTCATTTTACATTCCCAGAGTTCAGAGCAATTTCTCCCCACAGTGCACCCCACAAGTTTTCTTACTCTCAAACATACGTGACTGTCCGTCTGAAAAAGGACCAAGCAGCATAACCAGAGCAACAAGTGACGCAGGACATGAGCAGGACTTGCTGCTCCTTCATTCAGCTGTGACACAGCTGAAAGTGGACAGAGGAACACCTTCTGTCCACAGTAGAGAAACTCTTCGTCCTGCAGCATAGCAGGTATGGTGTGATGATCACACTGTGGTATCCCTGCCTAGAAGGAGTTTGCCTGCAATCTGTAAGGCTTTCCGTGACAGGTAACACCTCCTTCAGCAAGGCAGTGGAGGAAGCCCTGCTTTGGAGGAAGCTGGAATACCAGAGCGTGCTGCTTTGAGACTGGCAGTGTGGGCCCGGAAAAGTGTGGCTGCAGAAAGGAGAAAGTCCTAAGAAACATTCATCCTCAGTAAGTCTCGTGGTGTGGCTCTGGGCAGCAGCCCACGCAGATTACTGACTTCTTGTAGCTCCCTGCTGTCAGGCGGCAATGACAGTGGACTTGTCCAAAAGGGAAGGAACTGGGAGCTGAGGATGACAGCGTGGCAAACGAGGGCCAGTATCTGCACTGAAAAAGAGCCAAGGAAGTCAAGTCAGCAAATGATGACGAAGGTCAGGTCTGGAGACACCAACCAGAGTCAGACAAAAGCCAGAGAACATCCAGCAAGCTGGAATGATGCAGCAGGCCCAAGGTCAGCCCATGAAGTCAAGTCAGTAGCTCAGGGTCTGGGTCACAATGAGGGAGGTAGGAGACCTTGGTGACAATACAGCTGCAGCGTAGCTTTGGTGGGGCCCCAGCTTAAAAGTTGCTCCCAAGGGAAGAAGAAATTCCCCCCACAAGAGGCTTTTTCCAGGTCTTTCTTCACAATCGTTCTTATCAGCAAGAGGGCCGATCTTGAATGCAGCCAGCCCAACTCCCAAAATGGGACGAGTGCATTCAGGACCCGGGCATTCCTGTTCATAGGTCAGAAACATAATTACAATTTCTCCCATGCCACAAGAAGAAAGCTGCAAAGGACGTGGCACAATATCTGTGATTGTTCACAGTTTTACGGAGGACAGACGGAATTTCAGGACCAACAGGAAATAAATATAATGAGTGACCTCCATGGCCTCTACTGCATGAACTAGGAATGAGAGACATTTATAACGCTTTATTAGTCATTTTGTTTAAGCCATCAGTACTCTGGCACAAAGCATGCAGTGCAGCAGCTACTCTGCCTTCAGCTTCCGTTTTAGCATGAACTCCACTGAAAAGGATAAGCCAAGTCAGTTTTGCAATACTGCTGTTTTCATAGGGCCGTGTACGGTGTAAAACATCTGTGTTTTAACATCCGACAGTGACAACATATTGGATCACATCATAGCTGTATTCCAGCTCCCCTCAGATGAGTGCTGCTTTCCCTAGGGGCCTTTAATACATGCTCTCTGGGAGAACAAAAAAGAAGAGTCTCTGAGAAAATCAAATCTTGGTATGTCTTTCCAGAGTACTGACCACAAAATGTCAAATACGCTCCAAGTGAGTTCTTTTTCTTAGTCTAGAATAACAATATAGTATTTCGTGACTTTTTACTTTTGCATAAACCTTTTGCTACAGTCATTATGGCTGATCAAATATTGCTGCTGCAGAGAACTTGGAGCAGCAAAATGCCAGAGTCAGAGTTTTTGTGTTTTGTCTTCTGCATGAAGATGTTACTGTTCTTGAGTATCAAAATCCCTGTTTTCTTATTCAGAAAATCGCCCTTAAGGCAGAATGCTAGTCTCAGGTGACAGTATTGCATAGTGGAAGATTTCTCTGTGAATTTCCCCCCCTTTTTCCCCTAGGCAAGGGGAATTAATAGTTCAATGTTTATTACGGTGGAGCAGTTTTAGCCATGACTGTGCAGGTGGAGAGTACTCAGCTCTACAGCACAGGTCTAGCATTCCTAAGGCCATTTCCTACCTGTGAGTATGGGATTGCTTGTAAAACCCGATACAGTCAAGAGACCTTTTACCATTTCCTGCCATGGAAACCTGCGTGGGTCTGCAAGGATGCTAGAAAGAGTATAGTCATTATTTGATTTTTTAAACTATTTATTTGATTTTTTTGGCTGACTTTAAAGGGTGGGACAGATATTGTGAGCTGTAAGACCACCCACAAATTAATACGAAGGAATGACCTAGATGCCTCAGCGTCAGCCTGCCAGGGATGGAAGCTGTCAACCTCGCCTCATGACTGACCACAGCTATTGGTCAGAGTGCTGGAGGCTGGAGGCTGGCAGTGACGGAGGTCAGAGGTTTGCATTTCAAGCTGCTGCCAGCAAGATGACCCAGGACAAATCAAGTGTGAAGAGCTCTTCGTTTCCAATAAGCAACTCCTGGAACAAGGACACGCTATTTCAAGTGGAAAGTATAGAAAGGAAATTGTGTCTCCCTTCCACCGCCACTACTGTATTCTGAATACAGAAATCTATAATGACCATATCCTGGAAGGGCAGGCAAGTGCTTGCGAAGCAAGAGATGCTCCTTATTACAAGCCCTGAAGGAAGGACCACAGACCTGGCAGAAGCTCCCGGGTGAGGAGGCTCCATTCCTGCTGTCCCGGACATCACATCAGACCTCCCTCTGCACGTGCCAGCCCTGTTCCACCCTACAGCCAGGCTAGTGCCCTGCATCCCCTGACTCCCATGGGCAGGCACTGCTAGGACCTCCTGTACCAGTGGTTAGAAGTCTTCCTCTATTTTCCAGCTTAGACTTACTTATGGCCAGTCTGTACTCATTTGTTCTTTTGACAACATTGTATTTCAGCTCAAAAAGCCCTTCTACTACAGCACTTACTCCTCCGATGTATTTACAGAAAGTAATCAGATACCTTCCAGCCTTCACTTAACTAGGAGAAACAACAACCCAATCTCTTTTGGTCTCCTCTCATAAGAACTGCAGTTCAGCTCAGAGCCCTGATCCTGGCGCTGGGCAGTGCCACATGCCTTAAGAATTGCTTCAGACCAGGTGGGCTTCCAGCAGTCTGTGAGTTGGGATTTCCTGAGCCTGGTGCTGTGTCTTTGTATTTAAACACTCTTAATTTTTTTTTTTTTCCCTCCTTGAATTTGACTGTGTTTTGAACTAGCTCGTATTTTATCGTCCATGACACTCCGGGGCAATGAATCCCACGGTCCAACTGTAAGCAGCACGAGAAAACAACTGAGTTTCTGTTTTGAACATGCCATCAGCTGGTTCCTTTCAGTGGCCACAGTTTTTGCCTTTAAAGATACACGGAAGCATCATTTCTTTTTCCCTTTCACTGTAGCGGTGACGATCACATATGTGTAGCTCGGCATTGCTTCACCTGGGAAACATTGCATCTAGGCTGAACGCTCCTGGTCCCATGGGATGGTTTCTTGTATGACTCCATTCCAACCCTAATCCTTAAAGCCTTCTCCTCTTCTTAGTTGTCAGGTATTCTTTCTGAGATGGAGGCACTGGGAGTACACAGTATTCTAAAGGAATATTTTACGATGATGCTAAGGCCTTTTTATTTCCTCCCTAACTCCTTAAATCCTGTTTGTTCTTTGGCTTTCTTTCATAAGACTGACCTGTCAGTCACCTTCATAGCCTTTATCTTCATCAGGTCCAAGATGAACTCATCCTCCCTGAGTGTGAGAGGATCAGGGTTGGAAGCAGTTCTGGGAGTAAGACGAGGCCTTGATCACCACTTAGCCCTCTCCCAAATACTGTAACATACACATTCTAGGCCTCCTTTTGTCCTTTTCGCAGCTGCATCTCACTGGCGGACCACAGTCAACCTGCAGACAACACGTATACCCAAGTCCTTCTCTTTCTTAGGTCATCTGAAGTGCTGGAAGCTCCTGGGAATTTATTTTCCCTAAGTAAATGACCGTGCAGCTTATATTACTGCATTCTGTTGCACGTCTCATACGCCGGTTAGTCTGTATAATTACATACCTTTGCACAGACGATGCCGTCTGACTTTTGTCATCAGCTGTTTTCACCAATATGTTGCTTTCAGGAATGAGGTCATTACTATATTTATCAAACATGATGAATGCAATCACCACACCTTCTAGAGCTCACATCTTGTGTCTAGCCTGTTAATACCATTTCCAACGAGATCTGGTGATATCTCCTCTTCAGGCATTTCGGCGTTCGGCCCGGTTCTTCCATTCATTCTCATCTTTCTCAGTGTGATCAACTGTTTCCTGCATTTCCTGCACAGCACTGTATCAGATTTTCACTGGTACCCAGATATCTAGTTGGATGAGATATCATCTGATCTCCAAAGAACATCCAGATCGTGATCTGGAGATCCTATGATTGTTTCTTTCGTCTAGAAAGCCATCCGTCTTACCAAAGAAAGCTGCTCTGGTGTGATCTGTCTCTGGTTAATCCATTTTGCATTTCTACATTATTAGTACATTCTTCTATGTCTGATTGTTCCTTTGTCCAAAAACTCTTCTAAAGACTTGCATGCCTTTGAAAGCAAATCTCCTTCGGCTACGGGCTAGCATTCCCAGCTTTATTCTGCTAGCTATTATGTGGCAGTGGGAGGGGAGGAGGGATTATTAGCTGAACTCAGAATGCGTAAGCAAATAACTACTGTCAACCTGAAACTGATTTTTACCACATAGAACATTCAAATAAAACTAATAAATGCCCAACTGTTTCAGTAGTGACTGTAAAAATGTCAGTTTGATTTTGATATCAAAGAACTTGGTAGGAAGTTGCAGGCTTAGAAATAACCCTTGCACGTAAAGCAAAAATTTCTTCAGAAGGCATTCCCAGAGTCTCACTGCAAATTTAGATCTATTTATGCAAGTTTTGCTCTCCTGATCAACTACTGTGTGCAAACTTGCTTCTGTGAAGTGAGTAGGTCTGGCAGTGAAGTTCAATAGCTTTGTCTTTGTTAATAGCTTTGTCTTGTGAGCTGGGGCTGAAGCTCAAGCCTGCCAGTGTACAGATATGATTCAAGGATCTATTTATTGTCCTCCTAAGAGACACTCAGAATGCTGGGTCCAAAAGTGGCTTTTAGAGACTGTAATAGGTCCAAGCAATACTTACGACTTTTTGAAATAAGTGTGATGCAACTGTGCCCTTCCACGTCTAAACCTCTCTGCTTTTCATTTCTTCCCTGAATGGCTAAGCATTTTGCTCCTCCTACCTCGTCCCCAGTCAGGGTGATTTCAGCCTTCTTCCTGATGCAGAAGCTTCAGCTCTCCCTTCCTTATTTGACCGCCACCCCTAGACTATTTCTCCTCTTCCTCAAAATGACATCCTGACTCTCAGATTTGTGGATATTCATGTATCTGCTGCCCTCATGGAGCACAACGGCTTTCTGATTTCGACTCAGAGGCTAATTCAGGTTGGAAGGGGCATCTGGAGGTTCAGCCCACAAACTCCAACAGGATTTCAGCGTTTGGGTGTATATCCCCCGGATTATTGTAGGCCAGGACTTTCCCGCTTCTCTCTGACCCATGGAAAACATTCTTCTCCTCCTGACCATAACAATGCCGTGGCCTCACGCTGGCCTGCGCAGCCCTTTGCACATGGGCAGTAAAGTCCTGGGAAGGTGGGTGCAGGTGAAGATATCAAAGATCCTTGATTTTTTGATTCACCACACACACTTCTGAGAAGCACCAAGAGGTTTTCCTGTTACCCACAAATCATTGTTAGCACAAAGGTTACCTTCACCTCCCACCCTCCAGCATCATCTCCACTCCTGTCGTCAGGTAGGTGACTGTCACAGCTAAGGCCTTCTCACCTTTGAAGATGTCCCTGTTGCTTGGTTAGAGCAAGAATGATGTGTGGTACTTGTCTGATGTCTGGTGTGCAAGCAGCAACGCCTTAACTTGAGGAAGTGTGAAATGTCCAAGCCTCTTGGCTATGTAAGCTGCAGTTTGGGCAGCAAATTCGGGGCAGAGGTACTGTCATTCCCCTCCTGGCTGCTCGCTGCTCTTGTGGTGGTTCACCAGACCATTTCCTAGGCTGCACTGGTAAAACCACTTGTTCAACAGGCCTTTGCCCTGTTGAACCAAGCCGGTGTTTTTAAATGCTGTTCTTTGCAGTTGCTTTCCTTCAGCTAGCTGAGTTCCCAAATTCATCTCTCTGTGCAGCTGCACAAAGAGCTGTGCACGCAACTGGAGGGAGGGGGAGGATGGAGAAGCACAAATAAGGATGAGGGGATGGCAAGGAGACGGCATCTGAGAGCTAAGAGCCCCTAAACTGACATTGCCATGAAGTCTGATGTATCTGGTCCTTCATCCATATGTTGCATACAATCTGAGTATTAGTGAAGAAACTTGCCCGGGGACACATGTCCATAGCTTCTGGGAGGCTCTTGACACAATAATAATACAAATACAAGTAATACAAATGCCCTGGTGCTGTAGTTCTTCCCTTTGTCGTTAGCTCTTGTTGGGTAAAAGAGTATTTTCTCTTTTCCTTGTGCAACTGTAGTAAATACAAAAAATATAAGCCAAAGACACACTGACATCCAGATCGTCAAAGTCCTGGCAATCACCATGTCCCATTGTTTCTCTTCGGCATGGAGGAGGAAGGAGAAGGGCTCTGCATTGTTCTCAGAGGGAGGTGTGAGGTTGTGAGTTAAACCCTGCAGTGGGAGTTGAGTTGGGTGAAAACTGAGGCTTTGATTTGTGAATATGAGCTCTTGGGAGCCGGTCTGCTTTGAAAAATCTGGCCCGAAACAATAGTCACTACATAATTCCTGTGCTCCTGACATTGCAGAAAGGCTGTTGTGCGTTCTGCTGCAGGAGGATGTGCTTGCTCAGCTGCCCACCCAATCTGCTGTGTACTAAGGGAACAGACAGTGACAAGAAAAATTTCACTACAGTCAAGGAGTACTGGACAAGAAAAGTGCTCCTAGGATACCGTGCAGGTCTGGACTATCACCTTTGCTTTTCAGCAACATGGTTCCTGTTCGAGCTTCTAATTGCCTTACCCAAAGTCCAATTCGCCTCCACCTGCACAGTCAGCTCTCACATCCTGCATGGCACAAAGGCAGAGGCTCACGTGACTGTTGAGGGGCTCTTGTTTTTCTGATAAGGTTGTGCTAACGCCAGGTTTCCAGCTTTCCCAGGCTAGCCAGTGCACAAAACACCCCGAAATGAATGGAAACCTGAGAGCATGAATGCGGGAGCTGAGCTAAGAATTTTCCCATGCTTTTTGTTACCGGGGAAACGTATCCTGCTGTCAGTGTGCGTATAGACCAGACCCTGTATTTTAAAGTCGGATTCCAAGATGGTGCAGCTTTGGGAATAACAGAGAAAGTACAGAGTACACTCACTCAGTGCAATAGAATTGACTCAAATAATACAACTTATTTCCTGGTTTGGTATCATTTGGGGAAGACCAGCAGTTTCTGGGGCTCTTCCTTAGATATTCGCAAGGTGTTGTTGCTGTCCTAACTTTCACCTTCCACATTCTTTTGTCCCAGAGGTGGGTTTCCCGCTATGTTATCCAAACCTGCGGTATTCGACCATTATATAAGAACTTGTCTAATCAGCAAGATTAAGGGCAAGAACGTAACAAACTGCCAAACCATGCTATAGTTTATGAACTCCACTGCTCTTTATTAAGCACAGCCCCATCCTGGATGCGGACCAAGCGCCCAGGAAATAAATGGGTAACAGAAGGTAGAGGTGTTGATAAAAAGAGTACAACAGAAAATGTCCTTATTTCAAATATCTGCCTTTGGTAAAGTGAGTCGTGTCTCATGCACTACGTTCATGCCTCTGATTATGTAGATCCTATTCTACAGCTGTGTGCTTAGATGTAATCCAGCCATGTTTAGAATTATGGCGTAGACCATCTGGATCTGAAGCCAAAACTGAAGCGTAGCTGTTGGCAGATGCTGGCTCACACAAAAACTGGTACTTCTGGTAAGGTTTGTAGACACAGGTCCTCAGTGAAACTCTGCTTTTCCCCCCCCAGAATTTCTGAACGTGGCCCTGGAGGGATCTTGCTAGGGCTAGTTACCAGAGGCGCATCTGAACCACACAGCTTTCATGCAGTTCTTAATGTATTTGCAAGCCTCCCCACAACTTAAGGGAAGGGGAAAGAGATCAGAGTCTGCTTTGCCAAGCGAATACAGAGGAAGGAACGAAATTCTGGAGGTGCAATTCATTGGCTTCTCTGTGAGGGAGGACAGAAATTTGGGCATTATGGCTATTTACAAAATCAGTTCACTGCCTTGGAAATGTTTTATCCCATCTTAAATGCGTCTTGGCAAGCTGAGTTTGGTCTCACGTTATAACAGGCCAAACCGTGTTCTTGGGTAGGACTATGGGGCTGCCTTTCAAGTGAAGGGGAGTTAAAGGTAAAAATCCACACAGAGAATTTGGCCCAAAGACTTTCTGGGTCAATTATTGCCTCTGTTTTTCTTGAGGTTATATGTCATTTTCTAATTCCACCCCCGCCGGGCTTGCTCACAAAGGAAACTCCCGCAGAATTTTATGGAAATAATGCAGAACACAGATGCATGCAACTTCTTCTAATCTAAGTAAAGAGTTATATAGTAAATGCATCATATGTTCTCTTAGATACTAAAGGGGAAATCCAATCAATTGCAAATGTAACTGTCCTGACAGGTTGTTGAATAATTTCTGTGTACCTCCACAGCTGTCAGCTCTGTTAGAGGCCACAGCGTTTTTTCAAAATGGTAAGCAGATTTGACTCTTGTTTTGTTCTTGATGGGAATTAGTTTGAATGTCCGTACTAGTCATACCCGTTTTTTGAAGGTAAGTGTTCTCACGTTTAAAAAGTGAACAGAAGCAAGTTCTATCCTGATTCGTCCAAGTAATTAAACATCGAGATCAAGTCATCTTGTTGACCTGGGACCACTCCAAAGGCTGTTGAATTAAGAGAGAGCCTTTCCACTGACGTCAGATGCTGGCTCTCACCCCTCATGACTAGTATGTAATTTAACAAATGGGCAGTCCCCTGTGGGATTTGAGTAACTTCTTGCAGGGCTTCAGGCAGAGAGAACTTTGATCGCTAAGAGTTGTGAAGTTTGAAATGATCTAGTGTTAGGAGACTAAGCAGCCCTATTCCCTGATGAAGAAATACGTTTGCAAAGTGCTCTTGAAGTCAACTACACAGCACTGCTTAGTACAAGAAAGACTGTAGTCGTGACAGTTTCTTCAAAATGCGGCTTGTAGAGTTAAAAAGGCAGACGTGGAAGCTGTTCACCCATTTGCCCAGCCTAATTGTGGTACAACAACTACCTACAAGAGCAGCCATCCCTTTTTCTTCCTGCACAAATATATTTGTATTTTGCTAACACAGCACACTGTGCAAAACAAATGGAGCTTTGCATTTTTTCATGACCCCTCTGGTAAGCTTTGGACACCTTCACAACACACGTACAAACCAGCAACAGGAAGGAAAGGAAGCAAGCCAACAAGGAGCTTGTGGAAGCAGTGAAGGCTGGAAAGCTTGTGAAAGGGCCAAGAGCTGTCCTCCAAGAGTGAGCAAAAGAACGGACAAGACGTTCTCTTACAACAATAAAGGGGCTGTCTGAGAGATGCGGTGGGACCCTGTGGAGTTTGTGCAATCCCAGAAGCTCAAGATAGCTGGGGGACTCAGAAGCCCCTTAAGGAATCAGCCCATAAGAAGGAAGTAGTAGGAAGGAAATTTCTTTCTAAACCTTTGTTAGAGCTAAATTCTCTCTGCTTCAAGGCTTTTCTTGTTGCCTTTTAGTATTTTGAGTTATTATAAAATCAGCGTCAGCAGTTGGGAGGCTTTGTTGCCCTTTGTTCTGTCAATTTATAGGAAAGGTGGAACAGTTCTGAAGTCCTCTAGCTGAGTTGTGGTCACCATGCATTTAGCGTCTCCATCAATGGTACCATGCTCCACAATAGCCTTGGATGATAGACTTCACATCATAGCCAAAACTTTACCATAGCCAGAACTTTACCATACCGCTGCAGTTGTCTGGAGGATAATCACAGAAAGACAGAACAGCTGGGATTGGAAGGGACCTCTGGACAGCATCTGGTCCAACCTCCTTGCTCAAGCAGGGCCACCTAGACCACGTTGCTCAGGACCCTGTCCGGTTGGATTTTGAATATCTCCAAGGATGGAGGCTACACAACCTCTCTGGGCAACCTGCTCTGGTGCTCTGTCACCCTCACAGTGAGGAAATGTTTTCTCATGTTCAGATGGAATTTCCTGCGTTTCAGTTTGTGCCCGTTGCCTCTCATCCTGTCACTAGGCACCACTGGAAAGAGTCTAGGTCTGTCTTCCTTACACCCTCGCATCGGGGATTTATGCACACTGATAAGATTCTCCCCTGAGCTTTCTCTTCTCCAGGCTGAACAGTCCCAGCTATCCCAGCTCTCTGTTTTTCCTCAAGTGATAGATACTCCAGCCCCTTCACCATCTTTGTGGACCTTCACTGGATTCAGTCCCGCAGGTCTGTGTCTTTCGTGTCCTGGAGAACCCCAAAGTGGACACAGCACTCCACGTGTGGCCTCACCAGGACTGAGTAGAGGGGAAGGATCACCTCCCTCAGCCTGCAGGTAATGCCTTCCTCATGCAGCATAGGGTGCTCTTGGCCTCCTTTGGCACAAAGGCACATCGGCTCGTGGCCAATTACTTGTTGTCCACCAGGACTCCCAGGTTCTTCTCTGCAAAGTTGTTCTCCAGCTGATTGGTCCTCAGCTTGTAGTGGCGCATGGGGTTAGTCCTCCCCACGTGCAGGACCCTGCCCTTGCCTTTGTTGAACTTCAGGAGGTTCCTCTCTGCCCGTCTCTCCAGCCTAAGAGAGGTCCCTCTGAATGGCGACACAGCCCTTGGGTGCATCAGACACTCCTCCCAGTTTAGTATCATCTGCAAACTTGCGGTGCGTGCATTTGGTCCTGTCCTCCAGGTTATTAATGAAGATGTTAAACAGTATTGGCCTTGGTATCAACCGTGGGGGGACTATAGTAGTGACTGGCCTCCAGCTGGGCTTCATGCTGCTGATCAGAACCCTCTGAGCCTGGCAGGTCAGCCAGTTCCGATTCACTTTACTGACTGCTTACCAAATCCGTAGTTCATCAGCTCGTCTGTGAGGTTGCTATGGGAGAGTGTAAAAAGCCCTCCTAAAGTCAAGGTAAACTATACCTGCTGCTCTCCCCTCATCCACCACGCCATTCATCTCGTCACAGAAGGCTATCGGGTTGGTCAGGCATGATTTCTCCTTTGTATATCCATGCTGACTACTCCCAATAGTCGCCTTTTCCTTCGTGTATCTGAGAGTGGTAGCACGTGTTAGCTGCCCTGCCACCTTCCCAGGGATCGAGGTGAGGCTGACTGACCTGTAGTTGCTGAGATCCTCTTTCCTTCCCTGTCGGTAAGATAAGAGTGACCTGGGCTCTATTTTAGTCCTCAGGAACCTCTCCTGATTACCGTGGCCTTTCACAGATGACTGAGAGTGGCCTTGCAAAGGCGTCCGCCAGCTCCCTCAGCACTTGCAGGTGCATCCCATCAAGGCCCATGGATTTGAGCATGTCCAGTGTGTTCAGGTATTCCTTAACCTGATCATCCTCTACCAAGAGAAAATCTTCCTTCCTCCAGTCTTTCTTCCTTGTTTCCGTTATCAGGAATTCCTGAGCGACAGTCTTACCAATAAAGCCTTGAGGCTAAGAAGGTATGCAATGTGTCTGCCTTTTCAGTCTCCTTTGTCACCAGAGCCCCTGCCTTGTTTGATAGTGGGCACACATTGTTCGTAGCCTTCCTTTTGCTGCTGCTGTATTTGTAGAAGCATGTCTTGTTGCCCTTAACATCCCTCATGAGGTTCAAAGCCAGGTGGGCTTTAGCTCTCCTAACCTCATCCTTGCATTCTGCGACAGTGCCTCTCTATTCCTTCTGCGTCACCTGTCCCTGCTTCCACCTCTTGCACGCTTCCTTTTCGTGTTTGAATTTAGTCGGGAGCTCCTTGTTCATCCCTGCAGGCCTCCTACTGCCTTTGCTTGATTTCCTGCTGGTTGGGATACACAAGGCTTTCGAGCTTGGAGGCGGTGATTCTTGAATATCAGCCAGCTCGCTTGCACTCCTCTTCCCTCCAGGGCTGTATCCCATGGATTTCTTCCAAGTCGGTCCCTGAATAGGCTGAAGTCTGCCCCGCTGAAGTCCGGCTCTGTGATCCCGCTTTTTACCCTGCTCACAGGATCCTGAACTCCACCATCTCATGGTCGCTGCAGCCAAGACTGCCCCCAACAACTTTTACGTTTTCAACCAGGTCTTCCTTGTTTGTATGTATGAGGTCCGGTAGAGCACCTTATCTCATTGGTTCCTTGACCTCCCGAGTTAGGAAGCTTGTGCCTTGGCCTGGTATTCTGGAATGTGGGGTTGAATGCCAGGCTATGGCCATTGCTTCCCAATGCATAAAATCACGTCCGCTGGGCACACTGTTTCTATTCCTTTTCCCACTGCTTAGCCTGAAAACTCCTTTGTGTAGGGACTTGCTTCAGGCCCCAGCAACACATGCTTGATGTCAGCCTTCTAATAATGATAACACACTGTCCTTTCCAAACATGTCTGTGAGTAGCAAGACATTTGCAAACAGTGAGCAAAACGGGACATTGACACAGAAAAGAGGACAGCTGCTTGGGGTTCGGAAGAATATTTCAATAGCTGTTCATTTTTTCAAACATTCAACCTGTTTGAGGTCTCAGCCGCTGCAAGCACCGTGATTTCCTCCTGCGTGAATTGCAAAATGTGTCAGAAGTCTCCCCTCTTGGCACGGAAGCAGGAAACCGTCCATGCACAGCTCTCCATGCACGTCAAAACTGCAGTTGTTTATAGCCTATTGCTTTCTGGTAAACAGACGAAAAACAGGCAGACCACAAAGGGGACAGATCCTGCATATGGGAGATGTTCTCCAAAGCAGACTGAAGATGAACATGACTGGAATGAGAACTACATCAACTATAAATAAATAAATAAATCTTCAGCAAAGGCCCGTATGTTTCTTTTCTTGTTAACAGATGTCAGCCTTATTTACTGGTTCCTCTCCTTGTGATTTAAAGGCCAAATTTGTTTGTGTTTTATTTTCAGCATTCTCTCTTATAATGTGCTGCTAGTGTTACAACCAGGAACGGCCTTTGAAAGCAGTGTCCAAGTATTTAGTCAATCAACGTGTGGATGTGTCTTTGGGAGCACCATGGATAAATTCATATTTTCACAGTGAAAATGCAAAAGGATTAATCCTCAGCAAACGTAAATCAGTATATTAATGCTGAGGACAACTGATTTACACTGCTTTACGCTTGCTAGCGTCTGGACAGTGGTACCTCCTGGATCTGCAGCCCTTCCCCCATCATCCCATCATTCCTCTAATGTTTTCAGTGCGTTCAACAGAAGGAGGGTGCCCCTCGTCAGCACTAATACAATTAGATTTATATTATTATGAATAGCAGTTGTTAATCATACGTGATTGCTGGTTGGGGATGCAATGAACTTAATCCCGTATCTGGATGCTAGAAAGCAAGCTAGTTCATATTCACAAGCTTATGGACTGTATTCTCGGAAAGCCAGGACCCAGAAATTGACAGAGGTCAAGGCAAACCTGCAAGTTCAAAGGAACTTCCAAAGCTGTTGCTAAGAGGCCAGGTACAACTGTATTATAGCTGTGGTTCGACCCATGTCAGCCAGGACCTTCTTTGAACCCCCGTATGATCCTCTATGCAGAAGAATCACAGAATGATCCTCTATGCAGAAGAATCACAGAGGAGTTGGTGTTTGCCATAAACTCTCTACGGTATCTGGTGAGAAGGGAGTGAAGGTCTTTCACTCATTTAGTTTCCTACCAGCTTTATTTTCTGGCCTTGTGGCACGTGTCCTGCAGAGCTGAGGGGCAGAGCAACCCCTGACACCAGCAAGGAGGTGGCAGCAGACGAGGAAGGAGACCGCGCTCCACCTACACTCGGCATGAGTTCTCCTTTGGAGACTTGCAGGGGTAGGTGTCCTTGTCAAAGCCCTCCTTAGGCCTATGGCATCACAAATCCCCTCCTTGCAGGTCTATAAGGGAGATTTCTAAACAATCCAGAGGGCTGTGGAGAAGGGGGAGGAACAGGGATCAAATGATGAACTTGCAATACAAATACGAAGAGGTACTCCATGAAACTAGCAGATGATAAGTTCAAAACACACAAAAGATGGTTTAAGAAGAGGATCCTGCAAGTTTACCCGAATTCAGCAGATGTCCAGACAAATCCCTGGAGCAAAAATTCTTTGAGGACCACTAGATACTTCCAAACCACCTCTGGCATACAGGATCCCTGCCCTGATGGAAACTGGAAAAGCAGAACAGGAAAAATGCTGCTACAGGATTCCTCCCTTGTAACACTTCCTCTTGCTGTCTGCTTTGGAGCAGAGGTTTCAAAAACTAACTCTTAAAAAACACAAAGCACTGTGATGGTTCCAGGGATGCACACAAATACTCCTTGATCAAGAAGGGAGGAGAAAGGCACCAAAAATTCTAGATTTTTGCACCAGCTCCCTGATGACCAAACTTCATTGCTTTTTGGAAAATAGGTTATTGCAGCAGAACCTCTTTGATGAGCTACAGGACTGGGGAGGGTATCAATGACCAGGATGACACAGTGCTTTGCTGGGGGATAGCTATAATTATTTCTGCAGCCCTCATCTGTGAATGTATTTTGAACACAGCTGCTCAGACAGTAGCATGGAGACATGCCAGACTAAATGTCTCCAAAGGAGGTCATTTTCTCCTCAGTCCTGCCTGTGAGGGGAAAGGACGGGGGGAGGAGTAGGCGAGTTTTCCAAGTTAACAACTGGCTGCGCCGCTGGTGTTGGCAGCAGGGCTTTGGTTCCTATGACCTGTTTGAAGATCGACAGCTGATGGAGAGAGATGGGATCCGCCTCACCAAGCGGGGCACGCGTGTCTTTGCCAACAGGTTGGCCAGCCTGTTAAGGAGGGCTTTAAACTAGGCAAGATGGGGGAAGGGGAGTGGTATAGCGACACAGTAGTCAATAAAACAGCACTTAAGTCAGGATGCCTCCAGTGGGTGCATGCAGCCAAGGGAGACAGCATGGGACATGGCTATTGAGGATCCTCTTGCACCTCTCCTGGGAAGCTTACATGCTCGACTGGCTCTCTGAAATGCCTGTACACCAATGCGCGCAGCATGGGGAATAAGCAGGGAGAATTAGAGCTCTGTGTGTGGTTGCAGGGCCATGATCTCATTGCAGTTCCAGAGACATGGTGGGATAGCTCACATGACTGGAACGCTGTCATGGACAGCTACATGCTTTTTAGGAAAGACGGGCCAGGAAGGCGAGGTGGTGGAGTGGCTCTTTATGTGAGGGAGCAAGTAGAATGTATGGAGCTCTGCC
Organism: Struthio camelus; assembly: GCF_040807025.1. Classification (NCBI taxonomy): domain Eukaryota; kingdom Metazoa; phylum Chordata; class Aves; order Struthioniformes; family Struthionidae; genus Struthio; species Struthio camelus. The sequence goes on along the minus strand of NC_090982.1, from coordinate 548,651 downwards.
TCGGGGTGGACGAAGAGCAAGTTGAGAGGCTATGGGTAAGGATTAAAGGGCAGGCTAACATGGGTGACATGGTGGTGGGGGTTTGCTACAGGCCACCTGATCAGGAAGAAGTCATTGATGAGGCCTTCTACAGACAGCTGGAAGTAGCCTCACGATCACAGGCCCTGGTTCTCATGGGAGACTTCAACCACCCTGACATCTGTTGGCACGACAGCACAGCTAGGCACAAACGGTCAAAGAGGTTCCTGCAGAGGATTGAGGATAATTTCTTGACACAGGTGGTGGAGACGCCGACGAGGAGAGGTGCAATGCTAGACCTTGTACTAACAAACAAAGAAGGTCTAGTTGGAGATGTGAAGGTTGGGGGCAGCCTTGGCTGCAGTGACCATGAGATGGTGGAGTTCAGGATCCTGTGAGGAGGGAGCAGGGCAACAAGTAGGATCACAATGCTGGACTTCAGGAGAGCTAACTTTGGCCTCTTCAGGGACCTTCTTGGGGGAATCTCCTGGGGTAGGGCCCTAGAAGGAAGAGAGGTCCAAGAAAGCTGGTTAATATTCAAGCATCACCTCCTCCAGGCTCAAGACAGGTGCATCCCTCTGAGTAAGAAGTCCAGCAAAGCAGGGAGGAGACGTGCAGGGATGAGCAAGGAACTCCTGGCCAAACTCCAGCAGAAGGAGGAAGTACACAGAATGTGGCAAAGGGGACAGGCCGCTTGGGAGGAATACAGGGACGTCGTCAGAGTGTGCAGGGAAGCAACAAGGAAGGCTAAGGCCCATTTGGAATGAAATCTGGCAAGGGATGTCAAGGACAACAAGAAGGGCTTCTTCAAATACATCAAAAGCAAAAGGAAGACTAGGGAAAATGTCGGCCCCTCCTTCCGAAAGGGGCGAGTGCCCTGGTAACAAAGGCTACAGAGAAGGCAGAGTTATTGAATGCGGCCTTTGCTTCAGTCTTCACTGCTAAGGCCAGCCCTCAGGAATTCCAGACCCTGGGGACAAGAGAGGAAGTCTGGAGAAAGGAAGACTCTCCCTTGGTGGAGGAGGATCAGGTTAGAGATCTTTTGTGCAAACTTGACATCCATAAATCCATGGGGCCTGATGGGATGCACCCACGAGTGCTGAGGGAGCTGGCGGATGTTCTTGCTAGGCCACTCTCCATCCTCTTGGAAAAGTCCTGGAGAACAGGAGAGGTGCCTGAGGCCTGGAAGGAAGCTAATGTCACTCCACTCTTCCAAAAGGGTAAGAAGGAGGAGCCAGGAAACTCCAGGCCTGTCTGCCTCTCCTCCAACCCTGGAAAGGTGATGGAACAGCTCCTCCTGGAGGTCCTCATTAAGCATCTGGAGGACAAGAAAGTGATCAGGAGCAGTCAGCATGGATTCACCAAAGGGAAATCATGCTTGACGAATCTGATAGCTTTCTCTGATGGACTGACTGGCTGGGTAGATGAGGGGAGAGCAGTGGATGTTGTCTCCCTGGACTTCTGCAAGCCTTTGGACACTGTCATCTCCCATCACATCCTTGTAGGTAAACTCAGGAAGTGTGGGCTAGATGAGTGGACAGTGAGGTGGATTGAAAACTGGCTGGATGGCCGAGCTCCGAGGGTTGTGGTCAGTGGCACAGAGTCTAGTTGGAGCCCTGTAGCTAGCAGTGTCAACACCCCCAGGGGTCAGTCCTGGGTCCAGTCTTTTTCAATGTATTCATCAATGACTTGGAGGAAGGGACAGAGTGCACCCTCAGCAAGTTTGCTGATGATACTAAACTGGGAGGAGTGGCTGTGCTGCCATTCAGAGGGACCTGGACAGGCTGGAGAGGTGGGCGGAGAGGAACCTCCTGAAGTTCAGCAAAGGCAAGGGCAGGGTCCTGCACGTGGGGAGGACTAACCCCAGGCACCAGTACAGGCTGGGGTCTGACCTGCTGGAAAGCAGCTCTGCAGAGAAGGACCTGGGAGTCGTGGTGGACAACAAGTTGACCGTGAGCCAGCAGTGTGCCCTTGTGGCCAAGAAGGCCAAGGGTGTGCTGGGGTGCCTTAGGCAGAGTGTTGCCAGCAGGTGGAGGGAGGTGATCCTGCCCCTCTCCTCAGCCCTGGGGAGGCCTCACCTGGAGTACTGTGTCCAATTGTGGGCTCCCCAGTCCAAGAGAGACATGGTGCTACTGGAGAGAGTCCAGTGGAGGGCTACCAAGATGATGAGGGGACTGGAGCATCTCTCCTAGGAAGAAAGGCTGTTTAGCCTGGAGAAGAGAAGACTGAGAGGTGATCTCATCAACGTGTACAAGTATCTGAAGGGGGAGTGTTGAGAGGATAAGGCCAGTCTTTTTCTCCTGTGCCCAGCAACAGGACAAGAGGCAATGGGCAGAAACTGAACCACAGGAAGTTCTGAACTGAAACACAGGAAAAACTTCTTGACTGTGAGGGTGACAGAGCATTGGAACAGGTTGCCCAGAGAGGTAGTGGAGTCTCCTTCCCTGGAGATTTTCAAAACCCGTCTGGATGCGATCCTGGGCAATGTGCTGTAGAGGACCCTGCTTGAGCAGGGAGGTTGGACTAGATGATCTCCAGAGGTCCCTTCCAATCTAAACCATTCTGCGATTTTGTGATTTGAAACCTATCAGAACTCAGGAAAAAAGAAAAAAGAGAGAGAGAGAGATAGAGAAAGAGAGGGAGAAAAAGGAAACTGGAAATATCTTCAGGAAAGAATACTTCTTGCATTTGGATCAGAGCATGAATAGATTCTTATTATCTTAAAAAAACTGTGACTGACCTAATAAATGATAAGATCGGATAGCTGCATGCCCTCCTTTTTTCATTCATCAGAGAAAGAAATTTTTTTAGAATTAAGGAAATGACTTTAACTAGACTACAGCATTGTAGCATTCTTGCCATAAGGATGAGTTTCTCTCTATGCAGAGCACGGCAGTCTGCCTGGTTTACACCAGTGTTGCATTTGGCTTATTGAAATGTTTTCATCACAGATCAGTCATGTGCATGCAGCAGACAATGGTCCTAATCCAAAATCATTAAGTAACCAGACCTCGAAGCATGCAGTGATAGGGCAGTGACTAAGGAACTAGGAGCACAGCTCCCTTTGATTGTAGCAGGAGTACAAGATGAAATGCTCTAGTGGTAGGATGGAGCTGAAATCCTATGAGTATTGTAAATAAAGCTAGAGAGTTATTTAGAAAGCAGTATTTTCTGAAATATTCAAGGTGAGTTTAAATAAATTCTCTGAATATTCAGGCCCTCAGAATTAATTTTCCACAAATATTATAGTCAGTAGTTTGACTTTGAGAAGGAAAAACAGGAAATAAAAATAACTAAACAAAGCAAATAATCCAGAAACGTAACTTCTGCTACTAGAAATTCAAAGATATACAGATAAAGGCATACATTCAGTCATTCTTGGATTAAAAATGTTCATTCCTTAGTTAGAAACATGCCATATGACCTAAAATATCCACTCAAAACTGTTCAGAGGAGTTTGAATTTCAAATGGATCCCCTTTAGTCAACCTACAGGTGAAGTTCATGAGCGCAGCTGCACACGCTTTCTCAACAACAAAGCACAAAATAAGGCAATGAATCAAATAAAATTACTCTCTGCGGACCTCACATCCATGGCCCAGTTCTGCAAAGTGCATAGTCATTGCTCAGATCTATTTCTAGTTAAAACCCACACACTAACCTTCAGCTTTAATCTGTTCAAAAGCTGTGGTGGGACACACAGTCCTATAGCTAAGATGAAGCTGTGCTGGGTTAGAAGTAGCTGCTGGATCAGTAGTGGTGTACCTTTTTTCCGGACACCTTCAGTTTTGCCCTAACAATGTTAAACAGCCTGTGAAGCTCAGAGGTTTTATCACAAATGATTAAAACACAAAACCTCTGTGACCAAGATATTCACCTGCTGTTGCTAGAGGTCTTGAGAAAATGCCGTTAACTCAAATATTCAGCTCTGTGCTTCTTGAATTTTTTTTTGTCTCTTAGCTGGCCTGCCTGGGAGCAGAGGGGCATGTAAATTAAGATACCTGATGGAAGTATCGAGTCAACTGTAATAAGATGACTAATTTGACCTGTAGGTTCATTTCTTTCATAGTTTGCAAGTATGGCGGGCCTGGGAACAGGTTTATTCTTAACGTCATAATGTTCAAAATCTCACCTAGATAAATATATATGTTCTCTTTTATTTCCTTAGTAAACACACAGGTGAAGAACTGTCCTCGTGTATTTGTGTCTGCATGTATTTGTGCTTCTACCTGCCTGCTTTATGACAGGCACTTAAATCTGGTGTGTAATATGACATGTGGAAAGCAAATGCAAATGAGATCATCTAAAATAGAAATCCTATACTGAAATCCAGCATGAACAAGACATACTTTTCATCACACAGACACAGTGGACCAAATTCAGGTATGATCTAAAGAGGGATCCTTGCCTATGTGCTTGTCCTGCCCTGCCTGAGGTGTGGTTTTAGGCCATTGCATTTTTATGTCATTAAATAAAACCACAGCTGCCATTCGTGTTGTAATGAAAGATGACTGCTGACCATTTTCAGTTGAGAAAGGTGCAGCACTAAGAAGGGTTTCTAACAGTAGAACAGTGTCTGGGGAGAAAGAAAGCGATAAGTTACAAGCTTGAGACTAGAGATTACGGCTGAACATGACTGTGAATACAGCAAAGAGCTGGATCATTTCTACATCAAGCTATTTTCTCAATGCACTGACTGTGTTTCTGATTGTGGAGATATCTGGATACCATAGAAGGTGAATGAGTTTTATTGCCTGCTGCAGAGCTGCTAGAGTAAGGTGCAGTTTTGGTATTATTCTTTTTAGTAGTTATTTAAACATTCATTATTTCTGATGGCAAATCACTCTTACACTCTACATTGCTTGCTACCATTAAGTTTAAAAAAAAAAACAGACACAAATTAATGATGAAATTGATAGCTAGGATGCTTTTCCATTTGTACTTACTAAAAGCTTCAATGTCCTTTTCTGTCTCACCTTTATGGAGAATATGAGCTCAGTGGAAATGCCCGTGAGCCCACAGACTGATTACTAATGAGCTGGAGCTGATGACTGTAAGTCATGGAGCTGAATTTTAGCTTGTATTTCTACAGCTAGGACCCAGATCCTTGAGAAAATTTAAGATCTGGCACACAGCCAACTGAAGGCAATGGGAACATTTTAATTTTGTCATAAGTCTTTGGATAAGGCCTCTCTTTCATGCCCTTTGCAAGAAGATTGTCACAGAAATCTGAAACTCATATTTCAGAAGGGCAAGGACAGTGTTCAAATACATTGATGTGCACACAAAGGGGAAAATGATTACATGCCATTGAATGAAAAAGATCTTGAATCACATTGAATTGAACTGAACTGAATTGAATTGAATTGAATGAAAAAAAATCTTCAAGGTGATATTTGGCCTACTTATAGATCCATTTTTCAATGCTATATCTAGCTGGTGTATCTAGCAGATATCTAGCTGGTGTAATCTGAAGCAGTCTACTGACATCACTGGATGCAAAAAGATTCACACCAAACAGGGCTCAGCTTAATCTGACTGAAAAAAATTAAAGCTTATGGGAACTGCTATAGGGGATCTAGTTCCTATTGGTACTAGTTTGGTGGCTTTGGTGGGACTGTAACAGTCCTTTTTTTGCAAATCACATCATTTAGGTAGCTTTCTGCCCCCTACAATCATCACCCAAGTGCTACTTAATGTTTGGCTCTGTCACACCTTTCTTCGGTGTGATCTGGGACAAGGACACTGGTGATCTCTGTGGGCTCAGCTGTGCGAAGGATATGAGGGTAGGATTACCAGTGGTCCCTTTAGACATGCTAAAACTGCTCTGACTCACTTGCTTTGGTTTGAGGGAATGCAGGAATGAGGCTGCAGTCAGAGGTTTGTCCAGCAGTGCTGGCTGGACTCATCTGTGTCCCCAGTCTGTCCGTGTCTGTCTCTGTGCGCCTGGTGACTGCCCCTTGATGGTTCAGCTGGAAGAAGGGACTGTGGCTGCTGCAGGCAGCATGACACCTCTGCCTGGAGGGGAAGGTAGACCCAGCTGGCAGGACCACATCACCCAAAACTGATTAGGAAGGTCTTGTACAATCCCCTCCAACTAGCCAGGCATAGTAATGTCTTCAGCTGGTCCGGCTCAGTCCAGAAGAGAGTGTCTGTGCCAAGCAGCCTGGATAAAAACCATAGCTTAGCTAACACATGTTGACCCTGTGCCACCACAAAAACATCCTGCTGATGTGGAGACAGCACTGTGCTGTGAGGATGGATGCACTTCACAAAGGCTACCCATGATGGTGTCATGAATGTACTTTCTTATTGATGGTGGCTTTTACTACAGAAATAATCAAAAAGCGTGAGCATTGCTGCCTGCCCTGAGAGTGTGCTTCCCCTTTAAAAGGGACAATTACAGGCAGGTAGTTGATTTCTGGATAGAACAGTTAGGAGATATTCATGTCAAAAGCCCGGATAAAGTGGGCTTCCCCTGCCAAAGCACGCAGAATAAGTAAGTAGATCCGTGCATCCTTTCTCCTCAGTCAATTTAAGGATGTTTCTCCCACAACAGTGACTGCAAAGATGGCTGAACTCAACAGCTGGGGAAGATATTTGACTTTCATTTGGCTCTGTCAGTATCTGCCCACCTTGGCAGGTCCAGCAGTGCCATGGATTTTGCTGACATGACATTGAAGTGAATTTGACAAGCAGTGCCCATGTGCATGTGGGAAGGAGCTGATTTTATGAGCTCTCCAGAATTTAACACCCATGAAACTGGGCAGACCCAAGCTCCCAGGAAAAGGGTATTTGGAGTTCTTTAATATGCTGTAATGCCTCCACTAATTTGATCTATACCACACTCATGCTCCAATGATCTGCACCATCATCCTATTTTCTTGCTTTACTGTTAACTGTATGACAGATGACATTGTCCCTGATCCAAGTACAGCACTGCTTTCATTAATAGAGAGGTTGCCTCATTTTTCCTCTGGCTAGTTATTTTATATCTATTATTTCTGATTCAGAGCTCTTTTGTGGTTGAATGTGTGAACTCACAAGGAGGTGGTCACCAGAAGTTGCTTTGAAGCATCAGTCTCAAGATGGATGTGATTGGATGGACTCCTTCAAGCCAGAGTATTGGCCATGCTGCCATGATGAAAATATCACTACAGCATGAAAAGACTCCTAGTTGACAATGCTGAGTGACTTCTACTTTCATGTCATTTTTACTGTCATTTTCATACTCTTCTGTGCCTTGTCTGGTAACATCTCACCTTTGACATTTCTCTTTAAGTATCTAATGTTGAAAAGCTCTCAGAAAATGCGAGGGTTTCACAATCTCTATTGAATCTCTGTCTTATGCCTTCACAGTAACTGTTTTAGGCTCTAAAACATTATTAGGTTTTGCTGAAGCCATGTGGTTTGTTCTTAACTAAATGCTGCTTTTTCATATCTTCCTTATTTGCACCTTCAATATTCTTTCTGATCCACTAACTGGACTGTATTTTTCCAGGTGGATTACTGAAGTCGCTTTTTAAAATTAATATTATATTAGATCTTTTTAAGTTTACAAAGATAACTCTCAGACTAAGCGAGCCTGTAACAATTCTTCCTTAAGTGTCTCCTCTTTTTCCTCCCATTTCACAGAATCACAGAATCACAGAATCGTTTAGGTTGGAAGGGACCTCTGGAGATCATCTAGTCCAACCTCCCTGCTCAAGCAGGGTCACCTAGAGCATATTGCCCAGGATCACATCCAGACGGCTTTTGAATATCTCCAGGCAAGGAGACTCCACCACCTCTCTGGGCAACCTGTTCCAATGCTCTGTCACCCTCACAGTGAAGAAGTTTTTTCTCAGGTTCAGATGGAACTTCCTGTGGTTCAGTTTCTGCCCATTGCCTCTTGTCCTGTTGCTGGGCACCACATTTCTTTTAGCATGTTTGGATGTGTATTTTTCCATTCAAAGCACCTTTGCAATGTTAAAAGCTAATGATCTTATCATCAGGGCTGAGCAAAATGACTGACATAAAAGGAAGAAAATCCTAAGCTGAATACTTCTCTATGAATGGCAAAAAGTTTGGTTCAGTATTTTACTGTTCTTTTTTTTCCATGCTATCTTCAAGATTTTAAACCTGAATATAGATTCTATCAGAAAATGCATTGCAGAAAAGCAAAGCGTCGGTTGCGTAATGAATATTTTTCATCTTTACACAACATAATTCACCTCTTTCTTTCAAAAAACGAGGAAGGTAAAAGAAGGACAAATATGCCAAGCTATCTATTTGCGGAATTTCAGACATGATAAACTCTGGAAGTTCTGGACATGTTCTGGGAACACTTGATCTCACAAGATTTCCAGGCACTGTGTCCAAAAAGAATTGTACAATCTTCAGATAAATATCAGAACACTAATGCAAAGGTAGTTTTGCAGTATTTCCAGCCCAATTGTCTAGGAATCAATGAGTCATCTACCACCCAGAAACTGAGACAGGCTCACATGAGGTGCAACAACAACAACTACCATAAGCATATTTATTTGCAGGCCAGATAGCCAGCTGTTACAGCTGATGCTCTCATGACATTCTGAAACCTATTTCTTTTAAAAGATAGATGAGTTTTTTCTCTTCTTCTCAACAAGAGAGAACAGATACTTTGAGAAAAGCCCTAAGTATGAGTCAGTAAAACAGCAAGACTTGACAAACCGCAGATATCGTAACTTTATGCTTTTCTCCTGTTAAAACACTTGTGCGCTTTCCATTTCCCATTTTATAATTGGGCTCCTAATTCTACAGTTAAGTTCTCACCTTCTTAAGATGTCTACAGAAGTCTTGTTAGTAGTAGTCAGCCATAGCTTTCACATGTCTGAGCAAGCATTCCCTGCATCATTTGTAATCATAGATGCAAATTGTTACAGCATTTTGACATTAGTCCAGATATCCTAATCTGTGAACAACAGCGCCTGACTCAAAGCCTAAAAGGGTCAACAGAAAGAGGCATACTGGTTCCAGTAGGTTAGGGTGAGGCTCACAGTCCCCTTTTAGCTCTATGGAGGCAAGTGCTCCTCTTTATTTGTGCTTCTAACTTGGCATCATTTTCAGCTTTCTCAGTGAAAATGCTGATGTGATTATTTGACTGGCATGAGCTGAGTACTGGGGAAATAGGTAAGTATTTTCTACTTGTGTTGGCATCACAGAGTCTCTACCTTTCACAGAAGAAACGTTTGATGTGAAAATATGGCTGCTTCCAAAAATGTGAACCTGCATATGAGTCTGAGTTTCCCCAGCTTCACATGAAAAGCAGTTTGCAAGAGAAAGGGGAGTCCAGCTTAAAGCCCTTCTCTGTTTTTAGTCTATTAATTAGTATTTTCACTCTGTTTCTGGGTTATTCTTTGCTACAGTAAAGTTGCAAGCTAATTGTCACATTTCCTCTCTGCTAAAGCTTTGATGCTGTAAAGAAATAACCTATCAATAAACACTATTTGCATTACAAAAGGTGGCATTGTTGAACCTAAGAAGGGCTAGTTCAGTCTCAACTCTCACATTTGTTCCCAGGATGATGCAAACTCTGGACTGAGCTCCTTTTATTCTGCAATGACCAAAAGGCCTTCTCCACTGCCTGTATTCCTGCCTTTGACTCATACTACCGGGGTACATCCTGCCTTTATGACAGCTACATGCACAGTGTTGGTGATTTGACTGGATAGGTGATTTTCAAAGGATTTCCTTGGTCTACTCAAAATATCGTTTGTGTCCTTAACTGGGATTGCTTATATTGTTAGGCCTTTTCTGCAAGGAAAAGCTTTACTCATGTAAGCGGGTAGGTAAATTTATGCTAATACAATAAAATGAATTTGCCTTCTGTGTGGCCCCTCCTACATCACTGGAAGAGTGGATTACTTTGTTGTGGTTTAAATCAATTGGAAGTACCTATAAACTTAACTGTGATAAAGGCATTCACCCAATCATACAAAATCAGGTTTGCATATCAGCTGACAGAGGTTAACTAATTAAACTGACACATGCAAGGCCTAAGGGAATGTGCATGGTTTTGCATTGTCTTTCATTAATTTCTCAGGTGTGAAATGCAAGTACATTCACTGCATTGCTCAATAGCTTAATGATGGCCATGGTCTCGGGTACTAGAAATCAATGAAGGCCTCTGAAAGGTAGTGCAACTCTGACTTTTCTGACCTTCATGCTTCAGAACTGCATTTTTTGATAACAGCTCTGCACTGCTCTGCGAAACACACCTTTTCTTAGGGGTTTATCTGAGTCCTTATAACAGGTTATTATGAACCAGCATTCTGAACATTTAAAGGCCTTTCCATTATCTACATAACCTGTTCCTAATCTGCTTTAGTCACTTTGCCCTGCAGAGCCATGAGAACTTCTCATCGTTATTTTGTTTGCTATGATCTCTTTCATCTCAATCCGAACCATGCTAACTGTGTAAAACAGTTATCTTTCTTTTGGAAAGGAACATCTCCCTGTGCATATTCCTCTGTATCCCTTTCCTTGTTTTGTCAGAGCTAAAATTTCAGCAAAGCTCTTCATGTGGTTTCTCATCAGTTTTGCAGGCCAATTCATGTATTTGATTCGACAAAATCTTGTCGAGCTCAACAGCATTGCAGCTCAGGTGAGAGGCAGCTTCAGGGAATTTCTTGCATAAATTAAGAGCTGAGATGGTGTTTCTTCAGCAGCAGCTGGGAGAGATTCTGATGCACTGCAATTCAGTTGGCAGTCAGCTTCTGGTGCAGATGAAGGTTGTGTCTTTGGAGCTGTGTGAAGGCCAGGCAGAATGACTTGTCCGTGTTCCTGAATCTGATACTTTATAAAGTGCAACTATCTGCCCCCGGCACTGACAGAGCTACTTTCCAGGCTACTTTCACTCCATCACATGTGTTTATCAAGGTGGATGTCATCTTTGCATCTGTTACCTTCCATATCCTAGACAGCAAGGCCTGAATGGGCTTTGGAGACATGTTTTTCACTCCGGGGGCTGTGCAGTCCTCTATACTCTCTCACCTTAAATCAGTGCACACTGTGGGTGTCAAAGGTGCCTTTGTTAGCAACATCCCTGCCCAACCTCCCATGCCAGGCACAGCCCCAGGATGTGTTGCGGACAGGTGCTCTGTGGGCTGACCACACCAGCACCTGTGCTTTCCAGTACCACGCTAGACCACAGAAGGGCAATGTGAGGAAAGACCCGCTTCAATGACTTTGGTACTCAATCACTGAGTTCACAAACGGTGCCTGAAGGCTCAGAACTGTAGTCCGGCAAGCATGGTTCTGCCACGCTGAGTGCTGAAAGGAAAGCTTGGACCAAGCTCATCCCGTCTTTCCCCAGTGCTTGCTGTGACGAATCTATTCTCACCTTTCTGCCCCACAGAGCAAATGGCTCTGCCTTTTCAAGGAAATGGCAGATTCAGCACCAGATAGGGCTTCCATGGGCACCTGTGATGTTTAATTTTGCACACAGGCTCTTTTATTTCCTTCAGCTTTTCTGAAAAAAGAAGAGGAGTGGAACAAAATTTTCTTGAGCTTTTCACAAGATTCAAAAGAGCTCATGAGACCTGATAGTTGCCCTTTTTATCACTTTGCTTTCATCAGAAAGAGTTTCCATTCCTCTCTGGGGCTTAGACCCGGCTATAGAGTGTCAGTGTGAGCAGACATTGGGGACAGCGTAGAGCTGCTTGAAGATCAGGACTGGAATAGGCCATGGGGATTAGAGGTCCAGGAAATGAGAGCTGGCAGAGTTTCATGGTGTCAGCAGTGACCATATGGATCCAGTTGATGGATTCCACCTGGCACCTTGGAAACCTTGTGATTTCTCCAACTCAAGTAGGCATACTTTTCTCTTAGGCTGAGGCTCTTGATAGCATGGGAGAAGAACTGAAGTCACATTTCCCTTAGCCCTTTGCATGGAGGAAAAAGCTAGGGAGGGACAACAGCAGGCAGATTTAATTATGCCCCTATCCTACTACGTCCAGCCATCAGCTGCTCCACAGAGAGTGGCTGGCTACGTGTGTTTGTGGAGGAGAAAGCTGATCTATGGCAAGAAGAGACCTTCTCAGAGACTAGTCCAAAAGGAACTCAATTTCTTTGCTGGCTTTCTTGATTGATGCTAGGGGAAACACCTTATTCCATGCCTGTTGTCCTGGGCGTGCTCTGATGAGTCTGCTGTTTTGACAGAGATGCCAGAAAATAGCTATGACTTTTCAGGGTCCCCCTTCAAGAGGAGCACACTCAAACATTGCTGGGACATTTACCATTAGCACCTGGTCAAAGGGGTCTCAGCAGAATTCTTTCACTAAGCAAGGCTAATTCCTCCCTTAATTTAGCATCTGAGTAATGCAAAATCAGAATCCACTTGCAGTTCCCAATTAGCCCTTTTTAATATAAAATAAATCCTTGCACAGCCTCCTATTGAAGCTATTCAAACTGTCTCAGTATCACGTTTATAACCTACCAACAGTTTTCCTCTCAGTAATGATGGCTCCAGCAGGTAAAGGCATTGATTTTGTTACTAGTAGAAAATCCAGTGGTGTACTTTTTTTTCTTTCTCAGTAAATCTTTTTTTTTTTTCAGATTTTTTCATTATGGCAGATTGTTGATTCATTAAATTTTTTCCATGAGTGATGCTGACTTTTGCTCTCAGACACTCAAATATTGAGAGACTTCCAGTAACTGAAAATTGAACATTTGGGTCCATTTGCAGCCAAAACCCTTCTTAATTCAAAATCTTTTGACCACCTGAAAAACATTTGAGGTTTCAATGTGAGATTGGATTTGAATATGAACTTGTGCATAACATGAGGGTTCCCTCAGACTGCAGAAATTCTTCATTTCTAGAGGTACTTTGGTAAAATAATATGTTATTTTGGGGGATCTAAACTTTCATCATCTCCCACGTTTCACAGTTCTATATAACACTTTTCAGTGCACAGGGGAGGAAAGAAAAGGAAGAATTTCTGACCTTACTAAAGCAGCCTCTGGTAGAGTCACTATTGTTCTGGGAGTGCTTGTTCCCTTGACAAACTCTTTTTTCCAAAATTCTGTAAATGACTAATATAATTTCTGCTGACTGAAAGGAGCTATGTGCGTACTCCTTGCCTTCACTCTTCTTACTTAGGGGTCTGGAGCTTTACCTGCAGTATTTTAAAGGGTCAGAAGTCAAAGTATCAGTACAAATAAGTTACTTCAATATGGGCATAATGGCCCTTTAATGTAGATAGATGCTGTAGTGTTTCTTTGTATCTACACACCCTCTGTGCCCCAGAGCCCTTTGTAAAAAAGTCTGAGATATACAGATGCATATGTTGAAGCAGAAATCTCCTTCAGTGAAGAATGAATCTTCTTCAAAAAGTTTCTCTCTCTTTTTTTTTAGTCCAAATCCCAATAAACCCAATTTACATCAAAGTAAAGGCACATAGTATTTGTCTCTCAGGGAAATATTTGCATTGATTGCACATTGGCGACTTCTGAGAAGAGCAGAACAGACATTTTGGCAAATTGCAGCATATGTTGCAGCAGGCTAAGACCAATGCTCATTTTCCTTTTGTTTGCACTGAGGCAAGAGTGAGCTATAGGCATGCCAGTAATGGAAACTCAAAGGTGACCTTCTGAAGTGAAAGCGTTGAAAAGATGTTAAGTCTCCAGGGAGCTGTGTGCATTGTAAACCACTTGCTTTGGCATGTTCATTTTGAAACTTAAGACTTCTACATCCTGTATGCTTCTTGCAGTGTTATCAAACGGAAGACAGAAGCCTCAGGTTCTGCAATGCACAGGACTCGTTTAACCAAAATCTTCTAAGCACTCTAATAGAGATATTTGCTCATGCTGCAACAGGTAAAACTCCTTTGAGAGGAGATTCTGATGAGCACAGACTTGTACAGTATTGTTTATGAAATCAAATCTTCCCCAGGAAACGTATTTATTGCAATTTTTGGTGCACTGGGGATGGCTCTGGACACAGAGCCTGGAGCACTACTTTTTGCCCTTCTGGCTTGATCTGACATGTATAATGTCTAGCAAATCCTTTTGCTTCTGTTATAGCTCTGATTTGCCTTCTGCTCTATGTCTGCACTTCTTTGGTGAGTATGATGCTCTGCAGAAGTCAGATGCATGTCCATGGTCAACATGGAACGCTGAAAAACAAGAGATTTATCTCCACATGTCTTACCCTGAAAACTGGCAGGAACGGAGAAATGTTTCTGTGCTGGGACATGGGCCATGGATTTACTCTGAGGGATGGATTTTGTTGAGCATCCTGAATGATTTTAGTCCCATTTTTGCTCCCGGGATAAAGAGAAGATGTTTCAGCTGTATAGTAAATAAACACAAATTACAAACAATAACATTAAGTCTATCATTAGAATGAAATCCTTTCTTGTCATGACTTGGTATTAAAATGGGATTTAGACCCAGGAGAATGCATCCTAACTACCAAAAAGTTATTAATTAGTCAGAAATTGGGACAGAAAAAATAACTTACCAGCTCACAGACTGGTTTGCACTGTAGGAGTACAAATTGCTGTGAATGGGGTCCTCTCGGCACAGTTAAATACACTGGTGTCCAGCCCAGTGCATCCAGGGACCTTGATGAGGATGAAAAGTGTGATGGCTGTGACAATCATTTGATCCTAGGAATTAGGGTCAGAGGAGCCAGTTACAGGGACTCCTCTTCCACCTCCTGTCTCAAGACAGAGTCCTGAGTCAACCAGTCCTCTGAACTGGACCTGCCTGCATTTTTCCCTTAAAGCAAGACCCATATACAATCTCATGGATGGGTTTTATTTGCACAAAAAAGTATGTTGTGAGCTTTCTGAGAAAAAGCTACTCTTCTTGGTGCTACTGTTTGACCTGTTGATGGAGAAGAACTTGCCCCTTTTAGAGTCATTTTAGAACATTAATTTAAGCGTCTCCTACATTTAACGAAGGGGTCAAGGAAGCTGGATGGAAGAAGAACTTTCATCTCAAGGAAGTTAAAACATGTATCTGACGGGGTTTATCAACCAAGAACAAATGTATTTTCAGAAATAAAGACAAACTCATTAAATTCTTTAACTAAAACTAAAAAGCTTTTGATTAAAAATGTAAATTATGGCAAACAATTTTAATGTAAATGGTCTCCAGGTGTCTCTCTGTGAGTTTTCTTCTTGAATAATTTTATTGGCCTGGAAGGTAACAAAGCACTGTAAATTGTAGTTACATCTCTTAATTAGTATCAGACACACTCCTTCTTTGTGCCCTAGGGTCAACAGAGGCATCTTATTGAAGAGATGTGCTCAATACTCTCTTGTTCATTATAGAGACATTGTAGATAATGCAAAGTAATCTGAACATCCTTTATTCACTGAAAACTGTTTATTAATGCAGCATACATAACTAATTATAGAATCACAGAAATGCCAAGGTTGGAAGGAACCTCTGGAGATCATCTAGTCCAACCTCCCTGCTCAAGCAGGGACCTCTAGAGCAGATTGCTCAGGATCACATCCAGACGGCTTTTGAATATCTCCAGCGAAGGAGACTCCACTACCTCTCTGGGCAACCTGTGCCAGTGCTCTGTCACCCTCACAGTCAAGAAGCTTTCCTCAAGTTCAGATGGAACTTCCTGTGGTTCAGTTTGTGCCCGTTGCCTCTCATCCTGTCACTGGGCACCACGGAGAAGAGGCTGGACCCATCCTCTTGAAACCATCCCTTCACATACTTATATACACAGATCACCCCCCCCCCCCCCAGTCTTCTCTTCTCCAGGCTGAACAGGCCCAGCTCTCGCAGCCTTTCTTCATAGGAGAGATGCTCCAGTCCCCTCATCATCTTTGTAGCCCTCCGCTGGACTCTCTCCAGGAGTGCCATGTCTCTCTTGGACTGGGGAGCCCACAATTGGACACAGCACTCCAGGGGAGGCCTCACCAGGGCTGAGGAGAGGGGCAGGATCACCTCCCTCCACCTGCTGGCAACACTCTGCCTAAGGCACCCCAGCACACCCTTGGCCTTCTTGGCCACAAGGCCACATTGTTGAACTTTAGGAGGTTCCTCTCCGCCCACCTCTCCAGCCTCTCCAGGTCCCTCGGAATGGCAGCACAGTCTTCTGGTGTGTCAGCCTCTCCCCCTAGTTTAGTATCATCTGCAAACTTGCTGAGGGTGCACTCTGTCCCTTCCTCCAGGTCACTGATGAATACACTGAACAAGAGTGGACCCAGGACTGACCCCGGGGGGACACCACTAGCCACAGGCCTCCAACTTGACTCTGCGCCATTCACCACAACCCTCGGAGCTCGGCCATCCAGCCAGTTCTCAGTCCACCTCACTGTCCACTCATCTAACCCACACTTCCTGAATTTACCTAGGAGGATGTGATGGGAACAGTGTCTACAGCCTTGCTGAAGTCCAGGGAGACCACATCCACTGCTCTCCCCTCCTCTACCCAACCAGTCAGTGCATCACAGAAGGCTATCAGATTGGTCAAGCATGATTTCCCCTTGGTGAATCCATGCTGATTACTCCTAATCACCTTCTTCTCTAAACCTGAGAAAAAAACTTCTTGACTGTGAGGGTGACAAAGCATTGGAACAGGTTGCCCAGAGAGGTAGTGGAGTCTCCTTCGCTGGCGATATTCAAAATCCACCTGGACACAATCCTGGGCAATGTGCTGTAGAGGACCCTGCTTGAGCAGGAGGGTTGGACTAGATGATCTCCAGAGGTCCCTTCCAACCTCAACCATTCTGTGATTCTGTGATTCTTGTCCTCCATATGCTTAGTGATGACCTCGAGGATGAGTTATTCATCAAAAGCTTTATTTCAGGTCAGACAGCCCCCCGCCAAATATTGTTTTCTTTCTTTACACCTTCCAACTGAAAAATTGGCAACATGCAGGGCACTGGGGTAAAGAAAGGGAGAGAAAACAAAGGGATCTTCTTGATTCTTCATTCAAAACTCTGACTGGAGACCTGATCTTCTCCCAGATCTGACTTCCCCCTTTCAGCATTCATACTTTAGCAGAGGGAAAGATTAGGGGCCAAAGGCCTTGCTGTAAGGTGTTCTGTTGCTTGTAGTGATGACCTCCAGGAGGAGCTGTTCCATCACCTTTCCAGGGATGGAGGGGAAGCTGACAGGCCTGGAGTTCCCTGGCTCCTCCTTTTTTACCCTTTCTGAAGACTGGAGTGACATTGGGTTTCTTTCAATTCAATCCTAGTTTCTGCCCCTTCATAAAATACATTGAATTGTTGCATGGTAGGGTTCTTATAGGTAATTTACTTTACTAGTTAACTGCCTCTTTGGATAAATACTTCCCTTGCTTTATGAAGCGCAGCACCTATCTTCTATCTAATATTACAGCATTTTATTCTAATAAGCACCA
Organism: Struthio camelus; assembly: GCF_040807025.1. Lineage (NCBI taxonomy): Eukaryota > Metazoa > Chordata > Aves > Struthioniformes > Struthionidae > Struthio > Struthio camelus. The sequence continues at coordinate 531,281 of NC_090982.1, read as the reverse complement.
CTTATTTCTAATATTGGATCACAGGAGCTACATTGATCCTGAATGATATACATTACTCACTGGTCTGGCCATTAAGTACCATAGCTATCCTGAACACCTATCCCTCCATCCAACAGCTACTCCCCTGGTGAAGATCAGTGTGGTGTTCTTGATCTTCCTATGAAGAAACATTATCTAAGCAAGTACCATTTTTTCAGACATACATTAGAGAGTTTCACCACTGGTAAAAAGGATGTAATGGCAACAGCTTTCCTCCCTCAAGAAATATTTTGAAATCAAGATCATTCTTCCATCTCAACTGGAAAAAAAACAAAAACCAAAAGGGGACAAATACAGTATCATCACATTGAAAAAAAATAATTTTGGTGATTTTGAAACATGCTATTTCTCTTTGGCCATATTTTATTATTATTACTGTAAATCTGAATCGCAAAACACAACATTTTTTGAACAGAAAGCTTGGTCAGTTTCTAGTTTGCATAGACCTGCTGCTTAGTGAAAAATACAGCTTAAGACTGGTGCAAGCTGTTCTCAGAGAAAACTACTGTCTGAGGCTTCAGGTGTTTTAGGTGCCTATGTCCTCACTAAACTGAAAGTCAGACAAACAGGATCCCACTTTGAGTGATGTAATTTCTATTGGAAAGCTTCACACTGTAAATATCTGTTGAAACTGTTCATTTCATAACAGAAGTATTGTTTTCAATAGATCTGCAGTTTCTGATGGAAAAAAAAATTACTCAACAATTAATAATAACTGCAATTTATCTTCTGGCATGCAATAAGCCAGGACGCCGTTGTCTCTATTTGCATTTTCCCAAACTTTTACCTCTCCTATGCCTCCACTGCCATTTCATGGCTCATTTTGTAATAGGTTCGTGAATTTGGACACTATCTTCTGTTGCAACTAAAATTTGACCCATAGATTCCAAAATCTGAAGAAATTATTTCGGTCACCTACTCTTACCCACTCAACTCCAGTCATGAACTTTTACCCTTTTGTTCCTGCACGCTTCCTGTAACTTCTTGTGATCTAGAAGATATATAATTTCCGAAATCACACTGTTTCTGTGCGTTGAGTAGGAATCTTGTGTGTCAACAACTGCAATTCCTCACCTTTTGCCCATAACAAAGAATCAGGATGTGAACTAATGGTGATTCTTTCCTTAATATTTTCTTATGCCTTTTCTCTTCAATGTATTGTGCAGAAATGCAAAAACGTATAGTACTGCCAGCAAAGCCCTGCAGAACACCAGCCAGTGCCAAATGGATGGATGCTTTTTGTTTTGACTGATGGACGTGAAAATACTATCACTGCATAGAACAAGGGAGAGAGATTTTGTTATACAGCTCATGTTCTTAAAGCTAGTGAAAAATGTACAGAAGTAAACACCTGGACAAATGAACATGCTACATTAACCGCTGAGCTGGATATATCAATTTCTAAAATAGCAATATCACCAGACATGTGTGATATACCAACCCATGTCTTGCAAACTGGGAGAACTCAGTCAGTAAACAGTTCAGGGCAAAGCAGGTTGTATGTGCAATAGCTATTTGTTAGGTCTTCCAACAAGTCCCCATAGACAAGGACAGACAGTGAACTTAGGCTCAATCCAGTTAGAATAAAGAAGGCTCCTCTGATCGCAAGTTACATCCCTATCCTGTTCACTAGGGCACTCCTTCTGAGCAACAGTGAAAAGCTACCACTACATTGCATAGCACCATGCAACTGTAAGCTTGAGTGGGAACAAGGCACTGAACCACAGCGCTGCTCCCTTCTCGGCCATGCTCCCTGTGATCACCTCGTCCCAGCCAGAAAATATGCAAAACTCGTGTTCACAAAACACGTGTTCACGTGTTAGGAACTGCCACTTCAGTGTGATCTGCAGAACCACACCAGAGCTCACTGGAGGCTACTTTGACTTTTCACTCTATTAATTATTAATCCCCAGTAATAACACAGCTTTCTCTTTTCTCCCTGCAAAGCCCCCTTTGTTAAACTGTCCATATCTGTTATTACAGCAATGAGGATTTGATTAAGCTTTAGGTTCCCTATGTTGAGATACTCATCAAGGGCTTATCACAGGTCAGAAAGGTTTTCTCCATAAGAAATATAAATTTCTAAAACATCTATATGTATAAAAATATTATAGTATGCTATACATAGAGACGCAGAAATAGACATGGGCACAAATGGGTATTTTTGTTTGAAGAGCTTTCCTTTCAAATTTTTTAAACTCAAACTCAGATACCTTAATTGAATAGCCAGGATTATTTTTATGAGATATTAGAATGAGAAATGTGTGTATGTGTGTGTATGTGCTGCAGCAATTCAGACAATACATCAATTAGATACATTAAGAAATCTAGATAATAAATATTTCAGTAAACAGTTGTTGAATAATTATTGTATTTGAGTCAGATACAAAATGCTACTAGTTTCATTTATTAGAAGTGCCAGAATCATTGACTTCAATCAGGTTTGGAGCAGGCTTCTTAAACTTCTATTATGTTAATATTTACTCCAGCTAAGAGCTTGTTTTCCGCAGCACTGATAGATAGATCTCTTTGGAATTGTATTGTTTGCTAGTAAGCATACAAGCACACAGTAATTACTGTGCCTTCAAAGGGTAATTCATTGTATGGTTATTGCTTTCTTCTGAAGTAGAGCTTTATGAGATCTGAGAAATGCAAGATTCATGCTAAACAATCTTGATTTCCGCAGTAATGTAAATTATAATTGTAATCTGTTTACAGGGACAAGCAATTACTGTGCATGGTATTTGCAAACCAATTAAATAATAGTTGTATGGTTGCATGCGCTCTCTTAAATCAAGTGACATTGCAGTTTGTTCAGCTCCCAGAAAATACCCCAAAACATTTCTGGCACCACACTAAACTCTCAGGATTATCATGACTGAGTTAAGCAACCCCTCCCACACCATCCTCTACATCCTTTGTAGTATTAACAGAAAGAAATGCTATCCATTGGCAGTTATTCAGAGCTCGATTCAAAGCGTCCTGGGGTCAACGAGTCTTTGCTGAATGCACTAAAAATGGAAATTCACATTCAGTGTTGTGAAGTATCCTCAGTGAGCAGCTGTCCCGCTGTGAGTGTCGAGGATCAAGCACTGGTATATCTACTCTGGGTCACGTGGAAGGAACTGAGTGTGAATTGTGAAGCTGTGTGGGTCCTTACCCTTACCTTTCCCCTAAGATAGACTCCTTTCCCTGTGGGCTATCACTGGGCAGCGAGCAGGCGGAGGGAGCCTGGCTGGGGAAGGTCTGCTGCCTGGCGGTCGGTGAGTCCTGCCGGCATCCTGCTTGAAAACACAGCCAGGCTGACCGTGCTGCAAAGCTCACCTCTGAGCGGGCAGAGGGTAGATGAGGGTTGTAAAAGAAAGGGAGATGATCCGTAGGGTAGGGGATGTGAAAGCCTGACACCATGGAAGGGATCTGTGTATCAAATCATAGAGCCATTACAGATGCCTTGAGGTATCTGAGATGTACACAAAGACCTGGCTGGCAAGACCAAGACGTCAGGGGGTCCTACACACTTCTGAGGCAGTAGCAACAATATCCAAAGGCAAAAAGAAAGTCCTTAGACACTTACATTTATGCATCTAAACTTCTTGCAAAAGGAGACTAAAGAAACAGAAGAAACTTACCTAATATAAATGCTACAGAAGTACAAGAAAGATATGTGAAACTGAAGGAGAAAAAAAAAAAAAAAAAAACAGGCTCTGACTACCAGAGAAGCCAAGAGACCTGAACGACAATTAGGAGATCTGGGAAATTAGGCCCCTACAGATGTGGCACTGCTGTGGATGAAAAGGTGACAATACAGGACTGGCTGACGCCATCTCTGGTTCATGGTTGATGCCTCTTTCCTAGCAGCAATAATATGCATGTCCCATGGCCAAGCAGCTACAAGACATGCTGAGGACTCTTAGTATACCACACAACAGTTGTATTAGTACTATCAGTGTCGCAAACCTATTGATAGTAATTGCGGTAGGTGGTAAATACAGCAAGGGTAATCAGTGTGGTTCCCAGGAAGGGCATGACCCAATAAAAGCCCTTTTAAATTTATTTCCAACCCAACCTGACCCATGGGAACATGCTGATCTAACTGAAAAAAAAAAAGCAAAAATAAAAACAAAACAGTGGATCTGCAGAGGCGCAGACAATAAGACAACTCCTTTAAGGTATATTGTCACTTAGCTGTTTTTCTTTTTAAATTTCCCCTGAATATTAAACATTTCGCTTAATGAGAGCAGGCTGGCCAGGAGACACTGCCCCTGAGAGAGACACCTGGTAGAGATAGACATGTGGAGGAGACAGTAATATGCTGCTGGGGGGCTGAAGCCCAAGGTGGAGTAGGAGTGAAGAGCGATGAAAGAAACATGCTACTTGCAGGAAGCAACTGCTTGAAGGCTTACATAACACGCCGGTAAGGAGACCACAAAGGGCCAGAATTGCAGCAACCCAGGGAAGCGTGCCAGGTGGCTCTGACAGGAGTGCCGTTATCGCAGGGTATAAGAGTGGGCACAAAGGCAAATGAGGTGGTTGTTTCAGTATCAGAAAAATAATACGATACTATCTCTTTTCCATCCAAAAGTGATGCCTCAAACTCTAGGGTAGCTCTCTCTCCTCACCCTCAAGAATAGAAAGAATACTTTAAAATTCTTTCTGTAGAGCTTGGGTTCCTCAGGATTTATGTTCCACTCAAAATAATCTGATTTTTATTTTCTCTAAATGGTAGCAAGCCCATTTATTTTAATGGATGCTTCAGCGGACCTTAGATAGTTGTACTGATCAAGGTTGAGAAGTTTTTAAAGCAAATAAGATAGATTATTGCTCTATTATACACTCCAATTGTCCTAAAAGAAGTAAAGGACTTTTATTGTTTGCAGTCATTTTGGATGCATTAACAAAACAGGCACATTGTTTGCATTTGGCTCAGAGCTACAAGACAGTGATTCAGGACAACAGAAGAATTGACCACTTTTTTCCCTAGAACTGGTCAGTCAAATTCATGAGCTTGCAGATGCATTTTTCTTATCAAGAGGGACACAAAAACATATTCTTGTTTTTTGGAAGGTCTACTATTAAAACAGCTAGAACAACTGCAATTTTCTGTTATTATATATTGGTTAATACAGTCCATAAAAGCCTTTTCTTTTCTTTTCTTTTTTTTTTAAATTACTTGCCATTCCCGGTCTTAGTGAGAGGAGGCTTCAGCTGAGGAACCTTGAAGAACAGCAAAATACCACTCACCTGCCCCTTTTCCACTGGGCTGCCCCTCAGCATGCATGGTACTGCCCTGCAGGTGGAGCTAGAGCAGGATTTGTGCCCCTTCAGTTTCTCTGTTATTATATGAAAGTACTAAATGAGATTTTTCTGGCAGTGATGTTTTTTTCCTGTTGGTTTTTCACATTAAAAATTCAAGCCTTCTTTTAAATGGAAAAAACTGTAATAACCAGAGAGCAAGAGTCAGTGGGGTGAAAATGAAGCAATTGAGTGGAGAAGGGATCTGTAAATATTCCCGTTATTTATTCTTAAGTCCTCTTAAACTTCAACAACTAATAATTGGTTTAATGCAGGGAAGCCTTTTTCAGAGGCCCTCTACTCCCTTTCCAGTGGTGCTGCAGGGCTCCTCAGAGCTGAGAAAGCTGAGATTTCTCAGAAGCCTTCATGGCCAAAAAAACAAGTCCTGCCTCCTCTCACATCAAAGAACCAAAGACTTCTCATTTTGGGAAACCTGAGGACTGTGATACTACACACCTCTGCACCAACTACAGTTGGAGTCCACCTGGAAGTGTTCCTTCCTGAGAACTACTCAAACCCAGACCTTGCGCACCATGACTAGTAGCCTGTCTTGCCATCTGGCTACACTGGGTTAGGTTCCAAAATATGCGAAGGGTAAAACATGGTCCATAGCCCATTTTGACTACAGTGGTTTTGCCCTTGCAAGGTTGGAAAACTTTGTCAGAGAAGAGTTTGCACAAACGGCTTGAAGCAGGGGAAGCTGGAGGTAGTAGATGAGCCAGGATGCATTTAAATCACGACTGTGACATGCTGCCTGCACAAGCTGGACACATCAGCAGAACTGACTGTGCTGTTAAAGGGGAGCACAGGTGATTTCTGCCTTATCACTTCATGTCAGTTCGTTGGCTTCACAGGGGTGTGATAAAGTGTTTTAAAGAATTTAGTGCATAGTTTCCAGTCAGAGCCTGGTTCTCTTCCTCTGATTAAAGACTGCAAAGATGAACAGATTACTGTATAACATTTCTAGCCCAGGTGGAGGTATGTTATTGTGCAGTCTAAACTCTAGAAAAGTGTTCACTCAAAGAAAGCAAATAATGACAGAGGTTAGACAGACCTTTCCTCAAAGATAAAGCTCGCTGATAGTAGGGCCCAAGCAGAGGGCTTGTTATAGACATACATCTACCAGGCAAGATAAAATCTGACTTCTTTGGCCAAGAGTGTTCTGATGAAATAGAGAAAGTCAGCTGTTTAATGAGGTTGAGGGAAAGGTTTGTGAGTACTATCTCATAGGTTATGAATTGCTTCTGGTAAAAGTACATAATGTCTTCATGAAAGTCAATCCAATGTGGACACAGTCCATGAGTAACTGCCATTCCTGCTCATGAAACAGGTTGGGATGTCATGAGGGTTACACAGGACACATGCTATGACAGCCCAGAGAGGGGGAGGAGGGGAAGAGAAACTGATGTGATGGGATGATTGCTCAAACCTGTCACATAGATCAAATTTAAATTTTATTCTACTTGTGAACTTCCTTTAAATTCATGAAATTCACCTCCTGTCTTTCCAGTGGGCATAGACACGAGGTCCCTGTGCACAGATACTACTTTCTCTTTTTCCCTACTTTCTACTTGAACAGGGTATTGTTCTCCCAGGATCTTCTTAAACTCCCTTTGTGCAGCTCTTTTGGGCCTTCTGACCACATCTAAACCCAATGTAAACTGGAGTTACTCTACCCAGCAGAACCTCAATGTCACATGAAAGAATGGAATTGGCAACTTCTTTCCAGCAGCACTGACTTATATCTGCTGGCAAATTTATTAAGACATTCTTAATAAACTATGATGGGTTAATAAAGCCCCTTCACGGTGTTGTTCATATTTTTCCACTTTCTTGCTTCTGAAATAGAAATTCCTTTCTTTAAATTATGCCTCTTGTCAGACTCTTGCTACTGCTGCTAATCCTATGATACAGAAAAAGGTAGAAGACTTAGGACTGACGTATTTAACCTTCTGCCACTACAAACACTCACTGGTATCAGACTCGGTGAAAAACTTTTCTTACCGCTCAAATAAACTGCCTACTGAAAGTTACTGCTATTTATAGCTGTGTTAGAAGAAGATAACTTGATTAAAAAGCAATAAATATATATTTTTTAAAGTACAAACATTCCTTATTTTAAAAGTCTTGTTATTTTACGAACCATCATTTCAATGGCTGAATGCAATTAGTGCTTTCATCATTTAATGATACATGTTCATTGCAGCTGTGAAGTAATGCAGAATACTCACAGTATCATAATAACTTGCTCCGACTGACCTTGTTTTACAGTGTTAAACACTTTACAGTCTGGTGAAAATTCATGAATTCATCTGGGAAGGAGCAACAATTTCCTCTATCGTGACATCTTCGTAACAGGCCACAGAACTCCGTCTAGTTATACCCACACTGAGTCCAACAACTGGTGTTTGACTTAAACATATGTTGGACTGGGGAGTAATCTTGTGTTTGGCAACCTGTTTAATGGCTGTCATATGCATCTTCCTACTCAAGAGTAGGGAATGTGACAGCCCAGAACAAATGAAAACATTGACAAGGAGGGTTTACATCCTTGATAAAACGTGGTATTAAACAGTAAGAAGGCAAAAGCTGAATGAAAGATATTTAATTAAGGCCTGGTTTCAGCATGGCCTTGTCAGGGTACACTTGTGTATGTGTTTGTGCATGCGTGTATGTGCATTAGCAACCCGTTATAAAACTCTTCCTGTTGTTATTTGAGTCTGTGACTGCAAACAAAGAAATCCGTGGAAGTTTACTCCACTTGGAAAGAAAGAGTGTCAAAGAGCAACCTCTGGGACAGGGTTGTGGCACAGGCTAAACGGAGGGGAGCCATGGCAGCAAACAGGCCAATGGTCTGGCAGCAACTTCTGCTGCCATCGCACAAATGAAACGCTGCAGGCATTAAAGGGGCAGTGACGGCTGCAAGAGGCCTGAGCAGGCATGCTGTGACGGAGTTTCTGCTGGAAAAAGACATTAAGATGGGCAGAGAAGGCTTGCCACGGCTCTGGCTGATAGCACAGAAGAAAGAAGATTCTCTACTACTGTTACCTGCTTGTAGTAGAGAGTGAGTCTCTGCTTGCATCTGGTCTGCTGATACCTCCCCAGAATGGAGCTGCTCGACACAGGTCTGTGGGCATCAGGTGGAGGCAGGAATGGCAGGCAAAGACAACATTTTGGTGAGCCAAATGTTGTTGGTGAGCCAATCAGCCAATGGTGTTGTTTGGTGAGCCAATATCTCCCTAAGCAGAATGGGGCCACTGATGCATCAGTGATACAGAGATACGACTAGGGAGAAGATCCCAACCTGTCCAAGTATATTAGGGCCAAATGTAAGGGAACCAGAAAGCATCTCTCCTGGTCCATATTTTTCAGTTCTTCAGGAGGGGAGATTGGCCAGCCCTCATCCATGAAAGCCAGCACTATTTTGGTTTGCAGTCCTCTGACCTGCATCTGCATGCTGCACCAGCACCTGCCAACAGTCAGTATCGGAGTTGTAGCACCATGAAGGAGGCAACTCCAAGATTCAGCTGATGGATGTGCTTAACGCTCTCAGTCTCAGTACTGCTGACTTGTTCCCTTCTTGCCTGCTGGGAAATGGGGTCAGAAGGGCCTTCTGAATATTAAAACACTCATTTTCCAAACATCTCCCAGCTGGCTGTTGTCATTCACAGCTGTCTTGTTGCCTCTTCACACCTGAGGAGAAGGGGCAGATAGGAGAAGCTGCAGAAAAGGAACCACAGGGGTTTTTTGTCAGCATAGTAATGAAGTGATTCTCATACTTGCAACATGTACCGAGCTCACTGAAAGCACAAACTTCAAGAGACAACGTTCATGTCCCATTCTGAAGAAAATTTTGGCTAATGGCTGGTTCATGGCCAAACATTTTATTAAAAGGATGGATTAATATGATGTAATTTTTAAGTGGCTGATGATCTCTAAAGAGTTGTAAAATGAGAGATATTGTTTTTTGGGAATAAGGAAGAATATGTCTCAGTTCATACATCTCCTGGCCATGACTGCACACTCTAGGGAAGGAAACTCATGGACAGATATTATTTACATTAAAGTCGGCATGAAAATCAGATAAATAGTTTTTTCTTGTAAACATCAGAGCCTCCTCTTGAATAAAGCCACTGCAGGCTCTCCAGGTACCTACAACTTCTTCAGTGGTCTGTTACTGATATAGATTTCTGCCAGTATTTGATGTATATGAAGGTGAAAGATGGAGATTCAGTTACCAGTATTTAGAGCACACATAGCACCAAGCTGCAGGTGCATGTATCAGTTGCACAGACAGTGGAAAGATACCCTATCTTTCCTAAATAATATAAGATTATACAGACCTCTGAAGCGGGTATTCCAGGGGGTGGTGCTGCATAAAGACAAAAGAGGACCCATTTGCCACACCAGAGCAAAGAAGTAGAATCTATTCCTAACTTTGGCGCTGTGCTCCATCAGTCTGCAGTTCTGCCAATTGTGTTTCTGCAGGTTTAAGTAGGAAATCAGTGCTACAGTTTAAGCCTTAAAAAGTCAACAGTTTCTGGGAATTTTTGTAGAAATGGGCCTCAAAATCTTGTTTTTAAAACACTAGTTATAACTGCTTCCCAAAGGTAACGACTTCCTGCAGATATATTTGGATCTAGTCATGTGTAAAAAGCTTTACTCTCATCCGAACTGATAAAAAAACAAAAAAACAAAAAACCTAAACTAAAACAAAAAAACAGAAACAACCAAACAAAAAGTTATTTGGTAGCGTTGAAATGGACTCACTAAATTAACTCTATTTTTTTTCTCTATTGTAGAGTTCTCCAGTTTAATAAATTTCATTCCATCTTTTCTTCAATCAACAACCCATAGTTTTCAACAAGGAAAAAGAAAAAAAGAATTTTAAAAAGTTTTAAAATAAATGTTATTTTTTACAATTTTTTTTTCCACAAAGCTCAAAGCATTTCAGCTGGTTCCAGCCCAATATCCTAAAGGCAAGACTGACCAAGAAAAAGCCTATTTCATTTGTATCTGTTAAGGAATCTGTAAAGATACTCCAAAGACTTCTTCACATAGTCAGCCCTTATTCTCTCTCTGTTCCAGTTCACATGAGGTGACAAAGACATGAACTATGCTAGGTTTCCCAGCAGTACACTGCATATCTCATATACCAGCCCTGGGGAGGGCATGGGAACTCCTGAGACTAAAAAGACCTGTGATACACTGTCATGGTGCCTGTGGCACAGAAAGAGCTCAGTGCCTCTTATAAAACTTGTTTCCGGATCTAGCCAGCTAAGTTACTCGGGCAGTATAATATGAGTCAGACTAAGCGGTTATCACTGGCAATGCAACAGCAAGTTTGCATTAAGACCAGAGATAATGAAATGGAATAATGAAGCATGTGCAGGCAGAAATTAAAAAAAAAAAAAAAAAAAAAACAGTACTATATATAAACTGTATATTTATGGTACTGCAGTTTAGTTCTTGTTATCTATGTCCTAAGCGATGGTATAGGATTAGAGTAAAAAAAAGAAATTATTGATCTTTTTTGTGTCATGGAAATGTGTCTGGTTAAGCAGCGTTGTTCCATCTGCTGAATCTCTTTCACTTGGGTCACACAAGTGGGACTCAGAATAGGATCACTTGACCCTATTGATGTGCACTTGATTAAAATTCATTATCTAACTGTAAAATAAAGTAGTATTTCTGCATAGCACAACAGGAGTGTTTCACCTGAAAAAAGGACCATAAAAGCATAATAACTGCTTATCTACAGTGGCTGGAGAAGCAGTCATCTCCTCTCCATGCAACCACATCTGCAGAACCAAGGCTTACATTTCCAGAAAACACAATGACTACACAAATTCATGGAAGAGAAAAACATGAAACAAAATTCATGAAACCATCTCTGGCTCAGGATACCTCTGAGATCCAAATTGTCAGAAACTGGGAGGAACTTTGTCAAAGCATCACTATGTATTTGCAATGTCCTTAAACTCAGCTACTGGCATCTGCTTTTGGCTTTGTCAAAGAAAGTATACTGGTAAAGAACCCTTCCCCTGTTCCTGTGCAGGCTTTCATAGATCTGAAGCAGCATTTCAAACAGAGACAGTTTAATTGCAAATTTCCCACTTAAACAAAAAAGGGGCCCCATCCAACACTCCCTTCAAAGGTTTGCAGGCCTCAATGTGAGACTCTCAGAAGTAACCAGTGAAAGTACTTATTTCCTATTGTCTCAGTGAGGGTGCTGTGTGTTGCCCGAGCCTGCACAGAGCCTGAAACACAAGCTCATCTTTATTAATCACTGTAGGACCTCTCTCTGCCATCCCATTACTGTTTTTGCTGATACTGGATGCTGGTGTAGCAATTGCCAATGTTTTTGAGAGCAAGCTGTGCCCTCAAAAGATTATACAGTGTGCTAACTGTTGCTATTCACGGAAACCTTCCATTATTGAAAATATAGATTTGTCCCAGACCTAGAGTACTACAGCAAGGCAGATACAGCCTAGAAAACATTGTTGGGGTGGACAGTTTAGTCCTGAGAGGCGCACATTTTTTAATACAATTGCTAACAGTTCTTTAAATTGCAGACTGCAATTGGGAACTAGCAATGAGTGACTGGGGAAAGTACCCCGGGGTCAGTAAAGCCTCACCAAAGCCAGTTATACACGGAGAAGCCCATCTGGCTGGCACAAGTAGTTCCTTAGAGTACAGTGAAAATAAGAGACCCTCCAGCTCCAAGGTTGCATCAAGAACAGATGGGAACAGACAGGGTCAAGCAAGCTCCTATAGCAGGATTCATTTTAAAATTGTCCGCATAGTGTTGTACACCACTGTAGACCTCCAATGAAAAAGATGCTAGTGAAATAAAAGTTGCAGTACACTGTAACTAGAATATTATTGTTACTATCCTATTAGTACTAGCAGTGCTGTAACACCTGAAATTCCAGAACATAGACAATAAAATGAGGGTCCTGGCCTCCAAGCAACTGGGGGTCTCTTCCAAGAGGACTAGAGATTTGTGGCTTTATTGTCTTCCTTCTGTTAAAGTAAAATATTTTTAATAGATCTTACAATTTATCTTTTTTCTAGTGCTAAAATAATTTAATCTTTTATGAAGATTTGCAGATTTTGGGAGGACTTTGCCAATTCACTTTCCATTTTTCTCCTGGGCAAAGACAGCTGCCTTAGGAAATGGAGGTCTTTTCCTTCCTGAGAGACATGAAATGGCATTTTAGTATCCACATGACTCTTGGTCTAGGCTGGAGTTTTTACAGTTTGTCAACTTGCTTTATAATCTGAAAAAATATCTATCTGTGATTTTGTCAGATAGGTTTTTTATCCTATATTCTCCATTTCTAAAAGCAGACTAACTCATGGTTTGCCAAGCTGGCTTTTCTATTTAAGCACAGAAATCTCGTTGACTTTTTAAAAACAGGCTGACTTTTCTCTGTCCTTTTTTCCTTCCTTTCCTCATTTTGTTTTAAAGGAAATACTCCACTAGGCCTGCAGGTTTTTCCTTTTAGAAAGGAACTGGTTATTGCCAGAAGGTTTGCTCAGTGAACATTTAAAATACCGGACTGATAGAAACACAACAGGCTACCTAGAAAGGCAGTTCAGTTCTCACACCCTATGTCATATCCGAAGCGTGGGATATTATACAATTGACTCTCTTCCAGAAAGATGCAATTCATCTACATAGTAATCTATATAATTTGCCCTACTTCCCACATATTACATATTACATATTAAATGGAGTTATGAACACTCAGAAGCTCTGAAACCCAGACCCTAGGGAATTCTGTGGGGCTTTGGAGTCAGGAACATAAATTGCCACTAACTTACCTAAGCACATAGCTTAACATTGGTTTAGGCAGATAAAAACAACAGGTTAGAAAACTGTGAATTCTAATCTCAGTTTTGAAATCCTACTTCTAATGTACTCTTCTGTCCTTTTGACCACCATCCTGCAGGCCATAAGGACAAGCCAAGGAGAGCTGTTACTCTTGTCCTATTCACTAACACCAAGGGCTGAAGCCTGTGCTGCTGCCATCAGGGACAATGTCAGCCATACCAAGGTGCGAAGGGATTATGTCCTGTCGTTGAAGGAGAGCCCCATGCCTTCCGAGGCCCACACTCAGCACTACGTTGACAAAGTTTCACAGCAGAAGCTGGCCATCAGTAGAGGAGAGCTCGGACCCATAGTCAGGATCTCTAACAGCCAGCAAAATGTAGTAATACTCATGTTTACCAAGTGTGTGCCAAGAAGGAAGGTGAGTTCTGTGTAGACTCTGTTGTTCTGCCTTGTCTCGGGCTGTTTCTAAAATGGAGAACATAGTGAGTGTCCTCAGAGGCTCACAAAGTTATTTAAAGCAGCACCAGCTATACTTATTGCTGTAACCCAGTAGTTCTGCCTGGTTGCCCTTGCAAAGCTGTGACTGCCAAGGAAGACTGGGTGGTGGGGGAGGTGCTCAGAGGAAGGAGATGTTCTCAGGGATGTTTATATATCTTGCACCAGTGCTGCAAGACATAAAAGGCCATATTCACAGCTGCTGAGAGCCAAAGAAACTTCTCTGAAACTAGCAGACATATGTAGATTTTAATGCTCATCAGTGCTTGGATCCTTAGCACCCTGAAAGCCCAGGGGACCTTGGATAGAGAGAGACTTGGCAGTGTGCTGTTACTTAGCATTACTGTTTTGACACCTTTGAATGAGAAGGGGAAGAATGAGGAGAGGCAGGAGGGCGCTGCAGACCCCATGCAGCACTGCCAGTGAGCTGTTTTCTCACTCCTCAGGTTGCCTGACTTCAGTCTTCTCTTTCATTCTTGGGTGCCCATTAAGTCAATATTAGGCCTGTTAATATTAGAGTCATTGAGAAGAGGAGACTGCTTTTCAGGCCATTAGCATCTCAGCATAGGTACAGATCAGGTTGGAAGTAGGGGGTAAGTTCATTTTGTGTTTAAACTGCGGTCTGCAAGGAGTAAATGGAGACCTCCTCATCAAACCAATGGACTCTGGTATGAGCCACATATCAAGTGAGGTTGCTGGGGAGCCATAGAGCTAATAGCAGCCAGGGAGGAAAAATAGCAAAGGGGATGTTTCTAGGCAACAGCCTGCAAACACTAAAGCAAGAAGCTATTAGCCTTTTGCTCAGCCGTATGCATCCATCAAATCAGCATCCCAGGGGTGGAGGAGCTATGGGCAGCCAAAATACATTCAGCATTTCTCCAGCAGAATATTTACTAGAGAAAATGTCACCTTTCTCTTTGATCTGCATCCCTCAGCAGCCCAGACTTGGCTTCTGTGCAGGCAGTGCTAGAAATGCTGTGGAGCATTTCTACTTGCTTAGCCAGCAGGAAGCCACCATGCTTAAATGTGACACTTCTGATGGGATACACCTCTCAGGGGACAAGGAGAGGAAGGAAAGGGATCCATTGTCTTTAGGCTCATACAGAAAACATCCCTTCAGATTCACCTGCTGAAAATACAGAAAACATCCACTGCAGTAAAAAAAACCAACAAAAAAACTCCCCTGATTCAGCAAAGGTAAAGTGGCTGGACAGGTGATCCCCAACTATATTCAGCTGGGGCAAGTTTATCAGAGGATTCTAGAAAGGAAAAATGTGGATGGTAAGATTTCCTTTAAGGTTTTGTTTTATTTTGTTAAGATGTGCCACGTTTTTCCCAGCTTCCTGTTCTTTTCTTTAATTTTTACTTTACACAATGAAATAGATAAATAGGAAAAAATAACACTGTAAAGAGAGAATTGAGAAGAATAGCAGACATTCTCCACAAAGCCAATCAAGTTTTACCCTCAAATCTGAAAAAAATCCCAACATTTGATTTTGAACTGCCTTCAGTTCAAATTAAAAATATATATTCTGAGAGATTTGGATTGAACTTTCTAAAGGAACGGCCTCCCAGTTGACCATTTTGGTCATAAATTAACCTGGTCAAAGACATCACTTTTCTTGGGGATTCCAGACTACAGCTGTCAGAGTAATCCACCAACATGTTGTCTGTAACATGTCACTCAATAAATTAAGTCTTTTGTTTTGTCCTTCCTAGGTCAACATATTTAATTTGCTTTACACATGTTTAGATATGTATAGCAACAGAAGATAAATCAGGAAACTCAATTAAAATCTCAGCTGAAGATCAGACTAAGCCAAGTGAAAACTGATTTGTGTTTTTTCACACAGGAATCATACAGGCATCAACTTAAAAAAGATTTTTGCACTACTGTCTTTATTCTTAAGAGTAAACTAGTCAATGTTTGATATTAAATTTTATTTAGACTAGCAAAATTTTAATTATGGACTTAGCCAGATTTCCTCCTGTTTGTACTAAGTGATTTCATAAAATGTGCTTCTTTCTAAAGAAATAAACTCTGTATAGACTTAGATAACTATTATTTTTGATTTTTTTTCTGCTTATGAGTAGTCCAAGAGTATGTGATAACACACAGATATTTATTATTATATAAAATTACCTACAAAATACTCCATGAGTAGCCTGTGGACTTTCTGAATGATGAAGACCACTGCCAAATGTGCAATTTACAATTCATATTATCATATTTACAGTTGATTTCTGGAACATATTTAGTTGTAATTTAGCTAAATCAAACAATCAAAGCAAGTAGATAAAACTGTATGTTTGCTGAAGTCACTGGTTGCTATGTTGGATGGTTAACGAACGAAGAGAAAGAAGTAAGGGTTCATTAGACCCATTAGGGTTCATTAGACCCATTAGGGTTCATTTGTCATTAGTGAACACAAATCTCAATATTCATTTCTGACAATCATACTATTTTTGCAGGTTTCCTGGTTGTAGAGTTTGAGCACTTGTTTATTTATAGAACAGGAACCCAAAGGGCTCAATCCATTTACAGTTTGAATGATTATTTGCACAAGCTTTTTTTCTTGCTATTTGTCCATCTCTGCAATTTTCTAGTGCCAGCGGAAGATTTATTTACCACTGCCATGTGATCCAGTCTACCTGAGAAAAGGTTGGCAAAGGTAATTTTCCTAGTGAAGTCTTCCCTGACAGACGAAATGCATGCTGGAGAATGTGTGTTTGTATGGTTTCCCTAGCCAGTAATCTTTACCAGCATTTAACCTCTGGAAAATATAAGCATCAGAGCTCTTCCTGGTATGAGAGAGTGACAAAAAATACTTATAACCTTGACCAATGTTACTGGCAACAGTTTTTTATAACCTTAGACATCAGAGACAGTTTTAAAAAGATACAGACAAATTGAAATCTAGGTACTTCAAAAAAAAAAACCCTAAATCATAGTTACTGTAGACAAGGTCCTGTTCTGACATTTGTAGTTTCATCATACCTTGTGCTTGGAATGCTGTCTTTTCATTTTTTCTGCTCCTTTCAACCTTCCCCGCTGCAGGAGGGAGACCCGCAATCAAAAGAAGAGAACGGACTGACTAGAAAGGACTAGACATGAAACTCCCTGTGCTGTCAAATGTACAAAGCAATGTAGAGACGAGGGAGTTTGGGTGGGTTTTCTGTTATTTTGGTTTTATATGTTTGTGTTCAGAAATCTCAGGCAGCACTGGCATGTTGTTGAAATAAGGCTTCATGTAAAATTTGGAAACATCACCTAAAGGCCTGCTTTACATTTCAGAATAAGGTGTAACGCACTTCGTGGCAACAGTTAGAATAAGATGTTTTAGTCAATTATCTCTGAACCTTTATAACTGCCTTTCATAACTTTTCTCTAACAGACTTATCAGACTGCATCTCTGGTTCATTTACACTGTGGAAAGTGGCATAACACTGTACCTCGGCAATTGCTCTTTGTATTCATGACTTGACACTCACATTTCACTGGCACAGGCAGGGAGGCAAAGGGCAGGACAATAAAAATGAAGGCTCTCGGTTTTAGTTCCACGACAAAAACTTGGATAAAGTCATAGTCAGCACTGTTATATTCATCCACAGCAAATGTTCAAAAAGGGGTTACCCCTGAACACTCAGAATTAAGCAGTAGGGTGAGGAGTCACTTCCTGCCACACGCTTTCCGGTCTTACACGTGTTGCGGTGGCAGGTAGGGAAGCCGAACTGGTACGTTGCAGAAAATGTGGTTGTGATGTTGACAGGCTCCTGTTTTGCTGGTAAACGAGAGGCAAGCATAGCGGGGAGCAGCCATTTCGCTTGAAATACCAGTTCGTGTCATATCTGCTGTATACTTCCTTCCGCTGCATTCTCCGCCTGTGACTGCTATATGCGAGCACTTCACGGTCTTGAGCATGTGCACATCCTCCACTGGTTATCGTAAAGCATGTTGTTACATATGCCCAAAGTTACAGCAGCTGCGCTTATATGAGCAGGTGAAAAGTCCTCCATAAAGTCTGCAGCAAAGCAGAGACTTGAACCTGAGTCTTACTAATGCTGTCACTTATTCTTCCCTACTCTGCTAAATAAAAAAGGAAACATGTATCTAACTCTTGCAGTATTTTGGAAATCTAAAAATTATTCTCATCTACGTATCAAACACTGCTAGAGAGAACTACGGCAAGCAGGGCACTCTCTGGGCTGGTGGGCCCCACATGATCCCACTTAGCACAGACCTACCGACCATCAGCACATACCACGAAAAGCATGGTTTTGGAGTGTTTCTGAAGAAACGCAGGTTATGAAGGGTGATGTTCAGGGCCACCAGGGAATTCAGTTCACTGTACGTACACTGTGTGTGTTGCCGAGATACTCACAACCACTGGATGCAGCTGAGCTGCTGTTTCTTCTTCGACTGTATGTATCCAAAGGGCCTAAGAAGTTCAGACAGGTGCCGAACTGAACCTGCTCTCTTTCTACTCATGCCTTTCACAGCAGGGGTGCTCATCAGCCCAGCCTTCCAGCAGGCTTTTAGATATCCTCAAAGACTGACCTGAGCAGTCACATACAGTTAGACCTCCCTTCCCCACCCTCACATGTCTTCATAATACTATAAACTTTTTTGCTAAAATAGCTGTGGTACTTTTAAATTAGTTTTCCAATTCATGTGCATTTCTTCAAACATAATGAAAAATTAAACTTAAGGATTAATTTGTTACTAAGTGTTCCTGTCTCTTCAAAGAGGAAAAAAAATTGTCAGTGAGACAACTTTTGGTTTTGGCGTTCTTACAAGAGGTACTTACGTCAACAGCATCTCAGCTAAATGTGAAGAACAGGCATGGAGATGTAACCCAGAACTTCTCATGTACTGGTGGAGAAGAAGAGTTTCTAGGCTCCAGTTTTGGTTTAGCTATTTCTCTTTGAATTCAATTTTTCATACTGCAGTGCCTTCATTTAACTATGGCCACAACATCCTACTTCAAAAGCAAAACACGTCATCTTGCTGTTGGCCATCGTCTTCCTGTTGCTCAGCTGAAGGCTGCTGTTTGCATAAGCTGTGCTGAATCCTGCGTGTTGCACGGAGCAGTCCTCAAAATGATTTCTTATTGTCCCATATGTGGGAAGCCTGTTTACTTTGGTAAGTGTCTACCATTGCAAATAATTTATGTTTTATTATGTGTTTTTATAATGGAATTTGAAATCAGGCACTTTTTGTCTTGCTTCTGTTGCATTTGCATTCATAATTAGTAAGCTTCCATTCATAATGGTACTTAATGAGACATCATCAACTTAAAATGTAATCAAACAGCCAGTTCAGAGTAGTCGTGGTAGTTGCACATGTTTCTGACTTGCTGCATCACAGTATTTACAGCCATGCTGTCCCATTTTACTTGTTTTTTCCCCTTGATGGGTGTGCAAAAGATATATATGGGCAAGGGAAACACACAGGTATTTTGAAGAGAGGGTGAAATCAATGAGATTAATTGCGTTAAGCGATGCCAAAAGTGCTTAGCAGAGAAAACAAACCAAGATAGATTGGCAATGTCTAGTCTTTCTGCTACTGTGAACATATATGTTAGTTTAAATGTCCAAGCAGCTTCATAGATAGAGTGATTTTAAGCTGGTGCTGTTTCTTTAAACACATTTCAATATCATCTGTTCACAGCTCACTGGATATCTGGATAAAATGTCTGGAGATGACCTCCCTAGAATTAAAGTGTTCATATAAATCCTTCTTGCTTGTGCACTTTTGTGTTCTGGCCTCAGGCTTGTTACTACTTCTGCTTCTTTCTGCTAAAATAATCTGAGCTGCTCCCCAAAGATTTGTGCAACAGGGCAAGTTCCTACTCTGGTGTTGCTATAGTATTTACCCATATTTGTAACCAATAATTTGCACACGAAGCCAAAAGGTCCCGCTGCACTAAGAAATGGGCTACCTTGCTCTCCTGTGTGGCCAGAGATAGAGGACACTGGAGGGGTGTTCGGTGAGGCTAAGAGCAAAGGGGACCACAATACTGCCTGTCTCCCATTGCCCCCTGGAGTCCCCAGGGAATATCCTGGGTGTCCTATCTTCAGATCTGAGCGGGGAGAGCTGGATCCTGCAAAAAAACTTACCGTCAGTTTGCGATGCAGGACCAATCTGAGTGCAAGCGTTACCTCATTCACTTGCTTGCAGCCCCACCGGTACCCTGAAATGGCCTCAGGGAAGGCACAGCTTGCGCGGGCGATTCTCTGAGCATCTTCAGGCAGCCACTGTACATTCGTGACTGCTGCAAAGTCGGGTGGCCAGGGCACCTGCGTCGCAAGGGGCAGTCTTAACCCACACAGTCCCTGTGAAGCTCACATAACCTTTGACAGCTCCTCCAGGTCAAACTGCTCTGACTGCTTCCTAGTTGCTGTTTGGGGAGGAAAATACCCACCACACTCCGCAGCACAGGCTGGGTCCTGGGACTCTGGAGTGTGATTCTTATTGCATTAGTTCCTAGTAGTGACACAGAGTCTGCTTTTTTCTTTGAAAAAGCATTCTCTGCAATTTCTATTAGCTTGCGTAAGCACACACATGTGGGAAGAGGGAGAGGGTCGCTGTGCCCATCTCCCTCTGTCCCCTGTGACCCAGAGACAAAATATCTTCAAGTAATAAAGACTGATAATGTAAGGATTAAAAAAAAAAAAAAGCTTTGCAGGAGAGTTACAATCATTTTTAACATTGGTTTCAAAAGCCCAGAGAATTGAAAGTAGGTATGATGTTTGCAAGGGATCTGGCCTTTGAAAGCACAGCAGTGCACGGCCAAGGCCCTAAGCAACCAGCCCAGAGGGCAGGACGAGGTGCAAACAGCTCAGAGGAAGTAAGTGGGTGCAGCCAGGGGCAGCTGCAGGCTGGCAGCAGAACTGCAGAGGTAAACTGGGGGTGTAACGCCACTAAGAGGTGAATATTATCTCAGCTGGTGGTTTCTGTGTTTGGTAGAATCTAGCTCCATGTGAAATCATCTTTAGCTAATTGATTCCAATTTAACAGAGTTTATTGTGTGGGACTTACATCTTCTAAATATTATACCAAACTGACAGAAATCCCGCTAGTCAATGGAACTTTCTCATTTTAGTACAGTAATTCCTCTGCTACTTGCTCAAGAATGTGTCACAGTATTACTAGAGATGTTGTAGTTTGCTTTTCGGGGCAGCTCTTGTTTCACCAGCTTCATTATTTTCCAATGTAAAAAATGTTTTTTATGGCTTGCTTAAAATGTCATGGCTCAGTGTACAGTAACTGCACTATTTCCTGTAAGGTCTTCTCTGCTGGCAGCTAATGTATCTGCTTAAGTGGCTACAATAGTTTATGCTTTATTACAGCTTTTCTAGCTGAAATAGTTCAGTTTCTTCTTCTGATCTCATTCTCTGATTTTCATGGGTTTATAACTCAATCATGTAAAGAAACTTATACAGAGATTATTAGCCTTGCTTTTGTTATTAATAGGATGCAAAAGGAAAGGATTACAGCACTTTGAAGAAAGAGTTTGCATTCTTTTATAATGCTCTCAGCTATACAACTTTTTAGCTGCAAAACAGTTTAGTTCAAGGATAAATGTGGTACAAAATCCTGTTTGTGAAGCAGCAGCATCTGAAATGGCGTTTTGCAATGTTAGTCACTAATAATGTGCAGCACTGTTTTTTTCATCAATCATCACAGTTTTCTCTGTAAAACAAGGCTCTGTCTCTATAGTAAATGCATCCGTTTAAAACAGTTTTTTGCCTTTAAGTTCTTAACTTGAAAAGTTAAAAGTGATTTGATTAAATGGCTAAATCTTTGTATGGACACACTCATATTGATTTAAACCTGGTTACACTGGTCTAACTTCCATATACATATTTACCGAGGAAAACATAAGCAAAATAAAGCAGGCTTAAACAGAATTTTTTTTTCCATAGCCCTTTGCATGTATTCAGTTGCATTTGTTCAAGTATCACTGAGGAAAGTCCTGTTCCCATTGGGTTCAAATTTCAGAATTTCAGCTGGCTGCAATGGATCTATATTTCACCCTTATCATTACTTAAACAAGTGCAGCTTGGATACACATGTTCTTACAACAGAATGTCACACTTCCTTGCATGTTGCTTATGAACCGTATCGTACTGTACAGGTTCGTGGGAATGGGCATCTTCACTGCCCGACTTCCAAACGATTCCAGTTTCCACAGTCCGTCCCTGGAGTCAGAAACCGCTGACACCAGCAGCAGCTGTGACGGGGTGCCTCACAAAGCCTGTTTTCCTGTTATGACTTCCCCGATGTCAGTCTTGATATATTGAAATCAATGCTATTTTTGCCCTTTTTTTTTTTTTTTCTCACAATACTTCTTTACAATGGCAGTAGAGTTCAGTTCCCCTGTAAATGTTACGGTCCTTTTCAAACTGAGAAAACATATTTATAGAAATGAGCAATTAAAAAAACACCACATTTTGGAGTAAAAGCTTCAGTTTTTAAATAGAAATTCTAAATATGTGTATTTTGTCTGCTGGTACTCCAAACTTATTTTTAGTGCTAGGCTTCCTCATGCAAAAGAATTTCCATGGTAGAAACAATATTTTTCTTCTCGAAATCATCCTTTTCTGCTATGAGAAAATTATTCCTGGGCCAGCTCTAAATCTCCCCACCTCTACTGGTGCAATGAGTGGTAACTCATTGCTATAAAGCCTATTCTGCTTTTCCTTACCTTAATTTATGCAATGACATCACTAAAAGTTAACTGATGTGCCCGGTAACCAAGTGTGCAGATTAGCCTAAACTGTCATGCTGTAAAATTATTCAGCCAAGCTGCTGAGTGTCCCTGGATTTATCTTGACTCAAGGAGGCTTACGTGTGCTTCTTGGTGCTGTAGCAAGAGGAGCCATTCAAAAACTGTTTGCCAGTGAATTGCAGAAGGATTTCTCTGTTGTCCTGGGCACTGGTGAGAAAATGCGGGAAGGCACTGGAGGGCCATCAGCACTGCTCTGTCAACGTGCGCCCGCTGTGCCTCAGGTAAAGTCTCACTTAGGGGCTGTAAAGAGGCTCTCCTGAGTGAGATGGTCTTCAGTGAAAAACTAAAGACTCACGCTGGTGTCCCAGCTGTCTCTGTGGTGAAGACGATGTCTGAACAGAAATGGAAACCCAAGCAAAGGTCTGAGGCAGCAAAATCAACGGTTCCTTCACTCTGGATTTAAAAGAACCAGGATTCAACTCTTGAGTTGCCTGACTTGGATTCAAATCAGATGCCGCTGCCTTGAAGTTTCACTGGGAGAGAGAGGAGTGCTGCAGCAGCTCTGAGGTTTCAAAGAGCTCTTACAGCAGCCGAGCTGGGCCGCTGCTGCCTCTCGTGTCAGGATCCTGTTGAAGCGAGAGGTGTCACGGCACTCGTCAGGGCTAGTTTAGCTTCTGCCTGTGGCACACTCACAGTTTCAAAGTTTTTATGAATATCAGGTTAATTTGTCTCTCCATCCTGTCCTGTGGTTCTGGCAGATGTCATGGCCTTTCACCTGCTTCATGCTCCTCTTAGTAAAAAAGAAAACAGGTTTGATTGTTGTCACAGGAGTCAGATGGTTAATTGTGAAATAACCCTATACGTCTGCTAGGCCTGAAGTTGACGCTTTCACCAGCGTGTTTTAGCACCTGATTAATAGAGGTGTGTGAGTAGTCCAATGGACAGTCAATACAGCTACTTGCCTGACTGACAACTGGAGGAGTTTAACAGAATTTGCTCAGTATGTGAGTGTGCTTGGATCACACACTGTGACAGGCTGGTCACTGAACTATAATGTGGTGTCCTCTTCATTAATTGAGGGGAACTTCTTAATGCAGCATTTTTATATTTTGAGTCTGCACAATTACAAGATAGGGATTTAATATCCTTCACCTAATCAGGTCAAGGGCTGTAGAACGCGGCTAATGCTAGGGGGAGCAGGACAGGCTGAGCATTAACCAGGTTAGGGGAATGCCTGCATCCCTAAATGCTATCTGGGTCACCTTACTCCAGTGAGGCAGAGAACTGGTGAGAATCATAGGATTTTTCACTAATGTAAGAGTCTAAGTGCAGGCTTTTCTACTTCAGCACCACCCATTCTGTTTTCTGAATTAAGCCTGCCTATTGGCGAGGTTTGGTACACTCTAGAAAGCCACAGTCACATGGGCAGAGGAAACATAAGATGTTGACAGGAAAACAAGAAGTGAAGCACTTCTGGAGAAGAGGCTTCAAACCACCAACAGCAAATACCAGTCCTATCATAATTATAGTGCATTACACTGTGTACTAGCTTCAAGATAGCATGCAGAGGACCCACAGACCAGAACCACATCTGCAGGTGCAAAGCACTAGTAGAGCGCAAGATGCATTTACGACTAGGCAACAGAGAACTGGGTTGAGCTTGCTTTCTTGTTGGCTGCTTGGCTTCTTCACGTGCTCCTGTTGAGCACATTCTTGCACCAGATTGCTACTGACTTGTTTGTGCTGGGAAGTGTTCCTAATTGCCATTAGTGAAGGGCTCTCCAATCTGAGATGACAGTTCCTGCCAATGCCTTGTGAGCAATCTGTCATTGGGCTCCTTTTCCATTTTCTGTACCAGCTTTGGATTCTAGTCACCCAATCAGAGCAGAAGTATGATTCAAGCAACCCATTTAATCTGATGCAGATGATCACATCTAATTCAGCGGATCAGATGTCAACTCTTGAGTTAGTCCCTTTAAACACTTGCTACGCCCCTGCAAAGTAAAATTCACCTGTACCATGCAATCCAATTGACTGACTTCCACATCTATCTCAGGATATGGTGATTTGCATCCAAGAAATGGCTTCGTCCTCACAGACAGCTTGCCCACCAACTACTTCTGGATAAATTAATTTTGTCAGTGAACTCTGCAGGGTGACTTGTTTGTTATTCTATTTGCTGTGAATCATATTGTGGGACCATGCATTAAGACACAACTGATCCTTGAAATAAATAGTACACTAAGTTGATGAGCTTGGCCTCAATCCTGTTCAGCTCATTAAGGAGGACAGAAGTGATAAGTGAACATGTGTCAGTGAAACCCCTGAGCTTTGGTTGAATCACAGAATCACAGAATCATTTAGGTTGGAAGGGACCTCTGGAGATCATCTAGTCCAACTTCCCTGCTCCAGCAGGGACCTCTAGAGCATATTGCCCAGGATCACGTCCAGACAGGTTTTGAATATCTCCAGGGAAGGAGACTCCACTACCTCTCTGGGCAACCTGTTCCAATGCTCTGTCACCCTCACAGTCAAGAAGTTTTTCCTCAGGTTCAGATGGAACTTCCTGTGGTTCAGTTTCTGCCCATTGCCTCTTGTCCTGTTGCTGGGCACCACGGAGAAGAGGCTGGCCTCATCCTCTTGACACTCCCCCTTCACATATTTAGACACGTTGATGAGATCCCCTCTCAATCTTCTCTTCTCCAGGCTGAACAGGCTCAGCTCTTGCAGTCTTTCTTCCTAGGAGAGGTGCTCCAGCCCTCTAATCATCTCCGTAGCCCTCCACTGGACTCTCCCCAGTAGTGCCATGTCTCTCTTGGACTGGGGAGCCCACAGTTGGGCACAGTACTCCACGTGAGGCCTCCCCAGGGCTGAGGAGAGGGGCAGGATCACCTCCCTCCACCTGCTGGCAACACTCTGCCTAAGGCACCCCAGCACACCCTTGGCCTTCTTGGCCACAAGGGCACACTGCTGGCTCACGGTCAACTTCTTGTCCACCAGGACTCCCAGGTCCTTCTCTGCAGAGCTACTTTCCAGCAGGTCAACCCCCAGCACGGGTGCATGGGATTATTTCTCCCTAGGTGCAGGACCTTGCCCTTCAGGAGGTTCCTCTCCACCCACCTCTCCAGCCTGTCCAGGTCCCTCTGAATGGCAGCACAGTCTTCTGGTGTGCTAGCCTCTCCCCCCAGTTTAGTATCGGCAGCAAACTTGCTGAGGGTGCACTGTGTCCCTTCCTCAAGGTCATTGATGAATAGCTTGGTGTCATCAGAAAGTGAAGATAAGACCTCATTTAATACAATGAAGCCTGAAGAAATTCAGATCCTTGCTTTTGCTATATAGATGAGCTGAAGGTAAATGAATATACCTGGAGTTACAAGAAACTATAGTTTTGGTGAATATCACCTAGACTGTGCCTGAGAACGAGAATACCAAGGGGAGAAAGTGAAACATAGAACCCATACACATCTCTCATAAGATAGTGCTGGGAAAGAGCACTCTCAGCATACCAAGCTGAGTAAAAGTATCACATAGAGGTTAATGCCATCCCTGCCAGAAACTCAGAATCATTTGTGGGGTTTCAGAACTCTCCCATCTACTAGTACAGGTTAAATTGCAAGGATGTTCAGCTGGCTGGAGAAGGAGTCATCCATTCTCTCCTCCTCTACTATAGATCTCTGCTACTAATTCAAGAAAGTGTGCAAGTTCATGCTTTTATGTAACTTCCAATTATTAAGATTATTTATGCAAGTCTAGGTACCACATTCAGTCCTGATATAATTAGATGGAAAGCTAGTTTGATCTATCAGAACTGAACTTTGTCTTGGTCCACACCTTGAAAATTTCGTCTACAGTTTTCACTTGGAGTCACCATAATCTATGTTTGCAGCATCAAAGTTCTTTCTACAACAATTGGTTGCAATGCCTTAGTGTGTTGTTATCTATGTCTTTTGATAGCAAATAAGAAATAGAACCAATGAGCACTAAGAGGTCAAATAGCATAATTTCCCAATTAGCCGTTTACCAAAATTCCTGAGGTGGTATCAGCAAATCTTTGAGGAACACTTCCTTAGAATTTCACTAGTGTTGACCAAGATGCCATTAGCTTTCTCCAGGAAGAGTTGCTTCTTTAAATGTTGGCATATAAATGTTACAGCATAGCGAAAGACTTAGTGAAAAGCCAAACAGAAGTTGTGGGCTACATTCCCAGGTGGTGTAAATCAGCAGAGTGCTATTGACTTCAAGATTAACACTAACTAGGGATCTGGCCAATACATTTGATCTGCAAATGAGAAATCTAACAGCATGAAATGCATAATGATTAACTCAGACAGAGAAATGCAAGCTAATTGAACAGAAATGAGGAAAAGGACAGTTCTGCACTTCTGGTCCTGCTAAGAAGATACGGTTCAGTTCTTTGCTCTGCAATAGAAGCTCTTCTGAGCAAGTCAGTCAGCTTCCTGGACATGTTTCCAGCATGCAACACATCTGATGGACATCTCTTAGTGAGCCACTGTGTTTACTGAGCATATATAGCTGTGTTAACATCATGTTAGGCCTGAGCCAAAAGCTTTGCCTCTCAGCAAGGCATGTATATATTCCTAAGGTATGCATATATTCCCTGTAATAGCACCTTATGCCAGCAGAGGTAAAAGTGACAAAGTAATGCTAAGGAGGAAACTCAGCACATCCTTGATGAGTATGTTTTGAACATTTGAGGGTATGATTGTCTCTAGACTAGAGGCAGATCTGGTATCAGATGCACACAGGTAGTTCCCAGATGTGCTAGTATTTTTGGCAACATGGCCTGCCACTAGGTCTCCTGTTTCTAAAGATTAACTGCCTTTATATCTTCTTTGGAAGTGATTTTTCCTACAGCATTTCTCTCCCCCTTTCTCTCCCATTCCTGCTGCAGTTTTCCCCAGCAGCTGATTACTGGCAGTAAAGTAGGCAGAGTATACCAATAAATACTGTATGATATAAAGAATTGCCACAGCTTTTCAACAAACCTCTGTCCCTGAGAGAAGTGGCATTGCACACCTAGCCAGCTCATTTTCCAGTATGTCTGGGAATCATGGTTTGTTTTGTTCATAAAGAGTGAAGGCTACTTTGTGATATAAAGTGGAAGCTATTTTCAAACATTAAAAAAAAAATTGTACTGCAGAATTGTATGCCATTCTTTCATTATAGTTTACATGCTGAAGACTGTATGCATTAAACATTTCCCAGATCCCTTGCCAGATCCTTTGCCTTATGCAGTCACAGGCACTTTTGCAGAGTGGGTGTGAAAACACAGCCATTTAGAGCTGGTGATATTTGACCCCTGAGATGTAGATAGCTCACAGAAGCGATAAGAAATCAGACTATCCATTAGGTTAATAAGTGGGCATAGCTCTGTTGTGGATAAACTGTTTAAAAGAATCAGCAGTGACTGACGCCATGGATAATAAAAGTACATTACTGTGGTGTAGCAATTTAATGGGGGGACTGCTTTTTTTTCCATAGGAGATGATCACTTTATGCACAACAGCATAAAGTGTATATAAAAGATACAAAAAAGAAATGCATATATATAAATAAGGAATACAGTATATCTTGGTTCTAAGAACTATGGCTACCTTTTATTAACAGGGACAAAAGACAAGTTGCAACCACCAGCCCAGAAAACGTGTTTATTAAGCTGAAGACTAATCCCTTTTACTCCACTTGAGTAATATCTCATTATTCTATTGGAAGAAAGGGAGAAAGTACTGAATTCAAGTATTGAATTAGAGGAAACTGTGAGGGTGACAGAGCACTGGAACAGGTTGCCCAGAGAGGTAGTGGAGTCTCCTTCGCTGGAGATATTCAAAACCCGCCTGGACACAATCCTGGGCAATATGCTCTAGAGGACCCTGCTTGAGCAGGAGGGTTGGACTAGATGATCTCCAGAGGTCCCTTCCAACCTCAACCATTCTGTGATTCTGTGAAAAGAAACCAGTGCAGACTTTCCCATGGTTCGTGTGGTGGTTAGGGGACAAGGAGTGGAGGGTAATGCCCGAAGGGGCTAAAGGGAAGAGTTCCCTGTGGGAGCAGTGTGAATAGGGTGGAAAGAGAGAGCTGGCACCTTGGCCAGCCTGTGGAGAGATACATATTATATCAGGAAGTGTTTAGTTCAGAGTCTATATGAATTCTGAACATGTGATAGTCACAACTAGATTTTATTTAATAGGAAGTGGAGCCCTCTACAGACTCCTCATGCCAATGAGCGCTTGCTGCAGGATGCGCTGACATACTAATGCTGCACCTCAAAAAGGACACCCAAATGCCCATTTTGTTCTGAACAGCCTCCATGCTGAGGTTGTGCGTGGAGGTTAAGCATTTGTAAGTTTTATTGCCTCATGGTGGACGGGGACAGGAGAAAAATTCTAATGGATTTTTGCTATCAACATTATATAGGCACTGTTTTAGGCTGCAGGTAATCCCCAAAAGTTAAAAATAGGAGGCATGCAGAGGTACTAGAATACTGTCCTCAATTTTTTATTGCACCAGCCTAGCCTACATCCATCTGAGATGGGTCTGTGTTGCAACATTAACTGTAGAATTGACGATTGGAGACACAGAATTAAAATGATTTGCTCAAGGTCACAGAGGGAGTCTGTTGCAGACAGACTGAAATCCAAAGAAGGCCATATGCCAAAAGATAAAACATCACAGAACGGGCACTATCTTCTACTCTTGAAGAAGGAACTCGATTAGAAGAATCATTGCCCAGAAGGCCACTTTGAATCAGTTTGTGTCATCACAGTTTTCTTACCTTCAGCTTTCCTGTTGTCCAGATGCAGATGTAAACCACAGTCCACCTCCTCGCTGCCCTGACTGTCGCAGGGTGTAGATGTTCAATACCCTTGGGTGCCAGCACTCCAGTCAGCTGACTGTAGCATCTGTGGAGGCAGACACACAACTTCCATGTTTAGTTGCACAACTTAGTCCCTATCCATGACACTGTAGCCCTTAGTTTATTAATGAGGAATCTTTCTCACCGGCAGTCACAAATAATTCACACAAGGCCTGCTTCTGAGCGACCACCCTATCCCTTTCAGTACTTACCAGGAACGCATGCCAGTAGTGCTCTTGGAGTCTTCTACCATAGACGGAGGATTCCTTGCATATCGGTTTCCTAGGGAGCTTAGAGGACACCTCAGAAATGCCAGCAGGAAAATGATGTAAATATTTAGCCAGTAACATTGTCATTCTTCATTATAGAGTTTTCAATATCCAAAGGGCTCTCTGTATGCATGGTAAGAATGAGAACTTGCCCTAAAGAGCTCAGAGCACTCATAGAGGAGAATGAAAAACTGAAACAGAAATATACAGAGATAAATGTTCTTCCCATGATCACCAAGTGGGTTAGCTGACAGTAACACATTAGTCCCAGACATTCTTATCACACTTCTCCTGTGCAGTTTCTCCTACCTACGCTGTACATAGGAGAACAGTGTAATTCTCCCTGTTTTACAGAGGTAAAAGCTAGGGCAGAGGAGAACTCAGGCCATGTTGCAGGCCAGCTGCAGAACCAGTATTAAAACAACATCTTTTGCACTGCCCATCTAGCTAAATACCAGACCGCAGCTGTTTCTGCCACCATCTTGTGTTTACCTTAGGGAAGCATAGTTATCCAAGAGGACAAAAAAGTTGTTAGGAAGAGACTTTTGGTAAAGGACACACAAAATAGAGAGTCACAAAATGGAAAGTAGCAATGTTCCTACCATAAGAAGATCACTGTAATATGGACCAACCTACCATTGCACAGGTCTGATACAGATGTACATGCCAGATTAAATGCAGAATGGGTATAGTCCTAAACTGTCGTTATGGGTCTGTATTGCATCAGGACTTTGTGCAAAGCCAGGCCGATATCACAGTGGCCCACCTGAGAGACGCAGTCTCTGGGACACCACAGAAGCCACATATTCCAACAGAGCATCAGGTTTTGGCACAGGCAATGTTCGCAGCCTGAACAGATTCTCTCCTACGCCGGTGCTGTTCCTTCGACCTGAGTAGAGTCACAGTTACTGACGACAACATAGATGAAATCAGGAACACACTCTCTAAATCCAGATGCTTAGTGGTAGGATAAAATAAACAGAAAGCTCTGGAAAACGCTACTTTCCTGCACGCTGCACAAATAAATAATTAA
Organism: Struthio camelus; assembly: GCF_040807025.1. Taxonomy (NCBI): domain Eukaryota; kingdom Metazoa; phylum Chordata; class Aves; order Struthioniformes; family Struthionidae; genus Struthio; species Struthio camelus. Next base: position 500,704 of record NC_090982.1, on the reverse strand, counting down.
AACCTTAGCCATGAAGACTGAGAGGCAAACTTTTGATGGATAGTGTGGAATTTTAACCTTATGACCTGGCCACTCCTATGACTAGGACCAAAGCTGTTACATCATATCCTACTAAAATGTGCTTTATTTTCCACTTCACAGGGAAATCACTCTGGATTTGCCTTTGGTATTTAGGCCAGCGCGCAGGTGCAACAGACATATACCACTCTGTCTAATGCAGATAGCATACTACAGACTTATTGTGTGAGGCATGTACTACACCATGGCATTACTCTGCGACAGCATATGTATTTATACAGTTCAGATTCAGCACAGTGAGCAAATCGCTACTGCACAAATTAACAAAATGATGGCAATGCTATCTGTACAGTTTCTGTATTCCATATAAAAGAAAAAAGTACTCATCTCAATTGCTAAGTACAAGAAATGTGTTCCTTAAGCTGTACAATATATTTATGGTGCACCAAATATGCATACCAAAACAATGCAGACGGCATGTCATACTTTTATTCTTCAATACACATACTGTTTTACAGCAACGTCAGTATTTCATTCCCTAAAACTATAAATAACTTTGGTACATAAGAAAGTTATGGAAAAACAGGACTGAGACTTTCTGATCAGTCTTGAATTCCACACACAGCCTCAAGTCTGCAGGATGTTTGCATTAGGTATAGGGTGGGGTTCTTTTCTCCATTTATAAAGAAAAGAATGAAAGAAATATTTGCTTAGGTGCTGTGTGTGCTGCATACTGTCATCATGAGCAGGTATTCACAATAAACTCTGATATTTTGAACCTCCTGACTATATGATCTCTTTGGTGTTGGATGATTTGAGGAGTTCCTTGGGAAGAACTTGAAAACCAGCAGCTATAATTTGCTTTTGTTTTGGATCACTAGTTGTGCTCTCCTTTATTCAACGTTGATACACAATGAACCAGATTTTTGGCTAGTATATCCCAGTTTAGCTTCACCACAGTTAATGGAATGTTCCTGATTTACCCCAGCAGAACAATTCATTGCTGCTTATTTTATGATAAATACAGTTTGGGCTATTTCAGGAATAAAAATACCAATATCAGCAGTTTCAGGAGAATAAGTTTTAGAGGGAGAAAAGGTTATAATGCATGTTTTACATGGCAGTCCTCCCTTACTCTGGAAAAGATAGGTTCTTTTAGCTAGGAAGACTATGGCCATAGTCCTCTTTTGCAGTCTACCAGCATAGCCGCAATTAGGGCTCTGATCCATGATGATGTCCTGAGGACAAAGCAAAACTGCAGTAAAGCTGAATCCTGAATTCTAAGATCTGACAGAACCAGATCACTAGAGGAACAATGTATTGGGAAGGATCCATAAAACTCCAGTGGAGGATAGTCACCCTGAACGATCCTCCAGGCTACAGCCTATCCATACCTAAGTGACGGCTGCTCCGGCAAAAGACCAGACAGTCAGTTTCCTACAACTTATGAGCCAGGGTATACTTACAGTATATTTTTCTTTCTTCAAATGATTAGTTCCTTATCCCACAACAATACTGTGCAACGGCAGTATTGCGCATGAAATGTAGCATGTTTCATCATGCCTGACTTCCTGTAGAGCACAGAAAGCGCGATCCAAACCAGGCAGCACGTATGGAAGGCTGGATCTGAAGCCCTGTGTGGGAAATGAATCCCGGGAGGGCCAGTCTGTGGAGGTCATGCAGGCCCAGTCCTCCAGCCCGCCTTCGGGCAGAAATTACCCAGCCATTTTATTTTTGATCAGCTATTCTGCTCTATTTAGTCCCAATAACTCCCTCTTGTGGACACTGTATTCTGGAATAACAGTGGTTTTATTGAAGAGTGATTACCTTCCACAGTTATTCTCTCCCTCCCTCCCCCATTAGCACCCAGACAGGGAGATATTCAAAAATAGCTGAACTGGAATAGTTTTCCTTGAATAGCCGTGCGTGCTGCTTTTCCTTTGAATCCTTCTAGTCAGTTGAATTTAATGGCAACAGATTTCATCATATTATGAAGACAGTGCTGATAAAGAATTGTTGTCATGGCTGAATTTTGAACACAAATTACATACATGTTGTGGGACAAATGGAGAGATAAAATTAAAGAGTGATTTCCCCTGTCAAGCAATTATCCCCCTCTCACTAATAGAGAGTGAAGATAAGTTTTCCTTATAACCAATTAAAATCACTTTCTCTGAGAACCTGAAGCTGACTTCTTGAAGTCTCATCAAGGAAACTGCAACTAAATCTGATAAAAAATAGTAATTGCTTTTCACAAACTTAAAGAAGACATTTTTGAGACACACTTATGAGCACATTTCAGAGGTTTTGACAAAAAAAGAGAAAAAATAAAAAAGAAGCCTAAAAAATGGTTGCCACAAAACTTTTGAGGCCATTCACTTAAAGAAGCACCATTTTTACAAACTCCATAACATATTAGGTTATATTAGGTTAAAAGTCATTTTTTAAAAAAAGATCTTATGTGTTTTAATTCAATTCTAACTAAAACTATGGGAGCCAAAATGGTGTATCAGAAATGTTACTTTACTCAATTGATGTGAAAATTTTGAAAAAATATGCTGATTTGTACATAGTCCTGCTAGGCTGCAAGAGAAGTATGTAAGGTACAGTTATAAAATACTGCTGTTTTCTGGAGACAGTAGTTATTCTGAATGAATTCTGTCTTCCCAAGTAGTCTTCTAATTTCTGTTAGCATACATGTATTATTGCTTTAAATTTATAGCAAGAAGCCAGGAAGAAGTATAGTAAGAAAAGGGCTAGAAAGAAGCTAGATGGTGAGACAACTCAAGGCAGAGAGTCCTTAAGATTAAAAATGCTTGATTGATTCAGACAATGTTCTTGTAGAGCTCTAGAAGACACGGTATGCTTCGATTCTTTTCCACTGCCATACGACACTCATTTTTTGATATTAAAATTGTCCTCCCCTGTTAATGAGTCTTGGAAGAACATCAAGAGCTGCTAGAAGTAAGTGACTCAGGAGAACTTTGTGCTCATACAGGTTTCTCCCTCCTGTTCCATTTATTTTATCAAGTGGATTTATGTTGAGCAGCATTCAGCCACAGAACAAGATGCCAAGGCTCTGGATGCCTTACAAGGTTATCTGTTTGTCAGAGTCTCTGTGCATTGACTGGCTTTCCTACTTTTAGGCTCTCCCAAGAGTTACTCTAAGCAGAAGGATTTGGAAATGGCAAGTGAGTCACACAGTAGGTGAACGAAGAGCCCAGAACGGAACTAAAGGTTGATGCTGTTCTCCTCCGTTACTACACAGTACTATGAATAATGGATGCCAATCATAGTGTTAAGCAGGTATCAGGGAAAGGAAAGGTATGCCATTTGTATGGCATATGTATGCCATTTGATTTCCAAATCCAGTGTGCATTTGCTATGTTCATGACCTTTGCTATGTTCAATTTCTTTGAATATGTGTGTATTTGAGCTGTCAGTGATAACGCTGGGGGAAACTCAACGCAAAGCTAAACTCTTCAAATAGTCACTGAGTGCAAAATAAGGGTACATTTTTTATTATGTTTTATTGCTAAACGTATTAGTGTGACAGGGGTCCACAATGATACCATACGACACTTAACAGACCTAAGTGCTATCTAAATCTTTGTAATAGATGATTCATCAACAGCTACAAACCAAGAATTATTTACAGAAGAAATCTGTGAGAGTGTCATAATTACAGACCAGAAAAATAGTGAAAATAAACACTGGCACTATTTGACAACAGCATCATTTATTGTTGCTCTACCTAATACAGATGTTAGTTTCAGTAAAATGGAGAATTTTATAATTAATAAAGTTTAAATTACTAGAGAGGGTTGAAAAATGCCATCAAAGTTATTCATGCCATGGAAGTTATAAAGAAAAATGTCTTCCTTAAATATTTTGTCAATTTGAATATTTTTCAGCCTGTTATAACACTATATTTGGCTATGATGGTTATGAAATTGGAAGTTTGAGGTACATAAGTATGTGTCTGATTTGAAGCATGCAGCTGGTCCTCTATAAATCACTTGATTAAAGCTCGGAAAGTCTGTAAATATTTTACTTGTCTGTATTTCCTGGATGCAATGCCCTCATAATATACAAATACTATAGAGAAGCATATCAGTGACAAGGTGAAATAAAAAATTTCCCCTCTCTTTTAAATTTCCAGCTTTTGGCCACTTATTATACTAAACTCTCTGCACAATCCAGAGAGAGCTGATCCGGAGTAGCCAGGGCTGCATGTTCCAGTACATGCTTCCAGTTTCAGGAAAAGCCGTCACTACTGAATCATCACTAGTGTGAACTTAACAAATGAAATATCCTTGAGAAGGTACAAAAATCCACATTACTTCAGGTTTCAGGAGATTATAGTGTCCATTCTAGCAGAGTAGCCCTCATATAGGGCATTGCATTAACTGCATTATTTTGCTTTGAGGCAAAAAATACGACCCTCATGCATGCCAGGGAGCTCGGAATGAAATAACCTTCTAAAACTGCACTGGATTCTTCAAGGGAAAACTGAGGAAGCTTTTTCCTGAAGTTTTGCAGATGTAGACCTATATTTCACCTTGACTTTAATAACCATTTTTCTGAAATATGGATTAATTTTTTAAAATTTTGTCAAGAAACATCTTCCTATTTGATATTGTTACAAATATACCTCCACCGCCTCGGACAGCAATAGTAACAGAGACAATGATCAGCTAGCTGATTGACTAGCTGAAGTTTTGTGGAGCACACTATTATGGAGTAATGCAAGCAGCTCTCCTCTGAAGATTTCTGCGTTGTGAGGACTAGTTTTCCTGGCAGCGCATTCTTATGCAGTGAAATGGTAAAAGATGTGGTTCCTCTGATCTGAAGGAGGGTGATGTGACAGCTCAGTTAGTTAGAAAAGAGAGTATTCATGGCAATAAGTAGGAGCAGCTGACTCTTGGGTGACTGGTCATATTCTCCACCTGCATCTTTGTCTGGCAGACTGAAAAATCCTATCATAGGATCCCTTAGACCAAACTGTCCAAGTCATATGACCTTATTTATAAAAGATGCTTTTACTAGAGCAAAGGGGAAGAGGGAAAGTGCTGTAAACATTTTGTACTTGGCTAGATGACTGAATTTTTGAAGAAGCTCTGCAGTATATAATTGTGACAATACCTTACTGCTGTTTTATCAATAAGGAAAATGCAGCATGCTTGCCCAATATGTACCCAGCAAGCCAGACACACAAATGACAGTACATTAGTCTTGCTGATGTCCTTCTTATGTGGCCACAGATATCCTTTGCTGGAGCACATCCTTCCCTCCCCTCCCCACCAAAACATTTTCCTTTAAGTATCAAACTGTGAGATTTACAAAAAAATCACAGTGTTTCAGAACAATCTCAACTCAGACAGCAAAACCACTGGCACATTCTCAATACCATAGCATCTCTAATCACTTTTACAGTGAGGTTTGAGGAGTGGGCTCCAGTGCTGAGTGCTTTTTATTGTTGATTATCATACAGAGGAGAACCTTTTAATGACAGACAGTTACCCTGAGAAGGGGAATTAGAACTGGAATGGATAGATTTACTGCTTACCTTGTGTTTGTCAGTAGCTGGGAACGCTGTCCTGCCTACTGGAAAGGGGAAGCTCTGAGCCTGCTCCAGATATCTCCAGCATCTGTGCCTGAGGGACACAGAAACAATAGCTACAGAAACAGCACTTATAAACTGAAGGTCCCTTTGCTCAGCCATTGTCTGTGGGGATACCACTGGGTCCATACACCCCCCTAGACTCATTCATGTACAGAATAGGGCACTATGTGTGAAGATATTCATTTTCTCCTGCCAGTAAGCTTGTATATGGGGGTCTGGACTCATTAGAAGTAACCAGGCAGAAGACTGAAAGGCACCTCCCCTTGGAATTACTTCAGGATCAGTTGAGAAGCCATGAGGAGTGATCAAGGGGATCACTTCATAGATCAGGGGCTCTTTAGAGATTGCACAGAATAATGTCTGTGACCCATTTTCCTATTCTGTTCATGGAGTACTGGTGTCAAACATCATCATTGTCTAAGAGAGGGTTGGTTCCAGCTCAACAGCTGCAATTGTAAGATTTCCTATAGTTTTGGATCACCTTTCAGATCAGTTATTGTTGAACGGTGCTTTTCCTCATCTGCAGGTGGAGGGCAGGAGTTTGGAGTTGCGGGGGATGCACAGAAGGGAATAGGTTTATGTCAGAGGAGAGGTGTTGCGTGGTGATGAACCTTTGCTGCTCAGTGACTCTGTCATTGTCTACAAGGTCCTTTAAACCAAACCTTTCAAGGAAACACCTTTATCCCATCCAGCATCTGATCAGAGTGGCTGTGTATGGATTTGAGTCCTAGCTTCCCCAGAGTTTAAGGAGAATGGATTTAGATTCACTGAAGCTCTAGGATTAGTCTTGGGCCTCATTAGCACCACCGCTGCCTGCTTACCTCCATTCACAAGAGCAGAATTCAGGAGATAATGAGTAGGGGATCCCACAGTTCAAAATCTAGCAAGTTTTATAAGCAAGAGAACAGCAGTTGTTTCAGATCCCATCATTGTGTCTGGGCAACCCGGTAATATTAGTGGAATAAATCAGTATACTTCTGCTTAGACTAGCAGTCCTTGACAAAAGGGCTTCTGACTGCTGCCACTGCTCTATCCCTGGAGCTTCTGCAAGTCTAGGGGAGCTGAGGGTGACATGCCCATGCCACGGGTATTGTGTGAGCAGGACTGTTATGTGCACACTGTGAGAGCTGAGGGCTCCCACCTGCTGACCTTACTCTTGTCCATCTGTACTGGTCACCTGAGGAAGCATTAAAGCATTGTGACAAATAACTGGGCCTTCCTGGTTTACATCAGAAGGCTATGAGGGCACTTGCAAACTTCTGGCAACACAAGGCATCGTTCACAGTGCTTTCCTTCTCTGCTTTGTGCAGCATGTAGCCAATTTTCTTCATTTACTGTTTTAGGGTAACAAGAACATTGTCTGGGGAAAAAAAAGAAGTAGACTTAGAAAGATGTCTCTGCATCAAATCAAATTCCTTGTGTTACTATGGAACCTGGTCCATTAGTAAGCTAATAAACACTGCCTTCCTCTTTAGCAGTTTCACTGAGGAAGATCAGATATATGTCTGTTTCAGAGACATACACTAAGTAGTAATAACAAGGCATTCAAGTACCCACTGTATCTTTCTGGGTGCCTTGTTATTCCTATTAAAAAGCACACCAAGAAATCATCTAAATCGTGTGAGAAATCATGCTAAATAGTGTGAGAATTGGAAAGCAACTCTAGAGTATGTGACCAAAATATCCACACAGCTGACCGAAATGAAGATGAAAGAAGATATTTATCCTGGCTAGAATGTGAATTTTTCAAGGTTTAGCATTTAGAAAGAGTAAACTTCAAACAGACAGTGGCACAGCAGTGCTGATAAAACTAATTCATGGAAAAAAGTCAAATTGTCCCTGTGTTAAAGATTCTAGCTTTGCATTGATAATGAGGGAAAAGTTCTGCCTCCCTCCCTTTCTTTGGCAGGTAATTAAACAGCTCAAAGATCCATTTCACATGCACTTTGCTATTAATGAGGTATTTGGAGTATAATTATCCTTCTCTTCTGTTAACAGCTGAGAGGAAGCGTTCCCTAGGCAAAGACTACCACCCTCTTTGCCTGAAGTGCTACCTGTGCAAACGGCAGCTGAGCCCTGGCCAGCACGCAGAGGTAGGAAATAAACTCTCCATCTGACAGGCTCAAGGAATTATTGCAGTCCTTAACGATGTCCCCCGATCCCTGTTTCAGAGGGCTGACTCATTCTGGGTTATACTGAGGGCTGCATGTGGCATGTTTAGAAGTTTTTTTGTGGCGTAAGAGATGAAAAGAGAAAGGCTGACAGAAGGTGGGCATTCACTACAAGTAGCAGACAGATTAGAATTGTGACAATGTGGAGGTCCAACAATCGCTTGCTAAATATACCCTGCTTGCCATAGCAGCAAAGATGAAAGCATTGGGTGTCTGTCATGCTGAACAGGCTTGCAGCCACCCCCAGCCAGAAGGTGGACAGGATGTGTGCACCACAGGCAGCCTTGTGGTGAACTGAGCACAGGGATGGCATGCTTTTCCAGATCTGGACAAATACCTTTCTGTAGTGGTATATATTCACAGAAGAAGGTTGATCTGTCAAAACTAAGGGGAAAGGGAAGCATTTCAGTGATTTCGCCCCCCCCCCCCAAAAAAAAAAAGCTCTTCAAAAATCTTTACAACTGTTGAAAGCACATTCTATGTTTTTGCAAAAATAGTCCATTTTTTTCAGATTGAAATTTCTATTTTGAAAGCAAAGCTAACTACAAGGGGAAAAAATAATTTAGAAGCAAATGAAATAAATGAGACAGTTAGTTAGTTAAAAAATACTCAGACAGATAGTTTCAAGTGAGTGAGGAACTTTTTAAAATCTAGATCATCAGCAAGCAAAAGCTATCCAGGTTGCTTTTTTGTTAAGCTGCAGGCAGAATGGTTTTGAAACCCTGGCAGTTTTTCCGGAAAAGAAAACTATTTTCTTCCCAGTGTTACACCCTGGGAGAATCAGAGAATGGGCCAAAGGAAGAAGGGGGCAGCTTACAAAGGGAGATGTGAGAATACTCCGTGGGGTTTGAAATATCTCAAGAAGTGTGGTTCCCTCCCCATCCACAAACACAGTGGACTAAAGTCTCAGGAATATTTTCTTAGTTGATGCCAAACCTGATGGTCCCTTGTGAGCTCTGCAGAAGCTATCAAATTGATCAGGTTCTTTGACAAAAGAAGGAAGTAGTGGAAATGAGTTATGTGCAGCTGTCTGCTGCCAATGCGAGCTACTGTCCCAAGGCAAAACATTTGCTATAAATTTAAGAGACTCTTGGATCCAGATACTCAGCTACCTGCTGATATAGAGAAGGCCACCCAGTCTCAAGACCAAAAGGACTCCAAAGTCCCTTAATTTCAGAAGAGCTAGGTGCTGAGTTACTTCACGTTTCACTAAGTTCCTTAATCCCAGTATTGTGGTGTCTCCTCTTATCACCATTTTCTTTTTCCATTTCTGTAATTAAACAATGTCTTGACATTTGTTTTAATACATTTTCTAAGATCTATCTCAACCCATCTTTGGCAGCTCCTCCTTCCTCTGTGCTTGGCTTCCAAGGTGTGTCAGTCTTGCTGCTAAGTCTCAATTCCATTTCAAGTAAGGTTACCTGCATTTTCCCCGTATTTCTGTGAACACAGTAACTCACACCGTTAATTATGAAGTCCTTTCTCACAATTCCCCCTCAATACCTAACCTTCCCTCCTTAGCATAAGGTTTCATCTCTGAGTAAAGAAATTCTAGGATTTTTTTTTCAGGTCCTTGACACCCCTGCAGTCTGTATTCCTGATGAAATGCTAACTGCACAAAGTCTCTGCCCTTTTGGAAGTAAAAGCTTCATCTTTCCATTGTAATCAAGTCATCTTACAAATAGTTCCTTTATACATTATTTTCTATGACTTGCTTCCACGTAAGAGCCTCTTGGTTTATCACATTCTCTCAGACGACTCTTTTGGTTCTCCAGTGTGCTCTCTGCTTTGTCACAATCCCGACAATGCACCAGCCTGGCTCTTTCAGTGCGGACTTTACAACCTCCTTAGGTCCTCCTTTTCTAATCAGGTGGCTGAAGCCTGTTCTGCCATTTTTACTGACAGTGTGACCAAAACGAGCAAAATTGCAGGGCAATTGTACATCAGAGGCTGAGAGAGATGAGGCTTTCTCCCACTTACTGGAGCTCTCTCTTGTGCAGTATTCTGAAATCGTTTATCCAAAGTTACATGAGAGCCAGGAGGTGGTCACTGAGGCAGGCAGTTGTCCGACGAGTGTTTTGGCTCCAACCTTTGAGGGTACCAGTAGGGGACAATCTGCGCAGCTGCTCTTTGAGCAGCCTTTTCATTTGCTCTGTCAATCCCGCCCCTTGCGGAGGGTTGGGTATGTGGTATGTCCAGGCTATTCCTTACTCTCTGACCCAATTTTGCATGTCATTCCCTGTAAAATGAGAGCCCTAATAACTCTGGATTTCCACTGGGGAACCATATAACCCAATCAAGTCTTCTAATACCCTAATGGTGTGAGCCTAGGTAGCTGTGGTGCAGGAGTTGGTGTACAATAGACCAGAGCAGGCATCTGCAGTGGTCAGGACATATCTGTGCCACTGGCTCTCCCGGAAGGGTCCAGTATAATCAAGTTGTCACACCTTTTGCCCTCTGCTGATACAATGCTTTTTGGTTCTCAGCCACAGCAGAGCTAATTGAAGGCTGCCTGGCCCATTTTGGGGCCAGTAGCAGCTCCCCCTCCATGCACGCTGCCGGTGGGGCAGTGGGTATTGCTGGTCCCGCCTGCGCCCTCTCCAGGCTGCTTGCCGCACTCCCAAACCACCAGGGACCATGTACGCTGCTCCGGCTGCAGCTGCAGCCGCTGCTTGAGCAGCTCTGTGCTGGGGTCACTGTCCACCTCCTGCCATGGCATGCCTGCTTGCAGCAGGTGGTGTAACATAGTGCCATGATTCAGCGTTTCCTTCTGTTTCATATTTAGCCACCTGTTTCCCAACTTCCTGTCTCTGCTAACAGAGGACACCTCTGCTGACTGAGATAGCAGCACTGCAACTTCCCCCATCGTACCCGCCGCCTGCCCGGTCACGGGTAGCACCATCGCTTTAAGATGGAGGGGGATGGGCAGTTCACAGTATCTTAGTCTGGATAATTTTGCTCACGGGGATCTGATCCAGTCTGGTAAATTGGGGGAATAAATTCCAGGCAACATTTCCAGTTGCTGCAGTTTATTCCTGCTGTGATAGCAGTCCACCTAGTAAGCCCATCATCAACGTCCGCAGCGGTCGGCCAGGTTAACTGCGCTGTGCCCAACACCCACTCCACCAGGGAAGAGGAAACACTTTCGTTTTGCTGCTGTGGGGTATGGAGGGTGTTGCGCAGCCTGGGATCCTGGAATAAGCCCCCATCCTATCAAGCTCCTCTCTAGCAAAATAAACTGCAGCTGCCCCATCTCCCCACAACCTTAACAGCCACTCTAACAACCCTTCCCGGGGCTGTTGCCTGCAGCACCCCTGCATATCCTGCAGCTCTGATGCTTTAAAATCATGCATAGTTGTGGTTCCTTGCAAACTGGCTACGTTCGGTCCTGTAAGCTGCTGCTCTACCAGCAGCCAGGCAGCTACATCCCCCTCATGCTCTGTGTCTGACCCTGAGCTGGGGGAGCTTGTCAGGGTCCCAGATATTGCCATCCCAAGTTTCCAGATCCCAATCTATTTTTCACACCAATGCCTGCACAGCCAGAGGATGGACATCTTGCTGCCTCCACTGTCACCGCTGCGATTTGTAATGAGGGCGGCCAAAACAGTACACTCGTGGTTCAGCTTCTCGGCTCAGTCCATGGTTGCAATTGCAACATCTCGGGTCAGCTGGCGAGCCTCCTTAGCGGCTCTGAGATCACTTTCCAAAGGCTCATTTCACTGGTGCTGCGTTAGCAATGTCTTATCCAGGATGTGAAGCGCAGTTAGCAAGATCCATTCCAGATCCCCCACTGCCTTTCGCACCACCAGCCCTGCTTTTCCCAGCCTGAGCTTGGAAATGCATTCCACAAGCTACTCTAGGGACCCCCTGGCTCACTCTCTAGCTCTGGCCATGCTGTGAGGGTGACCCAACCCACCAGCTTGCGAGCCGTCGATGGCCATCGACCCATAGCAGGCCACCTGGAAATGCAGCTCCCCACCTCCCCCTTGTCCTCTCATCCACAAAGAGGCACCTTCACACTGGTACCCTGCCGACTCTGCCAAGTAGCACCACAAGATGGCCAAGAGAGGGTTGGACACTGGCAGAGAGAGACACTCAAAGTTCGTCAGGGGTTAAACAGGATAGATTTAAAAAAGGACTTACACTCCAAGCTGCATAGAGAGCCACGGGAACCACGCGGAGAGGTCACTGATAGGAGGCTGCTGGAAGCCTGGATTGTATGCATGGTTCAGATGCCCAGGCAAGACTCGACCCATTGTATCCTCAGGGCCCCTTAAATCTACCAGAACTATTTCCTTATCTCAGCTGTGCTAACCTTGAGTAATCACTGTCTGGGAAGCAGCTAGACATTGTTGACAAAATGAAATAGGCATGCCTGGCCCTGATAGGAATTTGGTCAGTGTGTAGTTTCACACACTGAGCCTGCTACCACATACTCTGTGAATCACTGACTCCTTGCCAGACCTTCTGCAGGTGTTCTCACTATACATGGGAAACCATCACTAATGTCACCCCCTTCTAGCATAATTATCATATTTCTGGGTTTGCAGCCCTTGTGGTGGAAGCATGGAGAGCTCCCTTAAGTCGTTCCCTCTCCCATACTCTTACTCAGCCCAGCCCCAGCATCTGTTGCCTCCAGTGAAACTGAAGTCTCTGTAGCATGCAGAGGTAGGAGAAGAGAAGAGACAGAGCTGTCTAGCTGGGAGCCTAGGTTAAGGGCTGCCCAGGAAGCTGCAGAATGGGTAAAGTGAGAGCTCTTGGAGGAGAAAGTTGGAGGTACCAAGGGGGCACATGTTTGGGGGTAGGTGTATGGGGAAGGGGAAAGATTGTGTGAAAGGGGAAAATCAAAGAGTTGCTTCCCATGTTGGGGGGTGGGGGTTAGGGTCTATTTAAGAGGCACAGAAGCATTATGCGTGTTCCTGGGTGTTGCAGGTTGCTGTTGCTTTCTTTAGTATTACAGTGGAAGCCCCTGCAAAAAGTTATTTCTTCTGTCAAAAATATAGATGAGATATATGCTATGCCACCACAATAATCTAGATAGGTTCGTGGGACATTGAGAAGCCCCAGCAAAAATGCTGTCTCTGCTTCCTGTTCCAGAGACAGGCTGGTGCTCATATTGAGCATGTGTTAATGCTTTTTTGTTGTTGTTGTTCTGGAAAAGTTATCTAGTTCTGCTAATCCCTTCGAGATAAGACTTCTGTTAAATTTACTGTAGTAAAATCTGGAGGATTACTGCTTTTCCAATGATAAAATAGCAGAACATGCTAACAGAAAGTACTGTACTGCACTCATAGTTTATAAGTAGTTGTTCCTGCAATTTTAATGCAACCATTGTTTTCTTTATTGTCAAGCAAAGCCAATAAATTAGGAATAGTTTATTTTCTACACTAGTCACATCTATAGAGTGGCTGCACATCTAATTCCAAAAGCCGGCCTCTTTCTTGAGGTGTGTTGAATAAGCTGATTGATACTTAAGATCATCTCCAAGCTCAAGAGTAATTCATCCTGACAAGCAGGAAATCAAGCAAAGGCAGCAGGAGGCTTGCTTGCGTGGATCAAGGAGTTCCTGACTACGTTCAGACATAAAGATGAAGTAAACGAGGGGTGGAAGCAGGGACAGAAGACTCGGAAGGAATATAGAGACACTGTCTAAGCATGCGGGGATGGGATTAGGAAAGCCTGTTTGGAGTTGAATCTGGTGAAGGACATGAAGGGCAACAAGAAAGGCTTCTACAAGTACATAAGCAGCAAAAAGAAGGTCAGGGAAAACATGGGTTTTCTGCTTTCACGGAGCAAGGTTCTCATGACAAAGGACGTGGAAAAGGCCAAGGTACTCGATGCCTCATTCACCTCAGTCTTTACTGGTAAGATTGTCCTCCAGGAACTGCAAGCCCCTGAGACTAGAGGGAAAGTATGGAGCAATGAGTACTCACCCTCAATGGAGGAGGATCAGGGCAGGGAACATTTAAACAAACCGGACATACACAAGGCTGTGGGCCCTGATAGGATGCACCCACAAGCACTGAGGGAACTGGCTGATGTCACTGCAAAGCCCCTCTTGATTATCTTTGAAAGGGCATGGCAAGTGTCACCCCTGTCTTCGAGAAAGAGCAAGAAGAAGGATCCAAGGACTTGCAAGCTGGTCAGCCTCACCTCAACCCCTGGGAAGGTCATGGAGCAACTACTACTGGAAACAGTTTCCAGACACTTGAAGGACAAGAAGGTGATCAGGAGTAGTAAGCATGGATTTACAAAGGGGAAATTATGCTTAACCAACCTTATAGCCGTCTACGATGGCATGACTGACTTGGCGGATGAGGGGAGAGAAATGGATGTTGCTTACCTTGACCGCAGTACGGCTTTTGACACTGTCTGCCATAACATCCTTGTAGACAAGCTGATGAATTCTAGGCGAGATGAGCAGACAGTGAGGTCATTTGAAAACTGGCGAAACTGCCAGTGGATTCAAACTGCCGGTGGAATCAAACTGGATTTGAAAAGTCAGCAGCACTACTGAGGCCAGTCACTAGTGGTATCCCCCACTGAGGCCATTACTGTTCAATCTCTTTGTTAATGACCTGGATGGTGGGACCGAGTGCACCCTCAGCAAGTTTCTAGGTGATGCAAAACTAGGAGGAGTGGCTGATAACACCACAGGGCTGTGCTGCCATTCATAGGGACCTCAGGAGGCTGGAGAAATGGGCAGAGATGAACCTTATGAAGTTCAACAGAAGGAAATGCAAACTCCTGCACTGGGGAGGAAGCTTTGCAGAGAAGCACCAGGGAGTCTTTGTGGGCACACTGAACACGAGCCAACAAAGTGCCCTTGCAGCAAAAAAGGCCAATGGTATCCTGGGCTGCGTTAGGTAGAGCGTCACTAGCTGGTTGGGGAAGATGATCCTTCCCCTCTGTCAGCACTGGTGAGGCCACATTTGGAGTGCTGGGTCCGCAGTACAGGAAAGGCATGGATGCACTGGAGTATGTCCAGCAAGGGACCACAAAGATGGTTAAGGGACTGGAGAATTTGCCATACAAGGAAAGGCTGAGAGAGCTAGGACTGTTTAGCCTGGAGAATAGAAGGCTTCAGGGAGATCTTACTGGTATCGATAAATGTCTCATGGGATGATGCAGAGAAGCTGGAGCCAGATTCTTTTCAGTAGTGCCCAGTGGCAGGATGAAAGGCAATGGACACAAACTGAAACACAGGAAATTCCGTCTGAACATAAGAAAACACTTTTTTACTGCGATGATGGTTGAATATTGGAACAGGTTGCCCAGAGAGGTTGTGGAGTCTCCATCCTTGGGGATATTCAAAACCTGACTGGGTATGGTCCTGGGCAACCTGCTGCAGATGATTATCTGAGCAGGGGGGTTGGACTAGATGATCTCCAGAGGTCCCTTCCAACCTCAACTGTTCTGTGATTCTGTGATTCTTTCGCATGGAGAGGTCTACTCTGCATGCACACAGGAGGCCCACATGCAGATGGAAGGGCTACCCATGCCTTAACATGCCCTCCTTTCAAATACTGTTTGAGGCAGAGTGTATCTGTATGACCATGTAGCTTAGTATCGTGACTGTTCATGTTACCATCTGTCTACAACTATGATAGCTGATTTCACAAGGCAGCCCGTGAACGCTACCACTTTTCTGCCTTCAGTACTTAGTTGTAAAAGTTTTCCAGTAACAATTCTGCAGGCAGGGCTTGATTCTTAGAAGACTCTTGGGGAGAGGTGTCATGTATCTGCATGCTCTGGCAGATTCTGTAACACACCCAGCCATGCACGTATCTTATGTGAAGTCAGAATTTGTCCACTGCTATCCTCTTCAACTTGCCAGTCACTGAGGGCAACTGAGATAGCTGTGCGCTGCTCCTAGCCCTGCTCTACAAAATGCCCCATTCCTTCTGCATGTTATTTCCGGTTTAATGAAACAAAAATGTTGCACAGATCTTCCTAGTTTCTATCCAAAGGCTGTGGAGATGGGAGTGTGATTAGCCATTTACTGTCCTTCTGCTACTGTAGCAAGCTGGGGAGGTCTTCCAGTGGTCTTGCTGGGAGAGTGAAAGCAGGTGAGGCAGAAGACTGATGCGCTGCACAGGCACGCCCCTTGAGTGTATATGAGCACGCTGAGGAGCCAGACAGTTTTACTGGGGCCAAAGGGTGAGAGGGGTAAAGATAGGACAAGAGAAAGAGGCAAGACACTGGAACATGTTTTCTCTAAGACTTTTACTGCTTAGGCCGTGTGTGACAACACGGCTAAATGCTGGTGACAATGGTGGGACATTGTTCTCAGCCTGCCCATTGAGAGAAGAGCCAGTGTCTACAGGCTTGCCTGTGCAGAAAAATTAACCTAGAAAGCAAGAACAAAGATGAACTTGCTGCTCTCAGGTGACTCTTGCAGGCTCTGTCTTTCCAAAAAACAGTAACTATACTCCAAAAGAACCACTCCACTTGGAGCAGAGTAACTGTTCTGGAGCAATATTCCCTTTATGATTCCCTTTATGATCCTTTTAGGACCCACAGATAGGAGAAATACTCCAGAAATCTGAATCAGCCAAAGTCACAGACATACTGCTGCAGCCAAGACATCAGTTAGACTAAAGTTTTTTCGGTAGGAGATTAACCTAGTGAGACCCACAGGTAGAAAGGAGAAACAGATATCATCATACCTCAGGCTCTGACAATGGCAAGGGACTGGGCAGATATTCCCATAATCTCAAAGGGAAGCATTCATCATGCTACAGAGGAAGACAAACGCTTCTTCCTCCCTCTCTCCCCACCACCAGGGAGAGAAATTGTGGGAATATTTCTTCTCAAACCCAGATCTGTCATTCAGTCAGATCTGAGCAAGCTATGCCATCCTAACAGATAAGACTCTCTCTATTTCTGCTTTTTCCACATCTCCACTTCTTCAAAATATATGTGACCGAATGTGTAGCTTCACTTCCTGAAGCAAGGGATCTGCAGCACATAACTAGGGTTCAAGAAGCTGCAACCCCGTGCATAAGTTTTAGCCACTCGAATGTCAGCAAAAAGAATGAAAAATCTGCAGCATTTTCATTATATAATCTATTCAGACAATGCTACAAACTTGTGGCATGAAAAGAAATGCAGAAATATAGCTCTTTGACTATGGTATGGTCAAAGAGTATACCTTTCTCTCAACAGGTATGCAAACCTTTAAATTAACGATGTCGGAAACGGAGGAAAATGAGATGGCCAGAGACAACGCTTAAATGCTAAGGCAACAGCACTGTAGGAGTCTGATAGGTGGACAGACAGAAGAGCAGAACATTTTAGGTTGTTGGCCATCTGCTGAATCACAGTTGCTACTGACAACCGTCCTCTCTGTGGTCTCCCACATAAAATAAAACAGTCGTCACATGGAATTTACAGTCTTTGGATGTGCCACAGAGAGCAGGTGGCCATACAAGGAGGCCATGGTCCTCTGCAGAGAGTCCTGGTCTCTTCAGCCCTGCTGGGGATGTAAATATGCTCACTGACTTGCATGCCATCCTTTCAGCTAGACAGTAAGGCAGAACGGACATGGCTGAGGGTTACAACACTTCATTTATACAGACTACCTCTGCATTGTAGTCATGTCTCCACTTCAAGGAAGATACCACGGAAAGAGGTAACAAAGAGGCACACGTCTAAATGGCAACATATATATATATATAGAGAGAGAGAGAGAGAGACATATATATGTATAGTGGAGTATTCCTGAAATCTGTCTGGGATGGGGTCAAGGCAGCTGTGCAGATTGTTAAATCATTCTCAGGAGATATCAGGATTAAAACAAAGAGCAAGGTGCTCACTTTCAAAGGATGAATGTAGCAGAGCTATTAGAAGATGCCGATGCTAAATGCAGTCTGCAGGTGGGGCAGTGTGCCTAATGAGGTAGCTACACAGAGTGACTAGATAACTCTAAGCTCGAGACAGGGTCTTGAACCAGGCATTTCAAGAATGTCCTTTTTCATTTCTAAAAGCTCCAGTTCTCTGGATTGCCAAAAGTCAGCTGTGAAATCTCTGGAGGGGAGCAACTAGGTGTTTAACCCACTAACCTTCCAGCCACCAAGACTTGTGGAATAGATCTGAAAAAGATGACATGCTCTAGAAGAAGAACTTGCTTCCACTCATTTTGGCCACTCCACCTCCACTGCCTACAAGAAAGTTCTTCTACTATTGAGGTGGGAAAAAGGGACTGTCTTTCCTGGCAGTCCCTTTTTTCCTGATGACCAGTTGATTCAATTCATCAGATTCTGTTCTGTAATCCGGGTTCCCTACATACTGCTGCACAATTTAGGGTAAAAGCCGAAGCTAGGCTTTTTCAAAGTTGTATGTTTATTCAGACTGCAGAGCAATGTTAGCTGAAGTGGTGATATTTATCAGTGATAAATTGCAGCTCTGGGGATAAACAGTACTTTGAGATCACATATGAAATGCTGGGGATGAATGTGTTCAGCAAGAGATAGGGAAGGAGGCTCATCTGAATTTTAGTGGAGCTAAATTTTATCTTGCTGGTAAGGAATTCTTGTAAATACTCTACTATTCAGTTTCAGCTAAAGAAAATAGCTTGATTATTCTGTTCAGTGCTGGTGAGAATAACTTATCCTTGTCTGTTACTTCAAGGATAATAGGATAGAACAATTTAGCTGGTCAAACAAAGGGTATAAGCAGGGCTGAGGCCATGGTCAGCCATGAGTTTTCTGCCTGAACAGTATTTGCCTGCTAGGTAAAGTATCCATGAAGGGTCCCAAATCGTGGCCTTGGAGAATGGGAGTGTTTTATGCTTGTATATTATCTCAGAAAGCTATCTCCAAAGCACAGGATCATAAAAGTGTTGCAAGCAGCACTGGCCTATCACGAAAAACACTGAAAAGGTAGAAGGCTTTTGGGGATTGTTTGTTAACAGAAGTCTTCTGTTATATCTTATGCTTCTTTTCCTCATTTTTATGAGTAGCAGCATAGTTTCCCAGAAAAGCATCTAACACTCATTTTTAATCTCAGTTCACTGATAATAGCGTCAATACATTTAAACTGAATTATTCATCCAGGGGTCTCTTCTGAATATAGTTTACTGTCTCCGTTGTGAACATACCTAGAAATCCCATTGTGTACGGGGTTCCTCATGGATAAAAACAATAAAATAAGTTTTCCTATTAAGCCTACCAAAATCCAGTGAATTGGATTTTACGAATCATGTTTTTCAAATAAATGTTGATAACTCACTAGTAAACACCTGTAATACTAATGACCTATCCTAAACAGCAGTAGCTGTAGGTTTAGCCAAGACAAACAACAGAAAATGAGCAAGAAAAACATGAAATAGCATGGCATCCGTGGTAGTCCATGTTCTAAAAGCAAACTGGGCAATTTGTGAACCAGTTCTGTGAAATGTCAAGGCTATAACTGCCTGCATCAAGTTCCTACCCTTTTTCAGGGTACATTTAAAATTGGCCTTTTTCTCTTGACTTTGTGTACTATTTACAGTAGCTGCAAAACATACAGTGTAAATGGTTGCTGAAATGTAAAAACAAGCTAATTCCCTCTGATTCTTCTCAGACCACATATTTGTAAATTGTCTAGACTTTATTTGTTGAAGCTTATTATTAATTTATGAGATTACACGTACAATTAGTGGCCCAACACCCTGTTATTATGTCTCAGTACTAGTTAGTACCTTCACCAAAAAAAGGCCATGTTTTCATCCCAGAGATTAATTACTGGTGGATAGAACCATAGGTCAGCTCTGTTGAATGCTGATGCACACTGCCTAACTTGACAGAGCTGGTTCAAGTACTTAAATTAAGACGTTATTCTAGAGTTAAAGTCTAGTTTCTCTATCTACTTAGTACAAACAGACATGGTCAGTCTGGTATTCAGCAGGATAAGTCACTCTCCAGATGGTGTCTGTTTTCTCCATTGAACTGCTCATGCGTAACAGATTTAGATTAGGGTCTTTAGGTCCTTTTGCTGAAGTTGGCTGAAAGCTCCCTGCAGCTTGAACTTTCTAGGCTATAATACTCTATCTACAAAACAGAAGCGTCAGTACTTCCGATGTCTATTTGGAAGTTACAGTTGTCTAGGGTAAGGAGTATGCCTACTGCATATATACACAGTACTCGATGCAGGAAGATACTAACTTTTACTGCATTTCCTGGTTGCTACTGCAATATAAGACCAAGTTAGGAAAATATACTCAACCTTTGACACAAGGGAATCTTGCATGCGAGTACATGATTATGTTAGTGAGCATTTTGTATAATCTACATTACCAGAACTGGGAAGTTAAATGCTGAATTTAACTAAGAGCAGGATCTCAGCAAGACTTTGGAGAAGGAACACAAATCTGACTTATAACGTTCCTCTTCTTGATCTTACAATCACCTCCTGAAATGCATCATAACCTGAACAAGGTCAAGAAGATTTGGCTATGGGAATGTTTTGGTCAAGTTTAATCCCTTCTGATCTCCACAGATAGCTTCAATTTTCCTTCCCTGGAGGAAATTTCCCCCTTCTAAGATGAGCATGTGCTTGAAATGGCAAGACAGGAGAATTCAATGCGTTCTGAGGAAGCAATCCATACCATTTCTCTGCTTTTATCAGGGAAGAGCCAAAATACAAAGCAATATTGCACTGTCCTTACGCTTTTTAAAAGGAGGATGAGAAGTAGATTATCCTCTCATTGAGATATTTCCCTCTGTCCTCTTCCCTTTAGTATAGTCAGCTTTTTTGGTTTCATCCAAAGTTTTCATATATCAGTAATGAGTAAATTCAGTGATTTCAAAATTTAAATACCATAACAGGAACATTTTGGGGGAGGAATAATGACATGCCTGTAGCCTCCACTGAAATGTTCTGGACTCAGCTGATTTTTTTGGAAGCCAGAGAAACTGAATAATTTTTAAAGAAAATAAATGAGACCTATGTCTCCTCTGGAGTGCTATCACACATATATTAGTAATATGTGCCTACCTCAAGTTCTAACAGCAGCCTCTTAGCAATAGGCTCTGGCCTTGTGCTTAGTTAATAATTTTAAAAAAATACTGTAAAAATCTTAATCCTAACATTCTTCCCAAACTTAAGGTTAAATAAGTAAACTTGTCTCAGTACATCCCACTTGAACTATACCATATCAGTAGCACTCAGAAATTTGCACTAATGTAATTACAAGCTGATGAAAAGCTATAAAATAAAGATGCTTATAATATATACCTCGAGTTATATAACTCTGTAAAGCAGGCCTTTATGCAGCAAGTAAAAAGACTGGTAGAAAATACCAGTCTTGATATCAGCAATAATAAAAAGACTGGATGGGGCTACAAAGGATAGTGCAAAAACCTGCACCTGGGAAAAAATAACCCCATCTACCATTACATGTCAGGGACTGCTCAGCTGGAGAACAGCTTTGCATAGAAGACCTGGGGTTCTGGTGGACCAGTTGAACATGAGGCAGCAATGCACCTGGCAGCAAAGAAGGCCAAGAGCTGCTTTAGGGCTGGGCTGCATTAGGAAGAGCACTGCCAGCAGCTAGAGGGAAGTGATCCTTCCCCTCCACTCAGCACCGGTGAGACCACATCTGGAGTACAGTATCCAGTGCTGGGATCCCCAGTGCACGAGAGATGTGGAGCTACTGCAGCAAGTCTAGCCAAGGTCCACAAAGATGAAGAAGGGGCTGGAGCATCTGTTATACAAAGAGAAGCTGAGAAACCTGGGACTCTTCAACTGGAAGAGGAGTGTTTTTCTCATGTGTGTAAATACCTGATGGGAGAGTCTAAAACGCGTGGGGTAGATTCTTCTCAGTGGTGGCCAGTGATAGGAGGAAAGGTAATGGGCTCAAACTGAAATACAGAAAATTGTACTCACACATAAGAAAACACTTCCAGAATGTGAGGGTGGTTGAACACTGGAACAGGTTGCCCAGAGAAGCTGTGGAGCCTCCATCCTTGGAGATATTCGAAACCCAGCTGCATACAGTCGTGGGCAACGTGATCTAGGTAACCCTGTTTGAGCAGGAGGGTTGGACCAGTTGATCTCTAGAGGTCCCTCCCAACCTTGCTTTTGGCAATTTAACTTGTAGTCTTACGAAAATGCTGCCAGGTTTGTTTGAGAAGAATCATGTTACATGCTGACTAGCATTAATTGTGCTACCATCCTTTAATTCTGTTTACTAGCTGTCTTTCGACTTAGACTTTCTGAGATTTTTCCTGGGATTCTGTGATGCTAACGGGCAGATATTTAGCTGGGCTATCCTGTATACCTTTTTGGAAATTAGTTTATTTCTTTCCCCTCGGTGCTCTGATCCCTCTTCATTATTTAAAGATTCATTATAAATCAACCAATATCTTGCATTCAGCAAGATGGCTAACCAACCCTCTTCAAACTCTTGGATGCAAGTTATTCAGTCTCATATGTTTACAGATGCATAGCTTCAAGAGTCATGCTCTAACAGCTTAATTCCTGTGGCAAGTACTTACTGGCCTTACAGAATGTTACATATCATCCAACTTATTTCCCTGTATAGAAAAGAAATTTTTATGAGATATTTCTGCCATTTCATGCTTAGCGCACTGATGACAGCTTTACTGTCTTTACTTAGGAAAAGGTCTGCGCTATTTAGAATTTTTTTATTTCTTCATTTCTGACATACCAAAATTTACCTAAATATTTTCTTCTGCCTTATAGTAATATTTTTTGTAATACTTTTCTCTTATCATTTTTCTAAACATAGAAATTGCTAATTTATATTCATTGCTATCAATTTTCCCCCTGCCATTTGTTAGATATTATATTTTTAATTTCTCACTGAAGCCACCTTTTTGACTACTAAATTTCATATTTCAGGACAGCTTTCTGAAACAACTTATTATCACATATATTGACTTTTTTTTTTAAAAAAAATCCCATTTCAAGCAAATTTTTCATAATTTTATTTGGCCTGAGAATATTAGTCTATTTATCTGAAGGGGGAAGTATGCATTTTATTGATCAGGACTGCAGTTTGATTGTGCATAACAAAAGCAGTGTGTTGGAATCATTTGCACAGCTATTAGTTAGTAGTTCAGGGATCAATTCATCAGTGGTTGTCAGAATAATTTCCAATATAGAAACACTCCATATGGAGTATTTGGAAGCATATGGAAGTTATCAGTTAATTTCTACAATCACTGACACTGCTTTATGGTAGCATAGGACTTTCAGTATACGCCCACACTGGCCGAAATTGCCCATGACTACATTGTTTTTGTCACCCTATGCATATCTAATCCAAGTTAAAGAATTTCTCTATCGCACTGTGGCTTAACTCAGTATCTGCATCAGCTCACTGCTGGCACCCTGGTGACAGATGAGTCAGAGCAGCCATACACATGCACCACTGGGCTGGCACCCTGGACTGCCAGGATCTCTGACACATGTGATATTTCTGATGTACACTGCCATACACTTCCATACCCTCCTTCCCACTCTATCCTTCCTAAAGCAGGTGTATCCAGAAATGCCAACATGCTAGGCATTTGAATCCTTCTGCCTTATAACTGGAACCACTGAAGAGAATCTACCTAGCTGGAGCTAACCATTTTGCTCCTTGGTTATTGAGTAGCATCTGTCCAGGTCTGAGACACGTACCAAAAGTGCCTTCAGTGATTTATTACAAAAGCAATCCTCAGCATAATAAACAGTCCCAATTTCACAGAATCACAGAGGGACCTCTGGAGATCATCTAGTCCAACCCCTCTGCTCGAGCAGGGTCACCTAGAGCACGTTGCCCAGTATTGTGTCCAGACGGCTTTTAAATATCTCCAAGGATGGAGACACTACAACCTCCCTGGGTAACCTGTGCTATTGCTCAGTCATCCTCACTGTAAATAAGTTTTTCCTTACATTCAGACATTTCAACGCTTATCCCACACATAGAGATAACCAACTCTTCCTTCCTGGCTTGGTCTGGTACCCTTAACAGGAACAAGATATACAGCTGATTCTAGTAATGTGACATGAACAGCATCAGAGAGCTGGGTTCTGGGCCAAGGCGTGAAACCAATTCCTGACACTTCTCAAGGTGAGTGGCCTAGCACACCTCATATAAACAAAGGATTTCTGCAATAAATCACAGAATCACAGAATCGCAGAATGGTTGAGATTGGAAGGGATAACTGGAATAAGGAAGAGGGAAGCTGTTTTCTTGGACAGGCATAATAAAATAACATGGGGTTTTGATATTTATACCATGCTAGGTACGGTAAATAAAAAAGACCCTGGCCTTACAGGAAGTGGTTGCTGTGCTCTGGGTTGGAAAAACATAGTCCCGAGTAATTCTTCATGGTTGCTGAAGTCTACCTTGCTTTCCCTTCACAGTACGATGACAAACCCTACTGTAACCACTGCTACCTGCAGCACTTTGGACCAAGAGGTAACATCTTGTCTACCCATTAATGTTTTATTGCTATAATCATTCAGTTTAAGAGATTTATTTTCAGAAGTACTTACTACGTATTCTCAGTTTTCCAGGTATGATCATATCTGTATAGAAAAAGAAGTAATTTGTCCAAGCAAACTGCATTCGAGAGGATGCAAGGAATCAAGGTAGTTAACAATCTAATTTATGGATAGAAACCTTATTCAGGAGAGCAGATATTTTACAGATGCAAATAGTTTGTGGATGTAAATTTGCCCTTTCAAATGCAGATGCTGACTTGAAAGATTTCGAAAAATGTGGACTAATATTCGAGTTAAAGTCTTTCAGTTTCACACTGTAAATATTTAACAGGCATTTCCCAGCTGGGACTGGGAAGATTTTTCTCTGCTAAAGGAGAAAAAAGCCTTTCAAAAACCTCTGGTAGGTCACCTATTAGCACATATCTTAGTGTTACCCAATAAGAATGAGAAAGAAGAAGAGACACAACCACAGACCACATGAAATGAGATTACAACACATATCTTGGTCCCATGCTCCCTCCTCTCTTGTTTTAAGGGCACCTATTGGTGTCCATCTGGCACAATGAGTCCATCTGCCCGCAGTAAGAGCTGGGTGCACGCTACTTGTCACCTTCAGATGTGTCTGCAGACCCTAAGCACTGCAGACCAGCACATACCATCAGCCAGAAAACTCTCTCCAGAGCCTAAAATAAACTTAAAACCTGGAGTGAAAGACAAAGTGCTGCAAGTGTAATGTGTCATAGGAAAAGAGAAGCAAAGAGCCCGTAGTGTTGAAATCCTAAGTCCTTGTAGTACTTAATGATATGTGAAATAAAACTCCCACATCCTCCTGGAATACTAGACTACAGTCTCCAAATTGCAGAGAAACTCCACTGTCTAATGGTTTGTGTCACAGGGACTAGACACATGAGCTGTTGCCAATCTCTCAATAGCAAATCTAAAGATTGTTTGAGCTGGGAGTGTGAGATATCCTGCAACTGACCCCCCTGAATGCCACCAGAAGTAGTAGTGGTTCTGCCCTAACACTGCCTGTGCTTTTGGCCTATCTTTGGTACTTTAGGGAGGGAAGAAAGACTAGCAAACCCAGCCAAATCATGAAACTTCATGTTTAGGGGTGGTAAGAAGGAAGAAAGGAAATTCCTTATTGACCTAAGTGAGCAAACAGTAGAAACCTGGAAAAGCGTAACTAATATGACAGAAGTATAACACAGCTAGCCCCCGATGTCCCTGCTCATCCACAAGTCTGGCTGCAGCACAACATGGCCACAAAGCTTCAACTCCCCTCTTCGTTTCTCATGCTGTAAAACGGAGGTGCGTGTTTCAATTCACTATCAGTTTGTGAGGGGTAGCCAAACTATCACCTACAAATCCTGATCTTGTATTTGCAAAATTAAAGCCACACTTCTAATTCTTTTCGGTCTTTTCATGTAAGGTTGTTTGATTATATTTATGAATCCACTGGTGGTGACGTACTTCTGATCCACACCGAGTGAGGCTGATGGAGAGTATATCTGTAATAGTATCATATCAAAAAATGCAAAGGACCGTGGGTTTCATTGTTATTGCTGTTTTGTCCTCAGTTCCCTCTGCCCCTGGTTTGTGTCCTGGATTTTCACATAATAATATAACACTTTAGCTGAAGGCAAACAAGCAAGCAGAGTCATCAGGAAACCTCAGGCTGGCTTTATCTGCATCCATCTAAATATTCCTCTTGCCGCAGCACCCCTTTATCTTGCTATTACCTTAGCACCACTGCTGCGAGGCAGGGCTATGACGTATCCTAATTCTGCGGAGAGGGACTGGATACAGCTAACAGGTAACCGATTTACCCAGGATCACATGTGACATCTGTAGCAGACAGGGAACATGACCTCAGATCTCAAGAGTTCCCATGGAGAAGCTTTACTACAAAGCCACCTTCTTCCTGCAGATAAACTGCCTATTGCATTACTCAGACTACATTTTCATCAGTATAAAACTGGCAACTACCCCGAAGTAGGCATTAATTATTAGTATTTGCAATAGGTTCTACAGCTCCCAGGTATCATTGCGATCTCCTTGTGCCAGATGCTGCACACATGGAAAAACTTTCTGTAAAAAGATAAACATGCCAAACATGGGAGAAAAACAGGCAATACAGAAGCAGAAAAAATATCAAACAATGTAATGGATTTTCCAAGAAAAGGTAGGGGTACAGATAGAGATTGAATCTGTGTCTCCTGACTCACAGGATAATGTCTCCCCTCCAAATCTTTATCTACTGGTGTCTACTGATCAGCATGTAGTCAGCACCTTGTCCAATGAGTGTATTAATTCGATTTGAAATCACACTTACCAGAATAAATGCACAGTTGGCGTATGTTAGGCTACAGGGCACAGCTGAAATTTTGTGTATCAATTTGGAGTGATACTGGCTGAGCTGTTTGGGAGAATGCTGTGTCTGGCGTTTAGACTTTTTGGCATGAAAATCAAACTAACCCTTAGCTGTCTGCATATCTAAACTATGCTTTACAAGTCTGCTTTTAATTCACCGTATAACCCAAACGGATTTTATATCCGTTTAAATACGCTGCAGGATTATGCTTTGTACCATAATATATTACACTATTGCAGCTACTGCATTTGCATTTATAACAATTAAAAATCCAATATATTAGCACTTCTAATCAGATATGGGAATTCAATACAGTGGTACTCCTAATCAGATACCAATACGTAGTTTTAAAAAATATCCTTGCGTTGGTAGCAGCAGTTTGCACCTTTTGAACTGTGCTCGTTAGGGCTATGCAAAGAAACAAATTTTTTCAGTTTCAACATAAACGTTAATACCAATGACAACACTATTACAGCTACAGCTAGTAGCTTTTGGTGTCTCCAAATTCAATGTTTTATACGTAAGAGAATTTCAAAATTGCGAAATATTGTATTCAAATCAAATTAAATACATTTTTTGTAATGAAACAAATGGTTTGTTTAGTTGACAAGATTTTAAAAATAAGCAATGTCAGAATTAATTTTTATTCTGAAAATGGAAAAAGATTATTTCAGATCTTTAAAGATTTTTTTAAATTATCTGAAGTATGAATTCGGTTAAGTCAGATCTGCACATTTTTCAGAGGAATGTTTAGTATATTTTTTAGCTAATCTAGTACTGAAATATTTGAAATGAAGCACCTGGTGGTGTAAGACTGTCTTGAAACTCCAGTATCTCAGCTGACTTAGGCAGCCGAAAAGGGATATTCCAGCTGATCCACCAGAGGCTTGCCGTAGTCATACCTCCAGATATTGAGGTGTATTGAGGTAACTAACTGGATGAAAACTGACCATTCAGGGGTGGGGTGTTCATTTTTAGCTGTATCAGGTCTCTGACCTGTCTTACAATGCAGTTGCACAAAGTGCTAGTGCCTTTCCAGGCATGTGGCACAGCTGAGCCCTTTTGGGTTTTAAAAAAAGGGTTTTACCCTTTTTTGGTAAACCATGAAAGCTGTATTGGCTTCAGGGGAGCGCGAAACCGCACTCTGACTGAATTGCTCTCCAAAAGCATCTTTCAACTGTAGGTCATGAGGAAGTTTGGCAGTGTGAAAAACTGTATGTTGTGTAGCTGCTCATCGAAATAGCAGAGTAGTATGTTTTCAGTAACTGGTTGGGTAGCTGAAACATCTGAAGAAGGAAGATGATGAATGGCCGTACAGTGGACCTCTAGTCCACTAGGGGGGCAGCAAAGATGTCTTATGCTAAGACCTGGAAGTTCCAGGTGCCTACACATTTTCAAGAATTTCCATTAGCTATCAAAACAGCAAATAACACACTCCTGGCTATCTCTGAGACGTTTCACAGCCAGCAACTCTATGCATGCAAATATCAGTGAATCATTTTTTTCAAAGTATTCAACATGATCTACCTGATAGATGCAGCACAAGTTGTTAATGACATTAGACTAAATTCTCGAAATGAGAGCTATTGTACACTGGTGTTTTATGCCAAAACAGTTCCAACAATTAAGATATCTGACTTGCATGTCAAAGAGGATAAATGTTATTGAAGCTTATGTTCAGTTTGGTTTCTCCTGAGACTAAGTTCAGCTGAGTTCAATTTCTAATTGAACAGCTTGCCAAAGCTTCTACTGCACTTTGAGTAGGTTTAATTTCCTCCTATTCTTAATGGTAAGTAGAATCTTTGATGAGGGTTTTTTAAGATGACAGCACTGCAGATTAGGTTTGAATACTCAATTTTACACTGCATTTCTTTTTAATTTTAATTACCCTTGCCACCTGGAAAGTTACATGAATTTCCTTTTGTTCCTTTCCTCCATGTTTTTTTTCTGATTAATATGCTTTCTTGACTTTTCTTTCCTTTCTTTTTTTTTGTAAAGGAACAGGGCGTCCAACATCTCGCTTGTTTCTTGGAGCAACTTCCTCTTCCAAGGTTCCAGCAGGAAACAAGAACAGATCTTAGATGACCCTTCTTTAATGTCCAGACTGTGGAGAACCATCACTGGATCATGATAAAGTGGCAAGATGCCAAAAAAGTGATTTTTTTCCTTAGAGTGTAAAAAAGAACACTGGTTTCGAGAATGACTGATAATCCAGAAAAAAATGTAAAGGAAAGTACTCTTCTAAACTGAAATATTTATCATAGATTAAAACTGTGCTGTGACAAATTAAATTTAATGAGCAGCAATGAATTCAAATGGTTTGCTTGGGCACACATTCATAACATATACCTGATGTTTTAATAACTTACGAATTGTTGTTTGACTCATCTGAATTGTTAGTAATCTGCTGAAAACTACTGCCTTTCCCAGTGTATTGGACTCCTAGGTAGAAAGTTCCTCAGCACTGGTCTTGTTCCTATTTGCTATGGAGAATTGCTCATGGAGGTACAGTGAAATACCTCAAACATTTGTCAGCGGCAGAGAATGTGAGTGAGATTCTTCAGGTTAAAATGGTTACTTCTGTCCTGGTCCAGTGGATCGCCACAATTACGTGACTTGGAGATGGAGGTGTAGCCAGCTGACAAATACAGAAGTATACATACATATAAAGACAGCTGTCTCTGTATTTGCCACAGTTAAATTCCACTTCCTCTGATTTTGTACTTGTTTTGATGATCAAGAGTCAAGAGTTTATTGGCATATGAGCAGATCCATTGAAATTAACACATCTGGGCCTACATTTCCTGTTAGGTTCTTCATTTCTTCTGAGCTTCAGGAACACTTTTGATCTTACATTGTACATTTCCACTCCTGGATTTTTTTTTTTTTTTATTACCTTCTCACTTTGCCACCTAACTCCAGTGTAGTGAAATGTGTAATGAAAGTATGAAGAAACTTTCCATCACGATACCTAGATATAGCACACTGGAACACCAATTCATCTGAATTTATATATAAAAGCAGACTAACCAGGCTAACTACTTAATATAGAGAAAATATTTCCATAATAATGTGGCATCATTATTCTGAAATTACTCCTTGTAAAATAGATGATTGATTTTAGGATTTTATCATGACTATGGCCAAATGAAGTTTTAAAACTCCCAATTACTATGTTTTTGCTATGTCATTGAAAAGTTAGCTATATTGTTTCAGTATATGAAATAGACTTTTCCATTTCTGATTTACCCTGTACAGCAAATTTTCAAAATATGTTTCACTATTACTCTCTAAAGAATCATTCTCAACTTTGATTGAAATACTTTATACTGTCTACTCCCAGTACAACTCCATCTGGAAACACTGGAAAATGCTTTTACTGAGCTTGGTGTTCTTGAAGTTTATCTATCAGTACAGCTAAAAGGTAAGCACACCAGAACTGAGTTATTAACAACTCTGATGCAAATGAATCATAATAGAAAGAGATTTTTTTTTCTTTTTTCTTTTGCATGGTTGACTTTATGTCTTACAGCTGAAGGTATTTAATTTATTTTATTATACCCTAGCTGAGCATGGGAGATAAGAGCTGCCCCCCACCCCGCCCCCCGCCCGGCCCCAAAAAAATGCTGTCGGTAAAACAGGCTTCTGAGATTTAGCTCATTGCATGCCTGTCGCAGCCTTACTTGGTAATGCCAGGACAAGACTGTTATACTTTTAGTGTCTTATCTCCCTACAGGTAAACTATAAATACAAAATTGTGCGCTCCTTCAGGTCACAGCTCTGTCTAGTGCTGACTGATCAGAAATGGAGTCAGTTTTGGGTTTGGCTTTTTTGTTTTTTGACCAAAATGACAACAACAAACAAAAATCTAATATAAACCTTAGGGATATCACAAGTTCTGGATTTCCCCATACCACAAGCTGCATTGTGAAGCCAAGTCATCTCTTGTAATGTATATTTTTTTTCCTTTCACCAGATAACTCAGCAAAATTTTCAGTCATCTACTGAAAAACACATTTGTGACTACATAACTTATAAAAAAACATACCATTCAATTTCTCTCAGAAACAGAATGGAAAAATGAAGACATTACTTAAAGGCGGTACCCTTTTCATTAAGAAAGGAAGGTTTCATCATCTAAGCTAAATCACAGTACTTCATTCTGGGATATTCTCTTCTTTTCTGTTCTTCTTGTTTCTGTTTCTTCATTTTCTGTTTTTCAAGATCATTCACAACTTCATAGAATTTCCTTAACAATGTGACAACATTCTCACTTTTATTTTCCTGTTCTCTTTCTGTTAACTTTTTTATAAGAAAATACGCATATCATGAGAAGTATATTATAGTGCTAAATAACTCATATTATGCTTTACTTGCTTCAGCTGCCAAAAATTATAGTAGCAAAATAAGTGTTTTAGAGAATAAATATATGTCGTCTTCTTAGGTATATCCATTATCCAGGGTTCTGGGGCACCTCCTACTAGGCCTCAAGGGGATTTTCATCCCTTTTTTGAGTGTTTTAAGTGTGGAATTTTTGAAGGAACCTAAGGTACTGACTTCTGCTGAAGTTAATGGGCATTCAAAACCACTCAAAGAAAATGTTTTGTTTGTAGCACATCTGCAGGCCCCACGATGCTAGAGGTGGCGTGGGACTGCTCTGGGCACAGTGTGTCAGGGCCTGGCGGGCATGGATAGCCCTGGCTGTGCCTGACCGTTCCCTGGCTACCACATGGGCAACGCACGCTGCAGGGCTGGGCATGAGGGCTGGACGCTCGTCTCAGAGCATGGGGCTGACCTACCTTTGCTTTTATGCTGAGATCTAAAGTAGCAGTGGCCACAGGGAGCTCTGTATCAAGGTTTTCTTGTGCAGCTAATCAGGAGACTGCTTCCTACATTTCAAGAATAATATGCAATACCTCATTCCTTCTGTTTCACATGTTGAATTTTCATGTCTTATCTCCCTGTGGGTGTGTGCCATCTCTTCAAAGTGCAAGCATGTTGTGCGGGTATGCAGTTTCTGCTAGGTGTGCTGTTCTGGCTCTTTAGTCATTAGAGCTCGGTTATTTCTCAGCCACCATGCAATATGCAAATACGTATGTTCTTGCTCTTCGGTGATCTTCCCTAGCCAGCGGGCATGCAAAAACCTTTGTAATGACTGCACTGTTATTTCCTGAATGAATTTATAAATATATAAAAATGTGGTTGCTACAAATGATTACTTTCCTCAGTTCTTGGACTCAAGCTCTTTGCCAATAGTAAAGTTACAGGCATAAAAACTCCAAAAAATGGGAGGGAAAAGAGGAAGAACCACAAACATATAGGGCAGAAGCCCTGAAAATATTCTTACTGTAGTCTCTGTGCTATGATTGTCCTGGGAAAAATTGGGACTTCGTTGTGCTGGACAAAGTTGGAGGGGGAAAAAGTCCCTTCACCAAAGATGCACAGAGATGGAGGTGGGGAGAGGGGTTGTAATTGGAGCACAAAGAAAGAAAGTAACTTTTTTGGGTACCCAACCAGTTATTAACAAAGGACAAAAACAAGTCAGGTCTCTTGGGCCTTAACCACTTTGCTCTGCACTGGGAAATTTCATTTGAAAAGGATTTTTCTCTTCTTTTTATATGTGCTTCATGTGGGCCCAAAGCCGTCCTGATCTCCTCATTCAAAGGAGAGGACGAAGCCCTCCTGCCTATTTGTATTGGCAGGATGCAGTAAGATGAGAGCTGTAAAGCAGATAAAAGGGTTGGGCAGCAGTAGATAGGAGAGCTAAAGAAATCAGGAAAGAAACTTTCAAGGCCATTAAGAGAAAGAGTGCCACAAAAGGAATAACATGCACAACCAACCTCTCATTTGAGACACACGTCATGTCCTATAAGACTCTGGCTCTCTGCAATCCTGGTAAAGAATACATCTGTGCAATATACTCTTGTTGGTAAGTAAGTACCTGAAATAGCATTGGTCAACATTTCCACAACCCAATAGGATTTTGGCAGGTATTAACAACTTCATAGAAAGCATCAGCTTTCTGATTGGATTTTGTCTAAAGCAACAAATTTTTCAGCTAAAAACAGTGTTTTGAAGAGTAGTCAAAAGAGAAACACCATCTTCTAAGTGGCTTAAGACATGAGACGTATTTTAAATCTTGAGAGCCGGCAAGCATGAATACAACTGACCCTTCATAGCAACAGGATGACTGGTTATATACCTGCAGCACAGTGCTCTCTCTCTCTCTGTCTCTCCTGTTGATGCTTTAGCACCATAGGCCCAGGCTGGCTTTCTTTGGTGCACAGGTGAAGACACAAGCGGATTCGTGTGCTCCTATGCTCAAAGGAGCTCTGCGAGTTGGGTCCTTCACAACCCCCACCTTTTTCCCTTTCTTCATGCCTGATTCAGGAACATCTTGATGTGGATGGAGATTCACATATTGATGGAGAGTAAACCTGAGAGATCTTCCTATGACAACCTTCTGGCAATGGCATGGTGAAAGGAGGCTGCTGGTAAATGTGGACTGCTGGGGTCCACTCTTTTACCTCCCACCGATTCACACAGTGCTCCACACTTCCCCTCTGAAAATAATGTATTCAATCTCCAGGGACCTCTGGAGATCATCCAGTCCAACTCCCCTGTTCAGGCAGTGTCACCTACAGCATGTTGCCTAGGATCATATCCAGGTGGATTTTGAATATCTCCAGAGAAGGAGACTCCACTACCTCTCTGGGCAACCTGTGCCAGTGCTCTGTCACCCTCACTGGAAACAAGTTCTTCCTCAAGTTCAGACGGAGCTTCCTGTGTTTCAGTTTGTGCCTGTTGCCTCTCATCCTGTCACTGGGCACCACGGAGAAGAGGCTGGACCCATCCTCTTGAAACCATCCCTTCACATACTTATATACATAGATCACACCCCCCCCCCCCCCAGCTTCTGTTCTCCAGGCTAAACAGGCCCAGCTCTCGCAGCCTTGCTTCATAGGAGAGATGCTCCAGTCCCCTCATCATCTTTGTAGCCCTCCGCTGGACTCTCTCCAGGAGCGCCATGTCTCTCTTGGACTGGGGAGCCCACAATTGGACACAGCACTCCAGGGGAGGCCTCCCCAGGGCTGAGGAGAGGGGCAGGATCACCTCCCTCCACCTGCTGGCAACACTCTGCCTAATGCACACCCTTGGCCTTCTTGGCCACAAGGGCACACTGCTGGCTCACGGTCAACTTGTTGTCCACCACGACTCCCAGGTCCTTCTCTGCAGAGCTGCTTTCCAGCAGGTCAGACCCCAGCCTGTCCTGCTGCCTGGGGTTAGTCCTCCCCACGTGCAGGACCCTGCCCTTGCCCTTGCTGAACTTCAGGAGGTTCCTCTCTGCCCAGCTCTCCAGCCTGTCCAGGTCCCTCTGAAGGACAGTGCAGCCCTCGGGTGTGTCAGCCACTTCTCCCAGTTTAGTATCATCAGCAGACTTGCTGAAGGTGCACTCTGTGCCTTCCTCCAAGTCATTGAGGAATACATTGAACAAGAGTGGACCCAGGACTGCCCCCTGGGGGACACCGCTAGCTACAGGCCTCCAACTATGTGCCCTTTGAGCTCTGCCATCCAGCCAGTTCTTGACCCACCTCAATGTCCACTCACCTAGCCTGCACTTCCTAAGTACCTATAAAATACAGCCATGGACACGTGAAGAGTGGACAAGGAGACTGCTTTGTTCCAAAGAAAAATTTGACAATGCCATCTTCTTTGTTGTGCTAGTAAGCTCCCTCTCCAATGCCGTGAAACTGTGATTTATTCAAATTTGAGAATTCCCCCATTTGTCTCAGGACCTCTAATCCTACCAGAACTATGGAACCACTCCTGTTCCTCTGACACAGTCAATACTTTCAGGGTAAAATCTCTTTGGAAACGGATCAGAGAAAAAAAAAGAGATGAATTTTGAAAGCATTTGATCCACAGGTTAGACAGAGTAGCAGAAAGTCATTTTTCCTTCACTTGCCCTATGCCTTTCTTTTGTCTTCTATTATTTTGCCCTCATATCTTTTTTCTGTCTCACTCTTTTTCATTTGTTCCACCTCTGACTTTTTCTTTCATTTAATAATATCCTTTCTAAGTAAAAAATCTGGCTATGTGGGTGATGAAAACAGGTTTTGAAATTGCCAGTAGAAATAGACAGGAGCATATGTACCTGAAAAGATGCAAAAGCAAAGGTGCTAGAGTTCCCAAAAACAATCTAATGCTTTTCTTTATCCCAAGCTTTTTGAAGTTGTTTTCCGATACAGGAGACATGGAGATCTGTGTATTTGTTTAGTTTAAATGTCATTGATGAAAACCAAATCTTAATTTAGGAGTGTGGTAAAATCAGCGGTCTGAATAAAATCAGTCCTGAGGGCCCTGACTGACAAACAGTGTGTGTTGCTCTATACGGAGCTTTCATCCATGGAAAGAAAAAGATTATGTCCTCTTGTTGGGAGTGAAGATAGAATCGCACAAGATGAAATTGGTTCTTCATGCTAGTAACAGCAGTGAGAACATTTTCCAATTATTTGAAGAGGGTTTGATTATAAATGTTTCCATGTTTAATCTGTAAGTGTTTGCAGCTCTTGAGAAATATATTGTGATGATTTCCAGCAAGCAGAAAATGACTGATGATTTCAGTTAACAATGGGTTTTGAGCGGGTAATCCAGGACATTCTCCTTGTGGCTTGGTAAGAAGAGGTAGTTAGTTTGATAACCAGAAGAACTAATAACAGATTTGTGCGAGCATAAACACATTAGCTTCTCAGACTGTCTTCATTGTAAAAAAATGATTATTCCTGACTCCCTTCTCTAATTTATTCTGTTTTTGTTAGGGGGTGGAGAAGTCACCAGGAAGTTTCCTAAAAACATCTCTCTCAAATCTGAACTGCAGGCTTTTACTCCATTTGCTTATCTAAAAGTTCAGAGTGCTTTCTTTCTCAACCCTTGCTTGAGAGCTCTTTCACAAAAGGAGGAAAACATCTTAGCTTATGTATTCAGTTGCACTGAGAAAATAATTCCAGTTCTTTTCTGTAGCGCAGTTTCTTACACACAGCCTGCTGTGCTGTTTCTCACACCACTGGAACTCCTGAGAGAGGTACAAAAGGTTAAAAAAAAAGAAATCAATCTCTTTCCTCTCCTGTTATCACTCTTCCTCATTCTTGTCTGCTGTTTTCTCATCATCTGACGTCTACCAAGATTTAAACAGCTTCTTGCACGCTTACCAAGTCACCTCTGGGCTTCATTCTTTCTTTTTACAAAACTCTCAGAATTAATTTTTGCCAGTCTGCAATGAAATTATACATATCCTTTTCTTTTATGAACACCGGAGGTCTGTCTCGTAGAAAATTGCTTTTCTGGCTTCTGGCTGGAAACCCTGCCTTGAAAAACTCTCCTGTGTCTGCTCTCTGAAATAACACAGGCCACTCACTCTTGGACTCTGCTAAAACTGTGTTTTTGACTAAATCATCCAGAAAATCATTCCAGCTTGATTTGGAAATAGTTGAGGGTCAGAGAATGCACTATTAGGATATACTCCCTCGCTGCTGTTAAGGTACAGGTCACAATCCTCTTTAGCACTTTCTTATGCCTCTATTACCCTTCAGCTTAAGATCACAGTCATTTCACTAGTATCCCAAACTGGAGCGTATTTGCATCTTAGGGGGAAGGTCACTGCTTGTTACCTGATGTCTGCTATTGTTCATTTAAGGTTATTCATTGGTTGCCCCTATCTGTTTGATTTTGCTGGCATACTTGCTCCCTTTATCCTCCAGATCCTGCTTTGTTCTTCTGCAGAGTATAAATCTCACTGAAGGACCAGATGAGCCTGGAGTTATGGTGATTTACAGTAACTTGGCTTCTGGCATTTAATTGCGTAAGATTTTTGTTTTTACCGTGTGCACACTTAAGGAAAACAGAGGAAGCCATGTAAGTTCTCCTAAAAGAAAGCTTTGTGCTTACAGAAGGAGCTTTTGCAGGAGAAATATGCTCAGGTAAACAATCTAAACTATTCATTTGAGGAGATAAAGACTGTTCCTAAATAGGTAGGTTTCAACAGCTTTCAGAAGCATCTGTTCTCAGTAGCTTTCAAAGGCTGATGTGATTTAGGCTGCTACCCTCTTCAGAGTTTAGTGGCTAATACTTAGAGACACACCTTTATTACCTGACTGACCAAAAGGTGAGCTTCCTTGTGAGGCTGTGGTAGAAGAGCAGAAATCTTTATTTCAGAGAAAGGAGCAAGAAAGCCTTTTAATGGGAAGGGAGAAAAACCTTTGACCTGGACCTTGTTGATAAAATAGAAATTGATCTACTTTTGTAAGAATAAAACTCAGTTCCCCTGTGGTTACTACTGGTTTTATTAAATTAGGTGTATTCCCATAATATCATGTCATCTACTGCAATATGACAAAAGGCATCCCTAAGGCTAATGGGAGGAGTTGAAAGGAGGAGTTTTTATTAGAAATCATCAAGTAGCATGTACATTTCTTCAGGCTGGTGCTCTGGGAAATAGGACAGGCACTAATGAATAAGTACAGTTGGTTAAAAATAATTCACTCCTGTATTTGATAAAAAAAAATCCAGATCCTGAAAATTCAAAATAGAAAGATATGAGTAGAGTACCAGATTTTTGTGCTGTGAAGAGCTACTTTAAGCACCTGGACATGAGGCTGAAAGATTACACTGTACAGCTAAGTGCGTTTAAATAGAATTGATATGTTGAACTAAAACTCTCATTACAGTAGAAGTTATCAAAAAAGATGCTAATTTTTTCTCCAATGGCCTTTTCTTGCAATAAATGAAAGGAAAAACCTTAATATAATGCTCAAAACAGCATCTTGCAGACAACAGCAGATTAGTGCCAAAACAGCAATACTTTCAAGCATATGTAATGCAAGATTAATGTGAATAACATAATTATTATCCAGCAAGGTAGGAATTCTTCTTCCAACATAAGCAAATTTTCACTCAGCACAGAATGCCACTGGCTTCGAAACAACAGGATCTGGCACTGAGGAATCATCATTGTCAATTCAGAGCAGGGCGTAAAATATTCCGCAGCGACCTCAGAGTCATATTTAGCTGCAGGTCAGAGTCAATCAGCATTTTTCTTTAATTTTCAAGACATAAATGATGTAAAACTTCCTCTTAGCTTAGCTTTGTTCTTTATTTAGAAGTAAAAGAAGAATTTATCTCACCTGCTGTTATTATTATTTGTATTCCCAAATCAATAAACCCTGCACAAGCACCATGTAAGGGTCCGGCAGCTCATGGATTCATGACAGACACCTGCTCACCCACTGGCATGGCTGTGGCCAATCTGTTGGCCCCCAGCTCAATAGCTGCTGCTTGGAAGGGAACATAGGTTCCGGGGTGTCATGCAATGACTCCAGTTACCATTTTTTTCCCTTTTTACTGTTACAGAGAAAAAAACAAAAAACAAAAAGAAGTATAAACCTAGGAATTCAGACTGGGGGTTCTAAAGAGAGCAAAGGATGCTAATGAGTAAGACTGTCCAGAAAAGTGTCCTTGCAGCAAATAATGAAACAAAATAAAACAACTAATCAAACAGAAACCTCTCCTGAAATGTAGCTGCTGTATCTCACTGGCCCTACGACTCAGGTATGCCATCACCTCATTTGTCTTTATAATCCAGGCTCTGTAGCTTGACCTTTGTAGTGACCTTTTGGTGCAGTGGTGCCTTCTCTCCAGCAAAGGATGACTGCGCTGCAGACAACTGCATGGTTAGAATACTGAACCCATAAAGAGAATGACAGGATGAGGACAAAAACAAACATTTTGGGGCATTACAGAATGTTTCACTGCCAAATTATGCAATTTTTAAGGTATTTCACTATTCCATAAAAGTCTATGAAAAGCTGACAGCTTTCGTGAGCATTTGAGATGTTTTTAGCAAACATTTATTTGTTATCACATTCCCCCCAGGATCAGTGAAGTTTTTCGACCATCCCCATGAAATATCTTATCCATGTAGAAATGCAGCACAGACAGATTGGCCAATTCTCTCAGAACCTTTCAAAATACCAGCATAAATACTAATAGTTTTAACACAAAAATGCAGACAACATACTTTTGGTTTGAATCAGGATTCAAAGTGGGAGATATTGCAATGGGTCAGTGATATGAGCCACTTTTTAAGGATATATATATTTTTTCCTTTACAAATAAAAGTTTCTAGAACACCAACTTGTGAACAAAGCTCATGGACATTCCTTTATGGGAAGTATTTGTTGAGAAAAATGGGTTTCCAAATTACATTACCATTTATTTGAAAATAATTTGTAAATATGGTACAAATATTCGTTGAAACACATTGTTATGTTTTAGCATGAAAAATATTTGTCTTCTAGCTAATTCAGATAAAAATGAAAGTATTCTAGCTTTCAGTTTTCAATTTCCGTCTCATCTTTGTTTCTCTTTTTTTTCCCCCTTTGCCAGTGACAAACTGAAGTAGATGGACAGAGGAC
Source organism: Struthio camelus (assembly GCF_040807025.1). Lineage (NCBI taxonomy): Eukaryota > Metazoa > Chordata > Aves > Struthioniformes > Struthionidae > Struthio > Struthio camelus. The sequence goes on along the minus strand of NC_090982.1, from coordinate 461,605 downwards.
AGCAAAATCCAGTATTTATTGATTTGAACTTCAAAGTAACGAGAGTAAAACATGCTTTATTTGCTCAAAATGGATCAAACAGTATATTACATATTGTTAGAAATTTGCAAATATTAAAATAAAATTAAATTTACTTCACTTATATTACAATCTTTCATAACAAATAATCATTTTTTTTCCATGAGCAGCTATTTCAAAAGAAACCTTGAAAAATGTTCTCACCGATGAAACCCAAGCAGCTAAAAGACTAAGTGCCCTCTGTAGCTGCATGCAATTGGAACCAAAAAAAGCCCATCAAAGTGCATACCATTGGTTCATTTTAGCACCTGAGATACTAGAGATAAGATATACAGAAGAAGTTCATTCATTCATGCTTTTATTCATGCTAACCTCACAGTACAAGTGGGAAACCGGTCATTTAACACTTTTTTGATGGTTCTGTGGTGCTGTGAACACTGAATCTCCTTGCCTGGCTAAGGACCACTGTAGACTTTTTCACATGCCTCATGTAGGTAGGCTTCCAAACAAAAGCAGCAGGAACATGGATATGTAAACATCTGGAGCCCACAACTTTTTTTTTTTTTTTTCTAATTTCAGAGGAAATGAATTCTTCTTCATAATCTCTTCAGGTTATTCTCTGGGCACAGAAGATTCCTTTTCAATGTACAAAATCTATTGCGAACATTTTTGAAAGTAATTGGTGTCCTGCATAGTGTCTGGTCAGATGTCCAGCTTCTAATGCTCTATCTTATCACTGCCACGAACATCCTTTCTTTGGTTTGCTAGTTCAGGTCTATTTCCAGGTGTAATTAACTTGAGTGAATGTTATACATGACTTTCCCAATCTGATGTCTTATTCCTGAGGACAGGATACTCCTGACAGGCGGCAAACTGTTGCATTTCTTGTTTTTTGTTCCTACTTTAAATTTAGGTATGTATTTTAACGTGTAACACATCCTGCTCAGCTTACTATTTTTTGCCAAGCTGCCTAGCTCCCTTTGTCTGTTTTCAGTATCGCAGGTATAAATTTTCTAGGCATTTACAATCCATCCATCTTATTCCAGGGTTTGTATTGTATATGTTAGCCAGTCTCTGGCAATAACAGAAAGCCGTGATTGACTTCCTTTGTATCAGTGTCTAACCTCGTCCAGCCCGTTGATTTTCTTTCCAGTCTAAACCAAACCTTGCAGAAACTAGAGACCGTAAGACGAGAGTTCCCCTTCACTTATAGTGTGCTATAACAGCAATTGAGAGTACTCTTCCTTCCGCTTCCCGCTCATTGGAACCTACTAGGAAGGTTATGAAACCTGGATTGACAGAAGAGTGATAAAATGGGGATGTAGAATGACTGACCTCCCTTTCGCATCCTGATCATTGAGGTCTACATGCTCATAGCTTCAGTTCATGACAATGAAGGAGACACGAAGCACTTAGATTCTCTAGAAAATAACAAAGTTAGCACAGACGGTGTACAAATGATGTTCACAGTCATATACAGGCTATTACAATCCAGTCTTTACAAGCCTTATCCATTAAATAATATTGTCATGTGTTTTGTGGAATATATTTTTGATTCACAAAACCTCTTTGTATGATGACTCAATGGAAAAAGGATTATTACATTGCAGTCAAGGAATAGAAAATGTATAATGACATAGTCACCAAAATATATCAGAAGAGGAAGAGGAGAAGAGTGGATGAATCACCCAAGGGCTTCACTGTCCTTCAGAGGGACCTGGACAGGCTGGAGAGCTGGGCAGAGAGGAACCTCCTGAAGTTCAGCAAGGGCAAGGGCAGGGTCCTGCACGTGGGGAGGACTAACCCCAGGCACCAGTACAGGCTGGGGTCTGACCTGCTGGAAAGCAGCTCTGCAGAGAAGGACCTGGGAGTCGTGGTGGACAACAAGTTGACCGTGAGCCAGCAGTGTGCCCTTGTGGCCAAGAAGGCCAAGGGTGTGCATTAGGCAGAGCGTTGCCAGCAGGTGGAGGGAGGTGATCCTGCCCCTCTCCTCAGCCCTGGGGAGGCCTCCCCTGGAGTGCTGTGTCCAATTGTGGGCTCCCCAGTCCAAGAGAGACATGGCGCTCCTGGAGAGAGTCCAGCGGAGGGCTACAAAGATGATGAGGGGACTGGAGCATCTCTCCTATGAAGCAAGGCTGCGAGAGCTGGGCCTGTTTAGCCTGGAGAACAGAAGACTGAGACGGGGATCTCATAAATGTGTACAAGTATCTGAAGGGGGAGTGTCAAGAGGATGAGGCCAGCCTCTTCTCCGTGGTGCCCAGTGACAGGATGAGAGGCAACAGGCACAAACTGAAACACAGGGAGTTCCATCTAAACCTGAGGAAAACTTCTTGACTGTGAGGGTGACAGAGCACTGGCACAGGTTGCCCAGAGAGGTAGTGGAGTCTCCTTGCCTGGAGATATTCAAAACCTGTCTGGACGTGATCCTGGGCAATGTGTTCTAGATGACCCTGCTTGAGCAGGGAGGTTGGACTAGATGATCTCCAGAGGTCCCTTCCAACCTAAACCATTCTGTGATTCTGTGAAATGACAAATCTTTAAAAAAAGTTAAAATTTAAGCCAATATCTGTATAATAAGTGTTTGCAAATTGCATTATGGTATTTGCATTTTCAAAACCTCTATTTTACAAGTTTTTTCACTGAATTTATTTTAAAGTCACATGCACACACACTTTTTTTCCTCAGAGAAGAAATTCATATTTATAAAATGTATTAAGCGTGAACTCTACTCCAGTATATTTGCATATAGTTTGTCCCACTGAATATATCTTTTCCACAGACCACAATCCATGCAGAAATAGGAGCTGCCTGTTGAGTAAGGAAATGCTTTCAGCCTAATTTAGCTGTTTCATCCTTGAGATGTGAAATAATGCCTGGCAGCTGTTTCCTCTGAGTAGTAACCTCACCATTTAAAAAACCAAATAGTTAACTCTCTTGAAGGGTTGTCCACTGCCCTTCTACAGATCTCCTAAGGTATCAGGACAGAAGGATATGCTCTCCTACAGTGAATCACAGAGTAATCAAGACTTGCTCAGTGTTATGACAGAGGTAAAAAAAAAAAGATCTAGCAAGAGTCATAGATGTATGCAGCACCAGTGAGGCCACTATAACGTAAGAAGAATTTTGAGAGCAGGTGAGACAGAGAACTCAGACTAAAAGTCTGATTAAACAGACTAAATCTGCAGTGCAGGCATGCATTTCAGTGCTAAATGCCACAATAGGGTGCATAAGGGTTTGGAATGCAACTGCAGGGAGTTCACTGCAGGAAATGTGGCCTGAGTATTAGGTGACCTGGAATACCACTTCTCCCTCTACTAGGCAGACACAATCTGAATTCACACTAACTGACTATTAAGTCAGCTGTGGTCCTCTTTAATTTAAAAGGTTATCCCCTTCTCACTCATTTTTCAAATGTATTTCTCTTTTAGCTGGACTTCTTTTTGCACAGAACTTCTTTGCAACCTCACGAGATTTTAAATACTTTAATACACTTTATATCTTTGCAGTTAACATGTACAGAGCACAAAGGCTTTCTGTGCTAATTATTTTTCCAGAAGATTTATGAACAGAAGGACAACATCCAAAGAATAGGCCTTCCCAACAAGTTACACCTATTCTTAGGATGCCACGTATAATTTACATCAGACATGCCATTCTTGAGCCACTGACTCACACACACAATACATTGACATATGCCAGGACATGACACGCTGCATAAAAGTCACCTACTGAACATTAGTGTAAGCAAAAGGCACCATAAAACACTTGAAAATCAGTAAAAAAATCCTAAAAATAGTTCTATGATTTCTTTACATGTAAAAGCCACATTAGAAATAATACACAGGGCAACTTATAGATCTTTTTTTATTTTAGCCCCATAGAATATTACATTAAAAGATATATCCTCCCCTATCTACATAAATGTGTAGATCATCTTGAACCTCTTGATTCTCAGTAATAGAATAATGAAACCTACCTCCCATTTGGTGCTTCTCTTTCCATAGACCCCAAAGGGCTTTCCAGGGTAGGCTACATTATAGGGTTTTTTCTTTTTTTTCCCCTCTCCAAGGTGAGAAAGAGGTCTAAGGAAACGAAGTGACCAAGATGAAGCACCGCATCAGCATAGCTGGTAACACAAGGCTTTCTAGGTTCTGCTCTAAAAATACTTGCTTTGGTGTTAGTCTTTTTACTAACTTCTTCTAGCCTATTCCGTACATTCTTTCCCTCTGCTCTCACTCTTTCAAAACCAAGACCAATTCACATTTAAATGTATATAGCTGTACAGCTTTCTTTGACCAGATTGATTTATGGAGATGAAGGTCCTTCTGCTGTGGGAGCTGTGCTAGCAAAAACTTCCTGTTGCCAGGGTAGCTTACTCTGCTTGGAGAAAGAATTTAAACTATCCCATAAGAATTGTTCTTTTGCTAGACAGATCTATTTCTTCTTTAGGGAGATCTCAGTAAATACAAACCAGGCCTTAAGCAATCTAGGCTATATTGTGACCTTCTCTATGCTTGCACTTCCAGAACACTTCTGCAATTCTTGCAACAAATCCCACCCATTTGAGTTATCAGCTGGAAATCTCTTTTTATCCTGCTCTACTAATTATTTTCTCCAGATTTTATTAACAGGTATTACTGTACTTGCATCAGCATAGTATTCCAGAACGCTAACATTATGAACAATTCAGTTTCATTTTCTCATATTTGATGAAGATAAAGCATACGAACTGCAGGTATCATCATGGTCTGGAAAGAGATTTCAGCCAAGCTCTGTCAGCCCTGAGAAATGAGATCTTCCTCAATGTCTCTCACACACCTTGCTTGAGCTTGGCTTAGCTCTTGCTCTAGGTGCTACAAAATTCTCTGTGTGCACAAACATTTGTATGCTGATGGGACCTGGAGCTCTGGCTGGAGGAAGTATTTGCTAAAGGGAGAGATTCTTTCTTTAGTTTGCTTTATCTTGAGTCTATAAATGACCTGCCTGTGGCCTGCCTCCTCCTCTTTTGTAAGCATTGGTGTCCGACATGAGCTAGTGAAAAGGAAAAGCAGTCTGCTGGGGAAAGGAATCAGATGCCATTTGTAAAGATTTCATGTGAAAGCCTTTCAAAGTTTATAACCACACTCACAGGTACAAAAATAAGGAGACTGAGACAGGGACTGAGCCCACAGCTTATGAAATAGGGGCTGGCTGTAAGTTTAATAAAAATTACCTTAACTGTTGGAATGACTAGTCAAATGTCTGCAGTAAACCCAGAGTCAATGTTTCTGAGAATTTTACAGCCCAGGTTACTCCAGATGCTTTAGCAAAATAGAGGAGAAAGATATTTATTTCCAGTTCAGTTAGACAGAACAGAAGTCCTTCCTCTGCCACTGACACTCCTTTGATAATTGTTTCAAATTTATATTACAGAATGTATTCATACCCTTCATTACCCTCTTTATTATCTGCAGTGTAGAGTGAGTGCTAAAGCTGCCTAAGCGGATCATTAATTTCCCTCTGGTCTGTTGTATATTTATTGGGGGATTTACATTATATTTTTAGAGTTAATCTTTTGGAAGACTTCCAAGACATTTTATTTACCTGTTATATTTTGCTCCACTCTTCTTCCCTTTATTATATTCAATATTATTAACAGAACTTCCAATAAACTGCTTTTTCTACAGGATTACAGATCTGACTTCTGACACTGAGAATGATGGTTTTTCAGAAGTCATACACTTCTTCCCTGCACATAAACAGGGGAGAGCACTGAGCAGGGCTGGAGATAGTCACTCCCTCACTAGTGGGCCTCATTGCAGTCTTCTATCTTCAAGTGAGTGGAAACATACAGTGATCCTGCTGCTTCTAAAGGATCCACTTCCATCAGGCACAGCAAAAGAGGGGGATGAAGAGGAATATTTTGAATTTAGTTGTGAAGTAGATTAGACTATCTTTTATGCTCTGGTCTATAATCCATTAGTAGTGTGCCTGTCATCACAACAACGTGCATGGGTCAGAGGACAAAGCAAGAGTTCTTCAGAAACACTGAAATGATGTCTGAGTTTCAGATGCAGCACACATTCCTGTCTACATCAGTCACCCTTCTAGGCCCACTTGCTTTGAGCACCTCAACACGTTCAGGATGAAAACATCTACCTATTCTGCTTTCCAAAGGAGCATCCTGAAAACTACAACAACCACATACTTGTATCGTCTTCTGGAAAATGGAAGATTGTGTAGGGTTGTGTCAGAGTTCAATACCCTCCGACCATGATATTTCATGCATGGAGGGTGTAGTGTTTCATATCAGATTTACTTATCTGAAGATATTTGATGTGACATGGGATTTTGATTTAGCAGAGTGATACAGCAATATACTGAAATCACAATACAAGTGTAAGTTACATTTAGCAAAATATAGCAATTGCAACACATGCTTCAGTTACAATATAAATGTGATCTCCATTACTGGTCTGTATAATATGCTCATTGTCAGGATTTGGGCATCACCAGTCGCCGGAAATAAATATGTAGTTTGAAAGCAGCTCAAACCAATTGCTCTCTTCAAAAATCTTTTGTCAGTTGTTCACTTTTTATACTCTATGTTGGACTGAGCCATGTATGCACTTCCCGTCCTGTGCTAGTCTGGCTGACTCAGGGAGACATTCACACTCTTTTGATGAACTCAGGAAGAAACATTTACACCACCAGTTGATCCACTCAAGTGATATAGTTATTTATTGAAAACAAAGGCCACGCTCTCCCATGAGCTTCAGGGACACATGGCCCTTGCGCCTCTCCTCTGAGACTTCTTCCATTGTAGGGGTTTACTGATCAGTCACACCTTGTATTAGGAAGCTCACTGCAGAGGTGAGAAAAGGAGGCATGAAACTTGTGCGGAGGAGGGCAGCAACGGTTGAAGCTACGCTGACAACTCACCAGTCCCCTAACTCAGTGGCTATTTGTAGTGGCAGATCACTGTTGTGGATGAGTGAGGAATGATGCTCTTCACTCGTAAGAGAGAAGCAGCAACATATTTTATTAATATAAGATAGTGGTTTAACAAAGATCGAAGGTAAATAAGACAGTGGTTTAATGAGATACAATGGAAAGGTTCACCTGGTTATTTACTGCATAGAGGACAGGGTCAGATGAAATAGTCAAGGGGACCCTCCTGTTGAGTTGTGGAGTTCAGGGTGAACTCCCTTGCTTTCCAAACAACTACCCAGTCCCAGATTTAGTCAAGAGTTCACAATCAATCTGAGATACGTTTAGCAAAGTCTGCAGTCTCAGTGTGCTATTAGTCACTTACTGAGGGTCTGTCAAGGTAAGAAGTCTCTCGACCTCAAGAAGTGACCTTGAGAGGAGTCCTAACTCAAGAGGAGATTCACTGCCATGCAGCAGCTGCCATGCAGGAGATCTCAATGGGCTCTAGGCTGCAGCACTAGTTATGGGCACGGAGTTTGATTCATGGCCATATAATATTTAGTGTGGAGTTATACCTTTTTGCTGATTTCATTCCAGGGGTGGGGAAAGATACCTTTTTGCTGATCTCATGCCTTGTAGGGGAAAATATACCCCTTTTTGCTGTTCTCATGCCCGTTTCTGGCCTCATCACTTGCAATCTAATTCCTCCTGGTCAGCCCTGAGCCCAAGAAAAGAGAGTTGCGCTCCGCCACACTTTGAGCTTGAGACTGGAAGGGAGGAGGAGTTAGCTGTGCTCCTCCATTTACCCACTCTGCCTAGCAATTTGGCAAGTCCACGTCTGATCCCTTCAGCACTTTTGGATTCATGGGCGCCACTGACATCTATTTTGGCCAAAACTTTATGTCTCTTTGCTTCTGACTGATACCTCTTTTTCTGCCCAGTCTGCTAGGAATAGTTTGTTTGGTGTGTCAATCTCCCTAGTACCTTCAGCAGATTTTGTAGGAGATGCCCTGAATAACCTGCTACCAAAGTGAAAAGTATAGAGTGTAGACCCATAATTTCTTCTGACTTGTAACTATGATTTTTATTTTGGAAAATAAAATGCTTTTGTGTTTCTTTTTCAAAGGTAAATTAACTGGAGTGAAATGAAAATATTTTGCTATTGAGGCAGCCATAAACAGCTAGGAAAACAGTTTTAACAGCCATGATAGCAGATGATAAGAAACTGTTCTCTCCCCATTATCTCTCTTTATGATCTTACTGTCAAGAAGTAGGAACACAATAGATTCATTATATGCACTATACCTTCCAGCATTTGATTTCAGAAGGTTGAAAAACTGTTCCATAGTCTATTGATGCCAACGGACACGAACTAAATACCTGAGGCAGGAAAATTCTGAGGAAATAATACATGCAGCCATTATTGATAAAGCACCTGGAAGAAACACCTCTTAAGAAATGTTTGGCTTAATGCAGATTAGAGTATTTTGGTATGAACTTCAGAGCCTCTAGTATTTTACTCCCTGTGTCTTTGGTGTTGCTGAAGCTTCCTGGACGTGGGGAAGGATAGCACAGTCTTCAAAATAGTAGTGAGAACAACTGAGGAAGATCTGGTGAGGAGTCAGTGACCAGCAGAGTGTATGGTAGCAGGCCCAGCATGTAAAACTACACACTGACCAGATTCCTGTCAGGACCAGGCATGCATATTCTGTCAACAATGTCCAGCTGCTTCCTGGACAGGAGGGTTAGCACAGCTAAGGAAACAGTTCTAGTAGATTTAAGGGGCCCTTGGGATACAACATGTCGAGTCCCACCTGGGAGTCCGACACTCTCTTGCTCGCCTTGAAGTCACAAAAATAAATTATGTTTGTGCTAGAAAATTTCTACTACATAGTCTGTCTGTTGTTATGCTACTGAGAGGAGCACAATATTCAGCACCTCAGGTATTTCTATTGCTTTATTAGCCATACAAATTTTAGCACTAAGCATTTGGCAGACATTTTCATGGGCAGTGGCTTGGTTTATTGGGAAATTTCTAAGGGTTTAATGTGGAATTTCCTGCCTCTGGACCCAAGGAATTTTCAAAAGTAGATTTAGAAACAAATGCTTCATTTGCTCAGATTTTGACTAACCTAAAGAAGCACAGCCCCCAAAGAGTGCTTCTGTGTCAATTGTGCCAGCTAAGGGGACAGTGAGCAGATTATGCAAGCATTTGTTAAATGATGTTTGTTGGTGTAATGCACCTCACTTTACCGGAGGAAGACAACTAGGTGACAGATTCTCTCTGTTGCTGTGGTGGTTGGGTATTCCAGGTACCACTTAACAAAAGAAGGCTTGAAAAGAGACTTGAGTGTGTCATGGCCTGCTACCATAGGATGCATAAACTTGTTTCACAAAAGCACACTTTACCCCAGATCATTCAAAGAATAGCTGTCAAAAATGAAAAGAGTGTTTAAAACGTGGTGAGTGAGAGAAGCACAAAACATAACAATTTCTCCCCAGATTGTGCTGCTAAGATTAGAGGGAGGTTTAGGTTCCTAATAAACCGGAATTAAATGCTGTTCAAAGCTTGTCTAAAAAAGATCTGTGTTGTATAATTTTATAAGTGTAATAATAAGTATAATTTTATACTTAGACAAGAGTTTAAAACAGTTTGAGCCAATACACCTCTGATATGAAAATTCCAGCAAGGAGCTCTTCACAGTTTCAGAATATTAAAGAGAAAATAATAATAATTAAGGCTAACTTCTATTTGTTCTTTAAAATGTCATTCCTAAACATATTCTCAGCCCCCTCTTCCCCCACGGCATTATCATACAAGGAATATTTAGGCCTGGCTGCGTGCCTATGCAAAGTATTTTTCATGGTATATTTGGTGACATGATATGTAACCAGATTGATCCTCAAACCCTAATTTCTATGGCAACATCAAATGCATAAACACCCCCTAAACAGCCCTATGCAAACAAAAATCTCTCAGTATGGTAGAATGACTTGATCACGTACGTTGTGCTTTTTCACATTTTTTTCCCTCATTACATTATACAGGTCACTGGACCTTCCTTCTGAGGAGTGGGAAAGGCTGCAAGAAGTTGTAGTAGTCTTCTCCCAGGTCCCTCTGTCTGCGCTGCTGATATCCCCCAGCCCAGCTTACCAGTTCATGTTACTGATTTCATCTGCCACATCATGTCAAGCTGGGCCCTACACCCTGATTTTCCAGCCTCCTGGGATCTGCCTCCTCAAATCATAGCAAGGAGCATTCCAACAATATGCTAGTTGCTGTTGCACAAGAAGCTGGAGAGGCAGCAGGAGCTGAAAGCAGACAGTAGCAGGACAGAGAGATAGAAAAAGTCTGAGACACTTAGTTGCTGCTAAATGGGAGAATCTAGGTGGAAAAGAGGAAAATTCTGCAGCTGCAAAGTCCCTGGGGCCTCGGCTGAGATGACTGGTGGAAGATCTGAACCCTTTTCAGAATGACAGCTTAGGATCTAGACATATCTGGACAAATGTAACTGCATTGATCTATGCAGTTACATCTATGCATAGATCTATGCATTGTTTTCAGATATTCAATCTGAAAACAAAATGGCTAAAATAACACTTCTGAAAATGAAAACTTGGAATTCCTGAGCCAGAATCTTCTGCAAAAGATAAAATCCACAGCAAAGTCGCACTGAGAAATCACACAGGATTCCAAGAACAATCTTAAAAAAATCGCTGCATAATTATAATAACCTTTAGAAATTAAAGGTCCCTTCTTGTGTACCAAGCTGTCACCTGAAACTGAGCTAAAAACATCTCCACGCTTCTTCTGGGCTAGACAGAGACTCAAACTACATGGCTACCAAGAAATAAAAACTTTCCTTTTGTGCTCCTTCACACAGGCTATTCCTTCTGTACGTACGGGCAGACAGAATTAAGCAAGCTATGTTTCCTGATATAGACAAGGGAAAAGAGAGAACAGGCAAAGTCTTGCCTCTCATCTCAGCTTACAGACTGATATAACTGATGCAACATAGAGGATTAGTCATTGCTTACTCCTGAACTCAGATAACAACAAGCGAATATGTGATTCCCAGAAGCAGAGGAGAGATTTAAGTTGGAGAGGATGCAATATTACAGTGGCAGAAGCCATGTAAGGATCATCACACTTGGCTGAATAAAGAGATGCCATGGTCATGGTGACAGAGTGTCCTCACAGGTGATCCTTTCTAGCACAGGCTATGTGGCAGTGCAGCTGTTTCCCTATTACTCTGAAAAAATCATTTTCTCTCCTTCAGTCATTTGCATTGCCATTTTAGCTCTTTGTTGTACTTGTGCTACTGTTCTTAAGTTCCTTTCTATTTGTGAAGCCACATGCTCTGAACTCCACTTCTCACTGACTTGCTAGATTTGCTTTGTTTCAGCTTTTGGGTTATTTTCACCCAGTGACATATTTCGCACTGTTCCTTTGCAAACTTGGCAGGCAGCTGGAGCTCAGTCTCATGATCAAACTCAGCTGAGCTCAGACCTAACCAGCTTGTATATTTTGGCCACAGAACTGATGGCAGAGCTGACCGTCTTTTGACTAAGAACAAAAGCACGTTACCCTTTGGAGCATGCCGTAAATTAAATAAGCAATATAACAGCGTGGGAAAATTCCTTATAAGCTTGTTAATTTGTTATTAATGTAGCCACATCCTCTGAGGCTTGAATTCTGTTTCTTCTCAGTGCATTTAACTAACACACATGGCACCACACACACATATAGATATAAATCCTGGAAAGGACTGCAAATACACGTGAAAATCAATTGAAAACTTCCCTATTGGCTTCAGCTGGAGCATCATGGAACAACAGCAGCATCTGCACCACCTGCCAATCAATCACATTATGGCAGAAAGCAGGAGGGCTGGCATGGGAAGCACAAGAAAGAAACACCCTAGTAAAGAGGAATATGTTGCTGCAGATAACTGCTGGGAGGTGCTGGAAAAAGAAAAGGCTCTGAATGACTGGGAGTAAGGACAGAAAGGGAGGGGGTTGGGATAAAACTTGGTCTTAGGAAAAGTAATAGATGATGAGACTAGAGACAGCAAAATTGCACTCTAGAGCTCCTGAAGGCAATCTCATCATAGTTTGATAAGCTTATTTACCTGGCATAGGCAGAACAAGAACAAATTACTGGAAGTTAAGAGCAGAAAAAATTTGAACAAGAGCTAAGACGAGGTTAAAAAAAAAAACAACAAGGCGCAGCCTTACAGTGGAAAACCCAGCTGTTCTGGAAACCGCAGGGAACTGCTCCCTTCAACAAGATCAAAGATTTCCTAGCATCTTAACCAAAATGAGAACCATTTTAAGAGATGCTTTAGCTCTAACCAGGACTTAGTTGACTCAGTGTGGAAATCATTGGACAAAATGTTAAATCCTGTGTTCCAGAAAAACACAACTTCCTTAGAAAGAAATAATATCTCCATTTATACCTATAGGAATAGTAAATAGAATATATTTCTCTGGATGTTGTATGAAGTGCTGGCTGCTGACAAACTAAAAAACAAACGGAAAGACAGAAGAGAGACTTTGAAAATGGGTGCATGAAAAAACAGAGAGTAGAATAGCATAGTCTGTGATTATGAGGGTAGCTCAGGTGTGAATAGGCAACAAGACAGCCAGGAGAAGACTCCTAATGGAATTAGAAGAAAAATACAGTAAGAGAGTTCGGAGACGGCAAAATTTGGAAACTGGACCCAGTATACTTTGGTCTGCAGTTGGGTACAGAGTGTTCAATGCAGCTCTCAGTGATGCATAAAAGGCTGACATCAAGACTTACTGTGTCGCTCTGTAGGAAGAACTGTCATGCGTGAGGTGGGCAAGGGAGGCAAGACAGCAATCTCCTTTTCCAAGAATGCATGACTGTACTGGCCTGGGGAAAAAAAACATACTTAGAAGAGAAAGCATCCAAACTAGATGAATCAGATACAAGTAGGAAGGCAGTTTCAGTAATGAATCCACAGTTGCATGTGGTGGCACGGCCAGAGCACCGTCACTATAAGCCTGTGGTGCGAAGGTGGAGTCTAGACTAGCTGCACTTCTCCCACGTCAGAAGGTTTCCTCTACCACTGAAGGACAAAGCACTGCCATTTCTCTCATTACTCTGGTGGGAAGCAAATGATCACTCTTGGATCCTATTCATCTGTTAAAAAATACTCCCTCAACCCACTCCGTACTCACACTGACTTGCAGAGTGAGGAAGAACACTGTGGAGTCTACTTTTTCTGTCAACTCAGTTCTTTGTGCATAATAATAACTAAGTGACCTACATTTATTTGCATTTATTTCAGCATGTGTGGCAAGAAGTAATAAAACTCTGAAGTGCTGCTGACTTTTGCAAATGTTCCAATACAGAGCCATTCAGGAGTGCCATGTGTCCTCCATACACAGAGTTGGCGGTACAACTGAGAGGCAGTCTAGGCTCTTTGCATTCTTCACTTTCACATTGAAGTTTTAGAGTCAGAGTGCGAGACGGCCCCTATTTTATTACTCTTTATGTGACCCATTCACCAGTGGCTGAAAAAATAATTTGCTTTGCCATCTGCCACTGTGTCACGGGGTGCAGTCAGGCCATGTTGGGAACTGTGGATGGAATGGATCTTCCAACAACTTCACTTCCTGGAATCTGGACTCCATAAAAGCCATCTTTAAGAGTCACACAGTTCTGAGAGAGGAGTATGAGATGTTCAGCAGTGATGGAAAGCTGTACAGGGTAAGACAAATTGGAGTTGAGTTCAGCAGAAGTCCACTAAGCTTGTCAGGAGCTGGAGCACTTGTCCTGTTGAGAAGGGGCTAAGGGAAACAGGCTTGTTTATCCTAGAGAAGAAAAGGCTTTGGGGGTAAATCATAGCAGCCTCCTGGTACCTATAAGGAAGTCATCAAGAAGAAGAAGCTAGGGAATTGTACCTCAGTAGGGCTAAATATCAAAATATTATATTATTTCTTATAAGAAATTCTCTTCTCTATAAGGGACTTTGTCAGTTAAGCTTGGACATGGAAAAATCCAACTGATATTTTCATCACACTTTGGTACCCAGTCACCGAAACATATGCAAGCACACCATGAAATAATATAGCTAGCAGAACATTGGAAATGAATTAAACTGATGGATCGAAATAGAATCAGTGTTGCAGAAGAGCTGATTTCCCATGAGAAACAGAGCTTGAACTAAAACCCTCAGGTCTCTACAAGACTCAGGGCCTGCAGCCCAAACACTTAACGCAGGGGCTTTTTCAGATTTCATGTAGATGTACCTGACTAGCTTTCATTCCTTTTTTGAAAGTCTTTCTTGCTGCTTCTGAGCAGTTCACAGTTCCAGGAAATATTGTCTCACTTATCTCTAAGACATACACAGGCTGTGGACAACTCTGTGGATTGTCATATCTTCTCTGTTAAGTTCCTTTTAGTGAAATATTGTTTTTACTGACATTTCCATAAATATTCCCAAATGCTGCTCAATCTTTCAGGCCTCGACTTGTAAAATAGAGATATGCAGCTGCCTTTATTGGCCTTACTATTTACATTACATAGAAACATGTGCTTTTATATGATGAGAGGAAAAAGTACTCAGAGTATGCTCTAGAAAAGGACTTGCAAGATATACACTGATTTACTGGCTCTGCCACAGCCTCTCTTTGCAATGTTGTGACCTCTCTTGATCCATACAACTTATTCTCCATCCTTAAAACATACAGAGATACAGCGCGGTAACAGCAACAAGCAGTCTCACAGTGTATTAAGCAGGCCCCGACAAGCTGCCTACCCAACATTAAAGCTGCCTACACGGTGTTAAAGGATTAACTGATTAACTATGTTCGTGAAAGGTTGCATGTACCAATACAGTGTTGAATGACTACACAGCGTGGATAAGGGCTCAAAATATGAAATGTCTCCCAGCATTTACAAACTGGGTTTCTCTGTTGACGCTGTAATGATCAATTGCTTGGTAGCAGAAGCGCTTGGAAAATCATGATTCAAAAATGTTGGAACTCTAAAAGGCTTGAATTGGTTCAGAAGTCCTGAGGAGGAAGGTACTTCAAAGCAAATAAAACAACAGGTCTCATCCTGGGAAAGGGCAGGGGAATAATGGGCAGCACTGACAGGCATTGGAGTATGTCCAGCAGAACAAGGCTCCACTGGAGAACCTAAAATACACTCAGCTATTCAGATGCACTAGAATCTCATCCAGAGCTGCACAACTGCATCACTGAGTCTAAGTTTTCAGCCAAAAACCCTAAACTGTCTTTCTACAGCTATATTTGTATAGCAGAAGAGCAGCTTATATCATGCTCCTCCTTTTTCAGAAAAATGCAATAAACTGCTTTTCAAGCATAGTAGTTTTTTATATTTTTTAATCTTTCCATAAATTTTAATGCATTCTAAACATCAGATGCTTATGGCCCTACAATCCTAAGAAGCATTTCCATATTTGATTTGTCAAGATTTTCAGGTGCACCAACTGCTGTGAAATCCAGCATAAATTTCTACATAAAAAAAATTTCTAATCACCACTCAAATTTCCTTTTCTTCCCTTTTCAGGGAAGCTGAATTTTGATTATACCAAGAGATGCACAGAAGTCTTATCGCTTTACATTTTGAACAAACAAAGTTGCTTTACTTAATATCTCCCATCTTCATGTCTCCCATCACATCCTCATAGGTAAACTCAGGAAGTGTGCATTGCATGAGCGGATGGTGAGGTAGATTGAGAACTGGCTGGATGGCCGAGCTCAGAGGGTTGTGGTCAGGGGAGTCAGTCTAGTTGGAGGCCTGTAGCTAGCAGTGTCCCCCAGGGGTCAGTCCTGGGTCCACTCTTGTTCAATGTATTCCTCAATGACCTGGATGAAGGCACAGAGTGCACCTTCAGCAAGTCTGCTGATGATACTAAACTGGGAGAAGTGGCTGACACACCCGAGGGCTGCACTGTCCTTCAGAGGGACCTGGACGGGCTGGAGAGCTGGGCAGAGAGGAACCTCCTGAAGTTCAGCAAAGGCAAGGGCAGGGTCCTGCACGTGGGGAGTACTAACCCCAGGCAGCAGGACAGGCTGGGGTCTGACCTGCTGGAAAGCAGCTCTGCAGAGAAGGACCTGGGAGTCGTGGTGGACAACAAGTTGACCGTGAGCCAGCAGTGTGCCCTTGTGGCCAAGAAGGCCAAGGGTGTGCTGGGGTGCATTAGGCAGAGTGTTGCCAGCAGGTGGAGGGAGGTGATCCTGCCCCTCTCCTCAGCCCTGGGGAGGCCTCACCTGGAGTGCTGTGTCCAATTGTGGGCTCCCCAGTCCAAGAGAGACATGGCGCTCCTGGAGAGAGTCCAGCGGAGGGCTACAAAGATGATGAGGGGACTGGAGGAAGAACTTGTTTCCAGTGACGGTGACAGAGCACTGGCACAGGTTGCCCAGAGAGGTAGTGGAGTCTCCTACTCTGGAGATAGTCGTCTGGACGCGATCCTGGGAAATATGCTCTAGAGGACCCTGCTTGAGCAGGGCAGTTGGAGTAGGCAATCTCCAGAGGTGATCATCACCTGTGAACACCTCTTGCAGGCTTTGCCCATTACTGTTTCCAGTTAAACAATATTACTTGTTTAATATTTCAGACGTGTGAGAAGTACCAACAAATCATGTCAGCCAAAGGATGAGTAGCATCTAACTTCTGTGAGGCATCAGTATGAAGGTAAGATGGAGGTTTTGTTTGATGCTTTTATTGAACCATTGCCTATAGGCAGGGTGCTTTGTTAAGAGTTTTCTTCCCTTTGATTTTACTGCAGTAACTCTACTGCAATCTTGTTCTCCACTCCCCATTTGTAGACATTCCTATGACTGCAAAGCAGCTACTTATTTTGCTATAAACCATGTAAGGTGATAGAGTGTACCTGAGGCAGGCAAAACATTGTGCAGAGAAAAATGCCAGTTGTGAGTCCTTGAAGCACAGCTATAATTATACAAACTTCAGATTCAATAAGTAGATTCTTGGCCAAATTCTTTTTATTTTGGATAGGCCTAGTTTTTGAGTCTCACAGTTTGCATATCAGTGTGCTTATTTTGGAAAAATGTTGAATCTACTACGAGCTTCATCAAAAGAATTTACTGCTTGTTTGAAGGTAAAGATAACAAAAATTATCTTTCCTGGTTATTCAAAAAAGTATAAAGTTTACCCATGATCTGAATGTGTGCCTAAATTTCACAAATGCAGAAGAATGTTTATTACAAAATTTTAAAAATAGGAAAAGGCTTGTCTGAAAATTTCTTAACTCTTTAAAATTATTTTGGATAATAAAGCTTTTACTTAAATCTCATCTTTTCCAGCCCTGATAATCTCTGCAGTATTTCAGATCAGAAACAAAAATTTGGGTAAATTATCTTCTGCTGAGGAAAATAACTTAATCAAAGCTGTAAGGAAGGACTTTTAAATATATGGTAACTGGTTACTTCTCCTATTTTACAATTTTAATTTCTGTTCTTATGTCTTTGCTTTTTTTAATCTTGATTTGCTTAGAAAAAATTTTATCTTCACATATGTCATAGCCAAATCCCACATATGGTATTAAAGTGATCTGCTGTTTTTGGAACAAGGTGAAATGAAGCTTTGCTACTCGCTTAAATGAGTTCCTACGCCTGATTGAGACAGCTGTGTTTTTTGTAAGTTACCTAGATCCTGACATGACAGTCTGTAGTTGGAATCGTCCAGTGTGCGGAGGGAGGGATGAGAAAAGAAGAAGGAAAATCAGAAATGGATGTTACTAAGTAGAGAATGGGGCTGGCATCTTGACTAACAGAATAGCATCAGTATTGATTTTGGTGTCATTTGATACTGACACGCTTAGAATTACTCTGTCACAATGGTACTGCCTCTTGCTGTCCAGATTAGACATCAAATCACTTCCTTACCACCTTGCCAAATCATAGGTGAATGAGATGGGCAAGTAGTTAAGGTGTGGGCTATGAGGATACTGGTGGGGAAGACTCATAGCTCAGCCTCAGTGCAGCCAGAATCTTCTCCTGGACTCAAGATTTTGAAGACAGCTTGTAGCTGCTACTGCCTGAACAGTAAGGTGCCTCTATTCAGAAGGAGCAACCAGTATGTCCCTTGCAAAGTCTGGAAACTCTGGAAACTATGGCAGTAGAGCTTGCTACTGAGTCTGGGGAGATGGTTGCGGGGGAAGAAGGATATCTCTCAGTAATGGTGTGGATTAGAAGAGGGAAAAAAAGAAGAGAAGGAATGCCATAAGTTTCTGGAGAAGTAGGTAATACTGAATAATATTTATTCAGAAAACAGGAAAAAAATAAAGGCATAACTTTTTTCTTTAGGAGGGAAAAAACTCATTCCCATCAGAAAAAAGCAATTAAAAATGTTTCCATTTTACAGAGGTCTAAAAAGATTGAGCTTCCCACTAGAAATATTGAAGATTAAAAAAAAAAAAGACAATTTTTCGAAATGTCAATCTAGAATAGTGAATGTACTTCTTCCTAAAAATACTTTAAAATCTACTTGATATCTTTATCAACTTGTATGAATTTTTCTAAAGCAGCAGCATCTGTCTCTTAGTTGGACTCTTATGACTGTTTTTAGCTTTACAGAAGTAGAGAAAGATACCTCTTTGCCATCTCTTGCACTATTATTGATGCTGGGTTAGGATTTATTATGAATGTTTCTCATTAATTTTTCATAAATATTGTCATTCTGAGTTTCCACCTCAAGGACTAAACTTGCTACTTTTCTCATCTCATTATTCTGCCCTTGACCATAGATAGAGATTATTTTTTAAAAAATAAGATCTAGCTGTGTAAACACAGGAGAGAACAGCCTGAAGCCAAAGGACTTGAAGAGGTCGAATCTTTCAACTTCAGCTGTGAACAGGGTAAAGCTTAATACAGTCTGCTGCTACAGAAGCTTAATCCACTGCTTTCATGAGAGGGAATGTCAGCACCTGTAAGCACCATTCAGCTTTGCAAAAACATTCAGGGGAGCTTGTGTGCCTGAGATGCTGTGGACATTTGCAGATGAGTTATCCAGCTAATGTCCTTACCAGCCATTCAGAACCCTATGGTGAGCCTTATGTTCAATTTGTCCTGTGGACTATGAATCAAACACAACAATGTACAAACTTGGCTAGGTCTGAAAAAGTGAAGTGCAGCAAATATGTACCACTGTTCAGTTCTTGATCAGTTCTTCATCCCAAGTTCCCAAATACTCCGTACAAATAGCAGGAATTGAATAACTGTACAGAATATCTTTTCTGACTGTAACCATTTTTGTTGTGTAAGCCAAAAATTTAAACATCACATCCATTTATGTTTGCTGCATTTCCACTGAAGAGGACAAAACAAACAAATACATTCTAAGATCTTTTAATCTGAGCAATCAGAACTTCAGCACGAGGCTCTGAACTGATGAAACAGTCTTTCTTTTTCTATTTTCTCTCCCACTAAGTGGCAGAGTTCTCGAGTTTCAGGTAAATTTCTGTGATGCCAAGAAATGAGCT
Source organism: Struthio camelus (assembly GCF_040807025.1). NCBI lineage: Eukaryota > Metazoa > Chordata > Aves > Struthioniformes > Struthionidae > Struthio > Struthio camelus. The sequence continues at coordinate 442,175 of NC_090982.1, read as the reverse complement.
GTCCTCCCTGAGCCTGTATTAGACCCATTACTTGGCAGTTTTTCAATCAAACATTAGCCTTCCCATGTCCTCTTTGAAGAACTTGCTGCCTGATGCATATTCTTTAACCTTTGAATGTCATTTTAATGTCATTACCTATGTGATTGTTCTTTGGAAAGACAAACACAGTGTACTTGCTACTTAAGGTGTTCTCCCACCACATAACTGTTGTATTTTACACTGAATTTTTGCTGCCCGTGCTGCCAATGACTTTTGGGCTTATGATTCAGCTGATCATAACAACAAGTAAACAGAACCCTTTCACTCATATCACTAGTTGTCTTGCCCAGTGCCTGGGCATTTATTCAGTTGGTTAGCATGAACATGAACCAGTTCTCCAGCGCCATTTTTTTGCATGCTTCTGCTCAGTAGCAGCTTTAATACACAAAAAATAATGCCTGTCAATGTCAAGATTCATTCAGCTGTGCTGTTTTCTGACTGCAAAAAATTCCATAAACATAAAACCAGCACTATAGATTCAGATACGATGGACCTGTGCATTTACAGTCATTTCTACAGATACTTCTCCAACTCTGATCACACAGAATTGCCTAACCTGCAACAGACGGCTGATGTATCTGTTCCCAGTTGTCAGTGTAAAAGCCAGTGTCAACCATCTGAACATAAGCCAGCAATGACTTTATTTTAACTATCAAATTGCCAATCCTCTTTGCCACTGACAACCACCTTTTTTTGGAGAGTCAATTTTCTGTCATTCTGACCAGCAGAGATTCAGTAGATCAATCTGCCCTGGCCCACTTCTTTATTCCATATTGTACCATACAATACCAGAATATATTTTCTATATATTCTGGTGTTATTTCAGAAAAATTGACCAACATCAGCTGAAGATCTGATCATTTTACATTGCATTATTTGAGAATTCTTTACTTTTCTCAATTTCCCTTCTCATGGTTGCTTTAAAAATCTTCTCTTGTTACAATAGCCATTGCATTAGCCAAAACTTTTAACAGAGATTCTTGAATGATGTCAATAGTTTGGTAACTCTGTGCAGTGCTGCAGTAGAGAAGTCACATCCCTAGTAAGCCATGAATCAGCTTAAGGTCAATTCCTTCCTCTACTGAAAAGCTGAGAGAAAAGAGTAACTTGAAAAGGTAAAGATTTTGTTTTGTTTTTAAATCAGACATAGTCTTTAAAAAACATCTCAGAAACTTATTTTCATATGTTCATTTTTTTAAAAAAAACTATCTATATGGTGTATTGCTTAAATGTAAAATATGTCAGTAACTCCTGCTGCTGTAGTGTCTGGACATCTCACACGCATTAAATGTCCTTATCCTCACTGTCTTGCTTTGAGGTAAAGCAGCACTAACACTTTCATTTTTCTGGTGGGGAAACAAAAGCACAACAAGGCTTGCCCAGTGTTACAGAGGGGATTCATAACACAGTGGGAGTCTGACTTTGTAAATCATGATTTACAAGCCAATCTTCAGTCTTTAGACCAGGCTTCCTCTCAAGTTCCAGTCTAATACCAAAGGGGCTGCCTAGTCAGCTGGTGTCTGATCACATCTTTGCCCTCTAAAATCATCACAATCTTGTAAATCTGTTTCAGATACTTGTGATTGTCTCTGAAAGCTAACCACGGAGGTACGCCAGTAAGAGTTAGTGGGTGCAGCCACCTTCGTTGTTAGGGTCCTGAGGGCACAGGGATGGGCCCTGGCTATGAGGTCCTGCCCTGTCAGCACAGGAAGCCCCCGTGGCTACCAGCTCCCAGGATCCCTGGTCCCCGTGGTGCCCTCACAGGTTGTTTCCAAGCTTGCAGTTAGCATTACGTCCTTTTTACACTTGCAGAATGTTTCTTCTTTCTCTAATACCCAGGGTATTAGGTAACTGAAGATTTGTCTCAAATTTTGCCATAGCCTGAGCTTTCCAGACGAACAACAGCTGGAAGCTAAATATACCAGGTCTAGCTGTTTTAGTGAAAAATCCATCAATTACATTTAACATCTCCAAGAAATGTATTAGTAACCTGGAGAAATAATTGGCAAAACAGATTAATGCCTCTGAAAAATGAAGTTTTAAATCAGTTTTACTTGGCTAGAAACTTGCCAAAGAGCATTTGCCACTATCATCACCAGCAGTATCACACGTGAATCATGGCAAGAATTTCTCATTCCAGGAAAAGAGAAAATTTCACTATCCATGTGGCATTTTCATCAATGTTTATGCACAGATTTGTATAACACACATTTTATGGACATTACAGAGAGTATTTTCTGATTCAAAAGTAAAGAATCAGTTTTGAATGCACTGCCACATATGATGGCTCTTGCTGCATGTTTGAAGAGCCATAGAGGTTTAGGGAACTTGAATAAATTCCTCCTCACGAAGGTAAAGGCTTTTGTATGTAAAGGAGTGAATCTCAGGGGTTAAAGAGACACTACATAAGAAGGAAAGGGGAAAATGTTTGTTTGGAAATAATTCATAAGTAGATTTTCAGAGATAGCATTAGGAGTGTAGGAAAAGAAAAAGTTGTTTCCCTAACTTTCTTCATTCTTTCCACTTCATAAAATCAGTTCTATTGCCATTTCTTCCAAAGGATGCATAAGCCTAATCCACCAGGGCAGGTGCTAATTTGGAGCCTGATTCACTTCACAGACTAATAGGCTTCCCTTGCTTAATCTAACTTGTATGCCTGCAAAACAGGATAAGATGCTCCAACCTCATATGCATAATTTCAGACCAAGTCCACTAAAGACTATAAAGCTCTCAGATGCTACAGTGTTAAGGGCCATTTTAGAATCAGGGTGGATAAGGTAAGCTCTTTTGTATATCTGCAAAAAATGTTGCACACATTAAAACATATAAATTAAAATCACAGGCTTTTCACAAAGGATAGTGTTATGTAGGAGGAAAAAGTGAAGTCAAATCTGCCCATGGCAAAACATGCAAGCTTCTGTTAATGAATTTAAATAACAAAGAGTACTTAAAGAGCAGCAACTTTTATGGTTTTTCTCTGTTAGTTTAACTTATCCAGAACTGTTTGGCCATCTGTTTTTGTGGGCTAGTGGAACATTTGGAACAGGCTTTATTTTAAATTTTCCTATCCTTTTATGCTGTCCCCTCCCAGAAATCGGAGTTGTGCTATCACTAATCTAAAATTATATCAATCTCTTTCTAATCTTTAGCATACAGCCTTGCTTTTCTGCTAATGGCTACAACAGTTAGCAACCCAATGGCATTACAGATCAGCAATCGTATAACTTCTTCTGCAAAAAAAGCATTGTCTTGGAAGGATGAAAAATCTATGACAGAAGAACAAGCTATCTAAACCATCCCAATTAGTAAAAGTCCCTCTGAATAACACCATCCAAATGAAGGTGCAAAGTGATGGCTGCACGAACATGTAGCAAATTGAGATAATCTTTTGTAAACAAAGTCCTCTCATTCTAATTATAAGCAATCACTATGGTGCACTTGTCAGATATCGGACTTTTATTATAATAGAACTGAGCTCATGTCCCAGAATAGTACTTTCCTATCCCAGTTTGTCACTGGAAAAAAATACGCCTGGCAAAAATTTTTCAGGGCCCTGTAACATGGAGATACAAACACAAGGCTGACTGCAAGCGTTTCTGACAAATGCAGAATGTTGTACACAGGCCAGAAATCTTATGGCGAGGAACATTGTTCCCTGCTCGTGCGAAACAACAGTAAGAAGCTGCGTGTGAGTTTGTGACAAGGTAACAAATGATGGTAGATCAGCATGAAGTGGCTGAAATAGTAAGTAATGCAGTACATTGTCTATCTGTATGCTAAAAATATGACAAATGTGCTACAGAATATAATTTTTAACTCCCTTACATTACCATGATTGTATGTTGATATTGCTAAAGTGACTCCTGACTAGTACTAGAGTAAAACTGATGAGAATCAGATCCCACATGAACAGACTAGATCTGCTACTCACATGTCCTGTCTTTTCTAATTTTTTTTCCTTAAGTTTTAGCTCATCCTTTTAAACAGACTTAAAGAGATCATTTGTTGGATCATCTCGTCTGCCATCTTTGCTGGCCCACTGGCAAGAGACCCTGAAGCACTGTGCTGTAGGCATATTCACTTTTCACCCTGCATCAGCCAGGAGCTTCATTGTTTACCACTGTGCGATATTTAAGTGCTTCATGCAATGTCCAGCATAGCCATGTGTTGGGGACTACAAACTTGAACTGCACCATCTGCATGGTAACAAGAGTTGATTTTGTCCATATGCTCAAATATCTAACCCCAAAACTCTAGTTAGGCCACAGCATTTCATTCCCATAAGGAAAAAGCTGTGTGCTAAGAAAAGGAACCGGAAGAGACCATGGTATCCCCAAGGGGCTTTGATGGGAGAGCATCAGCTGCAGGGCAGGATAAGCTAGCCCAACGCACTGCCAGTTTGAAGGGAAGCTGATACAGAGGGGATGGGGAGAAATGGAGACATACTGAGTCTGTGGTCTGTGCAGCAGACAAGGAGGATTCAATAAAACAACACACCACATCCAGGATGCAAGCAAAAAGGTTGTTTTCTGACAAAAACAGGAGAAATATGGAGCTGATAGTAATTGAATTAGATGGTATCATATGTCCCTTCTGATGCTGGCAGCCCCAAGGTGACACACAAGTACCACTCTTCTGTTGTACAGCACACACTGCGCTCCCTGTCTGGATGCCTCCTTTTACTCCCTTACAGTTGTCTTCCTTTTTTTTACATGAACAGCTTATATAACACGCATCTGCATTCTCTCTATACAGAACAAACTAGTACTAAATATGCTGCATCTGCTGAAGGCCACTATCTCCTTGTGATAATAAATATCCTCTGTGTTTCCACTGCATCCTTCTGCACTGCATCCCACTGGACAGATCTGGGAGCGTTCTGGTGAGAAACAGGCCTTCCTTCCCAAAAGCTATAATGCAAAGAGCATCCCAGAGGCATCAATACTCTGCCTTACATCATATGTCTGTCTCATCCACTAGAGGAAACCATCGATCCCATGCACACATAAGACAATCACAAGACAAGGATACTTCTCTACAACTTCCCACCTGAGCACTAACAGGAGCTTTAACAAACATGAGTGACTATTTAGAAAAATTAAGCCTGACCTGAGAGATTCTGCCCCAGGCTATACAGCAGAGCTGCTCCAGATTAAAAATACATGCTTAAACACTCATTTCTGTTTAAATTCAGATTATTTTGCCTTAAACTGATAAGAATTCATTTCAAAATAAACCAAAATGACATAAAAATGGGTAAAATCAGTTTCTTTCATGAACTTAAATAATTTGGTTTAATACAAGATCTGAAGCTTTCCAAGATGAGAAGAAAATGGAAACATCACCTGCATTTACACAAACCAAAGAGAGTTTCCTTTGTTCACGTAGAATGCAAAATATTTGCTGTTAAAACTATACCTCCTACTAGAAATTCTAAGGCCAGGATCTCAGGCCAGGGTCTCCAGTGCTTCCAGAGTTTTCTTCTGTAATCCATCAGAAGCGCTGGAAAAGGAACATTAAGAGTGTTGGAATCCAAACTGAATTTTTCAAGAACGAGAAATTTGTAATACCGAACTCCTATGTCTTCAGTTTGGATGAGAGCTCATACAAGGTCATGTCATCTTTGGATGAGAGCTCATACAAGGTCATGTCATCTTTGTGAAAGAATCTGTCAGTAGATTGGGTCAGCTGGCAGAATGGCTTTGTCCTGAGAATACAGACTGGCAAGTCACAAAGCCAAATTCTCTCCTGTCTCTGACCCTGGTTGAGTGTATGAGCTTAGCACTCCAGCGTCCCATTTTCCTTGGAGAAAGGGGACACAAGGATGCTTAGCTACTTTTTAAAGCCCTGCATACTGCCTCAGAGCAGTTTACATATGGTCGAAGTGGAGAGAATTTTCCATTTCCTAGTTACCATTTCAGGTTAGTCCCGTAAAAAACAGTCCTCCCCAGAAACAAAAGATGAATGGGCTAATTCTGATATAACAATGGGTTGTTTCAAAGCTTATGCTCTTATTTAAATAATAGGTTATTGAATTTATTACCAAATTTTAAGATAGATCCAATTTATAGATCTCAGCATATCAGTCTGGGGTTTGCCCATAGTAGTTCTATGCCAAAGTGTAGAGTTTTTTTAGTTCCACAACAACAGATTTAGATGCTGCATCTGAAACGGAACAAAGTTTTGCATTGCTACAGAGCTCCTAGTGCACCTAAAACTGTGAGTCATCCAGCTTTTTTGACTCACTCACAATACCGTGTCAACACAATGGATTAGCTCTCCTACACACCTTAGTAAATAAAGTACACAACGACCACATGACCCTTTTATAACGAAAAAGAATTTAGCAATGTAAGTTTTCTGTGTTAATGTGTTTCCTTTTAGCCCATTAAAAAAAAAAAAAATCTCAACCCCATGCCACACAGAATTCTCTTCTGGGATCACAGAATCACAGAATCGTTTAGGTTGGAAGGTACCTCTGGAGATCATCTAGTCCAACCTCCCTGTAGGAGAACAACGGGAGACAAGCACATCCGATGATGATCCACAAGTCTCAGTTTATTCAGAATTATCTTATTACTTATATAACAGAGTTAATTAGCTCATACATATTGCAAAAGCCAAGCTCCTTATCGGTGGCTACAGTAGAAGGCATTGTTATTTATTAAATGGATACAGTAGAAGGCTATGTATCTTTTCCCAGGACACTAGTAGCAAGTCATGTACCTTTCCCAGGACACTAGTAGCAAGTCAAGTACCTTTCCCAAGACACTAGTAGCAAGTCATGTACTTTTCTCAAGACACTGGTATCTACATTATTTTCTAGTTTCCAAACCAAGGTCCTGCATTCCGTGTCTAGCTACATTTAAGCAGATCTTGTGATCTTGTTGCCATGCCCCTTGTCACATAGCCAGTATTCAATAATATCTTCCACATGTAACAGCACCCTTCTTGCTCGGCGGGAACGCCTAGGCGACACATTTGTCGCCCGCCCTCCCTCCCTCCCTCCCTCCCTCCCTTTCCCGGCCCGCCGGAACACAGGACATGGAGGAGCCCCTCACGAGGGCGCTTGAGGGATCAGGCTGTGGGCTGGCCTAGGAGCTCGCAAAAGGCCTTACAGCTGTGGCATTTGCCTTAGCAATTGTGGCAGGCCAAAGGCCAGAGCAGGGGCCCGGCCTAAGGGTGCCGCTTTGGCGACTGGCGTCGGGCTTCAGGCCAGTGCTGCGAGAGAGGCCCAGGGCCTGCCCGCAGGCGTCTCACAGGCCCTCTGCCAGCCGCATGGCCGTTGCCCGAACACCCCTGCCGTCCCCCTACTGCGGCGCGTCTTGCAGCGCAGCTCTCTGATGCCCTTCGTGCCCTGCCCTGGCTGCCCCGGCACGGGTGGGCAGCGCTTGGGCTTGGCGTGTGGAGATGGGCCTTGGGCTCGGCAGTAGTAGTGTGGGCGGAGGGGTGGGGGCGGCGGGGGGGGGGGTGGCGGGGGGTGGCGCCAGGTGGAGGGAGGAGGCCAAAGCCGACGCGCGCTCTCCCAAAGCGGGCAGGGGGGCTGGAGCGGGCGCCCCCACGGCAGGGCTCTCCCTGCTGCCGCAGGGCCCACGCCTTCCTTTGCCGCAAAAACCCTCCCTCCGGCCCAGTCTGCGTATCGCCTCCACCGTCCCTAGGCACAGCGAGGGGCTTCCCGCTCTGAAAGGCTAGCGGGAGCACCAGAGGGCAGCGGTCATTGCGCTCAGGCGCGTCTCCAAGCCACCGCGAGGACTGGGATGGGGCGCTGCGCCACGCTGGCAAGCCTTTCCCAGCTGGAGCCACACAGCTGCTCTTGCCCACTCTCTTCCCCACCTGGGACACAGCAGGCAGCCCCGCTGGAGTCAGTGGGGCAAAGGTGGCACAAGGAGGGCCAGGCCCTGTGCTGCTCGCTTGGCAGCATCCAGCCGGGCAAGAGCCGGCACGGCACGGAGGGCACGGCGCAACTGCTGGCGCCGCAAGACAAGACGGGGGCTTCCGCTGGCGGAGCCGGGCACGGCCTGCAGGCCGCAGAGCCGCGGGGCACTGCCGGGGCCACGGCCTGCGGGGGGGCCAGCCCCTCCCCACGGCCCCTCGGCACCCCCTCCCACCCCACCCCCCCACCCCCCGCCCGCCCCACGTCTCCGGGCAACCCAGGGCGCCTCACAATGGCCCCGCGCCGCACTCACAATGGAGGTGCCGGTGCTGCACGGCCGTGGGCCACGGCGCCTGCCAGTCTGCACCTCCTCGCCACCCCGACAGGATGGCGCATGCCCGGAGGCCAGGCCATGCTGCGGGCAGCGCAGCCCGGGCTCCGCCCCGGGCCCTGCCCGACGCTGAGAGGCGCGTGCCGTGCACCCTCGCTCGGCGCCCGGCGCCTCCTCTCCTGCGTGCGCCCGACTACCAGACGCTCGAGCTGGGCGGGCAGCGCAGGAGGAAGGCGGCTCCGCAGGACGGGTGAGTGCCGTGGCTGCGCACGCGCGACCCTGCCGCTGCCCTCCCTCAGCCTCCCGGCCCTCTGCCCACGGCCGCCCACGGCTGCTCGGCCACTGCGGGGCTCCCTGCAGCGGCCTGCAGCTGCCTTGGCCAGAGCTCGGGTGCCGGGCGCCGCTGCGCACTGGCCTCGGCCCGGCCGGCCACCGCCGAGGGAGCCGGCCGGGCCCAGCTGCGCTGGCCCCGCGCTGCCCCACGCGGCCCCCAGCAAAGCCCCTTGCTGCTCGCTCGCTGCCTTGCCCCAGCGCCAGCCGCACGCCCCCGGCAGCACGCGCCCGCCCCGCTGGGGCCAGCTTTGCAGCCAGCAGGCAGCAAGGCGCCAGCCCCGGCTCCCGCTCTGCGGCTCGCTGGCTGCCTCGCCCTGCGCTGTGCCCAGGGCAGCCCTCAGCAAGGCGGCCGCCGGCCCCCTCCAGCAGCCCATGGCGCTCTCTGCTCTCTCGCAGCCCTGACACCTTCTCCCGCATCTTCCACCGGGAGAGAGTGCCGCGCAACGTCCTCGGGGCCGAAACGCGCGCGCCCGAGCCGCCAGACAGGCTCCCCGAGCTGCGCAACAGCCCCCATCCCCGCCACATCCGGAGGATCGCCGCCATCGTGCAGGGGCTCGCGCAGCCCGTTTTCCTGGTGCGCACCGAAGGCACCGAGGCAGAGCAGGTAGGAAGTGCTGCCTCCCTTGCCCGCGGACAAGCAAGGGCCACGGGCACCGAGAGCGCTGCGCACGCCAGGCAGGGCCAGCAGAAGCAGTGGGCACGCAAGGGCCCCCCCCCCCGGCCAAGGGCAGGGGCTAGGGTGCCTGCACCAGGGCAGCCCACGGCAGCGCAGCACAGCCTGGCGAAGCTCAGCACGGCAGCACCTTTCAACAGCGTCCCTTCTCCTTGGCAGGCTCGCTGGTGGGAGTGGGCAGGCAGCCCAAGCGCCGCGCAGCGCTTCAGGAGGCCAGCCTGTAAGTTGCGTCCAGCCGCAGAGCCCGTGCGCAACCGCCCTCCGCCTTGGGGAAGCCGCGCGCCTTGCGGCAGCGCAGCACCCCCGCCCCTCGGCCCCCGAGCCCCAGCCGCGGGCTCTGCCTAGCTGCCCGTGCACAGGCCACCCCCTCCCTGCATGCCGCCGGCACGCCAAGGCCCTTCAGCTCCGGCCTGCCTCCCTCGAGGCCTCCATCCCTGAGGCGCCTCCCCTCAGGCAGCCCCAGCTGCAGGGCCTCTGCCTTGCCAGCGCTGCAACGACGCAGCCCTTCCTCGCACACCCCTCGGCCCTTGGCCAGCCCTCCGCTGCCCCCGCGGCCTTCCCCCTCGCCCACCGCGTCCTCCCAGCAACAGCGACGCCGCAGCGGGGCGGGGCGAGGCGAGGGTGGGGGGGGTGGGGGGGGGGCCACAGCGCCAGCTCCTTTCCCTCCACGGCCCCTCGCAGCTGGCCTGCCAAGAGCAAGGCGGGCTGAGGCGAGGCCGCACAGCAGGCCCGGCGCGGCGGCCTCTCTCACCGCTTCCCTTCCTCTGCTTTGTCCCAGGCCCCGAGGAAGCCCGCGTGGACGCCGTCAGGTTTCCCAGGCTCTCCTGACCACGCGCTCTGCAGCCACCGCCCACGGGAAGCGGCGAGGCGTGGAGAGCTGCCGAGGAAGGCCGCCTCGGACTGAAGCAGCCACAGCAGCCCCCGAGTGCACCGCTCAAGACCCGACGCTCGGTCCATCAGCTGGGGCCCGCCAGATCCCTGGGATGGCAGTGTTGCGAGCACTCACGCCTCCGGCTGCTGATAAACTTCCTCACGCAACCTTTCTCGCTCCCTTCTGTAACAGCACCCTTCTTGCTCGGCGGGAACGCCTAGGCGACACATTTGTCGCCCGCCCGCCCTCCCTCCCTCCCTTTCCCGGCCCGCCGGAACACAGGACATGGAGGAGCCCCTCACGAGGGCGCTTGAGGGATCAGGCTGTGGGCTGGCCTAGGAGCTCGCAAAAGGCCTTACAGCTGTGGCATTTGCCTTAGCAATTGTGGCAGGCCAAAGGCCAGAGCAGGGGCCCGGCCTAAGGGTGCCACTTTGGCGACTGGCGTCGGGCTTCAGGCCAGTGCTGCGAGAGAGGCCCAGGGCCTGCCCGCAGGCGTCTCACAGGCCCTCTGCCAGCCGCATGGCCGTTGCCCGAACGCCCCTGCCGTCCCCCTAGTGCGGCGCGTCTCGCAGCGCAGCTCTCTGATGCCCTTCGTGCCCTGCCCTGGCTGCCCCGGCACGGGTGGGCAGCGCTTGGGCTTGGCGTGTGGAGATGGGCCTTGGGCTCGGCAGTAGTAGTGTGGGCGGAGGGGTGGGGGCGGCGGCGGGGGGGGTGTCGGGGGGTGGCGCCAGGTGGAGGGAGGAGGCCAAAGCCGACGCGCGCTCTCCCAAAGCGGGCAGGGGGGCTGGAGCGGGCGCCCCCACGGCAGGGCTCTCCCTGCTGCCGCAGGGCCCACGCCTTCCTTTGCCGCAAAAACCCTCCCTCCGGCCCAGTCTGCGTATCGCCTCCACCGTCCCTAGGCACAGCGAGGGGCTTCCCGCTCTGAAAGGCTAGCGGGAGCACCAGAGGGCAGCGGTCATTGCGCTCAGGCGCGTCTCCAAGCCACCGCGAGGACTGGGATGGGGCGCTGCGCCACGCTGGCAAGCCTTTCCCAGCTGGAGCCACACAGCTGCTCTTGCCCACTCTCTTCCCCACCTGGGACACAGCAGGCAGCCCCGCTGGAGTCAGTGGGGCAAAGGTGGCACAAGGAGGGCCAGGCCCTGTGCTGCTCGCTTGGCAGCATCCAGCCGGGCAAGAGCCGGCACGGCACGGAGGGCACGGCGCAACTGCTGGCGCCGCAAGACAAGACGGGGGCTTCCGCTGGCGGAGCCGGGCACGGCCTGCAGGCCGCAGAGCCGCGGGGCACTGCCGGGGCCACGGCCTGCGGGGGGGCCAGCCCCTCCCCACGGCCCCTCGGCACCCCCTCCCACCCCACCCCCCCACCCCCCGCCCGCCCCACGTCTCCGGGCAACCCAGGGCGCCTCACAATGGCCCCGCGCCGCACTCACAATGGAGGTGCCGGTGCTGCACGGCCGTGGGCCACGGCGCCTGCCAGTCTGCACCTCCTCGCCACCCCGACAGGATGGCGCATGCCCGGAGGCCAGGCCATGCTGCGGGCAGCGCAGCCCGGGCTCCGCCCCGGGCCCTGCCCGACGCTGAGAGGCGCGTGCCGTGCACCCTCGCTCGGCGCCCGGCGCCTCCTCTCCTGCGTGCGCCCGACTACCAGACGCTCGAGCTGGGCGGGCAGCGCAGGAGGAAGGCGGCTCCGCAGGACGGGTGAGTGCCGTGGCTGCGCACGCGCGACCCTGCCGCTGCCCTCCCTCAGCCTCCCGGCCCTCTGCCCACGGCCGCCCACGGCTGCTCGGCCACTGCGGGGCTCCCTGCAGCGGCCTGCAGCCGCCTTGGCCAGAGCTCGGGTGCCGGGCGCCGCTGCGCACTGGCCTCGGCCCGGCCGGCCACCGCCGAGGGAGCCGGCCGGGCCCAGCTGCGCTGGCCCCGCGCTGCCCCGCGCGGCCCCCAGCAAAGCCCCTTGCTGCTCGCTCGCTGCCTTGCCCCAGCGCCAGCCGCACGCCCCCGGCAGCACGCGCCCGCCCCGCTGGGGCCAGCTTTGCAGCCAGCAGGCAGCAAGGCGCCAGCCCCGGCTCCCGCTCTGCGGCTCGCTGGCTGCCTCGCCCTGCGCTGTGCCCAGGGCAGCCCTCAGCAAGGCGGCCGCCGGCCCCCTCCAGCAGCCCATGGCGCTCTCTGCTCTCTCGCAGCCCTGACACCTTCTCCCGCATCTTCCACCGGGAGAGAGTGCCGCGCAACGTCCTCGGGGCCGAAACGCGCGCGCCTGAGCCGCCAGACAGGCTCCCCGAGCTGCGCAACAGCCCCCATCCCCGCCACATCCGGAGGATCGCCGCCATCGTGCAGGGGCTCGCGCAGCCCGTTTTCCTGGTGCGCACCGAAGGCACCGAGGCAGAGCAGGTAGGAAGTGCTGCCTCCCTTGCCCGCGGACAAGCAAGGGCCACGGGCACCGAGAGCGCTGCGCACGCCAGGCAGGGCCAGCAGAAGCAGTGGGCACGCAAGGGCCCCCCCCCCGGCCAAGGGCAGGGGCTAGGGTGCCTGCACCAGGGCAGCCCACGGCAGCGCAGCACAGCCTGGCGAAGCTCAGCACGGCAGCACCTTTCAACAGCGTCCCTTCTCCTTGGCAGGCTCGCTGGTGGGAGTGGGCAGGCAGCCCAAGCGCCGCGCAGCGCTTCAGGAGGCCAGCCTGTAAGTTGCGTCCAGCCGCAGAGCCCGCGCGCAACCGCCCTCCGCCTTGGGGAAGCCGCGCGCCTTGCGGCAGCGCAGCACCCCCGCCCCTCGGCCCCCGAGCCCCAGCCGCGGGCTCTGCCTAGCTGCCCGTGCACAGGCCACCCCCTCCCTGCATGCCGCCGGCACGCCAAGGCCCTTCAGCTCCGGCCTGCCTCCCTCGAGGCCTCCATCCCTGAGGCGCCTCCCCTCAGGCAGCCCCAGCTGCAGGGCCTCTGCCTTGCCAGCGCTGCAACGACGCAGCCCTTCCTCGCACACCCCTCGGCCCTCGGCCAGCCCTCCGCTGCCCCCGCGGCCTTCCCCCTCGCCCACCGCGTCCTCCCAGCAACAGCGACGCCGCAGCGGGGCGGGGCGAGGCGAGGGTGGGGGGGGTGGGGGGGGGCCACAGCGCCAGCTCCTTTCCCTCCACGGCCCCTCGCAGCTGGCCTGCCAAGAGCAAGGCGGGCTGAGGCGAGGCCGCACAGCAGGCCCGGCGCGGCGGCCTCTCTCACCGCTTCCCTTCCTCTGCTTTGTCCCAGGCCCCGAGGAAGCCCGCGTGGACGCCGTCAGGTTTCCCAGGCTCTCCTGACCACGCGCTCTGCAGCCACCGCCCACGGGAAGCGACGAGGCGTGGAGAGCTGCCGAGGAAGGCCGCCTCGGACTGAAGCAGCCACAGCAGCCCCCGAGTGCACCGCTCAAGACCCGACGCTCGGTCCATCAGCTGGGGCCCGCCAGATCCCTGGGATGGCAGTGTTGCGAGCACTCACGCCTCCGGCTGCTGATAAACTTCCTCACGCAACCTTTCTCGCTCCCTTCTGTAACAGCACCCTTCTTGCTCGGCGGGAACGCCTAGGCGACACATTTGTCGCCCGCCCTCCCTCCCTCCCTCCCTTTCCCGGCCCGCCGGAACACAGGACATGGAGGAGCCCCTCACGAGGGCGCTTGAGGGATCAGGCTGTGGGCTGGCCTAGGAGCTCGCAAAAGGCCTTACAGCTGTGGCATTTGCCTTAGCAATTGTGGCAGGCCAAAGGCCAGAGCAGGGGCCCGGCCTAAGGGTGCCACTTTGGCGACTGGCGTCGGGCTTCAGGCCAGTGCTGCGAGAGAGGCCCAGGGCCTGCCCGCAGGCGTCTCACAGGCCCTCTGCCAGCCGCATGGCCGTTGCCCGAACACCCCTGCCGTCCCCCTAGTGCGGCGCGTCTCGCAGCGCAGCTCTCTGATGCCCTTCGTGCCCTGCCCTGGCTGCCCCGGCACGGGTGGGCAGCGCTTGGGCTTGGCGTGTGGAGATGGGCCTTGGGCTCGGCAGTAGTAGTGTGGGCGGAGGGGTGGGGGCGGCGGCGGGGGGGGTGTCGGGGGGTGGCGCCAGGTGGAGGGAGGAGGCCAAAGCCGACGCGCGCTCTCCCAAAGCGGGCAGGGGGGCTGGAGCGGGCGCCCCCACGGCAGGGCTCTCCCTGCTGCCGCAGGGCCCACGCCTTCCTTTGCCGCAAAAACCCTCCCTCCGGCCCAGTCTGCGTATCGCCTCCACCGTCCCTAGGCACAGCGAGGGGCTTCCCGCTCTGAAAGGCTAGCGGGAGCACCAGAGGGCAGCGGTCATTGCGCTCAGGCGCGTCTCCAAGCCACCGCGAGGACTGGGATGGGGCGCTGCGCCACGCTGGCAAGCCTTTCCCAGCTGGAGCCACACAGCTGCTCTTGCCCACTCTCTTCCCCACCTGGGACACAGCAGGCAGCCCCGCTGGAGTCAGTGGGGCAAAGGTGGCACAAGGAGGGCCAGGCCCTGTGCTGCTCGCTTGGCAGCATCCAGCCGGGCAAGAGCCGGCACGGCACGGAGGGCACGGCGCAACTGCTGGCGCCGCAAGACAAGACGGGGGCTTCCGCTGGCGGAGCCGGGCACGGCCTGCAGGCCGCAGAGCCGCGGGGCACTGCCGGGGCCACGGCCTGCGGGGGGGCCAGCCCCTCCCCACGGCCCCTCGGCACCCCCTCCCACCCCACCCCCCCACCCCCCGCCCGCCCCACGTCTCCGGGCAACCCAGGGCGCCTCACAATGGCCCCGCGCCGCACTCACAATGGAGGTGCCGGTGCTGCACGGCCGTGGGCCACGGCGCCTGCCAGTCTGCACCTCCTCGCCACCCCGACAGGATGGCGCATGCCCGGAGGCCAGGCCATGCTGCGGGCAGCGCAGCCCGGGCTCCGCCCCGGGCCCTGCCCGACGCTGAGAGGCGCGTGCCGTGCACCCTCGCTCGGCGCCCGGCGCCTCCTCTCCTGCGTGCGCCCGACTACCAGACGCTCGAGCTGGGCGGGCAGCGCAGGAGGAAGGCGGCTCCGCAGGACGGGTGAGTGCCGTGGCTGCGCACGCGCGACCCTGCCGCTGCCCTCCCTCAGCCTCCCGGCCCTCTGCCCACGGCCGCCCACGGCTGCTCGGCCACTGCGGGGCTCCCTGCAGCGGCCTGCAGCCGCCTTGGCCAGAGCTCGGGTGCCGGGCGCCGCTGCGCACTGGCCTCGGCCCGGCCGGCCACCGCCGAGGGAGCCGGCCGGGCCCAGCTGCGCTGGCCCCGCGCTGCCCCGCGCGGCCCCCAGCAAAGCCCCTTGCTGCTCGCTCGCTGCCTTGCCCCAGCGCCAGCCGCACGCCCCCGGCAGCACGCGCCCGCCCCGCTGGGGCCAGCTTTGCAGCCAGCAGGCAGCAAGGCGCCAGCCCCGGCTCCCGCTCTGCGGCTCGCTGGCTGCCTCGCCCTGCGCTGTGCCCAGGGCAGCCCTCAGCAAGGCGGCCGCCGGCCCCCTCCAGCAGCCCATGGCGCTCTCTGCTCTCTCGCAGCCCTGACACCTTCTCCCGCATCTTCCACCGGGAGAGAGTGCCGCGCAACGTCCTCGGGGCCGAAACGCGCGCGCCTGAGCCGCCAGACAGGCTCCCCGAGCTGCACAACAGCCCCCATCCCCGCCACATCCGGAGGATCGCCGCCATCGTGCAGGGGCTCGCGCAGCCCGTTTTCCTGGTGCGCACCGAAGGCACCGAGGCAGAGCAGGTAGGAAGTGCTGCCTCCCTTGCCCGCGGACAAGCAAGGGCCACGGGCACCGAGAGCGCTGCGCACGCCAGGCAGGGCCAGCAGAAGCAGTGGGCACGCAAGGGCCCCCCCCCCGGCCAAGGGCAGGGGCTAGGGTGCCTGCACCAGGGCAGCCCACGGCAGCGCAGCACAGCCTGGCGAAGCTCAGCACGGCAGCACCTTTCAACAGCGTCCCTTCTCCTTGGCAGGCTCGCTGGTGGGAGTGGGCAGGCAGCCCAAGCGCCGCGCAGCGCTTCAGGAGGCCAGCCTGTAAGTTGCGTCCAGCCGCAGAGCCCGCGCGCAACCGCCCTCCGCCTTGGGGAAGCCGCGCGCCTTGCGGCAGCGCAGCACCCCCGCCCCTCGGCCCCCGAGCCCCAGCCGCGGGCTCTGCCTAGCTGCCCGTGCACAGGCCACCCCCTCCCTGCATGCCGCCGGCACGCCAAGGCCCTTCAGCTCCGGCCTGCCTCCCTCGAGGCCTCCATCCCTGAGGCGCCTCCCCTCAGGCAGCCCCAGCTGCAGGGCCTCTGCCTTGCCAGCGCTGCAACGACGCAGCCCTTCCTCGCACACCCCTCGGCCCTCGGCCAGCCCTCCGCTGCCCCCGCGGCCTTCCCCCTCGCCCACCGCGTCCTCCCAGCAACAGCGACGCCGCAGCGGGGCGGGGCGAGGCGAGGGTGGGGGGGGGTGGGGGGGGGCCACAGCGCCAGCTCCTTTCCCTCCACGGCCCCTCGCAGCTGGCCTGCCAAGAGCAAGGCGGGCTGAGGCGAGGCCGCACAGCAGGCCCGGCGCGGCGGCCTCTCTCACCGCTTCCCTTCCTCTGCTTTGTCCCAGGCCCCGAGGAAGCCCGCGTGGACACCGTCAGGTTTCCCAGGCTCTCCTGACCACGCGCTCTGCAGCCACCGCCCACGGGAAGCGACGAGGCATGGAGAGCTGCCGAGGAAGGCCGCCTCGGACTGAAGCAGCCACAGCAGCCCCCGAGTGCACCGCTCAAGACCCGACGCTCGGTCCATCAGCTGGGGCCCGCCAGATCCCTGGGATGGCAGTGTTGCGAGCACTCACGCCTCCGGCTGCTGATAAACTTCCTCACGCAACCTTTCTCGCTCTCTTCTGTAACAGCACCCTTCTTGCTCGGCGGGAACGCCTAGGCGACACATTTGTCGCCCGCCCTCCCTCCCTCCCTCCCTTTCCCGGCCCGCCGGAACACAGGACATGGAGGAGCCCCTCACGAGGGCGCTTGAGGGATCAGGCTGTGGGCTGGCCTAGGAGTTCGCAAAAGGCCTTACAGCTGTGGCATTTGCCTTAGCAATTGTGGCAGGCCAAAGGCCAGAGCAGGGGCCCGGCCTAAGGGTGCCGCTTTGGCGACTGGCGTCGGGCTTCAGGCCAGTGCTGCGAGAGAGGCCCAGGGCCTGCCCGCAGGCGTCTCACAGGCCCTCTGCCAGCCGCATGGCCGTTGCCCGAACACCCCTGCCGTCCCCCTACTGCGGCGCGTCTCGCAGCGCAGCTCTCTGATGCCCTTCGTGCCCTGCCCTGGCTGCCCCGGCACGGGTGGGCAGCGCTTGGGCTTGGCGTGTGGAGATGGGCCTTGGGCTCGGCAGTAGTAGTGTGGGCGGAGGGGTGGGGGCGGCGGCGGGGGGGTGGCGGGGGGGGCGCCAGGTGGAGGGAGGAGGCCAAAGCCGACGCGCGCTCTCCCAAAGCGGGCAGGGGGGCTGGAGCGGGCGCCCCCACGGCAGGGCTCTCCCTGCTGCCGCAGGGCCCACGCCTTCCTTTGCCGCAAAAACCCTCCCTCCGGCCCAGTCTGCGTATCGCCTCCACCGTCCCTAGGCACAGCGAGGAGCTTCCCGCTCTGAAAGGCTAGCGGGAGCACCAGAGGGCAGCGGTCATTGCGCTCAGGCGCGTCTCCAAGCCACCGCGAGGACTGGGATGGGGCGCTGCGCCACGCTGGCAAGCCTTTCCCAGCTGGAGCCACACGGCTGCTCTTGCCCAGTCTCTTCCCCACCTGGGACACAGCAGGCAGCCCCGCTGGAGTCAGTGGGGCAAAGGTGGCACAAGGAGGGCCAGGCCCTGTGCTGCTCGCTTGGCAGCATCCAGCCGGGCAAGAGCCGGCACGGCACGGAGGGCACGGCGCAACTGCTGGCGCCGCAAGACAAGACGGGGGCTTCCGCTGGCGGAGCCGGGCACGGCCTGCAGGCCGCAGAGCCGCGGGGCACTGCTGGGGCCACGGCCTGCGGGGGGGCCAGCCCCTCCCCACGGCCCCTCGGCACCCCCTCCCACCCCACCCCCCGCCCGCCCCACGTCTCCGGGCAACCCAGGGCGCCTCACAATGGCCCCGCGCCGCACTCACAATGGAGGTGCCGGTGCTGCACGGCCGTGGGCCACGGCGCCTGCCAGTCTGCACCTCCTCGCCACCCCGACAGGATGGCGCATGCCCGGAGGCCAGGCCATGCTGCGGGCAGCGCAGCCCGGGCTCCGCCCCGGGCCCTGCCCGACGCTGAGAGGCGCGTGCCGTGCACCCTCGCTCGGCGCCCGGCGCCTCCTCTCCTGCGTGCGCCCGACTACCAGACGCTCGAGCTGGGCGGGCAGCGCAGGAGGAAGGCGGCTCCGCAGGACGGGTGAGTGCCGTGGCTGCGCACGCGCGACCCTGCCGCTGCCCTCCCTCAGCCTCCCGGCCCTCTGCCCACGGCCGCCCACGGCTGCTCGGCCACTGCGGGGCTCCCTGCAGCGGCCTGCAGCTGCCTTGGCCAGAGCTCGGGTGCCGGGCGCCGCTGCGCACTGGCCTCGGCCCGGCCGGCCACCGCCGAGGGAGCCGGCCGGGCCCAGCTGCGCTGGCCCCGCGCTGCCCCACGCGGCCCCCAGCAAAGCCCCTTGCTGCTCGCTCGCTGCCTTGCCCCAGCGCCAGCCGCACGCCCCCGGCAGCACGCGCCCGCCCCGCTGGGGCCAGCTTTGCAGCCAGCAGGCAGCAAGGCGCCAGCCCCGGCTCCCGCTCTGCGGCTCGCTGGCTGCCTCGCCCTGCGCTGTGCCCAGGGCAGCCCTCAGCAAGGCGGCCGCCGGCCCCCTCCAGCAGCCCATGGCGCTCTCTGCTCTCTCGCAGCCCTGACACCTTCTCCCGCATCTTCCACCGGGAGAGAGTGCCGCGCAACGTCCTCGGGGCCGAAACGCGCGCGCCCGAGCCGCCAGACAGGCTCCCCGAGCTGCGCAACAGCCCCCATCCCCGCCACATCCGGAGGATCGCCGCCATCGTGCAGGGGCTCGCGCAGCCCGTTTTCCTGGTGCGCACCGAAGGCACCGAGGCAGAGCAGGTAGGAAGTGCTGCCTCCCTTGCCCGCGGACAAGCAAGGGCCACGGGCACCGAGAGCGCTGCGCACGCCAGGCAGGGCCAGCAGAAGCAGTGGGCACGCAAGGGCCCCCCCCCCCCGGCCAAGGGCAGGGGCTAGGGTGCCTGCACCAGGGCAGCCCACGGCAGCGCAGCACAGCCTGGCGAAGCTCAGCACGGCAGCACCTTTCAACAGCGTCCCTTCTCCTTGGCAGGCTCGCTGGTGGGAGTGGGCAGGCAGCCCAAGCGCCGCGCAGCGCTTCAGGAGGCCAGCCTGTAAGTTGCGTCCAGCCGCAGAGCCCGCGCGCAACCGCCCTCCGCCTTGGGGAAGCCGCGCGCCTTGCGGCAGCGCAGCACCCCCGCCCCTCGGCCCCCGAGCCCCAGCCGCGGGCTCTGCCTAGCTGCCCGTGCACAGGCCACCCCCTCCCTGCATGCCGCCGGCACGCCAAGGCCCTTCAGCTCCGGCCTGCCTCCCTCGAGGCCTCCATCCCTGAGGCGCCTCCCCTCAGGCAGCCCCAGCTGCAGGGCCTCTGCCTTGCCAGCGCTGCAACGACGCAGCCCTTCCTCGCACACCCCTCGGCCCTCGGCCAGCCCTCCGCTGCCCCCGCGGCCTTCCCCCTCGCCCACCGCGTCCTCCCAGCAACAGCGACGCCGCAGCGGGGCGGGGCGAGGCGAGGGTGGGGGGGGTGGGGGGGGGCCACAGCGCCAGCTCCTTTCCCTCCACGGCCCCTCGCAGCTGGCCTGCCAAGAGCAAGGCGGGCTGAGGCGAGGCCGCACAGCAGGCCCGGCGCGGCGGCCTCTCTCACCGCTTCCCTTCCTCTGCTTTGTCCCAGGCCCCGAGGAAGCCCGCGTGGACGCCGTCAGGTTTCCCAGGCTCTCCTGACCACGCGCTCTGCAGCCACCGCCCACGGGAAGCGACGAGGCGTGGAGAGCTGCCGAGGAAGGCCGCCTCGGACTGAAGCAGCCACAGCAGCCCCCGAGTGCACCGCTCAAGACCCGACGCTCGGTCCATCAGCTGGGGCCCGCCAGATCCCTGGGATGGCAGTGTTGCGAGCACTCACGCCTCCGGCTGCTGATAAACTTCCTCACGCAACCTTTCTCGCTCCCTTCTGTAACAGCACCCTTCTTGCTCGGCGGGAACGCCTAGGCGACACATTTGTCGCCCGCCCGCCCTCCCTCCCTCCCTTTCCCGGCCCGCCGGAACACAGGACATGGAGGAGCCCCTCACGAGGGCGCTTGAGGGATCAGGCTGTGGGCTGGCCTAGGAGCTCGCAAAAGGCCTTACAGCTGTGGCATTTGCCTTAGCAATTGTGGCAGGCCAAAGGCCAGAGCAGGGGCCCGGCCTAAGGGTGCCGCTTTGGCGACTGGCGTCGGGCTTCAGGCCAGTGCTGCGAGAGAGGCCCAGGGCCTGCCCGCAGGCGTCTCACAGGCCCTCTGCCAGCCGCATGGCCGTTGCCCGAACACCCCTGCCGTCCCCCTACTGCGGCGCGTCTCGCAGCGCAGCTCTCTGATGCCCTTCGTGCCCTGCCCTGGCTGCCCCGGCACGGGTGGGCAGCGCTTGGGCTTGGCGTGTGGAGATGGGCCTTGGGCTCGGCAGTAGTAGTGTGGGCGGAGGGGTGGGGGCGGCGGCGGGGGGGGTGTCGGGGGGTGGCGCCAGGTGGAGGGAGGAGGCCAAAGCCGACGCGCGCTCTCCCAAAGCGGGCAGGGGGGCTGGAGCGGGCGCCCCCACGGCAGGGCTCTCCCTGCTGCCGCAGGGCCCACGCCTTCCTTTGCCGCAAAAACCCTCCCTCCGGCCCAGTCTGCGTATCGCCTCCACCGTCCCTAGGCACAGCGAGGGGCTTCCCGCTCTGAAAGGCTAGCGGGAGCACCAGAGGGCAGCGGTCATTGCGCTCAGGCGCGTCTCCAAGCCACCGCGAGGACTGGGATGGGGCGCTGCGCCACGCTGGCAAGCCTTTCCCAGCTGGAGCCACACAGCTGCTCTTGCCCACTCTCTTCCCCACCTGGGACACAGCAGGCAGCCCCGCTGGAGTCAGTGGGGCAAAGGTGGCACAAGGAGGGCCAGGCCCTGTGCTGCTCGCTTGGCAGCATCCAGCCGGGCAAGAGCCGGCACGGCACGGAGGGCACGGCGCAACTGCTGGCGCCGCAAGACAAGACGGGGGCTTCCGCTGGCGGAGCCGGGCACGGCCTGCAGGCCGCAGAGCCGCGGGGCACTGCCGGGGCCACGGCCTGCGGGGGGGCCAGCCCCTCCCCACGGCCCCTCGGCACCCCCTCCCACCCCACCCCCCCACCCCCCGCCCGCCCCACGTCTCCGGGCAACCCAGGGCGCCTCACAATGGCCCCGCGCCGCACTCACAATGGAGGTGCCGGTGCTGCACGGCCGTGGACCACGGCGCCTGCCAGTCTGCACCTCCTCGCCACCCCGACAGGATGGCGCATGCCCGGAGGCCAGGCCATGCTGCGGGCAGCGCAGCCCGGGCTCCGCCCCGGGCCCTGCCCGACGCTGAGAGGCGCGTGCCGTGCACCCTCGCTCGGCGCCCGGCGCCTCCTCTCCTGCGTGCG
The DNA here is from genome assembly GCF_040807025.1 of Struthio camelus. Taxonomy (NCBI): domain Eukaryota; kingdom Metazoa; phylum Chordata; class Aves; order Struthioniformes; family Struthionidae; genus Struthio; species Struthio camelus. The sequence continues at coordinate 420,469 of NC_090982.1, read as the reverse complement.
CCCGACTACCAGACGCTCGAGCTGGGCGGGCAGCGCAGGAGGAAGGCGGCTCCGCAGGACGGGTGAGTGCCGTGGCTGCGCACGCGCGACCCTGCCGCTGCCCTCCCTCAGCCTCCCGGCCCTCTGCCCACGGCCGCCCACGGCTGCTCGGCCACTGCGGGGCTCCCTGCAGCGGCCTGCAGCCGCCTTGGCCAGAGCTCGGGTGCCGGGCGCCGCTGCGCACTGGCCTCGGCCCGGCCGGCCACCGCCGAGGGAGCCGGCCGGGCCCAGCTGCGCTGGCCCCGCGCTGCCCCGCGCGGCCCCCAGCAAAGCCCCTTGCTGCTCGCTCGCTGCCTTGCCCCAGCGCCAGCCGCACGCCCCCGGCAGCACGCGCCCGCCCCGCTGGGGCCAGCTTTGCAGCCAGCAGGCAGCAAGGCGCCAGCCCCGGCTCCCGCTCTGCGGCTCGCTGGCTGCCTCGCCCTGCGCTGTGCCCAGGGCAGCCCTCAGCAAGGCGGCCGCCGGCCCCCTCCAGCAGCCCATGGCGCTCTCTGCTCTCTCGCAGCCCTGACACCTTCTCCCGCATCTTCCACCGGGAGAGAGTGCCGCGCAACGTCCTCGGGGCCGAAACGCGCGCGCCCGAGCCGCCAGACAGGCTCCCCGAGCTGCGCAACAGCCCCCATCCCCGCCACATCCGGAGGATCGCCGCCATCGTGCAGGGGCTCGCGCAGCCCGTTTTCCTGGTGCGCACCGAAGGCACCGAGGCAGAGCAGGTAGGAAGTGCTGCCTCCCTTGCCCGCGGACAAGCAAGGGCCACGGGCACCGAGAGCGCTGCGCACGCCAGGCAGGGCCAGCAGAAGCAGTGGGCACGCAAGGGCCCCCCCCCGGCCAAGGGCAGGGGCTAGGGTGCCTGCACCAGGGCAGCCCACGGCAGCGCAGCACAGCCTGGCGAAGCTCAGCACGGCAGCACCTTTCAACAGCGTCCCTTCTCCTTGGCAGGCTCGCTGGTGGGAGTGGGCAGGCAGCCCAAGCGCCGCGCAGCGCTTCAGGAGGCCAGCCTGTAAGTTGCGTCCAGCCGCAGAGCCCGTGCGCAACCGCCCTCCGCCTTGGGGAAGCCGCGCGCCTTGCGGCAGCGCAGCACCCCCGCCCCTCGGCCCCCGAGCCCCAGCCGCGGGCTCTGCCTAGCTGCCCGTGCACAGGCCACCCCCTCCCTGCATGCCGCCGGCACGCCAAGGCCCTTCAGCTCCGGCCTGCCTCCCTCGAGGCCTCCATCCCTGAGGCGCCTCCCCTCAGGCAGCCCCAGCTGCAGGGCCTCTGCCTTGCCAGCGCTGCAACGACGCAGCCCTTCCTCGCACACCCCTCGGCCCTTGGCCAGCCCTCCGCTGCCCCCGCGGCCTTCCCCCTCGCCCACCGCGTCCTCCCAGCAACAGCGACGCCGCAGCGGGGCGGGGCGAGGCGAGGGTGGGGGGGGTGGGGGGGGGGCCACAGCGCCAGCTCCTTTCCCTCCACGGCCCCTCGCAGCTGGCCTGCCAAGAGCAAGGCGGGCTGAGGCGAGGCCGCACAGCAGGCCCGGCGCGGCGGCCTCTCTCACCGCTTCCCTTCCTCTGCTTTGTCCCAGGCCCCGAGGAAGCCCGCGTGGACGCCGTCAGGTTTCCCAGGCTCTCCTGACCACGCGCTCTGCAGCCACCGCCCACGGGAAGCGGCGAGGCGTGGAGAGCTGCCGAGGAAGGCCGCCTCGGACTGAAGCAGCCACAGCAGCCCCCGAGTGCACCGCTCAAGACCCGACGCTCGGTCCATCAGCTGGGGCCCGCCAGATCCCTGGGATGGCAGTGTTGCGAGCACTCACGCCTCCGGCTGCTGATAAACTTCCTCACGCAACCTTTCTCGCTCCCTTCTGTAACAGCACCCTTCTTGCTCGGCGGGAACGCCTAGGCGACACATTTGTCGCCCGCCCGCCCTCCCTCCCTCCCTTTCCCGGCCCGCCGGAACACAGGACATGGAGGAGCCCCTCACGAGGGCGCTTGAGGGATCAGGCTGTGGGCTGGCCTAGGAGCTCGCAAAAGGCCTTACAGCTGTGGCATTTGCCTTAGCAATTGTGGCAGGCCAAAGGCCAGAGCAGGGGCCCGGCCTAAGGGTGCCACTTTGGCGACTGGCGTCGGGCTTCAGGCCAGTGCTGCGAGAGAGGCCCAGGGCCTGCCCGCAGGCGTCTCACAGGCCCTCTGCCAGCCGCATGGCCGTTGCCCGAACACCCCTGCCGTCCCCCTAGTGCGGCGCGTCTCGCAGCGCAGCTCTCTGATGCCCTTCGTGCCCTGCCCTGGCTGCCCCGGCACGGGTGGGCAGCGCTTGGGCTTGGCGTGTGGAGATGGGCCTTGGGCTCGGCAGTAGTAGTGTGGGCGGAGGGGTGGGGGCGGCGGCGGGGGGGGTGTCGGGGGGTGGCGCCAGGTGGAGGGAGGAGGCCAAAGCCGACGCGCGCTCTCCCAAAGCGGGCAGGGGGGCTGGAGCGGGCGCCCCCACGGCAGGGCTCTCCCTGCTGCCGCAGGGCCCACGCCTTCCTTTGCCGCAAAAACCCTCCCTCCGGCCCAGTCTGCGTATCGCCTCCACCGTCCCTAGGCACAGCGAGGGGCTTCCCGCTCTGAAAGGCTAGCGGGAGCACCAGAGGGCAGCGGTCATTGCGCTCAGGCGCGTCTCCAAGCCACCGCGAGGACTGGGATGGGGCGCTGCGCCACGCTGGCAAGCCTTTCCCAGCTGGAGCCACACAGCTGCTCTTGCCCACTCTCTTCCCCACCTGGGACACAGCAGGCAGCCCCGCTGGAGTCAGTGGGGCAAAGGTGGCACAAGGAGGGCCAGGCCCTGTGCTGCTCGCTTGGCAGCATCCAGCCGGGCAAGAGCCGGCACGGCACGGAGGGCACGGCGCAACTGCTGGCGCCGCAAGACAAGACGGGGGCTTCCGCTGGCGGAGCCGGGCACGGCCTGCAGGCCGCAGAGCCGCGGGGCACTGCCGGGGCCACGGCCTGCGGGGGGGCCAGCCCCTCCCCACGGCCCCTCGGCACCCCCTCCCACCCCACCCCCCCACCCCCCGCCCGCCCCACGTCTCCGGGCAACCCAGGGCGCCTCACAATGGCCCCGCGCCGCACTCACAATGGAGGTGCCGGTGCTGCACGGCCGTGGGCCACGGCGCCTGCCAGTCTGCACCTCCTCGCCACCCCGACAGGATGGCGCATGCCCGGAGGCCAGGCCATGCTGCGGGCAGCGCAGCCCGGGCTCCGCCCCGGGCCCTGCCCGACGCTGAGAGGCGCGTGCCGTGCACCCTCGCTCGGCGCCCGGCGCCTCCTCTCCTGCGTGCGCCCGACTACCAGACGCTCGAGCTGGGCGGGCAGCGCAGGAGGAAGGCGGCTCCGCAGGACGGGTGAGTGCCGTGGCTGCGCACGCGCGACCCTGCCGCTGCCCTCCCTCAGCCTCCCGGCCCTCTGCCCACGGCCGCCCACGGCTGCTCGGCCACTGCGGGGCTCCCTGCAGCGGCCTGCAGCCGCCTTGGCCAGAGCTCGGGTGCCGGGCGCCGCTGCGCACTGGCCTCGGCCCGGCCGGCCACCGCCGAGGGAGCCGGCCGGGCCCAGCTGCGCTGGCCCCGCGCTGCCCCGCGCGGCCCCCAGCAAAGCCCCTTGCTGCTCGCTCGCTGCCTTGCCCCAGCGCCAGCCGCACGCCCCCGGCAGCACGCGCCCGCCCCGCTGGGGCCAGCTTTGCAGCCAGCAGGCAGCAAGGCGCCAGCCCCGGCTCCCGCTCTGCGGCTCGCTGGCTGCCTCGCCCTGCGCTGTGCCCAGGGCAGCCCTCAGCAAGGCGGCCGCCGGCCCCCTCCAGCAGCCCATGGCGCTCTCTGCTCTCTCGCAGCCCTGACACCTTCTCCCGCATCTTCCACCGGGAGAGAGTGCCGCGCAACGTCCTCGGGGCCGAAACGCGCGCGCCTGAGCCGCCAGACAGGCTCCCCGAGCTGCGCAACAGCCCCCATCCCCGCCACATCCGGAGGATCGCCGCCATCGTGCAGGGGCTCGCGCAGCCCGTTTTCCTGGTGCGCACCGAAGGCACCGAGGCAGAGCAGGTAGGAAGTGCTGCCTCCCTTGCCCGCGGACAAGCAAGGGCCACGGGCACCGAGAGCGCTGCGCACGCCAGGCAGGGCCAGCAGAAGCAGTGGGCACGCAAGGGCCCCCCCCCTGGCCAAGGGCAGGGGCTAGGGTGCCTGCACCAGGGCAGCCCACGGCAGCGCAGCACAGCCTGGCGAAGCTCAGCACGGCAGCACCTTTCAACAGCGTCCCTTCTCCTTGGCAGGCTCGCTGGTGGGAGTGGGCAGGCAGCCCAAGCGCCGCGCAGCGCTTCAGGAGGCCAGCCTGTAAGTTGCGTCCAGCCGCAGAGCCCGCGCGCAACCGCCCTCCGCCTTGGGGAAGCCGCGCGCCTTGCGGCAGCGCAGCACCCCCGCCCCTCGGCCCCCGAGCCCCAGCCGCGGGCTCTGCCTAGCTGCCCGTGCACAGGCCACCCCCTCCCTGCATGCCGCCGGCACGCCAAGGCCCTTCAGCTCCGGCCTGCCTCCCTCGAGGCCTCCATCCCTGAGGCGCCTCCCCTCAGGCAGCCCCAGCTGCAGGGCCTCTGCCTTGCCAGCGCTGCAACGACGCAGCCCTTCCTCGCACACCCCTCGGCCCTCGGCCAGCCCTCCGCTGCCCCCGCGGCCTTCCCCCTCGCCCACCGCGTCCTCCCAGCAACAGCGACGCCGCAGCGGGGCGGGGCGAGGCGAGGGTGGGGGGGGGTGGGGGGGGGCCACAGCGCCAGCTCCTTTCCCTCCACGGCCCCTCGCAGCTGGCCTGCCAAGAGCAAGGCGGGCTGAGGCGAGGCCGCACAGCAGGCCCGGCGCGGCGGCCTCTCTCACCGCTTCCCTTCCTCTGCTTTGTCCCAGGCCCCGAGGAAGCCCGCGTGGACGCCGTCAGGTTTCCCAGGCTCTCCTGACCACGCGCTCTGCAGCCACCGCCCACGGGAAGCGACGAGGCGTGGAGAGCTGCCGAGGAAGGCCGCCTCGGACTGAAGCAGCCACAGCAGCCCCCGAGTGCACCGCTCAAGACCCGACGCTCGGTCCATCAGCTGGGGCCCGCCAGATCCCTGGGATGGCAGTGTTGCGAGCACTCACGCCTCCGGCTGCTGATAAACTTCCTCACGCAACCTTTCTCGCTCCCTTCTGTAACAGCACCCTTCTTGCTCGGCGGGAACGCCTAGGCGACACATTTGTCGCCCGCCCTCCCTCCCTCCCTCCCTTTCCCGGCCCGCCGGAACACAGGACATGGAGGAGCCCCTCACGAGGGCGCTTGAGGGATCAGGCTGTGGGCTGGCCTAGGAGCTCGCAAAAGGCCTTACAGCTGTGGCATTTGCCTTAGCAATTGTGGCAGGCCAAAGGCCAGAGCAGGGGCCCGGCCTAAGGGTGCCACTTTGGCGACTGGCGTCGGGCTTCAGGCCAGTGCTGCGAGAGAGGCCCAGGGCCTGCCCGCAGGCGTCTCACAGGCCCTCTGCCAGCCGCATGGCCGTTGCCCGAACACCCCTGCCGTCCCCCTACTGCGGCGCGTCTCGCAGCGCAGCTCTCTGATGCCCTTCGTGCCCTGCCCTGGCTGCCCCGGCACGGGTGGGCAGCGCTTGGGCTTGGCGTGTGGAGATGGGCCTTGGGCTCGGCAGTAGTAGTGTGGGCGGAGGGGTGGGGGCGGCGGCGGGGGGGGTGTCGGGGGGTGGCGCCAGGTGGAGGGAGGAGGCCAAAGCCGACGCGCGCTCTCCCAAAGCGGGCAGGGGGGCTGGAGCGGGCGCCCCCACGGCAGGGCTCTCCCTGCTGCCGCAGGGCCCACGCCTTCCTTTGCCGCAAAAACCCTCCCTCCGGCCCAGTCTGCGTATCGCCTCCACCGTCCCTAGGCACAGCGAGGGGCTTCCCGCTCTGAAAGGCTAGCGGGAGCACCAGAGGGCAGCGGTCATTGCGCTCAGGCGCGTCTCCAAGCCACCGCGAGGACTGGGATGGGGCGCTGCGCCACGCTGGCAAGCCTTTCCCAGCTGGAGCCACACAGCTGCTCTTGCCCACTCTCTTCCCCACCTGGGACACAGCAGGCAGCCCCGCTGGAGTCAGTGGGGCAAAGGTGGCACAAGGAGGGCCAGGCCCTGTGCTGCTCGCTTGGCAGCATCCAGCCGGGCAAGAGCCGGCACGGCACGGAGGGCACGGCGCAACTGCTGGCGCCGCAAGACAAGACGGGGGCTTCCGCTGGCGGAGCCGGGCACGGCCTGCAGGCCGCAGAGCCGCGGGGCACTGCCGGGGCCACGGCCTGCGGGGGGGCCAGCCCCTCCCCACGGCCCCTCGGCACCCCCTCCCACCCCACCCCCCCACCCCCCGCCCGCCCCACGTCTCCGGGCAACCCAGGGCGCCTCACAATGGCCCCGCGCCGCACTCACAATGGAGGTGCCGGTGCTGCACGGCCGTGGGCCACGGCGCCTGCCAGTCTGCACCTCCTCGCCACCCCGACAGGATGGCGCATGCCCGGAGGCCAGGCCATGCTGCGGGCAGCGCAGCCCGGGCTCCGCCCCGGGCCCTGCCCGACGCTGAGAGGCGCGTGCCGTGCACCCTCGCTCGGCGCCCGGCGCCTCCTCTCCTGCGTGCGCCCGACTACCAGACGCTCGAGCTGGGCGGGCAGCGCAGGAGGAAGGCGGCTCCGCAGGACGGGTGAGTGCCGTGGCTGCGCACGCGCGACCCTGCCGCTGCCCTCCCTCAGCCTCCCGGCCCTCTGCCCACGGCCGCCCACGGCTGCTCGGCCACTGCGGGGCTCCCTGCAGCGGCCTGCAGCCGCCTTGGCCAGAGCTCGGGTGCCGGGCGCCGCTGCGCACTGGCCTCGGCCCGGCCGGCCACCGCCGAGGGAGCCGGCCGGGCCCAGCTGCGCTGGCCCCGCGCTGCCCCGCGCGGCCCCCAGCAAAGCCCCTTGCTGCTCGCTCGCTGCCTTGCCCCAGCGCCAGCCGCACGCCCCCGGCAGCACGCGCCCGCCCCGCTGGGGCCAGCTTTGCAGCCAGCAGGCAGCAAGGCGCCAGCCCCGGCTCCCGCTCTGCGGCTCGCTGGCTGCCTCGCCCTGCGCTGTGCCCAGGGCAGCCCTCAGCAAGGCGGCCGCCGGCCCCCTCCAGCAGCCCATGGCGCTCTCTGCTCTCTCGCAGCCCTGACACCTTCTCCCGCATCTTCCACCGGGAGAGAGTGCCGCGCAACGTCCTCGGGGCCGAAACGCGCGCGCCTGAGCCGCCAGACAGGCTCCCCGAGCTGCACAACAGCCCCCATCCCCGCCACATCCGGAGGATCGCCGCCATCGTGCAGGGGCTCGCGCAGCCCGTTTTCCTGGTGCGCACCGAAGGCACCGAGGCAGAGCAGGTAGGAAGTGCTGCCTCCCTTGCCCGCGGACAAGCAAGGGCCACGGGCACCGAGAGCGCTGCGCACGCCAGGCAGGGCCAGCAGAAGCAGTGGGCACGCAAGGGCCCCCCCCCCGGCCAAGGGCAGGGGCTAGGGTGCCTGCACCAGGGCAGCCCACGGCAGCGCAGCACAGCCTGGCGAAGCTCAGCACGGCAGCACCTTTCAACAGCGTCCCTTCTCCTTGGCAGGCTCGCTGGTGGGAGTGGGCAGGCAGCCCAAGCGCCGCGCAGCGCTTCAGGAGGCCAGCCTGTAAGTTGCGTCCAGCCGCAGAGCCCGCGCGCAACCGCCCTCCGCCTTGGGGAAGCCGCGCGCCTTGCGGCAGCGCAGCACCCCCGCCCCTCGGCCCCCGAGCCCCAGCCGCGGGCTCTGCCTAGCTGCCCGTGCACAGGCCACCCCCTCCCTGCATGCCGCCGGCACGCCAAGGCCCTTCAGCTCCGGCCTGCCTCCCTCGAGGCCTCCATCCCTGAGGCGCCTCCCCTCAGGCAGCCCCAGCTGCAGGGCCTCTGCCTTGCCAGCGCTGCAACGACGCAGCCCTTCCTCGCACACCCCTCGGCCCTCGGCCAGCCCTCCGCTGCCCCCGCGGCCTTCCCCCTCGCCCACCGCGTCCTCCCAGCAACAGCGACGCCGCAGCGGGGCGGGGCGAGGCGAGGGTGGGGGGGGGTGGGGGGGGGCCACAGCGCCAGCTCCTTTCCCTCCACGGCCCCTCGCAGCTGGCCTGCCAAGAGCAAGGCGGGCTGAGGCGAGGCCGCACAGCAGGCCCGGCGCGGCGGCCTCTCTCACCGCTTCCCTTCCTCTGCTTTGTCCCAGGCCCCGAGGAAGCCCGCGTGGACGCCGTCAGGTTTCCCAGGCTCTCCTGACCACGCGCTCTGCAGCCACCGCCCACGGGAAGCGACGAGGCGTGGAGAGCTGCCGAGGAAGGCCGCCTCGGACTGAAGCAGCCACAGCAGCCCCCGAGTGCACCGCTCAAGACCCGACGCTCGGTCCATCAGCTGGGGCCCGCCAGATCCCTGGGATGGCAGTGTTGCGAGCACTCACGCCTCCGGCTGCTGATAAACTTCCTCACGCAACCTTTCTCGCTCTCTTCTGTAACAGCACCCTTCTTGCTCGGCGGGAACGCCTAGGCGACACATTTGTCGCCCGCCCTCCCTCCCTCCCTCCCTTTCCCGGCCCGCCGGAACACAGGACATGGAGGAGCCCCTCACGAGGGCGCTTGAGGGATCAGGCTGTGGGCTGGCCTAGGAGTTCGCAAAAGGCCTTACAGCTGTGGCATTTGCCTTAGCAATTGTGGCAGGCCAAAGGCCAGAGCAGGGGCCCGGCCTAAGGGTGCCGCTTTGGCGACTGGCGTCGGGCTTCAGGCCAGTGCTGCGAGAGAGGCCCAGGGCCTGCCCGCAGGCGTCTCACAGGCCCTCTGCCAGCCGCATGGCCGTTGCCCGAACACCCCTGCCGTCCCCCTAGTGCGGCGCGTCTCGCAGCGCAGCTCTCTGATGCCCTTCGTGCCCTGCCCTGGCTGCCCCGGCACGGGTGGGCAGCGCTTGGGCTTGGCGTGTGGAGATGGGCCTTGGGCTCGGCAGTAGTAGTGTGGGCGGAGGGGTGGGGGCGGCGGGGGGGGGGTGGCGGGGGGGGCGCCAGGTGGAGGGAGGAGGCCAAAGCCGACGCGCGCTCTCCCAAAGCGGGCAGGGGGGCTGGAGCGGGCGCCCCCACGGCAAGGCTCTCCCTGCTGCCGCAGGGCCCACGCCTTCCTTTGCCGCAAAAACCCTCCCTCCGGCCCAGTCTGCGTATCGCCTCCACCGTCCCTAGGCACAGCGAGGAGCTTCCCGCTCTGAAAGGCTAGCGGGAGCACCAGAGGGCAGCGGTCATTGCGCTCAGGCGCGTCTCCAAGCCACCGCGAGGACTGGGATGGGGCGCTGCGCCACGCTGGCAAGCCTTTCCCAGCTGGAGCCACACGGCTGCTCTTGCCCAGTCTCTTCCCCACCTGGGACACAGCAGGCAGCCCCGCTGGAGTCAGTGGGGCAAAGGTGGCACAAGGAGGGCCAGGCCCTGTGCTGCTCGCTTGGCAGCATCCAGCCGGGCAAGAGCCGGCACGGCACGGAGGGCACGGCGCAACTGCTGGCGCCGCAAGACAAGACGGGGGCTTCCGCTGGCGGAGCCGGGCACGGCCTGCAGGCCGCAGAGCCGCGGGGCACTGCTGGGGCCACGGCCTGCGGGGGGGCCAGCCCCTCCCCACGGCCCCTCGGCACCCCCTCCCACCCCACCCCCCGCCCGCCCCACGTCTCCGGGCAACCCAGGGCGCCTCACAATGGCCCCGCGCCGCACTCACAATGGAGGTGCCGGTGCTGCACGGCCGTGGGCCACGGCGCCTGCCAGTCTGCACCTCCTCGCCACCCCGACAGGATGGCGCATGCCCGGAGGCCAGGCCATGCTGCGGGCAGCGCAGCCCGGGCTCCGCCCCGGGCCCTGCCCGACGCTGAGAGGCGCGTGCCGTGCACCCTCGCTCGGCGCCCGGCGCCTCCTCTCCTGCGTGCGCCCGACTACCAGACGCTCGAGCTGGGCGGGCAGCGCAGGAGGAAGGCGGCTCCGCAGGACGGGTGAGTGCCGTGGCTGCGCACGCGCGACCCTGCCGCTGCCCTCCCTCAGCCTCCCGGCCCTCTGCCCACGGCCGCCCACGGCTGCTCGGCCACTGCGGGGCTCCCTGCAGCGGCCTGCAGCTGCCTTGGCCAGAGCTCGGGTGCCGGGCGCCGCTGCGCACTGGCCTCGGCCCGGCCGGCCACCGCCGAGGGAGCCGGCCGGGCCCAGCTGCGCTGGCCCCGCGCTGCCCCACGCGGCCCCCAGCAAAGCCCCTTGCTGCTCGCTCGCTGCCTTGCCCCAGCGCCAGCCGCACGCCCCCGGCAGCACGCGCCCGCCCCGCTGGGGCCAGCTTTGCAGCCAGCAGGCAGCAAGGCGCCAGCCCCGGCTCCCGCTCTGCGGCTCGCTGGCTGCCTCGCCCTGCGCTGTGCCCAGGGCAGCCCTCAGCAAGGCGGCCGCCGGCCCCCTCCAGCAGCCCATGGCGCTCTCTGCTCTCTCGCAGCCCTGACACCTTCTCCCGCATCTTCCACCGGGAGAGAGTGCCGCGCAACGTCCTCGGGGCCGAAACGCGCGCGCCCGAGCCGCCAGACAGGCTCCCCGAGCTGCGCAACAGCCCCCATCCCCGCCACATCCGGAGGATCGCCGCCATCGTGCAGGGGCTCGCGCAGCCCGTTTTCCTGGTGCGCACCGAAGGCACCGAGGCAGAGCAGGTAGGAAGTGCTGCCTCCCTTGCCCGCGGACAAGCAAGGGCCACGGGCACCGAGAGCGCTGCGCACGCCAGGCAGGGCCAGCAGAAGCAGTGGGCACGCAAGGGCCCCCCCCCCGGCCAAGGGCAGGGGCTAGGGTGCCTGCACCAGGGCAGCCCACGGCAGCGCAGCACAGCCTGGCGAAGCTCAGCACGGCAGCACCTTTCAACAGCGTCCCTTCTCCTTGGCAGGCTCGCTGGTGGGAGTGGGCAGGCAGCCCAAGCGCCGCGCAGCGCTTCAGGAGGCCAGCCTGTAAGTTGCGTCCAGCCGCAGAGCCCGCGCGCAACCGCCCTCCGCCTTGGGGAAGCCGCGCGCCTTGCGGCAGCGCAGCACCCCCGCCCCTCGGCCCCCGAGCCCCAGCCGCGGGCTCTGCCTAGCTGCCCGTGCACAGGCCACCCCCTCCCTGCATGCCGCCGGCACGCCAAGGCCCTTCAGCTCCGGCCTGCCTCCCTCGAGGCCTCCATCCCTGAGGCGCCTCCCCTCAGGCAGCCCCAGCTGCAGGGCCTCTGCCTTGCCAGCGCTGCAACGACGCAGCCCTTCCTCGCACACCCCTCGGCCCTCGGCCAGCCCTCCGCTGCCCCCGCGGCCTTCCCCCTCGCCCACCGCGTCCTCCCAGCAACAGCGACGCCGCAGCGGGGCGGGGCGAGGCGAGGGTGGGGGGGGTGGGGGGGGGCCACAGCGCCAGCTCCTTTCCCTCCACGGCCCCTCGCAGCTGGCCTGCCAAGAGCAAGGCGGGCTGAGGCGAGGCCGCACAGCAGGCCCGGCGCGGCGGCCTCTCTCACCGCTTCCCTTCCTCTGCTTTGTCCCAGGCCCCGAGGAAGCCCGCGTGGACGCCGTCAGGTTTCCCAGGCTCTCCTGACCACGCGCTCTGCAGCCACCGCCCACGGGAAGCGACGAGGCGTGGAGAGCTGCCGAGGAAGGCCGCCTCGGACTGAAGCAGCCACAGCAGCCCCCGAGTGCACCGCTCAAGACCCGACGCTCGGTCCATCAGCTGGGGCCCGCCAGATCCCTGGGATGGCAGTGTTGCGAGCACTCACGCCTCCGGCTGCTGATAAACTTCCTCACGCAACCTTTCTCGCTCCCTTCTGTAACAGCACCCTTCTTGCTCGGCGGGAACGCCTAGGCGACACATTTGTCGCCCGCCCGCCCTCCCTCCCTCCCTTTCCCGGCCCGCCGGAACACAGGACATGGAGGAGCCCCTCACGAGGGCGCTTGAGGGATCAGGCTGTGGGCTGGCCTAGGAGCTCGCAAAAGGCCTTACAGCTGTGGCATTTGCCTTAGCAATTGTGGCAGGCCAAAGGCCAGAGCAGGGGCCCGGCCTAAGGGTGCCGCTTTGGCGACTGGCGTCGGGCTTCAGGCCAGTGCTGCGAGAGAGGCCCAGGGCCTGCCCGCAGGCGTCTCACAGGCCCTCTGCCAGCCGCATGGCCGTTGCCCGAACACCCCTGCCGTCCCCCTACTGCGGCGCGTCTCGCAGCGCAGCTCTCTGATGCCCTTCGTGCCCTGCCCTGGCTGCCCCGGCACGGGTGGGCAGCGCTTGGGCTTGGCGTGTGGAGATGGGCCTTGGGCTCGGCAGTAGTAGTGTGGGCGGAGGGGTGGGGGCGGCGGCGGGGGGGGTGGCGGGGGGTGGCGCCAGGTGGAGGGAGGAGGCCAAAGCCGACGCGCGCTCTCCCAAAGCGGGCAGGGGGGCTGGAGCGGGCGCCCCCACGGCAGGGCTCTCCCTGCTGCCGCAGGGCCCACGCCTTCCTTTGCCGCAAAAACCCTCCCTCCGGCCCAGTCTGCGTATCGCCTCCACCGTCCCTAGGCACAGCGAGGGGCTTCCCGCTCTGAAAGGCTAGCGGGAGCACCAGAGGGCAGCGGTCATTGCGCTCAGGCGCGTCTCCAAGCCACCGCGAGGACTGGGATGGGGCGCTGCGCCACGCTGGCAAGCCTTTCCCAGCTGGAGCCACACAGCTGCTCTTGCCCACTCTCTTCCCCACCTGGGACACAGCAGGCAGCCCCGCTGGAGTCAGTGGGGCAAAGGTGGCACAAGGAGGGCCAGGCCCTGTGCTGCTCGCTTGGCAGCATCCAGCCGGGCAAGAGCCGGCACGGCACGGAGGGCACGGCGCAACTGCTGGCGCCGCAAGACAAGACGGGGGCTTCCGCTGGCGGAGCCGGGCACGGCCTGCAGGCCGCAGAGCCGCGGGGCACTGCCGGGGCCACGGCCTGCGGGGGGGCCAGCCCCTCCCCACGGCCCCTCGGCACCCCCTCCCACCCCACCCCCCCACCCCCCGCCCGCCCCACGTCTCCGGGCAACCCAGGGCGCCTCACAATGGCCCCGCGCCGCACTCACAATGGAGGTGCCGGTGCTGCACGGCCGTGGACCACGGCGCCTGCCAGTCTGCACCTCCTCGCCACCCCGACAGGATGGCGCATGCCCGGAGGCCAGGCCATGCTGCGGGCAGCGCAGCCCGGGCTCCGCCCCGGGCCCTGCCCGACGCTGAGAGGCGCGTGCCGTGCACCCTCGCTCGGCGCCCGGCGCCTCCTCTCCTGCGTGCGCCCGACTACCAGACGCTCGAGCTGGGCGGGCAGCGCAGGAGGAAGGCGGCTCCGCAGGACGGGTGAGTGCCGTGGCTGCGCACGCGCGACCCTGCCGCTGCCCTCCCTCAGCCTCCCGGCCCTCTGCCCACGGCCGCCCACGGCTGCTCGGCCACTGCGGGGCTCCCTGCAGCGGCCTGCAGCCGCCTTGGCCAGAGCTCGGGTGCCGGGCGCCGCTGCGCACTGGCCTCGGCCCGGCCGGCCACCGCCGAGGGAGCCGGCCGGGCCCAGCTGCGCTGGCCCCGCGCTGCCCCGCGCGGCCCCCAGCAAAGCCCCTTGCTGCTCGCTCGCTGCCTTGCCCCAGCGCCAGCCGCACGCCCCCGGCAGCACGCGCCCGCCCCGCTGGGGCCAGCTTTGCAGCCAGCAGGCAGCAAGGCGCCAGCCCCGGCTCCCGCTCTGCGGCTCGCTGGCTGCCTCGCCCTGCGCTGTGCCCAGGGCAGCCCTCAGCAAGGCGGCCGCCGGCCCCCTCCAGCAGCCCATGGCGCTCTCTGCTCTCTCGCAGCCCTGACACCTTCTCCCGCATCTTCCACCGGGAGAGAGTGCCGCGCAACGTCCTCGGGGCCGAAACGCGCGCGCCTGAGCCGCCAGACAGGCTCCCCGAGCTGCGCAACAGCCCCCATCCCCGCCACATCCGGAGGATCGCCGCCATCGTGCAGGGGCTCGCGCAGCCCGTTTTCCTGGTGCGCACCGAAGGCACCGAGGCAGAGCAGGTAGGAAGTGCTGCCTCCCTTGCCCGCGGACAAGCAAGGGCCACGGGCACCGAGAGCGCTGCGCACGCCAGGCAGGGCCAGCAGAAGCAGTGGGCACGCAAGGGCCCCCCCCCCGGCCAAGGGCAGGGGCTAGGGTGCCTGCACCAGGGCAGCCCACGGCAGCGCAGCACAGCCTGGCGAAGCTCAGCACGGCAGCACCTTTCAACAGCGTCCCTTCTCCTTGGCAGGCTCGCTGGTGGGAGTGGGCAGGCAGCCCAAGCGCCGCGCAGCGCTTCAGGAGGCCAGCCTGTAAGTTGCGTCCAGCCGCAGAGCCCGCGCGCAACCGCCCTCCGCCTTGGGGAAGCCGCGCGCCTTGCGGCAGCGCAGCACCCCCGCCCCTCGGCCCCCGAGCCCCAGCCGCGGGCTCTGCCTAGCTGCCCGTGCACAGGCCACCCCCTCCCTGCATGCCGCCGGCACGCCAAGGCCCTTCAGCTCCGGCCTGCCTCCCTCGAGGCCTCCATCCCTGAGGCGCCTCCCCTCAGGCAGCCCCAGCTGCAGGGCCTCTGCCTTGCCAGCGCTGCAACGACACAGCCCTTCCTCGCACACCCCTCGGCCCTCGGCCAGCCCTCCGCTGCCCCCGCGGCCTTCCCCCTCGCCCACCGCGTCCTCCCAGCAACAGCGACGCCGCAGCGGGGCGGGGCGAGGCGAGGGTGGGGGGGGTGGGGGGGGGCCACAGCGCCAGCTCCTTTCCCTCCACGGCCCCTCGCAGCTGGCCTGCCAAGAGCAAGGCGGGCTGAGGCGAGGCCGCACAGCAGGCCCGGCGCGGCGGCCTCTCTCACCGCTTCCCTTCCTCTGCTTTGTCCCAGGCCCCGAGGAAGCCCGCGTGGACGCCGTCAGGTTTCCCAGGCTCTCCTGACCACGCGCTCTGCAGCCACCGCCCACGGGAAGCGACGAGGCGTGGAGAGCTGCCGAGGAAGGCCGCCTCGGACTGAAGCAGCCACAGCAGCCCCCGAGCGCACCGCTCAAGACCCGACGCTCGGTCCATCAGCTGGGGCCCGCCAGATCCCTGGGATGGCAGTGTTGCGAGCACTCACGCCTCCGGCTGCTGATAAACTTCCTCACGCAACCTTTCTCGCTCCCTTCTGTAACAGCACCCTTCTTGCTCGGCGGGAACGCCTAGGCGACACATTTGTCGCCCGCCCGCCCTCCCTCCCTCCCTTTCCCGGCCCGCCGGAACACAGGACATGGAGGAGCCCCTCACAAGGGCGCTTGAGGGATCAGGCTGTGGGCTGGCCTAGGAGCTCGCAAAAGGCCTTACAGCTGTGGCATTTGCCTTAGCAATTGTGGCAGGCCAAAGGCCAGAGCAGGGGCCCGGCCTAAGGGTGCCGCTTTGGCGACTGGCGTCGGGCTTCAGGCCAGTGCTGCGAGAGAGGCCCAGGGCCTGCCCGCAGGCGTCTCACAGGCCCTCTGCCAGCCGCATGGCCGTTGCCCGAACACCCCTGCCGTCCCCCTAGTGCGGCGCGTCTCGCAGCGCAGCTCTCTGATGCCCTTCGTGCCCTGCCCTGGCTGCCCCGGCACGGGTGGGCAGCGCTTGGGCTTGGCGTGTGGAGATGGGCCTTGGGCTCGGCAGTAGTAGTGTGGGCGGAGGGGTGGGGGCGGCGGCGGGGGGGGTTTCGGGGGGGGGCGCCAGGTGGAGGGAGGAGGCCAGAGCCGACGCGCGCTCTCCCAAAGCGGGCAGGGGGGCTGGAGCGGGCGCCCCCACGGCAGGGCTCTCCCTGCTGCCGCAGGGCCCACGCCTTCCTTTGCCGCAAAAACCCTCCCTCCGGCCCAGTCTGCGTATCGCCTCCACCGTCCCTAGGCACAGCGAGGAGCTTCCCGCTCTGAAAGGCTAGCGGGAGCACCAGAGGGCAGCGGTCATTGCGCTCAGGCGCGTCTCCAAGCCACCGCGAGGACTGGGATGGGGCGCTGCGCCACGCTGGCAAGCCTTTCCCAGCTGGAGCCACACAGCTGCTCTTGCCCACTCTCTTCCCCACCTGGGACACAGCAGGCAGCCCCGCTGGAGTCAGTGGGGCAAAGGTGGCACAAGGAGGGCCAGGCCCTGTGCTGCTCGCTTGGCAGCATCCAGCCGGGCAAGAGCCGGCACGGCACGGAGGGCACGGCGCAACTGCTGGCGCCGCAAGACAAGACGGGGGCTTCCGCTGGCGGAGCCGGGCACGGCCTGCAGGCCGCAGAGCCGCGGGGCACTGCCGGGGCCACGGCCTGCGGGGGGGCCAGCCCCTCCCCACGGCCCCTCGGCACCCCCTCCCACCCCACCCCCCCACCCCCCGCCCGCCCCACGTCTCCGGGCAACCCAGGGCGCCTCACAATGGCCCCGCGCCGCACTCACAATGGAGGTGCCGGTGCTGCACGGCCGTGGACCACGGCGCCTGCCAGTCTGCACCTCCTCGCCACCCCGACAGGATGGCGCATGCCCGGAGGCCAGGCCATGCTGCGGGCAGCGCAGCCCGGGCTCCGCCCCGGGCCCTGCCCGACGCTGAGAGGCGCGTGCCGTGCACCCTCGCTCGGCGCCCGGCGCCTCCTCTCCTGCGTGCGCCCGACTACCAGACGCTCGAGCTGGGCGGGCAGCGCAGGAGGAAGGCGGCTCCACAGGACGGGTGAGTGCCGTGGCTGCGCACGCGCGACCCTGCCGCTGCCCTCCCTCAGCCTCCCGGCCCTCTGCCCACGGCCGCCCACGGCTGCTCGGCCACTGCGGGGCTCCCTGCAGCGGCCTGCAGCCGCCTTGGCCAGAGCTCGGGTGCCGGGCGCCGCTGCGCACTGGCCTCGGCCCGGCCGGCCACCGCCGAGGGAGCCGGCCGGGCCCAGCTGCGCTGGCCCCGCGCTGCCCCGCGCGGCCCCCAGCAAAGCCCCTTGCTGCTCGCTCGCTGCCTTGCCCCAGCGCCAGCCGCACGCCCCCGGCAGCACGCGCCCGCCCCGCTGGGGCCAGCTTTGCAGCCAGCAGGCAGCAAGGCGCCAGCCCCGGCTCCCGCTCTGCGGCTCGCTGGCTGCCTCGCCCTGCGCTGTGCCCAGGGCAGCCCTCAGCAAGGCGGCCGCCGGCCCCCTCCAGCAGCCCATGGCGCTCTCTGCTCTCTCGCAGCCCTGACACCTTCTCCCGCATCTTCCACCGGGAGAGAGTGCCGCGCAACGTCCTCGGGGCCGAAACGCGCGCGCCTGAGCCGCCAGACAGGCTCCCCGAGCTGCGCAACAGCCCCCATCCCCGCCACATCCGGAGGATCGCCGCCATCGTGCAGGGGCTCGCGCAGCCCGTTTTCCTGGTGCGCACCGAAGGCACCGAGGCAGAGCAGGTAGGAAGTGCTGCCTCCCTTGCCCGCGGACAAGCAAGGGCCACGGGCACCGAGAGCGCTGCGCACGCCAGGCAGGGCCAGCAGAAGCAGTGGGCACGCAAGGGCCCCCCCCCTGGCCAAGGGCAGGGGCTAGGGTGCCTGCACCAGGGCAGCCCACGGCAGCGCAGCACAGCCTGGCGAAGCTCAGCACGGCAGCACCTTTCAACAGCGTCCCTTCTCCTTGGCAGGCTCGCTGGTGGGAGTGGGCAGGCAGCCCAAGCGCCGCGCAGCGCTTCAGGAGGCCAGCCTGTAAGTTGCGTCCAGCCGCAGAGCCCGCGCGCAACCGCCCTCCGCCTTGGGGAAGCCGCGCGCCTTGCGGCAGCGCAGCACCCCCGCCCCTCGGCCCCCGAGCCCCAGCCGCGGGCTCTGCCTAGCTGCCCGTGCACAGGCCACCCCCTCCCTGCATGCCGCCGGCACGCCAAGGCCCTTCAGCTCCGGCCTGCCTCCCTCGAGGCCTCCATCCCTGAGGCGCCTCCCCTCAGGCAGCCCCAGCTGCAGGGCCTCTGCCTTGCCAGCGCTGCAACGACACAGCCCTTCCTCGCACACCCCTCGGCCCTCGGCCAGCCCTCCGCTGCCCCCGCGGCCTTCCCCCTCGCCCACCGCGTCCTCCCAGCAACAGCGACGCCGCAGCGGGGCGGGGCGAGGCGAGGGTGGGGGGGGTGGGGGGGGGCCACAGCACCAGCTCCTTTCCCTCCACGGCCCCTCGCAGCTGGCCTGCCAAGAGCAAGGCGGGCTGAGGCGAGGCCGCACAGCAGGCCCGGCGCGGCGGCCTCTCTCACCGCTTCCCTTCCTCTGCTTTGTCCCAGGCCCCGAGGAAGCCCGCGTGGACGCCGTCAGGTTTCCCAGGCTCTCCTGACCACGCGCTCTGCAGCCACCGCCCACGGGAAGCGACGAGGCGTGGAGAGCTGCCGAGGAAGGCCGCCTCGGACTGAAGCAGCCACAGCAGCCCCCGAGCGCACCGCTCAAGACCCGACGCTCGGTCCATCAGCTGGGGCCCGCCAGATCCCTGGGATGGCAGTGTTGCGAGCACTCACGCCTCCGGCTGCTGATAAACTTCCTCACGCAACCTTTCTCGCTCCCTTCTGTAACAGCACCCTTCTTGCTCGGCGGGAACGCCTAGGCGACACATTTGTCGCCCGCCCGCCCTCCCTCCCTCCCTTTCCCGGCCCGCCGGAACACAGGACATGGAGGAGCCCCTCACGAGGGCGCTTGAGGGATCAGGCTGTGGGCTGGCCTAGGAGCTCGCAAAAGGCCTTACAGCTGTGGCATTTGCCTTAGCAATTGTGGCAGGCCAAAGGCCAGAGCAGGGGCCCGGCCTAAGGGTGCCGCTTTGGCGACTGGCGTCGGGCTTCAGGCCAGTGCTGCGAGAGAGGCCCAGGGCCTGCCCGCAGGCGTCTCACAGGCCCTCTGCCAGCCGCATGGCCGTTGCCCGAACACCCCTGCCGTCCCCCTAGTGCGGCGCGTCTCGCAGCGCAGCTCTCTGATGCCCTTCGTGCCCTGCCCTGGCTGCCCCGGCACGGGTGGGCAGCGCTTGGGCTTGGCGTGTGGAGATGGGCCTTGGGCTCGGCAGTAGTAGTGTGGGCGGAGGGGTGGGGGCGGCGGCGGGGGGGGTGGCGGGGGGTGGCGCCAGGTGGAGGGAGGAGGCCAAAGCCGACGCGCGCTCTCCCAAAGCGGGCAGGGGGGCTGGAGCGGGCGCCCCCACGGCAGGGCTCTCCCTGCTGCCGCAGGGCCCACGCCTTCCTTTGCCGCAAAAACCCTCCCTCCGGCCCAGTCTGCGTATCGCCTCCACCGTCCCTAGGCACAGCGAGGGGCTTCCCGCTCTGAAAGGCTAGCGGGAGCACCAGAGGGCAGCGGTCATTGCGCTCAGGCGCGTCTCCAAGCCACCGCGAGGACTGGGATGGGGCGCTGCGCCACGCTGGCAAGCCTTTCCCAGCTGGAGCCACACAGCTGCTCTTGCCCACTCTCTTCCCCACCTGGGACACAGCAGGCAGCCCCGCTGGAGTCAGTGGGGCAAAGGTGGCACAAGGAGGGCCAGGCCCTGTGCTGCTCGCTTGGCAGCATCCAGCCGGGCAAGAGCCGGCACGGCACGGAGGGCACGGCGCAACTGCTGGCGCCGCAAGACAAGACGGGGGCTTCCGCTGGCGGAGCCGGGCACGGCCTGCAGGCCGCAGAGCCGCGGGGCACTGCTGGGGCCACGGCCTGCGGGGGGGCCAGCCCCTCCCCACGGCCCCTCGGCACCCCCTCCCACCCCACCCCCCGCCCGCCCCACGTCTCCGGGCAACCCAGGGCGCCTCACAATGGCCCCGCGCCGCACTCACAATGGAGGTGCCGGTGCTGCACGGCCGTGGGCCACGGCGCCTGCCAGTCTGCACCTCCTCGCCACCCCGACAGGATGGCGCATGCCCGGAGGCCAGGCCATGCTGCGGGCAGCGCAGCCCGGGCTCCACCCCGGGCCCTGCCCGACGCTGAGAGGCGCGTGCCGTGCACCCTCGCTCGGCGCCCGGCGCCTCCTCTCCTGCGTGCGCCCGACTACCAGACGCTCGAGCTGGGCGGGCAGCGCAGGAGGAAGGCGGCTCCGCAGGACAGGTGAGTGCCGTGGCTGCGCACGCGCGACCCTGCCGCTGCCCTCCCTCAGCCTCCCGGCCCTCTGCCCACGGCCGCCCACGGCTGCTCGGCCACTGCGGGGCTCCCTGCAGCGGCCTGCAGCCGCCTTGGCCAGAGCTCGGGTGCCGGGCGCCGCTGCGCACTGGCCTCGGCCCGGCCGGCCACCGCCGAGGGAGCCGGCCGGGCCCAGCTGCGCTGGCCCCGCGCTGCCCCGCGCGGCCCCCAGCAAAGCCCCTTGCTGCTCGCTCGCTGCCTTGCCCCAGCGCCAGCCGCACGCCCCCGGCAGCACGCGCCCGCCCCGCTGGGGCCAGCTTTGCAGCCAGCAGGCAGCAAGGCGCCAGCCCCGGCTCCCGCTCTGCGGCTCGCTGGCTGCCTCGCCCTGCGCTGTGCCCAGGGCAGCCCTCAGCAAGGCGGCCGCCGGCCCCCTCCAGCAGCCCATGGCGCTCTCTGCTCTCTCGCAGCCCTGACACCTTCTCCCGCATCTTCCACCGGGAGAGAGTGCCGCGCAACGTCCTCGGGGCCGAAACGCGCGCGCCCGAGCCGCCAGACAGGCTCCCCGAGCTGCGCAACAGCCCCCATCCCCGCCACATCCGGAGGATCGCCGCCATCGTGCAGGGGCTCGCGCAGCCCGTTTTCCTGGTGCGCACCGAAGGCACCGAGGCAGAGCAGGTAGGAAGTGCTGCCTCCCTTGCCCGCGGACAAGCAAGGGCCACGGGCACCGAGAGCGCTGCGCACGCCAGGCAGGGCCAGCAGAAGCAGTGGGCACGCAAGGGCCCCCCCCCGGCCAAGGGCAGGGGCTAGGGTGCCTGCACCAGGGCAGCCCACGGCAGCGCAGCACAGCCTGGCGAAGCTCAGCACGGCAGCACCTTTCAACAGCGTCCCTTCTCCTTGGCAGGCTCGCTGGTGGGAGTGGGCAGGCAGCCCAAGCGCCGCGCAGCGCTTCAGGAGGCCAGCCTGTAAGTTGCGTCCAGCCGCAGAGCCCGCGCGCAACCGCCCTCCGCCTTGGGGAAGCCGCGCGCCTTGCGGCAGCGCAGCACCCCCGCCCCTCGGCCCCCGAGCCCCAGCCGCGGGCTCTGCCTAGCTGCCCGTGCACAGGCCACCCCCTCCCTGCATGCCGCCGGCACGCCAAGGCCCTTCAGCTCCGGCCTGCCTCCCTCGAGGCCTCCATCCCTGAGGCGCCTCCCCTCAGGCAGCCCCAGCTGCAGGGCCTCTGCCTTGCCAGCGCTGCAACGACGCAGCCCTTCCTCGCACACCCCTCGGCCCTCGGCCAGCCCTCCGCTGCCCCCGCGGCCTTCCCCCTCGCCCACCGCGTCCTCCCAGCAACAGCGACGCCGCAGCGGGGCGGGGCGAGGCGAGGGTGGGGGGGGTGGGGGGGGGCCACAGCGCCAGCTCCTTTCCCTCCACGGCCCCTCGCAGCTGGCCTGCCAAGAGCAAGGCGGGCTGAGGCGAGGCCGCACAGCAGGCCCGGCGCGGCGGCCTCTCTCACCGCTTCCCTTCCTCTGCTTTGTCCCAGGCCCCGAGGAAGCCCGCGTGGACGCCGTCAGGTTTCCCAGGCTCTCCTGACCACGCGCTCTGCAGCCACCGCCCACGGGAAGCGACGAGGCGTGGAGAGCTGCCGAGGAAGGCCGCCTCGGACTGAAGCAGCCACAGCAGCCCCCGAGTGCACCGCTCAAGACCCGACGCTCGGTCCATCAGCTGGGGCCCGCCAGATCCCTGGGATGGCAGTGTTGCGAGCACTCACGCCTCCGGCTGCTGATAAACTTCCTCACGCAACCTTTCTCGCTCCCTTCTGTAACAGCACCCTTCTTGCTCGGCGGGAACGCCTAGGCGACACATTTGTCGCCCGCCCGCCCTCCCTCCCTTTCCCGGCCCGCCGGAACACAGGACATGGAGGAGCCCCTCACGAGGGCGCTTGAGGGATCAGGCTGTGGGCTGGCCTAGGAGCTCGCAAAAGGCCTTACAGCTGTGGCATTTGCCTTAGCAATTGTGGCAGGCCAAAGGCCAGAGCAGGGGCCCGGCCTAAGGGTGCCGCTTTGGCGACTGGCGTCGGGCTTCAGGCCAGTGCTGCGAGAGAGGCCCAGGGCCTGCCCGCAGGCGTCTCACAGGCCCTCTGCCAGCCGCATGGCCGTTGCCCGAACACCCCTGCCGTCCCCCTACTGCGGCGCGTCTCGCAGCGCAGCTCTCTGATGCCCTTCGTGCCCTGCCCTGGCTGCCCCAGCACGGGTGGGCAGCGCTTGGGCTTGGCGTGTGGAGATGGGCCTTGGGCTCGGCAGTAGTAGTGTGGGCGGAGGGGTGGGGGCGGCGGGGGGGGGGTGGCGGGGGGGCGCCAGGTGGAGGGAGGAGGCCAAAGCCGACGCGCGCTCTCCCAAAGCGGGCAGGGGGGCTGGAGCGGGCGCCCCCACGGCAGGGCTCTCCCTGCTGCCGCAGGGCCCACGCCTTCCTTTGCCGCAAAAACCCTCCCTCCGGCCCAGTCTGCGTATCGCCTCCACCGTCCCTAGGCACAGCGAGGAGCTTCCTGCTCTGAAAGGCTAGCGGGAGCACCAGAGGGCAGCGGTCATTGCGCTCAGGCGCGTCTCCAAGCCACCGCGAGGACTGGGATGGGGCGCTGCGCCACGCTGGCAAGCCTTTCCCAGCTGGAGCCACACGGCTGCTCTTGCCCACTCTCTTCCCCACCTGGGACACAGCAGGCAGCCCCGCTGGAGTCAGTGGGGCAAAGGTGGCACAAGGAGGGCCAGGCCCTGTGCTGCTCGCTTGGCAGCATCCAGCCGGGCAAGAGCCGGCACGGCACGGAGGGCACGGCGCAACTGCTGGCGCCGCAAGACAAGACGGGGGCTTCCGCTGGCGGAGCCGGGCACGGCCTGCAGGCCGCAGAGCCGCGGGGCACTGCCGGGGCCACGGCCTGCGGGGGGGCCAGCCCCTCCCCACGGCCCCTCGGCACCCCCTCCCACCCCACCCCCCCACCCCCCGCCCGCCCCACGTCTCCGGGCAACCCAGGGCGCCTCACAATGGCCCTGCGCCGCACTCACAATGGAGGTGCCGGTGCTGCACGGCCGTGGGCCACGGCGCCTGCCAGTCTGCACCTCCTCGCCACCCCGACAGGATGGCGCATGCCCGGAGGCCAGGCCATGCTGCGGGCAGCGCAGCCCGGGCTCCGCCCCGGGCCCTGCCCGACGCTGAGAGGCGCGTGCCGTGCACCCTCGCTCGGCGCCCGGCGCCTCCTCTCCTGCGTGCGCCCGACTACCAGACGCTCGAGCTGGGCGGGCAGCGCAGGAGGAAGGCGGCTCCGCAGGACGGGTGAGTGCCGTGGCTGCGCACGCGCGACCCTGCCGCTGCCCTCCCTCAGCCTCCCGGCCCTCTGCCCACGGCCGCCCACGGCTGCTCGGCCACTGCGGGGCTCCCTGCAGCGGCCTGCAGCCGCCTTGGCCAGAGCTCGGGTGCCGGGCGCCGCTGCGCACTGGCCTCGGCCCGGCCGGCCACCGCCGAGGGAGCCGGCCGGGCCCAGCTGCGCTGGCCCCGCGCTGCCCCGCGCGGCCCCCAGCAAAGCCCCTTGCTGCTCGCTCGCTGCCTTGCCCCAGCGCCAGCCGCACGCCCCCGGCAGCACGCGCCCACCCCGCTGGGGCCAGCTTTGCAGCCAGCAGGCAGCAAGGCGCCAGCCCCGGCTCCCGCTCTGCGGCTCGCTGGCTGCCTCGCCCTGCGCTGTGCCCAGGGCAGCCCTCAGCAAGGCGGCCGCCGGCCCCCTCCAGCAGCCCATGGCGCTCTCTGCTCTCTCGCAGCCCTGACACCTTCTCCCGCATCTTCCACCGGGAGAGAGTGCCGCGCAACGTCCTCGGGGCCGAAACGCGCGCGCCCGAGCCGCCAGACAGGCTCCCCGAGCTGCGCAACAGCCCCCATCCCCGCCACATCCGGAGGATCGCCGCCATCGTGCAGGGGCTCGCGCAGCCCGTTTTCCTGGTGCGCACCGAAGGCACCGAGGCAGAGCAGGTAGGAAGTGCTGCCTCCCTTGCCCGCGGACAAGCAAGGGCCACGGGCACCGAGAGCGCTGCGCACGCCAGGCAGGGCCAGCAGAAGCAGTGGGCACGCAAGGGCCCCCCCCCCCGGCCAAGGGCAGGGGCTAGGGTGCCTGCACCAGGGCAGCCCACGGCAGCGCAGCACAGCCTGGCGAAGCTCAGCACGGCAGCACCTTTCAACAGCGTCCCTTCTCCTTGGCAGGCTCGCTGGTGGGAGTGGGCAGGCAGCCCAAGCGCCGCGCAGCGCTTCAGGAGGCCAGCCTGTAAGTTGCGTCCAGCCGCAGAGCCCGCGCGCAACCGCCCTCCGCCTTGGGGAAGCCGCGCGCCTTGCGGCAGCGCAGCACCCCCGCCCCTCGGCCCCCGAGCCCCAGCCGCGGGCTCTGCCTAGCTGCCCGTGCACAGGCCACCCCCTCCCTGCATGCCGCCGGCACGCCAAGGCCCTTCAGCTCCGGCCTGCCTCCCTCGAGGCCTCCATCCCTGAGGCGCCTCCCCTCAGGCAGCCCCAGCTGCAGGGCCTCTGCCTTGCCAGCGCTGCAACGACGCAGCCCTTCCTCGCACACCCCTCGGCCCTCGGCCAGCCCTCCGCTGCCCCCGCGGCCTTCCCCCTCGCCCACCGCGTCCTCCCAGCAACAGCGACGCCGCAGCGGGGCGGGGCGAGGCGAGGGTGGGGGGTGGGGGGGGGGCCACAGCGCCAGCTCCTTTCCCTCCACGGCCCCTCGCAGCTGGCCTGCCAAGAGCAAGGCGGGCTGAGGCGAGGCCGCACAGCAGGCCCGGCGCGGCGGCCTCTCTCACCGCTTCCCTTCCTCTGCTTTGTCCCAGGCCCCGAGGAAGCCCGCGTGGACGCCGTCAGGTTTCCCAGGCTCTCCTGACCACGCGCTCTGCAGCCACCGCCCACGGGAAGCGACGAGGCGTGGAGAGCTGCCGAGGAAGGCCGCCTCGGACTGAAGCAGCCACAGCAGCCCCCGAGTGCACCGCTCAAGACCCGACGCTCGGTCCATCAGCTGGGGCCCGCCAGATCCCTGGGATGGCAGTGTTGCGAGCACTCACGCCTCCGGCTGCTGATAAACTTCCTCACGCAACCTTTCTCGCTCCCTTCTGTAACAGCACCCTTCTTGCTCGGCGGGAACGCCTAGGCGACACATTTGTCGCCCGCCCGCCCTCCCTCCCTTTCCCGGCCCGCCGGAACACAGGACATGGAGGAGCCCCTCACGAGGGCGCTTGAGGGATCAGGCTGTGGGCTGGCCTAGGAGCTCGCAAAAGGCCTTACAGCTGTGGCATTTGCCTTAGCAATTGTGGCAGGCCAAAGGCCAGAGCAGGGGCCCGGCCTAAGGGTGCCGCTTTGGCGACTGGCGTCGGGCTTCAGGCCAGTGCTGCGAGAGAGGCCCAGGGCCTGCCCGCAGGCGTCTCACAGGCCCTCTGCCAGCCGCATGGCCGTTGCCCGAACACCCCTGCCGTCCCCCTACTGCGGCGCGTCTCGCAGCGCAGCTCTCTGATGCCCTTCGTGCCCTGCCCTGGCTGCCCCAGCACGGGTGGGCAGCGCTTGGGCTTGGCGTGTGGAGATGGGCCTTGGGCTCGGCAGTAGTAGTGTGGGCGGAGGGGTGGGGGCGGCGGGGGGGGGGTGGCGGGGGGGCGCCAGGTGGAGGGAGGAGGCCAAAGCCGACGCGCGCTCTCCCAAAGCGGGCAGGGGGGCTGGAGCGGGCGCCCCCACGGCAGGGCTCTCCCTGCTGCCGCAGGGCCCACGCCTTCCTTTGCCGCAAAAACCCTCCCTCCGGCCCAGTCTGCGTATCGCCTCCACCGTCCCTAGGCACAGCGAGGAGCTTCCTGCTCTGAAAGGCTAGCGGGAGCACCAGAGGGCAGCGGTCATTGCGCTCAGGCGCGTCTCCAAGCCACCGCGAGGACTGGGATGGGGCGCTGCGCCACGCTGGCAAGCCTTTCCCAGCTGGAGCCACACGGCTGCTCTTGCCCACTCTCTTCCCCACCTGGGACACAGCAGGCAGCCCCGCTGGAGTCAGTGGGGCAAAGGTGGCACAAGGAGGGCCAGGCCCTGTGCTGCTCGCTTGGCAGCATCCAGCCGGGCAAGAGCCGGCACGGCACGGAGGGCACGGCGCAACTGCTGGCGCCGCAAGACAAGACGGGGGCTTCCGCTGGCGGAGCCGGGCACGGCCTGCAGGCCGCAGAGCCGCGGGGCACTGCCGGGGCCACGGCCTGCGGGGGGGCCAGCCCCTCCCCACGGCCCCTCGGCACCCCCTCCCACCCCACCCCCCCACCCCCCGCCCGCCCCACGTCTCCGGGCAACCCAGGGCGCCTCACAATGGCCCTGCGCCGCACTCACAATGGAGGTGCCGGTGCTGCACGGCCGTGGGCCACGGCGCCTGCCAGTCTGCACCTCCTCGCCACCCCGACAGGATGGCGCATGCCCGGAGGCCAGGCCATGCTGCGGGCAGCGCAGCCCGGGCTCCGCCCCGGGCCCTGCCCGACGCTGAGAGGCGCGTGCCGTGCACCCTCGCTCGGCGCCCGGCGCCTCCTCTCCTGCGTGCGCCCGACTACCAGACGCTCGAGCTGGGCGGGCAGCGCAGGAGGAAGGCGGCTCCGCAGGACGGGTGAGTGCCGTGGCTGCGCACGCGCGACCCTGCCGCTGCCCTCCCTCAGCCTCCCGGCCCTCTGCCCACGGCCGCCCACGGCTGCTCGGCCACTGCGGGGCTCCCTGCAGCGGCCTGCAGCTGCCTTGGCCAGAGCTCGGGTGCCGGGCGCCGCTGCGCACTGGCCTCGGCCCGGCCGGCCACCGCCGAGGGAGCCGGCCGGGCCCAGCTGCGCTGGCCCCGCGCTGCCCCACGCGGCCCCCAGCAAAGCCCCTTGCTGCTCGCTCGCTGCCTTGCCCCAGCGCCAGCCGCACGCCCCCGGCAGCACGCGCCCGCCCCGCTGGGGCCAGCTTTGCAGCCAGCAGGCAGCAAGGCGCCAGCCCCGGCTCCCGCTCTGCGGCTCGCTGGCTGCCTCGCCCTGCGCTGTGCCCAGGGCAGCCCTCAGCAAGGCGGCCGCCGGCCCCCTCCAGCAGCCCATGGCGCTCTCTGCTCTCTCGCAGCCCTGACACCTTCTCCCGCATCTTCCACCGGGAGAGAGTGCCGCGCAACGTCCTCGGGGCCGAAACGCGCACGCCCGAGCCGCCAGACAGGCTCCCCGAGCTGCGCAACAGCCCCCATCCCCGCCACATCCGGAGGATCGCCGCCATTGTGCAGGGGCTCGCGCAGCCCGTTTTCCTGGTGCGCACCGAAGGCACCGAGGCAGAGCAGGTAGGAAGTGCTGCCTCCCTTGCCCGCGGACAAGCAAGGGCCACGGGCACCGAGAGCGCTGCGCACGCCAGGCAGGGCCAGCAGAAGCAGTGGGCACGCAAGGGCCCCCCCCCGGCCAAGGGCAGGGGCTAGGGTGCCTGCACCAGGGCAGCCCACGGCAGCGCAGCACAGCCTGGCGAAGCTCAGCACGGCAGCACCTTTCAACAGCGTCCCTTCTCCTTGGCAGGCTCGCTGGTGGGAGTGGGCAGGCAGCCCAAGCGCCGCGCAGCGCTTCAGGAGGCCAGCCTGTAAGTTGCGTCCAGCCGCAGAGCCCGCGCGCAACCGCCCTCCGCCTTGGGGAAGCGGCGCGCCTTGCGGCAGCGCAGCACCCCCGCCCCTCGGCCCCCGAGCCCCAGCCGCGGGCTCTGCCTAGCTGCCCGTGCACAGGCCACCCCCTCCCTGCATGCCGCCGGCACGCCAAGGCCCTTCAGCTCCGGCCTGCCTCCCTCGAGGCCTCCATCCCTGAGGCGCCTCCCCTCAGGCAGCCCCAGCTGCAGGGCCTCTGCCTTGCCAGCGCTGCAACGACGCAGCCCTTCCTCGCACACCCCTCGGCCCTCGGCCAGCCCTCCGCTGCCCCCGCGGCCTTCCCCCTCGCCCACCGCGTCCTCCCAGCAACAGCGACGCCGCAGCGGGGCGGGGCGAGGCGAGGGTGGGGGGGGTGGGGGGGGGCCACAGCGCCAGCTCCTTTCCCTCCACGGCCCCTCGCAGCTGGCCTGCCAAGAGCAAGGCGGGCTGAGGCGAGGCCGCACAGCAGGCCCGGCGCGGCGGCCTCTCTCACCGCTTCCCTTCCTCTGCTTTGTCCCAGGCCCCGAGGAAGCCCGCGTGGACGCCGTCAGGTTTCCCAGGCTCTCCTGACCACGCGCTCTGCAGCCACCGCCCACGGGAAGCGGCGAGGCGTGGAGAGCTGCCGAGGAAGGCCGCCTCGGACTGAAGCAGCCACAGCAGCCCCCGAGTGCACCGCTCAAGACCCGACGCTCGGTCCATCAGCTGGGGCCCGCCAGATCCCTGGGATGGCAGTGTTGCGAGCACTCACGCCTCCGGCTGCTGATAAACTTCCTCACGCAACCTTTCTCGCTCCCTTCTGTAACAGCACCCTTCTTGCTCGGCGGGAACGCCTAGGCGACACATTTGTCGCCCGCCCTCCCTCCCTCCCTCCCTTTCCCGGCCCGCCGGAACACAGGACATGGAGGAGCCCCTCACGAGGGCGCTTGAGGGATCAGGCTGTGGGCTGGCCTAGGAGCTCGCAAAAGGCCTTACAGCTGTGGCATTTGCCTTAGCAATTGTGGCAGGCCAAAGGCCAGAGCAGGGGCCCGGCCTAAGGGTGCCACTTTGGCGACTGGCGTCGGGCTTCAGGCCAGTGCTGCGAGAGAGGCCCAGGGCCTGCCCGCAGGCGTCTCACAGGCCCTCTGCCAGCCGCATGGCCGTTGCCCGAACACCCCTGCCGTCCCCCTAGTGCGGCGCGTCTCGCAGCGCAGCTCTCTGATGCCCTTCGTGCCCTGCCCTGGCTGCCCCGGCACGGGTGGGCAGCGCTTGGGCTTGGCGTGTGGAGATGGGCCTTGGGCTCGGCAGTAGTAGTGTGGGCGGAGGGGTGGGGGCGGCGGCGGGGGGGGTGTCGGGGGGTGGGGCCAGGTGGAGGGAGGAGGCCAAAGCCGACGCGCGCTCTCCCAAAGCGGGCAGGGGGGCTGGAGCGGGCGCCCCCACGGCAGGGCTCTCCCTGCTGCCGCAGGGCCCACGCCTTCCTTTGCCGCAAAAACCCTCCCTCCGGCCCAGTCTGCGTATCGCCTCCACCGTCCCTAGGCACAGCGAGGGGCTTCCCGCTCTGAAAGGCTAGCGGGAGCACCAGAGGGCAGCGGTCATTGCGCTCAGGCGCGTCTCCAAGCCACCGCGAGGACTGGGATGGGGCGCTGCGCCACGCTGGCAAGCCTTTCCCAGCTGGAGCCACACAGCTGCTCTTGCCCAGTCTCTTCCCCACCTGGGACACAGCAGGCAGCCCCGCTGGAGTCAGTGGGGCAAAGGTGGCACAAGGAGGGCCAGGCCCTGTGCTGCTCGCTTGGCAGCATCCAGCCGGGCAAGAGCCGGCACGGCACGGAGGGCACGGCGCAACTGCTGGCACCGCAAGACAAGACGGGGGCTTCCGCTGGCGGAGCCGGGCACGGCCTGCAGGCCGCAGAGCCGCGGGGCACTGCCGGGGCCACGGCCTGCGGGGGGGCCAGCCCCTCCCCACGGCCCCTCGGCACCCCCTCCCACCCCACCCCCCCACCCCCCGCCCGCCCCACGTCTCCGGGCAACCCAGGGCGCCTCACAATGGCCCCGCGCCGCACTCACAATGGAGGTGCCGGTGCTGCACGGCCGTGGGCCACGGCGCCTGCCAGTCTGCACCTCCTCGCCACCCCGACAGGATGGCGCATGCCCGGAGGCCAGGCCATGCTGCGGGCAGCGCAGCCCGGGCTCCGCCCCGGGCCCTGCCCGACGCTGAGAGGCGCGTGCCGTGCACCCTCGCTCGGCGCCCGGCGCCTCCTCTCCTGCGTGCGCCCGACTACCAGACGCTCGAGCTGGGCGGGCAGCGCAGGAGGAAGGCGGCTCCGCAGGACGGGTGAGTGCCGTGGCTGCGCACGCGCGACCCTGCCGCTGCCCTCCCTCAGCCTCCCGGCCCTCTGCCCACGGCCGCCCACGGCTGCTCGGCCACTGCGGGGCTCCCTGCAGCGGCCTGCAGCCGCCTTGGCCAGAGCTCGGGTGCCGGGCGCCGCTGCGCACTGGCCTCGGCCCGGCCGGCCACCGCCGAGGGAGCCGGCCGGGCCCAGCTGCGCTGGCCCCGCGCTGCCCCGCGCGGCCCCCAGCAAAGCCCCTTGCTGCTCGCTCGCTGCCTTGCCCCAGCGCCAGCCGCACGCCCCCGGCAGCACGCGCCCGCCCCGCTGGGGCCAGCTTTGCAGCCAGCAGGCAGCAAGGCGCCAGCCCCGGCTCCCGCTCTGCGGCTCGCTGGCTGCCTCGCCCTGCGCTGTGCCCAGGGCAGCCCTCAGCAAGGCGGCCGCCGGCCCCCTCCAGCAGCCCATGGCGCTCTCTGCTCTCTCGCAGCCCTGACACCTTCTCCCGCATCTTCCACCGGGAGAGAGTGCCGCGCAACGTCCTCGGGGCCGAAACGCGCGCGCCCGAGCCGCCAGACAGGCTCCCCGAGCTGCGCAACAGCCCCCATCCCCGCCACATCCGGAGGATCGCCGCCATCGTGCAGGGGCTCGCGCAGCCCGTTTTCCTGGTGCGCACCGAAGGCACCGAGGCAGAGCAGGTAGGAAGTGCTGCCTCCCTTGCCCGCGGACAAGCAAGGGCCACGGGCACCGAGAGCGCTGCGCACGCCAGGCAGGGCCAGCAGAAGCAGTGGGCACGCAAGGGCCCCCCCCCCGGCCAAGGGCAGGGGCTAGGGTGCCTGCACCAGGGCAGCCCACGGCAGCGCAGCACAGCCTGGCGAAGCTCAGCACGGCAGCACCTTTCAACAGCGTCCCTTCTCCTTGGCAGGCTCGCTGGTGGGAGTGGGCAGGCAGCCCAAGCGCCACGCAGCGCTTCAGGAGGCCAGCCTGTAAGTTGCGTCCAGCCGCAGAGCCCGCGCGCAACCGCCCTCCGCCTTGGGGAAGCCGCGCGCCTTGCGGCAGCGCAGCACCCCCGCCCCTCGGCCCCCGAGCCCCAGCCGCGGGCTCTGCCTAGCTGCCCGTGCACAGGCCACCCCCTCCCTGCATGCCGCCGGCACGCCAAGGCCCTTCAGCTCCGGCCTGCCTCCCTCGAGGCCTCCATCCCTCAGGCGCCTCCCCTCAGGCAGCCCCAGCTGCAGGGCCTCTGCCTTGCCAGCGCTGCAACGACACAGCCCTTCCTCGCACACCCCTCGGCCCTCGGCCAGCCCTCCGCTGCCCCCGCGGCCTTCCCCCTCGCCCACCGCGTCCTCCCAGCAACAGCGACGCCGCAGCGGGGCGGGGCGAGGCGAGGGTGGGGGGGGTGGGGGGGGGCCACAGCGCCAGCTCCTTTCCCTCCACGGCCCCTCGCAGCTGGCCTGCCAAGAGCAAGGCGGGCTGAGGCGAGGCCGCACAGCAGGCCCGGCGCGGCGGCCTCTCTCACCGCTTCCCTTCCTCTGCTTTGTCCCAGGCCCCGAGGAAGCCCGCGTGGACGCCGTCAGGTTTCCCAGGCTCTCCTGACCACGCGCTCTGCAGCCACCGCCCACGGGAAGCGACGAGGCGTGGAGAGCTGCCGAGGAAGGCCGCCTCGGACTGAAGCAGCCACAGCAGCCCCCGAGTGCACCGCTCAAGACCCGACGCTCGGTCCATCAGCTGGGGCCCGCCAGATCCCTGGGATGGCAGTGTTGCGAGCACTCACGCCTCCGGCTGCTGATAAACTTCCTCACGCAACCTTTCTCGCTCCCTTCTGTAACAGCACCCTTCTTGCTCGGCGGGAACGCCTAGGCGACACATTTGTCGCCCGCCCTCCCTCCCTCCCTCCCTTTCCCGGCCCGCCGGAACACAGGACATGGAGGAGCCCCTCACGAGGGCGCTTGAGGGATCAGGCTGTGGGCTGGCCTAGGAGCTCGCAAAAGGCCTTACAGCTGTGGCATTTGCCTTAGCAATTGTGGCAGGCCAAAGGCCAGAGCAGGGGCCCGGCCTAAGGGTGCCGCTTTGGCGACTGGCGTCGGGCTTCAGGCCAGTGCTGCGAGAGAGGCCCAGGGCCTGCCCGCAGGCGTCTCACAGGCCCTCTGCCAGCCGCATGGCCGTTGCCCGAACACCCCTGCCGTCCCCCTACTGCGGCGCGTCTCGCAGCGCAGCTCTCTGATGCCCTTCGTGCCCTGCCCTGGCTGCCCCGGCACGGGTGGGCAGCGCTTGGGCTTGGCGTGTGGAGATGGGCCTTGGGCTCGACAGTAGTAGTGTGGGCGGAGGGGTGGGGGCGGCGGCGGGGGGGGTGTCGGGGGGGGGCGCCAGGTGGAGGGAGGAGGCCAGAGCCGACGCGCGCTCTCCCAAAGCGGGCAGGGGGGCTGGAGCGGGCGCCCCCACGGCAGGGCTCTCCCTGCTGCCGCAGGGCCCACGCCTTCCTTTGCCGCAAAAACCCTCCCTCCGGCCCAGTCTGCGTATCGCCTCCACCGTCCCTAGGCACAGCGAGGAGCTTCCCGCTCTGAAAGGCTAGCGGGAGCACCAGAGGGCAGCGGTCATTGCGCTCAGGCGCGTCTCCAAGCCACCGCGAGGACTGGGATGGGGCGCTGCGCCACGCTGGCAAGCCTTTCCCAGCTGGAGCCACACAGCTGCTCTTGCCCACTCTCTTCCCCACCTGGGACACAGCAGGCAGCCCCGCTGGAGTCAGTGGGGCAAAGGTGGCACAAGGAGGGCCAGGCCCTGTGCTGCTCGCTTGGCAGCATCCAGCCGGGCAAGAGCCGGCACGGCACGGAGGGCACGGCGCAACTGCTGGCACCGCAAGACAAGACGGGGGCTTCCGCTGGCGGAGCCGGGCACGGCCTGCAGGCCGCAGAGCCGCGGGGCACTGCCGGGGCCACGGCCTGCGGGGGGGCCAGCCCCTCCCCACGGCCCCTCGGCACCCCCTCCCACCCCACCCCCCCACCCCCCGCCCGCCCCACGTCTCCGGGCAACCCAGGGCGCCTCACAATGGCCCCGCGCCGCACTCACAATGGAGGTGCCGGTGCTGCACGGCCGTGGGCCACGGCGCCTGCCAGTCTGCACCTCCTCGCCACCCCGACAGGATGGCGCATGCCCGGAGGCCAGGCCATGCTGCGGGCAGCGCAGCCCGGGCTCCGCCCCGGGCCCTGCCCGACGCTGAGAGGCGCGTGCCGTGCACCCTCGCTCGGCGCCCGGCGCCTCCTCTCCTGCGTGCGCCCGACTACCAGACGCTCGAGCTGGGCGGGCAGCGCAGGAGGAAGGCGGCTCCGCAGGACGGGTGAGTGCCGTGGCTGCGCACGCGCGACCCTGCCGCTGCCCTCCCTCAGCCTCCCGGCCCTCTGCCCACGGCCGCCCACGGCTGCTCGGCCACTGCGGGGCTCCCTGCAGCGGCCTGCAGCCGCCTTGGCCAGAGCTCGGGTGCCGGGCGCCGCTGCGCACTGGCCTCGGCCCGGCCGGCCACCGCTGAGGGAGCCGGCCGGGCCCAGCTGCGCTGGCCCCGCGCTGCCCCGCGCGGCCCCCAGCAAAGCCCCTTGCTGCTCGCTCGCTGCCTTGCCCCAGCGCCAGCCGCACGCCCCCGGCAGCACGCGCCCGCCCCGCTGGGGCCAGCTTTGCAGCCAGCAGGCAGCAAGGCGCCAGCCCCGGCTCCCGCTCTGCGGCTCGCTGGCTGCCTCGCCCTGCGCTGTGCCCAGGGCAGCCCTCAGCAAGGCGGCCGCCGGCCCCCTCCAGCAGCCCATGGCGCTCTCTGCTCTCTCGCAGCCCTGACACCTTCTCCCGCATCTTCCACCGGGAGAGAGTGCCGCGCAACGTCCTCGGGGCCGAAACGCGCGCGCCCGAGCCGCCAGACAGGCTCCCCGAGCTGTGCAACAGCCCCCATCCCCGCCACATCCGGAGGATCGCCGCCATCGTGCAGGGGCTCGCGCAGCCCGTTTTCCTGGTGCGCACCGAAGGCACCGAGGCAGAGCAGGTAGGAAGTGCTGCCTCCCTTGCCCGCGGACAAGCAAGGGCCACGGGCACCGAGAGCGCTGCGCACGCCAGGCAGGGCCAGCAGAAGCAGTGGGCACGCAAGGGCCCCCCCCCGGCCAAGGGCAGGGGCTAGGGTGCCTGCACCAGGGCAGCCCACGGCAGCGCAGCACAGCCTGGCGAAGCTCAGCACGGCAGCACCTTTCAACAGCGTCCCTTCTCCTTGGCAGGCTCGCTGGTGGGAGTGGGCAGGCAGCCCAAGCGCCGCGCAGCGCTTCAGGAGGCCAGCCTGTAAGTTGCGTCCAGCCGCAGAGCCCACGCGCAACCGCCCTCCGCCTTGGGGAAGCCGCGCGCCTTGCGGCAGCGCAGCACCCCCGCCCCTCGGCCCCCGAGCCCCAGCCGCGGGCTCTGCCTAGCTGCCCGTGCACAGGCCACCCCCTCCCTGCATGCCGCCGGCACGCCAAGGCCCTTCAGCTCCGGCCTGCCTCCCTCGAGGCCTCCATCCCTGAGGCGCCTCCCCTCAGGCAGCCCCAGCTGCAGGGCCTCTGCCTTGCCAGCGCTGCAACGACGCAGCCCTTCCTCGCACACCCCTCGGCCCTCGGCCAGCCCTCCGTTGCCCCCGCGGCCTTCCCCCTCGCCCACCGCGTCCTCCCAGCAACAGCGACGCCGCAGCGGGGCGGGGCGAGGCGAGGGTGGGGGGGGTGGGGGGGGGCCACAGCGCCAGCTCCTTTCCCTCCACGGCCCCTCGCAGCTGGCCTGCCAAGAGCAAGGCGGGCTGAGGCGAGGCCGCACAGCAGGCCCGGCGCGGCGGCCTCTCTCACCGCTTCCCTTCCTCTGCTTTGTCCCAGGCCCCGAGGAAGCCCGCGTGGACGCCGTCAGGTTTCCCAGGCTCTCCTGACCACGCGCTCTGCAGCCACCGCCCACGGGAAGCGACGAGGCGTGGAGAGCTGCCGAGGAAGGCCGCCTCGGACTGAAGCAGCCACAGCAGCCCCCGAGTGCACCGCTCAAGACCCGACGCTCGGTCCATCAGCTGGGGCCCGCCAGATCCCTGGGATGGCAGTGTTGCGAGCACTCACGCCTCCGGCTGCTGATAAACTTCCTCACGCAACCTTTCTCGCTCCCTTCTGTAACAGCACCCTTCTTGCTCGGCGGGAACGCCTAGGCGACACATTTGTCGCCCGCCCGCCCTCCCTCCCTCCCTTTCCCGGCCCGCCGGAACACAGGACATGGAGGAGCCCCTCACGAGGGCGCTTGAGGGATCAGGCTGTGGGCTGGCCTAGGAGCTCGCAAAAGGCCTTACAGCTGTGGCATTTGCCTTAGCAATTGTGGCAGGCCAAAGGCCAGAGCAGGGGCCCGGCCTAAGGGTGCCGCTTTGGCGACTGGCGTCGGGCTTCAGGCCAGTGCTGCGAGAGAGGCCCAGGGCCTGCCCGCAGGCGTCTCACAGGCCCTCTGCCAGCCGCATGGCCGTTGCCCGAACACCCCTGCCGTCCCCCTACTGCGGCGCGTCTCGCAGCGCAGCTCTCTGATGCCCTTCGTGCCCTGCCCTGGCTGCCCCGGCACGGGTGGACAGCGCTTGGGCTTGGCGTGTGGAGATGGGCCTTGGGCTCGGCAGTAGTAGTGTGGGCGGAGGGGTGGGGGCGGCGGCGGGGGGGAGGGGGCGCCAGGTGGAGGGAGGAGGCCAGAGCCGACGCGCGCTCTCCCAAAGCGGGCAGGGGGGCTGGAGCGGGCGCCCCCACGGCAGGGCTCTCCCTGCTGCCGCAGGGCCCACGCCTTCCTTTGCCGCAAAAACCCTCCCTCCGGCCCAGTCTGCGTATCGCCTCCACCGTCCCTAGGCACAGCGAGGGGCTTCCCGCTCTGAAAGGCTAGCGGGAGCACCAGAGGGCAGCGGTCATTGCGCTCAGGCGCGTCTCCAAGCCACCGCGAGGACTGGGATGGGGCGCTGCGCCACGCTGGCAAGCCTTTCCCAGCTGGAGCCACACAGCTGCTCTTGCCCAGTCTCTTCCCCACCTGGGACACAGCAGGCAGCCCCGCTGGAGTCAGTGGGGCAAAGGTGGCACAAGGAGGGCCAGGCCCTGTGCTGCTCGCTTGGCAGCATCCAGCCGGGCAAGAGCCGGCACGGCACGGAGGGCACGGCGCAACTGCTGGCGCCGCAAGACAAGACGGGGGCTTCCGCTGGCGGAGCCGGGCACGGCCTGCAGGCCGCAGAGCCGCGGGGCACTGCCGGGGCCACGGCCTGCGGGGGGGCCAGCCCCTCCCCACGGCCCCTCGGCACCCCCTCCCACCCCACCCCCCCACCCCCCGCCCGCCCCACGTCTCCGGGCAACCCAGGGCGCCTCACAATGGCCCCGCGCCGCACTCACAATGGAGGTGCCGGTGCTGCACGGCCGTGGGCCACGGCGCCTGCCAGTCTGCACCTCCTCGCCACCCCGACAGGATGGCGCATGCCCGGAGGCCAGGCCATGCTGCGGGCAGCGCAGCCCGGGCTCCGCCCCGGGCCCTGCCCGACGCTGAGAGGCGCGTGCCGTGCACCCTCGCTCGGCGCCCGGCGCCTCCTCTCCTGCGTGCGCCCGACTACCAGACGCTCGAGCTGGGCGGGCAGCGCAGGAGGAAGGCGGCTCCGCAGGACGGGTGAGTGCCGTGGCTGCGCACGCGCGACCCTGCCGCTGCCCTCCCTCAGCCTCCCGGCCCTCTGCCCACGGCCGCCCACGGCTGCTCGGCCACTGCGGGGCTCCCTGCAGCGGCCTGCAGCCGCCTTGGCCAGAGCTCGGGTGCCGGGCGCCGCTGCGCACTGGCCTCGGCCCGGCCGGCCACCGCCGAGGGAGCCGGCCGGGCCCAGCTGCGCTGGCCCCGCGCTGCCCCGCGCGGCCCCCAGCAAAGCCCCTTGCTGCTCGCTCGCTGCCTTGCCCCAGCGCCAGCCGCACGCCCCCGGCAGCACGCGCCCGCCCCGCTGGGGCCAGCTTTGCAGCCAGCAGGCAGCAAGGCGCCAGCCCCGGCTCCCGCTCTGCGGCTCGCTGGCTGCCTCGCCCTGCGCTGTGCCCAGGGCAGCCCTCAGCAAGGCGGCCGCCGGCCCCCTCCAGCAGCCCATGGCGCTCTCTGCTCTCTCGCAGCCCTGACACCTTCTCCCGCATCTTCCACCGGGAGAGAGTGCCGCGCAACGTCCTCGGGGCCGAAACGCGCGCGCCCGAGCCGCCAGACAGGCTCCCCGAGCTGCGCAACAGCCCCCATCCCCGCCACATCCGGAGGATCGCCGCCATCGTGCAGGGGCTCGCGCAGCCCGTTTTCCTGGTGCGCACCGAAGGCACCGAGGCAGAGCAGGTAGGAAGTGCTGCCTCCCTTGCCCACGGACAAGCAAGGGCCACGGGCACCGAGAGCGCTGCGCACGCCAGGCAGGGCCAGCAGAAGCAGTGGGCACGCAAGGGCCCCCCCCCCCGGCCAAGGGCAGGGGCTAGGGTGCCTGCACCAGGGCAGCCCACGGCAGCGCAGCACAGCCTGGCGAAGCTCAGCACGGCAGCACCTTTCAACAGCGTCCCTTCTCCTTGGCAGGCTCGCTGGTGGGAGTGGGCAGGCAGCCCAAGCGCCGCGCAGCGCTTCAGGAGGCCAGCCTGTAAGTTGCGTCCAGCCGCAGAGCCCGCGCGCAACCGCCCTCCGCCTTGGGGAAGCCGCGCGCCTTGCGGCAGCGCAGCACCCCCGCCCCTCGGCCCCCGAGCCCCAGCCGCGGGCTCTGCCTAGCTGCCCGTGCACAGGCCACCCCCTCCCTGCATGCCGCCGGCACGCCAAGGCCCTTCAGCTCCGGCCTGCCTCCCTCGAGGCCTCCATCCCTCAGGCGCCTCCCCTCAGGCAGCCCCAGCTGCAGGGCCTCTGCCTTGCCAGCGCTGCAACGACGCAGCCCTTCCTCGCACACCCCTCGGCCCTCGGCCAGCCCTCCGCTGCCCCCGCGGCCTTCCCCCTCGCCCACCGCGTCCTCCCAGCAACAGCGACGCCGCAGCGGGGCGGGGCGAGGCGAGGGTGGGGGGGGTGGGGGGGGGCCACAGCGCCAGCTCCTTTCCCTCCACGGCCCCTCGCAGCTGGCCTGCCAAGAGCAAGGCGGGCTGAGGCGAGGCCGCACAGCAGGCCCGGCGCGGCGGCCTCTCTCACCGCTTCCCTTCCTCTGCTTTGTCCCAGGCCCCGAGGAAGCCCGCGTGGACGCCGTCAGGTTTCCCAGGCTCTCCTGACCACGCGCTCTGCAGCCACCGCCCACGGGAAGCGACGAGGCGTGGAGAGCTGCCGAGGAAGGCCGCCTCGGACTGAAGCAGCCACAGCAGCCCCCGAGTGCACCGCTCAAGACCCGACGCTCGGTCCATCAGCTGGGGCCCGCCAGATCCCTGGGATGGCAGTGTTGCGAGCACTCACGCCTCCGGCTGCTGATAAACTTCCTCACGCAACCTTTCTCGCTCCCTTCTGTAACAGCACCCTTCTTGCTCGGCGGGAACGCCTAGGCGACACATTTGTCGCCCGCCCTCCCTCCCTCCCTCCCTTTCCCGGCCCGCCGGAACACAGGACATGGAGGAGCCCCTCACGAGGGCGCTTGAGGGATCAGGCTGTGGGCTGGCCTAGGAGCTCGCAAAAGGCCTTACAGCTGTGGCATTTGCCTTAGCAATTGTGGCAGGCCAAAGGCCAGAGCAGGGGCCCGGCCTAAGGGTGCCGCTTTGGCGACTGGCGTCGGGCTTCAGGCCAGTGCTGCGAGAGAGGCCCAGGGCCTGCCCGCAGGCGTCTCACAGGCCCTCTGCCAGCCGCATGGCCGTTGCCCGAACACCCCTGCCGTCCCCCTACTGCGGCGCGTCTCGCAGCGCAGCTCTCTGATGCCCTTCGTGCCCTGCCCTGGCTGCCCCGGCACGGGTGGGCAGCGCTTGGGCTTGGCGTGTGGAGATGGGCCTTGGGCTCGGCAGTAGTAGTGTGGGCGGAGGGGTGGGGGCGGCGGCGGGGGGGGTGTCGGGGGGGGGCGCCAGGTGGAGGGAGGAGGCCAGAGCCGACGCGCGCTCTCCCAAAGCGGGCAGGGGGGCTGGAGCGGGCGCCCCCACGGCAGGGCTCTCCCTGCTGCCGCAGGGCCCACGCCTTCCTTTGCCGCAAAAACCCTCCCTCCGGCCCAGTCTGCGTATCGCCTCCACCGTCCCTAGGCACAGCGAGGAGCTTCCCGCTCTGAAAGGCTAGCGGGAGCACCAGAGGGCAGCGGTCATTGCGCTCAGGCGCCTCTCCAAGGCACCGCGAGGAGTGGGATGGGGCGCTGCGCCACGCTGGCAAGCCTTTCCCAGCTGGAGCCACACGGCTGCTCTTGCCCACTCTCTTCCCCACCTGGGACACAGCAGGCAGCCCCGCTGGAGTCAGTGGGGCAAAGGTGGCACAAGGAGGGCCAGGCCCTGTGCTGCTCGCTTGGCAGCATCCAGCCGGGCAAGAGCCGGCACGGCACGGAGGGCACGGCGCAACTGCTGGCGCCGCAAGACAAGACGGGGGCTTCCGCTGGCGGAGCCGGGCACGGCCTGCAGGCCGCAGAGCCGCGGGGCACTGCCGGGGCCACGGCCTGCGGGGGGGCCAGCCCCTCCCCACGGCCCCTCGGCACCCCCTCCCACCCCACCCCCCCACCCCCCGCCCGCCCCACGTCTCCGGGCAACCCAGGGCGCCTCACAATGGCCCCGCGCCGCACTCACAATGGAGGTGCCGGTGCTGCACGGCCGTGGGCCACGGCGCCTGCCAGTCTGCACCTCCTCGCCACCCCGACAGGATGGCGCATGCCCGGAGGCCAGGCCATGCTGCGGGCAGCGCAGCCCGGGCTCCGCCCCGGGCCCTGCCCGACGCTGAGAGGCGCGTGCCGTGCACCCTCGCTCGGCGCCCGGCGCCTCCTCTCCTGCGTGCGCCCGACTACCAGACGCTCGAGCTGGGCGGGCAGCGCAGGAGGAAGGCGGCTCCGCAGGACGGGTGAGTGCCGTGGCTGCGCACGCGCGACCCTGCCGCTGCCCTCCCTCAGCCTCCCGGCCCTCTGCCCACGGCCGCCCACGGCTGCTCGGCCACTGCGGGGCTCCCTGCAGCGGCCTGCAGCCGCCTTGGCCAGAGCTCGGGTGCCGGGCGCCGCTGCGCACTGGCCTCGGCCCGGCCGGCCACCGCCGAGGGAGCCGGCCGGGCCCAGCTGCGCTGGCCCCGCGCTGCCCCACGCGGCCCCCAGCAAAGCCCCTTGCTGCTCGCTCGCTGCCTTGCCCCAGCGCCAGCCGCACGCCCCCGGCAGCACGCGCCCGCCCCGCTGGGGCCAGCTTTGCAGCCAGCAGGCAGCAAGGCGCCAGCCCCGGCTCCCGCTCTGCGGCTCGCTGGCTGCCTCGCCCTGCGCTGTGCCCAGGGCAGCCCTCAGCAAGGCGGCCGCCGGCCCCCTCCAGCAGCCCATGGCGCTCTCTGCTCTCTCGCAGCCCTGACACCTTCTCCCGCATCTTCCACCGGGAGAGAGTGCCGCGCAACGTCCTCGGGGCCGAAACGCGCGCGCCCGAGCCGCCAGACAGGCTCCCCGAGCTGCGCAACAGCCCCCATCCCCGCCACATCCGGAGGATCGCCGCCATCGTGCAGGGGCTCGCGCAGCCCGTTTTCCTGGTGCGCACCGAAGGCACCGAGGCAGAGCAGGTAGGAAGTGCTGCCTCCCTTGCCCGCGGACAAGCAAGGGCCACGGGCACCGAGAGCGCTGCGCACGCCAGGCAGGGCCAGCAGAAGCAGTGGGCACGCAAGGGCCCCCCCCCGGCCAAGGGCAGGGGCTAGGGTGCCTGCACCAGGGCAGCCCACGGCAGCGCAGCACAGCCTGGCGAAGCTCAGCACGGCAGCACCTTTCAACAGCGTCCCTTCTCCTTGGCAGGCTCGCTGGTGGGAGTGGGCAGGCAGCCCAAGTGCCGCGCAGCGCTTCAGGAGGCCAGCCTGTAAGTTGCGTCCAGCCGCAGAGCCCGCGCGCAACCGCCCTCCGCCTTGGGGAAGCCGCGCGCCTTGCGGCAGCGCAGCACCCCCGCCCCTCGGCCCCCGAGCCCCAGCCGCGGGCTCTGCCTAGCTGCCCGTGCACAGGCCACCCCCTCCCTGCATGCCGCCGGCACGCCAAGGCCCTTCAGCTCCGGCCTGCCTCCCTCGAGGCCTCCATCCCTGAGGCGCCTCCCCTCAGGCAGCCCCAGCTGCAGGGCC
This sequence comes from Struthio camelus, assembly GCF_040807025.1. Lineage (NCBI taxonomy): Eukaryota > Metazoa > Chordata > Aves > Struthioniformes > Struthionidae > Struthio > Struthio camelus. The sequence continues at coordinate 379,380 of NC_090982.1, read as the reverse complement.
TCTGCCTTGCCAGCGCTGCAACGACGCAGCCCTTCCTCGCACACCCCTCGGCCCTCGGCCAGCCCTCCGCTGCCCCCGCGGCCTTCCCCCTCGCCCACCGCGTCCTCCCAGCAACAGCGACGCCGCAGCGGGGCGGGGCGAGGCGAGGGTGGGGGGGGTGGGGGGGGGCCACAGCGCCAGCTCCTTTCCCTCCACGGCCCCTCGCAGCTGGCCTGCCAAGAGCAAGGCGGGCTGAGGCGAGGCCGCACAGCAGGCCCGGCGCGGCGGCCTCTCTCACCGCTTCCCTTCCTCTGCTTTGTCCCAGGCCCCGAGGAAGCCCGCGTGGACGCCGTCAGGTTTCCCAGGCTCTCCTGACCACGCGCTCTGCAGCCACCGCCCACGGGAAGCGACGAGGCGTGGAGAGCTGCCGAGGAAGGCCGCCTCGGACTGAAGCAGCCACAGCAGCCCCCGAGTGCACCGCTCAAGACCCGACGCTCGGTCCATCAGCTGGGGCCCGCCAGATCCCTGGGATGGCAGTGTTGCGAGCACTCACGCCTCCGGCTGCTGATAAACTTCCTCACGCAACCTTTCTCGCTCCCTTCTGTAACAGCACCCCTCTTGCTCGGCGGGAACGCCTAGGCGACACATTTGTCGCCCGCCCTCCCTCCCTCCCTCCCTTTCCCGGCCCGCCGGAACACAGGACATGGAGGAGCCCCTCACGAGGGCGCTTGAGGGATCAGGCTGTGGGCTGGCCTAGGAGCTCGCAAAAGGCCTTACAGCTGTGGCATTTGCCTTAGCAATTGTGGCAGGCCAAAGGCCAGAGCAGGGGCCCGGCCTAAGGGTGCCGCTTTGGCGACTGGCGTCGGGCTTCAGGCCAGTGCTGCGAGAGAGGCCCAGGGCCTGCCCGCAGGCGTCTCACAGGCCCTCTGCCAGCCGCATGGCCGTTGCCCGAACACCCCTGCCGTCCCCCTACTGCGGCGCGTCTCGCAGCGCAGCTCTCTGATGCCCTTCGTGCCCTGCCCTGGCTGCCCCGGCACGGGTGGGCAGCGCTTGGGCTTGGCGTGTGGAGATGGGCCTTGGGCTCGGCAGTAGTAGTGTGGGCGGAGGGGTGGGGGCGGCGGGGGGGGGTAGCGGGGGGGGGCGCCAGGTGGAGGGAGGAGGCCAGAGCCGACGCGCGCTCTCCCAAAGCGGGCAGGGGGGCTGGAGCGGGCGCCCCCACGGCAGGGCTCTCCCTGCTGCCGCAGGGCCCACGCCTTCCTTTGCCGCAAAAACCCTCCCTCCGGCCCAGTCTGCGTATCGCCTCCACCGTCCCTAGGCACAGCGAGGGGCTTCCCGCTCTGAAAGGCTAGCGGGAGCACCAGAGGGCAGCGGTCATTGCGCTCAGGCGCGTCTCCAAGCCACCGCGAGGACTGGGATGGGGCGCTGCGCCACGCTGGCAAGCCTTTCCCAGCTGGAGCCACACAGCTGCTCTTGCCCAGTCTCTTCCCCACCTGGGACACAGCAGGCAGCCCCGCTGGAGTCAGTGGGGCAAAGGTGGCACAAGGAGGGCCAGGCCCTGTGCTGCTCGCTTGGCAGCATCCAGCCGGGCAAGAGCCGGCACGGCACGGAGGGCACGGCGCAACTGCTGGCGCCGCAAGACAAGACGGGGGCTTCCGCTGGCGGAGCCGGGCACGGCCTGCAGGCCGCAGAGCCGCGGGGCACTGCCGGGGCCACGGCCTGCGGGGGGGCCAGCCCCTCCCCACGGCCCCTCGGCACCCCCTCCCACCCCCCGCCCGCCCCACGTCTCCGGGCAACCCAGGGCGCCTCACAATGGCCCCGCGCCGCACTCACAATGGAGGTGCCGGTGCTGCACGGCCGTGGGCCACGGCGCCTGCCAGTCTGCACCTCCTCGCCACCCCGACAGGATGGCGCATGCCCGGAGGCCAGGCCATGCTGCGGGCAGCGCAGCCCGGGCTCCGCCCCGGGCCCTGCCCGACGCTGAGAGGCGCGTGCCGTGCACCCTCGCTCGGCGCCCGGCGCCTCCTCTCCTGCGTGCGCCCGACTACCAGACGCTCGAGCTGGGCGGGCAGCGCAGGAGGAAGGCGGCTCCGCAGGACGGGTGAGTGCCGTGGCTGCGCACGCGCGACCCTGCCGCTGCCCTCCCTCAGCCTCCCGGCCCTCTGCCCACGGCCGCCCACGGCTGCTCGGCCACTGCGGGGCTCCCTGCAGCGGCCTGCAGCCGCCTTGGCCAGAGCTCGGGTGCCGGGCGCCGCTGCGCACTGGCCTCGGCCCGGCCGGCCACCGCCGAGGGAGCCGGCCGGGCCCAGCTGCGCTGGCCCCGCGCTGCCCCGCGCGGCCCCCAGCAAAGCCCCTTGCTGCTCGCTCGCTGCCTTGCCCCAGCGCCAGCCGCACGCCCCCGGCAGCACGCGCCCGCCCCGCTGGGGCCAGCTTTGCAGCCAGCAGGCAGCAAGGCGCCAGCCCCGGCTCCCGCTCTGCGGCTCGCTGGCTGCCTCGCCCTGCGCTGTGCCCAGGGCAGCCCTCAGCAAGGCGGCCGCCGGCCCCCTCCAGCAGCCCATGGCGCTCTCTGCTCTCTCGCAGCCCTGACACCTTCTCCCGCATCTTCCACCGGGAGAGAGTGCCGCGCAACGTCCTCGGGGCCGAAACGCGCGCGCCCGAGCCGCCAGACAGGCTCCCCGAGCTGCGCAACAGCCCCCATCCCCGCCACATCCGGAGGATCGCCGCCATCGTGCAGGGGCTCGCGCAGCCCGTTTTCCTGGTGCGCACCGAAGGCACCGAGGCAGAGCAGGTAGGAAGTGCTGCCTCCCTTGCCCGCGGACAAGCAAGGGCCACGGGCACCGAGAGCGCTGCGCACGCCAGGCAGGGCCAGCAGAAGCAGTGGGCACGCAAGGGCCCCCCCCCGGCCAAGGGCAGGGGCTAGGGTGCCTGCACCAGGGCAGCCCACGGCAGCGCAGCACAGCCTGGCGAAGCTCAGCACGGCAGCACCTTTCAACAGCGTCCCTTCTCCTTGGCAGGCTCGCTGGTGGGAGTGGGCAGGCAGCCCAAGTGCCGCGCAGCGCTTCAGGAGGCCAGCCTGTAAGTTGCGTCCAGCCGCAGAGCCCGCGCGCAACCGCCCTCCGCCTTGGGGAAGCCGCGCGCCTTGCGGCAGCGCAGCACCCCCGCCCCTCGGCCCCCGAGCCCCAGCCGCGGGCTCTGCCTAGCTGCCCGTGCACAGGCCACCCCCTCCCTGCATGCCGCCGGCACGCCAAGGCCCTTCAGCTCCGGCCTGCCTCCCTCGAGGCCTCCATCCCTGAGGCGCCTCCCCTCAGGCAGCCCCAGCTGCAGGGCCTCTGCCTTGCCAGCGCTGCAACGACGCAGCCCTTCCTCGCACACCCCTCGGCCCTCGGCCAGCCCTCCGCTGCCCCCGCGGCCTTCCCCCTCGCCCACCGCGTCCTCCCAGCAACAGCGACGCCGCAGCGGGGCGGGGCGAGGCGAGGGTGGGGGGGGTGGGGGGGGGCCACAGCGCCAGCTCCTTTCCCTCCACGGCCCCTCGCAGCTGGCCTGCCAAGAGCAAGGCGGGCTGAGGCGAGGCCGCACAGCAGGCCCGGCGCGGCGGCCTCTCTCACCGCTTCCCTTCCTCTGCTTTGTCCCAGGCCCCGAGGAAGCCCGCGTGGACGCCGTCAGGTTTCCCAGGCTCTCCTGACCACGCGCTCTGCAGCCACCGCCCACGGGAAGCGACGAGGCGTGGAGAGCTGCTGAGGAAGGCCGCCTCGGACTGAAGCAGCCACAGCAGCCCCCGAGTGCACCGCTCAAGACCCGACGCTCGGTCCATCAGCTGGGGCCCGCCAGATCCCTGGGATGGCAGTGTTGCGAGCACTCACGCCTCCGGCTGCTGATAAACTTCCTCACGCAACCTTTCTCGCTCCCTTCTGTAACAGCACCCCTCTTGCTCGGCGGGAACGCCTAGGCGACACATTTGTCGCCCGCCCTCCCTCCCTCCCTCCCTTTCCCGGCCCGCCGGAACACAGGACATGGAGGAGCCCCTCACGAGGGCGCTTGAGGGATCAGGCTGTGGGCTGGCCTAGGAGCTCGCAAAAGGCCTTACAGCTGTGGCATTTGCCTTAGCAATTGTGGCAGGCCAAAGGCCAGAGCAGGGGCCCGGCCTAAGGGTGCCGCTTTGGCGACTGGCGTCGGGCTTCAGGCCAGTGCTGCGAGAGAGGCCCAGGGCCTGCCCGCAGGCGTCTCACAGGCCCTCTGCCAGCCGCATGGCCGTTGCCCGAACACCCCTGCCGTCCCCCTACTGCGGCGCGTCTCGCAGCGCAGCTCTCTGATGCCCTTCGTGCCCTGCCCTGGCTGCCCCGGCACGGGTGGACAGCGCTTGGGCTTGGCGTGTGGAGATGGGCCTTGGGCTCGGCAGTAGTAGTGTGGGCGGAGGGGTGGGGGCGGCGGGGGGGGGTAGCGGGGGGGGGCGCCAGGTGGAGGGAGGAGGCCAAAGCCGACGCGCGCTCTCCCAAAGCGGGCAGGGGGGCTGGAGCGGGCGCCCCCACGGCAGGGCTCTCCCTGCTGCCGCAGGGCCCACGCCTTCCTTTGCCGCAAAAACCCTCCCTCCGGCCCAGTCTGCGTATCGCCTCCACCGTCCCTAGGCACAGCGAGGGGCTTCCCGCTCTGAAAGGCTAGCGGGAGCACCAGAGGGCAGCGGTCATTGCGCTCAGGCGCGTCTCCAAGCCACCGCGAGGACTGGGATGGGGCGCTGCGCCACGCTGGCAAGCCTTTCCCAGCTGGAGCCACACAGCTGCTCTTGCCCAGTCTCTTCCCCACCTGGGACACAGCAGGCAGCCCCGCTGGAGTCAGTGGGGCAAAGGTGGCACAAGGAGGGCCAGGCCCTGTGCTGCTCGCTTGGCAGCATCCAGCCGGGCAAGAGCCGGCACGGCACGGAGGGCACGGCGCAACTGCTGGCGCCGCAAGACAAGACGGGGGCTTCCGCTGGCGGAGCCGGGCACGGCCTGCAGGCCGCAGAGCCGCGGGGCACTGCCAGGGCCACGGCCTGCGGGGGGGCCAGCCCCTCCCCACGGCCCCTCGGCACCCCCTCCCACCCCCCGCCCGCCCCACGTCTCCGGGCAACCCAGGGCGCCTCACAATGGCCCCGCGCCGCACTCACAATGGAGGTGCCGGTGCTGCACGGCCGTGGGCCACGGCGCCTGCCAGTCTGCACCTCCTCGCCACCCCGACAGGATGGCGCATGCCCGGAGGCCAGGCCATGCTGCGGGCAGCGCAGCCCGGGCTCCGCCCCGGGCCCTGCCCGACGCTGAGAGGCGCGTGCCGTGCACCCTCGCTCGGCGCCCGGCGCCTCCTCTCCTGCGTGCGCCCGACTACCAGACGCTCGAGCTGGGCGGGCAGCGCAGGAGGAAGGCGGCTCCGCAGGACGGGTGAGTGCCGTGGCTGCGCACGCGCGACCCTGCCGCTGCCCTCCCTCAGCCTCCCGGCCCTCTGCCCACGGCCGCCCACGGCTGCTCGGCCACTGCGGGGCTCCCTGCAGCGGCCTGCAGCCGCCTTGGCCAGAGCTCGGGTGCCGGGCGCCGCTGCGCACTGGCCTCGGCCCGGCCGGCCACCGCCGAGGGAGCCGGCCGGGCCCAGCTGCGCTGGCCCCGCGCTGCCCCGCGCGGCCCCCAGCAAAGCCCCTTGCTGCTCGCTCGCTGCCTTGCCCCAGCGCCAGCCGCACGCCCCCGGCAGCACGCGCCCGCCCCGCTGGGGCCAGCTTTGCAGCCAGCAGGCAGCAAGGCGCCAGCCCCGGCTCCCGCTCTGCGGCTCGCTGGCTGCCTCGCCCTGCGCTGTGCCCAGGGCAGCCCTCAGCAAGGCGGCCGCCGGCCCCCTCCAGCAGCCCATGGCGCTCTCTGCTCTCTCGCAGCCCTGACACCTTCTCCCGCATCTTCCACCGGGAGAGAGTGCCGCGCAACGTCCTCGGGGCCGAAACGCGCGCGCCCGAGCCGCCAGACAGGCTCCCCGAGCTGCGCAACAGCCCCCATCCCCGCCACATCCGGAGGATCGCCGCCATCGTGCAGGGGCTCGCGCAGCCCGTTTTCCTGGTGCGCACCGAAGGCACCGAGGCAGAGCAGGTAGGAAGTGCTGCCTCCCTTGCCCGCGGACAAGCAAGGGCCACGGGCACCGAGAGCGCTGCGCACGCCAGGCAGGGCCAGCAGAAGCAGTGGGCACGCAAGGGCCCCCCCCCCCCGGCCAAGGGCAGGGGCTAGGGTGCCTGCACCAGGGCAGCCCACGGCAGCGCAGCACAGCCTGGCGAAGCTCAGCACGGCAGCACCTTTCAACAGCGTCCCTTCTCCTTGGCAGGCTCGCTGGTGGGAGTGGGCAGGCAGCCCAAGCGCCGCGCAGCGCTTCAGGAGGCCAGCCTGTAAGTTGCGTCCAGCCGCAGAGCCCGCGCGCAACCGCCCTCCGCCTTGGGGAAGCCGCGCGCCTTGCGGCAGCGCAGCACCCCCGCCCCTCGGCCCCCGAGCCCCAGCCGCGGGCTCTGCCTAGCTGCCCGTGCACAGGCCACCCCCTCCCTGCATGCCGCCGGCACGCCAAGGCCCTTCAGCTCCGGCCTGCCTCCCTCGAGGCCTCCATCCCTGAGGCGCCTCCCCTCAGGCAGCCCCAGCTGCAGGGCCTCTGCCTTGCCAGCGCTGCAACGATGCAGCCCTTCCTCGCACACCCCTCGGCCCTCGGCCAGCCCTCCGCTGCCCCCGCGGCCTTCCCCCTCGCCCACCGCGTCCTCCCAGCAACAGCGACGCCGCAGCGGGGCGGGGCGAGGCGAGGGTGGGGGGGGTGGGGGGGGGCCACAGCGCCAGCTCCTTTCCCTCCACGGCCCCTCGCAGCTGGCCTGCCAAGAGCAAGGCGGGCTGAGGCGAGGCCGCACAGCAGGCCCGGCGCGGCGGCCTCTCTCACCGCTTCCCTTCCTCTGCTTTGTCCCAGGCCCCGAGGAAGCCCGCGTGGACGCCGTCAGGTTTCCCAGGCTCTCCTGACCACGCGCTCTGCAGCCACCGCCCACGGGAAGCGACGAGGCGTGGAGAGCTGCCGAGGAAGGCCGCCTCGGACTGAAGCAGCCACAGCAGCCCCCGAGTGCACCGCTCAAGACCCGACGCTCGGTCCATCAGCTGGGGCCCGCCAGATCCCTGGGATGGCAGTGTTGCGAGCACTCACGCCTCCGGCTGCTGATAAACTTCCTCACGCAACCTTTCTCGCTCCCTTCTGTAACAGCACCCTTCTTGCTCGGCGGGAACGCCTAGGCGACACATTTGTCGCCCGCCCGCCCTCCCTCCCTTTCCCGGCCCGCCGGAACACAGGACATGGAGGAGCCCCTCACGAGGGCGCTTGAGGGATCAGGCTGTGGGCTGGCCTAGGAGCTCGCAAAAGGCCTTACAGCTGTGGCATTTGCCTTAGCAATTGTGGCAGGCCAAAGGCCAGAGCAGGGGCCCGGCCTAAGGGTGCCGCTTTGGCGACTGGCGTCGGGCTTCAGGCCAGTGCTGCGAGAGAGGCCCAGGGCCTGCCCGCAGGCGTCTCACAGGCCCTCTGCCAGCCGCATGGCCGTTGCCCGAACACCCCTGCCGTCCCCCTACTGCGGCGCGTCTCGCAGCGCAGCTCTCTGATGCCCTTCGTGCCCTGCCCTGGCTGCCCCGGCACGGGTGGGCAGCGCTTGGGCTTGGCGTGTGGAGATGGGCCTTGGGCTCGGCAGTAGTAGTGTGGGCGGAGGGGTGGGGGCGGCGGCGGGGGGGTGGCGGGGGGGGGCGCCAGGTGGAGGGAGGAGGCCAGAGCCGACGCGCGCTCTCCCAAAGCGGGCAGGGGGGCTGGAGCGGGCGCCCCCACGGCAGGGCTCTCCCTGCTGCCGCAGGGCCCACGCCTTCCTTTGCCGCAAAAACCCTCCCTCCGGCCCAGTCTGCGTATCGCCTCCACCGTCCCTAGGCACAGCGAGGGGCTTCCCGCTCTGAAAGGCTAGCGGGAGCACCAGAGGGCAGCGGTCATTGCACTCAGGCGCGTCTCCAAGCCACCGCGAGGACTGGGATGGGGCGCTGCGCCACGCTGGCAAGCCTTTCCCAGCTGGAGCCACACAGCTGCTCTTGCCCACTCTCTTCCCCACCTGGGACACAGCAGGCAGCCCCGCTGGAGTCAGTGGGGCAAAGGTGGCACAAGGAGGGCCAGGCCCTGTGCTGCTCGCTTGGCAGCATCCAGCCGGGCAAGAGCCGGCACGGCACGGAGGGCACGGCGCAACTGCTGGCACCGCAAGACAAGACGGGGGCTTCCGCTGGCGGAGCCGGGCACGGCCTGCAGGCCGCAGAGCCGCGGGGCACTGCCGGGGCCACGGCCTGCGGGGGGGCCAGCCCCTCCCCACGGCCCCTCGGCACCCCCTCCCACCCCACCCCCCCACCCCCCGCCCGCCCCACGTCTCCGGGCAACCCAGGGCGCCTCACAATGGCCCCGCGCCGCACTCACAATGGAGGTGCCGGTGCTGCACGGCCGTGGGCCACGGCGCCTGCCAGTCTGCACCTCCTCGCCACCCCGACAGGATGGCGCATGCCCGGAGGCCAGGCCATGCTGCGGGCAGCGCAGCCCGGGCTCCGCCCCGGGCCCTGCCCGACGCTGAGAGGTGCGTGCCGTGCACCCTCGCTCGGCGCCCGGCGCCTCCTCTCCCGCGTGCGCCCGACTACCAGACGCTCGAGCTGGGCGGGCAGCGCAGGAGGAAGGCGGCTCCGCAGGACGGGTGAGTGCCGTGGCTGCGCACGCGCGACCCTGCCGCTGCCCTCCCTCAGCCTCCCGGCCCTCTGCCCACGGCCGCCCACGGCTGCTCGGCCACTGCGGGGCTCCCTGCAGCGGCCTGCAGCCGCCTTGGCCAGAGCTCGGGTGCCGGGCGCTGCTGCGCACTGGCCTCGGCCCGGCCGGCCACCGCCGAGGGAGCCGGCCGGGCCCAGCTGCGCTGGCCCCGCGCTGCCCCGCGCGGCCCCCAGCAAAGCCCCTTGCTGCTCGCTCGCTGCCTTGCCCCAGCGCCAGCCGCACGCCCCCGGCAGCACGCGCCCGCCCCGCTGGGGCCAGCTTTGCAGCCAGCAGGCAGCAAGGCGCCAGCCCCGGCTCCCGCTCTGCGGCTCGCTGGCGGCCTCGCCCTGTGCTGTGCCCAGGGCAGCCCTCAGCAAGGCGGCCGCCGGCCCCCTCCAGCAGCCCATGGCGCTCTCTGCTCTCTCGCAGCCCTGACACCTTCTCCCGCATCTTCCACCGGGAGAGAGTGCCGCGCAACGTCCTCGGGGCCGAAACGCGCGCGCCCGAGCCGCCAGACAGGCTCCCCGAGCTGCGCAACAGCCCCCATCCCCGCCACATCCGGAGGATCGCCGCCATCGTGCAGGGGCTCGCGCAGCCCGTTTTCCTGGTGCGCACCGAAGGCACCGAGGCAGAGCAGGTAGGAAGTGCTGCCTCCCTTGCCCGCGGACAAGCAAGGGCCACGGGCACCGAGAGCGCTGCGCACGCCAGGCAGGGCCAGCAGAAGCAGTGGGCACGCAAGGGCCCCCCCCCGGCCAAGGGCAGGGGCTAGGGTGCCTGCACCAGGGCAGCCCACGGCAGCGCAGCACAGCCTGGCGAAGCTCAGCACGGCAGCACCTTTCAACAGCGTCCCTTCTCCTTGGCAGGCTCGCTGGTGGGAGTGGGCAGGCAGCCCAAGCGCCACGCAGCGCTTCAGGAGGCCAGCCTGTAAGTTGCGTCCAGCCGCAGAGCCCGCGCGCAACCGCCCTCCGCCTTGGGGAAGCCGCGCGCCTTGCGGCAGCGCAGCACCCCCGCCCCTCGGCCCCCGAGCCCCAGCCGCGGGCTCTGCCTAGCTGCCCGTGCACAGGCCACCCCCTCCCTGCATGCCGCCGGCACGCCAAGGCCCTTCAGCTCCGGCCTGCCTCCCTCGAGGCCTCCATCCCTGAGGCGCCTCCCCTCAGGCAGCCCCAGCTGCAGGGCCTCTGCCTTGCCAGCGCTGCAACGATGCAGCCCTTCCTCGCACACCCCTCGGCCCTCGGCCAGCCCTCCGCTGCCCCCGCGGCCTTCCCCCTCGCCCACCGCGTCCTCCCAGCAACAGCGACGCCGCAGCGGGGCGGGGCGAGGCGAGGGTGGGGGGGGTGGGGGGGGGGCCACAGCGCCAGCTCCTTTCCCTCCACGGCCCCTCGCAGCTGGCCTGCCAAGAGCAAGGCGGGCTGAGGCGAGGCCGCACAGCAGGCCCGGCGCGGCAGCCTCTCTCACCGCTTCCCTTCCTCTGCTTTGTCCCAGGCCCCGAGGAAGCCCGCGTGGACGCCGTCAGGTTTCCCAGGCTCTCCTGACCACGCGCTCTGCAGCCACCGCCCACGGGAAGCGACGAGGCGTGGAGAGCTGCCGAGGAAGGCCGCCTCGGACTGAAGCAGCCACAGCAGCCCCCGAGTGCACCGCTCAAGACCCGACGCTCGGTCCATCAGCTGGGGCCCGCCAGATCCCTGGGATGGCAGTGTTGCGAGCACTCACGCCTCCGGCTGCTGATAAACTTCCTCACGCAACCTTTCTCGCTCCCTTCTGTAACAGCACCCTTCTTGCTCGGCGGGAACGCCTAGGCGACACATTTGTCGCCCGCCCTCCCTCCCTCCCTTTCCCGGCCCGCCGGAACACAGGACATGGAGGAGCCCCTCACGAGGGCGCTTGAGGGATCAGGCTGTGGGCTGGCCTAGGAGCTCGCAAAAGGCCTTACAGCTGTGGCATTTGCCTTAGCAATTGTGGCAGGCCAAAGGCCAGAGCAGGGGCCCGGCCTAAGGGTGCCGCTTTGGCGACTGGCGTCGGGCTTCAGGCCAGTGCTGCGAGAGAGGCCCAGGGCCTGCCCGCAGGCGTCTCACAGGCCCTCTGCCAGCCGCATGGCCGTTGCCCGAACACCCCTGCCGTCCCCCTACTGCGGCGCGTCTCGCAGCGCAGCTCTCTGATGCCCTTCGTGCCCTGCCCTGGCTGCCCCGGCACGGGTGGGCAGCGCTTGGGCTTGGCGTGTGGAGATGGGCCTTGGGCTCGGCAGTAGTAGTGTGGGCGGAGGGGTGGGGGCGGCGGCGGGGTGTGGCGGGGGGGGGGCGCCAGGTGGAGGGAGGAGGCCAGAGCCGACGCGCGCTCTCCCAAAGCGGGCAGGGGGGCTGGAGCGGGCGCCCCCACGGCAGGGCTCTCCCTGCTGCCGCAGGGCCCACGCCTTCCTTTGCCGCAAAAACCCTCCCTCCGGCCCAGTCTGCGTATCGCCTCCACCGTCCCTAGGCACAGCGAGGGGCTTCCCGCTCTGAAAGGCTAGCGGGAGCACCAGAGGGCAGCGGTCATTGCACTCAGGCGCGTCTCCAAGCCACCGCGAGGACTGGGATGGGGCGCTGCGCCACGCTGGCAAGCCTTTCCCAGCTGGAGCCACACAGCTGCTCTTGCCCACTCTCTTCCCCACCTGGGACACAGCAGGCAGCCCCGCTGGAGTCAGTGGGCCAAAGGTGGCACAAGGAGGGCCAGGCCCTGTGCTGCTCGCTTGGCAGCATCCAGCCGGGCAAGAGCCGGCACGGCACGGAGGGCACGGCGCAACTGCTGGCGCCGCAAGACAAGACGGGGGCTTCCGCTGGCGGAGCCGGGCACGGCCTGCAGGCCGCAGAGCCGCGGGGCACTGCTGGGGCCACGGCCTGCGGGGGGGCCAGCCCCTCCCCACGGCCCCTCGGCACCCCCTCCCACCCCACCCCCCCACCCCCCGCCCGCCCCACGTCTCCGGGCAACCCAGGGCGCCTCACAATGGCCCCGCGCCGCACTCACAATGGAGGTGCCGGTGCTGCACGGCCGTGGGCCACGGCGCCTGCCAGTCTGCACCTCCTCGCCACCCCGACAGGATGGCGCATGCCCGGAGGCCAGGCCATGCTGCGGGCAGCGCAGCCCGGGCTCCGCCCCGGGCCCTGCCCGACGCTGAGAGGTGCGTGCCGTGCACCCTCGCTCGGCGCCCGGCGCCTCCTCTCCTGCGTGCGCCCGACTACCAGACGCTCGAGCTGGGCGGGCAGCGCAGGAGGAAGGCGGCTCCGCAGGACGGGTGAGTGCCGTGGCTGCGCACGCGCGACCCTGCCGCTGCCCTCCCTCAGCCTCCCGGCCCTCTGCCCACGGCCGCCCACGGCTGCTCGGCCACTGCGGGGCTCCCTGCAGCGGCCTGCAGCCGCCTTGGCCAGAGCTCGGGTGCCGGGCGCCGCTGCGCACTGGCCTCGGCCCGGCCGGCCACCGCCGAGGGAGCCGGCCGGGCCCAGCTGCGCTGGCCCCGCGCTGCCCCGCGCAGCCCCCAGCAAAGCCCCTTGCTGCTCGCTCGCTGCCTTGCCCCAGCGCCAGCCGCACGCCCCCGGCAGCACGCGCCCGCCCCGCTGGGGCCAGCTTTGCAGCCAGCAGGCAGCAAGGCGCCAGCCCCGGCTCCCGCTCTGCGGCTCGCTGGCTGCCTCGCCCTGCGCTGTGCCCAGGGCAGCCCTCAGCAAGGCGGCCGCCGGCCCCCTCCAGCAGCCCATGGCGCTCTCTGCTCTCTCGCAGCCCTGACACCTTCTCCCGCATCTTCCACCGGGAGAGAGTGCCGCGCAACGTCCTCGGGGCCGAAACGCGCGCGCCCGAGCCGCCAGACAGGCTCCCCGAGCTGCGCAACAGCCCCCATCCCCGCCACATCCGGAGGATCGCCGCCATCGTGCAGGGGCTCGCGCAGCCCGTTTTCCTGGTGCGCACCGAAGGCACCGAGGCAGAGCAGGTAGGAAGTGCTGCCTCCCTTGCCCACGGACAAGCAAGGGCCACGGGCACCGAGAGCGCTGCGCACGCCAGACAGGGCCAGCAGAAGCAGTGGGCACGCAAGGGCCCCCCCCCGGCCAAGGGCAGGGGCTAGGGTGCCTGCACCAGGGCAGCCCACGGCAGCGCAGCACAGCCTGGCGAAGCTCAGCACGGCAGCACCTTTCAACAGCGTCCCTTCTCCTTGGCAGGCTCGCTGGTGGGAGTGGGCAGGCAGCCCAAGCGCCGCGCAGCGCTTCAGGAGGCCAGCCTGTAAGTTGCGTCCAGCCGCAGAGCCCGCGCGCAACCGCCCTCCGCCTTGGGGAAGCCGCGCGCCTTGCGGCAGCGCAGCACCCCCGCCCCTCGGCCCCCGAGCCCCAGCCGCGGGCTCTGCCTAGCTGCCCGTGCACAGGCCACCCCCTCCCTGCATGCCGCCGGCACGCCAAGGCCCTTCAGCTCCGGCCTGCCTCCCTCGAGGCCTCCATCCCTGAGGCGCCTCCCCTCAGGCAGCCCCAGCTGCAGGGCCTCTGCCTTGCCAGCGCTGCAACGACGCAGCCCTTCCTCGCACACCCCTCGGCCCTCGGCCAGCCCTCCGCTGCCCCCGCGGCCTTCCCCCTCGCCCACCGCGTCCTCCCAGCAACAGCGACGCCGCAGCGGGGCGGGGCGAGGCGAGGGTGGGGGGGTGGGGGGGGGCCACAGCGCCAGCTCCTTTCCCTCCACGGCCCCTCGCAGCTGGCCTGCCAAGAGCAAGGCGGGCTGAGGCGAGGCCGCACAGCAGGCCCGGCGCGGCGGCCTCTCTCACCGCTTCCCTTCCTCTGCTTTGTCCCAGGCCCCGAGGAAGCCCGCGTGGACGCCGTCAGGTTTCCCAGGCTCTCCTGACCACGCGCTCTGCAGCCACCGCCCACGGGAAGCGACGAGGCGTGGAGAGCTGCCGAGGAAGGCTGCCTCGGACTGAAGCAGCCACAGCAGCCCCCGAGTGCACCGCTCAAGACCCGACGCTCGGTCCATCAGCTGGGGCCCGCCAGATCCCTGGGATGGCAGTGTTGCGAGCACTCACGCCTCCGGCTGCTGATAAACTTCCTCACGCAACCTTTCTCGCTCCCTTCTGTAACAGCACCCTTCTTGCTCGGCGGGAACGCCTAGGCGACACATTTGTCGCCCGCCCGCCCGCCCTCCCTCCCTCCCTTTCCCGGCCCGCCGGAACACAGGACATGGAGGAGCCCCTCACGAGGGCGCTTGAGGGATCAGGCTGTGGGCTGGCCTAGGAGCTCGCAAAAGGCCTTACAGCTGTGGCATTTGCCTTAGCAATTGTGGCAGGCCAAAGGCCAGAGCAGGGGCCCGGCCTAAGGGTGCCGCTTTGGCGACTGGCGTCGGGCTTCAGGCCAGTGCTGCGAGAGAGGCCCAGGGCCTGCCCGCAGGCGTCTCACAGGCCCTCTGCCAGCCGCATGGCCGTTGCCCGAACACCCCTGCCGTCCCCCTACTGCGGCGCGTCTTGCAGCGCAGCTCTCTGATGCCCTTCGTGCCCTGCCCTGGCTGCCCCGGCACGGGTGGACAGCGCTTGGGCTTGGCGTGTGGAGATGGGCCTTGGGCTCGGCAGTAGTAGTGTGGGCGGAGGGGTGGGGGCGGCGGCGGGGGGGTGTCGGGGGGGGGCGCCAGGTGGAGGGAGGAGGCCAGAGCCGACGCGCGCTCTCCCAAAGCGGGCAGGGGGGCTGGAGCGGGCGCCCCCACGGCAGGGCTCTCCCTGCTGCCGCAGGGCCCACGCCTTCCTTTGCCGCAAAAACCCTCCCTCCGGCCCAGTCTGCGTATCGCCTCCACCGTCCCTAGGCACAGCGAGGAGCTTCCCGCTCTGAAAGGCTAGCGGGAGCACCAGAGGGCAGCGGTCATTGCGCTCAGGCGCGTCTCCAAGCCACCGCGAGGAGTGGGATGGGGCGCTGCGCCACGCTGGCAAGCCTTTCCCAGCTGGAGCCACACGGCTGCTCTTGCCCAGTCTCTTCCCCACCTGGGACACAGCAGGCAGCCCCGCTGGAGTCAGTGGGGCAAAGGTGGCACAAGGAGGGCCAGGCCCTGTGCTGCTCGCTTGGCAGCATCCAGCCGGGCAAGAGCCGGCACGGCACGGAGGGCACGGCGCAACTGCTGGCGCCGCAAGACAAGACGGGGGCTTCCGCTGGCGGAGCCGGGCACGGCCTGCAGGCCGCAGAGCCGCGGGGCACTGCCGGGGCCACGGCCTGCGGGGGGGCCAGCCCCTCCCCACGGCCCCTCGGCACCCCCTCCCACCCCACCCCCCCACCCCCCGCCCGCCCCACGTCTCCGGGCAACCCAGGGCGCCTCACAATGGCCCCGCGCCGCACTCACAATGGAGGTGCCGGTGCTGCACGGCCGTGGGCCACGGCGCCTGCCAGTCTGCACCTCCTCGCCACCCCGACAGGATGGCGCATGCCCGGAGGCCAGGCCATGCTGCGGGCAGCGCAGCCCGGGCTCCGCCCCGGGCCCTGCCCGACGCTGAGAGGCGCGTGCCGTGCACCCTCGCTCGGCGCCCGGCGCCTCCTCTCCTGCGTGCGCCCGACTACCAGACGCTCGAGCTGGGCGGGCAGCGCAGGAGGAAGGCGGCTCCGCAGGACGGGTGAGTGCCGTGGCTGCGCACGCGCGACCCTGCCGCTGCCCTCCCTCAGCCTCCCGGCCCTCTGCCCACGGCCGCCCACGGCTGCTCGGCCACTGCGGGGCTCCCTGCAGCGGCCTGCAGCCGCCTTGGCCAGAGCTCGGGTGCCGGGCGCCGCTGCGCACTGGCCTCGGCCCGGCCGGCCACCGCCGAGGGAGCCGGCCGGGCCCAGCTGCGCTGGCCCCGCGCTGCCCCGCGCGGCCCCCAGCAAAGCCCCTTGCTGCTCGCTCGCTGCCTTGCCCCAGCGCCAGCCGCACACCCCCGGCAGCACGCGCCCGCCCCGCTGGGGCCAGCTTTGCAGCCAGCAGGCAGCAAGGCGCCAGCCCCGGCTCCCGCTCTGCGGCTCGCTGGCTGCCTCGCCCTGCGCTGTGCCCAGGGCAGCCCTCAGCAAGGCGGCCGCCGGCCCCCTCCAGCAGCCCATGGCGCTCTCTGCTCTCTCGCAGCCCTGACACCTTCTCCCGCATCTTCCACCGGGAGAGAGTGCCGCGCAACGTCCTCGGGGCCGAAACGCGCGCGCCCGAGCCGCCAGACAGGCTCCCCGAGCTGCGCAACAGCCCCCATCCCCGCCACATCCGGAGGATCGCCGCCATCGTGCAGGGGCTCGCGCAGCCCGTTTTCCTGGTGCGCACCGAAGGCACCGAGGCAGAGCAGGTAGGAAGTGCTGCCTCCCTTGCCCGCGGACAAGCAAGGGCCACGGGCACCGAGAGCGCTGCGCACGCCAGGCAGGGCCAGCAGAAGCAGTGGGCACGCAAGGGCCCCCCCCCCCCGGCCAAGGGCAGGGGCTAGGGTGCCTGCACCAGGGCAGCCCACGGCAGCGCAGCACAGCCTGGCGAAGCTCAGCACGGCAGCACCTTTCAACAGCGTCCCTTCTCCTTGGCAGGCTCGCTGGTGGGAGTGGGCAGGCAGCCCAAGCGCCGCGCAGCGCTTCAGGAGGCCAGCCTGTAAGTTGCGTCCAGCCGCAGAGCCCGCGCGCAACCGCCCTCCGCCTTGGGGAAGCGGCGCGCCTTGCGGCAGCGCAGCACCCCCGCCCCTCGGCCCCCGAGCCCCAGCCGCGGGCTCTGCCTAGCTGCCCGTGCACAGGCCACCCCCTCCCTGCATGCCGCCGGCACGCCAAGGCCCTTCAGCTCCGGCCTGCCTCCCTCGAGGCCTCCATCCCTCAGGCGCCTCCCCTCAGGCAGCCCCAGCTGCAGGGCCTCTGCCTTGCCAGCGCTGCAACGACGCAGCCCTTCCTCGCACACCCCTCGGCCCTCGGCCAGCCCTCCGCTGCCCCCGCGGCCTTCCCCCTCGCCCACCGCGTCCTCCCAGCAACAGCGACGCCGCAGCGGGGCGGGGCGAGGCGAGGGTGGGGGGGGTGGGGGGGGGCCACAGCGCCAGCTCCTTTCCCTCCACGGCCCCTCGCAGCTGGCCTGCCAAGAGCAAGGCGGGCTGAGGCGAGGCCGCACAGCAGGCCCGGCGCGGCGGCCTCTCTCACCGCTTCCCTTCCTCTGCTTTGTCCCAGGCCCCGAGGAAGCCCGCGTGGACGCCGTCAGGTTTCCCAGGCTCTCCTGACCACGCGCTCTGCAGCCACCGCCCACGGGAAGCGGCGAGGCGTGGAGAGCTGCCGAGGAAGGCCGCCTCGGACTGAAGCAGCCACAGCAGCCCCCGAGTGCACCGCTCAAGACCCGACGCTCGGTCCATCAGCTGGGGCCCGCCAGATCCCTGGGATGGCAGTGTTGCGAGCACTCACGCCTCCGGCTGCTGATAAACTTCCTCACGCAACCTTTCTCGCTCCCTTCTGTAACAGCACCCTTCTTGCTCGGCGGGAACGCCTAGGCGACACATTTGTCGCCCGCCCTCCCTCCCTCCCTCCCTTTCCCGGCCCGCCGGAACACAGGACATGGAGGAGCCCCTCACGAGGGCGCTTGAGGGATCAGGCTGTGGGCTGGCCTAGGAGCTCGCAAAAGGCCTTACAGCTGTGGCATTTGCCTTAGCAATTGTGGCAGGCCAAAGGCCAGAGCAGGGGCCCGGCCTAAGGGTGCCGCTTTGGCGACTGGCGTCGGGCTTCAGGCCAGTGCTGCGAGAGAGGCCCAGGGCCTGCCCGCAGGCGTCTCACAGGCCCTCTGCCAGCCGCATGGCCGTTGCCCGAACACCCCTGCCGTCCCCCTACTGCGGCGCGTCTCGCAGCGCAGCTCTCTGATGCCCTTCGTGCCCTGCCCTGGCTGCCCCGGCACGGGTGGGCAGCGCTTGGGCTTGGCGTGTGGAGATGGGCCTTGGGCTCGGCAGTAGTAGTGTGGGCGGAGGGGTGGGGGCGGCGGCGGGGGGGTGTCGGGGGGGGGCGCCAGGTGGAGGGAGGAGGCCAGAGCCGACGCGCGCTCTCCCAAAGCGGGCAGGGGGGCTGGAGCGGGCGCCCCCACGGCAGGGCTCTCCCTGCTGCCGCAGGGCCCACGCCTTCCTTTGCCGCAAAAACCCTCCCTCCGGCCCAGTCTGCGTATCGCCTCCACCGTCCCTAGGCACAGCGAGGGGCTTCCCGCTCTGAAAGGCTAGCGGGAGCACCAGAGGGCAGCGGTCATTGCACTCAGGCGCGTCTCCAAGCCACCGCGAGGACTGGGATGGGGCGCTGCGCCACGCTGGCAAGCCTTTCCCAGCTGGAGCCACACAGCTGCTCTTGCCCAGTCTCTTCCCCACCTGGGACACAGCAGGCAGCCCCGCTGGAGTCAGTGGGGCAAAGGTGGCACAAGGAGGGCCAGGCCCTGTGCTGCTCGCTTGGCAGCATCCAGCCGGGCAAGAGCCGGCACGGCACGGAGGGCACGGCGCAACTGCTGGCGCCGCAAGACAAGACGGGGGCTTCCGCTGGCGGAGCCGGGCACGGCCTGCAGGCCGCAGAGCCGCGGGGCACTGCCGGGGCCACGGCCTGCGGGGGGGCCAGCCCCTCCCCACGGCCCCTCGGCACCCCCTCCCACCCCACCCCCCCACCCCCCGCCCGCCCCACGTCTCCGGGCAACCCAGGGCGCCTCACAATGGCCCCGCGCCGCACTCACAATGGAGGTGCCGGTGCTGCACGGCCGTGGGCCACGGCGCCTGCCAGTCTGCACCTCCTCGCCACCCCGACAGGATGGCGCATGCCCGGAGGCCAGGCCATGCTGCGGGCAGCGCAGCCCGGGCTCCGCCCCGGGCCCTGCCCGACGCTGAGAGGTGCGTGCCGTGCACCCTCGCTCGGCGCCCGGCGCCTCCTCTCCTGCGTGCGCCCGACTACCAGACGCTCGAGCTGGGCGGGCAGCGCAGGAGGAAGGCGGCTCCGCAGGACGGGTGAGTGCCGTGGCTGCGCACGCGCGACCCTGCCGCTGCCCTCCCTCAGCCTCCCGGCCCTCTGCCCACGGCCGCCCACGGCTGCTCGGCCACTGCGGGGCTCCCTGCAGCGGCCTGCAGCCGCCTTGGCCAGAGCTCGGGTGCCGGGCGCCGCTGCGCACTGGCCTCGGCCCGGCCGGCCACCGCCGAGGGAGCCGGCCGGGCCCAGCTGCGCTGGCCCCGCGCTGCCCCGCGCGGCCCCCAGCAAAGCCCCTTGCTGCTCGCTCGCTGCCTTGCCCCAGCGCCAGCCGCACGCCCCCGGCAGCACGCGCCCGCCCCGCTGGGGCCAGCTTTGCAGCCAGCAGGCAGCAAGGCGCCAGCCCCGGCTCCCGCTCTGCGGCTCGCTGGCGGCCTCGCCCTGTGCTGTGCCCAGGGCAGCCCTCAGCAAGGCGGCCGCCGGCCCCCTCCAGCAGCCCATGGCGCTCTCTGCTCTCTCGCAGCCCTGACACCTTCTCCCGCATCTTCCACCGGGAGAGAGTGCCGCGCAACGTCCTCGGGGCCGAAACGCGCGCGCCCGAGCCGCCAGACAGGCTCCCCGAGCTGCGCAACAGCCCCCATCCCCGCCACATCCGGAGGATCGCCGCCATCGTGCAGGGGCTCGCGCAGCCCGTTTTCCTGGTGCGCACCGAAGGCACCGAGGCAGAGCAGGTAGGAAGTGCTGCCTCCCTTGCCCGCGGACAAGCAAGGGCCACGGGCACCGAGAGCGCTGCGCACGCCAGGCAGGGCCAGCAGAAGCAGTGGGCACGCAAGGGCCCCCCCCCCCGGCCAAGGGCAGGGGCTAGGGTGCCTGCACCAGGGCAGCCCACGGCAGCGCAGCACAGCCTGGCGAAGCTCAGCACGGCAGCACCTTTCAACAGCGTCCCTTCTCCTTGGCAGGCTCGCTGGTGGGAGTGGGCAGGCAGCCCAAGCGCCGCGCAGCGCTTCAGGAGGCCAGCCTGTAAGTTGCGTCCAGCCGCAGAGCCCGCGCGCAACCGCCCTCCGCCTTGGGGAAGCCGCGCGCCTTGCGGCAGCGCAGCACCCCCGCCCCTCGGCCCCCGAGCCCCAGCCGCGGGCTCTGCCTAGCTGCCCGTGCACAGGCCAACCCCTCCCTGCATGCCGCCGGCACGCCAAGGCCCTTCAGCTCCGGCCTGCCTCCCTCGAGGCCTCCATCCCTGAGGCGCCTCCCCTCAGGCAGCCCCAGCTGCAGGGCCTCTGCCTTGCCAGCGCTGCAACGATGCAGCCCTTCCTCGCACACCCCTCGGCCCTCGGCCAGCCCTCCGCTGCCCCCGCGGCCTTCCCCCTCGCCCACCGCGTCCTCCCAGCAACAGCGACGCCGCAGCGGGGCGGGGCGAGGCGAGGGTGGGGGGGGTGGGGGGGGGGCCACAGCGCCAGCTCCTTTCCCTCCACGGCCCCTCGCAGCTGGCCTGCCAAGAGCAAGGCGGGCTGAGGCGAGGCCGCACAGCAGGCCCGGCGCGGCGGCCTCTCTCACCGCTTCCCTTCCTCTGCTTTGTCCCAGGCCCCGAGGAAGCCCGCGTGGACGCCGTCAGGTTTCCCAGGCTCTCCTGACCACGCGCTCTGCAGCCACCGCCCACGGGAAGCGACGAGGCGTGGAGAGCTGCCGAGGAAGGCCGCCTCGGACTGAAGCAGCCACAGCAGCCCCCGAGTGCACCGCTCAAGACCCGACGCTCGGTCCATCAGCTGGGGCCCGCCAGATCCCTGGGATGGCAGTGTTGCGAGCACTCACGCCTCCGGCTGCTGATAACATTTGTCGCCCGCCCTCCCTCCCTCCCTTTCCCGGCCCCGCCGGAACACAGGACATGGAGGAGCCCCTCACGAGGGCGCTTGAGGGATCAGGCTGTGGGCTGGCCTAGGAGCTCGCAAAAGGCCTTACAGCTGTGGCATTTGCCTTAGCAATTGTGGCAGGCCAAAGGCCAGAGCAGGGGCCCGGCCTAAGGGTGCCGCTTTGGCGACTGGCGTCGGGCTTCAGGCCAGTGCTGCGAGAGAGGCCCAGGGCCTGCCCGCAGGCGTCTCACAGGCCCTCTGCCAGCCGCATGGCCGTTGCCCGAACACCCCTGCCGTCCCCCTACTGCGGCGCGTCTCGCAGCGCAGCTCTCTGATGCCCTTCGTGCCCTGCCCTGGCTGCCCCGGCACGGGTGGGCAGCGCTTGGGCTTGGCGTGTGGAGATGGGCCTTGGGCTCGGCAGTAGTAGTGTGGGCGGAGGGGTGGGGGCGGCGGCGGGGGGGTGGCGGGGGGGGGGCGCCAGGTGGAGGGAGGAGGCCAGAGCCGACGCGCGCTCTCCCAAAGCGGGCAGGGGGGCTGGAGCGGGCGCCCCCACGGCAGGGCTCTCCCTGCTGCCGCAGGGCCCACGCCTTCCTTTGCCGCAAAAACCCTCCCTCCGGCCCAGTCTGCGTATCGCCTCCACCGTCCCTAGGCACAGCGAGGGGCTTCCCGCTCTGAAAGGCTAGCGGGAGCACCAGAGGGCAGCGGTCATTGCACTCAGGCGCGTCTCCAAGCCACCGCGAGGACTGGGATGGGGCGCTGCGCCACGCTGGCAAGCCTTTCCCAGCTGGAGCCACACAGCTGCTCTTGCCCACTCTCTTCCCCACCTGGGACACAGCAGGCAGCCCCGCTGGAGTCAGTGGGGCAAAGGTGGCACAAGGAGGGCCAGGCCCTGTGCTGCTCGCTTGGCAGCATCCAGCCGGGCAAGAGCCGGCACGGCACGGAGGGCACGGCGCAACTGCTGGCGCCGCAAGACAAGACGGGGGCTTCCGCTGGCGGAGCCGGGCACGGCCTGCAGGCCGCAGAGCCGCGGGGCACTGCCGGGGCCACGGCCTGCGGGGGGGCCAGCCCCTCCCCACGGCCCCTCGGCACCCCCTCCCACCCCACCCCCCCACCCCCCGCCCGCCCCACGTCTCCGGGCAACCCAGGGCGCCTCACAATGGCCCCGCGCCGCACTCACAATGGAGGTGCCGGTGCTGCACGGCCGTGGGCCACGGCGCCTGCCAGTCTGCACCTCCTCGCCACCCCGACAGGATGGCGCATGCCCGGAGGCCAGGCCATGCTGCGGGCAGCGCAGCCCGGGCTCCGCCCCGGGCCCTGCCCGACGCTGAGAGGCGCGTGCCGTGCACCCTCGCTCGGCGCCCGGCGCCTCCTCTCCTGCGTGCGCCCGACTACCAGACGCTCGAGCTGGGCGGGCAGCGCAGGAGGAAGGCGGCTCCGCAGGACGGGTGAGTGCCGTGGCTGCGTACGCGCGACCCTGCCGCTGCCCTCCCTCAGCCTCCCGGCCCTCTGCCCACGGCCGCCCACGGCTGCTCGGCCACTGCGGGGCTCCCTGCAGCGGCCTGCAGCCGCCTTGGCCAGAGCTCGGGTGCCGGGCGCCGCTGCGCACTGGCCTCGGCCCGGCCGGCCACCGCCGAGGGAGCCGGCCGGGCCCAGCTGCGCTGGCCCCGCGCTGCCCCGCGCGGCCCCCAGCAAAGCCCCTTGCTGCTCGCTCGCTGCCTTGCCCCAGCGCCAGCCGCACGCCCCCGGCAGCACGCGCCCGCCCCGCTGGGGCCAGCTTTGCAGCCAGCAGGCAGCAAGGCGCCAGCCCCGGCTCCCGCTCTGCGGCTCGCTGGCTGCCTCGCCCTGCGCTGTGCCCAGGGCAGCCCTCAGCAAGGCGGCCGCCGGCCCCCTCCAGCAGCCCATGGCGCTCTCTGCTCTCTCGCAGCCCTGACACCTTCTCCCGCATCTTCCACCGGGAGAGAGTGCCGCGCAACGTCCTCGGGGCCGAAACGCGTGCGCCCGAGCCGCCAGACAGGCTCCCCGAGCTGCGCAACAGCCCCCATCCCCGCCACATCCGGAGGATCGCCGCCATCGTGCAGGGGCTCGCGCAGCCCGTTTTCCTGGTGCGCACCGAAGGCACCGAGGCAGAGCAGGTAGGAAGTGCTGCCTCCCTTGCCCGCGGACAAGCAAGGGCCACGGGCACCGAGAGCGCTGCGCACGCCAGACAGGGCCAGCAGAAGCAGTGGGCACGCAAGGGCCCCCCCCCCCCGGCCAAGGGCAGGGGCTAGGGTGCCTGCACCAGGGCAGCCCACGGCAGCGCAGCACAGCCTGGCGAAGCTCAGCACGGCAGCACCTTTCAACAGCGTCCCTTCTCCTTGGCAGGCTCGCTGGTGGGAGTGGGCAGGCAGCCCAAGCGCCGCGCAGCGCTTCAGGAGGCCAGCCTGTAAGTTGCGTCCAGCCGCAGAGCCCGCGCGCAACCGCCCTCCGCCTTGGGGAAGCCGCGCGCCTTGCGGCAGCGCAGCACCCCCGCCCCTCGGCCCCCGAGCCCCAGCCGCGGGCTCTGCCTAGCTGCCCGTGCACAGGCCACCCCCTCCCTGCATGCCGCCGGCACGCCAAGGCCCTTCAGCTCCGGCCTGCCTCCCTCGAGGCCTCCATCCCTGAGGCGCCTCCCCTCAGGCAGCCCCAGCTGCAGGGCCTCTGCCTTGCCAGCGCTGCAACGACGCAGCCCTTCCTCGCACACCCCTCGGCCCTCGGCCAGCCCTCCGCTGCCCCCGCGGCCTTCCCCCTCGCCCACCGCGTCCTCCCAGCAACAGCGACGCCGCAGCGGGGCGGGGCGAGGCGAGGGTGGGGGGGGTGGGGGGGGGGCCACAGCGCCAGCTCCTTTCCCTCCACGGCCCCTCGCAGCTGGCCTGCCAAGAGCAAGGCGGGCTGAGGCGAGGCCGCACAGCAGGCCCGGCGCGGCGGCCTCTCTCACCGCTTCCCTTCCTCTGCTTTGTCCCAGGCCCCGAGGAAGCCCGCGTGGACGCCGTCAGGTTTCCCAGGCTCTCCTGACCACGCGCTCTGCAGCCACCGCCCACGGGAAGCGACGAGGCGTGGAGAGCTGCCGAGGAAGGCCGCCTCGGACTGAAGCAGCCACAGCAGCCCCCGAGTGCACCGCTCAAGACCCGACGCTCGGTCCATCAGCTGGGGCCCGCCAGATCCCTGGCCACAGCAGCCCCCGAGTGCACCGCTCAAGACCCGACGCTCGGTCCATCAGCTGGGGCCCGCCAGATCCCTGGGATGGCAGTGTTGCGAGCACTCACGCCTCCGGCTGCTGATAAACTTCCTCACGCAACCTTTCTCGCTCCCTTCTGTAACAGCACCCTTCTTGCTCGGCGGGAACGCCTAGGCGACACATTTGTCGCCCGCCCTCCCTCCCTCCCTTTCCCGGCCCGCCGGAACACAGGACATGGAGGAGCCCCTCACGAGGGCGCTTGAGGGATCAGGCTGTGGGCTGGCCTAGGAGCTCGCAAAAGGCCTTACAGCTGTGGCATTTGCCTTAGCAATTGTGGCAGGCCAAAGGCCAGAGCAGGGGCCCGGCCTAAGGGTGCCGCTTTGGCGACTGGCGTCGGGCTTCAGGCCAGTGCTGCGAGAGAGGCCCAGGGCCTGCCCGCAGGCGTCTCACAGGCCCTCTGCCAGCCGCATGGCCGTTGCCCGAACACCCCTGCCGTCCCCCTACTGCGGCGCGTCTCGCAGCGCAGCTCTCTGATGCCCTTCGTGCCCTGCCCTGGCTGCCCCGGCACGGGTGGGCAGCGCTTGGGCTTGGCGTGTGGAGATGGGCCTTGGGCTCGGCAGTAGTAGTGTGGGCGGAGGGGTGGGGGCGGCGGCGGGGGGGTGGCGGGGGGGGGGCGCCAGGTGGAGGGAGGAGGCCAGAGCCGACGCGCGCTCTCCCAAAGCGGGCAGGGGGGCTGGAGCGGGCGCCCCCACGGCAGGGCTCTCCCTGCTGCCGCAGGGCCCACGCCTTCCTTTGCCGCAAAAACCCTCCCTCCGGCCCAGTCTGCGTATCGCCTCCACCGTCCCTAGGCACAGCGAGGGGCTTCCCGCTCTGAAAGGCTAGCGGGAGCACCAGAGGGCAGCGGTCATTGCACTCAGGCGCGTCTCCAAGCCACCGCGAGGACTGGGATGGGGCGCTGCGCCACGCTGGCAAGCCTTTCCCAGCTGGAGCCACACAGCTGCTCTTGCCCAGTCTCTTCCCCACCTGGGACACAGCAGGCAGCCCCGCTGGAGTCAGTGGGGCAAAGGTGGCACAAGGAGGGCCAGGCCCTGTGCTGCTCGCTTGGCAGCATCCAGCCGGGCAAGAGCCGGCACGGCACGGAGGGCACGGCGCAACTGCTGGCGCCGCAAGACAAGACGGGGGCTTCCGCTGGCGGAGCCGGGCACGGCCTGCAGGCCGCAGAGCCGCGGGGCACTGCCGGGGCCACGGCCTGCGGGGGGGCCAGCCCCTCCCCACGGCCCCTCGGCACCCCCTCCCACCCCACCCCCCCACCCCCCGCCCGCCCCACGTCTCCGGGCAACCCAGGGCGCCTCACAATGGCCCCGCGCCGCACTCACAATGGAGGTGCCGGTGCTGCACGGCCGTGGGCCACGGCGCCTGCCAGTCTGCACCTCCTCGCCACCCCGACAGGATGGCGCATGCCCGGAGGCCAGGCCATGCTGCGGGCAGCGCAGCCCGGGCTCCGCCCCGGGCCCTGCCCGACGCTGAGAGGCGCGTGCCGTGCACCCTCGCTCGGCGCCCGGCGCCTCCTCTCCTGCGTGCGCCCGACTACCAGACGCTCGAGCTGGGCGGGCAGCGCAGGAGGAAGGCGGCTCCGCAGGACGGGTGAGTGCCGTGGCTGCGTACGCGCGACCCTGCCGCTGCCCTCCCTCAGCCTCCCGGCCCTCTGCCCACGGCCGCCCACGGCTGCTCGGCCACTGCGGGGCTCCCTGCAGCGGCCTGCAGCCGCCTTGGCCAGAGCTCGGGTGCCGGGCGCCGCTGCGCACTGGCCTCGGCCCGGCCGGCCACCGCCGAGGGAGCCGGCCGGGCCCAGCTGCGCTGGCCCCGCGCTGCCCCGCGCGGCCCCCAGCAAAGCCCCTTGCTGCTCGCTCGCTGCCTTGCCCCAGCGCCAGCCGCACGCCCCCGGCAGCACGCGCCCGCCCCGCTGGGGCCAGCTTTGCAGCCAGCAGGCAGCAAGGCGCCAGCCCCGGCTCCCGCTCTGCGGCTCGCTGGCTGCCTCGCCCTGCGCTGTGCCCAGGGCAGCCCTCAGCAAGGCGGCCGCCGGCCCCCTCCAGCAGCCCATGGCGCTCTCTGCTCTCTCGCAGCCCTGACACCTTCTCCCGCATCTTCCACCGGGAGAGAGTGCCGCGCAACGTCCTCGGGGCCGAAACGCGTGCGCCCGAGCCGCCAGACAGGCTCCCCGAGCTGCGCAACAGCCCCCATCCCCGCCACATCCGGAGGATCGCCGCCATCGTGCAGGGGCTCGCGCAGCCCGTTTTCCTGGTGCGCACCGAAGGCACCGAGGCAGAGCAGGTAGGAAGTGCTGCCTCCCTTGCCCGCGGACAAGCAAGGGCCACGGGCACCGAGAGCGCTGCGCACGCCAGACAGGGCCAGCAGAAGCAGTGGGCACGCAAGGGCCCCCCCCCCCCGGCCAAGGGCAGGGGCTAGGGTGCCTGCACCAGGGCAGCCCACGGCAGCGCAGCACAGCCTGGCGAAGCTCAGCACGGCAGCACCTTTCAACAGCGTCCCTTCTCCTTGGCAGGCTCGCTGGTGGGAGTGGGCAGGCAGCCCAAGCGCCGCGCAGCGCTTCAGGAGGCCAGCCTGTAAGTTGCGTCCAGCCGCAGAGCCCGCGCGCAACCGCCCTCCGCCTTGGGGAAGCCGCGCGCCTTGCGGCAGCGCAGCACCCCCGCCCCTCGGCCCCCGAGCCCCAGCCGCGGGCTCTGCCTAGCTGCCCGTGCACAGGCCACCCCCTCCCTGCATGCCGCCGGCACGCCAAGGCCCTTCAGCTCCGGCCTGCCTCCCTCGAGGCCTCCATCCCTGAGGCGCCTCCCCTCAGGCAGCCCCAGCTGCAGGGCCTCTGCCTTGCCAGCGCTGCAACGACGCAGCCCTTCCTCGCACACCCCTCGGCCCTCGGCCAGCCCTCCGCTGCCCCCGCGGCCTTCCCCCTCGCCCACCGCGTCCTCCCAGCAACAGCGACGCCGCAGCGGGGCGGGGCGAGGCGAGGGTGGGGGGGGTGGGGGGGGGGCCACAGCGCCAGCTCCTTTCCCTCCACGGCCCCTCGCAGCTGGCCTGCCAAGAGCAAGGCGGGCTGAGGCGAGGCCGCACAGCAGGCCCGGCGCGGCGGCCTCTCTCACCGCTTCCCTTCCTCTGCTTTGTCCCAGGCCCCGAGGAAGCCCGCGTGGACGCCGTCAGGTTTCCCAGGCTCTCCTGACCACGCGCTCTGCAGCCACCGCCCACGGGAAGCGACGAGGCGTGGAGAGCTGCCGAGGAAGGCCGCCTCGGACTGAAGCAGCCACAGCAGCCCCCGAGTGCACCGCTCAAGACCCGACGCTCGGTCCATCAGCTGGGGCCCGCCAGATCCCTGGGATGGCAGTGTTGCGAGCACTCACGCCTCCGGCTGCTGATAAACTTCCTCACGCAACCTTTCTCGCTCCCTTCTGTAACAGCACCCTTCTTGCTCGGCGGGAACGCCTAGGCGACACATTTGTCGCCCGCCCTCCCTCCCTCCCTTTCCCGGCCCGCCGGAACACAGGACATGGAGGAGCCCCTCACGAGGGCGCTTGAGGGATCAGGCTGTGGGCTGGCCTAGGAGCTCGCAAAAGGCCTTACAGCTGTGGCATTTGCCTTAGCAATTGTGGCAGGCCAAAGGCCAGAGCAGGGGCCCGGCCTAAGGGTGCCGCTTTGGCGACTGGCGTCGGGCTTCAGGCCAGTGCTGCGAGAGAGGCCCAGGGCCTGCCCGCAGGCGTCTCACAGGCCCTCTGCCAGCCGCATGGCCGTTGCCCGAACACCCCTGCCGTCCCCCTACTGCGGCGCGTCTCGCAGCGCAGCTCTCTGATGCCCTTCGTGCCCTGCCCTGGCTGCCCCGGCACGGGTGGGCAGCGCTTGGGCTTGGCGTGTGGAGATGGGCCTTGGGCTCGGCAGTAGTAGTGTGGGCGGAGGGGTGGGGGCGGCGGCGGGGGGGTGGCGGGGGGGGGGCGCCAGGTGGAGGGAGGAGGCCAGAGCCGACGCGCGCTCTCCCAAAGCGGGCAGGGGGGCTGGAGCGGGCGCCCCCACGGCAGGGCTCTCCCTGCTGCCGCAGGGCCCACGCCTTCCTTTGCCGCAAAAACCCTCCCTCCGGCCCAGTCTGCGTATCGCCTCCACCGTCCCTAGGCACAGCGAGGGGCTTCCCGCTCTGAAAGGCTAGCGGGAGCACCAGAGGGCAGCGGTCATTGCACTCAGGCGCGTCTCCAAGCCACCGCGAGGACTGGGATGGGGCGCTGCGCCACGCTGGCAAGCCTTTCCCAGCTGGAGCCACACAGCTGCTCTTGCCCACTCTCTTCCCCACCTGGGACACAGCAGGCAGCCCCGCTGGAGTCAGTGGGGCAAAGGTGGCACAAGGAGGGCCAGGCCCTGTGCTGCTCGCTTGGCAGCATCCAGCCGGGCAAGAGCCGGCACGGCACGGAGGGCACGGCGCAACTGCTGGCGCCGCAAGACAAGACGGGGGCTTCCGCTGGCGGAGCCGGGCACGGCCTGCAGGCCGCAGAGCCGCGGGGCACTGCCGGGGCCACGGCCTGCGGGGGGGCCAGCCCCTCCCCACGGCCCCTCGGCACCCCCTCCCACCCCACCCCCCCACCCCCCGCCCGCCCCACGTCTCCGGGCAACCCAGGGCGCCTCACAATGGCCCCGCGCCGCACTCACAATGGAGGTGCCGGTGCTGCACGGCCGTGGGCCACGGCGCCTGCCAGTCTGCACCTCCTCGCCACCCCGACAGGATGGCGCATGCCCGGAGGCCAGGCCATGCTGCGGGCAGCGCAGCCCGGGCTCCGCCCCGGGCCCTGCCCGACGCTGAGAGGCGCGTGCCGTGCACCCTCGCTCGGCGCCCGGCGCCTCCTCTCCTGCGTGCGCCCGACTACCAGACGCTCGAGCTGGGCGGGCAGCGCAGGAGGAAGGCGGCTCCGCAGGACGGGTGAGTGCCGTGGCTGCGCACGCGCGACCCTGCCGCTGCCCTCCCTCAGCCTCCCGGCCCTCTGCCCACGGCCGCCCACGGCTGCTCGGCCACTGCGGGGCTCCCTGCAGCGGCCTGCAGCCGCCTTGGCCAGAGCTCGGGTGCCGGGCGCCGCTGCGCACTGGCCTCGGCCCGGCCGGCCACCGCCGAGGGAGCCGGCCGGGCCCAGCTGCGCTGGCCCCGCGCTGCCCCGCGCGGCCCCCAGCAAAGCCCCTTGCTGCTCGCTCGCTGCCTTGCCCCAGCGCCAGCCGCACGCCCCCGGCAGCACGCGCCCGCCCCGCTGGGGCCAGCTTTGCAGCCAGCAGGCAGCAAGGCGCCAGCCCCGGCTCCCGCTCTGCGGCTCGCTGGCGGCCTCGCCCTGTGCTGTGCCCAGGGCAGCCCTCAGCAAGGCGGCCGCCGGCCCCCTCCAGCAGCCCATGGCGCTCTCTGCTCTCTCGCAGCCCTGACACCTTCTCCCGCATCTTCCACCGGGAGAGAGTGCCGCGCAACGTCCTCGGGGCCGAAACGCGCGCGCCCGAGCCGCCAGACAGGCTCCCCGAGCTGCGCAACAGCCCCCATCCCCGCCACATCCGGAGGATCGCCGCCATCATGCAGGGGCTCGCGCAGCCCGTTTTCCTGGTGCGCACCGAAGGCACCGAGGCAGAGCAGGTAGGAAGTGCTGCCTCCCTTGCCCGCGGACAAGCAAGGGCCACGGGCACCGAGAGCGCTGCGCACGCCAGGCAGGGCCAGCAGAAGCAGTGGGCACGCAAGGGCCCCCCCCCCGGCCAAGGGCAGGGGCTAGGGTGCCTGCACCAGGGCAGCCCACGGCAGCGCAGCACAGCCTGGCGAAGCTCAGCACGGCAGCACCTTTCAACAGCGTCCCTTCTCCTTGGCAGGCTCGCTGGTGGGAGTGGGCAGGCAGCCCAAGCGCCGCGCAGTGCTTCAGGAGGCCAGCCTGTAAGTTGCGTCCAGCCGCAGAGCCCGCGCGCAACCGCCCTCCGCCTTGGGGAAGCCGCGCGCCTTGCGGCAGCGCAGCACCCCCGCCCCTCGGCCCCCGAGCCCCAGCCGCGGGCTCTGCCTAGCTGCCCGTGCACAGGCCACCCCCTCCCTGCATGCCGCCAGCACGCCAAGGCCCTTCAGCTCCGGCCTGCCTCCCTCGAGGCCTCCATCCCTGAGGCGCCTCCCCTCAGGCAGCCCCAGCTGCAGGGCCTCTGCCTTGCCAGCGCTGCAACGACGCAGCCCTTCCTCGCACACCCCTCGGCCCTCGGCCAGCCCTCCGCTGCCCCCGCGGCCTTCCCCCTCGCCCACCGCGTCCTCCCAGCAACAGCGACGCCGCAGCGGGGCGGGGCGAGGCGAGGGTGGGGGGGGTGGGGGGGGGCCACAGCGCCAGCTCCTTTCCCTCCACGGCCCCTCGCAGCTGGCCTGCCAAGAGCAAGGCGGGCTGAGGCGAGGCCGCACAGCAGGCCCGGCGCGGCGGCCTCTCTCACCGCTTCCCTTCCTCTGCTTTGTCCCAGGCCCCAAGGAAGCCCGCGTGGACGCCGTCAGGTTTCCCAGGCTCTCCTGACCACGCGCTCTGCAGCCACCGCCCACGGGAAGCGACGAGGCGTGGAGAGCTGCCGAGGAAGGCCGCCTCGGACTGAAGCAGCCACAGCAGCCCCCGAGTGCACCGCTCAAGACCCGACGCTCGGTCCATCAGCTGGGGCCCGCCAGATCCCTGGGATGGCAGTGTTGCGAGCACTCACGCCTCCGGCTGCTGATAAACTTCCTCACGCAACCTTTCTCGCTCCCTTCTGTAACAGCACCCTTCTTGCTCGGCGGGAACGCCTAGGCGACACATTTGTCGCCCGCCCTCCCTCCCTCCCTTTCCCGGCCCGCCGGAACACAGGACATGGAGGAGCCCCTCACGAGGGCGCTTGAGGGATCAGGCTGTGGGCTGGCCTAGGAGCTCGCAAAAGGCCTTACAGCTGTGGCATTTGCCTTAGCAATTGTGGCAGGCCAAAGGCCAGAGCAGGGGCCCGGCCTAAGGGTGCCGCTTTGGCGACTGGCGTCGGGCTTCAGGCCAGTGCTGCGAGAGAGGCCCAGGGCCTGCCCGCAGGCGTCTCACAGGCCCTCTGCCAGCCGCATGGCCGTTGCCCGAACACCCCTGCCGTCCCCCTACTGCGGCGCGTCTCGCAGCGCAGCTCTCTGATGCCCTTCGTGCCCTGCCCTGGCTGCCCCGGCACGGGTGGGCAGCGCTTGGGCTTGGCGTGTGGAGATGGGCCTTGGGCTCGGCAGTAGTAGTGTGGGCGGAGGGGTGGGGGCGGCGGCGGGGGGGTGGCGGGGGGGGGGCGCCAGGTGGAGGGAGGAGGCCAGAGCCGACGCGCGCTCTCCCAAAGCGGGCAGGGGGGCTGGAGCGGGCGCCCCCACGGCAGGGCTCTCCCTGCTGCCGCAGGGCCCACGCCTTCCTTTGCCGCAAAAACCCTCCCTCCGGCCCAGTCTGCGTATCGCCTCCACCGTCCCTAGGCACAGCGAGGGGCTTCCCGCTCTGAAAGGCTAGCGGGAGCACCAGAGGGCAGCGGTCATTGCACTCAGGCGCGTCTCCAAGCCACCGCGAGGACTGGGATGGGGCGCTGCGCCACGCTGGCAAGCCTTTCCCAGCTGGAGCCACACAGCTGCTCTTGCCCACTCTCTTCCCCACCTGGGACACAGCAGGCAGCCCCGCTGGAGTCAGTGGGGCAAAGGTGGCACAAGGAGGGCCAGGCCCTG
Source organism: Struthio camelus (assembly GCF_040807025.1). Classification (NCBI taxonomy): domain Eukaryota; kingdom Metazoa; phylum Chordata; class Aves; order Struthioniformes; family Struthionidae; genus Struthio; species Struthio camelus. The sequence goes on along the minus strand of NC_090982.1, from coordinate 348,006 downwards.
TGCTGCTCGCTTGGCAGCATCCAGCCGGGCAAGAGCCGGCACGGCACGGAGGGCACGGCGCAACTGCTGGCGCCGCAAGACAAGACGGGGGCTTCCGCTGGCGGAGCCGGGCACGGCCTGCAGGCCGCAGAGCCGCGGGGCACTGCCGGGGCCACGGCCTGCGGGGGGGCCAGCCCCTCCCCACGGCCCCTCGGCACCCCCTCCCACCCCACCCCCCCACCCCCCGCCCGCCCCACGTCTCCGGGCAACCCAGGGCGCCTCACAATGGCCCCGCGCCGCACTCACAATGGAGGTGCCGGTGCTGCACGGCCGTGGGCCACGGCGCCTGCCAGTCTGCACCTCCTCGCCACCCCGACAGGATGGCGCATGCCCGGAGGCCAGGCCATGCTGCGGGCAGCGCAGCCCGGGCTCCGCCCCGGGCCCTGCCCGACGCTGAGAGGCGCGTGCCGTGCACCCTCGCTCGGCGCCCGGCGCCTCCTCTCCTGCGTGCGCCCGACTACCAGACGCTCGAGCTGGGCGGGCAGCGCAGGAGGAAGGCGGCTCCGCAGGACGGGTGAGTGCCGTGGCTGCGCACGCGCGACCCTGCCGCTGCCCTCCCTCAGCCTCCCGGCCCTCTGCCCACGGCCGCCCACGGCTGCTCGGCCACTGCGGGGCTCCCTGCAGCGGCCTGCAGCCGCCTTGGCCAGAGCTCGGGTGCCGGGCGCCGCTGCGCACTGGCCTCGGCCCGGCCGGCCACCGCCGAGGGAGCCGGCCGGGCCCAGCTGCGCTGGCCCCGCGCTGCCCCGCGCGGCCCCCAGCAAAGCCCCTTGCTGCTCGCTCGCTGCCTTGCCCCAGCGCCAGCCGCACGCCCCCGGCAGCACGCGCCCGCCCCGCTGGGGCCAGCTTTGCAGCCAGCAGGCAGCAAGGCGCCAGCCCCGGCTCCCGCTCTGCGGCTCGCTGGCGGCCTCGCCCTGCGCTGTGCCCAGGGCAGCCCTCAGCAAGGCGGCCGCCGGCCCCCTCCAGCAGCCCATGGCGCTCTCTGCTCTCTCGCAGCCCTGACACCTTCTCCCGCATCTTCCACCGGGAGAGAGTGCCGCGCAACGTCCTCGGGGCCGAAACGCGTGCGCCCGAGCCGCCAGACAGGCTCCCCGAGCTGCGCAACAGCCCCCATCCCCGCCACATCCGGAGGATCGCCGCCATCGTGCAGGGGCTCGCGCAGCCCGTTTTCCTGGTGCGCACCGAAGGCACCGAGGCAGAGCAGGTAGGAAGTGCTGCCTCCCTTGCCCGCGGACAAGCAAGGGCCACGGGCACCGAGAGCGCTGCGCACGCCAGGCAGGGCCAGCAGAAGCAGTGGGCACGCAAGGGCCCCCCCCCCCCCGGCCAAGGGCAGGGGCTAGGGTGCCTGCACCAGGGCAGCCCACGGCAGCGCAGCACAGCCTGGCGAAGCTCAGCACGGCAGCACCTTTCAACAGCGTCCCTTCTCCTTGGCAGGCTCGCTGGTGGGAGTGGGCAGGCAGCCCAAGCGCCGCGCAGCGCTTCAGGAGGCCAGCCTGTAAGTTGCGTCCAGCCGCAGAGCCCGCGCGCAACCGCCCTCCGCCTTGGGGAAGCCGCGCGCCTTGCGGCAGCGCAGCACCCCCGCCCCTCGGCCCCCGAGCCCCAGCCGCGGGCTCTGCCTAGCTGCCCGTGCACAGGCCACCCCCTCCCTGCATGCCGCCGGCACGCCAAGGCCCTTCAGCTCCGGCCTGCCTCCCTCGAGGCCTCCATCCCTGAGGCGCCTCCCCTCAGGCAGCCCCAGCTGCAGGGCCTCTGCCTTGCCAGCGCTGCAACGACGCAGCCCTTCCTCGCACACCCCTCGGCCCTTGGCCAGCCCTCCGCTGCCCCCGCGGCCTTCCCCCTCGCCCACCGCGTCCTCCCAGCAACAGCGACGCCGCAGCGGGGCGGGGCGAGGCGAGGGTGGGGGGGGTGGGGGGGGGCCACAGCGCCAGCTCCTTTCCCTCCACGGCCCCTCGCAGCTGGCCTGCCAAGAGCAAGGCGGGCTGAGGCGAGGCCGCACAGCAGGCCCGGCGCGGCGGCCTCTCTCACCGCTTCCCTTCCTCTGCTTTGTCCCAGGCCCCGAGGAAGCCCGCGTGGACGCCGTCAGGTTTCCCAGGCTCTCCTGACCACGCGCTCTGCAGCCACCGCCCACGGGAAGCGACGAGGCGTGGAGAGCTGCCGAGGAAGGCCGCCTCGGACTGAAGCAGCCACAGCAGCCCCCGAGTGCACCGCTCAAGACCCGACGCTCGGTCCATCAGCTGGGGCCCGCCAGATCCCTGGGATGGCAGTGTTGCGAGCACTCACGCCTCCGGCTGCTGATAAACTTCCTCACGCAACCTTTCTCGCTCCCTTCTGTAACAGCACCCTTCTTGCTCGGCGGGAACGCCTAGGCGACACATTTGTCGCCCGCCCTCCCTCCCTCCCTTTCCCGGCCCGCCGGAACACAGGACATGGAGGAGCCCCTCACGAGGGCGCTTGAGGGATCAGGCTGTGGGCTGGCCTAGGAGCTTGCAAAAGGCCTTACAGCTGTGGCATTTGCCTTAGCAATTGTGGCAGGCCAAAGGCCAGAGCAGGGGCCCGGCCTAAGGGTGCCGCTTTGGCGACTGGCGTCGGGCTTCAGGCCAGTGCTGCGAGAGAGGCCCAGGGCCTGCCCGCAGGCGTCTCACAGGCCCTCTGCCAGCCGCATGGCCGTTGCCCGAACACCCCTGCCGTCCCCCTACTGCGGCGCGTCTCGCAGCGCAGCTCTCTGATGCCCTTCGTGCCCTGCCCTGGCTGCCCCGGCACGGGTGGGCAGCGCTTGGGCTTGGCGTGTGGAGATGGGCCTTGGGCTCGGCAGTAGTAGTGTGGGCGGAGGGGTGGGGGCGGCGGCGGGGGGGTGGCGGGGGGGGGGGGCGCCAGGTGGAGGGAGGAGGCCAGAGCCGACGCGCGCTCTCCCAAAGCGGGCAGGGGGGCTGGAGCGGGCGCCCCCACGGCAGGGCTCTCCCTGCTGCCGCAGGGCCCACGCCTTCCTTTGCCGCAAAAACCCTCCCTCCGGCCCAGTCTGCGTATCGCCTCCACCGTCCCTAGGCACAGCGAGGAGCTTCCCGCTCTGAAAGGCTAGCGGGAGCACCAGAGGGCAGCGGTCATTGCACTCAGGCGCGTCTCCAAGCCACCGCGAGGACTGGGATGGGGCGCTGCGCCACGCTGGCAAGCCTTTCCCAGCTGGAGCCACACAGCTGCTCTTGCCCAGTCTCTTCCCCACCTGGGACACAGCAGGCAGCCCCGCTGGAGTCAGTGGGGCAAAGGTGGCACAAGGAGGGCCAGGCCCTGTGCTGCTCGCTTGGCAGCATCCAGCCGGGCAAGAGCCGGCACGGCACGGAGGGCACGGCGCAACTGCTGGCGCCGCAAGACAAGACGGGGGCTTCCGCTGGCGGAGCCGGGCACGGCCTGCAGGCCGCAGAGCCGCGGGGCACTGCCGGGGCCACGGCCTGCGGGGGGGCCAGCCCCTCCCCACGGCCCCTCGGCACCCCCTCCCACCCCACCCCCCCACCCCCCGCCCGCCCCACGTCTCCGGGCAACCCAGGGCGCCTCACAATGGCCCCGCGCCGCACTCACAATGGAGGTGCCGGTGCTGCACGGCCGTGGGCCACGGCGCCTGCCAGTCTGCACCTCCTCGCCACCCCGACAGGATGGCGCATGCCCGGAGGCCAGGCCATGCTGCGGGCAGCGCAGCCCGGGCTCCGCCCCGGGCCCTGCCCGACGCTGAGAGGTGCGTGCCGTGCACCCTCGCTCGGCGCCCGGCGCCTCCTCTCCTGCGTGCGCCCGACTACCAGACGCTCGAGCTGGGCGGGCAGCGCAGGAGGAAGGCGGCTCCGCAGGACGGGTGAGTGCCGTGGCTGCGCACGCGCGACCCTGCCGCTGCCCTCCCTCAGCCTCCCGGCCCTCTGCCCACGGCCGCCCACGGCTGCTCGGCCACTGCGGGGCTCCCTGCAGCGGCCTGCAGCCGCCTTGGCCAGAGCTCGGGTGCCGGGCGCCGCTGCGCACTGGCCTCGGCCCGGCCGGCCACCGCCGAGGGAGCCGGCCGGGCCCAGCTGCGCTGGCCCCGCGCTGCCCCGCGCGGCCCCCAGCAAAGCCCCTTGCTGCTCGCTCGCTGCCTTGCCCCAGCGCCAGCCGCACGCCCCCGGCAGCACGCGCCCGCCCCGCTGGGGCCAGCTTTGCAGCCAGCAGGCAGCAAGGCGCCAGCCCCGGCTCCCGCTCTGCGGCTCGCTGGCTGCCTCGCCCTGCGCTGTGCCCAGGGCAGCCCTCAGCAAGGCGGCCGCCGGCCCCCTCCAGCAGCCCATGGCGCTCTCTGCTCTCTCGCAGCCCTGACACCTTCTCCCGCATCTTCCACCGGGAGAGAGTGCCGCGCAACGTCCTCGGGGCCGAAACGCGCGCGCCCGAGCCGCCAGACAGGCTCCCCGAGCTGCGCAACAGCCCCCATCCCCGCCACATCCGGAGGATCGCCGCCATCGTGCAGGGGCTCGCGCAGCCCGTTTTCCTGGTGCGCACCGAAGGCACCGAGGCAGAGCAGGTAGGAAGTGCTGCCTCCCTTGCCCGCGGACAAGCAAGGGCCACGGGCACCGAGAGCGCTGCGCACGCCAGGCAGGGCCAGCAGAAGCAGTGGGCACGCAAGGGCCCCCCCCCCCCGGCCAAGGGCAGGGGCTAGGGTGCCTGCACCAGGGCAGCCCACGGCAGCGCAGCACAGCCTGGCGAAGCTCAGCACGGCAGCACCTTTCAACAGCGTCCCTTCTCCTTGGCAGGCTCGCTGGTGGGAGTGGGCAGGCAGCCCAAGCGCCGCGCAGCGCTTCAGGAGGCCAGCCTGTAAGTTGCGTCCAGCCGCAGAGCCCGCGCGCAACCGCCCTCCGCCTTGGGGAAGCCGCGCGCCTTGCGGCAGCGCAGCACCCCCGCCCCTCGGCCCCCGAGCCCCAGCCGCGGGCTCTGCCTAGCTGCCCGTGCACAGGCCACCCCCTCCCTGCATGCCGCCGGCACGCCAAGGCCCTTCAGCTCCGGCCTGCCTCCCTCGAGGCCTCCATCCCTGAGGCGCCTCCCCTCAGGCAGCCCCAGCTGCAGGGCCTCTGCCTTGCCAGCGCTGCAACGACGCAGCCCTTCCTCGCACACCCCTCGGCCCTCGGCCAGCCCTCCGCTGCCCCCGCGGCCTTCCCCCTCGCCCACCGCGTCCTCCCAGCAACAGCGACGCCGCAGCGGGGCGGGGCGGGGCGAGGGTGGGGGGGGTGGGGGGGGCCACAGCGCCAGCTCCTTTCCCTCCACGGCCCCTCGCAGCTGGCCTGCCAAGAGCAAGGTGGGCTGAGGCGAGGCCGCACAGCAGGCCCGGCGCGGCGGCCTCTCTCACCGCTTCCCTTCCTCTGCTTTGTCCCAGGCCCCGAGGAAGCCCGCGTGGACGCCGTCAGGTTTCCCAGGCTCTCCTGACCACGCGCTCTGCAGCCACCGCCCACGGGAAGCGACGAGGCGTGGAGAGCTGCCGAGGAAGGCCGCCTCGGACTGAAGAAGCTACAGCAGCCCCCGAGTGCACCGCTCAAGACCCAACGCTCGGTCCATCAGCTGGGGCCCGCCAGATCCCTGGGATGGCAGTGTTGCGAGCACTCACGCCTCCGGCTGCTGATAAACTTCCTCACGCAACCTTTCTCGCTCCCTTCTGTAACAGCACCCTTCTTGCTCGGCGGGAACGCCTAGGCGACACATTTGTCGCCCGCCCGCCCTCCCTCCCTCCCTTTCCCGGCCCGCCGGAACACAGGACATGGAGGAGCCCCTCACGAGGGCGCTTGAGGGATCAGGCTGTGGGCTGGCCTAGGAGCTCGCAAAAGGCCTTACAGCTGTGGCATTTGCCTTAGCAATTGTGGCAGGCCAAAGGCCAGAGCAGGGGCCCGGCCTAAGGGTGCCGCTTTGGCGACTGGCGTCGGGCTTCAGGCCAGTGCTGCGAGAGAGGCCCAGGGCCTGCCCGCAGGCATCTCACAGGCCCTCTGCCAGCCGCATGGCCGTTGCCCGAACACCCCTGCCGTCCCCCTACTGCGGCGCGTCTCGCAGCGCAGCTCTCTGATGCCCTTCGTGCCCTGCCCTGGCTGCCCCGGCACGGGTGGACAGCGCTTGGGCTTGGCGTGTGGAGATGGGCCTTGGGCTCGGCAATAGTAGTGTGGGCGGAGGGATGGGGGCGGCGGCGGGGGGGTGTCGGGGGGGGGCGCCAGGTGGAGGGAGGAGGCCAGAGCCGACGCGCGCTCTCCCAAAGCGGGCAGGGGGGCTGGAGCGGGCGCCCCCACGGCAGGGCTCTCCCTGCTGCCGCAGGGCCCACGCCTTCCTTTGCCGCAAAAACCCTCCCTCCGGCCCAGTCTGCGTATCGCCTCCACCGTCCCTAGGCACAGCGAGGAGCTTCCCGCTCTGAAAGGCTAGCGGGAGCACCAGAGGGCAGCGGTCATTGCGCTCAGGCGCGTCTCCAAGCCACCGCGAGGAGTGGGATGGGGCGCTGCGCCACGCTGGCAAGCCTTTCCCAGCTGGAGCCACACGGCTGCTCTTGCCCAGTCTCTTCCCCACCTGGGACACAGCAGGCAGCCCCGCTGGAGTCAGTGGGGCAAAGGTGGCACAAGGAGGGCCAGGCCCTGTGCTGCTCGCTTGGCAGCATCCAGCCGGGCAAGAGCCGGCACGGCACGGAGGGCACGGCGCAACTGCTGGCGCCGCAAGACAAGACGGGGGCTTCCGCTGGCGGAGCCGGGCACGGCCTGCAGGCCGCAGAGCCGCGGGGCACTGCCGGGGCCACGGCCTGCGGGGGGGCCAGCCCCTCCCCACGGCCCCTCGGCACCCCCTCCCACCCCACCCCCCCACCCCCCGCCCGCCCCACGTCTCCGGGCAACCCAGGGCGCCTCACAATGGCCCCGCGCCGCACTCACAATGGAGGTGCCGGTGCTGCACGGCCGTGGGCCACGGCGCCTGCCAGTCTGCACCTCCTCGCCACCCCGACAGGATGGCGCATGCCCGGAGGCCAGGCCATGCTGCGGGCAGCGCAGCCCGGGCTCCGCCCCGGGCCCTGCCCGACGCTGAGAGGCGCGTGCCGTGCACCCTCGCTCGGCGCCCGGCGCCTCCTCTCCTGCGTGCGCCCGACTACCAGACGCTCGAGCTGGGCGGGCAGCGCAGGAGGAAGGCGGCTCCGCAGGACGGGTGAGTGCCGTGGCTGCGCACGCGCGACCCTGCCGCTGCCCTCCCTCAGCCTCCCGGCCCTCTGCCCACGGCCGCCCACGGCTGCTCGGCCACTGCGGGGCTCCCTGCAGCGGCCTGCAGCCGCCTTGGCCAGAGCTCGGGTGCCGGGCGCCGCTGCGCACTGGCCTCGGCCCGGCCGGCCACCGCCGAGGGAGCCGGCCGGGCCCAGCTGCGCTGGCCCCGCGCTGCCCCGCGCGGCCCCCAGCAAAGCCCCTTGCTGCTCGCTCGCTGCCTTGCCCCAGCGCCAGCCGCACGCCCCCGGCAGCACGCGCCCGCCCCGCTGGGGCCAGCTTTGCAGCCAGCAGGCAGCAAGGCGCCAGCCCCGGCTCCCGCTCTGCGGCTCGCTGGCTGCCTCGCCCTGCGCTGTGCCCAGGGCAGCCCTCAGCAAGGCGGCCGCCGGCCCCCTCCAGCAGCCCATGGCGCTCTCTGCTCTCTCGCAGCCCTGACACCTTCTCCCGCATCTTCCACCGGGAGAGAGTGCCGCGCAACGTCCTCGGGGCCGAAACGCGTGCGCCCGAGCCGCCAGACAGGCTCCCCGAGCTGCGCAACAGCCCCCATCCCCGCCACATCCGGAGGATCGCCGCCATCGTGCAGGGGCTCGTGCAGCCCGTTTTCCTGGTGCGCACCGAAGGCACCGAGGCAGAGCAGGTAGGAAGTGCTGCCTCCCTTGCCCGCGGACAAGCAAGGGCCACGGGCACCGAGAGCGCTGCGCACGCCAGGCAGGGCCAGCAGAAGCAGTGGGCACGCAAGGGCCCCCCCCCGGCCAAGGGCAGGGGCTAGGGTGCCTGCACCAGGGCAGCCCACGGCAGCGCAGCACAGCCTGGCGAAGCTCAGCACGGCAGCACCTTTCAACAGCGTCCCTTCTCCTTGGCAGGCTCGCTGGTGGGAGTGGGCAGGCAGCCCAAGCGCCGCGCAGCGCTTCAGGAGGCCAGCCTGTAAGTTGCGTCCAGCCGCAGAGCCCGCGCGCAACCGCCCTCCGCCTTGGGGAAGCCGCGCGCCTTGCGGCAGCGCAGCACCCCCGCCCCTCGGCCCCCGAGCCCCAGCCGCGGGCTCTGCCTAGCTGCCCGTGCACAGGCCACCCCCTCCCTGCATGCCGCCGGCACGCCAAGGCCCTTCAGCTCCGGCCTGCCTCCCTCGAGGCCTCCATCCCTGAGGCGCCTCCCCTCAGGCAGCCCCAGCTGCAGGGCCTCTGCCTTGCCAGCGCTGCAACGACGCAGCCCTTCCTCGCACACCCCTCGGCCCTCGGCCAGCCCTCCGCTGCCCCCGCGGCCTTCCCCCTCGCCCACCGCGTCCTCCCAGCAACAGCGACGCCGCAGCGGGGCGGGGCGAGGCGAGGGTGGGGGGGTGGGGGGGGGGCCACAGCGCCAGCTCCTTTCCCTCCACGGCCCCTCGCAGCTGGCCTGCCAAGAGCAAGGCGGGCTGAGGCGAGGCCGCACAGCAGGCCCGGCGCGGCGGCCTCTCTCACCGCTTCCCTTCCTCTGCTTTGTCCCAGGCCCCGAGGAAGCCCGCGTGGACGCCGTCAGGTTTCCCAGGCTCTCCTGACCACGCGCTCTGCAGCCACCGCCCACGGGAAGCGACGAGGCGTGGAGAGCTGCCGAGGAAGGCCGCCTCGGACTGAAGCAGCCACAGCAGCCCCCGAGTGCACCGCTCAAGACCCGACGCTCGGTCCATCAGCTGGGGCCCGCCAGATCCCTGGGATGGCAGTGTTGCGAGCACTCACGCCTCCGGCTGCTGATAAACTTCCTCACGCAACCTTTCTCGCTCCCTTCTGTAACAGCACCCTTCTTGCTCGGCGGGAACGCCTAGGCGACACATTTGTCGCCCGCCCTCCCTCCCTCCCTCCCTCCCTCCCTTTCCCGGCCCGCCGGAACACAGGACATGGAGGAGCCCCTCACGAGGGCGCTTGAGGGATCAGGCTGTGGGCTGGCCTAGGAGCTCGCAAAAGGCCTTACAGCTGTGGCATTTGCCTTAGCAATTGTGGCAGGCCAAAGGCCAGAGCAGGGGCCCGGCCTAAGGGTGCCGCTTTGGCGACTGGCGTCGGGCTTCAGGCCAGTGCTGCGAGAGAGGCCCAGGGCCTGCCCGCAGGCGTCTCACAGGCCCTCTGCCAGCCGCATGGCCGTTGCCCGAACACCCCTGCCGTCCCCCTACTGCGGCGCGTCTCGCAGCGCAGCTCTCTGATGCCCTTCGTGCCCTGCCCTGGCTGCCCCGGCACGGGTGGGCAGCGCTTGGGCTTGGCGTGTGGAGATGGGCCTTGGGCTCGGCAGTAGTAGTGTGGGCGGCGGGGGGGGGTGTCGGGGGGGGGCGCCAGGTGGAGGGAGGAGGCCAAAGCCGACGCGCGCTCTCCCAAAGCGGGCAGGGGGGCTGGAGCGGGCGCCCCCACGGCAGGGCTCTCCCTGCTGCCGCAGGGCCCACGCCTTCCTTTGCCGCAAAAACCCTCCCTCCGGCCCAGTCTGCGTATCGCCTCCACCGTCCCTAGGCACAGCGAGGAGCTTCCCGCTCTGAAAGGCTAGCGGGAGCACCAGAGGGCAGCGGTCATTGCGCTCAGGCGCGTCTCCAAGCCACCGCGAGGACTGGGATGGGGCGCTGCGCCACGCTGGCAAGCCTTTCCCAGCTGGAGCCACACAGCTGCTCTTGCCCACTCTCTTCCCCACCTGGGACACAGCAGGCAGCCCCGCTGGAGTCAGTGGGGCAAAGGTGGCACAAGGAGGGCCAGGCCCTGTGCTGCTCGCTTGGCAGCATCCAGCCGGGCAAGAGCCGGCACGGCACGGAGGGCACGGCGCAACTGCTGGCGCCGCAACACAAGACGGGGGCTTCCGCTGGCGGAGCCGGGCACAGCCTGCAGGCCGCAGAGCCGCGGGGCACTGCCGGGGCCACGGCCTGCGGGGGGGGCAGCCCCTCCCCACGGCCCCTCGGCACCCCCTCCCACCCCACCCCCCCACCCCCCGCCCGCCCCACGTCTCCGGGCAACCCAGGGCGCCTCACAATGGCCCCGCGCCGCACTCACAATGGAGGTGCCGGTGCTGCACGGCCGTGGGCCACGGCGCCTGCCAGTCTGCACCTCCTCGCCACCCCGACAGGATGGCGCATGCCCGGAGGCCAGGCCATGCTGCGGGCAGCGCAGCCCGGGCTCCGCCCCGGGCCCTGCCCGACGCTGAGAGGCGCGTGCCGTGCACCCTCGCTCGGCGCCCGGCGCCTCCTCTCCTGCGTGCGCCCGACTACCAAACGCTCGAGCTGGGCGGGCAGCGCAGGAGGAAGGCGGCTCCGCAGGACGGGTGAGTGCCGTGGCTGCGCACGCGCGACCCTGCCGCTGCCCTCCCTCAGCCTCCCGGCCCTCTGCCCACGGCCGCCCACGGCTGCTCGGCCACTGCGGGGCTCCCTGCAGCGGCCTGCAGCCGCCTTGGCCAGAGCTCGGGTGCCGGGCGCCGCTGCGCACTGGCCTCGGCCCGGCCGGCCACCGCCGAGGGAGCCGGCCGGGCCCAGCTGCGCTGGCCCCGCGCTGCCCCGCGCGGCCCCCAGCAAAGCCCCTTGCTGCTCGCTCGCTGCCTTGCCCCAGCGCCAGCCGCACGCCCCCGGCAGCACGCGCCCGCCCCGCTGGGGCCAGCTTTGCAGCCAGCAGGCAGCAAGGCGCCAGCCCCGGCTCCCGCTCTGCGGCTCGCTGGCTGCCTCGCCCTGCGCTGTGCCCAGGGCAGCCCTCAGCAAGGCGGCCGCCGGCCCCCTCCAGCAGCCCATGGCGCTCTCTGCTCTCTCGCAGCCCTGACACCTTCTCCCGCATCTTCCACCGGGAGAGAGTGCCGCGCAACGTCCTCGGGGCCGAAACGCGCGCGCCCGAGCCGCCAGACAGGCTCCCCGAGCTGCGCAACAGCCCCCATCCCCGCCACATCCGGAGGATCGCCGCCATCGTGCAGGGGCTCGCGCAGCCCGTTTTCCTGGTGCGCACCGAAGGCACCGAGGCAGAGCAGGTAGGAAGTGCTGCCTCCCTTGCCCGCGGACAAGCAAGGGCCACGGGCACCGAGAGCGCTGCGCACGCCAGGCAGGGCCAGCAGAAGCAGTGGGCACGCAAGGGCCCCCCCCCGGCCAAGGGCAGGGGCTAGGGTGCCTGCACCAGGGCAGCCCACGGCAGCGCAGCACAGCCTGGCGAAGCTCAGCACGGCAGCACCTTTCAACAGCGTCCCTTCTCCTTGGCAGGCTCGCTGGTGGGAGTGGGCAGGCAGCCCAAGCGCCGCGCAGCGCTTCAGGAGGCCAGCCTGTAAGTTGCGTCCAGCCGCAGAGCCCGCGCGCAACCGCCCTCCGCCTTGGGGAAGCCGCGCGCCTTGCGGCAGCGCAGCACCCCCGCCCCTCGGCCCCCGAGCCCCAGCCGCGGGCTCTGCCTAGCTGCCCGTGCACAGGCCACCCCCTCCCTGCATGCCGCCGGCACGCCAAGGCCCTTCAGCTCCGGCCTGCCTCCCTCGAGGCCTCCATCCCTCAGGCGCCTCCCCTCAGGCAGCCCCAGCTGCAGGGCCTCTGCCTTGCCAGCGCTGCAACGACGCAGCCCTTCCTCGCACACCCCTCGGCCCTCGGCCAGCCCTCCGCTGCCCCCGCGGCCTTCCCCCTCGCCCACCGCGTCCTCCCAGCAACAGCGACGCCGCAGCGGGGCGGGGCGAGGCGAGGGTGGGGGGGGTGGGGGGGGGGCCACAGCGCCAGCTCCTTTCCCTCCACGGCCCCTCGCAGCTGGCCTGCCAAGAGCAAGGCGGGCTGAGGCGAGGCCGCACAGCAGGCCCGGCGCGGCGGCCTCTCTCACCGCTTCCCTTCCTCTGCTTTGTCCCAGGCCCCGAGGAAGCCCGCGTGGACGCCGTCAGGTTTCCCAGGCTCTCCTGACCACGCGCTCTGCAGCCACCGCCCACGGGAAGCGACGAGGCGTGGAGAGCTGCCGAGGAAGGCCGCCTCGGACTGAAGCAGCCACAGCAGCCCCCGAGTGCACCGCTCAAGACCCGACGCTCGGTCCATCAGCTGGGGCCCGCCAGATCCCTGGGATGGCAGTGTTGCGAGCACTCACGCCTCCGGCTGCTGATAAACTTCCTCACGCAACCTTTCTCGCTCCCTTCTGTAACAGCACCCTTCTTGCTCGGCGGGAACGCCTAGGCGACACATTTGTCGCCCGCCCTCCCTCCCTCCCTCCCTCCCTCCCTTTCCCGGCCCGCCGGAACACAGGACATGGAGGAGCCCCTCACGAGGGCGCTTGAGGGATCAGGCTGTGGGCTGGCCTAGGAGCTCGCAAAAGGCCTTACAGCTGTGGCATTTGCCTTAGCAATTGTGGCAGGCCAAAGGCCAGAGCAGGGGCCCGGCCTAAGGGTGCCGCTTTGGCGACTGGCGTCGGGCTTCAGGCCAGTGCTGCGAGAGAGGCCCAGGGCCTGCCCGCAGGCGTCTCACAGGCCCTCTGCCAGCCGCATGGCCGTTGCCCGAACACCCCTGCCGTCCCCCTACTGCGGCGCGTCTCGCAGCGCAGCTCTCTGATGCCCTTCGTGCCCTGCCCTGGCTGCCCCGGCACGGGTGGGCAGCGCTTGGGCTTGGCGTGTGGAGATGGGCCTTGGGCTCGGCAGTAGTAGTGTGGGCGGCGGGGGGGGGTGTCGGGGGGGGCGCCAGGTGGAGGGAGGAGGCCAAAGCCGACGCGCGCTCTCCCAAAGCGGGCAGGGGGGCTGGAGCGGGCGCCCCCACGGCAGGGCTCTCCCTGCTGCCGCAGGGCCCACGCCTTCCTTTGCCGCAAAAACCCTCCCTCCGGCCCAGTCTGCGTATCGCCTCCACCGTCCCTAGGCACAGCGAGGGGCTTCCCGCTCTGAAAGGCTAGCGGGAGCACCAGAGGGCAGCGGTCATTGCGCTCAGGCGCGTCTCCAAGCCACCGCGAGGACTGGGATGGGGCGCTGCGCCACGCTGGCAAGCCTTTCCCAGCTGGAGCCACACAGCTGCTCTTGCCCACTCTCTTCCCCACCTGGGACACAGCAGGCAGCCCCGCTGGAGTCAGTGGGGCAAAGGTGGCACAAGGAGGGCCAGGCCCTGTGCTGCTCGCTTGGCAGCATCCAGCCGGGCAAGAGCCGGCACGGCACGGAGGGCACGGCGCAACTGCTGGCGCCGCAAGACAAGACGGGGGCTTCCGCTGGCGGAGCCGGGCACGGCCTGCAGGCCGCAGAGCCGCGGGGCACTGCCGGGGCCACGGCCTGCGGGGGGGCCAGCCCCTCCCCACGGCCCCTCGGCACCCCCTCCCACCCCACCCCCCCACCCCCCGCCCGCCCCACGTCTCCGGGCAACCCAGGGCGCCTCACAATGGCCCCGCGCCGCACTCACAATGGAGGTGCCGGTGCTGCACGGCCGTGGGCCACGGCGCCTGCCAGTCTGCACCTCCTCGCCACCCCGACAGGATGGCGCATGCCCGGAGGCCAGGCCATGCTGCGGGCAGCGCAGCCCGGGCTCCGCCCCGGGCCCTGCCCGACGCTGAGAGGTGCGTGCCGTGCACCCTCGCTCGGCGCCCGGCGCCTCCTCTCCTGCGTGCGCCCGACTACCAGACGCTCGAGCTGGGCGGGCAGCGCAGGAGGAAGGCGGCTCCGCAGGACGGGTGAGTGCCGTGGCTGCGCACGCGCGACCCTGCCGCTGCCCTCCCTCAGCCTCCCGGCCCTCTGCCCACGGCCGCCCACGGCTGCTCGGCCACTGCGGGGCTCCCTGCAGCGGCCTGCAGCCGCCTTGGCCAGAGCTCGGGTGCCGGGCGCCGCTGCGCACTGGCCTCGGCCCGGCCGGCCACCGCCGAGGGAGCCGGCCGGGCCCAGCTGCGCTGGCCCCGCGCTGCCCCGCGCGGCCCCCAGCAAAGCCCCTTGCTGCTCGCTCGCTGCCTTGCCCCAGCGCCAGCCGCACGCCCCCGGCAGCACGCGCCCGCCCCGCTGGGGCCAGCTTTGCAGCCAGCAGGCAGCAAGGCGCCAGCCCCGGCTCCCGCTCTGCGGCTCGCTGGCTGCCTCGCCCTGCGCTGTGCCCAGGGCAGCCCTCAGCAAGGCGGCCGCCGGCCCCCTCCAGCAGCCCATGGCGCTCTCTGCTCTCTCGCAGCCCTGACACCTTCTCCCGCATCTTCCACCGGGAGAGAGTGCCGCGCAACGTCCTCGGGGCCGAAACGCGCGCGCCCGAGCTGCCAGACAGGCTCCCCGAGCTGCGCAACAGCCCCCATCCCCGCCACATCCGGAGGATCGCCGCCATCGTGCAGGGGCTCGCGCAGCCCGTTTTCCTGGTGCGCACCGAAGGCACCGAGGCAGAGCAGGTAGGAAGTGCTGCCTCCCTTGCCCGCGGACAAGCAAGGGCCACGGGCACCGAGAGCGCTGCGCACGCCAGGCAGGGCCAGCAGAAGCAGTGGGCACGCAAGGGCCCCCCCCCCCCGGCCAAGGGCAGGGGCTAGGGTGCCTGCACCAGGGCAGCCCACGGCAGCGCAGCACAGCCTGGCGAAGCTCAGCACGGCAGCACCTTTCAACAGCGTCCCTTCTCCTTGGCAGGCTCGCTGGTGGGAGTGGGCAGGCAGCCCAAGCGCCGCGCAGCGCTTCAGGAGGCCAGCCTGTAAGTTGCGTCCAGCCGCAGAGCCCGCGCGCAACCGCCCTCCGCCTTGGGGAAGCCGCGCGCCTTGCGGCAGCGCAGCACCCCCGCCCCTCGGCCCCCGAGCCCCAGCCGCGGGCTCTGCCTAGCTGCCCGTGCACAGGCCACCCCCTCCCTGCATGCCGCCGGCACGCCAAGGCCCTTCAGCTCCGGCCTGCCTCCCTCGAGGCCTCCATCCCTGAGGCGCCTCCCCTCAGGCAGCCCCAGCTGCAGGGCCTCTGCCTTGCCAGCGCTGCAACGACGCAGCCCTTCCTCGCACACCCCTCGGCCCTCGGCCAGCCCTCCGCTGCCCCCGCGGCCTTCCCCCTCGCCCACCGCGTCCTCCCAGCAACAGCGACGCCGCAGCGGGGCGGGGCGGGGCGAGGGTGGGGGGGGTGGGGGGGGCCACAGCGCCAGCTCCTTTCCCTCCACGGCCCCTCGCAGCTGGCCTGCCAAGAGCAAGGTGGGCTGAGGCGAGGCCGCACAGCAGGCCCGGCGCGGCGGCCTCTCTCACCGCTTCCCTTCCTCTGCTTTGTCCCAGGCCCCGAGGAAGCCCGCGTGGACGCCGTCAGGTTTCCCAGGCTCTCCTGACCACGCGCTCTGCAGCCACCGCCCACGGGAAGCGACGAGGCGTGGAGAGCTGCCGAGGAAGGCCGCCTCGGACTGAAGAAGCTACAGCAGCCCCCGAGTGCACCGCTCAAGACCCAACGCTCGGTCCATCAGCTGGGGCCCGCCAGATCCCTGGGATGGCAGTGTTGCGAGCACTCACGCCTCCGGCTGCTGATAAACTTCCTCACGCAACCTTTCTCGCTCCCTTCTGTAACAGCACCCTTCTTGCTCGGCGGGAACGCCTAGGCGACACATTTGTCGCCCGCCCGCCCTCCCTCCCTCCCTTTCCCGGCCCGCCGGAACACAGGACATGGAGGAGCCCCTCACGAGGGCGCTTGAGGGATCAGGCTGTGGGCTGGCCTAGGAGCTCGCAAAAGGCCTTACAGCTGTGGCATTTGCCTTAGCAATTGTGGCAGGCCAAAGGCCAGAGCAGGGGCCCGGCCTAAGGGTGCCGCTTTGGCGACTGGCGTCGGGCTTCAGGCCAGTGCTGCGAGAGAGGCCCAGGGCCTGCCCGCAGGCATCTCACAGGCCCTCTGCCAGCCGCATGGCCGTTGCCCGAACACCCCTGCCGTCCCCCTACTGCGGCGCGTCTCGCAGCGCAGCTCTCTGATGCCCTTCGTGCCCTGCCCTGGCTGCCCCGGCACGGGTGGACAGCGCTTGGGCTTGGCGTGTGGAGATGGGCCTTGGGCTCGGCAGTAGTAGTGTGGGCGGAGGGATGGGGGCGGCGGCGGGGGGGTGTCGGGGGGGGGCGCCAGGTGGAGGGAGGAGGCCAGAGCCGACGCGCGCTCTCCCAAAGCGGGCAGGGGGGCTGGAGCGGGCGCCCCCACGGCAGGGCTCTCCCTGCTGCCGCAGGGCCCACGCCTTCCTTTGCCGCAAAAACCCTCCCTCCGGCCCAGTCTGCGTATCGCCTCCACCGTCCCTAGGCACAGCGAGGAGCTTCCCGCTCTGAAAGGCTAGCGGGAGCACCAGAGGGCAGCGGTCATTGCGCTCAGGCGCGTCTCCAAGCCACCGCGAGGAGTGGGATGGGGCGCTGCGCCACGCTGGCAAGCCTTTCCCAGCTGGAGCCACACGGCTGCTCTTGCCCAGTCTCTTCCCCACCTGGGACACAGCAGGCAGCCCCGCTGGAGTCAGTGGGGCAAAGGTGGCACAAGGAGGGCCAGGCCCTGTGCTGCTCGCTTGGCAGCATCCAGCCGGGCAAGAGCCGGCACGGCACGGAGGGCACGGCGCAACTGCTGGCGCCGCAAGACAAGACGGGGGCTTCCGCTGGCGGAGCCGGGCACGGCCTGCAGGCCGCAGAGCCGCGGGGCACTGCCGGGGCCACGGCCTGCGGGGGGGCCAGCCCCTCCCCACGGCCCCTCGGCACCCCCTCCCACCCCACCCCCCCACCCCCCGCCCGCCCCACGTCTCCGGGCAACCCAGGGCGCCTCACAATGGCCCCGCGCCGCACTCACAATGGAGGTGCCGGTGCTGCACGGCCGTGGGCCACGGCGCCTGCCAGTCTGCACCTCCTCGCCACCCCGACAGGATGGCGCATGCCCGGAGGCCAGGCCATGCTGCGGGCAGCGCAGCCCGGGCTCCGCCCCGGGCCCTGCCCGACGCTGAGAGGCGCGTGCCGTGCACCCTCGCTCGGCGCCCGGCGCCTCCTCTCCTGCGTGCGCCCGACTACCAGACGCTCGAGCTGGGCGGGCAGCGCAGGAGGAAGGCGGCTCCGCAGGACGGGTGAGTGCCGTGGCTGCGCACGCGCGACCCTGCCGCTGCCCTCCCTCAGCCTCCCGGCCCTCTGCCCACGGCCGCCCACGGCTGCTCGGCCACTGCGGGGCTCCCTGCAGCGGCCTGCAGCCGCCTTGGCCAGAGCTCGGGTGCCGGGCGCCGCTGCGCACTGGCCTCGGCCCGGCCGGCCACCGCCGAGGGAGCCGGCCGGGCCCAGCTGCGCTGGCCCCGCGCTGCCCCGCGCGGCCCCCAGCAAAGCCCCTTGCTGCTCGCTCGCTGCCTTGCCCCAGCGCCAGCCGCACGCCCCCGGCAGCACGCGCCCGCCCCGCTGGGGCCAGCTTTGCAGCCAGCAGGCAGCAAGGCGCCAGCCCCGGCTCCCGCTCTGCGGCTCGCTGGCTGCCTCGCCCTGCGCTGTGCCCAGGGCAGCCCTCAGCAAGGCGGCCGCCGGCCCCCTCCAGCAGCCCATGGCGCTCTCTGCTCTCTCGCAGCCCTGACACCTTCTCCCGCATCTTCCACCGGGAGAGAGTGCCGCGCAACGTCCTCGGGGCCGAAACGCGTGCGCCCGAGCCGCCAGACAGGCTCCCCGAGCTGCGCAACAGCCCCCATCCCCGCCACATCCGGAGGATCGCCGCCATCGTGCAGGGGCTCGTGCAGCCCGTTTTCCTGGTGCGCACCGAAGGCACCGAGGCAGAGCAGGTAGGAAGTGCTGCCTCCCTTGCCCGCGGACAAGCAAGGGCCACGGGCACCGAGAGCGCTGCGCACGCCAGGCAGGGCCAGCAGAAGCAGTGGGCACGCAAGGGCCCCCCCCCGGCCAAGGGCAGGGGCTAGGGTGCCTGCACCAGGGCAGCCCACGGCAGCGCAGCACAGCCTGGCGAAGCTCAGCACGGCAGCACCTTTCAACAGCGTCCCTTCTCCTTGGCAGGCTCGCTGGTGGGAGTGGGCAGGCAGCCCAAGCGCCGCGCAGCGCTTCAGGAGGCCAGCCTGTAAGTTGCGTCCAGCCGCAGAGCCCGCGCGCAACCGCCCTCCGCCTTGGGGAAGCCGCGCGCCTTGCGGCAGCGCAGCACCCCCGCCCCTCGGCCCCCGAGCCCCAGCCGCGGGCTCTGCCTAGCTGCCCGTGCACAGGCCACCCCCTCCCTGCATGCCGCCGGCACGCCAAGGCCCTTCAGCTCCGGCCTGCCTCCCTCGAGGCCTCCATCCCTGAGGCGCCTCCCCTCAGGCAGCCCCAGCTGCAGGGCCTCTGCCTTGCCAGCGCTGCAACGACGCAGCCCTTCCTCGCACACCCCTCGGCCCTCGGCCAGCCCTCCGCTGCCCCCGCGGCCTTCCCCCTCGCCCACCGCGTCCTCCCAGCAACAGCGACGCCGCAGCGGGGCGGGGCGAGGCGAGGGTGGGGGGGGTGGGGGGGGGGCCACAGCGCCAGCTCCTTTCCCTCCACGGCCCCTCGCAGCTGGCCTGCCAAGAGCAAGGCGGGCTGAGGCGAGGCCGCACAGCAGGCCCGGCGCGGCGGCCTCTCTCACCGCTTCCCTTCCTCTGCTTTGTCCCAGGCCCCGAGGAAGCCCGCGTGGACGCCGTCAGGTTTCCCAGGCTCTCCTGACCACGCGCTCTGCAGCCACCGCCCACGGGAAGCGACGAGGCGTGGAGAGCTGCCGAGGAAGGCCGCCTCGGACTGAAGCAGCCACAGCAGCCCCCGAGTGCACCGCTCAAGACCCGACGCTCGGTCCATCAGCTGGGGCCCGCCAGATCCCTGGGATGGCAGTGTTGCGAGCACTCACGCCTCCGGCTGCTGATAAACTTCCTCACGCAACCTTTCTCGCTCCCTTCTGTAACAGCACCCTTCTTGCTCGGCGGGAACGCCTAGGCGACACATTTGTCGCCCGCCCTCCCTCCCTCCCTCCCTCCCTCCCTTTCCCGGCCCGCCGGAACACAGGACATGGAGGAGCCCCTCACAAGGGCGCTTGAGGGATCAGGCTGTGGGCTGGCCTAGGAGCTCGCAAAAGGCCTTACAGCTGTGGCATTTGCCTTAGCAATTGTGGCAGGCCAAAGGCCAGAGCAGGGGCCCGGCCTAAGGGTGCCGCTTTGGCGACTGGCGTCGGGCTTCAGGCCAGTGCTGCGAGAGAGGCCCAGGGCCTGCCCGCAGGCGTCTCACAGGCCCTCTGCCAGCCGCATGGCCGTTGCCCGAACACCCCTGCCGTCCCCCTACTGCGGCGCGTCTCGCAGCGCAGCTCTCTGATGCCCTTCGTGCCCTGCCCTGGCTGCCCCGGCACGGGTGGGCAGCGCTTGGGCTTGGCGTGTGGAGATGGGCCTTGGGCTCGGCAGTAGTAGTGTGGGCGGCGGGGGGGGGTGTCGGGGGGGGGCGCCAGGTGGAGGGAGGAGGCCAAAGCCGACGCGCGCTCTCCCAAAGCGGGCAGGGGGGCTGGAGCGGGCGCCCCCACGGCAGGGCTCTCCCTGCTGCCGCAGGGCCCACGCCTTCCTTTGCCGCAAAAACCCTCCCTCCGGCCCAGTCTGCGTATCGCCTCCACCGTCCCTAGGCACAGCGAGGAGCTTCCCGCTCTGAAAGGCTAGCGGGAGCACCAGAGGGCAGCGGTCATTGCGCTCAGGCGCGTCTCCAAGCCACCGCGAGGACTGGGATGGGGCGCTGCGCCACGCTGGCAAGCCTTTCCCAGCTGGAGCCACACAGCTGCTCTTGCCCACTCTCTTCCCCACCTGGGACACAGCAGGCAGCCCCGCTGGAGTCAGTGGGGCAAAGGTGGCACAAGGAGGGCCAGGCCCTGTGCTGCTCGCTTGGCAGCATCCAGCCGGGCAAGAGCCGGCACGGCACGGAGGGCACGGCGCAACTGCTGGCGCCGCAACACAAGACGGGGGCTTCCGCTGGCGGAGCCGGGCACAGCCTGCAGGCCGCAGAGCCGCGGGGCACTGCCGGGGCCACGGCCTGCGGGGGGGGCAGCCCCTCCCCACGGCCCCTCGGCACCCCCTCCCACCCCACCCCCCCACCCCCCGCCCGCCCCACGTCTCCGGGCAACCCAGGGCGCCTCACAATGGCCCCGCGCCGCACTCACAATGGAGGTGCCGGTGCTGCACGGCCGTGGGCCACGGCGCCTGCCAGTCTGCACCTCCTCGCCACCCCGACAGGATGGCGCATGCCCGGAGGCCAGGCCATGCTGCGGGCAGCGCAGCCCGGGCTCCGCCCCGGGCCCTGCCCGACGCTGAGAGGCGCGTGCCGTGCACCCTCGCTCGGCGCCCGGCGCCTCCTCTCCTGCGTGCGCCCGACTACCAAACGCTCGAGCTGGGCGGGCAGCGCAGGAGGAAGGCGGCTCCGCAGGACGGGTGAGTGCCGTGGCTGCGCACGCGCGACCCTGCCGCTGCCCTCCCTCAGCCTCCCGGCCCTCTGCCCACGGCCGCCCACGGCTGCTCGGCCACTGCGGGGCTCCCTGCAGCGGCCTGCAGCCGCCTTGGCCAGAGCTCGGGTGCCGGGCGCCGCTGCGCACTGGCCTCGGCCCGGCCGGCCACCGCCGAGGGAGCCGGCCGGGCCCAGCTGCGCTGGCCCCGCGCTGCCCCGCGCGGCCCCCAGCAAAGCCCCTTGCTGCTCGCTCGCTGCCTTGCCCCAGCGCCAGCCGCACGCCCCCGGCAGCACGCGCCCGCCCCGCTGGGGCCAGCTTTGCAGCCAGCAGGCAGCAAGGCGCCAGCCCCGGCTCCCGCTCTGCGGCTCGCTGGCTGCCTCGCCCTGCGCTGTGCCCAGGGCAGCCCTCAGCAAGGCGGCCGCCGGCCCCCTCCAGCAGCCCATGGCGCTCTCTGCTCTCTCGCAGCCCTGACACCTTCTCCCGCATCTTCCACCGGGAGAGAGTGCCGCGCAACGTCCTCGGGGCCGAAACGCGCGCGCCCGAGCCGCCAGACAGGCTCCCCGAGCTGCGCAACAGCCCCCATCCCCGCCACATCCGGAGGATCGCCGCCATCGTGCAGGGGCTCGCGCAGCCCGTTTTCCTGGTGCGCACCGAAGGCACCGAGGCAGAGCAGGTAGGAAGTGCTGCCTCCCTTGCCCGCGGACAAGCAAGGGCCACGGGCACCGAGAGCGCTGCGCACGCCAGGCAGGGCCAGCAGAAGCAGTGGGCACGCAAGGGCCCCCCCCCGGCCAAGGGCAGGGGCTAGGGTGCCTGCACCAGGGCAGCCCACGGCAGCGCAGCACAGCCTGGCGAAGCTCAGCACGGCAGCACCTTTCAACAGCGTCCCTTCTCCTTGGCAGGCTCGCTGGTGGGAGTGGGCAGGCAGCCCAAGCGCCGCGCAGCGCTTCAGGAGGCCAGCCTGTAAGTTGCGTCCAGCCGCAGAGCCCGCGCGCAACCGCCCTCCGCCTTGGGGAAGCCGCGCGCCTTGCGGCAGCGCAGCACCCCCGCCCCTCGGCCCCCGAGCCCCAGCCGCGGGCTCTGCCTAGCTGCCCGTGCACAGGCCACCCCCTCCCTGCATGCCGCCGGCACGCCAAGGCCCTTCAGCTCCGGCCTGCCTCCCTCGAGGCCTCCATCCCTCAGGCGCCTCCCCTCAGGCAGCCCCAGCTGCAGGGCCTCTGCCTTGCCAGCGCTGCAACGACGCAGCCCTTCCTCGCACACCCCTCGGCCCTCGGCCAGCCCTCCGCTGCCCCCGCGGCCTTCCCCCTCGCCCACCGCGTCCTCCCAGCAACAGCGACGCCGCAGCGGGGCGGGGCGAGGCGAGGGTGGGGGGGGTGGGGGGGGGGCCACAGCGCCAGCTCCTTTCCCTCCACGGCCCCTCGCAGCTGGCCTGCCAAGAGCAAGGCGGGCTGAGGCGAGGCCGCACAGCAGGCCCGGCGCGGCGGCCTCTCTCACCGCTTCCCTTCCTCTGCTTTGTCCCAGGCCCCGAGGAAGCCCGCGTGGACGCCGTCAGGTTTCCCAGGCTCTCCTGACCACGCGCTCTGCAGCCACCGCCCACGGGAAGCGACGAGGCGTGGAGAGCTGCCGAGGAAGGCCGCCTCGGACTGAAGCAGCCACAGCAGCCCCCGAGTGCACCGCTCAAGACCCGACGCTCGGTCCATCAGCTGGGGCCCGCCAGATCCCTGGGATGGCAGTGTTGCGAGCACTCACGCCTCCGGCTGCTGATAAACTTCCTCACGCAACCTTTCTCGCTCCCTTCTGTAACAGCACCCTTCTTGCTCGGCGGGAACGCCTAGGCGACACATTTGTCGCCCGCCCTCCCTCCCTCCCTCCCTCCCTCCCTTTCCCGGCCCGCCGGAACACAGGACATGGAGGAGCCCCTCACGAGGGCGCTTGAGGGATCAGGCTGTGGGCTGGCCTAGGAGCTCGCAAAAGGCCTTACAGCTGTGGCATTTGCCTTAGCAATTGTGGCAGGCCAAAGGCCAGAGCAGGGGCCCGGCCTAAGGGTGCCGCTTTGGCGACTGGCGTCGGGCTTCAGGCCAGTGCTGCGAGAGAGGCCCAGGGCCTGCCCGCAGGCGTCTCACAGGCCCTCTGCCAGCCGCATGGCCGTTGCCCGAACACCCCTGCCGTCCCCCTACTGCGGCGCGTCTCGCAGCGCAGCTCTCTGATGCCCTTCGTGCCCTGCCCTGGCTGCCCCGGCACGGGTGGGCAGCGCTTGGGCTTGGCGTGTGGAGATGGGCCTTGGGCTCGGCAGTAGTAGTGTGGGCGGCGGGGGGGGGTGTCGGGGGGGGCGCCAGGTGGAGGGAGGAGGCCAAAGCCGACGCGCGCTCTCCCAAAGCGGGCAGGGGGGCTGGAGCGGGCGCCCCCACGGCAGGGCTCTCCCTGCTGCCGCAGGGCCCACGCCTTCCTTTGCCGCAAAAACCCTCCCTCCGGCCCAGTCTGCGTATCGCCTCCACCGTCCCTAGGCACAGCGAGGAGCTTCCCGCTCTGAAAGGCTAGCGGGAGCACCAGAGGGCAGCGGTCATTGCGCTCAGGCGCGTCTCCAAGCCACCGCGAGGACTGGGATGGGGCGCTGCGCCACGCTGGCAAGCCTTTCCCAGCTGGAGCCACACAGCTGCTCTTGCCCACTCTCTTCCCCACCTGGGACACAGCAGGCAGCCCCGCTGGAGTCAGTGGGGCAAAGGTGGCACAAGGAGGGCCAGGCCCTGTGCTGCTCGCTTGGCAGCATCCAGCCGGGCAAGAGCCGGCACGGCACGGAGGGCACGGCGCAACTGCTGGCGCCGCAAGACAAGACGGGGGCTTCCGCTGGCGGAGCCGGGCACGGCCTGCAGGCCGCAGAGCCGCGGGGCACTGCCGGGGCCACGGCCTGCGGGGGGGGCAGCCCCTCCCCACGGCCCCTCGGCACCCCCTCCCACCCCACCCCCCCACCCCCCGCCCGCCCCACGTCTCCGGGCAACCCAGGGCGCCTCACAATGGCCCCGCGCCGCACTCACAATGGAGGTGCCGGTGCTGCACGGCCGTGGGCCACGGCGCCTGCCAGTCTGCACCTCCTCGCCACCCCGACAGGATGGCGCATGCCCGGAGGCCAGGCCATGCTGCGGGCAGCGCAGCCCGGGCTCCGCCCCGGGCCCTGCCCGACGCTGAGAGGCGCGTGCCGTGCACCCTCGCTCGGCGCCCGGCGCCTCCTCTCCTGCGTGCGCCCGACTACCAGACGCTCGAGCTGGGCGGGCAGCGCAGGAGGAAGGCGGCTCCGCAGGACGGGTGAGTGCCGTGGCTGCGCACGCGCGACCCTGCCGCTGCCCTCCCTCAGCCTCCCGGCCCTCTGCCCACGGCCGCCCACGGCTGCTCGGCCACTGCGGGGCTCCCTGCAGCGGCCTGCAGCCGCCTTGGCCAGAGCTCGGGTGCCGGGCGCCGCTGCGCACTGGCCTCGGCCCGGCCGGCCACCGCCGAGGGAGCCGGCCGGGCCCAGCTGCGCTGGCCCCGCGCTGCCCCGCGCGGCCCCCAGCAAAGCCCCTTGCTGCTCGCTCGCTGCCTTGCCCCAGCGCCAGCCGCACGCCCCCGGCAGCACGCGCCCGCCCCGCTGGGGCCAGCTTTGCAGCCAGCAGGCAGCAAGGCGCCAGCCCCGGCTCCCGCTCTGCGGCTCGCTGGCGGCCTCGCCCTGCGCTGTGCCCAGGGCAGCCCTCAGCAAGGCGGCCGCCGGCCCCCTCCAGCAGCCCATGGCGCTCTCTGCTCTCTCGCAGCCCTGACACCTTCTCCCGCATCTTCCACCGGGAGAGAGTGCCGCGCAACGTCCTCGGGGCCGAAACGCGCGCGCCCGAGCCGCCAGACAGGCTCCCCGAGCTGCACAACAGCCCCCATCCCCGCCACATCCGGAGGATCGCCGCCATCGTGCAGGGGCTCGCGCAGCCCGTTTTCCTGGTGCGCACCGAAGGCACCGAGGCAGAGCAGGTAGGAAGTGCTGCCTCCCTTGCCCGCGGACAAGCAAGGGCCACGGGCACCGAGAGCGCTGCGCACGCCAGGCAGGGCCAGCAGAAGCAGTGGGCACGCAAGGGCCCCCCCCCCCCGGCCAAGGGCAGGGGCTAGGGTGCCTGCACCAGGGCAGCCCACGGCAGCGCAGCACAGCCTGGCGAAGCTCAGCACGGCAGCACCTTTCAACAGCGTCCCTTCTCCTTGGCAGGCTCGCTGGTGGGAGTGGGCAGGCAGCCCAAGCGCCGCGCAGCGCTTCAGGAGGCCAGCCTGTAAGTTGCGTCCAGCCGCAGAGCCCGCGCGCAACCGCCCTCCGCCTTGGGGAAGCCGCGCGCCTTGCGGCAGCGCAGCACCCCCGCCCCTCGGCCCCCGAGCCCCAGCCGCGGGCTCTGCCTAGCTGCCCGTGCACAGGCCACCCCCTCCCTGCATGCCGCCGGCACGCCAAGGCCCTTCAGCTCCGGCCTGCCTCCCTCGAGGCCTCCATCCCTGAGGCGCCTCCCCTCAGGCAGCCCCAGCTGCAGGGCCTCTGCCTTGCCAGCGCTGCAACGACGCAGCCCTTCCTCGCACACCCCTCGGCCCTCGGCCAGCCCTCCGCTGCCCCCGCAGCCTTCCCCCTCGCCCACCGCGTCCTCCCAGCAACAGCGACGCCGCAGCGGGGCGGGGCGAGGCGAGGGTGGGGGTGGGGGGGGGGCCACAGCGCCAGCTCCTTTCCCTCCACGGCCCCTCGCAGCTGGCCTGCCAAGAGCAAGGCGGGCTGAGGCGAGGCCGCACAGCAGGCCCGGCGCGGCGGCCTCTCTCACCGCTTCCCTTCCTCTGCTTTGTCCCAGGCCCCGAGGAAGCCCGCGTGGACGCCGTCAGGTTTCCCAGGCTCTCCTGACCACGCGCTCTGCAGCCACCGCCCACGGGAAGCGACGAGGCGTGGAGAGCTGCCGAGGAAGGCCGCCTCGGACTGAAGCAGCCACAGCAGCCCCCGAGCGCACCGCTCAAGACCCGACGCTCGGTCCATCAGCTGGGGCCCGCCAGATCCCTAGGATGGCAGTGTTGCGAGCACTCACGCCTCCGGCTGCTGATAAACTTCCTCACGCAACCTTTCTCGCTCCCTTCTGTAACAGCACCCTTCTTGCTCGGCGGGAACGCCTAGGCGACACATTTGTCGCCCGCCCTCCCTCCCTCCCTCCCTCCCTCCCTTTCCCGGCCCGCCGGAACACAGGACATGGAGGAGCCCCTCACGAGGGCGCTTGAGGGATCAGGCTGTGGGCTGGCCTAGGAGCTCGCAAAAGGCCTTACAGCTGTGGCATTTGCCTTAGCAATTGTGGCAGGCCAAAGGCCAGAGCAGGGGCCCGGCCTAAGGGTGCCGCTTTGGCGACTGGCGTCGGGCTTCAGGCCAGTGCTGCGAGAGAGGCCCAGGGCCTGCCCGCAGGCGTCTCACAGGCCCTCTGCCAGCCGCATGGCCGTTGCCCGAACACCCCTGCCGTCCCCCTACTGCGGCGCGTCTCGCAGCGCAGCTCTCTGATGCCCTTCGTGCCCTGCCCTGGCTGCCCCGGCACGGGTGGGCAGCGCTTGGGCTTGGCGTGTGGAGATGGGCCTTGGGCTCGGCAGTAGTAGTGTGGGCGGAGGGGTGGGGGCGGCGGCGGGGGGGGTGTCGGGGGGGGCGCCAGGTGGTGGGAGGAGGCCAGAGCCGACGCGCGCTCTCCCAAAGCGGGCAGGGGGGCTGGAGCGGGCGCCCCCACGGCAGGGCTCTCCCTGCTGCCGCAGGGCCCACGCCTTCCTTTGCCGCAAAAACCCTCCCTCCGGCCCAGTCTGCGTATCGCCTCCACCGTCCCTAGGCACAGCGAGGGGCTTCCCGCCCTGAAAGGCTAGCGGGAGCACCAGAGGGCAGCGGTCATTGCGCTCAGGCGCGTCTCCAAGCCACCGCGAGGACTGGGATGGGGCGCTGCGCCACGCTGGCAAGCCTTTCCCAGCTGGAGCCACACAGCTGCTCTTGCCCACTCTCTTCCCCACCTGGGACACAGCAGGCAGCCCCGCTGGAGTCAGTGGGGCAAAGGTGGCACAAGGAGGGCCAGGCCCTGTGCTGCTCGCTTGGCAGCATCCAGCCGGGCAAGAGCCGGCACGGCACGGAGGGCACGGCGCAACTGCTGGCGCCGCAAGACAAGACGGGGGCTTCTGCTGGCGGAGCCGGGCACGGCCTGCAGGCCGCAGAGCCGCGGGGCACTGCCGGGGCCACGGCCTGCGGGGGGGCCAGCCCCTCCCCACGGCCCCTCGGCACCCCCTCCCACCCCACCCCCCCACCCCCCGCCCGCCCCACGTCTCCGGGCAACCCAGGGCGCCTCACAATGGCCCCGCGCCGCACTCACAATGGAGGTGCCGGTGCTGCACGGCCGTGGGCCACGGCGCCTGCCAGTCTGCACCTCCTCGCCACCCCGACAGGATGGCGCATGCCCGGAGGCCAGGCCATGCTGCGGGCAGCGCAGCCCGGGCTCCGCCCCGGGCCCTGCCCGACGCTGAGAGGCGCGTGCCGTGCACCCTCGCTCGGCGCCCGGCGCCTCCTCTCCTGCGTGCGCCCGACTACCAGACGCTCGAGCTGGGCGGGCAGCGCAGGAGGAAGGCGGCTCCGCAGGACGGGTGAGTGCCGTGGCTGCGCACGCGCGACCCTGCCGCTGCCCTCCCTCAGCCTCCCGGCCCTCTGCCCACGGCCGCCCACGGCTGCTCGGCCACTGCGGGGCTCCCTGCAGCGGCCTGCAGCCGCCTTGGCCAGAGTTCGGGTGCCGGGCGCCGCTGCGCACTGGCCTCGGCCCGGCCGGCCACCGCCGAGGGAGCCGGCCGGGCCCAGCTGCGCTGGCCCCGCGCTGCCCCGCGCGGCCCCCAGCAAAGCCCCTTGCTGCTCGCTCGCTGCCTTGCCCCAGCGCCAGCCGCACGCCCCCGGCAGCACGCGCCCGCCCCGCTGGGGCCAGCTTTGCAGCCAGCAGGCAGCAAGGCGCCAGCCCCGGCTCCCGCTCTGCGGCTCGCTGGCTGCCTCGCCCTGCGCTGTGCCCAGGGCAGCCCTCAGCAAGGCGGCCGCCGGCCCCCTCCAGCAGCCCATGGCGCTCTCTGCTCTCTCGCAGCCCTGACACCTTCTCCCGCATCTTCCACCGGGAGAGAGTGCCGCGCAACGTCCTCGGGGCCGAAACGCGCGCGCCCGAGCCGCCAGACAGGCTCCCCGAGCTGCGCAACAGCCCCCATCCCCGCCACATCCGGAGGATCGCCGCCATCGTGCAGGGGCTCGCGCAGCCCGTTTTCCTGGTGCGCACCGAAGGCACCGAGGCAGAGCAGGTAGGAAGTGCTGCCTCCCTTGCCCGCGGACAAGCAAGGGCCACGGGCACCGAGAGCGCTGCGCACGCCAGGCAGGGCCAGCAGAAGCAGTGGGCACGCAAGGGCCCCCCCCCCCCGGCCAAGGGCAGGGGCTAGGGTGCCTGCACCAGGGCAGCCCACGGCAGCGCAGCACAGCCTGGCGAAGCTCAGCACGGCAGCACCTTTCAACAGCGTCCCTTCTCCTTGGCAGGCTCGCTGGTGGGAGTGGGCAGGCAGCCCAAGCGCCGCGCAGCGCTTCAGGAGGCCAGCCTGTAAGTTGCGTCCAGCCGCAGAGCCCGCGCGCAACCGCCCTCCGCCTTGGGGAAGCCGCGCGCCTTGCGGCAGCGCAGCACCCCCGCCCCTCGGCCCCCGAGCCCCAGCCGCGGGCTCTGCCTAGCTGCCCGTGCACAGGCCACCCCCTCCCTGCATGCCGCCGGCACGCCAAGGCCCTTCAGCTCCGGCCTGCCTCCCTCGAGGCCTCCATCCCTGAGGCGCCTCCCCTCAGGCAGCCCCAGCTGCAGGGCCTCTGCCTTGCCAGCGCTGCAACGACGCAGCCCTTCCTCGCACACCCCTCGGCCCTCGGCCAGCCCTCCGCTGCCCCCGCGGCCTTCCCCCTCGCCCACCGCGTCCTCCCAGCAACAGCGACGCCGCAGCGGGGCGGGGCGGGGCGAGGGTGGGGGGCGGTGGGGGGGGGGGCCCACAGCGCCAGCTCCTTTCCCTCCACGGCCCCTCGCAGCTGGCCTGCCAAGAGCAAGGCGGGCTGAGGCGAGGCCGCACAGCAGGCCCGGCGCGGCGGCCTCTCTCACCGCTTCCCTTCCTCTGCTTTGTCCCAGGCCCCGAGGAAGCCCGCGTGGACGCCGTCAGGTTTCCCAGGCTCTCCTGACCACGCGCTCTGCAGCCACCGCCCACGGGAAGCGACGAGGCGTGGAGAGCTGCCGAGGAAGGCCGCCTCGGACTGAAGCAGCCACAGCAGCCCCCGAGTGCACCGCTCAAGACCCGACGCTCGGTCCATCAGCTGGGGCCCGCCAGATCCCTGGGATGGCAGTGTTGCGAGCACTCACGCCTCCGGCTGCTGATAAACTTCCTCACGCAACCTTTCTCGCTCCCTTCTGTAACAGCACCCTTCTTGCTCGGCGGGAACGCCTAGGCGACACATTTGTCGCCCGCCCTCCCTCCCTCCCTCCCTCCCTCCCTTTCCCGGCCCGCCGGAACACAGGACATGGAGGAGCCCCTCACGAGGGCGCTTGAGGGATCAGGCTGTGGGCTGGCCTAGGAGCTCGCAAAAGGCCTTACAGCTGTGGCATTTGCCTTAGCAATTGTGGCAGGCCAAAGGCCAGAGCAGGGGCCCGGCCTAAGGGTGCCGCTTTGGCGACTGGCGTCGGGCTTCAGGCCAGTGCTGCGAGAGAGGCCCAGGGCCTGCCCGCAGGCGTCTCACAGGCCCTCTGCCAGCCGCATGGCCGTTGCCCGAACACCCCTGCCGTCCCCCTACTGCGGCGCGTCTCGCAGCGCAGCTCTCTGATGCCCTTCGTGCCCTGCCCTGGCTGCCCCGGCACGGGTGGGCAGCGCTTGGGCTTGGCGTGTGGAGATGGGCCTTGGGCTCGGCAGTAGTAGTGTGGGCGGAGGGGTGGGGGGGGCGGGGGGCGCCAGGTGGAGGGAGGAGGCCAGAGCCGACGCGCGCTCTCCCAAAGCGGGCAGGGGGGCTGGAGCGGGCGCCCCCACGGCAGGGCTCTCCCTGCTGCCGCAGGGCCCACGCCTTCCTTTGCCGCAAAAACCCTCCCTCCGGCCCAGTCTGCGTATCGCCTCCACCGTCCCTAGGCACAGCGAGGAGCTTCCCGCTCTGAAAGGCTAGCAGGAGCACCAGAGGGCAGCGGTCATTGCGCTCAGGCGCGTCTCCAAGCCACCGCGAGGACTGGGATGGGGCGCTGCGCCACGCTGGCAAGCCTTTCCCAGCTGGAGCCACACAGCTGCTCTTGCCCACTCTCTTCCCCACCTGGGACACAGCAGGCAGCCCCGCTGGAGTCAGTGGGGCAAAGGTGGCACAAGGAGGGCCAGGCCCTGTGCTGCTCGCTTGGCAGCATCCAGCCGGGCAAGAGCCGGCACGGCACGGAGGGCACGGCGCAACTGCTGGCGCCGCAAGACAAGACGGGGGCTTCTGCTGGCGGAGCCGGGCACGGCCTGCAGGCCGCAGAGCCGCGGGGCACTGCCGGGGCCACGGCCTGCGGGGGGGCCAGCCCCTCCCCACGGCCCCTCGGCACCCCCTCCCACCCCACCCCCCCACCCCCCGCCCGCCCCACGTCTCCGGGCAACCCAGGGCGCCTCACAATGGCCCCGCGCCGCACTCACAATGGAGGTGCCGGTGCTGCACGGCCGTGGGCCACGGCGCCTGCCAGTCTGCACCTCCTCGCCACCCCGACAGGATGGCGCATGCCCGGAGGCCAGGCCATGCTGCGGGCAGCGCAGCCCGGGCTCCGCCCCGGGCCCTGCCCGACGCTGAGAGGCGCGTGCCGTGCACCCTCGCTCGGCGCCCGGCGCCTCCTCTCCTGCGTGCGCCCGACTACCAGACGCTCGAGCTGGGCGGGCAGCGCAGGAGGAAGGCGGCTCCGCAGGACGGGTGAGTGCCGTGGCTGCGCACGCGCAACCCTGCCGCTGCCCTCCCTCAGCCTCCCGGCCCTCTGCCCACGGCCGCCCACGGCTGCTCGGCCACTGCGGGGCTCCCTGCAGCGGCCTGCAGCCGCCTTGGCCAGAGTTCGGGTGCCGGGCGCCGCTGCGCACTGGCCTCGGCCCGGCCGGCCACCGCCGAGGGAGCCGGCCGGGCCCAGCTGCGCTGGCCCCGCGCTGCCCCGCGCGGCCCCCAGCAAAGCCCCTTGCTGCTCGCTCGCTGCCTTGCCCCAGCGCCAGCCGCACGCCCCCAGCAGCACGCGCCCGCCCCGCTGGGGCCAGCTTTGCAGCCAGCAGGCAGCAAGGCGCCAGCCCCGGCTCCCGCTCTGCGGCTCGCTGGCTGCCTCGCCCTGCGCTGTGCCCAGGGCAGCCCTCAGCAAGGCGGCCGCCGGCCCCCTCCAGCAGCCCATGGCGCTCTCTGCTCTCTCGCAGCCCTGACACCTTCTCCCGCATCTTCCACCGGGAGAGAGTGCCGCGCAACGTCCTCGGGGCCGAAACGCGCGCGCCCGAGCCGCCAGACAGGCTCCCCGAGCTGCGCAACAGCCCCCATCCCCGCCACATCCGGAGGATCGCCGCCATCGTGCAGGGGCTCGCGCAGCCCGTTTTCCTGGTGCGCACCGAAGGCACCGAGGCAGAGCAGGTAGGAAGTGCTGCCTCCCTTGCCCGCGGACAAGCAAGGGCCACGGGCACCGAGAGCGCTGCGCACGCCAGGCAGGGCCAGCAGAAGCAGTGGGCACGCAAGGGCCCCCCCCCCCCCGGCCAAGGGCAGGGGCTAGGGTGCCTGCACCAGGGCAGCCCACGGCAGCGCAGCACAGCCTGGCGAAGCTCAGCACGGCAGCACCTTTCAACAGCGTCCCTTCTCCTTGGCAGGCTCGCTGGTGGGAGTGGGCAGGCAGCCCAAGCGCCGCGCAGCGCTTCAGGAGGCCAGCCTGTAAGTTGCGTCCAGCCGCAGAGCCCGCGCGCAACCGCCCTCCGCCTTGGGGAAGCCGCGCGCCTTGCGGCAGCGCAGCACCCCCGCCCCTCGGCCCCCGAGCCCCAGCCGCGGGCTCTGCCTAGCTGCCCGTGCACAGGCCACCCCCTCCCTGCATGCCGCCGGCACGCCAAGGCCCTTCAGCTCCGGCCTGCCTCCCTCGAGGCCTCCATCCCTGAGGCGCCTCCCCTCAGGCAGCCCCAGCTGCAGGGCCTCTGCCTTGCCAGCGCTGCAACGACGCAGCCCTTCCTCGCACACCCCTCGGCCCTCGGCCAGCCCTCCGCTGCCCCCGCGGCCTTCCCCCTCGCCCACCGCGTCCTCCCAGCAACAGCGACGCCGCAGCGGGGCGGGGCGGGGCGAGGGTGGGGGGCGGTGGGGGGGGGGGCCCACAGCGCCAGCTCCTTTCCCTCCACGGCCCCTCGCAGCTGGCCTGCCAAGAGCAAGGCGGGCTGAGGCGAGGCCGCACAGCAGGCCCGGCGCGGCGGCCTCTCTCACCGCTTCCCTTCCTCTGCTTTGTCCCAGGCCCCGAGGAAGCCCGCGTGGACGCCGTCAGGTTTCCCAGGCTCTCCTGACCACGCGCTCTGCAGCCACCGCCCACGGGAAGCGACGAGGCGTGGAGAGCTGCCGAGGAAGGCCGCCTCGGACTGAAGCAGCCACAGCAGCCCCCGAGTGCACCGCTCAAGACCCGACGCTCGGTCCATCAGCTGGGGCCCGCCAGATCCCTGGGATGGCAGTGTTGCGAGCACTCACGCCTCCGGCTGCTGATAAACTTCCTCACGCAACCTTTCTCGCTCCCTTCTGTAACAGCACCCTTCTTGCTCGGCGGGAACGCCTAGGCGACACATTTGTCGCCCGCCCTCCCTCCCTCCCTCCCTCCCTCCCTTTCCCGGCCCGCCGGAACACAGGACATGGAGGAGCCCCTCACGAGGGCGCTTGAGGGATCAGGCTGTGGGCTGGCCTAGGAGCTCGCAAAAGGCCTTACAGCTGTGGCATTTGCCTTAGCAATTGTGGCAGGCCAAAGGCCAGAGCAGGGGCCCGGCCTAAGGGTGCCGCTTTGGCGACTGGCGTCGGGCTTCAGGCCAGTGCTGCGAGAGAGGCCCAGGGCCTGCCCGCAGGCGTCTCACAGGCCCTCTGCCAGCCGCATGGCCGTTGCCCGAACACCCCTGCCGTCCCCCTACTGCGGCGCGTCTCGCAGCGCAGCTCTCTGATGCCCTTCGTGCCCTGCCCTGGCTGCCCCGGCACGGGTGGGCAGCGCTTGGGCTTGGCGTGTGGAGATGGGCCTTGGGCTCGGCAGTAGTAGTGTGGGCGGAGGGGTGGGGGCGGCGGGGGGCGCCAGGTGGAGGGAGGAGGCCAGAGCCGACGCGCGCTCTCCCAAAGCGGGCAGGGGGGCTGGAGCGGGCGCCCCCACGGCAGGGCTCTCCCTGCTGCCGCAGGGCCCACGCCTTCCTTTGCCGCAAAAACCCTCCCTCCGGCCCAGTCTGCGTATCGCCTCCACCGTCCCTAGGCACAGCGAGGAGCTTCCCGCTCTGAAAGGCTAGCAGGAGCACCAGAGGGCAGCGGTCATTGCGCTCAGGCGCGTCTCCAAGCCACCGCGAGGACTGGGATGGGGCGCTGCGCCACGCTGGCAAGCCTTTCCCAGCTGGAGCCACACAGCTGCTCTTGCCCACTCTCTTCCCCACCTGGGACACAGCAGGCAGCCCCGCTGGAGTCAGTGGGGCAAAGGTGGCACAAGGAGGGCCAGGCCCTGTGCTGCTCGCTTGGCAGCATCCAGCCGGGCAAGAGCCGGCACGGCACGGAGGGCACGGCGCAACTGCTGGCGCCGCAACACAAGACGGGGGCTTCCGCTGGCGGAGCCGGGCACGGCCTGCAGGCCGCAGAGCCGCGGGGCACTGCCGGGGCCACGGCCTGCGGGGGGGCCAGCCCCTCCCCACGGCCCCTCGGCACCCCCTCCCACCCCACCCCCCCACCCCCCGCCCGCCCCACGTCTCCGGGCAACCCAGGGCGCCTCACAATGGCCCCGCGCCGCACTCACAATGGAGGTGCCGGTGCTGCACGGCCGTGGGCCACGGCGCCTGCCAGTCTGCACCTCCTCGCCACCCCGACAGGATGGCGCATGCCCGGAGGCCAGGCCATGCTGCGGGCAGCGCAGCCCGGGCTCCGCCCCGGGCCCTGCCCGACGCTGAGAGGCGCGTGCCGTGCACCCTCGCTCGGCGCCCGGTGCCTCCTCTCCTGCGTGCGCCCGACTACCAGACGCTCGAGCTGGGCGGGCAGCGCAGGAGGAAGGCGGCT
Organism: Struthio camelus; assembly: GCF_040807025.1. Lineage (NCBI taxonomy): Eukaryota > Metazoa > Chordata > Aves > Struthioniformes > Struthionidae > Struthio > Struthio camelus. The sequence continues at coordinate 314,298 of NC_090982.1, read as the reverse complement.
CCGCAGGACGGGTGAGTGCCGTGGCTGCGCACGCGCGACCCTGCCGCTGCCCTCCCTCAGCCTCCCGGCCCTCTGCCCACGGCCGCCCACAGCTGCTCGGCCACTGCGGGGCTCCCTGCAGCGGCCTGCAGCCGCCTTGGCCAGAGCTCGGGTGCCGGGCGCCGCTGCGCACTGGCCTCGGCCCGGCCGGCCACCGCCGAGGGAGCCGGCCGGGCCCAGCTGCGCTGGCCCCGCGCTGCCCCGCGCGGCCCCCAGCAAAGCCCCTTGCTGCTCGCTCGCTGCCTTGCCCCAGCGCCAGCCGCACGCCCCCGGCAGCACGCGCCCGCCCCGCTGGGGCCAGCTTTGCAGCCAGCAGGCAGCAAGGCGCCAGCCCCGGCTCCCGCTCTGCGGCTCGCTGGCTGCCTCGCCCTGCGCTGTGCCCAGGGCAGCCCTCAGCAAGGCGGCCGCCGGCCCCCTCCAGCAGCCCATGGCGCTCTCTGCTCTCTCGCAGCCCTGACACCTTCTCCCGCATCTTCCACCGGGAGAGAGTGCCGCGCAACGTCCTCGGGGCCGAAACGCGCGCGCCCGAGCCGCCAGACAGGCTCCCCGAGCTGCGCAACAGCCCCCATCCCCGCCACATCCGGAGGATCGCCGCCATCGTGCAGGGGCTCGCGCAGCCCGTTTTCCTGGTGCGCACCGAAGGCACCGAGGCAGAGCAGGTAGGAAGTGCTGCCTCCCTTGCCCGCGGACAAGCAAGGGCCACGGGCACCGAGAGCGCTGCGCACGCCAGGCAGGGCCAGCAGAAGCAGTGGGCACGCAAGGGCCCCCCCCCCGGCCAAGGGCAGGGGCTAGGGTGCCTGCACCAGGGCAGCCCACGGCAGCGCAGCACAGCCTGGCGAAGCTCAGCACGGCAGCACCTTTCAACAGCGTCCCTTCTCCTTGGCAGGCTCGCTGGTGGGAGTGGGCAGGCAGCCCAAGCGCCGCGCAGCGCTTCAGGAGGCCAGCCTGTAAGTTGCGTCCAGCCGCAGAGCCCGCGCGCAACCGCCCTCCGCCTTGGGGAAGCCGCGCACCTTGCGGCAGCGCAGCACCCCCGCCCCTCGGCCCCCGAGCCCCAGCCGCGGGCTCTGCCTAGCTGCCCGTGCACAGGCCACCCCCTCCCTGCATGCCGCCGGCACGCCAAGGCCCTTCAGCTCCGGCCTGCCTCCCTCGAGGCCTCCATCCCTGAGGCGCCTCCCCTCAGGCAGCCCCAGCTGCAGGGCCTCTGCCTTGCCAGCGCTGCAACGACGCAGCCCTTCCTCGCACACCCCTCGGCCCTCGGCCAGCCCTCCGTTGCCCCCGCGGCCTTCCCCCTCGCCCACCGCGTCCTCCCAGCAACAGCGACGCCGCAGCGGGGCGGGGCGAGGCGAGGGTGGGGGGGGGGGGGGGGGGGCCACAGCGCCAGCTCCTTTCCCTCCACGGCCCCTCGCAGCTGGCCTGCCAAGAGCAAGGCGGGCTGAGGCGAGGCCGCACAGCAGGCCCGGCGCGGCGGCCTCTCTCACCGCTTCCCTTCCTCTGCTTTGTCCCAGGCCCCGAGGAAGCCCGCGTGGACGCCGTCAGGTTTCCCAGGCTCTCCTGACCACGCGCTCTGCAGCCACCGCCCACGGGAAGCGACGAGGCGTGGAGAGCTGCCGAGGAAGGCCGCCTCGGACTGAAGCAGCCACAGCAGCCCCCGAGTGCACCGCTCAAGACCCGACGCTCGGTCCATCAGCTGGGGCCCGCCAGATCCCTGGGATGGCAGTGTTGCGAGCACTCACGCCTCCGGCTGCTGATAAACTTCCTCACGCAACCTTTCTCGCTCCCTTCTGTAACAGCACCCTTCTTGCTCGGCGGGAACGCCTAGGCGACACATTTGTCGCCCGCCCTCCCTCCCTCCCTCCCTCCCTCCCTTTCCCGGCCCGCCGGAACACAGGACATGGAGGAGCCCCTCACAAGGGCGCTTGAGGGATCAGGCTGTGGGCTGGCCTAGGAGCTCGCAAAAGGCCTTACAGCTGTGGCATTTGCCTTAGCAATTGTGGCAGGCCAAAGGCCAGAGCAGGGGCCCGGCCTAAGGGTGCCGCTTTGGCGACTGGCGTCGGGCTTCAGGCCAGTGCTGCGAGAGAGGCCCAGGGCCTGCCCGCAGGCGTCTCACAGGCCCTCTGCCAGCCGCATGGCCGTTGCCCGAACACCCCTGCCGTCCCCCTACTGCGGCGCGTCTCGCAGCGCAGCTCTCTGATGCCCTTCGTGCCCTGCCCTGGCCGCCCCGGCACGGGTGGGCAGCGCTTGGGCTTGGCGTGTGGAGATGGGCCTTGGGCTCGGCAGTAGTAGTGTGGGCGGAGGGGTGGGGGCGGCGGGGGGGGGTGTCGGGGGGGGGCGCCAGGTGGAGGGAGGAGGCCAGAGCCGACGCGCGCTCTCCCAAAGCGGGCAGGGGGGCTGGAGCGGGCGCCCCCACGGCAGGGCTCTCCCTGCTGCCGCAGGGCCCACGCCTTCCTTTGCCGCAAAAACCCTCCCTCCGGCCCAGTCTGCGTATCGCCTCCACCGTCCCTAGGCACAGCGAGGAGCTTCCCGCTCTGAAAGGCTAGCGGGAGCACCAGAGGGCAGCGGTCATTGCGCTCAGGCGCGTCTCCAAGCCACCGCGAGGACTGGGATGGGGCGCTGCGCCACGCTGGCAAGCCTTTCCCAGCTGGAGCCACACGGCTGCTCTTGCCCAGTCTCTTCCCCACCTGGGACACAGCAGGCAGCCCCGCTGGAGTCAGTGGGGCAAAGGTGGCACAAGGAGGGCCAGGCCCTGTGCTGCTCGCTTGGCAGCATCCAGCCGGGCAAGAGCCGGCACGGCACGGAGGGCACGGCGCAACTGCTGGCGCCGCAAGACAAGACGGGGGCTTCCGCTGGCGGAGCCGGGCACGGCCTGCAGGCCGCAGAGCCGCGGGGCACTGCCGGGGCCACGGCCTGCGGGGGGGCCAGCCCCTCCCCACGGCCCCTCGGCACCCCCTCCCACCCCACCCCCCCACCCCCCGCCCGCCCCACGTCTCCGGGCAACCCAGGGCGCCTCACAATGGCCCCGCGCCGCACTCACAATGGAGGTGCCGGTGCTGCACGGCCGTGGGCCACGGCGCCTGCCAGTCTGCACCTCCTCGCCACCCCGACAGGATGGCGCATGCCCGGAGGCCAGGCCATGCTGCGGGCAGCGCAGCCCGGGCTCCGCCCCGGGCCCTGCCCGACGCTGAGAGGCGCGTGCCGTGCACCCTCGCTCGGCGCCCGGCGCCTCCTCTCCTGCGTGCGCCCGACTACCAGACGCTCGAGCTGGGCGGGCAGCGCAGGAGGAAGGCGGCTCCGCAGGACGGGTGAGTGCCGTGGCTGCGCACGCGCGACCCTGCCGCTGCCCTCCCTCAGCCTCCCGGCCCTCTGCCCACGGCCGCCCACGGCTGCTCGGCCACTGCGGGGCTCCCTGCAGCGGCCTGCAGCCGCCTTGGCCAGAGCTCGGGTGCCGGGCGCCGCTGCGCACTGGCCTCGGCCCGGCCGGCCACCGCCGAGGGAGCCGGCCGGGCCCAGCTGCGCTGGCCCCGCGCTGCCCCGCGCGGCCCCCAGCAAAGCCCCTTGCTGCTCGCTCGCTGCCTTGCCCCAGCGCCAGCCGCACGCCCCCAGCAGCACGCGCCCGCCCCGCTGGGGCCAGCTTTGCAGCCAGCAGGCAGCAAGGCGCCAGCCCCGGCTCCCGCTCTGCGGCTCGCTGGCTGCCTCGCCCTGCGCTGTGCCCAGGGCAGCCCTCAGCAAGGCGGCCGCCGGCCCCCTCCAGCAGCCCATGGCGCTCTCTGCTCTCTCGCAGCCCTGACACCTTCTCCCGCATCTTCCACCGGGAGAGAGTGCCGCGCAACGTCCTCGGGGCCGAAACGCGCGCGCCCGAGCCGCCAGACAGGCTCCCCGAGCTGCGCAACAGCCCCCATCCCCGCCACATCCGGAGGATCGCCGCCATCGTGCAGGGGCTCGCGCAGCCCGTTTTCCTGGTGCGCACCGAAGGCACCGAGGCAGAGCAGGTAGGAAGTGCTGCCTCCCTTGCCCGCGGACAAGCAAGGGCCACGGGCACCGAGAGCGCTGCGCACGCCAGGCAGGGCCAGCAGAAGCACTGGGCACGCAAGGGCCCCCCCCCCCCCGGCCAAGGGCAGGGGCTAGGGTGCCTGCACCAGGGCAGCCCACGGCAGCGCAGCACAGCCTGGCGAAGCTCAGCACGGCAGCACCTTTCAACAGCGTCCCTTCTCCTTGGCAGGCTCGCTGGTGGGAGTGGGCAGGCAGCCCAAGCGCCGCGCAGCGCTTCAGGAGGCCAGCCTGTAAGTTGCGTCCAGCCGCAGAGCCCGCGCGCAACCGCCCTCCGCCTTGGGGAAGCCGCGCGCCTTGCGGCAGCGCAGCACCCCCGCCCCTCGGCCCCCGAGCCCCAGCCGCGGGCTCTGCCTAGCTGCCCGTGCACAGGCCACCCCCTCCCTGCATGCCGCCGGCACGCCAAGGCCCTTCAGCTCCGGCCTGCCTCCCTCGAGGCCTCCATCCCTGAGGCGCCTCCCCTCAGGCAGCCCCAGCTGCAGGGCCTCTGCCTTGCCAGCGCTGCAACGACGCAGCCCTTCCTCGCACACCCCTCGGCCCTCGGCCAGCCCTCCGCTGCCCCCGCGGCCTTCCCCCTCGCCCACCGCGTCCTCCCAGCAACAGCGACGCCGCAGCGGGGCGGGGCGGGGCGAGGGTGGGGGGCGGTGGGGGGGGGGGCCCACAGCGCCAGCTCCTTTCCCTCCACGGCCCCTCGCAGCTGGCCTGCCAAGAGCAAGGCGGGCTGAGGCGAGGCCGCACAGCAGGCCCGGCGCGGCGGCCTCTCTCACCGCTTCCCTTCCTCTGCTTTGTCCCAGGCCCCGAGGAAGCCCGCGTGGACGCCGTCAGGTTTCCCAGGCTCTCCTGACCACGCGCTCTGCAGCCACCGCCCACGGGAAGCGACGAGGCGTGGAGAGCTGCCGAGGAAGGCCGCCTCGGACTGAAGCAGCCACAGCAGCCCCCGAGTGCACCGCTCAAGACCCGACGCTCGGTCCATCAGCTGGGGCCCGCCAGATCCCTGGGATGGCAGTGTTGCGAGCACTCACGCCTCCGGCTGCTGATAAACTTCCTCACGCAACCTTTCTCGCTCCCTTCTGTAACAGCACCCTTCTTGCTCGGCGGGAACGCCTAGGCGACACATTTGTCGCCCGCCCTCCCTCCCTCCCTCCCTCCCTCCCTTTCCCGGCCCGCCGGAACACAGGACATGGAGGAGCCCCTCACGAGGGCGCTTGAGGGATCAGGCTGTGGGCTGGCCTAGGAGCTCGCAAAAGGCCTTACAGCTGTGGCATTTGCCTTAGCAATTGTGGCAGGCCAAAGGCCAGAGCAGGGGCCCGGCCTAAGGGTGCCGCTTTGGCGACTGGCGTCGGGCTTCAGGCCAGTGCTGCGAGAGAGGCCCAGGGCCTGCCCGCAGGCGTCTCACAGGCCCTCTGCCAGCCGCATGGCCGTTGCCCGAACACCCCTGCCGTCCCCCTACTGCGGCGCGTCTCGCAGCGCAGCTCTCTGATGCCCTTCGTGCCCTGCCCTGGCTGCCCCGGCACGGGTGGGCAGCGCTTGGGCTTGGCGTGTGGAGATGGGCCTTGGGCTCGGCAGTAGTAGTGTGGGCGGAGGGGTGGGGGCGGCGGGGGGCGCCAGGTGGAGGGAGGAGGCCAGAGCCGACGCGCGCTCTCCCAAAGCGGGCAGGGGGGCTGGAGCGGGCGCCCCCACGGCAGGGCTCTCCCTGCTGCCGCAGGGCCCACGCCTTCCTTTGCCGCAAAAACCCTCCCTCCGGCCCAGTCTGCGTATCGCCTCCACCGTCCCTAGGCACAGCGAGGAGCTTCCCGCTCTGAAAGGCTAGCAGGAGCACCAGAGGGCAGCGGTCATTGCGCTCAGGCGCGTCTCCAAGCCACCGCGAGGACTGGGATGGGGCGCTGCGCCACGCTGGCAAGCCTTTCCCAGCTGGAGCCACACAGCTGCTCTTGCCCACTCTCTTCCCCACCTGGGACACAGCAGGCAGCCCCGCTGGAGTCAGTGGGGCAAAGGTGGCACAAGGAGGGCCAGGCCCTGTGCTGCTTGCTTGGCAGCATCCAGCCGGGCAAGAGCCGGCACGGCACGGAGGGCACGGCGCAACTGCTGGCGCCGCAAGACAAGACGGGGGCTTCCGCTGGCGGAGCCGGGCACGGCCTGCAGGCCGCAGAGCCGCGGGGCACTGCCGGGGCCACGGCCTGCGGGGGGGCCAGCCCCTCCCCACGGCCCCTCGGCACCCCCTCCCACCCCACCCCCCCACCCCCCGCCCGCCCCACGTCTCCGGGCAACCCAGGGCGCCTCACAATGGCCCCGCGCCGCACTCACAATGGAGGTGCCGGTGCTGCACGGCCGTGGGCCACGGCGCCTGCCAGTCTGCACCTCCTCGCCACCCCGACAGGATGGCGCATGCCCGGAGGCCAGGCCATGCTGCGGGCAGCGCAGCCCGGGCTCCGCCCCAGGCCCTGCCCGACGCTGAGAGGCGCGTGCCGTGCACCCTCGCTCGGCGCCCGGCGCCTCCTCTCCTGCGTGCGCCCGACTACCAGACGCTCGAGCTGGGCGGGCAGCGCAGGAGGAAGGCGGCTCCGCAGGACGGGTGAGTGCCGTGGCTGCGCACGCGCGACCCTGCCGCTGCCCTCCCTCAGCCTCCTGGCCCTCTGCCCACGGCCGCCCACGGCTGCTCGGCCACTGCGGGACTCCCTGCAGCGGCCTGCAGCCGCCTTGGCCAGAGCTCGGGTGCCGGGCGCCGCTGCGCACTGGCCTCGGCCCGGCCGGCCACCGCCGAGGGAGCCGGCCGGGCCCAGCTGCGCTGGCCCCGCGCTGCCCCGCGCGGCCCCCAGCAAAGCCCCTTGCTGCTCGCTCGCTGCCTTGCCCCAGCGCCAGCCGCACGCCCCTGGCAGCACGCGCCCGCCCCGCTGGGGCCAGCTTTGCAGCCAGCAGGCAGCAAGGCGCCAGCCCCGGCTCCCGCTCTGCGGCTCGCTGGCTGCCTCGCCCTGCGCTGTGCCCAGGGCAGCCCTCAGCAAGGCGGCCGCCGGCCCCCTCCAGCAGCCCATGGCGCTCTCTGCTCTCTCGCAGCCCTGACACCTTCTCCCGCATCTTCCACCGGGAGAGAGTGCCGCGCAACGTCCTCGGGGCCGAAACGCGCGCGCCCGAGCCGCCAGACAGGCTCCCCGAGCTGCGCAACAGCCCCCATCCCCGCCACATCCGGAGGATCGCCGCCATCGTGCAGGGGCTCGCGCAGCCCGTTTTCCTGGTGCGCACCGAAGGCACCGAGGCAGAGCAGGTAGGAAGTGCTGCCTCCCTTGCCCGCGGACAAGCAAGGGCCACGGGCACCGAGAGCGCTGCGCACGCCAGGCAGGGCCAGCAGAAGCACTGGGCACGCAAGGGCCCCCCCCCCGGCCAAGGGCAGGGGCTAGGGTGCCTGCACCAGGGCAGCCCACGGCAGCGCAGCACAGCCTGGCGAAGCTCAGCACGGCAGCACCTTTCAACAGCGTCCCTTCTCCTTGGCAGGCTCGCTGGTGGGAGTGGGCAGGCAGCCCAAGCGCCGCGCAGCGCTTCAGGAGGCCAGCCTGTAAGTTGCGTCCAGCCGCAGAGCCCGCGCGCAACCGCCCTCCGCCTTGGGGAAGCCGCGCACCTTGCGGCAGCGCAGCACCCCCGCCCCTCGGCCCCCGAGCCCCAGCCGCGGGCTCTGCCTAGCTGCCCGTGCACAGGCCACCCCCTCCCTGCATGCCGCCGGCACGCCAAGGCCCTTCAGCTCCGGCCTGCCTCCCTCGAGGCCTCCATCCCTGAGGCGCCTCCCCTCAGGCAGCCCCAGCTGCAGGGCCTCTGCCTTGCCAGCGCTGCAACGACGCAGCCCTTCCTCGCACACCCCTCGGCCCTCGGCCAGCCCTCCGCTGCCCCCGCGGCCTTCCCCCTCGCCCACCGCGTCCTCCCAGCAACAGCGACGCCGCAGCGGGGCGGGGCGAGGCGAGGGTGGGGGGGGTGGGGGGGGGCCACAGCGCCAGCTCCTTTCCCTCCACGGCCCCTCGCAGCTGGCCTGCCAAGAGCAAGGCGGGCTGAGGCGAGGCCGCACAGCAGGCCCGGCGCGGCGGCCTCTCTCACCGCTTCCCTTCCTCTGCTTTGTCCCAGGCCCCGAGGAAGCCCGCGTGGACGCCGTCAGGTTTCCCAGGCTCTCCTGACCACGCGCTCTGCAGCCACCGCCCACGGGAAGCGACGAGGCGTGGAGAGCTGCCGAGGAAGGCCGCCTCGGACTGAAGCAGCCACAGCAGCCCCCAAGTGCACCGCTCAAGACCCGACGCTCGGTCCATCAGCTGGGGCCCACCAGATCCCTGGGATGGCAGTGTTGCGAGCACTCACGCCTCCGGCTGCTGATAAACTTCCTCACGCAACCTTTCTCGCTCCCTTCTGTAACAGCACCCTTCTTGCTCGGCGGGAACGCCTAGGCGACACATTTGTCGCCCGCCCTCCCTCCCTCCCTCCCTTTCCCGGCCCGCCGGAACACAGGACATGGAGGAGCCCCTCACGAGGGCGCTTGAGGGATCAGGCTGTGGGCTGGCCTAGGAGCTCGCAAAAGGCCTTACAGCTGTGGCATTTGCCTTAGCAATTGTGGCAGGCCAAAGGCCAGAGCAGGGGCCCGGCCTAAGGGTGCCGCTTTGGCGACTGGCGTCGGGCTTCAGGCCAGTGCTGCGAGAGAGGCCCAGGGCCTGCCCGCAGGCGTCTCACAGGCCCTCTGCCAGCCGCATGGCTGTTGCCCGAACACCCCTGCCGTCCCCCTACTGCGGCGCGTCTCGCAGCGCAGCTCTCTGATGCCCTTCGTGCCCTGCCCTGGCTGCCCCGGCACGGGTGGGCAGCGCTTGGGCTTGGCGTGTGGAGATGGGCCTTGGGCTCGGCAGTAGTAGTGTGGGCGGAGGGGTGGGGGCGGCGGGGGGCGCCAGGTGGAGGGAGGAGGCCAGAGCCGACGCGCGCTCTCCCAAAGCGGGCAGGGGGGCTGGAGCGGGCGCCCCCACGGCAGGGCTCTCCCTGCTGCCGCAGGGCCCACGCCTTCCTTTGCCGCAAAAACCCTCCCTCCGGCCCAGTCTGCGTATCGCCTCCACCGTCCCTAGGCACAGCGAGGAGCTTCCCGCTCTGAAAGGCTAGCAGGAGCACCAGAGGGCAGCGGTCATTGCGCTCAGGCGCGTCTCCAAGCCACCGCGAGGACTGGGATGGGGCGCTGCGCCACGCTGGCAAGCCTTTCCCAGCTGGAGCCACACAGCTGCTCTTGCCCACTCTCTTCCCCACCTGGGACACAGCAGGCAGCCCCGCTGGAGTCAGTGGGGCAAAGGTGGCACAAGGAGGGCCAGGCCCTGTGCTGCTTGCTTGGCAGCATCCAGCCGGGCAAGAGCCGGCACGGCACGGAGGGCACGGCGCAACTGCTGGCGCCGCAAGACAAGACGGGGGCTTCCGCTGGCGGAGCCGGGCACGGCCTGCAGGCCGCAGAGCCGCGGGGCACTGCCGGGGCCACGGCCTGCGGGGGGGCCAGCCCCTCCCCACGGCCCCTCGGCACCCCCTCCCACCCCACCCCCCCACCCCCCGCCCGCCCCACGTCTCCGGGCAACCCAGGGCGCCTCACAATGGCCCCGCGCCGCACTCACAATGGAGGTGCCGGTGCTGCACGGCCGTGGGCCACGGCGCCTGCCAGTCTGCACCTCCTCGCCACCCCGACAGGATGGCGCATGCCCGGAGGCCAGGCCATGCTGCGGGCAGCGCAGCCCGGGCTCCGCCCCAGGCCCTGCCCGACGCTGAGAGGCGCGTGCCGTGCACCCTCGCTCGGCGCCCGGCGCCTCCTCTCCTGCGTGCGCCCGACTACCAGACGCTCGAGCTGGGCGGGCAGCGCAGGAGGAAGGCGGCTCCGCAGGACGGGTGAGTGCCGTGGCTGCGCACGCGCGACCCTGCCGCTGCCCTCCCTCAGCCTCCTGGCCCTCTGCCCACGGCCGCCCACGGCTGCTCGGCCACTGCGGGACTCCCTGCAGCGGCCTGCAGCCGCCTTGGCCAGAGCTCGGGTGCCGGGCGCCGCTGCGCACTGGCCTCGGCCCGGCCGGCCACCGCCGAGGGAGCCGGCCGGGCCCAGCTGCGCTGGCCCCGCGCTGCCCCGCGCGGCCCCCAGCAAAGCCCCTTGCTGCTCGCTCGCTGCCTTGCCCCAGCGCCAGCCGCACGCCCCTGGCAGCACGCGCCCGCCCCGCTGGGGCCAGCTTTGCAGCCAGCAGGCAGCAAGGCGCCAGCCCCGGCTCCCGCTCTGCGGCTCGCTGGCTGCCTCGCCCTGCGCTGTGCCCAGGGCAGCCCTCAGCAAGGCGGCCGCCGGCCCCCTCCAGCAGCCCATGGCGCTCTCTGCTCTCTCGCAGCCCTGACACCTTCTCCCGCATCTTCCACCGGGAGAGAGTGCCGCGCAACGTCCTCGGGGCCGAAACGCGCGCGCCCGAGCCGCCAGACAGGCTCCCCGAGCTGCGCAACAGCCCCCATCCCCGCCACATCCGGAGGATCGCCGCCATCGTGCAGGGGCTCGCGCAGCCCGTTTTCCTGGTGCGCACCGAAGGCACCGAGGCAGAGCAGGTAGGAAGTGCTGCCTCCCTTGCCCGCGGACAAGCAAGGGCCACGGGCACCGAGAGCGCTGCGCACGCCAGGCAGGGCCAGCAGAAGCACTGGGCACGCAAGGGCCCCCCCCCCGGCCAAGGGCAGGGGCTAGGGTGCCTGCACCAGGGCAGCCCACGGCAGCGCAGCACAGCCTGGCGAAGCTCAGCACGGCAGCACCTTTCAACAGCGTCCCTTCTCCTTGGCAGGCTCGCTGGTGGGAGTGGGCAGGCAGCCCAAGCGCCGCGCAGCGCTTCAGGAGGCCAGCCTGTAAGTTGCGTCCAGCCGCAGAGCCCGCGCGCAACCGCCCTCCGCCTTGGGGAAGCCGCGCACCTTGCGGCAGCGCAGCACCCCCGCCCCTCGGCCCCCGAGCCCCAGCCGCGGGCTCTGCCTAGCTGCCCGTGCACAGGCCACCCCCTCCCTGCATGCCGCCGGCACGCCAAGGCCCTTCAGCTCCGGCCTGCCTCCCTCGAGGCCTCCATCCCTGAGGCGCCTCCCCTCAGGCAGCCCCAGCTGCAGGGCCTCTGCCTTGCCAGCGCTGCAACGACGCAGCCCTTCCTCGCACACCCCTCGGCCCTCGGCCAGCCCTCCGCTGCCCCCGCGGCCTTCCCCCTCGCCCACCGCGTCCTCCCAGCAACAGCGACGCCGCAGCGGGGCGGGGCGAGGCGAGGGTGGGGGGGGTGGGGGGGGGCCACAGCGCCAGCTCCTTTCCCTCCACGGCCCCTCGCAGCTGGCCTGCCAAGAGCAAGGCGGGCTGAGGCGAGGCCGCACAGCAGGCCCGGCGCGGCGGCCTCTCTCACCGCTTCCCTTCCTCTGCTTTGTCCCAGGCCCCGAGGAAGCCCGCGTGGACGCCGTCAGGTTTCCCAGGCTCTCCTGACCACGCGCTCTGCAGCCACCGCCCACGGGAAGCGACGAGGCGTGGAGAGCTGCCGAGGAAGGCCGCCTCGGACTGAAGCAGCCACAGCAGCCCCCAAGTGCACCGCTCAAGACCCGACGCTCGGTCCATCAGCTGGGGCCCACCAGATCCCTGGGATGGCAGTGTTGCGAGCACTCACGCCTCCGGCTGCTGATAAACTTCCTCACGCAACCTTTCTCGCTCCCTTCTGTAACAGCACCCTTCTTGCTCGGCGGGAACGCCTAGGCGACACATTTGTCGCCCGCCCTCCCTCCCTCCCTCCCTTTCCCGGCCCGCCGGAACACAGGACATGGAGGAGCCCCTCACGAGGGCGCTTGAGGGATCAGGCTGTGGGCTGGCCTAGGAGCTCGCAAAAGGCCTTACAGCTGTGGCATTTGCCTTAGCAATTGTGGCAGGCCAAAGGCCAGAGCAGGGGCCCGGCCTAAGGGTGCCGCTTTGGCGACTGGCGTCGGGCTTCAGGCCAGTGCTGCGAGAGAGGCCCAGGGCCTGCCCGCAGGCGTCTCACAGGCCCTCTGCCAGCCGCATGGCTGTTGCCCGAACACCCCTGCCGTCCCCCTACTGCGGCGCGTCTCGCAGCGCAGCTCTCTGATGCCCTTCGTGCCCTGCCCTGGCTGCCCCGGCACGGGTGGGCAGCGCTTGGGCTTGGCGTGTGGAGATGGGCCTTGGGCTCGGCAGTAGTAGTGTGGGCGGAGGGGTGGGGGCGGCGGGGGGGGGTGGCGGGGGGGGGGCGCCAGGTGGAGGGAGGAGGCCAAAGCCGACGCGCGCTCTCCCAAAGCGGGCAGGGGGGCTGGAGCGGGCGCCCCCACGGCAGGGCTCTCCCTGCTGCCGCAGGGCCCACGCCTTCCTTTGCCGCAAAAACCCTCCCTCCGGCCCAGTCTGCGTATCGCCTCCACCGTCCCTAGGCACAGCGAGGAGCTTCCCGCTCTGAAAGGCTAGCGGGAGCACCAGAGGGCAGCGGTCATTGCGCTCAGGCGCGTCTCCAAGCCACCGCGAGGACTGGGATGGGGCGCTGCGCCACGCTGGCAAGCCTTTCCCAGCTGGAGCCACACAGCTGCTCTTGCCCACTCTCTTCCCCACCTGGGACACAGCAGGCAGCCCCGCTGGAGTCAGTGGGGCAAAGGTGGCACAAGGAGGGCCAGGCCCTGTGCTGCTCGCTTGGCAGCATCCAGCCGGGCAAGAGCCGGCACGGCACGGAGGGCACGGCGCAACTGCTGGCGCCGCAAGACAAGACGGGGGCTTCCGCTGGCGGAGCCGGGCACGGCCTGCAGGCCGCAGAGCCGCGGGGCACTGCCGGGGCCATGGCCTGCGGGGGGGCCAGCCCCTCCCCACGGCCCCTCGGCACCCCCTCCCACCCCACCCCCCCACCCCCCGCCCGCCCCACGTCTCCGGGCAACCCAGGGCGCCTCACAATGGCCCCGCGCCGCACTCACAATGGAGGTGCCGGTGCTGCACGGCCGTGGGCCACGGCGCCTGCCAGTCTGCACCTCCTCGCCACCCCGACAGGATGGCGCATGCCCGGAGGCCAGGCCATGCTGCGGGCAGCGCAGCCCGGGCTCCGCCCCGGGCCCTGCCCGACGCTGAGAGGCGCGTGCCGTGCACCCTCGCTCGGCGCCCGGCGCCTCCTCTCCTGCGTGCGCCCGACTACCAGACGCTCGAGCTGGGCGGGCAGCGCAGGAGGAAGGCGGCTCCGCAGGACGGGTGAGTGCCGTGGCTGCGCACGCGCGACCCTGCCGCTGCCCTCCCTCAGCCTCCCGGCCCTCTGCCCACGGCCGCCCACGGCTGCTCGGCCACTGCGGGGCTCCCTGCAGCGGCCTGCAGCCGCCTTGGCCAGAGCTCGGGTGCCGGGCGCCGCTGCGCACTGGCCTCGGCCCGGCCGGCCACCGCCGAGGGAGCCGGCCGGGCCCAGCTGCGCTGGCCCCGCGCTGCCCCGCGCGGCCCCCAGCAAAGCCCCTTGCTGCTCGCTCGCTGCCTTGCCCCAGCGCCAGCCGCACGCCCCCGGCAGCACGCGCCCGCCCCGCTGGGGCCAGCTTTGCAGCCAGCAGGCAGCAAGGCGCCAGCCCCGGCTCCCGCTCTGCGGCTCGCTGGCTGCCTCGCCCTGCGCTGTGCCCAGGGCAGCCCTCAGCAAGGCGGCCGCCGGCCCCCTCCAGCAGCCCATGGCGCTCTCTGCTCTCTCGCAGCCCTGACACCTTCTCCCGCATCTTCCACCGGGAGAGAGTGCCGCGCAACGTCCTCGGGGCCGAAACGCGCGCGCCCGAGCCGCCAGACAGGCTCCCCGAGCTGCGCAACAGCCCCCATCCCCGCCACATCCGGAGGATCGCCGCCATCGTGCAGGGGCTCGCGCAGCCCGTTTTCCTGGTGCGCACCGAAGGCACCGAGGCAGAGCAGGTAGGAAGTGCTGCCTCCCTTGCCCGCGGACAAGCAAGGGCCACGGGCACCGAGAGCGCTGCGCACGCCAGGCAGGGCCAGCAGAAGCAGTGGGCACGCAAGGGCCCCCCCCCCGGCCAAGGGCAGGGGCTAGGGTGCCTGCACCAGGGCAGCCCACGGCAGCGCAGCACAGCCTGGCGAAGCTCAGCACGGCAGCACCTTTCAACAGCGTCCCTTCTCCTTGGCAGGCTCGCTGGTGGGAGTGGGCAGGCAGCCCAAGCGCCGCGCAGCGCTTCAGGAGGCCAGCCTGTAAGTTGCGTCCAGCCGCAGAGCCCGCGCGCAACCGCCCTCCGCCTTGGGGAAGCCGCGCACCTTGCGGCAGCGCAGCACCCCCGCCCCTCGGCCCCCGAGCCCCAGCCGCGGGCTCTGCCTAGCTGCCCGTGCACAGGCCACCCCCTCCCTGCATGCCGCCGGCACGCCAAGGCCCTTCAGCTCCGGCCTGCCTCCCTCGAGGCCTCCATCCCTGAGGCGCCTCCCCTCAGGCAGCCCCAGCTGCAGGGCCTCTGCCTTGCCAGCGCTGCAACGACGCAGCCCTTCCTCGCACACCCCTCGGCCCTCGGCCAGCCCTCCGTTGCCCCCGCGGCCTTCCCCCTCGCCCACCGCGTCCTCCCAGCAACAGCGACGCCGCAGCGGGGCGGGGCGAGGCGAGGGTGGGGGGGGGGGGGGGGCCACAGCGCCAGCTCCTTTCCCTCCACGGCCCCTCGCAGCTGGCCTGCCAAGAGCAAGGCGGGCTGAGGCGAGGCCGCACAGCAGGCCCGGCGCGGCGGCCTCTCTCACCGCTTCCCTTCCTCTGCTTTGTCCCAGGCCCCGAGGAAGCCCGCGTGGACGCCGTCAGGTTTCCCAGGCTCTCCTGACCACGCGCTCTGCAGCCACCGCCCACGGGAAGCGACGAGGCGTGGAGAGCTGCCGAGGAAGGCCGCCTCGGACTGAAGCAGCCACAGCAGCCCCCGAGTGCACCGCTCAAGACCCGACGCTCGGTCCATCAGCTGGGGCCCACCAGATCCCTGGGATGGCAGTGTTGCGAGCACTCACGCCTCCGGCTGCTGATAAACTTCCTCACGCAACCTTTCTCGCTCCCTTCTGTAACAGCACCCTTCTTGCTCGGCGGGAACGCCTAGGCGACACATTTGTCGCCCGCCCTCCCTCCCTCCCTCCCTCCCTCCCTTTCCCGGCCCGCCGGAACACAGGACATGGAGGAGCCCCTCACGAGGGCGCTTGAGGGATCAGGCTGTGGGCTGGCCTAGGAGCTCGCAAAAGGCCTTACAGCTGTGGCATTTGCCTTAGCAATTGTGGCAGGCCAAAGGCCAGAGCAGGGGCCCGGCCTAAGGGTGCCGCTTTGGCGACTGGCGTCGGGCTTCAGGCCAGTGCTGCGAGAGAGGCCCAGGGCCTGCCCGCAGGCGTCTCACAGGCCCTCTGCCAGCCGCATGGCCGTTGCCCGAACACCCCTGCCGTCCCCCTACTGCGGCGCGTCTCGCAGCGCAGCTCTCTGATGCCCTTCGTGCCCTGCCCTGGCCGCCCCGGCACGGGTGGGCAGCGCTTGGGCTTGGCGTGTGGAGATGGGCCTTGGGCTCGGCAGTAGTAGTGTGGGCGGAGGGGTGGGGGCGGCGGGGGGGGGTGTCGGGGGGGGGCGCCAGGTGGAGGGAGGAGGCCAGAGCCGACGCGCGCTCTCCCAAAGCGGGCAGGGGGGCTGGAGCGGGCGCCCCCACGGCAGGGCTCTCCCTGCTGCCGCAGGGCCCACGCCTTCCTTTGCCGCAAAAACCCTCCCTCCGGCCCAGTCTGCGTATCGCCTCCACCGTCCCTAGGCACAGCGAGGAGCTTCCCGCTCTGAAAGGCTAGCGGGAGCACCAGAGGGCAGCGGTCATTGCGCTCAGGCGCGTCTCCAAGCCACCGCGAGGACTGGGATGGGGCGCTGCGCCACGCTGGCAAGCCTTTCCCAGCTGGAGCCACACGGCTGCTCTTGCCCAGTCTCTTCCCCACCTGGGACACAGCAGGCAGCCCCGCTGGAGTCAGTGGGGCAAAGGTGGCACAAGGAGGGCCAGGCCCTGTGCTGCTCGCTTGGCAGCATCCAGCCGGGCAAGAGCCGGCACGGCACGGAGGGCACGGCGCAACTGCTGGCGCCGCAAGACAAGACGGGGGCTTCCGCTGGCGGAGCCGGGCACGGCCTGCAGGCCGCAGAGCCGCGGGGCACTGCCGGGGCCACGGCCTGCGGGGGGGCCAGCCCCTCCCCACGGCCCCTCGGCACCCCCTCCCACCCCACCCCCCCACCCCCCGCCCGCCCCACGTCTCCGGGCAACCCAGGGCGCCTCACAATGGCCCCGCGCCGCACTCACAATGGAGGTGCCGGTGCTGCACGGCCGTGGGCCACGGCGCCTGCCAGTCTGCACCTCCTCGCCACCCCGACAGGATGGCGCATGCCCGGAGGCCAGGCCATGCTGCGGGCAGCGCAGCCCGGGCTCCGCCCCGGGCCCTGCCCGACGCTGAGAGGCGCGTGCCGTGCACCCTCGCTCGGCGCCCGGCGCCTCCTCTCCTGCGTGCGCCCGACTACCAGACGCTCGAGCTGGGCGGGCAGCGCAGGAGGAAGGCGGCTCCGCAGGACGGGTGAGTGCCGTGGCTGCGCACGCGCGACCCTGCCGCTGCCCTCCCTCAGCCTCCCGGCCCTCTGCCCACGGCCGCCCACGGCTGCTCGGCCACTGCGGGGCTCCCTGCAGCGGCCTGCAGCCGCCTTGGCCAGAGCTCGGGTGCCGGGCGCCGCTGCGCACTGGCCTCGGCCCGGCCGGCCACCGCCGAGGGAGCCGGCCGGGCCCAGCTGCGCTGGCCCCGCGCTGCCCCGCGCGGCCCCCAGCAAAGCCCCTTGCTGCTCGCTCGCTGCCTTGCCCCAGCGCCAGCCGCACGCCCCCGGCAGCACGCGCCCGCCCCGCTGGGGCCAGCTTTGCAGCCAGCAGGCAGCAAGGCGCCAGCCCCGGCTCCCGCTCTGCGGCTCGCTGGCTGCCTCGCCCTGCGCTGTGCCCAGGGCAGCCCTCAGCAAGGCGGCCGCCGGCCCCCTCCAGCAGCCCATGGCGCTCTCTGCTCTCTCGCAGCCCTGACACCTTCTCCCGCATCTTCCACCGGGAGAGAGTGCCGCGCAACGTCCTCGGGGCCGAAACGCGCGCGCCCGAGCCGCCAGACAGGCTCCCCGAGCTGCGCAACAGCCCCCATCCCCGCCACATCCGGAGGATCGCCGCCATCGTGCAGGGGCTCGCGCAGCCCGTTTTCCTGGTGCGCACCGAAGGCACCGAGGCAGAGCAGGTAGGAAGTGCTGCCTCCCTTGCCCGCGGACAAGCAAGGGCCACGGGCACCGAGAGCGCTGCGCACGCCAGGCAGGGCCAGCAGAAGCAGTGGGCACGCAAGGGCCCCCCCCCCGGCCAAGGGCAGGGGCTAGGGTGCCTGCACCAGGGCAGCCCACGGCAGCGCAGCACAGCCTGGCGAAGCTCAGCACGGCAGCACCTTTCAACAGCGTCCCTTCTCCTTGGCAGGCTCGCTGGTGGGAGTGGGCAGGCAGCCCAAGCGCCGCGCAGCGCTTCAGGAGGCCAGCCTGTAAGTTGCGTCCAGCCGCAGAGCCCGCGCGCAACCGCCCTCCGCCTTGGGGAAGCCGCGCACCTTGCGGCAGCGCAGCACCCCCGCCCCTCGGCCCCCGAGCCCCAGCCGCGGGCTCTGCCTAGCTGCCCGTGCACAGGCCACCCCCTCCCTGCATGCCGCCGGCACGCCAAGGCCCTTCAGCTCCGGCCTGCCTCCCTCGAGGCCTCCATCCCTGAGGCGCCTCCCCTCAGGCAGCCCCAGCTGCAGGGCCTCTGCCTTGCCAGCGCTGCAACGACGCAGCCCTTCCTCGCACACCCCTCGGCCCTCGGCCAGCCCTCCGTTGCCCCCGCGGCCTTCCCCCTCGCCCACCGCGTCCTCCCAGCAACAGCGACGCCGCAGCGGGGCGGGGCGAGGCGAGGGTGGGGGTGGGGGGGGGGCCACAGCGCCAGCTCCTTTCCCTCCACGGCCCCTCGCAGCTGGCCTGCCAAGAGCAAGGCGGGCTGAGGCGAGGCCGCACAGCAGGCCCGGCGCGGCGGCCTCTCTCACCGCTTCCCTTCCTCTGCTTTGTCCCAGGCCCCGAGGAAGCCCGCGTGGACGCCGTCAGGTTTCCCAGGCTCTCCTGACCACGCGCTCTGCAGCCACCGCCCACGGGAAGCGACGAGGCGTGGAGAGCTGCCGAGGAAGGCCGCCTCGGACTGAAGCAGCCACAGCAGCCCCCGAGCGCACCGCTCAAGACCCGACGCTCGGTCCATCAGCTGGGGCCCGCCAGATCCCTGGGATGGCAGTGTTGCGAGCACTCACGCCTCCGGCTGCTGATAAACTTCCTCACGCAACCTTTCTCGCTCCCTTCTGTAACAGCACCCTTCTTGCTCGGCGGGAACGCCTAGGTGACACATTTGTCGCCCGCCCGCCCTCCCTCCCTCCCTCCCTCCCTTTCCCGGCCCGCCGGAACACAGGACATGGAGGAGCCCCTCACGAGGGCGCTTGAGGGATCAGGCTGTGGGCTGGCCTAGGAGCTCGCAAAAGGCCTTACAGCTGTGGCATTTGCCTTAGCAATTGTGGCAGGCCAAAGGCCAGAGCAGGGGCCCGGCCTAAGGGTGCCGCTTTGGCGACTGGCATCGGGCTTCAGGCCAGTGCTGCGAGAGAGGCCCAGGGCCTGCCCGCAGGCGTCTCACAGGCCCTCTGCCAGCCGCATGGCCGTTGCCCGAACACCCCTGCCGTCCCCCTACTGCGGCGCGTCTCGCAGCGCAGCTCTCTGATGCCCTTCGTGCCCTGCCCTGGCTGCCCCGGCACGGGTGGGCAGCGCTTGGGCTTGGCGTGTGGAGATGGGCCTTGGGCTCGGCAGTAGTAGTGTGGGCGGAGGGGTGGGGGCGGCGGCGGGGGGGGTGTCGGGGGGGGGCGCCAGGTGGAGGGAGGAGGCCAGAGCCGACGCGCGCTCTCCCAAAGCGGGCAGGGGGGCTGGAGCGGGCGCCCCCACGGCAGGGCTCTCCCTGCTGCCGCAGGGCCCACGCCTTCCTTTGCCGCAAAAACCCTCCCTCCGGCCCAGTCTGCGTATCGCCTCCACCGTCCCTAGGCACAGCGAGGGGCTTCCCGCTCTGAAAGGCTAGCGGGAGCACCAGAGGGCAGCGGTCATTGCGCTCAGGCGCGTCTCCAAGCCACCGCGAGGACTGGGATGGGGCGCTGCGCCACGCTGGCAAGCCTTTCCCAGCTGGAGCCACACAGCTGCTCTTGCCCACTCTCTTCCCCACCTGGGACACAGCAGGCAGCCCCGCTGGAGTCAGTGGGGCAAAGGTGGCACAAGGAGGGCCAGGCCCTGTGCTGCTCGCTTGGCAGCATCCAGCCGGGCAAGAGCCGGCACGGCACGGAGGGCACGGCGCAACTGCTGGCGCCGCAAGACAAGACGGGGGCTTCCGCTGGCGGAGCCGGGCACGGCCTGCAGGCCGCAGAGCCGCGGGGCACTGCCGGGGCCACGGCCTGCGGGGGGGCCAGCCCCTCCCCACGGCCCCTCGGCACCCCCTCCCACCCCACCCCCCCACCCCCCGCCCGCCCCACGTCTCCGGGCAACCCAGGGCGCCTCACAATGGCCCCGCGCCGCACTCACAATGGAGGTGCCGGTGCTGCACGGCCGTGGGCCACGGCGCCTGCCAGTCTGCACCTCCTCGCCACCCCGACAGGATGGCGCATGCCCGGAGGCCAGGCCATGCTGCGGGCAGCGCAGCCCGGGCTCCGCCCCGGGCCCTGCCCGACGCTGAGAGGCGCGTGCCGTGCACCCTCGCTCGGCGCCCGGCGCCTCCTCTCCTGCGTGCGCCCGACTACCAGACGCTCGAGCTGGGCGGGCAGCGCAGGAGGAAGGCGGCTCCGCAGGACGGGTGAGTGCCGTGGCTGCGCACGCGCGACCCTGCCGCTGCCCTCCCTCAGCCTCCCGGCCCTCTGCCCACGGCCGCCCACGGCTGCTCGGCCACTGCGGGGCTCCCTGCAGCGGCCTGCAGCCGCCTTGGCCAGAGCTCGGGTGCCGGGCGCCGCTGCGCACTGGCCTCGGCCCGGCCGGCCACCGCCGAGGGAGCCGGCCGGGCCCAGCTGCGCTGGCCCCGCGCTGCCCCGCGCGGCCCCCAGCAAAGCCCCTTGCTGCTCGCTCGCTGCCTTGCCCCAGCGCCAGCCGCACGCCCCCGGCAGCACGCGCCCGCCCCGCTGGGGCCAGCTTTGCAGCCAGCAGGCAGCAAGGCGCCAGCCCCGGCTCCCGCTCTGCGGCTCGCTGGCTGCCTCGCCCTGCGCTGTGCCCAGGGCAGCCCTCAGCAAGGCGGCCGCCGGCCCCCTCCAGCAGCCCATGGCGCTCTCTGCTCTCTCGCAGCCCTGACACCTTCTCCCGCATCTTCCACCGGGAGAGAGTGCCGCGCAACGTCCTCGGGGCCGAAACGCGCGCGCCCGAGCCGCCAGACAGGCTCCCCGAGCTGCGCAACAGCCCCCATCCCCGCCACATCCGGAGGATCGCCGCCATCGTGCAGGGGCTCGCGCAGCCCGTTTTCCTGGTGCGCACCGAAGGCACCGAGGCAGAGCAGGTAGGAAGTGCTGCCTCCCTTGCCCGCGGACAAGCAAGGGCCACGGGCACCGAGAGCGCTGCGCACGCCAGGCAGGGCCAGCAGAAGCAGTGGGCACGCAAGGGCCCCCCCCCCGGCCAAGGGCAGGGGCTAGGGTGCCTGCACCAGGGCAGCCCACGGCAGCGCAGCACAGCCTGGCGAAGCTCAGCACGGCAGCACCTTTCAACAGCGTCCCTTCTCCTTGGCAGGCTCGCTGGTGGGAGTGGGCAGGCAGCCCAAGCGCCGCGCAGCGCTTCAGGAGGCCAGCCTGTAAGTTGCGTCCAGCCGCAGAGCCCGCGCGCAACCGCCCTCCGCCTTGGGGAAGCCGCGCGCCTTGCGGCAGCGCAGCACCCCCGCCCCTCGGCCCCCGAGCCCCAGCCGCGGGCTCTGCCTAGCTGCCCGTGCACAGGCCACCCCCTCCCTGCATGCCGCCGGCACGCCAAGGCCCTTCAGCTCCGGCCTGCCTCCCTCGAGGCCTCCATCCCTGAGGCGCCTCCCCTCAGGCAGCCCCAGCTGCAGGGCCTCTGCCTTGCCAGCGCTGCAACGACGCAGCCCTTCCTCGCACACCCCTCGGCCCTCGGCCAGCCCTCCGCTGCCCCCGCGGCCTTCCCCCTCGCCCACCGCGTCCTCCCAGCAACAGCGACGCCACAGCGGGGCGGGGCGAGGGTGGGGGCCACAGCGCCAGCTCCTTTCCCTCCACGGCCCCTCGCAGCTGGCCTGCCAAGAGCAAGGCGGGCTGAGGCGAGGCCGCACAGCAGGCCCGGCGCGGCGGCCTCTCTCACCGCTTCCCTTCCTCTGCTTTGTCCCAGGCCCCGAGGAAGCCTGCGTGAACGCCGTCAGGTTTCCCAGGCTCTCCTGACCACGCGCTCTGCAGCCACCGCCCACGGGAAGCGACGAGGCATGGAGAGCTGCCGAGGAAGGCCGCCTCGGACTGAAGCAGCCACAGCAGCCCCCGAGCGCACCGCTCAAGACCCGACGCTCGGTCCATCAGCTGGGGCCCGCCAGATCCCTGGGATGGCAGTGTTGCGAGCACTCACGCCTCCGGCTGCTGATAAACTTCCTCACGCAACCTTTCTCGCTCCCTTCTGTAACAGCACCCTTCTTGCTCGGCGGGAACGCCTAGGTGACACATTTGTCGCCCGCCCGCCCTCCCTCCCTCCCTCCCTCCCTTTCCCGGCCCGCCGGAACACAGGACATGGAGGAGCCCCTCACGAGGGCGCTTGAGGGATCAGGCTGTGGGCTGGCCTAGGAGCTCGCAAAAGGCCTTACAGCTGTGGCATTTGCCTTAGCAATTGTGGCAGGCCAAAGGCCAGAGCAGGGGCCCGGCCTAAGGGTGCCGCTTTGGCGACTGGCGTCGGGCTTCAGGCCAGTGCTGCGAGAGAGGCCCAGGGCCTGCCCGCAGGCGTCTCACAGGCCCTCTGCCAGCCGCATGGCCGTTGCCCGAACACCCCTGCCGTCCCCCTACTGCGGCGCGTCTCGCAGCGCAGCTCTCTGATGCCCTTCGTGCCCTGCCCTGGCTGCCCCGGCACGGGTGGGCAGCGCTTGGGCTTGGCGTGTGGAGATGGGCCTTGGGCTCGGCAGTAGTAGTGTGGGCGGAGGGGTGGGGGCGGCGGCGGGGGGGGTTTCGGGGGGGGGCGCCAGGTGGAGGGAGGAGGCCAGAGCCGACGCGCGCTCTCCCAAAGCGGGCAGGGGGGCTGGAGCGGGCGCCCCCACGGCAGGGCTCTCCCTGCTGCCGCAGGGCCCACGCCTTCCTTTGCCGCAAAAACCCTCCCTCCGGCCCAGTCTGCGTATCGCCTCCACCGTCCCTAGGCACAGCGAGGGGCTTCCCGCTCTGAAAGGCTAGCGGGAGCACCAGAGGGCAGCGGTCATTGCGCTCAGGCGCGTCTCCAAGCCACCGCGAGGACTGGGATGGGGCGCTGCGCCACACTGGCAAGCCTTTCCCAGCTGGAGCCACACAGCTGCTCTTGCCCACTCTCTTCCCCACCTGGGACACAGCAGGCAGCCCCGCTGGAGTCAGTGGGGCAAAGGTGGCACAAGGAGGGCCAGGCCCTGTGCTGCTCGCTTGGCAGCATCCAGCCGGGCAAGAGCCGGCACGGCACGGAGGGCACGGCGCAACTGCTGGCGCCGCAAGACAAGACGGGGGCTTCCGCTGGCGGAGCCGGGCACGGCCTGCAGGCCGCAGAGCCGCGGGGCACTGCCGGGGCCACGGCCTGCGGGGGGGCCAGCCCCTCCCCACGGCCCCTCGGCACCCCCTCCCACCCCACCCCCCCCACCCCCCGCCCGCCCCACGTCTCCGGGCAACCCAGGGCGCCTCACAATGGCCCCGCGCCGCACTCACAATGGAGGTGCCGGTGCTGCACGGCCGTGGGCCACGGCGCCTGCCAGTCTGCACCTCCTCGCCACCCCGACAGGATGGCGCATGCCCGGAGGCCAGGCCATGCTGCGGGCAGCGCAGCCCGGGCTCCGCCCCGGGCCCTGCCCGACGCTGAGAGGCGCGTGCCGTGCACCCTCGCTCGGCGCCCGGCGCCTCCTCTCCTGCGTGCGCCCGACTACCAGACGCTCGAGCTGGGCGGGCAGCGCAGGAGGAAGGCGGCTCCGCAGGACGGGTGAGTGCCGTGGCTGCGCACGCGCGACCCTGCCGCTGCCCTCCCTCAGCCTCCCGGCCCTCTGCCCACGGCCGCCCACGGCTGCTCGGCCACTGCGGGGCTCCCTGCAGCGGCCTGCAGCCGCCTTGGCCAGAGCTCGGGTGCCGGGCGCCGCTGCGCACTGGCCTCGGCCCGGCCGGCCACCGCCGAGGGAGCCGGCCGGGCCCAGCTGCGCTGGCCCCGCGCTGCCCCGCGCGGCCCCCAGCAAAGCCCCTTGCTGCTCGCTCGCTGCCTTGCCCCAGCGCCAGCCGCACGCCCCCGGCAGCACGCGCCCGCCCCGCTGGGGCCAGCTTTGCAGCCAGCAGGCAGCAAGGCGCCAGCCCCGGCTCCCGCTCTGCGGCTCGCTGGCTGCCTCGCCCTGCGCTGTGCCCAGGGCAGCCCTCAGCAAGGCGGCCGCCGGCCCCCTCCAGCAGCCCATGGCGCTCTCTGCTCTCTCGCAGCCCTGACACCTTCTCCCGCATCTTCCACCGGGAGAGAGTGCCGCGCAACGTCCTCGGGGCCGAAACGCGCGCGCCCGAGCCGCCAGACAGGCTCCCCGAGCTGCGCAACAGCCCCCATCCCCGCCACATCCGGAGGATCGCCGCCATCGTGCAGGGGCTCGCGCAGCCCGTTTTCCTGGTGCGCACCGAAGGCACCGAGGCAGAGCAGGTAGGAAGTGCTGCCTCCCTTGCCCGCGGACAAGCAAGGGCCACGGGCACCGAGAGCGCTGCGCACGCCAGGCAGGGCCAGCAGAAGCAGTGGGCACGCAAGGGCCCCCCCCCCGGCCAAGGGCAGGGGCTAGGGTGCCTGCACCAGGGCAGCCCACGGCAGCGCAGCACAGCCTGGCGAAGCTCAGCACGGCAGCACCTTTCAACAGCGTCCCTTCTCCTTGGCAGGCTCGCTGGTGGGAGTGGGCAGGCAGCCCAAGCGCCGCGCAGCGCTTCAGGAGGCCAGCCTGTAAGTTGCGTCCAGCCGCAGAGCCCGCGCGCAACCGCCCTCCGCCTTGGGGAAGCCGCGCGCCTTGCGGCAGCGCAGCACCCCCGCCCCTCGGCCCCCGAGCCCCAGCCGCGGGCTCTGCCTAGCTGCCCGTGCACAGGCCACCCCCTCCCTGCATGCCGCCGGCACGCCAAGGCCCTTCAGCTCCGGCCTGCCTCCCTCGAGGCCTCCATCCCTGAGGCGCCTCCCCTCAGGCAGCCCCAGCTGCAGGGCCTCTGCCTTGCCAGCGCTGCAACGACGCAGCCCTTCCTCGCACACCCCTCGGCCCTCGGCCAGCCCTCCGCTGCCCCCGCGGCCTTCCCCCTCGCCCACCGCGTCCTCCCAGCAACAGCGACGCCACAGCGGGGCGGGGCGAGGGTGGGGGCCACAGCGCCAGCTCCTTTCCCTCCACGGCCCCTCGCAGCTGGCCTGCCAAGAGCAAGGCGGGCTGAGGCGAGGCCGCACAGCAGGCCCGGCGCGGCGGCCTCTCTCACCGCTTCCCTTCCTCTGCTTTGTCCCAGGCCCCGAGGAAGCCTGCGTGAACGCCGTCAGGTTTCCCAGGCTCTCCTGACCACGCGCTCTGCAGCCACCGCC
This sequence comes from Struthio camelus, assembly GCF_040807025.1. NCBI lineage: Eukaryota > Metazoa > Chordata > Aves > Struthioniformes > Struthionidae > Struthio > Struthio camelus. The sequence continues at coordinate 289,474 of NC_090982.1, read as the reverse complement.
CACGGGAAGCGACGAGGCGTGGAGAGCTGCCGAGGAAGGCCGCCTCGGACTGAAGCAGCCACAGCAGCCCCCGAGCGCACCGCTCAAGACCCGACGCTCGGTCCATCAGCTGGGGCCCGCCAGATCCCTGGGATGGCAGTGTTGCGAGCACTCACGCCTCCGGCTGCTGATAAACTTCCTCACGCAACCTTTCTCGCTCCCTTCTGTAACAGCACCCTTCTTGCTCGGCGGGAACGCCTAGGCGACACATTTGTCGCCCGCCCGCCCTCCCTCCCTCCCTCCCTCCCTTTCCCGGCCCGCCGGAACACAGGACATGGAGGAGCCCCTCACGAGGGCGCTTGAGGGATCAGGCTGTGGGCTGGCCTAGGAGCTCGCAAAAGGCCTTACAGCTGTGGCATTTGCCTTAGCAATTGTGGCAGGCCAAAGGCCAGAGCAGGGGCCCGGCCTAAGGGTGCCGCTTTGGCGACTGGCGTCGGGCTTCAGGCCAGTGCTGCGAGAGAGGCCCAGGGCCTGCCCGCAGGCGTCTCACAGGCCCTCTGCCAGCCGCATGGCCGTTGCCCGAACACCCCTGCCGTCCCCCTACTGCGGCGCGTCTCGCAGCGCAGCTCTCTGATGCCCTTCGTGCCCTGCCCTGGCTGCCCCGGCACGGGTGGGCAGCGCTTGGGCTTGGCGTGTGGAGATGGGCCTTGGGCTCGGCAGTAGTAGTGTGGGCGGAGGGGTGGGGGCGGCGGCGGGGGGGGTTTCGGGGGGGGGCGCCAGGTGGAGGGAGGAGGCCAGAGCCGACGCGCGCTCTCCCAAAGCGGGCAGGGGGGCTGGAGCGGGCGCCCCCACGGCAGGGCTCTCCCTGCTGCCGCAGGGCCCACGCCTTCCTTTGCCGCAAAAACCCTCCCTCCGGCCCAGTCTGCGTATCGCCTCCACCGTCCCTAGGCACAGCGAGGAGCTTCCCGCTCTGAAAGGCTAGCGGGAGCACCAGAGGGCAGCGGTCATTGCGCTCAGGCGCGTCTCCAAGCCACCGCGAGGACTGGGATGGGGCGCTGCGCCACGCTGGCAAGCCTTTCCCAGCTGGAGCCACACAGCTGCTCTTGCCCACTCTCTTCCCCACCTGGGACACAGCAGGCAGCCCCGCTGGAGTCAGTGGGGCAAAGGTGGCACAAGGAGGGCCAGGCCCTGTGCTGCTCGCTTGGCAGCATCCAGCCGGGCAAGAGCCGGCATGGCACGGAGGGCACGGCGCAACTGCTGGCGCCGCAAGACAAGACGGGGGCTTCCGCTGGCGGAGCCGGGCACGGCCTGCAGGCCGCAGAGCCGCGGGGCACTGCCGGGGCCACGGCCTGCGGGGGGGCCAGCCCCTCCCCACGGCCCCTCGGCACCCCCTCCCACCCCACCCCCCCACCCCCCGCCCGCCCCACGTCTCCGGGCAACCCAGGGCGCCTCACAATGGCCCCGCGCCGCACTCACAATGGAGGTGCCGGTGCTGCACGGCCGTGGGCCACGGCGCCTGCCAGTCTGCACCTCCTCGCCACCCCGACAGGATGGCGCATGCCCGGAGGCCAGGCCATGCTGCGGGCAGCGCAGCCCGGGCTCCGCCCCGGGCCCTGCCCGACGCTGAGAGGCGCGTGCCGTGCACCCTCGCTCGGCGCCCGGCGCCTCCTCTCCTGCGTGCGCCCGACTACCAGACGCTCGAGCTGGGCGGGCAGCGCAGGAGGAAGGCGGCTCCGCAGGACGGGTGAGTGCCGTGGCTGCGCACGCGCGACCCTGCCGCTGCCCTCCCTCAGCCTCCCGGCCCTCTGCCCACGGCCGCCCACGGCTGCTCGGCCACTGCGGGGCTCCCTGCAGCGGCCTGCAGCCGCCTTGGCCAGAGCTCGGGTGCCGGGCGCCGCTGCGCACTGGCCTCGGCCCGGCCGGCCACCGCCGAGGGAGCCGGCCGGGCCCAGCTGCGCTGGCCCCGCGCTGCCCCGCGCGGCCCCCAGCAAAGCCCCTTGCTGCTCGCTCGCTGCCTTGCCCCAGCGCCAGCCGCACGCCCCCGGCAGCACGCGCCCGCCCCGCTGGGGCCAGCTTTGCAGCCAGCAGGCAGCAAGGCGCCAGCCCCGGCTCCCGCTCTGCGGCTCGCTGGCTGCCTCGCCCTGCGCTGTGCCCAGGGCAGCCCTCAGCAAGGCGGCCGCCGGCCCCCTCCAGCAGCCCATGGCGCTCTCTGCTCTCTCGCAGCCCTGACACCTTCTCCCGCATCTTCCACCGGGAGAGAGTGCCGCGCAACGTCCTCGGGGCCGAAACGCGCGCGCCCGAGCCGCCAGACAGGCTCCCCGAGCTGCGCAACAGCCCCCATCCCCGCCACATCCGGAGGATCGCCGCCATCGTGCAGGGGCTCGCGCAGCCCGTTTTCCTGGTGCGCACCGAAGGCACCGAGGCAGAGCAGGTAGGAAGTGCTGCCTCCCTTGCCCGCGGACAAGCAAGGGCCACGGGCACCGAGAGCGCTGCGCACGCCAGGCAGGGCCAGCAGAAGCAGTGGGCACGCAAGGGCCCCCCCCCCGGCCAAGGGCAGGGGCTAGGGTGCCTGCACCAGGGCAGCCCACGGCAGCGCAGCACAGCCTGGCGAAGCTCAGCACGGCAGCACCTTTCAACAGCGTCCCTTCTCCTTGGCAGGCTCGCTGGTGGGAGTGGGCAGGCAGCCCAAGCGCCGCGCAGCGCTTCAGGAGGCCAGCCTGTAAGTTGCGTCCAGCCGCAGAGCCCGCGCGCAACCGCCCTCCGCCTTGGGGAAGCCGCGCGCCTTGCGGCAGCGCAGCACCCCCGCCCCTCGGCCCCCGAGCCCCAGCCGCGGGCTCTGCCTAGCTGCCCGTGCACAGGCCACCCCCTCCCTGCATGCCGCCGGCACGCCAAGGCCCTTCAGCTCCGGCCTGCCTCCCTCGAGGCCTCCATCCCTGAGGCGCCTCCCCTCAGGCAGCCCCAGCTGCAGGGCCTCTGCCTTGCCAGCGCTGCAACGACGCAGCCCTTCCTCGCACACCCCTCGGCCCTCGGCCAGCCCTCCGCTGCCCCCGCGGCCTTCCCCCTCGCCCACCGCGTCCTCCCAGCAACAGCGACGCCACAGCGGGGCGGGGCGAGGGTGGGGGCCACAGCGCCAGCTCCTTTCCCTCCACGGCCCCTCGCAGCTGGCCTGCCAAGAGCAAGGCGGGCTGAGGCGAGGCCGCACAGCAGGCCCGGCGCGGCGGCCTCTCTCACCGCTTCCCTTCCTCTGCTTTGTCCCAGGCCCCGAGGAAGCCTGCGTGAACGCCGTCAGGTTTCCCAGGCTCTCCTGACCACGCGCTCTGCAGCCACCGCCCACGGGAAGCGACGAGGCGTGGAGAGCTGCCGAGGAAGGCCGCCTCGGACTGAAGCAGCCACAGCAGCCCCCGAGCGCACCGCTCAAGACCCGACGCTCGGTCCATCAGCTGGGGCCCGCCAGATCCCTGGGATGGCAGTGTTGCGAGCACTCACGCCTCCGGCTGCTGATAAACTTCCTCACGCAACCTTTCTCGCTCCCTTCTGTAACAGCACCCTTCTTGCTCGGCGGGAACGCCTAGGCGACACATTTGTCGCCCGCCCGCCCTCCCTCCCTCCCTCCCTCCCTTTCCCGGCCCGCCGGAACACAGGACATGGAGGAGCCCCTCACGAGGGCGCTTGAGGGATCAGGCTGTGGGCTGGCCTAGGAGCTCGCAAAAGGCCTTACAGCTGTGGCATTTGCCTTAGCAATTGTGGCAGGCCAAAGGCCAGAGCAGGGGCCCGGCCTAAGGGTGCCGCTTTGGCGACTGGCGTCGGGCTTCAGGCCAGTGCTGCGAGAGAGGCCCAGGGCCTGCCCGCAGGCGTCTCACAGGCCCTCTGCCAGCCGCATGGCCGTTGCCCGAACACCCCTGCCGTCCCCCTACTGCGGCGCGTCTCGCAGCGCAGCTCTCTGATGCCCTTCGTGCCCTGCCCTGGCTGCCCCGGCACGGGTGGGCAGCGCTTGGGCTTGGCGTGTGGAGATGGGCCTTGGGCTCGGCAGTAGTAGTGTGGGCGGAGGGGTGGGGGCGGCGGCGGGGGGGGTTTCGGGGGGGGGCGCCAGGTGGAGGGAGGAGGCCAGAGCCGACGCGCGCTCTCCCAAAGCGGGCAGGGGGGCTGGAGCGGGCGCCCCCACGGCAGGGCTCTCCCTGCTGCCGCAGGGCCCACGCCTTCCTTTGCCGCAAAAACCCTCCCTCCGGCCCAGTCTGCGTATCGCCTCCACCGTCCCTAGGCACAGCGAGGAGCTTCCCGCTCTGAAAGGCTAGCGGGAGCACCAGAGGGCAGCGGTCATTGCGCTCAGGCGCGTCTCCAAGCCACCGCGAGGACTGGGATGGGGCGCTGCGCCACGCTGGCAAGCCTTTCCCAGCTGGAGCCACACAGCTGCTCTTGCCCACTCTCTTCCCCACCTGGGACACAGCAGGCAGCCCCGCTGGAGTCAGTGGGGCAAAGGTGGCACAAGGAGGGCCAGGCCCTGTGCTGCTCGCTTGGCAGCATCCAGCCGGGCAAGAGCCGGCATGGCACGGAGGGCACGGCGCAACTGCTGGCGCCGCAAGACAAGACGGGGGCTTCCGCTGGCGGAGCCGGGCACGGCCTGCAGGCCGCAGAGCCGCGGGGCACTGCCGGGGCCACGGCCTGCGGGGGGGCCAGCCCCTCCCCACGGCCCCTCGGCACCCCCTCCCACCCCACCCCCCCACCCCCCGCCCGCCCCACGTCTCCGGGCAACCCAGGGCGCCTCACAATGGCCCCGCGCCGCACTCACAATGGAGGTGCCGGTGCTGCACGGCCGTGGGCCACGGCGCCTGCCAGTCTGCACCTCCTCGCCACCCCGACAGGATGGCACATGCCCGGAGGCCAGGCCATGCTGCGGGCAGCGCAGCCCGGGCTCCGCCCCGGGCCCTGCCCGACGCTGAGAGGCGCGTGCCGTGCACCCTCGCTCGGCGCCCGGCGCCTCCTCTCCTGCGTGCGCCCGACTACCAGACGCTCGAGCTGGGCGGGCAGCGCAGGAGGAAGGCGGCTCCGCAGGACGGGTGAGTGCCGTGGCTGCGCACGCGCGACCCTGCCGCTGCCCTCCCTCAGCCTCCCGGCCCTCTGCCCACGGCCGCCCACGGCTGCTCGGCCACTGCGGGGCTCCCTGCAGCGGCCTGCAGCCGCCTTGGCCAGAGCTCGGGTGCCGGGCGCCGCTGCGCACTGGCCTCGGCCCGGCCGGCCACCGCCGAGGGAGCCGGCCGGGCCCAGCTGCGCTGGCCCCGCGCTGCCCCGCGCGGCCCCCAGCAAAGCCCCTTGCTGCTCGCTCGCTGCCTTGCCCCAGCGCCAGCCGCACGCCCCCGGCAGCACGCGCCCGCCCCGCTGGGGCCAGCTTTGCAGCCAGCAGGCAGCAAGGCGCCAGCCCCGGCTCCCGCTCTGCGGCTCGCTGGCTGCCTCGCCCTGCGCTGTGCCCAGGGCAGCCCTCAGCAAGGCGGCCGCCGGCCCCCTCCAGCAGCCCATGGCGCTCTCTGCTCTCTCGCAGCCCTGACACCTTCTCCCGCATCTTCCACCGGGAGAGAGTGCCGCGCAACGTCCTCGGGGCCGAAACGCGCGCGCCCGAGCCGCCAGACAGGCTCCCCGAGCTGCGCAACAGCCCCCATCCCCGCCACATCCGGAGGATCGCCGCCATCGTGCAGGGGCTCGCGCAGCCCGTTTTCCTGGTGCGCACCGAAGGCACCGAGGCAGAGCAGGTAGGAAGTGCTGCCTCCCTTGCCCGCGGACAAGCAAGGGCCACGGGCACCGAGAGCGCTGCGCACGCCAGGCAGGGCCAGCAGAAGCAGTGGGCACGCAAGGGCCCCCCCCCCGGCCAAGGGCAGGGGCTAGGGTGCCTGCACCAGGGCAGCCCACGGCAGCGCAGCACAGCCTGGCGAAGCTCAGCACGGCAGCACCTTTCAACAGCGTCCCTTCTCCTTGGCAGGCTCGCTGGTGGGAGTGGGCAGGCAGCCCAAGCGCCGCGCAGCGCTTCAGGAGGCCAGCCTGTAAGTTGCGTCCAGCCGCAGAGCCCGCGCGCAACCGCCCTCCGCCTTGGGGAAGCCGCGCGCCTTGCGGCAGCGCAGCACCCCCGCCCCTCGGCCCCCGAGCCCCAGCCGCGGGCTCTGCCTAGCTGCCCGTGCACAGGCCACCCCCTCCCTGCATGCCGCCGGCACGCCAAGGCCCTTCAGCTCCGGCCTGCCTCCCTCGAGGCCTCCATCCCTGAGGCGCCTCCCCTCAGGCAGCCCCAGCTGCAGGGCCTCTGCCTTGCCAGCGCTGCAACGACGCAGCCCTTCCTCGCACACCCCTCGGCCCTCGGCCAGCCCTCCGCTGCCCCCGCGGCCTTCCCCCTCGCCCACCGCGTCCTCCCAGCAACAGCGACGCCACAGCGGGGCGGGGCGAGGGTGGGGGCCACAGCGCCAGCTCCTTTCCCTCCACGGCCCCTCGCAGCTGGCCTGCCAAGAGCAAGGCGGGCTGAGGCGAGGCCGCACAGCAGGCCCGGCGCGGCGGCCTCTCTCACCGCTTCCCTTCCTCTGCTTTGTCCCAGGCCCCGAGGAAGCCTGCGTGAACGCCGTCAGGTTTCCCAGGCTCTCCTGACCACGCGCTCTGCAGCCACCGCCCACGGGAAGCGACGAGGCATGGAGAGCTGCCGAGGAAGGCCGCCTCGGACTGAAGCAGCCACAGCAGCCCCCGAGCGCACCGCTCAAGACCCGACGCTCGGTCCATCAGCTGGGGCCCGCCAGATCCCTGGGATGGCAGTGTTGCGAGCACTCACGCCTCCGGCTGCTGATAAACTTCCTCACGCAACCTTTCTCGCTCCCTTCTGTAACAGCACCCTTCTTGCTCGGCGGGAACGCCTAGGTGACACATTTGTCGCCCGCCCGCCCTCCCTCCCTCCCTCCCTCCCTTTCCCGGCCCGCCGGAACACAGGACATGGAGGAGCCCCTCACGAGGGCGCTTGAGGGATCAGGCTGTGGGCTGGCCTAGGAGCTCGCAAAAGGCCTTACAGCTGTGGCATTTGCCTTAGCAATTGTGGCAGGCCAAAGGCCAGAGCAGGGGCCCGGCCTAAGGGTGCCGCTTTGGCGACTGGCATCGGGCTTCAGGCCAGTGCTGCGAGAGAGGCCCAGGGCCTGCCCGCAGGCGTCTCACAGGCCCTCTGCCAGCCGCATGGCCGTTGCCCGAACACCCCTGCCGTCCCCCTACTGCGGCGCGTCTCGCAGCGCAGCTCTCTGATGCCCTTCGTGCCCTGCCCTGGCTGCCCCGGCACGGGTGGGCAGCGCTTGGGCTTGGCGTGTGGAGATGGGCCTTGGGCTCGGCAGTAGTAGTGTGGGCGGAGGGGTGGGGGCGGCGGCGGGGGGGGTTTCGGGGGGGGGCGCCAGGTGGAGGGAGGAGGCCAGAGCCGACGCGCGCTCTCCCAAAGCGGGCAGGGGGGCTGGAGCGGGCGCCCCCACGGCAGGGCTCTCCCTGCTGCCGCAGGGCCCACGCCTTCCTTTGCCGCAAAAACCCTCCCTCCGGCCCAGTCTGCGTATCGCCTCCACCGTCCCTAGGCACAGCGAGGGGCTTCCCGCTCTGAAAGGCTAGCGGGAGCACCAGAGGGCAGCGGTCATTGCGCTCAGGCGCGTCTCCAAGCCACCGCGAGGACTGGGATGGGGCGCTGCGCCACGCTGGCAAGCCTTTCCCAGCTGGAGCCACACAGCTGCTCTTGCCCACTCTCTTCCCCACCTGGGACACAGCAGGCAGCCCCGCTGGAGTCAGTGGGGCAAAGGTGGCACAAGGAGGGCCAGGCCCTGTGCTGCTCGCTTGGCAGCATCCAGCCGGGCAAGAGCCGGCACGGCACGGAGGGCACGGCGCAACTGCTGGCGCCGCAAGACAAGACGGGGGCTTCCGCTGGCGGAGCCGGGCACGGCCTGCAGGCCGCAGAGCCGCGGGGCACTGCCGGGGCCACGGCCTGCGGGGGGGCCAGCCCCTCCCCACGGCCCCTCGGCACCCCCTCCCACCCCACCCCCCCACCCCCCGCCCGCCCCACGTCTCCGGGCAACCCAGGGCGCCTCACAATGGCCCCGCGCCGCACTCACAATGGAGGTGCCGGTGCTGCACGGCCGTGGGCCACGGCGCCTGCCAGTCTGCACCTCCTCGCCACCCCGACAGGATGGCGCATGCCCGGAGGCCAGGCCATGCTGCGGGCAGCGCAGCCCGGGCTCCGCCCCGGGCCCTGCCCGACGCTGAGAGGCGCGTGCCGTGCACCCTCGCTCGGCGCCCGGCGCCTCCTCTCCTGCGTGCGCCCGACTACCAGACGCTCGAGCTGGGCGGGCAGCGCAGGAGGAAGGCGGCTCCGCAGGACGGGTGAGTGCCGTGGCTGCGCACGCGCGACCCTGCCGCTGCCCTCCCTCAGCCTCCCGGCCCTCTGCCCACGGCCGCCCACGGCTGCTCGGCCACTGCGGGGCTCCCTGCAGCGGCCTGCAGCCGCCTTGGCCAGAGCTCGGGTGCCGGGCGCCGCTGCGCACTGGCCTCGGCCCGGCCGGCCACCGCCGAGGGAGCCGGCCGGGCCCAGCTGCGCTGGCCCCGCGCTGCCCCGCGCGGCCCCCAGCAAAGCCCCTTGCTGCTCGCTCGCTGCCTTGCCCCAGCGCCAGCCGCACGCCCCCGGCAGCACGCGCCCGCCCCGCTGGGGCCAGCTTTGCAGCCAGCAGGCAGCAAGGCGCCAGCCCCGGCTCCCGCTCTGCGGCTCGCTGGCTGCCTCGCCCTGCGCTGTGCCCAGGGCAGCCCTCAGCAAGGCGGCCGCCGGCCCCCTCCAGCAGCCCATGGCGCTCTCTGCTCTCTCGCAGCCCTGACACCTTCTCCCGCATCTTCCACCGGGAGAGAGTGCCGCGCAACGTCCTCGGGGCCGAAACGCGCGCGCCCGAGCCGCCAGACAGGCTCCCCGAGCTGCGCAACAGCCCCCATCCCCGCCACATCCGGAGGATCGCCGCCATCGTGCAGGGGCTCGCGCAGCCCGTTTTCCTGGTGCGCACCGAAGGCACCGAGGCAGAGCAGGTAGGAAGTGCTGCCTCCCTTGCCCGCGGACAAGCAAGGGCCACGGGCACCGAGAGCGCTGCGCACGCCAGGCAGGGCCAGCAGAAGCAGTGGGCACGCAAGGGCCCCCCCCCCGGCCAAGGGCAGGGGCTAGGGTGCCTGCACCAGGGCAGCCCACGGCAGCGCAGCACAGCCTGGCGAAGCTCAGCACGGCAGCACCTTTCAACAGCGTCCCTTCTCCTTGGCAGGCTCGCTGGTGGGAGTGGGCAGGCAGCCCAAGCGCCGCGCAGCGCTTCAGGAGGCCAGCCTGTAAGTTGCGTCCAGCCGCAGAGCCCGCGCGCAACCGCCCTCCGCCTTGGGGAAGCCGCGCGCCTTGCGGCAGCGCAGCACCCCCGCCCCTCGGCCCCCGAGCCCCAGCCGCGGGCTCTGCCTAGCTGCCCGTGCACAGGCCACCCCCTCCCTGCATGCCGCCGGCACGCCAAGGCCCTTCAGCTCCGGCCTGCCTCCCTCGAGGCCTCCATCCCTGAGGCGCCTCCCCTCAGGCAGCCCCAGCTGCAGGGCCTCTGCCTTGCCAGCGCTGCAACGACGCAGCCCTTCCTCGCACACCCCTCGGCCCTCGGCCAGCCCTCCGCTGCCCCCGCGGCCTTCCCCCTCGCCCACCGCGTCCTCCCAGCAACAGCGACGCCACAGCGGGGCGGGGCGAGGGTGGGGGCCACAGCGCCAGCTCCTTTCCCTCCACGGCCCCTCGCAGCTGGCCTGCCAAGAGCAAGGCGGGCTGAGGCGAGGCCGCACAGCAGGCCCGGCGCGGCGGCCTCTCTCACCGCTTCCCTTCCTCTGCTTTGTCCCAGGCCCCGAGGAAGCCTGCGTGAACGCCGTCAGGTTTCCCAGGCTCTCCTGACCACGCGCTCTGCAGCCACCGCCCACGGGAAGCGACGAGGCGTGGAGAGCTGCCGAGGAAGGCCGCCTCGGACTGAAGCAGCCACAGCAGCCCCCGAGCGCACCGCTCAAGACCCGACGCTCGGTCCATCAGCTGGGGCCCGCCAGATCCCTGGGATGGCAGTGTTGCGAGCACTCACGCCTCCGGCTGCTGATAAACTTCCTCACGCAACCTTTCTCGCTCCCTTCTGTAACAGCACCCTTCTTGCTCGGCGGGAACGCCTAGGCGACACATTTGTCGCCCGCCCGCCCTCCCTCCCTCCCTCCCTCCCTTTCCCGGCCCGCCGGAACACAGGACATGGAGGAGCCCCTCACAAGGGCGCTTGAGGGATCAGGCTGTGGGCTGGCCTAGGAGCTCGCAAAAGGCCTTACAGCTGTGGCATTTGCCTTAGCAATTGTGGCAGGCCAAAGGCCAGAGCAGGGGCCCGGCCTAAGGGTGCCGCTTTGGCGACTGGCGTCGGGCTTCAGGCCAGTGCTGCGAGAGAGGCCCAGGGCCTGCCCGCAGGCGTCTCACAGGCCCTCTGCCAGCCGCATGGCCGTTGCCCGAACACCCCTGCCGTCCCCCTACTGCGGCGCGTCTCGCAGCGCAGCTCTCTGATGCCCTTCGTGCCCTGCCCTGGCTGCCCCGGCACGGGTGGGCAGCGCTTGGGCTTGGCGTGTGGAGATGGGCCTTGGGCTCGGCAGTAGTAGTGTGGGCGGAGGGGTGGGGGCGGCGGCGGGGGGGGTTTCGGGGGGGGGCGCCAGGTGGAGGGAGGAGGCCAGAGCCGACGCGCGCTCTCCCAAAGCGGGCAGGGGGGCTGGAGCGGGCGCCCCCACGGCAGGGCTCTCCCTGCTGCCGCAGGGCCCACGCCTTCCTTTGCCGCAAAAACCCTCCCTCCGGCCCAGTCTGCGTATCGCCTCCACCGTCCCTAGGCACAGCGAGGAGCTTCCCGCTCTGAAAGGCTAGCGGGAGCACCAGAGGGCAGCGGTCATTGCGCTCAGGCGCGTCTCCAAGCCACCGCGAGGACTGGGATGGGGCGCTGCGCCACGCTGGCAAGCCTTTCCCAGCTGGAGCCACACAGCTGCTCTTGCCCACTCTCTTCCCCACCTGGGACACAGCAGGCAGCCCCGCTGGAGTCAGTGGGGCAAAGGTGGCACAAGGAGGGCCAGGCCCTGTGCTGCTCGCTTGGCAGCATCCAGCCGGGCAAGAGCCGGCACGGCACGGAGGGCACGGCGCAACTGCTGGCGCCGCAAGACAAGACGGGGGCTTCCGCTGGCGGAGCCGGGCACGGCCTGCAGGCCGCAGAGCCGCGGGGCACTGCCGGGGCCACGGCCTGCGGGGGGGCCAGCCCCTCCCCACGGCCCCTCGGCACCCCCTCCCACCCCACCCCCCCACCCCCCGCCCGCCCCACGTCTCCGGGCAACCCAGGGCGCCTCACAATGGCCCCGCGCCGCACTCACAATGGAGGTGCCGGTGCTGCACGGCCGTGGGCCACGGCGCCTGCCAGTCTGCACCTCCTCGCCACCCCGACAGGATGGCACATGCCCGGAGGCCAGGCCATGCTGCGGGCAGCGCAGCCCGGGCTCCGCCCCGGGCCCTGCCCGACGCTGAGAGGCGCGTGCCGTGCACCCTCGCTCGGCGCCCGGCGCCTCCTCTCCTGCGTGCGCCCGACTACCAGACGCTCGAGCTGGGCGGGCAGCGCAGGAGGAAGGCGGCTCCGCAGGACGGGTGAGTGCCGTGGCTGCGCACGCGCGACCCTGCCGCTGCCCTCCCTCAGCCTCCCGGCCCTCTGCCCACGGCCGCCCACGGCTGCTCGGCCACTGCGGGGCTCCCTGCAGCGGCCTGCAGCCGCCTTGGCCAGAGCTCGGGTGCCGGGCGCCGCTGCGCACTGGCCTCGGCCCGGCCGGCCACCGCCGAGGGAGCCGGCCGGGCCCAGCTGCGCTGGCCCCGCGCTGCCCCGCGCGGCCCCCAGCAAAGCCCCTTGCTGCTCGCTCGCTGCCTTGCCCCAGCGCCAGCCGCACGCCCCCGGCAGCACGCGCCCGCCCCGCTGGGGCCAGCTTTGCAGCCAGCAGGCAGCAAGGCGCCAGCCCCGGCTCCCGCTCTGCGGCTCGCTGGCTGCCTCGCCCTGCGCTGTGCCCAGGGCAGCCCTCAGCAAGGCGGCCGCCGGCCCCCTCCAGCAGCCCATGGCGCTCTCTGCTCTCTCGCAGCCCTGACACCTTCTCCCGCATCTTCCACCGGGAGAGAGTGCCGCGCAACGTCCTCGGGGCCGAAACGCGCGCGCCCGAGCCGCCAGACAGGCTCCCCGAGCTGCGCAACAGCCCCCATCCCCGCCACATCCGGAGGATCGCCGCCATCGTGCAGGGGCTCGCGCAGCCCGTTTTCCTGGTGCGCACCGAAGGCACTGAGGCAGAGCAGGTAGGAAGTGCTGCCTCCCTTGCCCGCGGACAAGCAAGGGCCACGGGCACCGAGAGCGCTGCGCACGCCAGGCAGGGCCAGCAGAAGCAGTGGGCACGCAAGGGCCCCCCCCCCGGCCAAGGGCAGGGGCTAGGGTGCCTGCACCAGGGCAGCCCACGGCAGCGCAGCACAGCCTGGCGAAGCTCAGCACGGCAGCACCTTTCAACAGCGTCCCTTCTCCTTGGCAGGCTCGCTGGTGGGAGTGGGCAGGCAGCCCAAGCGCCGCGCAGCGCTTCAGGAGGCCAGCCTGTAAGTTGCGTCCAGCCGCAGAGCCCGCGCGCAACCGCCCTCCGCCTTGGGGAAGCCGCGCACCTTGCGGCAGCGCAGCACCCCCGCCCCTCGGCCCCCGAGCCCCAGCCGCGGGCTCTGCCTAGCTGCCCGTGCACAGGCCACCCCCTCCCTGCATGCCGCCGGCACGCCAAGGCCCTTCAGCTCCGGCCTGCCTCCCTCGAGGCCTCCATCCCTGAGGCGCCTCCCCTCAGGCAGCCCCAGCTGCAGGGCCTCTGCCTTGCCAGCGCTGCAACGACGCAGCCCTTCCTCGCACACCCCTCGGCCCTCGGCCAGCCCTCCGCTGCCCCCGCAGCCTTCCCCCTCGCCCACCGCGTCCTCCCAGCAACAGCGACGCCACAGCGGGGCGGGGCGAGGGTGGGGGCCACAGCGCCAGCTCCTTTCCCTCCACGGCCCCTCGCAGCTGGCCTGCCAAGAGCAAGGCGGGCTGAGGCGAGGCCGCACAGCAGGCCCGGCGCGGCGGCCTCTCTCACCGCTTCCCTTCCTCTGCTTTGTCCCAGGCCCCGAGGAAGCCCGCGTGGACGCCGTCAGGTTTCCCAGGCTCTCCTGACCACGCGCTCTGCAGCCACCGCCCACGGGAAGCGACGAGGCGTGGAGAGCTGCCGAGGAAGGCCGCCTCGGACTGAAGCAGCCACAGCAGCCCCCGAGCGCACCGCTCAAGACCCGACGCTCGGTCCATCAGCTGGGGCCCGCCAGATCCCTGGGATGGCAGTGTTGCGAGCACTCACGCCTCCGGCTGCTGATAAACTTCCTCACGCAACCTTTCTCGCTCCCTTCTGTAACAGCACCCTTCTTGCTCGGCGGGAACGCCTAGGTGACACATTTGTCGCCCGCCCGCCCTCCCTCCCTCCCTCCCTCCCTTTCCCGGCCCGCCGGAACACAGGACATGGAGGAGCCCCTCACGAGGGCGCTTGAGGGATCAGGCTGTGGGCTGGCCTAGGAGCTCGCAAAAGGCCTTACAGCTGTGGCATTTGCCTTAGCAATTGTGGCAGGCCAAAGGCCAGAGCAGGGGCCCGGCCTAAGGGTGCCGCTTTGGCGACTGGCGTCGGGCTTCAGGCCAGTGCTGCGAGAGAGGCCCAGGGCCTGCCCGCAGGCGTCTCACAGGCCCTCTGCCAGCCGCATGGCCGTTGCCCGAACACCCCTGCCGTCCCCCTACTGCGGCGCGTCTCGCAGCGCAGCTCTCTGATGCCCTTCGTGCCCTGCCCTGGCTGCTCTGGCACGGGTGGGCAGCGCTTGGGCTTGGCGTGTGGAGATGGGCCTTGGGCTCGGCAGTAGTAGTGTGGGCGGAGGGGTGGGGGCGGCGGCGGGGGGGGTTTCGGGGGGGGGCGCCAGGTGGAGGGAGGAGGCCAGAGCCGACGCGCGCTCTCCCAAAGCGGGCAGGGGGGCTGGAGCGGGCGCCCCCACGGCAGGGCTCTCCCTGCTGCCGCAGGGCCCACGCCTTCCTTTGCCGCAAAAACCCTCCCTCCGGCCCAGTCTGCGTATCGCCTCCACCGTCCCTAGGCACAGCGAGGAGCTTCCCGCTCTGAAAGGCTAGCGGGAGCACCAGAGGGCAGCGGTCATTGCGCTCAGGCGCGTCTCCAAGCCACCGCGAGGACTGGGATGGGGCGCTGCGCCACGCTGGCAAGCCTTTCCCAGCTGGAGCCACACAGCTGCTCTTGCCCACTCTCTTCCCCACCTGGGACACAGCAGGCAGCCCCGCTGGAGTCAGTGGGGCAAAGGTGGCACAAGGAGGGCCAGGCCCTGTGCTGCTCGCTTGGCAGCATCCAGCCGGGCAAGAGCCGGCACGGCACGGAGGGCACGGCGCAACTGCTGGCGCCGCAAGACAAGACGGGGGCTTCCGCTGGCGGAGCCGGGCACGGCCTGCAGGCCGCAGAGCCGCGGGGCACTGCCGGGGCCACGGCCTGCGGGGGGGGCAGCCCCTCCCCACGGCCCCTCGGCACCCCCTCCCACCCCACCCCCCCACCCCCCGCCCGCCCCACGTCTCCGGGCAACCCAGGGCGCCTCACAATGGCCCCGCGCCGCACTCACAATGGAGGTGCCGGTGCTGCACGGCCGTGGGCCACGGCGCCTGCCAGTCTGCACCTCCTCGCCACCCCGACAGGATGGCGCATGCCCGGAGGCCAGGCCATGCTGCGGGCAGCGCAGCCCGGGCTCCGCCCCGGGCCCTGCCCGACGCTGAGAGGCGCGTGCCGTGCACCCTCGCTCGGCGCCCGGTGCCTCCTCTCCTGCGTGCGCCCGACTACCAGACGCTCGAGCTGGGCGGGCAGCGCAGGAGGAAGGCGGCTCCGCAGGACGGGTGAGTGCCGTGGCTGCGCACGCGCGACCCTGCCGCTGCCCTCCCTCAGCCTCCCGGCCCTCTGCCCACGGCCGCCCACGGCTGCTCGGCCACTGCGGGGCTCCCTGCAGCGGCCTGCAGCCGCCTTGGCCAGAGCTCGGGTGCCGGGCGCCGCTGCGCACTGGCCTCGGCCCGGCCGGCCACCGCCGAGGGAGCCGGCCGGGCCCAGCTGCGCTGGCCCCGCGCTGCCCCGCGCGGCCCCCAGCAAAGCCCCTTGCTGCTCGCTCGCTGCCTTGCCCCAGCGCCAGCCGCACGCCCCCGGCAGCACGCGCCCGCCCCGCTGGGGCCAGCTTTGCAGCCAGCAGGCAGCAAGGCGCCAGCCCCGGCTCCCGCTCTGCGGCTCGCTGGCTGCCTCGCCCTGCGCTGTGCCCAGGGCAGCCCTCAGCAAGGCGGCCGCCGGCCCCCTCCAGCAGCCCATGGCGCTCTCTGCTCTCTCGCAGCCCTGACACCTTCTCCCGCATCTTCCACCGGGAGAGAGTGCCGCGCAACGTCCTCGGGGCCGAAACGCGCGTGCCCGAGCCGCCAGACAGGCTCCCCGAGCTGCGCAACAGCCCCCATCCCCGCCACATCCGGAGGATCGCCGCCATCGTGCAGGGGCTCGCGCAGCCCGTTTTCCTGGTGCGCACCGAAGGCACCGAGGCAGAGCAGGTAGGAAGTGCTGCCTCCCTTGCCCGCGGACAAGCAAGGGCCACGGGCACCGAGAGCGCTGCGCACGCCAGGCAGGGCCAGCAGAAGCAGTGGGCACGCAAGGGCCCCCCCCCCGGCCAAGGGCAGGGGCTAGGGTGCCTGCACCAGGGCAGCCCACGGCAGCGCAGCACAGCCTGGCGAAGCTCAGCACGGCAGCACCTTTCAACAGCGTCCCTTCTCCTTGGCAGGCTCGCTGGTGGGAGTGGGCAGGCAGCCCAAGCGCCGCGCAGCGCTTCAGGAGGCCAGCCTGTAAGTTGCGTCCAGCCGCAGAGCCCGCGCGCAACCGCCCTCCGCCTTGGGGAAGCCGCGCGCCTTGCGGCAGCGCAGCACCCCCGCCCCTCGGCCCCCGAGCCCCAGCCGCGGGCTCTGCCTAGCTGCCCGTGCACAGGCCACCCCCTCCCTGCATGCCGCCGGCACGCCAAGGCCCTTCAGCTCCGGCCTGCCTCCCTCGAGGCCTCCATCCCTGAGGCGCCTCCCCTCAGGCAGCCCCAGCTGCAGGGCCTCTGCCTTGCCAGCGCTGCAACGACGCAGCCCTTCCTCGCACACCCCTCGGCCCTCGGCCAGCCCTCCGCTGCCCCCGCGGCCTTCCCCCTCGCCCACCGCGTCCTCCCAGCAACAGCGACGCCACAGCGGGGCGGGGCGAGGCGAGGGTGGGGGGGGTGGGGGGGGGGCCACAGTGCCAGCTCCTTTCCCTCCACGGCCCCTCGCAGCTGGCCTGCCAAGAGCAAGGCGGGCTGAGGCGAGGCCGCACAGCAGGCCCGGCGCGGCGGCCTCTCTCACCGCTTCCCTTCCTCTGCTTTGTCCCAGGCCCCGAGGAAGCCTGCGTGAACGCCGTCAGGTTTCCCAGGCTCTCCTGACCACGCGCTCTGCAGCCACCGCCCACGGGAAGCGACGAGGCATGGAGAGCTGCCGAGGAAGGCCGCCTCGGACTGAAGCAGCCACAGCAGCCCCCGAGCGCACCGCTCAAGACCCGACGCTCGGTCCATCAGCTGGGGCCCGCCAGATCCCTGGGATGGCAGTGTTGCGAGCACTCACGCCTCCGGCTGCTGATAAACTTCCTCACGCAACCTTTCTCGCTCCCTTCTGTAACAGCACCCTTCTTGCTCGGCGGGAACGCCTAGGTGACACATTTGTCGCCCGCCCGCCCTCCCTCCCTCCCTCCCTCCCTTTCCCGGCCCGCCGGAACACAGGACATGGAGGAGCCCCTCACGAGGGCGCTTGAGGGATCAGGCTGTGGGCTGGCCTAGGAGCTCGCAAAAGGCCTTACAGCTGTGGCATTTGCCTTAGCAATTGTGGCAGGCCAAAGGCCAGAGCAGGGGCCCGGCCTAAGGGTGCCGCTTTGGCGACTGGCGTCGGGCTTCAGGCCAGTGCTGCGAGAGAGGCCCAGGGCCTGCCCGCAGGCGTCTCACAGGCCCTCTGCCAGCCGCATGGCCGTTGCCCGAACACCCCTGCCGTCCCCCTACTGCGGCGCGTCTCGCAGCGCAGCTCTCTGATGCCCTTCGTGCCCTGCCCTGGCTGCCCCGGCACGGGTGGGCAGCGCTTGGGCTTGGCGTGTGGAGATGGGCCTTGGGCTCGGCAGTAGTAGTGTGGGCGGAGGGGTGGGGGCGGCGGCGGGGGGGGTTTCGGGGGGGGGCGCCAGGTGGAGGGAGGAGGCCAGAGCCGACGCGCGCTCTCCCAAAGCGGGCAGGGGGGCTGGAGCGGGCGCCCCCACGGCAGGGCTCTCCCTGCTGCCGCAGGGCCCACGCCTTCCTTTGCCGCAAAAACCCTCCCTCCGGCCCAGTCTGCGTATCGCCTCCACCGTCCCTAGGCACAGCGAGGAGCTTCCCGCTCTGAAAGGCTAGCGGGAGCACCAGAGGGCAGCGGTCATTGCGCTCAGGCGCGTCTCCAAGCCACCGCGAGGACTGGGATGGGGCGCTGCGCCACGCTGGCAAGCCTTTCCCAGCTGGAGCCACACAGCTGCTCTTGCCCACTCTCTTCCCCACCTGGGACACAGCAGGCAGCCCCGCTGGAGTCAGTGGGGCAAAGGTGGCACAAGGAGGGCCAGGCCCTGTGCTGCTCGCTTGGCAGCATCCAGCCGGGCAAGAGCCGGCATGGCATGGAGGGCACGGCGCAACTGCTGGCGCCGCAAGACAAGACGGGGGCTTCCGCTGGCGGAGCCGGGCACGGCCTGCAGGCCGCAGAGCCGCGGGGCACTGCCGGGGCCACGGCCTGCGGGGGGGCCAGCCCCTCCCCACGGCCCCTCGGCACCCCCTCCCACCCCACCCCCCCACCCCCCGCCCGCCCCACGTCTCCGGGCAACCCAGGGCGCCTCACAATGGCCCCGCGCCGCACTCACAATGGAGGTGCCGGTGCTGCACGGCCGTGGGCCACGGCGCCTGCCAGTCTGCACCTCCTCGCCACCCCGACAGGATGGCACATGCCCGGAGGCCAGGCCATGCTGCGGGCAGCGCAGCCCGGGCTCCGCCCCGGGCCCTGCCCGACGCTGAGAGGCGCGTGCCGTGCACCCTCGCTCGGCGCCCGGCGCCTCCTCTCCTGCGTGCGCCCGACTACCAGACGCTCGAGCTGGGCGGGCAGCGCAGGAGGAAGGCGGCTCCGCAGGACGGGTGAGTGCCGTGGCTGCGCACGCGCGACCCTGCCGCTGCCCTCCCTCAGCCTCCCGGCCCTCTGCCCACGGCCGCCCACGGCTGCTCGGCCACTGCGGGGCTCCCTGCAGCGGTCTGCAGCCGCCTTGGCCAGAGCTCGGGTGCCGGGCGCCGCTGCGCACTGGCCTCGGCCCGGCCGGCCACCGCCGAGGGAGCCGGCCGGGCCCAGCTGCGCTGGCCCCGCGCTGCCCCGCGCGGCCCCCAGCAAAGCCCCTTGCTGCTCGCTCGCTGCCTTGCCCCAGCGCCAGCCGCACGCCCCCGGCAGCACGCGCCCGCCCCGCTGGGGCCAGCTTTGCAGCCAGCAGGCAGCAAGGCGCCAGCCCCGGCTCCCGCTCTGCGGCTCGCTGGCTGCCTCGCCCTGCGCTGTGCCCAGGGCAGCCCTCAGCAAGGCGGCCGCCGGCCCCCTCCAGCAGCCCATGGCGCTCTCTGCTCTCTCGCAGCCCTGACACCTTCTCCCGCATCTTCCACCGGGAGAGAGTGCCGCGCAACGTCCTCGGGGCCGAAACGCGCGCGCCCGAGCCGCCAGACAGGCTCCCCGAGCTGCGCAACAGCCCCCATCCCCGCCACAGCCGGAGGATCGCCGCCATCGTGCAGGGGCTCGCGCAGCCCGTTTTCCTGGTGCGCACCGAAGGCACCGAGGCAGAGCAGGTAGGAAGTGCTGCCTCCCTTGCCCGCGGACAAGCAAGGGCCACGGGCACCGAGAGCGCTGCGCACGCCAGGCAGGGCCAGCAGAAGCAGTGGGCACGCAAGGGCCCCCCCCCCGGCCAAGGGCAGGGGCTAGGGTGCCTGCACCAGGGCAGCCCACGGCAGCGCAGCACAGCCTGGCGAAGCTCAGCACGGCAGCACCTTTCAACAGCGTCCCTTCTCCTTGGCAGGCTCGCTGGTGGGAGTGGGCAGGCAGCCCAAGCGCCGCGCAGCGCTTCAGGAGGCCAGCCTGTAAGTTGCGTCCAGCCGCAGAGCCCGCGCGCAACCGCCCTCCGCCTTGGGGAAGCCGCGCGCCTTGCGGCAGCGCAGCACCCCCGCCCCTCGGCCCCCGAGCCCCAGCCGCGGGCTCTGCCTAGCTGCCCGTGCACAGGCCACCCCCTCCCTGCATGCCGCCGGCACGCCAAGGCCCTTCAGCTCCGGCCTGCCTCCCTCGAGGCCTCCATCCCTGAGGCGCCTCCCCTCAGGCAGCCCCAGCTGCAGGGCCTCTGCCTTGCCAGCGCTGCAACGACGCAGCCCTTCCTCGCACACCCCTCAGCCCTCGGCCAGCCCTCCGCTGCCCCCGCGGCCTTCCCCCTCGCCCACCGCGTCCTCCCAGCAACAGCGACGCCACAGCGGGGCGGGGCGAGGGTGGGGGCCACAGCGCCAGCTCCTTTCCCTCCACGGCCCCTCGCAGCTGGCCTGCCAAGAGCAAGGCGGGCTGAGGCGAGGCCGCACAGCAGGCCCGGCGTGGCGGCCTCTCTCACCGCTTCCCTTCCTCTGCTTTGTCCCAGGCCCCGAGGAAGCCTGCGTGAACGCCGTCAGGTTTCCCAGGCTCTCCTGACCACGCGCTCTGCAGCCACCGCCCACGGGAAGCGACGAGGCATGGAGAGCTGCCGAGGAAGGCCGCCTCGGACTGAAGCAGCCACAGCAGCCCCCGAGCGCACCGCTCAAGACCCGACGCTCGGTCCATCAGCTGGGGCCCGCCAGATCCCTGGGATGGCAGTGTTGCGAGCACTCACGCCTCCGGCTGCTGATAAACTTCCTCACGCAACCTTTCTCGCTCCCTTCTGTAACAGCACCCTTCTTGCTCGGCGGGAACGCCTAGGCGACACATTTGTCGCCCGCCCTCCCTCCCTCCCTCCCTCCCTCCCTTTCCCGGCCCGCCGGAACACAGGACATGGAGGAGCCCCTCACGAGGGCGCTTGAGGGATCAGGCTGTGGGCTGGCCTAGGAGCTCGCAAAAGGCCTTACAGCTGTGGCATTTGCCTTAGCAATTGTGGCAGGCCAAAGGCCAGAGCAGGGGCCCGGCCTAAGGGTGCCGCTTTGGCGACTGGCGTCGGGCTTCAGGCCAGTGCTGCGAGAGAGGCCCAGGGCCTGCCCGCAGGCGTCTCACAGGCCCTCTGCCAGCCGCATGGCCGTTGCCCGAACACCCCTGCCGTCCCCCTACTGCGGCGCGTCTCGCAGCGCAGCTCTCTGATGCCCTTCGTGCCCTGCCCTGGCTGCCCCGGCACGGGTGGGCAGCGCTTGGGCTTGGCGTGTGGAGATGGGCCTTGGGCTCGGCAGTAGTAGTGTGGGCGGAGGGGTGGGGGCGGCGGCGGGGGGGGTTTCGGGGGGGGGCGCCAGGTGGAGGGAGGAGGCCAGAGCCGACGCGCGCTCTCCCAAAGCGGGCAGGGGGGCTGGAGCGGGCGCCCCCACGGCAGGGCTCTCCCTGCTGCCGCAGGGCCCACGCCTTCCTTTGCCGCAAAAACCCTCCCTCCGGCCCAGTCTGCGTATCGCCTCCACCGTCCCTAGGCACAGCGAGGAGCTTCCCGCTCTGAAAGGCTAGCGGGAGCACCAGAGGGCAGCGGTCATTGCGCTCAGGCGCGTCTCCAAGCCACCGCGAGGACTGGGATGGGGCGCTGCGCCACGCTGGCAAGCCTTTCCCAGCTGGAGCCACACAGCTGCTCTTGCCCACTCTCTTCCCCACCTGGGACACAGCAGGCAGCCCCGCTGGAGTCAGTGGGGCAAAGGTGGCACAAGGAGGGCCAGGCCCTGTGCTGCTCGCTTGGCAGCATCCAGCCGGGCAAGAGCCGGCATGGCACGGAGGGCACGGCGCAACTGCTGGCGCCGCAAGACAAGACGGGGGCTTCCGCTGGCGGAGCCGGGCACGGCCTGCAGGCCGCAGAGCCGCGGGGCACTGCCGGGGCCACGGCCTGCGGGGGGGCCAGCCCCTCCCCACGGCCCCTCGGCACCCCCTCCCACCCCACCCCCCCACCCCCCGCCCGCCCCACGTCTCCGGGCAACCCAGGGCGCCTCACAATGGCCCCGCGCCGCACTCACAATGGAGGTGCCGGTGCTGCACGGCCGTGGGCCACGGCGCCTGCCAGTCTGCACCTCCTCGCCACCCCGACAGGATGGCACATGCCCGGAGGCCAGGCCATGCTGCGGGCAGCGCAGCCCGGGCTCCGCCCCGGGCCCTGCCCGACGCTGAGAGGCGCATGCCGTGCACCCTCGCTCGGCGCCCGGCGCCTCCTCTCCTGCGTGCGCCCGACTACCAGACGCTCGAGCTGGGCGGGCAGCGCAGGAGGAAGGCGGCTCCGCAGGACGGGTGAGTGCCGTGGCTGCGCACGCGCGACCCTGCCGCTGCCCTCCCTCAGCCTCCCGGCCCTCTGCCCACGGCCGCCCACGGCTGCTCGGCCACTGCGGGGCTCCCTGCAGCGGCCTGCAGCCGCCTTGGCCAGAGCTCGGGTGCCGGGCGCCGCTGCGCACTGGCCTCGGCCCGGCCGGCCACCGCCGAGGGAGCCGGCCGGGCCCAGCTGCGCTGGCCCCGCGCTGCCCCGCGCGGCCCCCAGCAAAGCCCCTTGCTGCTCGCTCGCTGCCTTGCCCCAGCGCCAGCCGCACGCCCCCGGCAGCACGCGCCCGCCCCGCTGGGGCCAGCTTTGCAGCCAGCAGGCAGCAAGGCGCCAGCCCCGGCTCCCGCTCTGCGGCTCGCTGGCTGCCTCGCCCTGCGCTGTGCCCAGGGCAGCCCTCAGCAAGGCGGCCGCCGGCCCCCTCCAGCAGCCCATGGCGCTCTCTGCTCTCTCGCAGCCCTGACACCTTCTCCCGCATCTTCCACCGGGAGAGAGTGCCGCGCAACGTCCTCGGGGCCGAAACGCGCGCGCCCGAGCCGCCAGACAGGCTCCCCGAGCTGCGCAACAGCCCCCATCCCCGCCACATCCGGAGGATCGCCGCCATCGTGCAGGGGCTCGCGCAGCCCGTTTTCCTGGTGCGCACCGAAGGCACCGAGGCAGAGCAGGTAGGAAGTGCTGCCTCCCTTGCCCGCGGACAAGCAAGGGCCACGGGCACCGAGAGCGCTGCGCACGCCAGGCAGGGCCAGCAGAAGCAGTGGGCACGCAAGGGCCCCCCCCCCCGGCCAAGGGCAGGGGCTAGGGTGCCTGCACCAGGGCAGCCCACGGCAGCGCAGCACAGCCTGGCGAAGCTCAGCACGGCAGCACCTTTCAACAGCGTCCCTTCTCCTTGGCAGGCTCGCTGGTGGGAGTGGGCAGGCAGCCCAAGCGCCGCGCAGCGCTTCAGGAGGCCAGCCTGTAAGTTGCGTCCAGCCGCAGAGCCCGCGCGCAACCGCCCTCCGCCTTGGGGAAGCCGCGCACCTTGCGGCAGCGCAGCACCCCCGCCCCTCGGCCCCCGAGCCCCAGCCGCGGGCTCTGCCTAGCTGCCCGTGCACAGGCCACCCCCTCCCTGCATGCCGCCGGCACGCCAAGGCCCTTCAGCTCCGGCCTGCCTCCCTCGAGGCCTCCATCCCTGAGGCGCCTCCCCTCAGGCAGCCCCAGCTGCAGGGCCTCTGCCTTGCCAGCGCTGCAACGACGCAGCCCTTCCTCGCACACCCCTCGGCCCTCGGCCAGCCCTCCGCTGCCCCCGCGGCCTTCCCCCTCGCCCACCGCGTCCTCCCAGCAACAGCGACGCCACAGCGGGGCGGGGCGAGGGTGGGGGCCACAGCGCCAGCTCCTTTCCCTCCACGGCCCCTCGCAGCTGGCCTGCCAAGAGCAAGGCGGGCTGAGGCGAGGCCGCACAGCAGGCCCGGCGCGGCGGCCTCTCTCACCGCTTCCCTTCCTCTGCTTTGTCCCAGGCCCCGAGGAAGCCCGCGTGGACGCCGTCAGGTTTCCCAGGCTCTCCTGACCACGCGCTCTGCAGCCACCGCCCACGGGAAGCGACGAGGCGTGGAGAGCTGCCGAGGAAGGCCGCCTCGGACTGAAGCAGCCACAGCAGCCCCCGAGTGCACCGCTCAAGACCCGACGCTCGGTCCATCAGCTGGGGCCCGCCAGATCCCTGGGATGGCAGTGTTGCGAGCACTCACGCCTCCGGCTGCTGATAAACTTCCTCACGCAACCTTTCTCGCTCCCTTCTGTAACAGCACCCTTCTTGCTCGGCGGGAACGCCTAGGTGACACATTTGTCGCCCGCCCGCCCTCCCTCCCTCCCTCCCTCCCTTTCCCGGCCCGCCGGAACACAGGACATGGAGGAGCCCCTCACGAGGGCGCTTGAGGGATCAGGCTGTGGGCTGGCCTAGGAGCTTGCAAAAGGCCTTACAGCTGTGGCATTTGCCTTAGCAATTGTGGCAGGCCAAAGGCCAGAGCAGGGGCCCGGCCTAAGGGTGCCGCTTTGGCGACTGGCGTCGGGCTTCAGGCCAGTGCTGCGAGAGAGGCCCAGGGCCTGCCCGCAGGCGTCTCACAGGCCCTCTGCCAGCCGCATGGCCGTTGCCCGAACACCCCTGCCGTCCCCCTACTGCGGCGCGTCTCGCAGCGCAGCTCTCTGATGCCCTTCGTGCCCTGCCCTGGCTGCCCCGGCACGGGTGGGCAGCGCTTGGGCTTGGCGTGTGGAGATGGGCCTTGGGCTCGGCAGTAGTAGTGTGGGCGGAGGGGTGGGGGCGGCGGCGGGGGGGGTTTCGGGGGGGGGCGCCAGGTGGAGGGAGGAGGCCAAAGCCGACGCGCGCTCTCCCAAAGCGGGCAGGGGGGCTGGAGCGGGCGCCCCCACGGCAGGGC
Source organism: Struthio camelus (assembly GCF_040807025.1). Lineage (NCBI taxonomy): Eukaryota > Metazoa > Chordata > Aves > Struthioniformes > Struthionidae > Struthio > Struthio camelus. Next base: position 265,445 of record NC_090982.1, on the reverse strand, counting down.
TCTCCCTGCTGCCGCAGGGCCCACGCCTTCCTTTGCCGCAAAAACCCTCCCTCCGGCCCAGTCTGCGTATCGCCTCCACCGTCCCTAGGCACAGCGAGGAGCTTCCCGCTCTGAAAGGCTAGCGGGAGCACCAGAGGGCAGCGGTCATTGCGCTCAGGCGCGTCTCCAAGCCACCGCGAGGACTGGGATGGGGCGCTGCGCCACGCTGGCAAGCCTTTCCCAGCTGGAGCCACACAGCTGCTCTTGCCCACTCTCTTCCCCACCTGGGACACAGCAGGCAGCCCCGCTGGAGTCAGTGGGGCAAAGGTGGCACAAGGAGGGCCAGGCCCTGTGCTGCTCGCTTGGCAGCATCCAGCCGGGCAAGAGCCGGCACGGCACGGAGGGCACGGCGCAACTGCTGGCGCCGCAAGACAAGACGGGGGCTTCCGCTGGCGGAGCCGGGCACGGCCTGCAGGCCGCAGAGCCGCGGGGCACTGCCGGGGCCACGGCCTGCGGGGGGGCCAGCCCCTCCCCACGGCCCCTCGGCACCCCCTCCCACCCCACCCCCCCACCCCCCGCCCGCCCCACGTCTCCGGGCAACCCAGGGCGCCTCACAATGGCCCCGCGCCGCACTCACAATGGAGGTGCCGGTGCTGCACGGCCGTGGGCCACGGCGCCTGCCAGTCTGCACCTCCTCGCCACCCCGACAGGATGGCACATGCCCGGAGGCCAGGCCATGCTGCGGGCAGCGCAGCCCGGGCTCCGCCCCAGGCCCTGCCCGACGCTGAGAGGCGCATGCCGTGCACCCTCGCTCGGCGCCCGGCGCCTCCTCTCCTGCGTGCGCCCGACTACCAGACGCTCGAGCTGGGCGGGCAGCGCAGGAGGAAGGCGGCTCCGCAGGACGGGTGAGTGCCGTGGCTGCGCACGCGCGACCCTGCCGCTGCCCTCCCTCAGCCTCCCGGCCCTCTGCCCACGGCCGCCCACGGCTGCTCGGCCACTGCGGGGCTCCCTGCAGCGGCCTGCAGCCGCCTTGGCCAGAGCTCGGGTGCCGGGCGCCGCTGCGCACTGGCCTCGGCCCGGCCGGCCACCGCCGAGGGAGCCGGCCGGGCCCAGCTGCGCTGGCCCCGCGCTGCCCCGCGCGGCCCCCAGCAAAGCCCCTTGCTGCTCGCTCGCTGCCTTGCCCCAGCGCCAGCCGCACGCCCCCGGCAGCACGCGCCCGCCCCGCTGGGGCCAGCTTTGCAGCCAGCAGGCAGCAAGGCGCCAGCCCCGGCTCCCGCTCTGCGGCTCGCTGGCTGCCTCGCCCTGCGCTGTGCCCAGGGCAGCCCTCAGCAAGGCGGCCGCCGGCCCCCTCCAGCAGCCCATGGCGCTCTCTGCTCTCTCGCAGCCCTGACACCTTCTCCCGCATCTTCCACCGGGAGAGAGTGCCGCGCAACGTCCTCGGGGCCGAAACGCGCGCGCCCGAGCCGCCAGACAGGCTCCCCGAGCTGCGCAACAGCCCCCATCCCCGCCACATCCGGAGGATCGCCGCCATCGTGCAGGGGCTCGCGCAGCCCGTTTTCCTGGTGCGCACCGAAGGCACCGAGGCAGAGCAGGTAGGAAGTGCTGCCTCCCTTGCCCGCGGACAAGCAAGGGCCACGGGCACCGAGAGCGCTGCGCACGCCAGGCAGGGCCAGCAGAAGCAGTGGGCACGCAAGGGCCCCCCCCCCCCGGCCAAGGGCAGGGGCTAGGGTGCCTGCACCAGGGCAGCCCACGGCAGCGCAGCACAGCCTGGCGAAGCTCAGCACGGCAGCACCTTTCAACAGCGTCCCTTCTCCTTGGCAGGCTCGCTGGTGGGAGTGGGCAGGCAGCCCAAGCGCCGCGCAGCGCTTCAGGAGGCCAGCCTGTAAGTTGCGTCCAGCCGCAGAGCCCGCGCGCAACCGCCCTCCGCCTTGGGGAAGCCGCGCACCTTGCGGCAGCGCAGCACCCCCGCCCCTCGGCCCCCGAGCCCCAGCCGCGGGCTCTGCCTAGCTGCCCGTGCACAGGCCACCCCCTCCCTGCATGCCGCCGGCACGCCAAGGCCCTTCAGCTCCGGCCTGCCTCCCTCGAGGCCTCCATCCCTGAGGCGCCTCCCCTCAGGCAGCCCCAGCTGCAGGGCCTCTGCCTTGCCAGCGCTGCAACGACGCAGCCCTTCCTCGCACACCCCTCGGCCCTCGGCCAGCCCTCCGCTGCCCCCGCGGCCTTCCCCCTCGCCCACCGCGTCCTCCCAGCAACAGCGACGCCACAGCGGGGCGGGGCGAGGGTGGGGGCCACAGCGCCAGCTCCTTTCCCTCCACGGCCCCTCGCAGCTGGCCTGCCAAGAGCAAGGCGGGCTGAGGCGAGGCCGCACAGCAGGCCCGGCGCGGCGGCCTCTCTCACCGCTTCCCTTCCTCTGCTTTGTCCCAGGCCCCGAGGAAGCCCGCGTGGACGCCGTCAGGTTTCCCAGGCTCTCCTGACCACGCGCTCTGCAGCCACCGCCCACGGGAAGCGACGAGGCGTGGAGAGCTGCCGAGGAAGGCCGCCTCGGACTGAAGCAGCCACAGCAGCCCCCGAGTGCACCGCTCAAGACCCGACGCTCGGTCCATCAGCTGGGGCCCGCCAGATCCCTGGGATGGCAGTGTTGCGAGCACTCACGCCTCCGGCTGCTGATAAACTTCCTCACGCAACCTTTCTCGCTCCCTTCTGTAACAGCACCCTTCTTGCTCGGCGGGAACGCCTAGGTGACACATTTGTCGCCCGCCCGCCCTCCCTCCCTCCCTCCCTCCCTTTCCCGGCCCGCCGGAACACAGGACATGGAGGAGCCCCTCACGAGGGCGCTTGAGGGATCAGGCTGTGGGCTGGCCTAGGAGCTCGCAAAAGGCCTTACAGCTGTGGCATTTGCCTTAGCAATTGTGGCAGGCCAAAGGCCAGAGCAGGGGCCCGGCCTAAGGGTGCCGCTTTGGCGACTGGCGTCGGGCTTCAGGCCAGTGCTGCGAGAGAGGCCCAGGGCCTGCCCGCAGGCGTCTCACAGGCCCTCTGCCAGCCGCATGGCCGTTGCCCGAACACCCCTGCCGTCCCCCTACTGCGGCGCGTCTCGCAGCGCAGCTCTCTGATGCCCTTCGTGCCCTGCCCTGGCTGCCCCGGCACGGGTGGGCAGCGCTTGGGCTTGGCGTGTGGAGATGGGCCTTGGGCTCGGCAGTAGTAGTGTGGGCGGAGGGGTGGGGGCGGCGGCGGGGGGGGTTTCGGGGGGGGGCGCCAGGTGGAGGGAGGAGGCCAGAGCCGACGCGCGCTCTCCCAAAGCGGGCAGGGGGGCTGGAGCGGGCGCCCCCACGGCAGGGCTCTCCCTGCTGCCGCAGGGCCCACGCCTTCCTTTGCCGCAAAAACCCTCCCTCCGGCCCAGTCTGCGTATCGCCTCCACCGTCCCTAGGCACAGCGAGGAGCTTCCCGCTCTGAAAGGCTAGCGGGAGCACCAGAGGGCAGCGGTCATTGCGCTCAGGCGCGTCTCCAAGCCACCGCGAGGACTGGGATGGGGCGCTGCGCCACGCTGGCAAGCCTTTCCCAGCTGGAGCCACACAGCTGCTCTTGCCCACTCTCTTCCCCACCTGGGACACAGCAGGCAGCCCCGCTGGAGTCAGTGGGGCAAAGGTGGCACAAGGAGGGCCAGGCCCTGTGCTGCTCGCTTGGCAGCATCCAGCCGGGCAAGAGCCGGCACGGCACGGAGGGCACGGCGCAACTGCTGGCGCCGCAAGACAAGACGGGGGCTTCCGCTGGCGGAGCCGGGCACGGCCTGCAGGCCGCAGAGCCGCGGGGCACTGCCGGGGCCACGGCCTGCGGGGGGGGCAGCCCCTCCCCACGGCCCCTCGGCACCCCCTCCCACCCCACCCCCCCACCCCCCGCCCGCCCCACGTCTCCGGGCAACCCAGGGCGCCTCACAATGGCCCCGCGCCGCACTCACAATGGAGGTGCCGGTGCTGCACGGCCGTGGGCCACGGCGCCTGCCAGTCTGCACCTCCTCGCCACCCCGACAGGATGGCGCATGCCCGGAGGCCAGGCCATGCTGCGGGCAGCGCAGCCCGGGCTCCGCCCCGGGCCCTGCCCGACGCTGAGAGGCGCGTGCCGTGCACCCTCGCTCGGCGCCCGGCGCCTCCTCTCCTGCGTGCGCCCGACTACCAGACGCTCGAGCTGGGCGGGCAGCGCAGGAGGAAGGCGGCTCCGCAGGACGGGTGAGTGCCGTGGCTGCGCACGCGCGACCCTGCCGCTGCCCTCCCTCAGCCTCCCGGCCCTCTGCCCACGGCCGCCCACGGCTGCTCGGCCACTGCGGGGCTCCCTGAAGCGGCCTGCAGCCGCCTTGGCCAGAGCTCGGGTGCCGGGCGCCGCTGCGCACTGGCCTCGGCCCGGCCGGCCACCGCCGAGGGAGCCGGCCGGGCCCAGCTGCGCTGGCCCCGCGCTGCCCCGCGCGGCCCCCAGCAAAGCCCCTTGCTGCTCGCTCGCTGCCTTGCCCCAGCGCCAGCCGCACGCCCCCGGCAGCACGCGCCCGCCCCGCTGGGGCCAGCTTTGCAGCCAGCAGGCAGCAAGGCGCCAGCCCCGGCTCCCGCTCTGCGGCTCGCTGGCTGCCTCGCCCTGCGCTGTGCCCAGGGCAGCCCTCAGCAAGGCGGCCGCCGGCCCCCTCCAGCAGCCCATGGCGCTCTCTGCTCTCTCGCAGCCCTGACACCTTCTCCCGCATCTTCCACCGGGAGAGAGTGCCGCGCAACGTCCTCGGGGCCGAAACGCGCGCGCCCGAGCCGCCAGACAGGCTCCCCGAGCTGCGCAACAGCCCCCATCCCCGCCACATCCGGAGGATCGCCGCCATCGTGCAGGGGCTCGCGCAGCCCGTTTTCCTGGTGCGCACCGAAGGCACCGAGGCAGAGCAGGTAGGAAGTGCTGCCTCCCTTGCCCGCGGACAAGCAAGGGCCACGGGCACCGAGAGCGCTGCGCACGCCAGGCAGGGCCAGCAGAAGCACTGGGCACGCAAGGGCCCCCCCCCCGGCCAAGGGCAGGGGCTAGGGTGCCTGCACCAGGGCAGCCCACGGCAGCGCAGCACAGCCTGGCGAAGCTCAGCACGGCAGCACCTTTCAACAGCGTCCCTTCTCCTTGGCAGGCTCGCTGGTGGGAGTGGGCAGGCAGCCCAAGCGCCGCGCAGCGCTTCAGGAGGCCAGCCTGTAAGTTGCGTCCAGCCGCAGAGCCCGCGCGCAACCGCCCTCCGCCTTGGGGAAGCCGCGCGCCTTGCGGCAGCGCAGCACCCCCGCCCCTCGGCCCCCGAGCCCCAGCCGCGGGCTCTGCCTAGCTGCCCGTGCACAGGCCACCCCCTCCCTGCATGCCGCCGGCACGCCAAGGCCCTTCAGCTCCGGCCTGCCTCCCTCGAGGCCTCCATCCCTGAGGCGCCTCCCCTCAGGCAGCCCCAGCTGCAGGGCCTCTGCCTTGCCAGCGCTGCAACGACGCAGCCCTTCCTCGCACACCCCTCGGCCCTCGGCCAGCCCTCCGCTGCCCCCGCGGCCTTCCCCCTCGCCCACCGCGTCCTCCCAGCAACAGCGACGCCGCAGCGGGGCGGGGCGAGGCGAGGGTGGGGGGGTGGGGGGGGGCCACAGCGCCAGCTCCTTTCCCTCCACGGCCCCTCGCAGCTGGCCTGCCAAGAGCAAGGCGGGCTGAGGCGAGGCCGCACAGCAGGCCCGGCGCGGCGGCCTCTCTCACCGCTTCCCTTCCTCTGCTTTGTCCCAGGCCCCGAGGAAGCCCGCGTGGACGCCGTCAGGTTTCCCAGGCTCTCCTGACCACGCGCTCTGCAGCCACCGCCCACGGGAAGCGACGAGGCGTGGAGAGCTGCCGAGGAAGGCCGCCTCGGACTGAAGCAGCCACAGCAGCCCCCGAGTGCACCGCTCAAGACCCGACGCTCGGTCCATCAGCTGGGGCCCGCCAGATCCCTGGGATGGCAGTGTTGCGAGCACTCACGCCTCCGGCTGCTGATAAACTTCCTCACGCAACCTTTCTCGCTCCCTTCTGTAACAGCACCCTTCTTGCTCGGCGGGAACGCCTAGGCGACACATTTGTCGCCCGCCCTCCCTCCCTCCCTCCCTCCCTCCCTTTCCCGGCCCGCCGGAACACAGGACATGGAGGAGCCCCTCACGAGGGCGCTTGAGGGATCAGGCTGTGGGCTGGCCTAGGAGCTCGCAAAAGGCCTTACAGCTGTGGCATTTGCCTTAGCAATTGTGGCAGGCCAAAGGCCAGAGCAGGGGCCCGGCCTAAGGGTGCCGCTTTGGCGACTGGCGTCGGGCTTCAGGCCAGTGCTGCGAGAGAGGCCCAGGGCCTGCCCGCAGGCGTCTCACAGGCCCTCTGCCAGCCGCATGGCCGTTGCCAGAACACCCCTGCCGTCCCCCTACTGCGGCGCGTCTCGCAGCGCAGCTCTCTGATGCCCTTCGTGCCCTGCCCTGGCCGCCCCGGCACGGGTGGGCAGCGCTTGGGCTTGGCGTGTGGAGATGGGCCTTGGGCTCGGCAGTAGTAGTGTGGGCGGAGGGGTGGGGGCGGCGGGGGGGGGGGTGTCGGGGGGGGGCGCCAGGTGGAGGGAGGAGGCCAGAGCCGACGCGCGCTCTCCCAAAGCGGGCAGGGGGGCTGGAGCGGGCGCCCCCACGGCAAGGCTCTCCCTGCTGCCGCAGGGCCCACGCCTTCCTTTGCCGCAAAAACCCTCCCTCCGGCCCAGTCTGCGTATCGCCTCCACCGTCCCTAGGCACAGCGAGGAGCTTCCCGCTCTGAAAGGCTAGCGGGAGCACCAGAGGGCAGCGGTCATTGCGCTCAGGCGCGTCTCCAAGCCACCGCGAGGACTGGGATGGGGCGCTGCGCCACGCTGGCAAGCCTTTCCCAGCTGGAGCCACACAGCTGCTCTTGCCCACTCTCTTCCCCACCTGGGACACAGCAGGCAGCCCCGCTGGAGTCAGTGGGGCAAAGGTGGCACAAGGAGGGCCAGGCCCTGTGCTGCTCGCTTGGCAGCATCCAGCCGGGCAAGAGCCGGCACGGCACGGAGGGCACGGCGCAACTGCTGGCGCCGCAAGACAAGACGGGGGCTTCCGCTGGCGGAGCCGGGCACGGCCTGCAGGCCGCAGAGCCGCGGGGCACTGCCGGGGCCACGGCCTGCGGGGGGGCCAGCCCCTCCCCACGGCCCCTCGGCACCCCCTCCCACCCCACCCCCCCACCCCCCGCCCGCCCCACGTCTCCAGGCAACCCAGGGCGCCTCACAATGGCCCCGCGCCGCACTCACAATGGAGGTGCCGGTGCTGCACGGCCGTGGGCCACGGCGCCTGCCAGTCTGCACCTCCTCGCCACCCCGACAGGATGGCGCATGCCCGGAGGCCAGGCCATGCTGCGGGCAGCGCAGCCCGGGCTCCGCCCCGGGCCCTGCCCGACGCTGAGAGGCGCGTGCCGTGCACCCTCGCTCGGCGCCCGGCGCCTCCTCTCCTGCGTGCGCCCGACTACCAGACGCTCGAGCTGGGCGGGCAGCGCAGGAGGAAGGCGGCTCCGCAGGACGGGTGAGTGCCGTGGCTGCGCACGCGCGACCCTGCCGCTGCCCTCCCTCAGCCTCCCGGCCCTCTGCCCACGGCCGCCCACGGCTGCTCGGCCACTGCGGGGCTCCCTGCAGCGGCCTGCAGCCGCCTTGGCCAGAGCTCGGGTGCCGGGCGCCGCTGCGCACTGGCCTCGGCCCGGCCGGCCACCGCCGAGGGAGCCGGCCGGGCCCAGCTGCGCTGGCCCCGCGCTGCCCCGCGCGGCCCCCAGCAAAGCCCCTTGCTGCTCGCTCGCTGCCTTGCCCCAGCGCCAGCCGCACGCCCCCGGCAGCACGCGCCCGCCCCGCTGGGGCCAGCTTTGCAGCCAGCAGGCAGCAAGGCGCCAGCCCCGGCTCCCGCTCTGCGGCTCGCTGGCTGCCTCGCCCTGCGCTGTGCCCAGGGCAGCCCTCAGCAAGGCGGCCGCCGGCCCCCTCCAGCAGCCCATGGCGCTCTCTGCTCTCTCGCAGCCCTGACACCTTCTCCCGCATCTTCCACCGGGAGAGAGTGCCGCGCAACGTCCTCGGGGCCGAAACGCGCGCGCCCGAGCCGCCAGACAGGCTCCCCGAGCTGCGCAACAGCCCCCATCCCCGCCACATCCGGAGGATCGCCGCCATCGTGCAGGGGCTCGCGCAGCCCGTTTTCCTGGTGCGCACCGAAGGCACCGAGGCAGAGCAGGTAGGAAGTGCTGCCTCCCTTGCCCGCGGACAAGCAAGGGCCACGGGCACCGAGAGCGCTGCGCACGCCAGGCAGGGCCAGCAGAAGCAGTGGGCACGCAAGGGCCCCCCCCCACCCCGGCCAAGGGCAGGGGCTAGGGTGCCTGCACCAGGGCAGCCCACGGCAGCGCAGCACAGCCTGGCGAAGCTCAGCACGGCAGCACCTTTCAACAGCGTCCCTTCTCCTTGGCAGGCTCGCTGGTGGGAGTGGGCAGGCAGCCCAAGCGCCGCGCAGCGCTTCAGGAGGCCAGCCTGTAAGTTGCGTCCAGCCGCAGAGCCCGCGCGCAACCGCCCTCCGCCTTGGGGAAGCCGCGCGCCTTGCGGCAGCGCAGCACCCCCGCCCCTCGGCCCCCGAGCCCCAGCCGCGGGCTCTGCCTAGCTGCCCGTGCACAGGCCACCCCCTCCCTGCATGCCGCCGGCACGCCAAGGCCCTTCAGCTCCGGCCTGCCTCCCTCGAGGCCTCCATCCCTGAGGCGCCTCCCCTCAGGCAGCCCCAGCTGCAGGGCCTCTGCCTTGCCAGCGCTGCAACGACGCAGCCCTTCCTCGCACACCCCTCGGCCCTCGGCCAGCCCTCCGCTGCCCCCGCGGCCTTCCCCCTCGCCCACCGCGTCCTCCCAGCAACAGCGACGCCGCAGCGGGGCGGGGCGAGGGGAGGGTGGGGGGGTGGGGGGGGGGCCACAGCGCCAGCTCCTTTCCCTCCACGGCCCCTCGCAGCTGGCCTGCCAAGAGCAAGGCGGGCTGAGGCGAGGCCGCACAGCAGGCCCGGCGCGGCGGCCTCTCTCACCGCTTCCCTTCCTCTGCTTTGTCCCAGGCCCCGAGGAAGCCCGCGTGGACGCCGTCAGGTTTCCCAGGCTCTCCTGACCACGCGCTCTGCAGCCACCGCCCACGGGAAGCGACGAGGCGTGGAGAGCTGCCGAGGAAGGCCGCCTCGGACTGAAGCAGCCACAGCAGCCCCCGAGCGCACCGCTCAAGACCCGACGCTCGGTCCATCAGCTGGGGCCCGCCAGATCCCTGGGATGGCAGTGTTGCGAGCACTCACGCCTCCGGCTGCTGATAAACTTCCTCACGCAACCTTTCTCGCTCCCTTCTGTAACAGCACCCTTCTTGCTCGGCGGGAACGCCTAGGCGACACATTTGTCGCCCGCCCTCCCTCCCTCCCTCCCTCCCTCCCTTTCCCGGCCCGCCGGAACACAGGACATGGAGGAGCCCCTCACGAGGGCGCTTGAGGGATCAGGCTGTGGGCTGGCCTAGGAGCTCGCAAAAGGCCTTACAGCTGTGGCATTTGCCTTAGCAATTGTGGCAGGCCAAAGGCCAGAGCAGGGGCCCGGCCTAAGGGTGCCGCTTTGGCGACTGGCGTCGGGCTTCAGGCCAGTGCTGCGAGAGAGGCCCAGGGCCTGCCCGCAGGCGTCTCACAGGCCCTCTGCCAGCCGCATGGCCGTTGCCCGAACACCCCTGCCGTCCCCCTACTGCGGCGCGTCTCGCAGCGCAGCTCTCTGATGCCCTTCGTGCCCTGCCCTGGCTGCCCCGGCACGGGTGGGCAGCGCTTGGGCTTGGCGTGTGGAGATGGGCCTTGGGCTCGGCAGTAGTAGTGTGGGCGGAGGGGTGGGGGCGGCGGGGGGGGGGTTTCGGGGGGGGGCGCCAGGTGGAGGGAGGAGGCCAGAGCCGACGCGCGCTCTCCCAAAGCGGGCAGGGGGGCTGGAGCGGGCGCCCCCACGGCAGGGCTCTCCCTGCTGCCGCAGGGCCCACGCCTTCCTTTGCCGCAAAAACCCTCCCTCCGGCCCAGTCTGCGTATCGCCTCCACCGTCCCTAGGCACAGCGAGGAGCTTCCCGCTCTGAAAGGCTAGCGGGAGCACCAGAGGGCAGCGGTCATTGCGCTCAGGCGCGTCTCCAAGCCACCGCGAGGACTGGGATGGGGCGCTGCGCCACGCTGGCAAGCCTTTCCCAGCTGGAGCCACACAGCTGCTCTTGCCCACTCTCTTCCCCACCTGGGACACAGCAGGCAGCCCCGCTGGAGTCAGTGGGGCAAAGGTGGCACAAGGAGGGCCAGGCCCTGTGCTGCTCGCTTGGCAGCATCCAGCCGGGCAAGAGCCGGCACGGCACGGAGGGCACGGCGCAACTGCTGGCGCCGCAAGACAAGACGGGGGCTTCCGCTGGCGGAGCCGGGCACGGCCTGCAGGCCGCAGAGCCGCAGGGCACTGCCGGGGCCACGGCCTGCGGGGGGGCCAGCCCCTCCCCACGGCCCCTCGGCACCCCCTCCCACCCCACCCCCCCACCCCCCGCCCGCCCCACGTCTCCGGGCAACCCAGGGCGCCTCACAATGGCCCCGCGCCGCACTCACAATGGAGGTGCCGGTGCTGCACGGCCGTGGGCCACGGCGCCTGCCAGTCTGCACCTCCTCGCCACCCCGACAGGATGGCGCATGCCCGGAGGCCAGGCCATGCTGCGGGCAGCGCAGCCCGGGCTCCGCCCCGGGCCCTGCCCGACGCTGAGAGGCGCGTGCCGTGCACCCTCGCTCGGCGCCCGGCGCCTCCTCTCCTGCGTGCGCCCGACTACCAGACGCTCGAGCTGGGCGGGCAGCGCAGGAGGAAGGCGGCTCCGCAGGACGGGTGAGTGCCGTGGCTGCGCACGCGCGACCCTGCCGCTGCCCTCCCTCAGCCTCCCGGCCCTCTGCCCACGGCCGCCCACGGCTGCTCGGCCACTGCGGGGCTCCCTGCAGCGGCCTGCAGCCGCCTTGGCCAGAGCTCGGGTGCCGGGCGCCGCTGCGCACTGGCCTCGGCCCGGCCGGCCACCGCCGAGGGAGCCGGCCGGGCCCAGCTGCGCTGGCCCCGCGCTGCCCCGCGCGGCCCCCAGCAAAGCCCCTTGCTGCTCGCTCGCTGCCTTGCCCCAGCGCCAGCCGCACGCCCCCGGCAGCACGCGCCCGCCCCGCTGGGGCCAGCTTTGCAGCCAGCAGGCAGCAAGGCGCCAGCCCCGGCTCCCGCTCTGCGGCTCGCTGGCTGCCTCGCCCTGCGCTGTGCCCAGGGCAGCCCTCAGCAAGGCGGCCGCCGGCCCCCTCCAGCAGCCCATGGCGCTCTCTGCTCTCTCGCAGCCCTGACACCTTCTCCCGCATCTTCCACCGGGAGAGAGTGCCGCGCAACGTCCTCGGGGCCGAAACGCGCGCGCCCGAGCCGCCAGACAGGCTCCCCGAGCTGCGCAACAGCCCCCATCCCCGCCACATCCGGAGGATCGCCGCCATCGTGCAGGGGCTCGCGCAGCCCGTTTTCCTGGTGCGCACCGAAGGCACCGAGGCAGAGCAGGTAGGAAGTGCTGCCTCCCTTGCCCGCGGACAAGCAAGGGCCACGGGCACCGAGAGCGCTGCGCACGCCAGGCAGGGCCAGCAGAAGCAGTGGGCACGCAAGGGCCCCCCCCCGGCCAAGGGCAGGGGCTAGGGTGCCTGCACCAGGGCAGCCCACGGCAGCGCAGCACAGCCTGGCGAAGCTCAGCACGGCAGCACCTTTCAACAGCGTCCCTTCTCCTTGGCAGGCTCGCTGGTGGGAGTGGGCAGGCAGCCCAAGCGCCGCGCAGCGCTTCAGGAGGCCAGCCTGTAAGTTGCGTCCAGCCGCAGAGCCCGCGCGCAACCGCCCTCCGCCTTGGGGAAGCCGCGCGCCTTGCGGCAGCGCAGCACCCCCGCCCCTCGGCCCCCGAGCCCCAGCCGCGGGCTCTGCCTAGCTGCCCGTGCACAGGCCACCCCCTCCCTGCATGCCGCCGGCACGCCAAGGCCCTTCAGCTCCGGCCTGCCTCCCTCGAGGCCTCCATCCCTGAGGCGCCTCCCCTCAGGCAGCCCCAGCTGCAGGGCCTCTGCCTTGCCAGCGCTGCAACGACGCAGCCCTTCCTCGCACACCCCTCGGCCCTCGGCCAGCCCTCCGCTGCCCCCGCGGCCTTCCCCCTCGCCCACCGCGTCCTCCCAGCAACAGCGACGCCGCAGCGGGGCGGGGCGAGGGTGGGGGCCACAGCGCCAGCTCCTTTCCCTCCACGGCCCCTCGCAGCTGGCCTGCCAAGAGCAAGGCGGGCTGAGGCGAGGCCGCACAGCAGGCCCGGCGCGGCGGCCTCTCTCACCGCTTCCCTTCCTCTGCTTTGTCCCAGGCCCCGAGGAAGCCCGCGTGGACGCCGTCAGGTTTCCCAGGCTCTCCTGACCACGCGCTCTGCAGCCACCGCCCACGGGAAGCGACGAGGCGTGGAGAGCTGCCGAGGAAGGCCGCCTCGGACTGAAGCAGCCACAGCAGCCCCCGAGCGCACCGCTCAAGACCCGACGCTCGGTCCATCAGCTGGGGCCCGCCAGATCCCTGGGATGGCAGTGTTGCGAGCACTCACGCCTCCGGCTGCTGATAAACTTCCTCACGCAACCTTTCTCGCTCCCTTCTGTAACAGCACCCTTCTTGCTCGGCGGGAACGCCTAGGTGACACATTTGTCGCCCGCCCGCCCTCCCTCCCTCCCTCCCTCCCTTTCCCGGCCCCCCGGAACACAGGACATGGAGGAGCCCCTCACGAGGGCGCTTGAGGGATCAGGCTGTGGGCTGGCCTAGGAGCTCGCAAAAGGCCTTACAGCTGTGGCATTTGCCTTAGCAATTGTGGCAGGCCAAAGGCCAGAGCAGGGGCCCGGCCTAAGGGTGCCGCTTTGGCGACTGGCGTCGGGCTTCAGGCCAGTGCTGCGAGAGAGGCCCAGGGCCTGCCCGCAGGCGTCTCACAGGCCCTCTGCCAGCCGCATGGCCGTTGCCCGAACACCCCTGCCGTCCCCCTACTGCGGCGCGTCTCGCAGCGCAGCTCTCTGATGCCCTTCGTGCCCTGCCCTGGCTGCCCCGGCACGGGTGGACAGCGCTTGGGCTTGGCGTGTGGAGATGGGCCTTGGGCTCGGCAGTAGTAGTGTGGGCGGAGGGGTGGGGGCGGCGGCGGGGGGGGTTTCGGGGGGGGGCGCCAGGTGGAGGGAGGAGGCCAGAGCCGACGCGCGCTCTCCCAAAGCGGGCAGGGGGGCTGGAGCGGGCGCCCCCACGGCAGGGCTCTCCCTGCTGCCGCAGGGCCCACGCCTTCCTTTGCCGCAAAAACCCTCCCTCCGGCCCAGTCTGCGTATCGCCTCCACCGTCCCTAGGCACAGCGAGGAGCTTCCCGCTCTGAAAGGCTAGCGGGAGCACCAGAGGGCAGCGGTCATTGCGCTCAGGCGCGTCTCCAAGCCACCGCGAGGACTGGGATGGGGCGCTGCGCCACGCTGGCAAGCCTTTCCCAGCTGGAGCCACACAGCTGCTCTTGCCCACTCTCTTCCCCACCTGGGACACAGCAGGCAGCCCCGCTGGAGTCAGTGGGGCAAAGGTGGCACAAGGAGGGCCAGGCCCTGTGCTGCTCGCTTGGCAGCATCCAGCCGGGCAAGAGCCGGCACGGCACGGAGGGCACGGCGCAACTGCTGGCGCCGCAAGACAAGACGGGGGCTTCCGCTGGCGGAGCCGGGCACGGCCTGCAGGCCGCAGAGCCGCGGGGCACTGCCGGGGCCACGGCCTGCGGGGGGGCCAGCCCCTCCCCACGGCCCCTCGGCACCCCCTCCCACCCCACCCCCCCACCCCCCGCCCGCCCCACGTCTCCGGGCAACCCAGGGCGCCTCACAATGGCCCCGCGCCGCACTCACAATGGAGGTGCCGGTGCTGCACGGCCGTGGGCCACGGCGCCTGCCAGTCTGCACCTCCTCGCCACCCCGACAGGATGGCGCATGCCCGGAGGCCAGGCCATGCTGCGGGCAGCGCAGCCCGGGCTCCGCCCCGGGCCCTGCCCGACGCTGAGAGGCGCGTGCCGTGCACCCTCGCTCGGCGCCCGGCGCCTCCTCTCCTGCGTGCGCCCGACTACCAGACGCTCGAGCTGGGCGGGCAGCGCAGGAGGAAGGCGGCTCCGCAGGACGGGTGAGTGCCGTGGCTGTGCACGCGCGACCCTGCCGCTGCCCTCCCTCAGCCTCCCGGCCCTCTGCCCACGGCCGCCCACGGCTGCTCGGCCACTGCGGGGCTCCCTGCAGCGGCCTGCAGCCGCCTTGGCCAGAGCTCGGGTGCCGGGCGCCGCTGCGCACTGGCCTCGGCCCGGCCGGCCACCGCCGAGGGAGCCGGCCGGGCCCAGCTGCACTGGCCCCGCGCTGCCCCGCGCGGCCCCCAGCAAAGCCCCTTGCTGCTCGCTCGCTGCCTTGCCCCAGCGCCAGCCGCACGCCCCCGGCAGCACGCGCCCGCCCCGCTGGGGCCAGCTTTGCAGCCAGCAGGCAGCAAGGCGCCAGCCCCGGCTCCCGCTCTGCGGCTCGCTGGCTGCCTCGCCCTGCGCTGTGCCCAGGGCAGCCCTCAGCAAGGCGGCCGCCGGCCCCCTCCAGCAGCCCATGGCGCTCTCTGCTCTCTCGCAGCCCTGACACCTTCTCCCGCATCTTCCACCGGGAGAGAGTGCCGCGCAACGTCCTCGGGGCCGAAACGCGCGCGCCCGAGCCGCCAGACAGGCTCCCCGAGCTGCGCAACAGCCCCCATCCCCGCCACATCCGGAGGATCGCCGCCATCGTGCAGGGGCTCGCGCAGCCCGTTTTCCTGGTGCGCACCGAAGGCACCGAGGCAGAGCAGGTAGGAAGTGCTGCCTCCCTTGCCCGCGGACAAGCAAGGGCCACGGGCACTGAGAGCGCTGCGCACGCCAGGCAGGGCCAGCAGAAGCAGTGGGCACGCAAGGGCCCCCCCCCCGGCCAAGGGCAGGGGCTAGGGTGCCTGCACCAGGGCAGCCCACGGCAGCGCAGCACAGCCTGGCGAAGCTCAGCACGGCAGCACCTTTCAACAGCGTCCCTTCTCCTTGGCAGGCTCGCTGGTGGGAGTGGGCAGGCAGCCCAAGCGCCGCGCAGCGCTTCAGGAGGCTAGCCTGTAAGTTGCGTCCAGCCGCAGAGCCCGCGCGCAACCGCCCTCCGCCTTGGGGAAGCCGCGCGCCTTGCGGCAGCGCAGCACCCCCGCCCCTCGGCCCCCGAGCCCCAGCCGCGGGCTCTGCCTAGCTGCCCGTGCACAGGCCACCCCCTCCCTGCATGCCGCCGGCACGCCAAGGCCCTTCAGCTCCGGCCTGCCTCCCTCGAGGCCTCCATCCCTGAGGCGCCTCCCCTCAGGCAGCCCCAGCTGCAGGGCCTCTGCCTTGCCAGCGCTGCAACGACGCAGCCCTTCCTCGCACACCCCTCGGCCCTCGGCCAGCCCTCCGCTGCCCCCGCAGCCTTCCCCCTCGCCCACCGCGTCCTCCCAGCAACAGCGACGCCACAGCGGGGCGGGGCGAGGGTGGGGGGGTGGGGGGGGGCCACAGCGCCAGCTCCTTTCCCTCCACGGCCCCTCGCAGCTGGCCTGCCAAGAGCAAGGCGGGCTGAGGCGAGGCCGCACAGCAGGCCCGGCGCGGCGGCCTCTCTCACCGCTTCCCTTCCTCTGCTTTGTCCCAGGCCCCGAGGAAGCCCGCGTGGACGCCGTCAGGTTTCCCAGGCTCTCCTGACCACGCGCTCTGCAGCCACCGCCCACGGGAAGCGACGAGGCGTGGAGAGCTGCCGAGGAAGGCCGCCTCGGACTGAAGCAGCCACAGCAGCCCCCGAGTGCACCGCTCAAGACCCGACGCTCGGTCCATCAGCTGGGGCCCGCCAGATCCCTGGGATGGCAGTGTTGCGAGCACTCACGCCTCCGGCTGCTGATAAACTTCCTCACGCAACCTTTCTCGCTCCCTTCTGTAACAGCACCCTTCTTGCTCGGCGGGAACGCCTAGGCGACACATTTGTCGCCCGCCCGCCCTCCCTCCCTCCCTCCCTCCCTTTCCCGGCCCGCCGGAACACAGGACATGGAGGAGCCCCTCACGAGGGCGCTTGAGGGATCAGGCTGTGGGCTGGCCTAGGAGCTCGCAAAAGGCCTTACAGCTGTGGCATTTGCCTTAGCAATTGTGGCAGGCCAAAGGCCAGAGCAGGGGCCCGGCCTAAGGGTGCCGCTTTGGCGACTGGCGTCGGGCTTCAGGCCAGTGCTGCGAGAGAGGCCCAGGGCCTGCCCGCAGGCGTCTCACAGGCCCTCTGCCAGCCGCATGGCCGTTGCCCGAACACCCCTGCCGTCCCCCTACTGCGGCGCGTCTCGCAGCGCAGCTCTCTGATGCCCTTCGTGCCCTGCCCTGGCTGCCCCGGCACGGGTGGGCAGCGCTTGGGCTTGGCGTGTGGAGATGGGCCTTGGGCTCGGCAGTAGTAGTGTGGGCGGCGGAGGGGGGGGTGTCGGGGGGGGCGCCAGGTGGAGGGAGGAGGCCAAAGCCGACGCGCGCTCTCCCAAAGCGGGCAGGGGGGCTGGAGCGGGCGCCCCCACGGCAGGGCTCTCCCTGCTGCCGCAGGGCCCACGCCTTCCTTTGCCGCAAAAACCCTCCCTCCGGCCCAGTCTGCGTATCGCCTCCACCGTCCCTAGGCACAGCGAGGAGCTTCCCGCTCTGAAAGGCTAGCGGGAGCACCAGAGGGCAGCGGTCATTGCGCTCAGGCGCGTCTCCAAGCCACCGCGAGGACTGGGATGGGGCGCTGCGCCACGCTGGCAAGCCTTTCCCAGCTGGAGCCACACAGCTGCTCTTGCCCACTCTCTTCCCCACCTGGGACACAGCAGGCAGCCCCGCTGGAGTCAGTGGGGCAAAGGTGGCACAAGGAGGGCCAGGCCCTGTGCTGCTCGCTTGGCAGCATCCAGCCGGGCAAGAGCCGGCACGGCACGGAGGGCACGGCGCAACTGCTGGCGCCGCAAGACAAGACGGGGGCTTCCGCTGGCGGAGCCGGGCACGGCCTGCAGGCCGCAGAGCCGCGGGGCACTGCCGGGGCCACGGCCTGCGGGGGGGCCAGCCCCTCCCCACGGCCCCTCGGCACCCCCTCCCACCCCACCCCCCCACCCCCCGCCCGCCCCACGTCTCCGGGCAACCCAGGGCGCCTCACAATGGCCCCGCGCCGCACTCACAATGGAGGTGCCGGTGCTGCACGGCCGTGGGCCACGGCGCCTGCCAGTCTGCACCTCCTCGCCACCCCGACAGGATGGCGCATGCCCGGAGGCCAGGCCATGCTGCGGGCAGCGCAGCCCGGGCTCCGCCCCGGGCCCTGCCCGACGCTGAGAGGCGCGTGCCGTGCACCCTCGCTCGGCGCCCGGCGCCTCCTCTCCTGCGTGCGCCCGACTACCAGACGCTCGAGCTGGGCGGGCAGCGCAGGAGGAAGGCGGCTCCGCAGGATGGGTGAGTGCCGTGGCTGCGCACGCGCGACCCTGCCGCTGCCCTCCCTCAGCCTCCCGGCCCTCTGCCCACGGCCGCCCACGGCTGCTCGGCCACTGCGGGGCTCCCTGCAGCGGCCTGCAGCCGCCTTGGCCAGAGCTCGGGTGCCGGGCGCCGCTGCGCACTGGCCTCGGCCCGGCCGGCCACCGCCGAGGGAGCCGGCCGGGCCCAGCTGCGCTGGCCCCGCGCTGCCCCGCGCGGCCCCCAGCAAAGCCCCTTGCTGCTCGCTCGCTGCCTTGCCCCAGCGCCAGCCGCACGCCCCCGGCAGCACGCGCCCGCCCCGCTGGGGCCAGCTTTGCAGCCAGCAGGCAGCAAGGCGCCAGCCCCGGCTCCCGCTCTGCGGCTCGCTGGCTGCCTCGCCCTGCGCTGTGCCCAGGGCAGCCCTCAGCAAGGCGGCCGCCGGCCCCCTCCAGCAGCCCATGGCGCTCTCTGCTCTCTCGCAGCCCTGACACCTTCTCCCGCATCTTCCACCGGGAGAGAGTGCCGCGCAACGTCCTCGGGGCCGAAACGCGCGCGCCCGAGCCGCCAGACAGGCTCCCCGAGCTGCGCAACAGCCCCCATCCCCGCCACATCCGGAGGATCGCCGCCATCGTGCAGGGGCTCGCGCAGCCCGTTTTCCTGGTGCGCACCGAAGGCACCGAGGCAGAGCAGGTAGGAAGTGCTGCCTCCCTTGCCCGCGGACAAGCAAGGGCCACGGGCACCGAGAGCGCTGCGCACGCCAGGCAGGGCCAGCAGAAGCAGTGGGCACGCAAGGGCCCCCCCCCCGGCCAAGGGCAGGGGCTAGGGTGCCTGCACCAGGGCAGCCCACGGCAGCGCAGCACAGCCTGGCGAAGCTCAGCACGGCAGCACCTTTCAACAGCGTCCCTTCTCCTTGGCAGGCTCGCTGGTGGGAGTGGGCAGGCAGCCCAAGCGCCGCGCAGCGCTTCAGGAGGCCAGCCTGTAAGTTGCGTCCAGCCGCAGAGCCCGCGCGCAACCGCCCTCCGCCTTGGGGAAGCCGCGCGCCTTGCGGCAGCGCAGCACCCCCGCCCCTCGGCCCCCGAGCCCCAGCCGCGGGCTCTGCCTAGCTGCCCGTGCACAGGCCACCCCCTCCCTGCATGCCGCCGGCACGCCAAGGCCCTTCAGCTCCGGCCTGCCTCCCTCGAGGCCTCCATCCCTGAGGCGCCTCCCCTCAGGCAGCCCCAGCTGCAGGGCCTCTGCCTTGCCAGCGCTGCAACGACGCAGCCCTTCCTCGCACACCCCTCGGCCCTCGGCCAGCCCTCCGCTGCCCCCGCAGCCTTCCCCCTCGCCCACCGCGTCCTCCCAGCAACAGCGACGCCACAGCGGGGCGGGGCGAGGGTGGGGGGGTGGGGGGGGGCCACAGCGCCAGCTCCTTTCCCTCCACGGCCCCTCGCAGCTGGCCTGCCAAGAGCAAGGCGGGCTGAGGCGAGGCCGCACAGCAGGCCCGGCGCGGCGGCCTCTCTCACCGCTTCCCTTCCTCTGCTTTGTCCCAGGCCCCGAGGAAGCCCGCGTGGACGCCGTCAG
The DNA here is from genome assembly GCF_040807025.1 of Struthio camelus. Classification (NCBI taxonomy): domain Eukaryota; kingdom Metazoa; phylum Chordata; class Aves; order Struthioniformes; family Struthionidae; genus Struthio; species Struthio camelus. The sequence continues at coordinate 246,418 of NC_090982.1, read as the reverse complement.
GTTTCCCAGGCTCTCCTGACCACGCGCTCTGCAGCCACCGCCCACGGGAAGCGACGAGGCGTGGAGAGCTGCCGAGGAAGGCCGCCTCGGACTGAAGCAGCCACAGCAGCCCCCGAGTGCACCGCTCAAGACCCGACGCTCGGTCCATCAGCTGGGGCCCGCCAGATCCCTGGGATGGCAGTGTTGCGAGCACTCACGCCTCCGGCTGCTGATAAACTTCCTCACGCAACCTTTCTCGCTCCCTTCTGTAACAGCACCCTTCTTGCTCGGCGGGAACGCCTAGGCGACACATTTGTCGCCCGCCCGCCCTCCCTCCCTCCCTCCCTCCCTTTCCCGGCCCGCCGGAACACAGGACATGGAGGAGCCCCTCACGAGGGCGCTTGAGGGATCAGGCTGTGGGCTGGCCTAGGAGCTCGCAAAAGGCCTTACAGCTGTGGCATTTGCCTTAGCAATTGTGGCAGGCCAAAGGCCAGAGCAGGGGCCCGGCCTAAGGGTGCCGCTTTGGCGACTGGCGTCGGGCTTCAGGCCAGTGCTGCGAGAGAGGCCCAGGGCCTGCCCGCAGGCGTCTCACAGGCCCTCTGCCAGCCGCATGGCCGTTGCCCGAACACCCCTGCCGTCCCCCTACTGCGGCGCGTCTCGCAGCGCAGCTCTCTGATGCCCTTCGTGCCCTGCCCTGGCTGCCCCGGCACGGGTGGGCAGCGCTTGGGCTTGGCGTGTGGAGATGGGCCTTGGGCTCGGCAGTAGTAGTGTGGGCGGCGGGGGGGGGGGTGTCGGGGGGGGCGCCAGGTGGAGGGAGGAGGCCAAAGCCGACGCGCGCTCTCCCAAAGCGGGCAGGGGGGCTGGAGCGGGCGCCCCCACGGCAGGGCTCTCCCTGCTGCCGCAGGGCCCACGCCTTCCTTTGCCGCAAAAACCCTCCCTCCGGCCCAGTCTGCGTATCGCCTCCACCGTCCCTAGGCACAGCGAGGAGCTTCCCGCTCTGAAAGGCTAGCGGGAGCACCAGAGGGCAGCGGTCATTGCGCTCAGGCGCGTCTCCAAGCCACCGCGAGGACTGGGATGGGGCGCTGCGCCACGCTGGCAAGCCTTTCCCAGCTGGAGCCACACAGCTGCTCTTGCCCACTCTCTTCCCCACCTGGGACACAGCAGGCAGCCCCGCTGGAGTCAGTGGGGCAAAGGTGGCACAAGGAGGGCCAGGCCCTGTGCTGCTCGCTTGGCAGCATCCAGCCGGGCAAGAGCCGGCACGGCACGGAGGGCACGGCGCAACTGCTGGCGCCGCAAGACAAGACGGGGGCTTCCGCTGGCGGAGCCGGGCACGGCCTGCAGGCCGCAGAGCCGCGGGGCACTGCCGGGGCCACGGCCTGCGGGGGGGGCAGCCCCTCCCCACGGCCCCTCGGCACCCCCTCCCACCCCACCCCCCCACCCCCCGCCCGCCCCACGTCTCCGGGCAACCCAGGGCGCCTCACAATGGCCCCGCGCCGCACTCACAATGGAGGTGCCGGTGCTGCACGGCCGTGGGCCACGGCGCCTGCCAGTCTGCACCTCCTCGCCACCCCGACAGGATGGCGCATGCCCGGAGGCCAGGCCATGCTGCGGGCAGCGCAGCCCGGGCTCCGCCCCGGGCCCTGCCCGACGCTGAGAGGCGCGTGCCGTGCACCCTCGCTCGGCGCCCGGCGCCTCCTCTCCTGCGTGCGCCCGACTACCAGACGCTCGAGCTGGGCGGGCAGCGCAGGAGGAAGGCGGCTCCGCAGGACGGGTGAGTGCCGTGGCTGCGCACGCGCGACCCTGCCGCTGCCCTCCCTCAGCCTCCCGGCCCTCTGCCCACGGCCGCCCACGGCTGCTCGGCCACTGCGGGGCTCCCTGCAGCGGCCTGCAGCCGCCTTGGCCAGAGCTCGGGTGCCGGGCGCCGCTGCGCACTGGCCTCGGCCCGGCCGGCCACCGCCGAGGGAGCCGGCCGGGCCCAGCTGCGCTGGCCCCGCGCTGCCCCGCGCGGCCCCCAGCAAAGCCCCTTGCTGCTCGCTCGCTGCCTTGCCCCAGCGCCAGCCGCACGCCCCCGGCAGCACGCGCCCGCCCCGCTGGGGCCAGCTTTGCAGCCAGCAGGCAGCAAGGCGCCAGCCCCGGCTCCCGCTCTGCGGCTCGCTGGCTGCCTCGCCCTGCGCTGTGCCCAGGGCAGCCCTCAGCAAGGCGGCCGCCGGCCCCCTCCAGCAGCCCATGGCGCTCTCTGCTCTCTCGCAGCCCTGACACCTTCTCCCGCATCTTCCACCGGGAGAGAGTGCCGCGCAACGTCCTCGGGGCCGAAACGCGCGCGCCCGAGCCGCCAGACAGGCTCCCCGAGCTGCGCAACAGCCCCCATCCCCGCCACATCCGGAGGATCGCCGCCATCGTGCAGGGGCTCGCGCAGCCCGTTTTCCTGGTGCGCACCGAAGGCACCGAGGCAGAGCAGGTAGGAAGTGCTGCCTCCCTTGCCCGCGGACAAGCAAGGGCCACGGGCACCGAGAGCGCTGCGCACGCCAGGCAGGGCCAGCAGAAGCAGTGGGCACGCAAGGGCCCCCCCCCCGGCCAAGGGCAGGGGCTAGGGTGCCTGCACCAGGGCAGCCCACGGCAGCGCAGCACAGCCTGGCGAAGCTCAGCACGGCAGCACCTTTCAACAGCGTCCCTTCTCCTTGGCAGGCTCGCTGGTGGGAGTGGGCAGGCAGCCCAAGCGCCGCGCAGCGCTTCAGGAGGCCAGCCTGTAAGTTGCGTCCAGCCGCAGAGCCCGCGCGCAACCGCCCTCCGCCTTGGGGAAGCCGCGCGCCTTGCGGCAGCGCAGCACCCCCGCCCCTCGGCCCCCGAGCCCCAGCCGCGGGCTCTGCCTAGCTGCCCGTGCACAGGCCACCCCCTCCCTGCATGCCGCCGGCACGCCAAGGCCCTTCAGCTCCGGCCTGCCTCCCTCGAGGCCTCCATCCCTGAGGCGCCTCCCCTCAGGCAGCCCCAGCTGCAGGGCCTCTGCCTTGCCAGCGCTGCAACGACGCAGCCCTTCCTCGCACACCCCTCGGCCCTCGGCCAGCCCTCCGCTGCCCCTGCGGCCTTCCCCCTCGCCCACCGCGTCCTCCCAGCAACAGCGACGCCGCAGCGGGGCGGGGCGAGGCGAGGGTGGGGGGGGTGGGGGGGGGCCACAGCGCCAGCTCCTTTCCCTCCACGGCCCCTCGCAGCTGGCCTGCCAAGAGCAAGGCGGGCTGAGGCAAGGCCGCACAGCAGGCCCGGCGCAGCGGCCTCTCTCACCGCTTCCCTTCCTCTGCTTTGTCCCAGGCCCCGAGGAAGCCCGCGTGGACGCCGTCAGGTTTCCCAGGCTCTCCTGACCACGCGCTCTGCAGCCACCGCCCACGGGAAGCGACGAGGCGTGGAGAGCTGCCGAGGAAGGCCGCCTCGGACTGAAGCAGCCACAGCAGCCCCCGAGTGCACCGCTCAAGACCCGACGCTCGGTCCATCAGCTGGGGCCCGCCAGATCCCTGGGATGGCAGTGTTGCGAGCACTCACGCCTCCGGCTGCTGATAAACTTCCTCACGCAACCTTTCTCGCTCCCTTCTGTAACAGCACCCTTCTTGCTCGGCGGGAACGCCTAGGCGACACATTTGTCGCCCGCCCTCCCTCCCTCCCTCCCTTTCCCGGCCCGCCGGAACACAGGACATGGAGGAGCCCCTCACAAGGGCGCTTGAGGGATCAGGCTGTGGGCTGGCCTAGGAGCTCGCAAAAGGCCTTACAGCTGTGGCATTTGCCTTAGCAATTGTGGCAGGCCAAAGGCCAGAGCAGGGGCCCGGCCTAAGGGTGCCGCTTTGGCGACTGGCGTCGGGCTTCAGGCCAGTGCTGCGAGAGAGGCCCAGGGCCTGCCCGCAGGCGTCTCACAGGCCCTCTGCCAGCCGCATGGCCGTTGCCCGAACACCCCTGCCGTCCCCCTACTGCGGCGCGTCTCGCAGCGCAGCTCTCTGATGCCCTTCGTGCCCTGCCCTGGCTGCCCCGGCACGGGTGGGCAGCGCTTGGGCTTGGCGTGTGGAGATGGGCCTTGGGCTCGGCAGTAGTAGTGTGGGCGGAGGGGTGGGGGCGGCGGCGGGGGGGTGTCGGGGGGGGGGCGCCAGGTGGAGGGAGGAGGCCAGAGCCGACGCGCGCTCTCCCAAAGCGGGCAGGGGGGCTGGAGCGGGCGCCCCCACGGCAGGGCTCTCCCTGCTGCCGCAGGGCCCACGCCTTCCTTTGCCGCAAAAACCCTCCCTCCGGCCCAGTCTGCGTATCGCCTCCACCGTCCCTAGGCACAGCGAGGAGCTTCCCGCTCTGAAAGGCTAGCGGGAGCACCAGAGGGCAGCGGTCATTGCGCTCAGGCGCGTCTCCAAGCCACCGCGAGGACTGGGATGGGGCGCTGCGCCACGCTGGCAAGCCTTTCCCAGCTGGAGCCACACAGCTGCTCTTGCCCACTCTCTTCCCCACCTGGGACACAGCAGGCAGCCCCGCTGGAGTCAGTGGGGCAAAGGTGGCACAAGGAGGGCCAGGCCCTGTGCTGCTCGCTTGGCAGCATCCAGCCGGGCAAGAGCCGGCACGGCACGGAGGGCACGGCGCAACTGCTGGCGCCGCAAGACAAGACGGGGGCTTCCGCTGGCGGAGCCGGGCACGGCCTGCAGGCCGCAGAGCCGCGGGGCACTGCCGGGGCCACGGCCTGCGGGGGGGCCAGCCCCTCCCCACGGCCCCTCGGCACCCCCTCCCACCCCACCCCCCCACCCCCCGCCCGCCCCACGTCTCCGGGCAACCCAGGGCGCCTCACAATGGCCCCGCGCCGCACTCACAATGGAGGTGCCGGTGCTGCACGGCCGTGGGCCACGGCGCCTGCCAGTCTGCACCTCCTCGCCACCCCGACAGGATGGCGCATGCCCGGAGGCCAGGCCATGCTGCGGGCAGCGCAGCCCGGGCTCCGCCCCGGGCCCTGCCCGACGCTGAGAGGCGCGTGCCGTGCACCCTCGCTCGGCGCCCGGCGCCTCCTCTCCTGCGTGCGCCCGACTACCAGACGCTCGAGCTGGGCGGGCAGCGCAGGAGGAAGGCGGCTCCGCAGGACGGGTGAGTGCCGTGGCTGCGCACGCGCGACCCTGCCGCTGCCCTCCCTCAGCCTCCCGGCCCTCTGCCCACGGCCGCCCACGGCTGCTCGGCCACTGCGGGGCTCCCTGCAGCGGCCTGCAGCCGCCTTGGCCAGAGCTCGGGTGCCGGGCGCCGCTGCGCACTGGCCTCGGCCCGGCCGGCCACCGCCGAGGGAGCCGGCCGGGCCCAGCTGCGCTGGCCCCGCGCTGCCCCGCGCGGCCCCCAGCAAAGCCCCTTGCTGCTCGCTCGCTGCCTTGCCCCAGCGCCAGCCGCACGCCCCCGGCAGCACGCGCCCGCCCCGCTGGGGCCAGCTTTGCAGCCAGCAGGCAGCAAGGCGCCAGCCCCGGCTCCCGCTCTGCGGCTCGCTGGCTGCCTCGCCCTGCGCTGTGCCCAGGGCAGCCCTCAGCAAGGCGGCCGCCGGCCCCCTCCAGCAGCCCATGGCGCTCTCTGCTCTCTCGCAGCCCTGACACCTTCTCCCGCATCTTCCACCGGGAGAGAGTGCCGCGCAACGTCCTCGGGGCCGAAACGCGCGCGCCCGAGCCGCCAGACAGGCTCCCCGAGCTGCGCAACAGCCCCCATCCCCGCCACATCCGGAGGATCGCCGCCATCGTGCAGGGGCTCGCGCAGCCCGTTTTCCTGGTGCGCACCGAAGGCACCGAGGCAGAGCAGGTAGGAAGTGCTGCCTCCCTTGCCCGCGGACAAGCAAGGGCCACGGGCACCGAGAGCGCTGCGCACGCCAGGCAGGGCCAGCAGAAGCAGTGGGCACGCAAGGGCCCCCCCCCCGGCCAAGGGCAGGGGCTAGGGTGCCTGCACCAGGGCAGCCCACGGCAGCGCAGCACAGCCTGGCGAAGCTCAGCACGGCAGCACCTTTCAACAGCGTCCCTTCTCCTTGGCAGGCTCGCTGGTGGGAGTGGGCAGGCAGCCCAAGCGCCGCGCAGCGCTTCAGGAGGCCAGCCTGTAAGTTGCGTCCAGCCGCAGAGCCCGCGCGCAACCGCCCTCCGCCTTGGGGAAGCCGCGCGCCTTGCGGCAGCGCAGCACCCCCGCCCCTCGGCCCCCGAGCCCCAGCCGCGGGCTCTGCCTAGCTGCCCGTGCACAGGCCACCCCCTCCCTGCATGCCGCCGGCACGCCAAGGCCCTTCAGCTCCGGCCTGCCTCCCTCGAGGCCTCCATCCCTGAGGCGCCTCCCCTCAGGCAGCCCCAGCTGCAGGGCCTCTGCCTTGCCAGCGCTGCAACGACGCAGCCCTTCCTCGCACACCCCTCGGCCCTCGGCCAGCCCTCCGCTGCCCCTGCGGCCTTCCCCCTCGCCCACCGCGTCCTCCCAGCAACAGCGACGCCGCAGCGGGGCGGGGCGAGGCGAGGGTGGGGGGGGTGGGGGGGGGCCACAGCGCCAGCTCCTTTCCCTCCACGGCCCCTCGCAGCTGGCCTGCCAAGAGCAAGGCGGGCTGAGGCGAGGCCGCACAGCAGGCCCGGCGCAGCGGCCTCTCTCACCGCTTCCCTTCCTCTGCTTTGTCCCAGGCCCCGAGGAAGCCCGCGTGGACGCCGTCAGGTTTCCCAGGCTCTCCTGACCACGCGCTCTGCAGCCACCGCCCACGGGAAGCGACGAGGCGTGGAGAGCTGCCGAGGAAGGCCGCCTCGGACTGAAGCAGCCACAGCAGCCCCCGAGTGCACCGCTCAAGACCCGACGCTCGGTCCATCAGCTGGGGCCCGCCAGATCCCTGGGATGGCAGTGTTGCGAGCACTCACGCCTCCGGCTGCTGATAAACTTCCTCACGCAACCTTTCTCGCTCCCTTCTGTAACAGCACCCTTCTTGCTCGGCGGGAACGCCTAGGCGACACATTTGTCGCCCGCCCTCCCTCCCTCCCTCCCTTTCCCGGCCCGCCGGAACACAGGACATGGAGGAGCCCCTCACAAGGGCGCTTGAGGGATCAGGCTGTGGGCTGGCCTAGGAGCTCGCAAAAGGCCTTACAGCTGTGGCATTTGCCTTAGCAATTGTGGCAGGCCAAAGGCCAGAGCAGGGGCCCGGCCTAAGGGTGCCGCTTTGGCGACTGGCGTCGGGCTTCAGGCCAGTGCTGCGAGAGAGGCCCAGGGCCTGCCCGCAGGCGTCTCACAGGCCCTCTGCCAGCCGCATGGCCGTTGCCCGAACACCCCTGCCGTCCCCCTACTGCGGCGCGTCTCGCAGCGCAGCTCTCTGATGCCCTTCGTGCCCTGCCCTGGCTGCCCCGGCACGGGTGGGCAGCGCTTGGGCTTGGCGTGTGGAGATGGGCCTTGGGCTCGGCAGTAGTAGTGTGGGCGGAGGGGTGGGGGCGGCGGCGGGGGGGTGTCGGGGGGGGGGCGCCAGGTGGAGGGAGGAGGCCAGAGCCGACGCGCGCTCTCCCAAAGCGGGCAGGGGGGCTGGAGCGGGCGCCCCCACGGCAGGGCTCTCCCTGCTGCCGCAGGGCCCACGCCTTCCTTTGCCGCAAAAACCCTCCCTCCGGCCCAGTCTGCGTATCGCCTCCACCGTCCCTAGGCACAGCGAGGAGCTTCCCGCTCTGAAAGGCTAGCGGGAGCACCAGAGGGCAGCGGTCATTGCGCTCAGGCGCGTCTCCAAGCCACCGCGAGGACTGGGATGGGGCGCTGCGCCACACTGGCAAGCCTTTCCCAGCTGGAGCCACACAGCTGCTCTTGCCCACTCTCTTCCCCACCTGGGACACAGCAGGCAGCCCCGCTGGAGTCAGTGGGGCAAAGGTGGCACAAGGAGGGCCAGGCCCTGTGCTGCTCGCTTGGCAGCATCCAGCCGGGCAAGAGCCGGCACGGCACGGAGGGCACGGCGCAACTGCTGGCGCCGCAAGACAAGACGGGGGCTTCCGCTGGCGGAGCCGGGCACGGCCTGCAGGCCGCAGAGCCGCGGGGCACTGCCGGGGCCACGGCCTGCGGGGGGGCCAGCCCCTCCCCACGGCCCCTCGGCACCCCCTCCCACCCCACCCCCCCACCCCCCGCCCGCCCCACGTCTCCGGGCAACCCAGGGCGCCTCACAATGGCCCCGCGCCGCACTCACAATGGAGGTGCCGGTGCTGCACGGCCGTGGGCCATGGCGCCTGCCAGTCTGCACCTCCTCGCCACCCCGACAGGATGGCGCATGCCCGGAGGCCAGGCCATGCTGCGGGCAGCGCAGCCCGGGCTCCGCCCCAGGCCCTGCCCGACGCTGAGAGGCGCGTGCCGTGCACCCTCGCTCGGCGCCCGGCGCCTCCTCTCCTGCGTGCGCCCGACTACCAGACGCTCGAGCTGGGCGGGCAGCGCAGGAGGAAGGCGGCTCCGCAGGACGGGTGAGTGCCGTGGCTGCGCACGCGCGACCCTGCCGCTGCCCTCCCTCAGCCTCCCGGCCCTCTGCCCACGGCCGCCCACGGCTGCTCGGCCACTGCGGGGCTCCCTGCAGCGGCCTGCAGCCGCCTTGGCCAGAGCTCGGGTGCCGGGCGCCGCTGCGCACTGGCCTCGGCCCGGCCGGCCACCGCCGAGGGAGCCGGCCGGGCCCAGCTGCGCTGGCCCCGCGCTGCCCCGCGCGGCCCCCAGCAAAGCCCCTTGCTGCTCGCTCGCTGCCTTGCCCCAGCGCCAGCCGCACGCCCCCGGCAGCACGCGCCCGCCCCGCTGGGGCCAGCTTTGCAGCCAGCAGGCAGCAAGGCGCCAGCCCCGGCTCCCGCTCTGCGGCTCGCTGGCTGCCTCGCCCTGCGCTGTGCCCAGGGCAGCCCTCAGCAAGGCGGCCGCCGGCCCCCTCCAGCAGCCCATGGCGCTCTCTGCTCTCTCGCAGCCCTGACACCTTCTCCCGCATCTTCCACCGGGAGAGAGTGCCGCGCAACGTCCTCGGGGCCGAAACGCGCGCGCCCGAGCCGCCAGACAGGCTCCCCGAGCTGCGCAACAGCCCCCATCCCCGCCACATCCGGAGGATCGCCGCCATCGTGCAGGGGCTCGCGCAGCCCGTTTTCCTGGTGCGCACCGAAGGCACCGAGGCAGAGCAGGTAGGAAGTGCTGCCTCCCTTGCCCGCGGACAAGCAAGGGCCACGGGCACCGAGAGCGCTGCGCACGCCAGGCAGGGCCAGCAGAAGCAGTGGGCACGCAAGGGCCCCCCCCCCGGCCAAGGGCAGGGGCTAGGGTGCCTGCACCAGGGCAGCCCACGGCAGCGCAGCACAGCCTGGCGAAGCTCAGCACGGCAGCACCTTTCAACAGCGTCCCTTCTCCTTGGCAGGCTCGCTGGTGGGAGTGGGCAGGCAGCCCAAGCGCCGCGCAGCACTTCAGGAGGCCAGCCTGTAAGTTGCGTCCAGCCGCAGAGCCCGCGCGCAACCGCCCTCCGCCTTGGGGAAGCCGCGCGCCTTGCGGCAGCGCAGCACCCCCGCCCCTCGGCCCCCGAGCCCCAGCCGCGGGCTCTGCCTAGCTGCCCGTGCACAGGCCACCCCCTCCCTGCATGCCGCCGGCACGCCAAGGCCCTTCAGCTCCGGCCTGCCTCCCTCGAGGCCTCCATCCCTGAGGCGCCTCCCCTCAGGCAGCCCCAGCTGCAGGGCCTCTGCCTTGCCAGCGCTGCAACGACGCAGCCCTTCCTCGCACACCCCTCGGCCCTCGGCCAGCCCTCCGCTGCCCCCGCGGCCTTCCCCCTCGCCCACCGCGTCCTCCCAGCAACAGCGACGCCGCAGCGGGGCGGGGCGAGGCGAGGGTGGGGGGGGTGGGGGGGGCCACAGCGCCAGCTCCTTTCCCTCCACGGCCCCTCGCAGCTGGCCTGCCAAGAGCAAGGCGGGCTGAGGCGAGGCCGCACAGCAGGCCCGGCGCGGCGGCCTCTCTCACCGCTTCCCTTCCTCTGCTTTGTCCCAGGCCCCGAGGAAGCCCGCGTGGACGCCGTCAGGTTTCCCAGGCTCTCCTGACCACGCGCTCTGCAGCCACCGCCCACGGGAAGCGACGAGGCGTGGAGAGCTGCCGAGGAAGGCCGCCTCGGACTGAAGCAGCCACAGCAGCCCCCGAGTGCACCGCTCAAGACCCGACGCTCGGTCCATCAGCTGGGGCCCGCCAGATCCCTGGGATGGCAGTGTTGCGAGCACTCACGCCTCCGGCTGCTGATAAACTTCCTCACGCAACCTTTCTCGCTCCCTTCTGTAACAGCACCTTTCTTGCTCGGCGGGAACGCCTAGGCGACACATTTGTCGACCGCCCGCCCTCCCTCCCTCCCTTTCCCGGCCCGCCGGAACACAGGACATGGAGGAGCCCCTCACGAGGGCGCTTGAGGGATCAGGCTGTGGGCTGGCCTAGGAGCTCGCAAAAGGCCTTACAGCTGTGGCATTTGCCTTAGCAATTGTGGCAGGCCAAAGGCCAGAGCAGGGGCCCGGCCTAAGGGTGCCGCTTTGGCGACTGGCGTCGGGCTTCAGGCCAGTGCTGCGAGAGAGGCCCAGGGCCTGCCCGCAGGCGTCTCACAGGCCCTCTGCCAGCCGCATGGCCGTTGCCCGAACACCCCTGCCGTCCCCCTACTGCGGTGCGTCTCGCAGCGCAGCTCTCTGATGCCCTTCGTGCCCTGCCCTGGCTGCCCCGGCACGGGTGGGCAGCGCTTGGGCTTGGCGTGTGGAGATGGGCCTTGGGCTCGGCAGTAGTAGTGTGGGCGGCGGGGGGGGGTGTCGGGGGGGGGCGCCAGGTGGAGGGAGGAGGCCAAAGCCGACGCGCGCTCTCCCAAAGCGGGCAGGGGGGCTGGAGCGGGCGCCCCCACGGCAGGGCTCTCCCTGCTGCCGCAGGGCCCACGCCTTCCTTTGCCGCAAAAACCCTCCCTCCGGCCCAGTCTGCGTATCGCCTCCACCGTCCCTAGGCACAGCGAGGAGCTTCCCGCTCTGAAAGGCTAGCGGGAGCACCAGAGGGCAGCGGTCATTGCGCTCAGGCGCGTCTCCAAGCCACCGCGAGGACTGGGATGGGGCGCTGCGCCACGCTGGCAAGCCTTTCCCAGCTGGAGCCACACAGCTGCTCTTGCCCACTCTCTTCCCCACCTGGGACACAGCAGGCAGCCCCGCTGGAGTCAGTGGGGCAAAGGTGGCACAAGGAGGGCCAGGCCCTGTGCTGCTCGCTTGGCAGCATCCAGCCGGGCAAGAGCCGGCACGGCACGGAGGGCACGGCGCAACTGCTGGCGCCGCAACACAAGACGGGGGCTTCCGCTGGCGGAGCCGGGCACGGCCTGCAGGCCGCAGAGCCGCGGGGCACTGCCGGGGCCACGGCCTGCGGGGGGGCCAGCCCCTCCCCACGGCCCCTCGGCACCCCCTCCCACCCCACCCCCCCACCCCCCGCCCGCCCCACGTCTCCGGGCAACCCAGGGCGCCTCACAATGGCCCCGCGCCGCACTCACAATGGAGGTGCCGGTGCTGCACGGCCGTGGGCCACGGCGCCTGCCAGTCTGCACCTCCTCGCCACCCCGACAGGATGGCGCATGCCCGGAGGCCAGGCCATGCTGCGGGCAGCGCAGCCCGGGCTCCGCCCCGGGCCCTGCCCGACGCTGAGAGGCGCGTGCCGTGCACCCTCGCTCGGCGCCCGGCGCCTCCTCTCCTGCGTGCGCCCGACTACCAGACGCTCGAGCTGGGCGGGCAGCGCAGGAGGAAGGCGGCTCCGCAGGACGGGTGAGTGCCGTGGCTGCGCACGCGCGACCCTGCCGCTGCCCTCCCTCAGCCTCCCGGCCCTCTGCCCACGGCCGCCCACGGCTGCTCGGCCACTGCGGGGCTCCCTGCAGCGGCCTGCAGCCGCCTTGGCCAGAGCTCGGGTGCCGGGCGCCGCTGCGCACTGGCCTCGGCCCGGCCGGCCACCGCCGAGGGAGCCGGCCGGGCCCAGCTGCGCTGGCCCCGCGCTGCCCCGCGCGGCCCCCAGCAAAGCCCCTTGCTGCTCGCTCGCTGCCTTGCCCCAGCGCCAGCCGCACGCCCCCGGCAGCACGCGCCCGCCCCGCTGGGGCCAGCTTTGCAGCCAGCAGGCAGCAAGGCGCCAGCCCCGGCTCCCGCTCTGCGGCTCGCTGGCTGCCTCGCCCTGCGCTGTGCCCAGGGCAGCCCTCAGCAAGGCGGCCGCCGGCCCCCTCCAGCAGCCCATGGCGCTCTCTGCTCTCTCGCAGCCCTGACACCTTCTCCCGCATCTTCCACCGGGAGAGAGTGCCGCGCAACGTCCTCGGGGCCGAAACGCGCGCGCCCGAGCCGCCAGACAGGCTCCCCGAGCTGCGCAACAGCCCCCATCCCCGCCACATCCGGAGGATCGCCGCCATCGTGCAGGGGCTCGCGCAGCCCGTTTTCCTGGTGCGCACCGAAGGCACCGAGGCAGAGCAGGTAGGAAGTGCTGCCTCCCTTGCCCGCGGACAAGCAAGGGCCACGGGCACCGAGAGCGCTGCGCACGCCAGGCAGGGCCAGCAGAAGCAGTGGGCACGCAAGGGCCCCCCCCCCGGCCAAGGGCAGGGGCTAGGGTGCCTGCACCAGGGCAGCCCACGGCAGCGCAGCACAGCCTGGCGAAGCTCAGCACGGCAGCACCTTTCAACAGCGTCCCTTCTCCTTGGCAGGCTCGCTGGTGGGAGTGGGCAGGCAGCCCAAGCGCCGCGCAGCGCTTCAGGAGGCCAGCCTGTAAGTTGCGTCCAGCCGCAGAGCCCGCGCGCAACCGCCCTCCGCCTTGGGGAAGCCGCGCGCCTTGCGGCAGCGCAGCACCCCCGCCCCTCGGCCCCCGAGCCCCAGCCGCGGGCTCTGCCTAGCTGCCCGTGCACAGGCCACCCCCTCCCTGCATGCCGCCGGCACGCCAAGGCCCTTCAGCTCCGGCCTGCCTCCCTCGAGGCCTCCATCCCTGAGGCGCCTCCCCTCAGGCAGCCCCAGCTGCAGGGCCTCTGCCTTGCCAGCGCTGCAACGACGCAGCCCTTCCTCGCACACCCCTCGGCCCTCGGCCAGCCCTCCGCTGCCCCCGCGGCCTTCCCCCTCGCCCACCGCGTCCTCCCAGCAACAGCGACGCCACAGCGGGGCGAGGCGAGGGTGGGGGGGGTGGGGGGGGGCCACAGGGCCAGCTCCTTTCCCTCCACGGCCCCTCGCAGCTGGCCTGCCAAGAGCAAGGCGGGCTGAGGCGAGGCCGCACAGCAGGCCCGGCGCGGCGGCCTCTCTCACCGCTTCCCTTCCTCTGCTTTGTCCCAGGCCCCGAGGAAGCCCGCGTGGACGCCGTCAGGTTTCCCAGGCTCTCCTGACCACGCGCTCTGCAGCCACCGCCCACGGGAAGCGACGAGGCGTGGAGAGCTGCCGAGGAAGGCCGCCTCGGACTGAAGCAGCCACAGCAGCCCCCGAGCGCACCGCTCAAGACCCGACGCTCGGTCCATCAGCTGGGGCCCGCCAGATCCCTGGGATGGCAGTGTTGCGAGCACTCACGCCTCCGGCTGCTGATAAACTTCCTCACGCAACCTTTCTCGCTCCCTTCTGTAACAGCACCCTTCTTGCTCGGCGGGAACGCCTAGGCGACACATTTGTCGACCGCCCGCCCTCCCTCCCTCCCTCCCTTTCCCGGCCCGCCGGAACACAGGACATGGAGGAGCCCCTCACGAGGGCGCTTGAGGGATCAGGCTGTGGGCTGGCCTAGGAGCTCGCAAAAGGCCTTACAGCTGTGGCATTTGCCTTAGCAATTGTGGCAGGCCAAAGGCCAGAGCAGGGGCCCAGCCTAAGGGTGCCGCTTTGGCGACTGGCGTCGGGCTTCAGGCCAGTGCTGCGAGAGAGGCCCAGGGCCTGCCCGCAGGCGTCTCACAGGCCCTCTGCCAGCCGCATGGCCGTTGCCCGAACACCCCTGCCGTCCCCCTACTGCGGCGCGTCTCGCAGCGCAGCTCTCTGATGCCCTTCGTGCCCTGCCCTGGCTGCCCCGGCACGGGTGGGCAGCGCTTGGGCTTGGCGTGTGGAGATGGGCCTTGGGCTCGGCAGTAGTAGTGTGGGCGGAGGGGTGGGGGCGGCGGGGGGGGGGTGTCGGGGGGGGGGCGCCAGGTGGAGGGAGGAGGCCAAAGCCGACGCGCGCTCTCCCAAAGCGGGCAGGGGGGCTGGAGCGGGCGCCCCCACGGCAGGGCTCTCCCTGCTGCCGCAGGGCCCACGCCTTCCTTTGCCGCAAAAACCCTCCCTCCGGCCCAGTCTGCGTATCGCCTCCACCGTCCCTAGGCACAGCGAGGAGCTTCCCGCTCTGAAAGGCTAGCGGGAGCACCAGAGGGCAGCGGTCATTGCGCTCAGGCGCGTCTCCAAGCCACCGCGAGGACTGGGATGGGGCGCTGCGCCACGCTGGCAAGCCTTTCCCAGCTGGAGCCACACAGCTGCTCTTGCCCACTCTCTTCCCCACCTGGGACACAGCAGGCAGCCCCGCTGGAGTCAGTGGGGCAAAGGTGGCACAAGGAGGGCCAGGCCCTGTGCTGCTCGCTTGGCAGCATCCAGCCGGGCAAGAGCCGGCACGGCACGGAGGGCACGGCGCAACTGCTGGCGCCGCAAGACAAGACGGGGGCTTCCGCTGGCGGAGCCGGGCACGGCCTGCAGGCCGCAGAGCCGCGGGGCACTGCCGGGGCCACGGCCTGCGGGGGGGCCAGCCCCTCCCCACGGCCCCTCGGCACCCCCTCCCACCCCACCCCCCCACCCCCCGCCCGCCCCACGTCTCCGGGCAACCCAGGGCGCCTCACAATGGCCCCGCGCCGCACTCACAATGGAGGTGCCGGTGCTGCACGGCCGTGGGCCACGGCGCCTGCCAGTCTGCACCTCCTCGCCACCCCGACAGGATGGCGCATGCCCGGAGGCCAGGCCATGCTGCGGGCAGCGCAGCCCGGGCTCCGCCCCGGGCCCTGCCCGACGCTGAGAGGCGCGTGCCGTGCACCCTCGCTCGGCGCCCGGCGCCTCCTCTCCTGCGTGCGCCCGACTACCAGACGCTCGAGCTGGGCGGGCAGCGCAGGAGGAAGGCGGCTCCGCAGGACGGGTGAGTGCCGTGGCTGTGCACGCGCGACCCTGCCGCTGCCCTCCCTCAGCCTCCCGGCCCTCTGCCCACGGCCGCCCACGGCTGCTCGGCCACTGCGGGGCTCCCTGCAGCGGCCTGCAGCCGCCTTGGCCAGAGCTCGGGTGCCGGGCGCCGCTGCGCACTGGCCTCGGCCCGGCCGGCCACCGCCGAGGGAGCCGGCCGGGCCCAGCTGCGCTGGCCCCGCGCTGCCCCGCGCGGCCCCCAGCAAAGCCCCTTGCTGCTCGCTCGCTGCCTTGCCCCAGCGCCAGCCGCACGCCCCCGGCAGCACGCGCCCGCCCCGCTGGGGCCAGCTTTGCAGCCAGCAGGCAGCAAGGCGCCAGCCCCGGCTCCCGCTCTGCGGCTCGCTGGCTGCCTCGCCCTGCGCTGTGCCCAGGGCAGCCCTCAGCAAGGCGGCCGCCGGCCCCCTCCAGCAGCCCATGGCGCTCTCTGCTCTCTCGCAGCCCTGACACCTTCTCCCGCATCTTCCACCGGGAGAGAGTGCCGCGCAACGTCCTCGGGGCCGAAACGCGCGCGCCCGAGCCGCCAGACAGGCTCCCCGAGCTGCGCAACAGCCCCCATCCCCGCCACATCCGGAGGATCGCCGCCATCGTGCAGGGGCTCGCGCAGCCCGTTTTCCTGGTGCGCACCGAAGGCACCGAGGCAGAGCAGGTAGGAAGTGCTGCCTCCCTTGCCCGCGGACAAGCAAGGGCCACGGGCACCGAGAGCGCTGCGCACGCCAGGCAGGGCCAGCAGAAGCAGTGGGCACGCAAGGGCCCCCCCCCCGGCCAAGGGCAGGGGCTAGGGTGCCTGCACCAGGGCAGCCCACGGCAGCGCAGCACAGCCTGGCGAAGCTCAGCACGGCAGCACCTTTCAACAGCGTCCCTTCTCCTTGGCAGGCTCGCTGGTGGGAGTGGGCAGGCAGCCCAAGCGCCGCGCAGCGCTTCAGGAGGCCAGCCTGTAAGTTGCGTCCAGCCGCAGAGCCCGCGCGCAACCGCCCTCCGCCTTGGGGAAGCCGCGCGCCTTGCGGCAGCGCAGCACCCCCGCCCCTCGGCCCCCGAGCCCCAGCCGCGGGCTCTGCCTAGCTGCCCGTGCACAGGCCACCCCCTCCCTGCATGCCGCCGGCACGCCAAGGCCCTTCAGCTCCGGCCTGCCTCCCTCGAGGCCTCCATCCCTGAGGCGCCTCCCCTCAGGCAGCCCCAGCTGCAGGGCCTCTGCCTTGCCAGCGCTGCAACGACGCAGCCCTTCCTCGCACACCCCTCGGCCCTCGGCCAGCCCTCCGCTGCCCCCGCGGCCTTCCCCCTCGCCCACCGCGTCCTCCCAGCAACAGCGACGCCACAGCGGGGCGAGGCGAGGGTGGGGGGGGTGGGGGGGGGCCACAGCGCCAGCTCCTTTCCCTCCACGGCCCCTCGCAGCTGGCCTGCCAAGAGCAAGGCGGGCTGAGGCGAGGCCGCACAGCAGGCCCGGCGCGGCGGCCTCTCTCACTGCTTCCCTTCCTCTGCTTTGTCCCAGGCCCCGAGGAAGCCCGCGTGGACGCCGTCAGGTTTCCCAGGCTCTCCTGACCACGCGCTCTGCAGCCACCGCCCACGGGAAGCGACGAGGCGTGGAGAGCTGCCGAGGAAGGCCGCCTCGGACTGAAGCAGCCACAGCAGCCCCCGAGCGCACCGCTCAAGACCCGACGCTCGGTCCATCAGCTGGGGCCCGCCAGATCCCTGGGATGGCAGTGTTGCGAGCACTCACGCCTCCGGCTGCTGATAAACTTCCTCACGCAACCTTTCTCGCTCCCTTCTGTAACAGCACCCTTCTTGCTCGGCGGGAACGCCTAGGCGACACATTTGTCGACCGCCCGCCCTCCCTCCCTCCCTCCCTTTCCCGGCCCGCCGGAACACAGGACATGGAGGAGCCCCTCACGAGGGCGCTTGAGGGATCAGGCTGTGGGCTGGCCTAGGAGCTCGCAAAAGGCCTTACAGCTGTGGCATTTGCCTTAGCAATTGTGGCAGGCCAAAGGCCAGAGCAGGGGCCCAGCCTAAGGGTGCCGCTTTGGCGACTGGCGTCGGGCTTCAGGCCAGTGCTGCGAGAGAGGCCCAGGGCCTGCCCGCAGGCGTCTCACAGGCCCTCTGCCAGCCGCATGGCCGTTGCCCGAACACCCCTGCCGTCCCCCTACTGCGGCGCGTCTCGCAGCGCAGCTCTCTGATGCCCTTCGTGCCCTGCCCTGGCTGCCCCGGCACGGGTGGGCAGCGCTTGGGCTTGGCGTGTGGAGATGGGCCTTGGGCTCGGCAGTAGTAGTGTGGGCGGCGGGGGGGGGGTGTCGGGGGGGGGCGCCAGGTGGAGGGAGGAGGCCAAAGCCGACGCGCGCTCTCCCAAAGCGGGCAGGGGGGCTGGAGCGGGCGCCCCCACGGCAGGGCTCTCCCTGCTGCCGCAGGGCCCACGCCTTCCTTTGCCGCAAAAACCCTCCCTCCGGCCCAGTCTGCGTATCGCCTCCACCGTCCCTAGGCACAGCGAGGGGCTTCCCGCTCTGAAAGGCTAGCGGGAGCACCAGAGGGCAGCGGTCATTGCGCTCAGGCGCGTCTCCAAGCCACCGCGAGGACTGGGATGGGGCGCTGCGCCACGCTGGCAAGCCTTTCCCAGCTGGAGCCACACAGCTGCTCTTGCCCACTCTCTTCCCCACCTGGGACACAGCAGGCAGCCCCGCTGGAGTCAGTGGGGCAAAGGTGGCACAAGGAGGGCCAGGCCCTGTGCTGCTCGCTTGGCAGCATCCAGCCGGGCAAGAGCCGGCACGGCACGGAGGGCACGGCGCAACTGCTGGCGCCGCAAGACAAGACGGGGGCTTCCGCTGGCGGAGCCGGGCACGGCCTGCAGGCCGCAGAGCCGCGGGGCACTGCCGGGGCCACGGCCTGCGGGGGGGCCAGCCCCTCCCCACGGCCCCTCGGCACCCCCTCCCACCCCACCCCCCCACCCCCCGCCCGCCCCACGTCTCCGGGCAACCCAGGGCGCCTCACAATGGCCCCGCGCCGCACTCACAATGGAGGTGCCGGTGCTGCACGGCCGTGGGCCACGGCGCCTGCCAGTCTGCACCTCCTCGCCACCCCGACAGGATGGCGCATGCCCGGAGGCCAGGCCATGCTGCGGGCAGCGCAGCCCGGGCTCCGCCCCGGGCCCTGCCCGACGCTGAGAGGCGCGTGCCGTGCACCCTCGCTCGGCGCCCGGCGCCTCCTCTCCTGCGTGCGCCCGACTACCAGACGCTCGAGCTGGGCGGGCAGCGCAGGAGGAAGGCGGCTCCGCAGGACGGGTGAGTGCCGTGGCTGCGCACGCGCGACCCTGCCGCTGCCCTCCCTCAGCCTCCCGGCCCTCTGCCCACGGCCGCCCACGGCTGCTCGGCCACTGCGGGGCTCCCTGCAGCGGCCTGCAGCCGCCTTGGCCAGAGCTCGGGTGCCGGGCGCCGCTGCGCACTGGCCTCGGCCCGGCCGGCCACCGCCGAGGGAGCCGGCCGGGCCCAGCTGCGCTGGCCCCGCGCTGCCCCGCGCGGCCCCCAGCAAAGCCCCTTGCTGCTCGCTCGCTGCCTTGCCCCAGCGCCAGCCGCACGCCCCCGGCAGCACGCGCCCGCCCCGCTGGGGCCAGCTTTGCAGCCAGCAGGCAGCAAGGCGCCAGCCCCGGCTCCCGCTCTGCGGCTCGCTGGCTGCCTCGCCCTGCGCTGTGCCCAGGGCAGCCCTCAGCAAGGCGGCCGCCGGCCCCCTCCAGCAGCCCATGGCGCTCTCTGCTCTCTCGCAGCCCTGACACCTTCTCCCGCATCTTCCACCGGGAGAGAGTGCCGCGCAACGTCCTCGGGGCCGAAACGCGCGCGCCCGAGCCGCCAGACAGGCTCCCCGAGCTGCGCAACAGCCCCCATCCCCGCCACATCCGGAGGATCGCCGCCATCGTGCAGGGGCTCGCGCAGCCCGTTTTCCTGGTGCGCACCGAAGGCACCGAGGCAGAGCAGGTAGGAAGTGCTGCCTCCCTTGCCCGCGGACAAGCAAGGGCCACGGGCACCGAGAGCGCTGCGCACGCCAGGCAGGGCCAGCAGAAGCAGTGGGCACGCAAGGGCCCCCCCCCCGGCCAAGGGCAGGGGCTAGGGTGCCTGCACCAGGGCAGCCCACGGCAGCGCAGCACAGCCTGGCGAAGCTCAGCACGGCAGCACCTTTCAACAGCGTCCCTTCTCCTTGGCAGGCTCGCTGGTGGGAGTGGGCAGGCAGCCCAAGCGCCGCGCAGCGCTTCAGGAGGCCAGCCTGTAAGTTGCGTCCAGCCGCAGAGCCCGCGCGCAACCGCCCTCCGCCTTGGGGAAGCCGCGCGCCTTGCGGCAGCGCAGCACCCCCGCCCCTCGGCCCCCGAGCCCCAGCCGCGGGCTCTGCCTAGCTGCCCGTGCACAGGCCACCCCCTCCCTGCATGCCGCCGGCACGCCAAGGCCCTTCAGCTCCGGCCTGCCTCCCTCGAGGCCTCCATCCCTGAGGCGCCTCCCCTCAGGCAGCCCCAGCTGCAGGGCCTCTGCCTTGCCAGCGCTGCAACGACGCAGCCCTTCCTCGCACACCCCTCGGCCCTCGGCCAGCCCTCCGCTGCCCCCGCGGCCTTCCCCCTCGCCCACCGCGTCCTCCCAGCAACAGCGACGCCACAGCGGGGCGAGGC
The DNA here is from genome assembly GCF_040807025.1 of Struthio camelus. Taxonomy (NCBI): domain Eukaryota; kingdom Metazoa; phylum Chordata; class Aves; order Struthioniformes; family Struthionidae; genus Struthio; species Struthio camelus. The sequence continues at coordinate 226,735 of NC_090982.1, read as the reverse complement.
GAGGGTGGGGGGGGTGGGGGGGGGCCACAGCGCCAGCTCCTTTCCCTCCACGGCCCCTCGCAGCTGGCCTGCCAAGAGCAAGGCGGGCTGAGGCGAGGCCGCACAGCAGGCCCGGCGCGGCGGCCTCTCTCACCGCTTCCCTTCCTCTGCTTTGTCCCAGGCCCCGAGGAAGCCCGCGTGGACGCCGTCAGGTTTCCCAGGCTCTCCTGACCACGCGCTCTGCAGCCACCGCCCACGGGAAGCGACGAGGCGTGGAGAGCTGCCGAGGAAGGCCGCCTCGGACTGAAGCAGCCACAGCAGCCCCCGAGCGCACCGCTCAAGACCCGACGCTCGGTCCATCAGCTGGGGCCCGCCAGATCCCTGGGATGGCAGTGTTGCGAGCACTCACGCCTCCGGCTGCTGATAAACTTCCTCACGCAACCTTTCTCGCTCCCTTCTGTAACAGCACCCTTCTTGCTCGGCGGGAACGCCTAGGCGACACATTTGTCGACCGCCCGCCCTCCCTCCCTCCCTCCCTTTCCCGGCCCGCCGGAACACAGGACATGGAGGAGCCCCTCACGAGGGCGCTTGAGGGATCAGGCTGTGGGCTGGCCTAGGAGCTCGCAAAAGGCCTTACAGCTGTGGCATTTGCCTTAGCAATTGTGGCAGGCCAAAGGCCAGAGCAGGGGCCCAGCCTAAGGGTGCCGCTTTGGCGACTGGCGTCGGGCTTCAGGCCAGTGCTGCGAGAGAGGCCCAGGGCCTGCCCGCAGGCGTCTCACAGGCCCTCTGCCAGCCGCATGGCCGTTGCCCGAACACCCCTGCCGTCCCCCTACTGCGGCGCGTCTCGCAGCGCAGCTCTCTGATGCCCTTCGTGCCCTGCCCTGGCTGCCCCGGCACGGGTGGGCAGCGCTTGGGCTTGGCGTGTGGAGATGGGCCTTGGGCTCGGCAGTAGTAGTGTGGGCGGCGGGGGGGGGGTGTCGGGGGGGGGCGCCAGGTGGAGGGAGGAGGCCAAAGCCGACGCGCGCTCTCCCAAAGCGGGCAGGGGGGCTGGAGCGGGCGCCCCCACGGCAGGGCTCTCCCTGCTGCCGCAGGGCCCACGCCTTCCTTTGCCGCAAAAACCCTCCCTCCGGCCCAGTCTGCGTATCGCCTCCACCGTCCCTAGGCACAGCGAGGGGCTTCCCGCTCTGAAAGGCTAGCGGGAGCACCAGAGGGCAGCGGTCATTGCGCTCAGGCGCGTCTCCAAGCCACCGCGAGGACTGGGATGGGGCGCTGCGCCACGCTGGCAAGCCTTTCCCAGCTGGAGCCACACAGCTGCTCTTGCCCACTCTCTTCCCCACCTGGGACACAGCAGGCAGCCCCGCTGGAGTCAGTGGGGCAAAGGTGGCACAAGGAGGGCCAGGCCCTGTGCTGCTCGCTTGGCAGCATCCAGCCGGGCAAGAGCCGGCACGGCACGGAGGGCACGGCGCAACTGCTGGCGCCGCAAGACAAGACGGGGGCTTCCGCTGGCGGAGCCGGGCACGGCCTGCAGGCCGCAGAGCCGCGGGGCACTGCCGGGGCCACGGCCTGCGGGGGGGCCAGCCCCTCCCCACGGCCCCTCGGCACCCCCTCCCACCCCACCCCCCCACCCCCCGCCCGCCCCACGTCTCCGGGCAACCCAGGGCGCCTCACAATGGCCCCGCGCCGCACTCACAATGGAGGTGCCGGTGCTGCACGGCCGTGGGCCACGGCGCCTGCCAGTCTGCACCTCCTCGCCACCCCGACAGGATGGCGCATGCCCGGAGGCCAGGCCATGCTGCGGGCAGCGCAGCCCGGGCTCCGCCCCGGGCCCTGCCCGACGCTGAGAGGCGCGTGCCGTGCACCCTCGCTCGGCGCCCGGCGCCTCCTCTCCTGCGTGCGCCCGACTACCAGACGCTCGAGCTGGGCGGGCAGCGCAGGAGGAAGGCGGCTCCGCAGGACGGGTGAGTGCCGTGGCTGCGCACGCGCGACCCTGCCGCTGCCCTCCCTCAGCCTCCCGGCCCTCTGCCCACGGCCGCCCACGGCTGCTCGGCCACTGCGGGGCTCCCTGCAGCGGCCTGCAGCCGCCTTGGCCAGAGCTCGGGTGCCGGGCGCCGCTGCGCACTGGCCTCGGCCCGGCCGGCCACCGCCGAGGGAGCCGGCCGGGCCCAGCTGCGCTGGCCCCGCGCTGCCCCGCGCGGCCCCCAGCAAAGCCCCTTGCTGCTCGCTCGCTGCCTTGCCCCAGCGCCAGCCGCACGCCCCCGGCAGCACGCGCCCGCCCCGCTGGGGCCAGCTTTGCAGCCAGCAGGCAGCAAGGCGCCAGCCCCGGCTCCCGCTCTGCGGCTCGCTGGCTGCCTCGCCCTGCGCTGTGCCCAGGGCAGCCCTCAGCAAGGCGGCCGCCGGCCCCCTCCAGCAGCCCATGGCGCTCTCTGCTCTCTCGCAGCCCTGACACCTTCTCCCGCATCTTCCACCGGGAGAGAGTGCCGCGCAACGTCCTCGGGGCCGAAACGCGCGCGCCCGAGCCGCCAGACAGGCTCCCCGAGCTGCGCAACAGCCCCCATCCCCGCCACATCCGGAGGATCGCCGCCATCGTGCAGGGGCTCGCGCAGCCCGTTTTCCTGGTGCGCACCGAAGGCACCGAGGCAGAGCAGGTAGGAAGTGCTGCCTCCCTTGCCCGCGGACAAGCAAGGGCCACGGGCACCGAGAGCGCTGCGCACGCCAGGCAGGGCCAGCAGAAGCAGTGGGCACGCAAGGGCCCCCCCCCCGGCCAAGGGCAGGGGCTAGGGTGCCTGCACCAGGGCAGCCCACGGCAGCGCAGCACAGCCTGGCGAAGCTCAGCACGGCAGCACCTTTCAACAGCGTCCCTTCTCCTTGGCAGGCTCGCTGGTGGGAGTGGGCAGGCAGCCCAAGCGCCGCGCAGCGCTTCAGGAGGCCAGCCTGTAAGTTGCGTCCAGCCGCAGAGCCCGCGCGCAACCGCCCTCCGCCTTGGGGAAGCCGCGCGCCTTGCGGCAGCGCAGCACCCCCGCCCCTCGGCCCCCGAGCCCCAGCCGCGGGCTCTGCCTAGCTGCCCGTGCACAGGCCACCCCCTCCCTGCATGCCGCCGGCACGCCAAGGCCCTTCAGCTCCGGCCTGCCTCCCTCGAGGCCTCCATCCCTGAGGCGCCTCCCCTCAGGCAGCCCCAGCTGCAGGGCCTCTGCCTTGCCAGCGCTGCAACGACGCAGCCCTTCCTCGCACACCCCTCGGCCCTCGGCCAGCCCTCCGCTGCCCCCGCGGCCTTCCCCCTCGCCCACCGCGTCCTCCCAGCAACAGCGACGCCGCAGCGGGGCGGGGCGGGGCGAGGGTGGGGGGGGTGGGGGGGGGGCCACAGCGCCAGCTCCTTTCCCTCCACGGCCCCTCGCAGCTGGCCTGCCAAGAGCAAGGCGGGCTGAGGCGAGGCCGCACAGCAGGCCCGGCGCGGCGGCCTCTCTCACCGCTTCCCTTCCTCTGCTTTGTCCCAGGCCCCGAGGAAGCCCGCGTGGACGCCGTCAGGTTTCCCAGGCTCTCCTGACCACGCGCTCTGCAGCCACCGCCTACGGGAAGCGACGAGGCGTGGAGAGCTGCCGAGGAAGGCCGCCTCGGACTGAAGAAGCTACAGCAGCCCCCGAGTGCACCGCTCAAGACCCAACGCTCGGTCCATCAGCTGGGGCCCGCCAGATCCCTGGGATGGCAGTGTTGCGAGCACTCACGCCTCCGGCTGCTGATAAACTTCCTCACGCAACCTTTCTCGCTCCCTTCTGTAACAGCACCCTTCTTGCTCGGCGGGAACGCCTAGGCGACACATTTGTCGCCCGCCCTCCCTCCCTCCCTCCCTCCCTCCCTTTCCCGGCCCGCCGGAACACAGGACATGGAGGAGCCCCTCACGAGGGCGCTTGAGGGATCAGGCTGTGGGCTGGCCTAGGAGCTCGCAAAAGGCCTTACAGCTGTGGCATTTGCCTTAGCAATTGTGGCAGGCCAAAGGCCAGAGCAGGGGCCCAGCCTAAGGGTGCCGCTTTGGCGACTGGCGTCGGGCTTCAGGCCAGTGCTGCGAGAGAGGCCCAGGGCCTGCCCGCAGGCGTCTCACAGGCCCTCTGCCAGCCGCATGGCCGTTGCCCGAACACCCCTGCCGTCCCCCTACTGCGGCGCGTCTCGCAGCGCAGCTCTCTGATGCCCTTCGTGCCCTGCCCTGGCTGCCCCGGCACGGGTGGGCAGCGCTTGGGCTTGGCGTGTGGAGATGGGCCTTGGGCTCGGCAGTAGTAGTGTGGGCGGCGGGGGGGGGGTGTCGGGGGGGGGCGCCAGGTGGAGGGAGGAGGCCAAAGCCGACGCGCGCTCTCCCAAAGCGGGCAGGGGGGCTGGAGCGGGCGCCCCCACGGCAGGGCTCTCCCTGCTGCCGCAGGGCCCACGCCTTCCTTTGCCGCAAAAACCCTCCCTCCGGCCCAGTCTGCGTATCGCCTCCACCGTCCCTAGGCACAGCGAGGGGCTTCCCGCTCTGAAAGGCTAGCGGGAGCACCAGAGGGCAGCGGTCATTGCGCTCAGGCGCGTCTCCAAGCCACCGCGAGGACTGGGATGGGGCGCTGCGCCACGCTGGCAAGCCTTTCCCAGCTGGAGCCACACAGCTGCTCTTGCCCACTCTCTTCCCCACCTGGGACACAGCAGGCAGCCCCGCTGGAGTCAGTGGGGCAAAGGTGGCACAAGGAGGGCCAGGCCCTGTGCTGCTCGCTTGGCAGCATCCAGCCGGGCAAGAGCCGGCACGGCACGGAGGGCACGGCGCAACTGCTGGCGCCGCAAGACAAGACGGGGGCTTCCGCTGGCGGAGCCGGGCACGGCCTGCAGGCCGCAGAGCCGCGGGGCACTGCCGGGGCCACGGCCTGCGGGGGGGCCAGCCCCTCCCCACGGCCCCTCGGCACCCCCTCCCACCCCACCCCCCCACCCCCCGCCCGCCCCACGTCTCCGGGCAACCCAGGGCGCCTCACAATGGCCCCGCGCCGCACTCACAATGGAGGTGCCGGTGCTGCACGGCCGTGGGCCACGGCGCCTGCCAGTCTGCACCTCCTCGCCACCCCGACAGGATGGCGCATGCCCGGAGGCCAGGCCATGCTGCGGGCAGCGCAGCCCGGGCTCCGCCCCGGGCCCTGCCCGACGCTGAGAGGCGCGTGCCGTGCACCCTCGCTCGGCGCCCGGCGCCTCCTCTCCTGCGTGCGCCCGACTACCAGACGCTCGAGCTGGGCGGGCAGCGCAGGAGGAAGGCGGCTCCGCAGGACGGGTGAGTGCCGTGGCTGCGCACGCGCGACCCTGCCGCTGCCCTCCCTCAGCCTCCCGGCCCTCTGCCCACGGCCGCCCACGGCTGCTCGGCCACTGCGGGGCTCCCTGCAGCGGCCTGCAGCCGCCTTGGCCAGAGCTCGGGTGCCGGGCGCCGCTGCGCACTGGCCTCGGCCCGGCCGGCCACCGCCGAGGGAGCCGGCCGGGCCCAGCTGCGCTGGCCCCGCGCTGCCCCGCGCGGCCCCCAGCAAAGCCCCTTGCTGCTCGCTCGCTGCCTTGCCCCAGCGCCAGCCGCACGCCCCCGGCAGCACGCGCCCGCCCCGCTGGGGCCAGCTTTGCAGCCAGCAGGCAGCAAGGCGCCAGCCCCGGCTCCCGCTCTGCGGCTCGCTGGCTGCCTCGCCCTGCGCTGTGCCCAGGGCAGCCCTCAGCAAGGCGGCCGCCGGCCCCCTCCAGCAGCCCATGGCGCTCTCTGCTCTCTCGCAGCCCTGACACCTTCTCCCGCATCTTCCACCGGGAGAGAGTGCCGCGCAACGTCCTCGGGGCCGAAACGCGCGCGCCCGAGCCGCCAGACAGGCTCCCCGAGCTGCGCAACAGCCCCCATCCCCGCCACATCCGGAGGATCGCCGCCATCGTGCAGGGGCTCGCGCAGCCCGTTTTCCTGGTGCGCACCGAAGGCACCGAGGCAGAGCAGGTAGGAAGTGCTGCCTCCCTTGCCCGCGGACAAGCAAGGGCCACGGGCACCGAGAGCGCTGCGCACGCCAGGCAGGGCCAGCAGAAGCAGTGGGCACGCAAGGGCCCCCCCCCCGGCCAAGGGCAGGGGCTAGGGTGCCTGCACCAGGGCAGCCCACGGCAGCGCAGCACAGCCTGGCGAAGCTCAGCACGGCAGCACCTTTCAACAGCGTCCCTTCTCCTTGGCAGGCTCGCTGGTGGGAGTGGGCAGGCAGCCCAAGCGCCGCGCAGCGCTTCAGGAGGCCAGCCTGTAAGTTGCGTCCAGCCGCAGAGCCCGCGCGCAACCGCCCTCCGCCTTGGGGAAGCCGCGCGCCTTGCGGCAGCGCAGCACCCCCGCCCCTCGGCCCCCGAGCCCCAGCCGCGGGCTCTGCCTAGCTGCCCGTGCACAGGCCACCCCCTCCCTGCATGCCGCCGGCACGCCAAGGCCCTTCAGCTCCGGCCTGCCTCCCTCGAGGCCTCCATCCCTGAGGCGCCTCCCCTCAGGCAGCCCCAGCTGCAGGGCCTCTGCCTTGCCAGCGCTGCAACGACGCAGCCCTTCCTCGCACACCCCTCGGCCCTCGGCCAGCCCTCCGCTGCCCCCGCGGCCTTCCCCCTCGCCCACCGCGTCCTCCCAGCAACAGCGACGCCACAGCGGGGCGAGGCGAGGGTGGGGGGGGTGGGGGGGGGCCACAGCGCCAGCTCCTTTCCCTCCACGGCCCCTCGCAGCTGGCCTGCCAAGAGCAAGGCGGGCTGAGGCGAGGCCGCACAGCAGGCCCGGCGCGGCGGCCTCTCTCACCGCTTCCCTTCCTCTGCTTTGTCCCAGGCCCCGAGGAAGCCCGCGTGGACGCCGTCAGGTTTCCCAGGCTCTCCTGACCACGCGCTCTGCAGCCACCGCCCACGGGAAGCGACGAGGCGTGGAGAGCTGCCGAGGAAGGCCGCCTCGGACTGAAGCAGCCACAGCAGCCCCCGAGCGCACCGCTCAAGACCCGACGCTCGGTCCATCAGCTGGGGCCCGCCAGATCCCTGGGATGGCAGTGTTGCGAGCACTCACGCCTCCGGCTGCTGATAAACTTCCTCACGCAACCTTTCTCGCTCCCTTCTGTAACAGCACCCTTCTTGCTCGGCGGGAACGCCTAGGCGACACATTTGTCGACCGCCCGCCCTCCCTCCCTCCCTCCCTTTCCCGGCCCGCCGGAACACAGGACATGGAGGAGCCCCTCACGAGGGCGCTTGAGGGATCAGGCTGTGGGCTGGCCTAGGAGCTCGCAAAAGGCCTTACAGCTGTGGCATTTGCCTTAGCAATTGTGGCAGGCCAAAGGCCAGAGCAGGGGCCCAGCCTAAGGGTGCCGCTTTGGCGACTGGCGTCGGGCTTCAGGCCAGTGCTGCGAGAGAGGCCCAGGGCCTGCCCGCAGGCGTCTCACAGGCCCTCTGCCAGCCGCATGGCCGTTGCCCGAACACCCCTGCCGTCCCCCTACTGCGGCGCGTCTCGCAGCGCAGCTCTCTGATGCCCTTCGTGCCCTGCCCTGGCTGCCCCGGCACGGGTGGGCAGCGCTTGGGCTTGGCGTGTGGAGATGGGCCTTGGGCTCGGCAGTAGTAGTGTGGGCGGCGGGGGGGGGGTGTCGGGGGGGGGCGCCAGGTGGAGGGAGGAGGCCAAAGCCGACGCGCGCTCTCCCAAAGCGGGCAGGGGGGCTGGAGCGGGCGCCCCCACGGCAGGGCTCTCCCTGCTGCCGCAGGGCCCACGCCTTCCTTTGCCGCAAAAACCCTCCCTCCGGCCCAGTCTGCGTATCGCCTCCACCGTCCCTAGGCACAGCGAGGGGCTTCCCGCTCTGAAAGGCTAGCGGGAGCACCAGAGGGCAGCGGTCATTGCGCTCAGGCGCGTCTCCAAGCCACCGCGAGGACTGGGATGGGGCGCTGCGCCACGCTGGCAAGCCTTTCCCAGCTGGAGCCACACAGCTGCTCTTGCCCACTCTCTTCCCCACCTGGGACACAGCAGGCAGCCCCGCTGGAGTCAGTGGGGCAAAGGTGGCACAAGGAGGGCCAGGCCCTGTGCTGCTCGCTTGGCAGCATCCAGCCGGGCAAGAGCCGGCACGGCACGGAGGGCACGGCGCAACTGCTGGCGCCGCAAGACAAGACGGGGGCTTCCGCTGGCGGAGCCGGGCACGGCCTGCAGGCCGCAGAGCCGCGGGGCACTGCCGGGGCCACGGCCTGCGGGGGGGCCAGCCCCTCCCCACGGCCCCTCGGCACCCCCTCCCACCCCACCCCCCCACCCCCCGCCCGCCCCACGTCTCCGGGCAACCCAGGGCGCCTCACAATGGCCCCGCGCCGCACTCACAATGGAGGTGCCGGTGCTGCACGGCCGTGGGCCACGGCGCCTGCCAGTCTGCACCTCCTCGCCACCCCGACAGGATGGCGCATGCCCGGAGGCCAGGCCATGCTGCGGGCAGCGCAGCCCGGGCTCCGCCCCGGGCCCTGCCCGACGCTGAGAGGCGCGTGCCGTGCACCCTCGCTCGGCGCCCGGCGCCTCCTCTCCTGCGTGCGCCCGACTACCAGACGCTCGAGCTGGGCGGGCAGCGCAGGAGGAAGGCGGCTCCGCAGGACGGGTGAGTGCCGTGGCTGCGCACGCGCGACCCTGCCGCTGCCCTCCCTCAGCCTCCCGGCCCTCTGCCCACGGCCGCCCACGGCTGCTCGGCCACTGCGGGGCTCCCTGCAGCGGCCTGCAGCCGCCTTGGCCAGAGCTCGGGTGCCGGGCGCCGCTGCGCACTGGCCTCGGCCCGGCCGGCCACCGCCGAGGGAGCCGGCCGGGCCCAGCTGCGCTGGCCCCGCGCTGCCCCGCGCGGCCCCCAGCAAAGCCCCTTGCTGCTCGCTCGCTGCCTTGCCCCAGCGCCAGCCGCACGCCCCCGGCAGCACGCGCCCGCCCCGCTGGGGCCAGCTTTGCAGCCAGCAGGCAGCAAGGCGCCAGCCCCGGCTCCCGCTCTGCGGCTCGCTGGCTGCCTCGCCCTGCGCTGTGCCCAGGGCAGCCCTCAGCAAGGCGGCCGCCGGCCCCCTCCAGCAGCCCATGGCGCTCTCTGCTCTCTCGCAGCCCTGACACCTTCTCCCGCATCTTCCACCGGGAGAGAGTGCCGCGCAACGTCCTCGGGGCCGAAACGCGCGCGCCCGAGCCGCCAGACAGGCTCCCCGAGCTGCGCAACAGCCCCCATCCCCGCCACATCCGGAGGATCGCCGCCATCGTGCAGGGGCTCGCGCAGCCCGTTTTCCTGGTGCGCACCGAAGGCACCGAGGCAGAGCAGGTAGGAAGTGCTGCCTCCCTTGCCCGCGGACAAGCAAGGGCCACGGGCACCGAGAGCGCTGCGCACGCCAGGCAGGGCCAGCAGAAGCAGTGGGCACGCAAGGGCCCCCCCCCGGCCAAGGGCAGGGGCTAGGGTGCCTGCACCAGGGCAGCCCACGGCAGCGCAGCACAGCCTGGCGAAGCTCAGCACGGCAGCACCTTTCAACAGCGTCCCTTCTCCTTGGCAGGCTCGCTGGTGGGAGTGGGCAGGCAGCCCAAGCGCCGCGCAGCGCTTCAGGAGGCCAGCCTGTAAGTTGCGTCCAGCCGCAGAGCCCGCGCGCAACCGCCCTCCGCCTTGGGGAAGCCGCGCGCCTTGCGGCAGCGCAGCACCCCCGCCCCTCGGCCCCCGAGCCCCAGCCGCGGGCTCTGCCTAGCTGCCCGTGCACAGGCCACCCCCTCCCTGCATGCCGCCGGCACGCCAAGGCCCTTCAGCTCCGGCCTGCCTCCCTCGAGGCCTCCATCCCTGAGGCGCCTCCCCTCAGGCAGCCCCAGCTGCAGGGCCTCTGCCTTGCCAGCGCTGCAACGACGCAGCCCTTCCTCGCACACCCCTCGGCCCTCGGCCAGCCCTCCGCTGCCCCCGCGGCCTTCCCCCTCGCCCACCGCGTCCTCCCAGCAACAGCGACGCCACAGCGGGGCGAGGCGAGGGTGGGGGGGGTGGGGGGGGGCCACAGCGCCAGCTCCTTTCCCTCCACGGCCCCTCGCAGCTGGCCTGCCAAGAGCAAGGCGGGCTGAGGCGAGGCCGCACAGCAGGCCCGGCGCGGCGGCCTCTCTCACCGCTTCCCTTCCTCTGCTTTGTCCCAGGCCCCGAGGAAGCCCGCGTGGACGCCGTCAGGTTTCCCAGGCTCTCCTGACCACGCGCTCTGCAGCCACCGCCCACGGGAAGCGACGAGGCGTGGAGAGCTGCCGAGGAAGGCCGCCTCGGACTGAAGCAGCCACAGCAGCCCCCGAGCGCACCGCTCAAGACCCGACGCTCGGTCCATCAGCTGGGGCCCGCCAGATCCCTGGGATGGCAGTGTTGCGAGCACTCACGCCTCCGGCTGCTGATAAACTTCCTCACGCAACCTTTCTCGCTCCCTTCTGTAACAGCACCCTTCTTGCTCGGCGGGAACGCCTAGGCGACACATTTGTCGACCGCCCGCCCTCCCTCCCTCCCTCCCTTTCCCGGCCCGCCGGAACACAGGACATGGAGGAGCCCCTCACGAGGGCGCTTGAGGGATCAGGCTGTGGGCTGGCCTAGGAGCTCGCAAAAGGCCTTACAGCTGTGGCATTTGCCTTAGCAATTGTGGCAGGCCAAAGGCCAGAGCAGGGGCCCAGCCTAAGGGTGCCGCTTTGGCGACTGGCGTCGGGCTTCAGGCCAGTGCTGCGAGAGAGGCCCAGGGCCTGCCCGCAGGCGTCTCACAGGCCCTCTGCCAGCCGCATGGCCGTTGCCCGAACACCCCTGCCGTCCCCCTACTGCGGCGCGTCTCGCAGCGCAGCTCTCTGATGCCCTTCGTGCCCTGCCCTGGCTGCCCCGGCACGGGTGGGCAGCGCTTGGGCTTGGCGTGTGGAGATGGGCCTTGGGCTCGGCAGTAGTAGTGTGGGCGGCGGGGGGGGGGTGTCGGGGGGGGGCGCCAGGTGGAGGGAGGAGGCCAAAGCCGACGCGCGCTCTCCCAAAGCGGGCAGGGGGGCTGGAGCGGGCGCCCCCACGGCAGGGCTCTCCCTGCTGCCGCAGGGCCCACGCCTTCCTTTGCCGCAAAAACCCTCCCTCCGGCCCAGTCTGCGTATCGCCTCCACCGTCCCTAGGCACAGCGAGGGGCTTCCCGCTCTGAAAGGCTAGCGGGAGCACCAGAGGGCAGCGGTCATTGCGCTCAGGCGCGTCTCCAAGCCACCGCGAGGACTGGGATGGGGCGCTGCGCCACGCTGGCAAGCCTTTCCCAGCTGGAGCCACACAGCTGCTCTTGCCCACTCTCTTCCCCACCTGGGACACAGCAGGCAGCCCCGCTGGAGTCAGTGGGGCAAAGGTGGCACAAGGAGGGCCAGGCCCTGTGCTGCTCGCTTGGCAGCATCCAGCCGGGCAAGAGCCGGCACGGCACGGAGGGCACGGCGCAACTGCTGGCGCCGCAAGACAAGACGGGGGCTTCCGCTGGCGGAGCCGGGCACGGCCTGCAGGCCGCAGAGCCGCGGGGCACTGCCGGGGCCACGGCCTGCGGGGGGGCCAGCCCCTCCCCACGGCCCCTCGGCACCCCCTCCCACCCCACCCCCCCACCCCCCGCCCGCCCCACGTCTCCGGGCAACCCAGGGCGCCTCACAATGGCCCCGCGCCGCACTCACAATGGAGGTGCCGGTGCTGCACGGCCGTGGGCCACGGCGCCTGCCAGTCTGCACCTCCTCGCCACCCCGACAGGATGGCGCATGCCCGGAGGCCAGGCCATGCTGCGGGCAGCGCAGCCCGGGCTCCGCCCCGGGCCCTGCCCGACGCTGAGAGGCGCGTGCCGTGCACCCTCGCTCGGCGCCCGGCGCCTCCTCTCCTGCGTGCGCCCGACTACCAGACGCTCGAGCTGGGCGGGCAGCGCAGGAGGAAGGCGGCTCCGCAGGACGGGTGAGTGCCGTGGCTGCGCACGCGCGACCCTGCCGCTGCCCTCCCTCAGCCTCCCGGCCCTCTGCCCACGGCCGCCCACGGCTGCTCGGCCACTGCGGGGCTCCCTGCAGCGGCCTGCAGCCGCCTTGGCCAGAGCTCGGGTGCCGGGCGCCGCTGCGCACTGGCCTCGGCCCGGCCGGCCACCGCCGAGGGAGCCGGCCGGGCCCAGCTGCGCTGGCCCCGCGCTGCCCCGCGCGGCCCCCAGCAAAGCCCCTTGCTGCTCGCTCGCTGCCTTGCCCCAGCGCCAGCCGCACGCCCCCGGCAGCACGCGCCCGCCCCGCTGGGGCCAGCTTTGCAGCCAGCAGGCAGCAAGGCGCCAGCCCCGGCTCCCGCTCTGCGGCTCGCTGGCTGCCTCGCCCTGCGCTGTGCCCAGGGCAGCCCTCAGCAAGGCGGCCGCCGGCCCCCTCCAGCAGCCCATGGCGCTCTCTGCTCTCTCGCAGCCCTGACACCTTCTCCCGCATCTTCCACCGGGAGAGAGTGCCGCGCAACGTCCTCGGGGCCGAAACGCGCGCGCCCGAGCCGCCAGACAGGCTCCCCGAGCTGCGCAACAGCCCCCATCCCCGCCACATCCGGAGGATCGCCGCCATCGTGCAGGGGCTCGCGCAGCCCGTTTTCCTGGTGCGCACCGAAGGCACCGAGGCAGAGCAGGTAGGAAGTGCTGCCTCCCTTGCCCGCGGACAAGCAAGGGCCACGGGCACCGAGAGCGCTGCGCACGCCAGGCAGGGCCAGCAGAAGCAGTGGGCACGCAAGGGCCCCCCCCCCGGCCAAGGGCAGGGGCTAGGGTGCCTGCACCAGGGCAGCCCACGGCAGCGCAGCACAGCCTGGTGAAGCTCAGCACGGCAGCACCTTTCAACAGCGTCCCTTCTCCTTGGCAGGCTCGCTGGTGGGAGTGGGCAGGCAGCCCAAGCGCCGCGCAGCGCTTCAGGAGGCCAGCCTGTAAGTTGCGTCCAGCCGCAGAGCCCGCGCGCAACCGCCCTCCGCCTTGGGGAAGCCGCGCGCCTTGCGGCAGCGCAGCACCCCCGCCCCTCGGCCCCCGAGCCCCAGCCGCGGGCTCTGCCTAGCTGCCCGTGCACAGGCCACCCCCTCCCTGCATGCCGCCGGCACGCCAAGGCCCTTCAGCTCCGGCCTGCCTCCCTCGAGGCCTCCATCCCTGAGGCGCCTCCCCTCAGGCAGCCCCAGCTGCAGGGCCTCTGCCTTGCCAGCGCTGCAACGACGCAGCCCTTCCTCGCACACCCCTCGGCCCTCGGCCAGCCCTCCGCTGCCCCCGCGGCCTTCCCCCTCGCCCACCGCGTCCTCCCAGCAACAGCGACGCCGCAGCGGGGCGGGGCGGGGCGAGGGTGGGGGGGGTGGGGGGGGGGCCACAGCGCCAGCTCCTTTCCCTCCACGGCCCCTCGCAGCTGGCCTGCCAAGAGCAAGGCGGGCTGAGGCGAGGCCGCACAGCAGGCCCGGCGCGGCGGCCTCTCTCACCGCTTCCCTTCCTCTGCTTTGTCCCAGGCCCCGAGGAAGCCCGCGTGGACGCCGTCAGGTTTCCCAGGCTCTCCTGACCACGCGCTCTGCAGCCACCGCCCACGGGAAGCGACGAGGCGTGGAGAGCTGCCGAGGAAGGCCGCCTCGGACTGAAGAAGCTACAGCAGCCCCCGAGTGCACCGCTCAAGACCCAACGCTCGGTCCATCAGCTGGGGCCCGCCAGATCCCTGGGATGGCAGTGTTGCGAGCACTCACGCCTCCGGCTGCTGATAAACTTCCTCACGCAACCTTTCTCGCTCCCTTCTGTAACAGCACCCTTCTTGCTCGGCGGGAACGCCTAGGCGACACATTTGTCGCCCGCCCGCCCTCCCTCCCTCCCTTTCCCGGCCCGCCGGAACACAGGACATGGAGGAGCCCCTCACGAGGGCGCTTGAGGGATCAGGCTGTGGGCTGGCCTAGGAGCTCGCAAAAGGCCTTACAGCTGTGGCATTTGCCTTAGCAATTGTGGCAGGCCAAAGGCCAGAGCAGGGGCCCGGCCTAAGGGTGCCGCTTTGGCGACTGGCGTCGGGCTTCAGGCCAGTGCTGCGAGAGAGGCCCAGGGCCTGCCCGCAGGCGTCTCACAGGCCCTCTGCCAGCCGCATGGCCGTTGCCCGAACACCCCTGCCGTCCCCCTACTGCGGCGCGTCTCGCAGCGCAGCTCTCTGATGCCCTTCGTGCCCTGCCCTGGCTGCCCCGGCACGGGTGGGCAGCGCTTGGGCTTGGCGTGTGGAGATGGGCCTTGGGCTCGGCAGTAGTAGTGTGGGCGGCGGGGGGGGGTCTCGGGGGGGGGCGCCAGGTGGAGGGAGGAGGCCAGAGCCGACGCGCGCTCTCCCAAAGCGGGCAGGGGGGCTGGAGCGGGCGCCCCCACGGCAGGGCTCTCCCTGCTGCCGCAGGGCCCACGCCTTCCTTTGCCGCAAAAACCCTCCCTCCGGCCCAGTCTGCGTATCGCCTCCACCGTCCCTAGGCACAGCGAGGGGCTTCCCGCTCTGAAAGGCTAGCGGGAGCACCAGAGGGCAGCGGTCATTGCGCTCAGGCGCGTCTCCAAGCCACCGCGAGGACTGGGATGGGGCGCTGCGCCACACTGGCAAGCCTTTCCCAGCTGGAGCCACACAGCTGCTCTTGCCCACTCTCTTCCCCACCTGGGACACAGCAGGCAGCCCCGCTGGAGTCAGTGGGGCAAAGGTGGCACAAGGAGGGCCAGGCCCTGTGCTGCTCGCTTGGCAGCATCCAGCCGGGCAAGAGCCGGCACGGCACGGAGGGCACGGCGCAACTGCTGGCGCCGCAAGACAAGACGGGGGCTTCCGCTGGCGGAGCCGGGCACGGCCTGCAGGCCGCAGAGCCGCGGGGCACTGCCGGGGCCACGGCCTGCGGGGGGGCCAGCCCCTCCCCACGGCCCCTCGGCACCCCCTCCCACCCCACCCCCCCACCCCCCGCCCGCCCCACGTCTCCGGGCAACCCAGGGCGCCTCACAATGGCCCCGCGCTGCACTCACAATGGAGGTGCCGGTGCTGCACGGCCGTGGGCCACGGCGCCTGCCAGTCTGCACCTCCTCGCCACCCCGACAGGATGGCGCATGCCCGGAGGCCAGGCCATGCTGCGGGCAGCGCAGCCCGGGCTCCGCCCCGGGCCCTGCCCGACGCTGAGAGGCGCGTGCCGTGCACCCTCGCTCGGCGCCCGGCGCCTCCTCTCCTGCGTGCGCCCGACTACCAGACGCTCGAGCTGGGCGGGCAGCGCAGGAGGAAGGCGGCTCCGCAGGACGGGTGAGTGCCGTGGCTGCGCACGCGCGACCCTGCCGCTGCCCTCCCTCAGCCTCCCGGCCCTCTGCCCACGGCCGCCCACGGCTGCTCGGCCACTGCGGGGCTCCCTGCAGCGGCCTGCAGCCGCCTTGGCCAGAGCTCGGGTGCCGGGCGCCGCTGCGCACTGGCCTCGGCCCGGCCGGCCACCGCCGAGGGAGCCGGCCGGGCCCAGCTGCGCTGGCCCCGCGCTGCCCCGCGCGGCCCCCAGCAAAGCCCCTTGCTGCTCGCTCGCTGCCTTGCCCCAGCGCCAGCCGCACGCCCCCGGCAGCACGCGCCCGCCCCGCTGGGGCCAGCTTTGCAGCCAGCAGGCAGCAAGGCGCCAGCCCCGGCTCCCGCTCTGCGGCTCGCTGGCTGCCTCGCCCTGCGCTGTGCCCAGGGCAGCCCTCAGCAAGGCGGCCGCCGGCCCCCTCCAGCAGCCCATGGCGCTCTCTGCTCTCTCGCAGCCCTGACACCTTCTCCCGCATCTTCCACCGGGAGAGAGTGCCGCGCAACATCCTCGGGGCCGAAACGCGCGCGCCCGAGCCGCCAGACAGGCTCCCCGAGCTGCGCAACAGCCCCCATCCCCGCCACATCCGGAGGATCGCCGCCATCGTGCAGGGGCTCGCGCAGCCCGTTTTCCTGGTGCGCACCGAAGGCACCGAGGCAGAGCAGGTAGGAAGTGCTGCCTCCCTTGCCCGCGGACAAGCAAGGGCCACGGGCACCGAGAGCGCTGCGCACGCCAGGCAGGGCCAGCAGAAGCAGTGGGCACGCAAGGGCCCCCCCCCCGGCCAAGGGCAGGGGCTAGGGTGCCTGCACCAGGGCAGCCCACGGCAGCGCAGCACAGCCTGGCGAAGCTCAGCACGGCAGCACCTTTCAACAGCGTCCCTTCTCCTTGGCAGGCTCGCTGGTGGGAGTGGGCAGGCAGCCCAAGCGCCGCGCAGCGCTTCAGGAGGCCAGCCTGTAAGTTGCGTCCAGCCGCAGAGCCCGCGCGCAACCGCCCTCCGCCTTGTGGAAGCCGCGCGCCTTGTGGCAGCGCAGCACCCCCGCCCCTCGGCCCCCGAGCCCCAGCCGCGGGCTCTGCCTAGCTGCCCGTGCACAGGCCACCCCCTCCCTGCATGCCGCCGGCACGCCAAGGCCCTTCAGCTCCGGCCTGCCTCCCTCGAGGCCTCCATCCCTGAGGCGCCTCCCCTCAGGCAGCCCCAGCTGCAGGGCCTCTGCCTTGCCAGCGCTGCAACGACGCAGCCCTTCCTCGCACACCCCTCGGCCCTCGGCCAGCCCTCCGCTGCCCCCGCGGCCTTCCCCCTCGCCCACCGCGTCCTCCCAGCAACAGCGACGCCGCAGCGGGGCGGGGCGAGGGTGGGGGGGGGGGGGGGGGGGCCACAGCGCCAGCTCCTTTCCCTCCACGGCCCCTCGCAGCTGGCCTGCCAAGAGCAAGGCGGGCTGAGGCGAGGCCGCACAGCAGGCCCGGCGCGGCGGCCTCTCTCACCGCTTCCCTTCCTCTGCTTTGTCCCAGGCCCCGAGGAAGCCCGCGTGGACGCCGTCAGGTTTCCCAGGCTCTCCTGACCACGCGCTCTGCAGCCACCGCCCACGGGAAGCGACGAGGCGTGGAGAGCTGCCGAGGAAGGCCGCCTCGGACTGAAGCAGCTACAGCAGCCCCCGAGTGCACCGCTCAAGACCCGACGCTCGGTCCATCAGCTGGGGCCCGCCAGATCCCTGGGATGGCAGTGTTGCGAGCACTCACGCCTCCGGCTGCTGATAAACTTCCTCACGCAACCTTTCTCGCTCCCTTCTGTAACAGCACCCTTCTTGCTCGGCGGGAACGCCTAGGCGACACATTTGTCGCCCGCCCGCCCTCCCTCCCTCCCTTTCCCGGCCCGCCGGAACACAGGACATGGAGGAGCCCCTCACGAGGGCGCTTGAGGGATCAGGCTGTGGGCTGGCCTAGGAGCTCGCAAAAGGCCTTACAGCTGTGGCATTTGCCTTAGCAATTGTGGCAGGCCAAAGGCCAGAGCAGGGGCCCGGCCTAAGGGTGCCGCTTTGGCGACTGGCGTCGGGCTTCAGGCCAGTGCTGCGAGAGAGGCCCAGGGCCTGCCCGCAGGCGTCTCACAGGCCCTCTGCCAGCTGCATGGCCGTTGCCCGAACACCCCTGCCGTCCCCCTACTGCGGCGCGTCTCGCAGCGCAGCTCTCTGATGCCCTTCGTGCCCTGCCCTGGCTGCCCCGGCACGGGTGGGCAGCGCTTGGGCTTGGCGTGTGGAGATGGGCCTTGGGCTCGGCAGTAGTAGTGTGGGCGGCGGGGGGGGTTTCGGGGGGGGGCGCCAGGTGGAGGGAGGAGGCCAGAGCCGACGCGCGCTCTCCCAAAGCGGGCAGGGGGGCTGGAGCGGGCGCCCCCACGGCAGGGCTCTCCCTGCTGCCGCAGGGCCCACGCCTTCCTTTGCCGCAAAAACCCTCCCTCCGGCCCAGTCTGCGTATCGCCTCCACCGTCCCTAGGCACAGCGAGGGGCTTCCCGCTCTGAAAGGCTAGCGGGAGCACCAGAGGGCAGCGGTCATTGCGCTCAGGCGCGTCTCCAAGCCACCGCGAGGACTGGGATGGGGCGCTGCGCCACACTGGCAAGCCTTTCCCAGCTGGAGCCACACAGCTGCTCTTGCCCACTCTCTTCCCCACCTGGGACACAGCAGGCAGCCCCGCTGGAGTCAGTGGGGCAAAGGTGGCACAAGGAGGGCCAGGCCCTGTGCTGCTCGCTTGGCAGCATCCAGCCGGGCAAGAGCCGGCACGGCACGGAGGGCACGGCGCAACTGCTGGCGCCGCAAGACAAGACGGGGGCTTCCGCTGGCGGAGCCGGGCACGGCCTGCAGGCCGCAGAGCCGCGGGGCACTGCCGGGGCCACGGCCTGCGGGGGGGCCAGCCCCTCCCCACGGCCCCTCGGCACCCCCTCCCACCCCACCCCCCCACCCCCCGCCCGCCCCACGTCTCCGGGCAACCCAGGGCGCCTCACAATGGCCCCGCGCCGCACTCACAATGGAGGTGCCGGTGCTGCACGGCCGTGGGCCACGGCGCCTGCCAGTCTGCACCTCCTCGCCACCCCGACAGGATGGCGCATGCCCGGAGGCCAGGCCATGCTGCGGGCAGCGCAGCCCGGGCTCCGCCCCGGGCCCTGCCCGACGCTGAGAGGCGCGTGCCGTGCACCCTCGCTCGGCGCCCGGCGCCTCCTCTCCTGCGTGCGCCCGACTACCAGACGCTCGAGCTGGGCGGGCAGCGCAGGAGGAAGGCGGCTCCGCAGGACGGGTGAGTGCCGTGGCTGCGCACGCGCGACCCTGCCGCTGCCCTCCCTCAGCCTCCCGGCCCTCTGCCCACGGCCGCCCACGGCTGCTCGGCCACTGCGGGGCTCCCTGCAGCGGTCTGCAGCCGCCTTGGCCAGAGCTCGGGTGCCGGGCGCCGCTGCGCACTGGCCTCGGCCCGGCCGGCCACCGCCGAGGGAGCCGGCCGGGCCCAGCTGCGCTGGCCCCGCGCTGCCCCGCGCGGCCCCCAGCAAAGCCCCTTGCTGCTCGCTCGCTGCCTTGCCCCAGCGCCAGCCGCACGCCCCCGGCAGCACGCGCCCGCCCCGCTGGGGCCAGCTTTGCAGCCAGCAGGCAGCAAGGCGCCAGCCCCGGCTCCCGCTCTGCGGCTCGCTGGCTGCCTCGCCCTGCGCTGTGCCCAGGGCAGCCCTCAGCAAGGCGGCCGCCGGCCCCCTCCAGCAGCCCATGGCGCTCTCTGCTCTCTCGCAGCCCTGACACCTTCTCCCGCATCTTCCACCGGGAGAGAGTGCCGCGCAACATCCTCGGGGCCGAAACGCGCGCGCCCGAGCCGCCAGACAGGCTCCCCGAGCTGCGCAACAGCCCCCATCCCCGCCACAGCCGGAGGATCGCCGCCATCGTGCAGGGGCTCGCGCAGCCCGTTTTCCTGGTGCGCACCGAAGGCACCGAGGCAGAGCAGGTAGGAAGTGCTGCCTCCCTTGCCCGCGGACAAGCAAGGGCCACGGGCACCGAGAGCGCTGCGCACGCCAGGCAGGGCCAGCAGAAGCAGTGGGCACGCAAGGGCCCCCCCCCGGCCAAGGGCAGGGGCTAGGGTGCCTGCACCAGGGCAGCCCACGGCAGCGCAGCACAGCCTGGCGAAGCTCAGCACGGCAGCACCTTTCAACAGCGTCCCTTCTCCTTGGCAGGCTCGCTGGTGGGAGTGGGCAGGCAGCCCAAGCGCCGCGCAGCGCTTCAGGAGGCCAGCCTGTAAGTTGCGTCCAGCCGCAGAGCCCGCGCGCAACCGCCCTCCGCCTTGGGGAAGCCGCGCGCCTTGCGGCAGCGCAGCACCCCCGCCCCTCGGCCCCCGAGCCCCAGCCGCGGGCTCTGCCTAGCTGCCCGTGCACAGGCCACCCCCTCCCTGCATGCCGCCGGCACGCCAAGGCCCTTCAGCTCCGGCCTGCCTCCCTCGAGGCCTCCATCCCTGAGGCGCCTCCCCTCAGGCAGCCCCAGCTGCAGGGCCTCTGCCTTGCCAGCGCTGCAACGATGCAGCCCTTCCTCGCACACCCCTCGGCCCTCGGCCAGCCCTCCGTTGCCCCCGCGGCCTTCCCCCTCGCCCACCGCGTCCTCCCAGCAACAGCGACGCCGCAGCGGGGCGGGGCGAGGCGAGGGTGGGGGGGGTGGGGGGGGGCCACAGCGCCAGCTCCTTTCCCTCCACGGCCCCTCGCAGCTGGCCTGCCAAGAGCAAGGCGGGCTGAGGCGAGGCCGCACAGCAGGCCCGGCGCGGCGGCCTCTCTCACCGCTTCCCTTCCTCTGCTTTGTCCCAGGCCCCGAGGAAGCCCGCGTGGACGCCGTCAGGTTTCCCAGGCTCTCCTGACCACGCGCTCTGCAGCCACCGCCCACGGGAAGCGACGAGGCGTGGAGAGCTGCCGAGGAAGGCCGCCTCGGACTGAAGCAGCCACAGCAGCCCCCGAGTGCACCGCTCAAGACCCGACGCTCGGTCCATCAGCTGGGGCCCGCCAGATCCCTGGGATGGCAGTGTTGCGAGCACTCACGCCTCCGGCTGCTGATAAACTTCCTCACGCAACCTTTCTCGCTCCCTTCTGTAACAGCACCCTTCTTGCTCGGCGGGAACGCCTAGGCGACACATTTGTCGACCGCCCGCCCTCCCTCCCTCCCTTTCCCGGCCCGCCGGAACACAGGACATGGAGGAGCCCCTCACGAGGGCGCTTGAGGGATCAGGCTGTGGGCTGGCCTAGGAGCTCGCAAAAGGCCTTACAGCTGTGGCATTTGCCTTAGCAATTGTGGCAGGCCAAAGGCCAGAGCAGGGGCCCGGCCTAAGGGTGCCGCTTTGGCGACTGGCGTCGGGCTTCAGGCCAGTGCTGCGAGAGAGGCCCAGGGCCTGCCCGCAGGCGTCTCACAGGCCCTCTGCCAGCCGCATGGCCGTTGCCCGAACACCCCTGCCGTCCCCCTACTGCGGCGCGTCTCGCAGCGCAGCTCTCTGATGCCCTTCGTGCCCTGCCCTGGCTGCCCCGGCACGGGTGGGCAGCGCTTGGGCTTGGCGTGTGGAGATGGGCCTTGGGCTCGGCAGTAGTAGTGTGGGCGGCGGGGGGGGGGTGTCGGGGGGGGCGCCAGGTGGAGGGAGGAGGCCAAAGCCGACGCGCGCTCTCCCAAAGCGGGCAGGGGGGCTGGAGCGGGCGCCCCCACGGCAGGGCTCTCCCTGCTGCCGCAGGGCCCACGCCTTCCTTTGCCGCAAAAACCCTCCCTCCGGCCCAGTCTGCGTATCGCCTCCACCGTCCCTAGGCACAGCGAGGAGCTTCCCGCTCTGAAAGGCTAGCGGGAGCACCAGAGGGCAGCGGTCATTGCGCTCAGGCGCGTCTCCAAGCCACCGCGAGGACTGGGATGGGGCGCTGCGCCACGCTGGCAAGCCTTTCCCAGCTGGAGCCACACAGCTGCTCTTGCCCACTCTCTTCCCCACCTGGGACACAGCAGGCAGCCCCGCTGGAGTCAGTGGGGCAAAGGTGGCACAAGGAGGGCCAGGCCCTGTGCTGCTCGCTTGGCAGCATCCAGCCGGGCAAGAGCCGGCACGGCACGGAGGGCACGGCGCAACTGCTGGCGCCGCAACACAAGACGGGGGCTTCCGCTGGCGGAGCCGGGCACGGCCTGCAGGCCGCAGAGCCGCGGGGCACTGCCGGGGCCACGGCCTGCGGGGGGGCCAGCCCCTCCCCACGGCCCCTCGGCACCCCCTCCCACCCCACCCCCCCACCCCCCGCCCGCCCCACGTCTCCGGGCAACCCAGGGCGCCTCACAATGGCCCCGCGCCGCACTCACAATGGAGGTGCCGGTGCTGCACGGCCGTGGGCCACGGCGCCTGCCAGTCTGCACCTCCTCGCCACCCCGACAGGATGGCGCATGCCCGGAGGCCAGGCCATGCTGCG
The DNA here is from genome assembly GCF_040807025.1 of Struthio camelus. Lineage (NCBI taxonomy): Eukaryota > Metazoa > Chordata > Aves > Struthioniformes > Struthionidae > Struthio > Struthio camelus. The sequence continues at coordinate 205,131 of NC_090982.1, read as the reverse complement.
GGCAGCGCAGCCCGGGCTCCGCCCCGGGCCCTGCCCGACGCTGAGAGGCGCGTGCCGTGCACCCTCGCTCGGCGCCCGGCGCCTCCTCTCCTGCGTGCGCCCGACTACCAGACGCTCGAGCTGGGCGGGCAGCGCAGGAGGAAGGCGGCTCCGCAGGACGGGTGAGTGCCGTGGCTGTGCACGCGCGACCCTGCCGCTGCCCTCCCTCAGCCTCCCGGCCCTCTGCCCACGGCCGCCCACGGCTGCTCGGCCACTGCGGGGCTCCCTGCAGCGGCCTGCAGCCGCCTTGGCCAGAGCTCGGGTGCCGGGCGCCGCTGCGCACTGGCCTCGGCCCGGCCGGCCACCGCCGAGGGAGCCGGCCGGGCCCAGCTGCGCTGGCCCCGCGCTGCCCCGCGCGGCCCCCAGCAAAGCCCCTTGCTGCTCGCTCGCTGCCTTGCCCCAGCGCCAGCCGCACGCCCCCGGCAGCACGCGCCTGCCCCGCTGGGGCCAGCTTTGCAGCCAGCAGGCAGCAAGGCGCCAGCCCCGGCTCCCGCTCTGCGGCTCGCTGGCTGCCTCGCCCTGCGCTGTGCCCAGGGCAGCCCTCAGCAAGGCGGCCGCCGGCCCCCTCCAGCAGCCCATGGCGCTCTCTGCTCTCTCGCAGCCCTGACACCTTCTCCCGCATCTTCCACCGGGAGAGAGTGCCGCGCAACGTCCTCGGGGCCGAAACGCGCGCGCCCGAGCCGCCAGACAGGCTCCCCGAGCTGCGCAACAGCCCCCATCCCCGCCACATCCGGAGGATCGCCGCCATCGTGCAGGGGCTCGCGCAGCCCGTTTTCCTGGTGCGCACCGAAGGCACCGAGGCAGAGCAGGTAGGAAGTGCTGCCTCCCTTGCCCGCGGACAAGCAAGGGCCACGGGCACCGAGAGCGCTGCGCACGCCAGGCAGGGCCAGCAGAAGCAGTGGGCACGCAAGGGCCCCCCCCCGGCCAAGGGCAGGGGCTAGGGTGCCTGCACCAGGGCAGCCCACGGCAGCGCAGCACAGCCTGGCGAAGCTCAGCACGGCAGCACCTTTCAACAGCGTCCCTTCTCCTTGGCAGGCTCGCTGGTGGGAGTGGGCAGGCAGCCCAAGCGCCGCGCAGCGCTTCAGGAGGCCAGCCTGTAAGTTGCGTCCAGCCGCAGAGCCCGCGCGCAACCGCCCTCCGCCTTGGGGAAGCCGCGCGCCTTGTGGCAGCGCAGCACCCCCGCCCCTCGGCCCCCGAGCCCCAGCCGCGGGCTCTGCCTAGCTGCCCGTGCACAGGCCACCCCCTCCCTGCATGCCGCCGGCACGCCAAGGCCCTTCAGCTCCGGCCTGCCTCCCTCGAGGCCTCCATCCCTGAGGCGCCTCCCCTCAGGCAGCCCCAGCTGCAGGGCCTCTGCCTTGCCAGCGCTGCAACGACGCAGCCCTTCCTCGCACACCCCTCGGCCCTCGGCCAGCCCTCCGCTGCCCCCGCGGCCTTCCCCCTCGCCCACCGCGTCCTCCCAGCAACAGCGACGCCACAGCGGGGCGGGGCGAGGGTGGGGGGGGTGGGGGGGGGCCACAGCGCCAGCTCCTTTCCCTCCACGGCCCCTCGCAGCTGGCCTGCCAAGAGCAAGGCGGGCTGAGGCGAGGCCGCACAGCAGGCCCGGCGCGGCGGCCTCTCTCACCGCTTCCCTTCCTCTGCTTTGTCCCAGGCCCCGAGGAAGCCCGCGTGGACGCCGTCAGGTTTCCCAGGCTCTCCTGACCACGCGCTCTGCAGCCACCGCCCACGGGAAGCGACGAGGCGTGGAGAGCTGCCGAGGAAGGCCGCCTCGGACTGAAGCAGCCACAGCAGCCCCCGAGCGCACCGCTCAAGACCCGACGCTCGGTCCATCAGCTGGGGCCCGCCAGATCCCTGGGATGGCAGTGTTGCGAGCACTCACGCCTCCGGCTGCTGATAAACTTCCTCACGCAACCTTTCTCGCTCCCTTCTGTAACAGCACCCTTCTTGCTCGGCGGGAACGCCTAGGCGACACATTTGTCGCCCGCCCGCCCTCCCTCCCTCCCTTTCCCGGCCCGCCGGAACACAGGACATGGAGGAGCCCCTCACGAGGGCGCTTGAGGGATCAGGCTGTGGGCTGGCCTAGGAGCTCGCAAAAGGCCTTACAGCTGTGGCATTTGCCTTAGCAATTGTGGCAGGCCAAAGGCCAGAGCAGGGGCCCGGCCTAAGGGTGCCGCTTTGGCGACTGGCGTCGGGCTTCAGGCCAGTGCTGCGAGAGAGGCCCAGGGCCTGCCCGCAGGCGTCTCACAGGCCCTCTGCCAGCCGCATGGCCGTTGCCCGAACACCCCTGCCGTCCCCCTACTGCGGCGCGTCTCGCAGCGCAGCTCTCTGATGCCCTTCGTGCCCTGCCCTGGCTGCCCCGGCACGGGTGGGCAGCGCTTGGGCTTGGCGTGTGGAGATGGGCCTTGGGCTCGGCAGTAGTAGTGTGGGCGGCGGGGGGGGGGTCTCGGGGGGGGGCGCCAGGTGGAGGGAGGAGGCCAAAGCCGACGCGCGCTCTCCCAAAGCGGGCAGGGGGGCTGGAGCGGGCGCCCCCACGGCAGGGCTCTCCCTGCTGCCGCAGGGCCCACGCCTTCCTTTGCCGCAAAAACCCTCCCTCCGGCCCAGTCTGCGTATCGCCTCCACCGTCCCTAGGCACAGCGAGGAGCTTCCCGCTCTGAAAGGCTAGCGGGAGCACCAGAGGGCAGCGGTCATTGCGCTCAGGCGCGTCTCCAAGCCACCGCGAGGACTGGGATGGGGCGCTGCGCCACGCTGGCAAGCCTTTCCCAGCTGGAGCCACACAGCTGCTCTTGCCCACTCTCTTCCCCACCTGGGACACAGCAGGCAGCCCCGCTGGAGTCAGTGGGGCAAAGGTGGCACAAGGAGGGCCAGGCCCTGTGCTGCTCACTTGGCAGCATCCAGCCGGGCAAGAGCCGGCACGGCACGGAGGGCACGGCGCAACTGCTGGCGCCGCAAGACAAGACGGGGGCTTCCGCTGGCGGAGCCGGGCACGGCCTGCAGGCCGCAGAGCCGCGGGGCACTGCCGGGGCCACGGCCTGCGGGGGGGCCAGCCCCTCCCCACGGCCCCTCGGCACCCCCTCCCACCCCACCCCCCCACCCCCCGCCCGCCCCACGTCTCCGGGCAACCCAGGGCGCCTCACAATGGCCCCGCGCCGCACTCACAATGGAGGTGCCGGTGCTGCACGGCCGTGGGCCACGGCGCCTGCCAGTCTGCACCTCCTCGCCACCCCGACAGGATGGCGCATGCCCGGAGGCCAGGCCATGCTGCGGGCAGCGCAGCCCGGGCTCCGCCCCGGGCCCTGCCCGACGCTGAGAGGCGCGTGCCGTGCACCCTCGCTCGGCGCCCGGCGCCTCCTCTCCTGCGTGCGCCCGACTACCAGACGCTCGAGCTGGGCGGGCAGCGCAGGAGGAAGGCGGCTCCGCAGGACGGGTGAGTGCCGTGGCTGCGCACGCGCGACCCTGCCGCTGCCCTCCCTCAGCCTCCCGGCCCTCTGCCCACAGCCACCCACGGCTGCTCGGCCACTGCGGGGCTCCCTGCAGCGGCCTGCAGCCGCCTTGGCCAGAGCTCGGGTGCCGGGCGCCGCTGCGCACTGGCCTCGGCCCGGCCGGCCACCGCCGAGGGAGCCGGCCGGGCCCAGCTGCGCTGGCCCCGCGCTGCCCCGCGCGGCCCCCAGCAAAGCCCCTTGCTGCTCGCTCGCTGCCTTGCCCCAGCGCCAGCCGCACGCCCCCGGCAGCACGCGCCCGCCCCGCTGGGGCCAGCTTTGCAGCCAGCAGGCAGCAAGGCGCCAGCCCCGGCTCCCGCTCTGCGGCTCGCTGGCTGCCTCGCCCTGCGCTGTGCCCAGGGCAGCCCTCAGCAAGGCGGCCGCCAGCCCCCTCCAGCAGCCCATGGCGCTCTCTGCTCTCTCGCAGCCCTGACACCTTCTCCCGCATCTTCCACCGGGAGAGAGTGCCGCGCAACGTCCTCGGGGCCGAAACGCGCGCGCCCGAGCCGCCAGACAGGCTCCCCGAGCTGCGCAACAGCCCCCATCCCCGCCACATCCGGAGGATCGCCGCCATCGTGCAGGGGCTCGCGCAGCCCGTTTTCCTGGTGCGCACCGAAGGCACCGAGGCAGAGCAGGTAGGAAGTGCTGCCTCCCTTGCCCGCGGACAAGCAAGGGCCACGGGCACCGAGAGCGCTGCGCACGCCAGGCAGGGCCAGCAGAAGCAGTGGGCACGCAAGGGCCCCCCCCCCCGGCCAAGGGCAGGGGCTAGGGTGCCTGCACCAGGGCAGCCCACGGCAGCGCAGCACAGCCTGGCGAAGCTCAGCACGGCAGCACCTTTCAACAGCGTCCCTTCTCCTTGGCAGGCTCGCTGGTGGGAGTGGGCAGGCAGCCCAAGCGCCGCGCAGCGCTTCAGGAGGCCAGCCTGTAAGTTGCGTCCAGCCGCAGAGCCCGCGCGCAACCGCCCTCCGCCTTGGGGAAGCCGCGCGCCTTGCGGCAGCGCAGCACCCCCGCCCCTCGGCCCCCGAGCCCCAGCCGCGGGCTCTGCCTAGCTGCCCGTGCACAGGCCACCCCCTCCCTGCATGCCGCCGGCACGCCAAGGCCCTTCAGCTCCGGCCTGCCTCCCTCGAGGCCTCCATCCCTGAGGCGCCTCCCCTCAGGCAGCCCCAGCTGCAGGGCCTCTGCCTTGCCAGCGCTGCAACGACGCAGCCCTTCCTCGCACACCCCTCGGCCCTCGGCCAGCCCTCCGCTGCCCCTGCGGCCTTCCCCCTCGCCCACCGCGTCCTCCCAGCAACAGCGACGCCGCAGCGGGGCGGGGCGAGGCGAGGGTGGGGGGGGTGGGGGGGGGCCACAGCGCCAGCTCCTTTCCCTCCACGGCCCCTCGCAGCTGGCCTGCCAAGAGCAAGGCGGGCTGAGGCGAGGCCGCACAGCAGGCCCGGCGCGGCGGCCTCTCTCACCGCTTCCCTTCCTCTGCTTTGTCCCAGGCCCCGAGGAAGCCCGCGTGGACGCCGTCAGGTTTCCCAGGCTCTCCTGACCACGCGCTCTGCAGCCACCGCCCACGGGAAGCGACGAGGCGTGGAGAGCTGCCGAGGAAGGCCGCCTCGGACTGAAGCAGCCACAGCAGCCCCCGAGTGCACCGCTCAAGACCCGACGCTCGGTCCATCAGCTGGGGCCCGCCAGATCCCTGGGATGGCAGTGTTGCGAGCACTCACGCCTCCGGCTGCTGATAAACTTCCTCACGCAACCTTTCTCGCTCCCTTCTGTAACAGCACCCTTCTTGCTCGGCGGGAACGCCTAGGCGACACATTTGTCGCCCGCCCGCCCTCCCTCCCTCCCTTTCCCGGCCCGCCGGAACACAGGACATGGAGGAGCCCCTCACAAGGGCGCTTGAGGGATCAGGCTGTGGGCTGGCCTAGGAGCTCGCAAAAGGCCTTACAGCTGTGGCATTTGCCTTAGCAATTGTGGCAGGCCAAAGGCCAGAGCAGGGGCCCGGCCTAAGGGTGCCGCTTTGGCGACTGGCGTCGGGCTTCAGGCCAGTGCTGCGAGAGAGGCCCAGGGCCTGCCCGCAGGCGTCTCACAGGCCCTCTGCCAGCCGCATGGCCGTTGCCCGAACACCCCTGCCGTCCCCCTACTGCGGCGCGTCTCGCAGCGCAGCTCTCTGATGCCCTTCGTGCCCTGCCCTGGCTGCCCCGGCACGGGTGGGCAGCGCTTGGGCTTGGCGTGTGGAGATGGGCCTTGGGCTCGGCAGTAGTAGTGTGGGCGGAGGGGTGGGGGCGGCGGCGGGGGGGTGTCGGGGGGGGGCGCCAGGTGGAGGGAGGAGGCCAGAGCCGACGCGCGCTCTCCCAAAGCGGGCAGGGGGGCTGGAGCGGGCGCCCCCACGGCAGGGCTCTCCCTGCTGCCGCAGGGCCCACGCCTTCCTTTGCCGCAAAAACCCTCCCTCCGGCCCAGTCTGCGTATCGCCTCCACCGTCCCTAGGCACAGCGAGGAGCTTCCCGCTCTGAAAGGCTAGCGGGAGCACCAGAGGGCAGCGGTCATTGCGCTCAGGCGCGTCTCCAAGCCACCGCGAGGACTGGGATGGGGCGCTGCGCCACGCTGGCAAGCCTTTCCCAGCTGGAGCCACACAGCTGCTCTTGCCCACTCTCTTCCCCACCTGGGACACAGCAGGCAGCCCCGCTGGAGTCAGTGGGGCAAAGGTGGCACAAGGAGGGCCAGGCCCTGTGCTGCTCGCTTGGCAGCATCCAGCCGGGCAAGAGCCGGCACGGCACGGAGGGCACGGCGCAACTGCTGGCGCCGCAAGACAAGACGGGGGCTTCCGCTGGCGGAGCCGGGCACGGCCTGCAGGCCGCAGAGCCGCGGGGCACTGCCGGGGCCACGGCCTGCGGGGGGGCCAGCCCCTCCCCACGGCCCCTCGGCACCCCCTCCCACCCCACCCCCCCACCCCCCGCCCGCCCCACGTCTCCGGGCAACCCAGGGCGCCTCACAATGGCCCCGCGCCGCACTCACAATGGAGGTGCCGGTGCTGCACGGCCGTGGGCCACGGCGCCTGCCAGTCTGCACCTCCTCGCCACCCCGACAGGATGGCGCATGCCCGGAGGCCAGGCCATGCTGCGGGCAGCGCAGCCCGGGCTCCGCCCCGGGCCCTGCCCGACGCTGAGAGGCGCGTGCCGTGCACCCTCGCTCGGCGCCCGGCGCCTCCTCTCCTGCGTGCGCCCGACTACCAGACGCTCGAGCTGGGCGGGCAGCGCAGGAGGAAGGCGGCTCCGCAGGACGGGTGAGTGCCGTGGCTGCGCACGCGCGACCCTGCCGCTGCCCTCCCTCAGCCTCCCGGCCCTCTGCCCACGGCCGCCCACGGCTGCTCGGCCACTGCGGGGCTCCCTGCAGCGGCCTGCAGCCGCCTTGGCCAGAGCTCGGGTGCCGGGCGCCGCTGCGCACTGGCCTCGGCCCGGCCGGCCACCGCCGAGGGAGCCGGCCGGGCCCAGCTGCGCTGGCCCCGCGCTGCCCCGCGCGGCCCCCAGCAAAGCCCCTTGCTGCTCGCTCGCTGCCTTGCCCCAGCGCCAGCCGCACGCCCCCGGCAGCACGCGCCCGCCCCGCTGGGGCCAGCTTTGCAGCCAGCAGGCAGCAAGGCGCCAGCCCCGGCTCCCGCTCTGCGGCTCGCTGGCTGCCTCGCCCTGCGCTGTGCCCAGGGCAGCCCTCAGCAAGGCGGCCGCCGGCCCCCTCCAGCAGCCCATGGCGCTCTCTGCTCTCTCGCAGCCCTGACACCTTCTCCCGCATCTTCCACCGGGAGAGAGTGCCGCGCAACGTCCTCGGGGCCGAAACGCGCGCGCCCGAGCCGCCAGACAGGCTCCCCGAGCTGCGCAACAGCCCCCATCCCCGCCACATCCGGAGGATCGCCGCCATCGTGCAGGGGCTCGCGCAGCCCGTTTTCCTGGTGCGCACCGAAGGCACCGAGGCAGAGCAGGTAGGAAGTGCTGCCTCCCTTGCCCGCGGACAAGCAAGGGCCACGGGCACCGAGAGCGCTGCGCACGCCAGGCAGGGCCAGCAGAAGCAGTGGGCACGCAAGGGCCCCCCCCCGGCCAAGGGCAGGGGCTAGGGTGCCTGCACCAGGGCAGCCCACGGCAGCGCAGCACAGCCTGGCGAAGCTCAGCACGGCAGCACCTTTCAACAGCGTCCCTTCTCCTTGGCAGGCTCGCTGGTGGGAGTGGGCAGGCAGCCCAAGCGCCGCGCAGCGCTTCAGGAGGCCAGCCTGTAAGTTGCGTCCAGCCGCAGAGCCCGCGCGCAACCGCCCTCCGCCTTGGGGAAGCCGCGCGCCTTGCGGCAGCGCAGCACCCCCGCCCCTCGGCCCCCGAGCCCCAGCCGCGGGCTCTGCCTAGCTGCCCGTGCACAGGCCACCCCCTCCCTGCATGCCGCCGGCACGCCAAGGCCCTTCAGCTCCGGCCTGCCTCCCTCGAGGCCTCCATCCCTGAGGCGCCTCCCCTCAGGCAGCCCCAGCTGCAGGGCCTCTGCCTTGCCAGCGCTGCAACGACGCAGCCCTTCCTCGCACACCCCTCGGCCCTCGGCCAGCCCTCCGCTGCCCCCGCGGCCTTCCCCCTCGCCCACCGCGTCCTCCCAGCAACAGCGACGCCGCAGCGGGGCGGGGTGAGGCGAGGGTGGGGGGGGTGGGGGGGGGCCACAGCGCCAGCTCCTTTCCCTCCACGGCCCCTCGCAGCTGGCCTGCCAAGAGCAAGGCGGGCTGAGGCGAGGCCGCACAGCAGGCCCGGCGCGGCGGCCTCTCTCACCGCTTCCCTTCCTCTGCTTTGTCCCAGGCCCCGAGGAAGCCCGCGTGGACGCCGTCAGGTTTCCCAGGCTCTCCTGACCACGCGCTCTGCAGCCACCGCCCACGGGAAGCGACGAGGCGTGGAGAGCTGCCGAGGAAGGCCGCCTCGGACTGAAGCAGCCACAGCAGCCCCCGAGTGCACCGCTCAAGACCCGACGCTCGGTCCATCAGCTGGGGCCCGCCAGATCCCTGGGATGGCAGTGTTGCGAGCACTCACGCCTCCGGCTGCTGATAAACTTCCTCACGCAACCTTTCTCGCTCCCTTCTGTAACAGCACCCTTCTTGCTCGGCGGGAACGCCTAGGCGACACATTTGTCGCCCGCCCGCCCGCCCTCCCTCCCTCCCTCCCTTTCCCAGCCCGCCGGAACACAGGACATGGAGGAGCCCCTCACGAGGGCGCTTGAGGGATCAGGCTGTGGGCTGGCCTAGGAGCTCGCAAAAGGCCTTACAGCTGTGGCATTTGCCTTAGCAATTGTGGCAGGCCAAAGGCCAGAGCAGGGGCCCGGCCTAAGGGTGCCGCTTTGGCGACTGGCGTCGGGCTTCAGGCCAGTGCTGCGAGAGAGGCCCAGGGCCTGCCCGCAGGCGTCTCACAGGCCCTCTGCCAGCCGCATGGCCGTTGCCCGAACACCCCTGCCGTCCCCCTACTGCGGCGCGTCTCGCAGCGCAGCTCTCTGATGCCCTTCGTGCCCTGCCCTGGCTGCCCCGGCACGGGTGGGCAGCGCTTGGGCTTGGCGTGTGGAGATGGGCCTTGGGCTCGGCAGTAGTAGTGTGGGCGGAGGGGTGGGGGCGGCGGCGGGGGGGTGTCGGGGGGGGGCGCCAGGTGGAGGGAGGAGGCCAGAGCTGACGCGCGCTCTCCCAAAGCGGGCAGGGGGGCTGGAGCGGGCGCCCCCACGGCAGGGCTCTCCCTGCTGCCGCAGGGCCCACGCCTTCCTTTGCCGCAAAAACCCTCCCTCCGGCCCAGTCTGCGTATCGCCTCCACCGTCCCTAGGCACAGCGAGGAGCTTCCCGCTCTGAAAGGCTAGCGGGAGCACCAGAGGGCAGCGGTCATTGCGCTCAGGCGCGTCTCCAAGCCACCGCGAGGACTGGGATGGGGCGCTGCGCCACGCTGGCAAGCCTTTCCCAGCTGGAGCCACACAGCTGCTCTTGCCCACTCTCTTCCCCACCTGGGACACAGCAGGCAGCCCCGCTGGAGTCAGTGGGGCAAAGGTGGCACAAGGAGGGCCAGGCCCTGTGCTGCTCGCTTGGCAGCATCCAGCCGGGCAAGAGCCGGCACGGCACGGAGGGCACGGCGCAACTGCTGGCGCCGCAAGACAAGACGGGGGCTTCCGCTGGCGGAGCCGGGCACGGCCTGCAGGCCGCAGAGCCGCGGGGCACTGCCGGGGCCACGGCCTGCGGGGGGGCCAGCCCCTCCCCACGGCCCCTCGGCACCCCCTCCCACCCCACCCCCCCACCCCCCGCCCACCCCACGTCTCCGGGCAACCCAGGGCGCCTCACAATGGCCCCGCGCCGCACTCACAATGGAGGTGCCGGTGCTGCACGGCCGTGGGCCACGGCGCCTGCCAGTCTGCACCTCCTCGCCACCCCGACAGGATGGCGCATGCCCGGAGGCCAGGCCATGCTGCGGGCAGCGCAGCCCGGGCTCCGCCCCGGGCCCTGCCCGACGCTGAGAGGCGCGTGCCGTGCACCCTCGCTCGGCGCCCGGCGCCTCCTCTCCTGCGTGCGCCCGACTACCAGACGCTCGAGCTGGGCGGGCAGCGCAGGAGGAAGGCGGCTCCGCAGGACGGGTGAGTGCCGTGGCTGCGCACGCGCGACCCTGCCGCTGCCCTCCCTCAGCCTCCCGGCCCTCTGCCCACGGCCGCCCACGGCTGCTCGGCCACTGCGGGGCTCCCTGCAGCGGCCTGCAGCCGCCTTGGCCAGAGCTCGGGTGCCGGGCGCCGCTGCGCACTGGCCTCGGCCCGGCCGGCCACCGCCGAGGGAGCCGGCCGGGCCCAGCTGCGCTGGCCCCGCGCTGCCCCGCGCGGCCCCCAGCAAAGCCCCTTGCTGCTCGCTCGCTGCCTTGCCCCAGCGCCAGCCGCACGCCCCCGGCAGCACGCGCCTGCCCCGCTGGGGCCAGCTTTGCAGCCAGCAGGCAGCAAGGCGCCAGCCCCGGCTCCCGCTCTGCGGCTCGCTGGCTGCCTCGCCCTGCGCTGTGCCCAGGGCAGCCCTCAGCAAGGCGGCCGCCGGCCCCCTCCAGCAGCCCATGGCGCTCTCTGCTCTCTCGCAGCCCTGACACCTTCTCCCGCATCTTCCACCGGGAGAGAGTGCCGCGCAACGTCCTCGGGGCCGAAACGCGCGCGCCCGAGCCGCCAGACAGGCTCCCCGAGCTGCGCAACAGCCCCCATCCCCGCCACATCCGGAGGATCGCCGCCATCGTGCAGGGGCTCGCGCAGCCCGTTTTCCTGGTGCGCACCGAAGGCACCGAGGCAGAGCAGGTAGGAAGTGCTGCCTCCCTTGCCCGCGGACAAGCAAGGGCCACGGGCACCGAGAGCGCTGCGCACGCCAGGCAGGGCCAGCAGAAGCAGTGGGCACGCAAGGGCCCCCCCCCGGCCAAGGGCAGGGGCTAGGGTGCCTGCACCAGGGCAGCCCACGGCAGCGCAGCACAGCCTGGCGAAGCTCAGCACGGCAGCACCTTTCAACAGCGTCCCTTCTCCTTGGCAGGCTCGCTGGTGGGAGTGGGCAGGCAGCCCAAGCGCCGCGCAGCGCTTCAGGAGGCCAGCCTGTAAGTTGCGTCCAGCCGCAGAGCCCGCGCGCAACCGCCCTCCGCCTTGGGGAAGCCGCGCGCCTTGCGGCAGCGCAGCACCCCCGCCCCTCGGCCCCCGAGCCCCAGCCACGGGCTCTGCCTAGCTGCCCGTGCACAGGCCACCCCCTCCCTGCATGCCGCCGGCACGCCAAGGCCCTTCAGCTCCGGCCTGCCTCCCTCGAGGCCTCCATCCCTGAGGCGCCTCCCCTCAGGCAGCCCCAGCTGCAGGGCCTCTGCCTTGCCAGCGCTGCAACGACGCAGCCCTTCCTCGCACACCCCTCGGCCCTCGGCCAGCCCTCCGCTGCCCCCGCGGCCTTCCCCCTCGCCCACCGCGTCCTCCCAGCAACAGCGACGCCGCAGCGGGGCGGGGCGAGGCGAGGGTGGGGGGGGTGGGGGGGGGCCACAGCGCCAGCTCCTTTCCCTCCACGGCCCCTCGCAGCTGGCCTGCCAAGAGCAAGGCGGGCTGAGGCGAGGCCGCACAGCAGGCCCGGCGCGGCGGCCTCTCTCACCGCTTCCCTTCCTCTGCTTTGTCCCAGGCCCCGAGGAAGCCCGCGTGGACGCCGTCAGGTTTCCCAGGCTCTCCTGACCACGCGCTCTGCAGCCACCGCCCACGGGAAGCGACGAGGCGTGGAGAGCTGCCGAGGAAGGCCGCCTCGGACTGAAGCAGCCACAGCAGCCCCCGAGCGCACCGCTCAAGACCCGACGCTCGGTCCATCAGCTGGGGCCCGCCAGATCCCTGGGATGGCAGTGTTGCGAGCACTCACGCCTCCGGCTGCTGATAAACTTCCTCACGCAACCTTTCTCGCTCCCTTCTGTAACAGCACCCTTCTTGCTCGGCGGGAACGCCTAGGCGACACATTTGTCGACCACCCGCCCTCCCTCCCTCCCTCCCTTTCCCGGCCCGCCGGAACACAGGACATGGAGGAGCCCCTCACGAGGGCGCTTGAGGGATCAGGCTGTGGGCTGGCCTAGGAGCTCGCAAAAGGCCTTACAGCTGTGGCATTTGCCTTAGCAATTGTGGCAGGCCAAAGGCCAGAGCAGGGGCCCAGCCTAAGGGTGCCGCTTTGGCGACTGGCGTCGGGCTTCAGGCCAGTGCTGCGAGAGAGGCCCAGGGCCTGCCCGCAGGCGTCTCACAGGCCCTCTGCCAGCCGCATGGCCGTTGCCCGAACACCCCTGCCGTCCCCCTACTGCGGCGCGTCTCGCAGCGCAGCTCTCTGATGCCCTTCGTGCCCTGCCCTGGCTGCCCCGGCACGGGTGGGCAGCGCTTGGGCTTGGCGTGTGGAGATGGGCCTTGGGCTCAGCAGTAGTAGTGTGGGCGGCGGGGGGGGTGTCGGGGGGGGGCGCCAGGTGGAGGGAGGAGGCCAGAGCCGACGCGCGCTCTCCCAAAGCGGGCAGGGGGGCTGGAGCGGGCGCCCCCACGGCAGGGCTCTCCCTGCTGCCGCAGGGCCCACGCCTTCCTTTGCCGCAAAAACCCTCCCTCCGGCCCAGTCTGCGTATCGCCTCCACCGTCCCTAGGCACAGCGAGGGGCTTCCCGCTCTGAAAGGCTAGCGGGAGCACCAGAGGGCAGCGGTCATTGCGCTCAGGCGCGTCTCCAAGCCACCGCGAGGACTGGGATGGGGCGCTGCGCCACGCTGGCAAGCCTTTCCCAGCTGGAGCCACACAGCTGCTCTTGCCCACTCTCTTCCCCACCTGGGACACAGCAGGCAGCCCCGCTGGAGTCAGTGGGGCAAAGGTGGCACAAGGAGGGCCAGGCCCTGTGCTGCTCGCTTGGCAGCATCCAGCCGGGCAAGAGCCGGCACGGCACGGAGGGCACGGCGCAACTGCTGGCGCCGCAAGACAAGACGGGGGCTTCCGCTGGCGGAGCCGGGCACGGCCTGCAGGCCGCAGAGCCGCGGGGCACTGCCGGGGCCACGGCCTGCGGGGGGGGCAGCCCCTCCCCACGGCCCCTCGGCACCCCCTCCCACCCCACCCCCCACCCCCCGCCCGCCCCACGTCTCCGGGCAACCCAGGGCGCCTCACAATGGCCCCGCGCCGCACTCACAATGGAGGTGCCGGTGCTGCACGGCCGTGGGCCACGGCGCCTGCCAGTCTGCACCTCCTCGCCACCCCGACAGGATGGCGCATGCCCGGAGGCCAGGCCATGCTGCGGGCAGCGCAGCCCGGGCTCCGCCCCGGGCCCTGCCCGACGCTGAGAGGCGCGTGCCGTGCACCCTCGCTCGGCGCCCGGCGCCTCCTCTCCTGCGTGCGCCCGACTACCAGACGCTCGAGCTGGGCGGGCAGCGCAGGAGGAAGGCGGCTCCGCAGGACGGGTGAGTGCCGTGGCTGCGCACGCGCGACCCTGCCGCTGCCCTCCCTCAGCCTCCCGGCCCTCTGCCCACGGCCGCCCACGGCTGCTCGGCCACTGCGGGGCTCCCTGCAGCGGCCTGCAGCCGCCTTGGCCAGAGCTCGGGTGCCGGGCGCCGCTGCGCACTGGCCTCGGCCCGGCCGGCCACCGCCGAGGGAGCCGGCCGGGCCCAGCTGCGCTGGCCCCGCGCTGCCCCGCGCGGCCCCCAGCAAAGCCCCTTGCTGCTCGCTCGCTGCCTTGCCCCAGCGCCAGCCGCACGCCCCCGGCAGCACGCGCCCGCCCCGCTGGGGCCAGCTTTGCAGCCAGCAGGCAGCAAGGCGCCAGCCCCGGCTCCCGCTCTGCGGCTCGCTGGCTGCCTCGCCCTGCGCTGTGCCCAGGGCAGCCCTCAGCAAGGCGGCCGCCGGCCCCCTCCAGCAGCCCATGGCGCTCTCTGCTCTCTCGCAGCCCTGACACCTTCTCCCGCATCTTCCACCGGGAGAGAGTGCCGCGCAACGTCCTCGGGGCCGAAACGCGCGCGCCCGAGCCGCCAGACAGGCTCCCCGAGCTGCGCAACAGCCCCCATCCCCGCCACATCCGGAGGATCGCCGCCATCGTGCAGGGGCTCGCGCAGCCCGTTTTCCTGGTGCGCACCGAAGGCACCGAGGCAGAGCAGGTAGGAAGTGCTGCCTCCCTTGCCCGCGGACAAGCAAGGGCCACGGGCACCGAGAGCGCTGTGCACGCCAGGCAGGGCCAGCAGAAGCAGTGGGCACGCAAGGGCCCCCCCCCCGGCCAAGGGCAGGGGCTAGGGTGCCTGCACCAGGGCAGCCCACGGCAGCACAGCACAGCCTGGCGAAGCTCAGCACGGCAGCACCTTTCAACAGCGTCCCTTCTCCTTGGCAGGCTCGCTGGTGGGAGTGGGCAGGCAGCCCAAGCGCCGCGCAGCGCTTCAGGAGGCCAGCCTGTAAGTTGCGTCCAGCCGCAGAGCCCGCGCGCAACCGCCCTCCGCCTTGGGGAAGCCGCGCGCCTTGCGGCAGCGCAGCACCCCCGCCCCTCGGCCCCCGAGCCCCAGCCGCGGGCTCTGCCTAGCTGCCCGTGCACAGGCCACCCCCTCCCTGCATGCCGCCGGCACGCCAAGGCCCTTCAGCTCCGGCCTGCCTCCCTCGAGGCCTCCATCCCTGAGGCGCCTCCCCTCAGGCAGCCCCAGCTGCAGGGCCTCTGCCTTGCCAGCGCTGCAACGACGCAGCCCTTCCTCGCACACCCCTCGGCCCTCGGCCAGCCCTCCGCTGCCCCCGCGGCCTTCCCCCTCGCCCACCGCGTCCTCCCAGCAACAGCGACGCCGCAGCGGGGCGGGGCGAGGCGAGGGTGGGGGGGGTGGGGGGGGGCCACAGCGCCAGCTCCTTTCCCTCCACGGCCCCTCGCAGCTGGCCTGCCAAGAGCAAGGCGGGCTGAGGCGAGGCCGCACAGCAGGCCCGGCGCGGCGGCCTCTCTCACCGCTTCCCTTCCTCTGCTTTGTCCCAGGCCCCGAGGAAGCCCGCGTGGACGCCGTCAGGTTTCCCAGGCTCTCCTGACCACGCGCTCTGCAGCCACCGCCCACGGGAAGCGACGAGGCGTGGAGAGCTGCCGAGGAAGGCCGCCTCGGACTGAAGCAGCCACAGCAGCCCCCGAGTGCACCGCTCAAGACCCGACGCTCGGTCCATCAGCTGGGGCCCGCCAGATCCCTGGGATGGCAGTGTTGCGAGCACTCACGCCTCCGGCTGCTGATAAACTTCCTCACGCAACCTTTCTCGCTCCCTTCTGTAACAGCACCCTTCTTGCTCGGCGGGAACGCCTAGGCGACACATTTGTCGACCGCCCGCCCTCCCTCCCTCCCTTTCCCGGCCCGCCGGAACACAGGACATGGAGGAGCCCCTCACGAGGGCGCTTGAGGGATCAGGCTGTGGGCTGGCCTAGGAGCTCGCAAAAGGCCTTACAGCTGTGGCATTTGCCTTAGCAATTGTGGCAGGCCAAAGGCCAGAGCAGGGGCCCGGCCTAAGGGTGCCGCTTTGGCGACTGGCGTCGGGCTTCAGGCCAGTGCTGCGAGAGAGGCCCAGGGCCTGCCCGCAGGCGTCTCACAGGCCCTCTGCCAGCCGCATGGCCATTGCCCGAACACCCCTGCCGTCCCCCTACTGCGGCGCGTCTCGCAGCGCAGCTCTCTGATGCCCTTCGTGCCCTGCCCTGGCTGCCCCGGCACGGGTGGGCAGCGCTTGGGCTTGGCGTGTGGAGATGGGCCTTGGGCTCGGCAGTAGTAGTGTGGGCGGCGGGGGGGGGTGTCGGGGGGGGGCGCCAGGTGGAGGGAGGAGGCCAAAGCCGACGCGCGCTCTCCCAAAGCGGGCAGGGGGGCTGGAGCGGGCGCCCCCACGGCAGGGCTCTCCCTGCTGCCGCAGGGCCCACGCCTTCCTTTGCCGCAAAAACCCTCCCTCCGGCCCAGTCTGCGTATCGCCTCCACCGTCCCTAGGCACAGCGAGGGGCTTCCCGCTCTGAAAGGCTAGCGGGAGCACCAGAGGGCAGCGGTCATTGCGCTCAGGCGCGTCTCCAAGCCACCGCGAGGACTGGGATGGGGCGCTGCGCCACGCTGGCAAGCCTTTCCCAGCTGGAGCCACACAGCTGCTCTTGCCCACTCTCTTCCCCACCTGGGACACAGCAGGCAGCCCCGCTGGAGTCAGTGGGGCAAAGGTGGCACAAGGAGGGCCAGGCCCTGTGCTGCTCGCTTGGCAGCATCCAGCCGGGCAAGAGCCGGCACGGCACGGAGGGCACGGCGCAACTGCTGGCGCCGCAACACAAGACGGGGGCTTCCGCTGGCGGAGCCGGGCACGGCCTGCAGGCCGCAGAGCCGCGGGGCACTGCCGGGGCCACGGCCTGCGGGGGGGCCAGCCCCTCCCCACGGCCCCTCGGCACCCCCTCCCACCCCACCCCCCCACCCCCCGCCCGCCCCACGTCTCCGGGCAACCCAGGGCGCCTCACAATGGCCCCGCGCCGCACTCACAATGGAGGTGCCGGTGCTGCACGGCCGTGGGCCACGGCGCCTGCCAGTCTGCACCTCCTCGCCACCCCGACAGGATGGCGCATGCCCGGAGGCCAGGCCATGCTGCGGGCAGCGCAGCCCGGGCTCCGCCCCGGGCCCTGCCCGACGCTGAGAGGCGCGTGCCGTGCACCCTCGCTCGGCGCCCGGCGCCTCCTCTCCTGCGTGCGCCCGACTACCAGACGCTCGAGCTGGGCGGGCAGCGCAGGAGGAAGGCGGCTCCGCAGGACGGGTGAGTGCCGTGGCTGCGCACGCGCGACCCTGCCGCTGCCCTCCCTCAGCCTCCCGGCCCTCTGCCCACGGCCGCCCACGGCTGCTCGGCCACTGCGGGGCTCCCTGCAGCGGCCTGCAGCCGCCTTGGCCAGAGCTCGGGTGCCGGGCGCCGCTGCGCACTGGCCTCGGCCCGGCCGGCCACCGCCGAGGGAGCCGGCCGGGCCCAGCTGCACTGGCCCCGCGCTGCCCCGCGCGGCCCCCAGCAAAGCCCCTTGCTGCTCGCTCGCTGCCTTGCCCCAGCGCCAGCCGCACGCCCCCGGCAGCACGCGCCCGCCCCGCTGGGGCCAGCTTTGCAGCCAGCAGGCAGCAAGGCGCCAGCCCCGGCTCCCGCTCTGCGGCTCGCTGGCTGCCTCGCCCTGCGCTGTGCCCAGGGCAGCCCTCAGCAAGGCGGCCGCCGGCCCCCTCCAGCAGCCCATGGCGCTCTCTGCTCTCTCGCAGCCCTGACACCTTCTCCCGCATCTTCCACCGGGAGAGAGTGCCGCGCAACGTCCTCGGGGCCGAAACGCGCGCGCCCGAGCCGCCAGACAGGCTCCCCGAGCTGCGCAACAGCCCCCATCCCCGCCACATCCGGAGGATCGCCGCCATCGTGCAGGGGCTCGCGCAGCCCGTTTTCCTGGTGCGCACCGAAGGCACCGAGGCAGAGCAGGTAGGAAGTGCTGCCTCCCTTGCCCGCGGACAAGCAAGGGCCACGGGCACCGAGAGCGCTGCGCACGCCAGGCAGGGCCAGCAGAAGCAGTGGGCACGCAAGGGCCCCCCCCCCGGCCAAGGGCAGGGGCTAGGGTGCCTGCACCAGGGCAGCCCACGGCAGCGCAGCACAGCCTGGCGAAGCTCAGCACGGCAGCACCTTTCAACAGCGTCCCTTCTCCTTGGCAGGCTCGCTGGTGGGAGTGGGCAGGCAGCCCAAGCGCCGCGCAGCGCTTCAGGAGGCCAGCCTGTAAGTTGCGTCCAGCCGCAGAGCCCGCGCGCAACCGCCCTCCGCCTTGGGGAAGCCGCGCGCCTTGCGGCAGCGCAGCACCCCCGCCCCTCGGCCCCCGAGCCCCAGCCGCGGGCTCTGCCTAGCTGCCCGTGCACAGGCCACCCCCTCCCTGCATGCCGCCGGCACGCCAAGGCCCTTCAGCTCCGGCCTGCCTCCCTCGAGGCCTCCATCCCTGAGGCGCCTCCCCTCAGGCAGCCCCAGCTGCAGGGCCTCTGCCTTGCCAGCGCTGCAACGACGCAGCCCTTCCTCGCACACCCCTCGGCCCTTGGCCAGCCCTCCGCTGCCCCCGCGGCCTTCCCCCTCGCCCACCGCGTCCTCCCAGCAACAGCGACGCCACAGCGGGGCGAGGCGAGGGTGGGGGGGGTGGGGGGGGCCACAGCGCCAGCTCCTTTCCCTCCACGGCCCCTCGCAGCTGGCCTGCCAAGAGCAAGGCGGGCTGAGGCGAGGCCGCACAGCAGGCCCGGCGCGGCGGCCTCTCTCACCGCTTCCCTTCCTCTGCTTTGTCCCAGGCCCCGAGGAAGCCCGCGTGGACGCCGTCAGGTTTCCCAGGCTCTCCTGACCACGCGCTCTGCAGCCACCACCCACGGGAAGCGACGAGGCGTGGAGAGCTGCCGAGGAAGGCCGCCTCGGACTGAAGCAGCCACAGCAGCCCCCGAGCGCACCGCTCAAGACCCGACGCTCGGTCCATCAGCTGGGGCCCGCCAGATCCCTGGGATGGCAGTGTTGCGAGCACTCACGCCTCCGGCTGCTGATAAACTTCCTCACGCAACCTTTCTCGCTCCCTTCTGTAACAGCACCCTTCTTGCTCGGCGGGAACGCCTAGGCGACACATTTGTCGACCGCCCGCCCTCCCTCCCTCCCTTTCCCGGCCCGCCGGAACACAGGACATGGAGGAGCCCCTCACGAGGGCGCTTGAGGGATCAGGCTGTGGGCTGGCCTAGGAGCTCGCAAAAGGCCTTACAGCTGTGGCATTTGCCTTAGCAATTGTGGCAGGCCAAAGGCCAGAGCAGGGGCCCAGCCTAAGGGTGCCGCTTTGGCGACTGGCGTCGGGCTTCAGGCCAGTGCTGCGAGAGAGGCCCAGGGCCTGCCCGCAGGCGTCTCACAGGCCCTCTGCCAGCCGCATGGCCGTTGCCCGAACACCCCTGCCGTCCCCCTACTGCGGCGCGTCTCGCAGCGCAGCTCTCTGATGCCCTTCGTGCCCTGCCCTGGCTGCCCCGGCACGGGTGGGCAGCGCTTGGGCTTGGCGTGTGGAGATGGGCCTTGGGCTCGGCAGTAGTAGTGTGGGCGGCGGGGGGCGGGTGTCGGGGGGGGGCGCCAGGTGGAGGGAGGAGGCCAAAGCCGACGCGCGCTCTCCCAAAGCGGGCAGGGGGGCTGGAGCGGGCGCCCCCACGGCAGGGCTCTCCCTGCTGCCGCAGGGCCCACGCCTTCCTTTGCCGCAAAAACCCTCCCTCCGGCCCAGTCTGCGTATCGCCTCCACCGTCCCTAGGCACAGCGAGGGGCTTCCCGCTCTGAAAGGCTAGCGGGAGCACCAGAGGGCAGCGGTCATTGCGCTCAGGCGTGTCTCCAAGCCACCGCGAGGACTGGGATGGGGCGCTGCGCCACGCTGGCAAGCCTTTCCCAGCTGGAGCCACACAGCTGCTCTTGCCCACTCTCTTCCCCACCTGGGACACAGCAGGCAGCCCCGCTGGAGTCAGTGGGGCAAAGGTGGCACAAGGAGGGCCAGGCCCTGTGCTGCTCGCTTGGCAGCATCCAGCCGGGCAAGAGCCGGCACGGCACGGAGGGCACGGCGCAACTGCTGGCGCCGCAACACAAGACGGGGGCTTCCGCTGGCGGAGCCGGGCACGGCCTGCAGGCCGCAGAGCCGCGGGGCACTGCCGGGGCCACGGCCTGCGGGGGGGCCAGCCCCTCCCCACGGCCCCTCGGCACCCCCTCCCACCCCACCCCCCCACCCCCCGCCCGCCCCACGTCTCCGGGCAACCCAGGGCGCCTCACAATGGCCCCGCGCCGCACTCACAATGGAGGTGCCGGTGCTGCACGGCCGTGGGCCACGGCGCCTGCCAGTCTGCACCTCCTCGCCACCCCGACAGGATGGCGCATGCCCGGAGGCCAGGCCATGCTGCGGGCAGCGCAGCCCGGGCTCCGCCCCGGGCCCTGCCCGACGCTGAGAGGCGCGTGCCGTGCACCCTCGCTCGGCGCCCGGCGCCTCCTCTCCTGCGTGCGCCCGACTACCAGACGCTCGAGCTGGGCGGGCAGCGCAGGAGGAAGGCGGCTCCGCAGGACGGGTGAGTGCCGTGGCTGCGCACGCGCGACCCTGCCGCTGCCCTCCCTCAGCCTCCCGGCCCTCTGCCCACGGCCGCCCACGGCTGCTCGGCCACTGCGGGGCTCCCTGCAGCGGCCTGCAGCCGCCTTGGCCAGAGCTCGGGTGCCGGGCGCCGCTGCGCACTGGCCTCGGCCCGGCCGGCCACCGCCGAGGGAGCCGGCCGGGCCCAGCTGCGCTGGCCCCGCGCTGCCCCGCGCGGCCCCCAGCAAAGCCCCTTGCTGCTCGCTCGCTGCCTTGCCCCAGCGCCAGCCGCACGCCCCCGGCAGCACGCGCCCGCCCCGCTGGGGCCAGCTTTGCAGCCAGCAGGCAGCAAGGCGCCAGCCCCGGCTCCCGCTCTGCGGCTCGCTGGCTGCCTCGCCCTGCGCTGTGCCCAGGGCAGCCCTCAGCAAGGCGGCCGCCGGCCCCCTCCAGCAGCCCATGGCGCTCTCTGCTCTCTCGCAGCCCTGACACCTTCTCCCGCATCTTCCACCGGGAGAGAGTGCCGCGCAACGTCCTCGGGGCCGAAACGCGCGTGCCCGAGCCGCCAGACAGGCTCCCCGAGCTGCGCAACAGCCCCCATCCCCGCCACATCCGGAGGATCGCCGCCATCGTGCAGGGGCTCGCGCAGCCCGTTTTCCTGGTGCGCACCGAAGGCACCGAGGCAGAGCAGGTAGGAAGTGCTGCCTCCCTTGCCCGCGGACAAGCAAGGGCCACGGGCACCGAGAGCGCTGCGCACGCCAGGCAGGGCCAGCAGAAGCAGTGGGCACGCAAGGGCCCCCCCCCCGGCCAAGGGCAGGGGCTAGGGTGCCTGCACCAGGGCAGCCCACGGCAGCGCAGCACAGCCTGGCGAAGCTCAGCACGGCAGCACCTTTCAACAGCGTCCCTTCTCCTTGGCAGGCTCGCTGGTGGGAGTGGGCAGGCAGCCCAAGCGCCGCGCAGCGCTTCAGGAGGCCAGCCTGTAAGTTGCGTCCAGCCGCAGAGCCCGCGCGCAACCGCCCTCCGCCTTGGGGAAGCCGCGCGCCTTGCGGCAGCGCAGCACCCCCGCCCCTCGGCCCCCGAGCCCCAGCCGCGGGCTCTGCCTAGCTGCCCGTGCACAGGCCACCCCCTCCCTGCATGCCGCCGGCACGCCAAGGCCCTTCAGCTCCGGCCTGCCTCCCTCGAGGCCTCCATCCCTGAGGCGCCTCCCCTCAGGCAGCCCCAGCTGCAGGGCCTCTGCCTTGCCAGCGCTGCAACGACGCAGCCCTTCCTCGCACACCCCTCGGCCCTTGGCCAGCCCTCCGCTGCCCCCGCGGCCTTCCCCCTCGCCCACCGCGTCCTCCCAGCAACAGCGACGCCACAGCGGGGCGAGGCGAGGGTGGGGGGGGTGGGGGGGGCCACAGCGCCAGCTCCTTTCCCTCCACGGCCCCTCGCAGCTGGCCTGCCAAGAGCAAGGCGGGCTGAGGCGAGGCCGCACAGCAGGCCCGGCGCGGCGGCCTCTCTCACCGCTTCCCTTCCTCTGCTTTGTCCCAGGCCCCGAGGAAGCCCGCGTGGACGCCGTCAGGTTTCCCAGGCTCTCCTGACCACGCGCTCTGCAGCCACCGCCCACGGGAAGCGACGAGGCGTGGAGAGCTGCCGAGGAAGGCCGCCTCGGACTGAAGCAGCCACAGCAGCCCCCGAGCGCACCGCTCAAGACCCGACGCTCGGTCCATCAGCTGGGGCCCGCCAGATCCCTGGGATGGCAGTGTTGCGAGCACTCACGCCTCCGGCTGCTGATAAACTTCCTCACGCAACCTTTCTCGCTCCCTTCTGTAACAGCACCCTTCTTGCTCGGCGGGAACGCCTAGGCGACACATTTGTCGACCGCCCGCCCTCCCTCCCTCCCTTTCCCGGCCCGCCGGAACACAGGACATGGAGGAGCCCCTCACAAGGGCGCTTGAGGGATCAGGCTGTGGGCTGGCCTAGGAGCTCGCAAAAGGCCTTACAGCTGTGGCATTTGCCTTAGCAATTGTGGCAGGCCAAAGGCCAGAGCAGGGGCCCAGCCTAAGGGTGCCGCTTTGGCGACTGGCGTCGGGCTTCAGGCCAGTGCTGCGAGAGAGGCCCAGGGCCTGCCCGCAGGCGTCTCACAGGCCCTCTGCCAGCCGCATGGCCGTTGCCCGAACACCCCTGCTGTCCCCCTACTGCGGCGCGTCTCGCAGCGCAGCTCTCTGATGCCCTTCATGCCCTGCCCTGGCTGCCCCGGCACGGGTGGGCAGCGCTTGGGCTTGGCGTGTGGAGATGGGCCTTGGGCTCGGCAGTACTAGTGTGGGCGGAGGGGTGGGGGCGGCGAGGGGGGGGGCGCCAGGTGGAGGGAGGAGGCCAAAGCCGACGCGCGCTCTCCCAAAGCGGGCAGGGGGGCTGGAGCGGGCGCCCCCACGGCAGGGCTCTCCCTGCTGCCGCAGGGCCCACGCCTTCCTTTGCCGCAAAAACCCTCCCTCCGGCCCAGTCTGCGTATCGCCTCCACCGTCCCTAGGCACAGCGAGGAGCTTCCCGCTCTGAAAGGCTAGTGGGAGCACCAGAGGGCAGCGGTCATTGCGCTCAGGCGCGTCTCCAAGCCACCGCGAGGACTGGGATGGGGCGCTGCGCCACGCTGGCAAGCCTTTCCCAGCTGGAACCACACAGCTGCTCTTGCCCACTCTCTTCCCCACCTGGGACACAGCAGGCAGCCCCGCTGGAGTCAGTGGGGCAAAGGTGGCACAAGGAGGGCCAGGCCCTGTGCTGCTCGCTTGGCAGCATCCAGCCGGGCAAGAGCCGGCACGGCACGGAGGGCACGGCGCAACTGCTGGCGCCGCAAGACAAGACGGGGGCTTCCGCTGGCGGAGCCGGGCACGGCCTGCAGGCCGCAGAGCCGCGGGGCACTGCTGGGGCCACGGCCTGCGGGGGGGCCAGCCCCTCCCCACGGCCCCTCGGCACCCCCTCCCACCCCACCCCCCCACCCCCCGCCCGCCCCACGTCTCCGGGCAACCCAGGGCGCCTCACAATGGCCCCGCGCCGCACTCACAATGGAGGTGCCGGTGCTGCACGGCCGTGGGCCACGGCGCCTGCCAGTCTGCACCTCCTCGCCACCCCGACAGGATGGCGCATGCCCGGAGGCCAGGCCATGCTGCGGGCAGCGCAGCCCGGGCTCCGCCCCGGGCCCTGCCCGACGCTGAGAGGCGCGTGCCGTGCACCCTCGCTCGGCGCCCGGCGCCTCCTCTCCTGCGTGCGCCCGACTACCAGACGCTCGAGCTGGGCGGGCAGCGCAGGAGGAAGGCGGCTCCGCAGGACGGGTGAGTGCCGTGGCTGCGCACGCGCGACCCTGCCGCTGCCCTCCCTCAGCCTCCCGGCCCTCTGCCCACGGCCGCCCACGGCTGCTCGGCCACTGCGGGGCTCCCTGCAGCGGCCTGCAGCCGCCTTGGCCAGAGCTCGGGTGCCGGGCGCCGCTGCGCACTGGCCTCGGCCCGGCCGGCCACCGCCGAGGGAGCCGGCCGGGCCCAGCTGCGCTGGCCCCGCGCTGCCCCGCGCGGCCCCCAGCAAAGCCCCTTGCTGCTCGCTCGCTGCCTTGCCCCAGCGCCAGCCGCACGCCCCCGGCAGCACGCGCCCGCCCCGCTGGGGCCAGCTTTGCAGCCAGCAGGCAGCAAGGCGCCAGCCCCGGCTCCCGCTCTGCGGCTCGCTGGCTGCCTCGCCCTGCGCTGTGCCCAGGGCAGCCCTCAGCAAGGCGGCCGCCGGCCCCCTCCAGCAGCCCATGGCGCTCTCTGCTCTCTCGCAGCCCTGACACCTTCTCCCGCATCTTCCACCGGGAGAGAGTGCCGCGCAACGTCCTCGGGGCCGAAACGCGCGCGCCCGAGCCGCCAGACAGGCTCCCCGAGCTGCGCAACAGCCCCCATCCCCGCCACATCCGGAGGATCGCCGCCATCGTGCAGGGGCTCGCGCAGCCCGTTTTCCTGGTGCGCACCGAAGGCACCGAGGCAGAGCAGGTAGGAAGTGCTGCCTCCCTTGCCCGCGGACAAGCAAGGGCCACGGGCACCGAGAGCGCTGCGCACGCCAGGCAGGGCCAGCAGAAGCAGTGGGCACGCAAGGGCCCCCCCCCCGGCCAAGGGCAGGGGCTAGGGTGCCTGCACCAGGGCAGCCCACGGCAGCGCAGCACAGCCTGGCGAAGCTCAGCACGGCAGCACCTTTCAACAGCGTCCCTTCTCCTTGGCAGGCTCGCTGGTGGGAGTGGGCAGGCAGCCCAAGCGCCGCGCAGCGCTTCAGGAGGCCAGCCTGTAAGTTGCGTCCAGCCGCAGAGCCCGCGCGCAACCGCCCTCCGCCTTGGGGAAGCCGCGCGCCTTGCGGCAGCGCAGCACCCCCGCCCCTCGGCCCCCGAGCCCCAGCCGCGGGCTCTGCCTAGCTGCCCGTGCACAGGCCACCCCCTCCCTGCATGCCGCCGGCACGCCAAGGCCCTTCAGCTCCGGCCTGCCTCCCTCGAGGCCTCCATCCCTGAGGCGCCTCCCCTCAGGCAGCCCCAGCTGCAGGGCCTCTGCCTTGCCAGCGCTGCAACGACGCAGCCCTTCCTCGCACACCCCTCGGCCCTCGGCCAGCCCTCCGCTGCCCCCGCGGCCTTCCCCCTCGCCCACCGCGTCCTCCCAGCAACAGCGACGCCACAGCGGGGCGGGGCGAGGCGAGGGTGGGGGAGTGGGGGGGGGCCACAGCGCCAGCTCCTTTCCCTCCACGGCCCCTCGCAGCTGGCCTGCCAAGAGCAAGGCGGGCTGAGGCGAGGCCGCACAGCAGGCCCGGCGCGGCGGCCTCTCTCACCGCTTCCCTTCCTCTGCTTTGTCCCAGGCCCCGAGGAAGCCCGCGTGGACGCCGTCAGGTTTCCCAGGCTCTCCTGACCACGCGCTCTGCAGCCACCGCCCACGGGAAGCGACGAGGCGTGGAGAGCTGCCGAGGAAGGCCGCCTCGGACTGAAGCAGCCACAGCAGCCCCCGAGTGCACCGCTCAAGACCCGACGCTCGGTCCATCAGCTGGGGCCCGCCAGATCCCTGGGATGGCAGTGTTGCGAGCACTCACGCCTCCGGCTGCTGATAAACTTCCTCACGCAACCTTTCTCGCTCCCTTCTGTAACAGCACCCTTCTTGCTCGGCGGGAACGCCTAGGCGACACATTTGTCGACCGCCCGCCCTCCCTCCCTCCCTTTCCCGGCCCGCCGGAACACAGGACATGGAGGAGCCCCTCACAAGGGCGCTTGAGGGATCAGGCTGTGGGCTGGCCTAGGAGCTCGCAAAAGGCCTTACAGCTGTGGCATTTGCCTTAGCAATTGTGGCAGGCCAAAGGCCAGAGCAGGGGCCCGGCCTAAGGGTGCCGCTTTGGCGACTGGCGTCGGGCTTCAGGCCAGTGCTGCGAGAGAGGCCCAGGGCCTGCCCGCAGGCGTCTCACAGGCCCTCTGCCAGCCGCATGGCCGTTGCCCGAACACCCCTGCCGTCCCCCTACTGCGGCGCGTCTCGCAGCGCAGCTCTCTGATGCCCTTCGTGCCCTGCCCTGGCTGCCCCGGCACGGGTGGGCAGCGCTTGGGCTTGGCGTGTGGAGATGGGCCTTGGGCTCGGCAGTAGTAGTGTGGGCGGAGGGGTGGGGGCGGCGGCGGGGGGGTGTCGGGGGGGGGCGCCAGGTGGAGGGAGGAGGCCAGAGCCGACGCGCGCTCTCCCAAAGCGGGCAGGGGGGCTGGAGCGGGCGCCCCCACGGCAGGGCTCTCCCTGCTGCCGCAGGGCCCACGCCTTCCTTTGCCGCAAAAACCCTCCCTCCGGCCCAGTCTGCGTATCGCCTCCACCGTCCCTAGGCACAGCGAGGAGCTTCCCGCTCTGAAAGGCTAGCGGGAGCACCAGAGGGCAGCGGTCATTGCGCTCAGGCGCGTCTCCAAGCCACCGCGAGGACTGGGATGGGGCGCTGCGCCACGCTGGCAAGCCTTTCCCAGCTGGAGCCACACAGCTGCTCTTGCCCACTCTCTTCCCCACCTGGGACACAGCAGGCAGCCCCGCTGGAGTCAGTGGGGCAAAGGTGGCACAAGGAGGGCCAGGCCCTGTGCTGCTCGCTTGGCAGCATCCAGCCGGGCAAGAGCCGGCACGGCACGGAGGGCACGGCGCAACTGCTGGCGCCGCAACACAAGACGGGGGCTTCCGCTGGCGGAGCCGGGCACGGCCTGCAGGCCGCAGAGCCGCGGGGCACTGCCGGGGCCACGGCCTGCGGGGGGGCCAGCCCCTCCCCACGGCCCCTCGGCACCCCCTCCCACCCCACCCCCCCACCCCCCGCCCGCCCCACGTCTCCGGGCAACCCAGGGCGCCTCACAATGGCCCCGCGCCGCACTCACAATGGAGGTGCCGGTGCTGCACGGCCGTGGGCCACGGCGCCTGCCAGTCTGCACCTCCTCGCCACCCCGACAGGATGGCGCATGCCCGGAGGCCAGGCCATGCTGCGGGCAGCGCAGCCCGGGCTCCGCCCCGGGCCCTGCCCGACGCTGAGAGGCGCGTGCCGTGCACCCTCGCTCGGCGCCCGGCGCCTCCTCTCCTGCGTGCGCCCGACTACCAGACGCTCGAGCTGGGCGGGCAGCGCAGGAGGAAGGCGGCTCCGCAGGACGGGTGAGTGCCGTGGCTGCGCACGCGCGACCCTGCCGCTGCCCTCCCTCAGCCTCCCGGCCCTCTGCCCACGGCCGCCCACGGCTGCTCGGCCACTGCGGGGCTCCCTGCAGCGGCCTGCAGCCGCCTTGGCCAGAGCTCGGGTGCCGGGCGCCGCTGCGCACTGGCCTCGGCCCGGCCGGCCACCGCCGAGGGAGCCGGCCGGGCCCAGCTGCGCTGGCCCCGCGCTGCCCCGCGCGGCCCCCAGCAAAGCCCCTTGCTGCTCGCTCGCTGCCTTGCCCCAGCGCCAGCCGCACGCCCCCGGCAGCACGCGCCCGCCCCGCTGGGGCCAGCTTTGCAGCCAGCAGGCAGCAAGGCGCCAGCCCCGGCTCCCGCTCTGCGGCTCGCTGGCTGCCTCGCCCTGCGCTGTGCCCAGGGCAGCCCTCAGCAAGGCGGCCGCCGGCCCCCTCCAGCAGCCCATGGCGCTCTCTGCTCTCTCGCAGCCCTGACACCTTCTCCCGCATCTTCCACCGGGAGAGAGTGCCGCGCAACGTCCTCGGGGCCGAAACGCGCGCGCCCGAGCCGCCAGACAGGCTCCCCGAGCTGCGCAACAGCCCCCATCCCCGCCACATCCGGAGGATCGCCGCCATCGTGCAGGGGCTCGCGCAGCCCGTTTTCCTGGTGCGCACCGAAGGCACCGAGGCAGAGCAGGTAGGAAGTGCTGCCTCCCTTGCCCGCGGACAAGCAAGGGCCACGGGCACCGAGAGCGCTGCGCACGCCAGGCAGGGCCAGCAGAAGCAGTGGGCACGCAAGGGCCCCCCCCCCGGCCAAGGGCAGGGGCTAGGGTGCCTGCACCAGGGCAGCCCACGGCAGCACAGCACAGCCTGGCGAAGCTCAGCACGGCAGCACCTTTCAACAGCGTCCCTTCTCCTTGGCAGGCTCGCTGGTGGGAGTGGGCAGGCAGCCCAAGCGCCGCGCAGCGCTTCAGGAGGCCAGCCTGTAAGTTGCGTCCAGCCGCAGAGCCCGCGCGCAACCGCCCTCCGCCTTGGGGAAGCCGCGCGCCTTGCGGCAGCGCAGCACCCCCGCCCCTCGGCCCCCGAGCCCCAGCCGCGGGCTCTGCCTAGCTGCCCGTGCACAGGCCACCCCCTCCCTGCATGCCGCCGGCACGCCAAGGCCCTTCAGCTCCGGCCTGCCTCCCTCGAGGCCTCCATCCCTGAGGCGCCTCCCCTCAGGCAGCCCCAGCTGCAGGGCCTCTGCCTTGCCAGTGCTGCAACGACGCAGCCCTTCCTCGCACACCCCTCGGCCCTCGGCCAGCCCTCCGCTGCCCCCGCGGCCTTCCCCCTCGCCCACCGCGTCCTCCCAGCAACAGCGACGCCGCAGCGGGGCGGGGCGGGGCGAGGGTGGGGGGGGTGGGGGGGGCCACAGCGCCAGCTCCTTTCCCTCCACGGCCCCTCGCAGCTGGCCTGCCAAGAGCAAGGCGGGCTGAGGCGAGGCCGCACAGCAGGCCCGGCGCGGCGGCCTCTCTCACCGCTTCCCTTCCTCTGCTTTGTCCCAGGCCCCGAGGAAGCCCGCGTGGACGCCGTCAGGTTTCCCAGGCTCTCCTGACCACGCGCTCTGCAGCCACCGCCCACGGGAAGCGACGAGGCGTGGAGAGCTGCCGAGGAAGGCCGCCTCGGACTGAAGAAGCTACAGCAGCCCCCGAGCGCACCGCTCAAGACCCAACGCTCGGTCCATCAGCTGGGGCCCGCCAGATCCCTGGGATGGCAGTGTTGCGAGCACTCACGCCTCCGGCTGCTGATAAACTTCCTCACGCAACCTTTCTCGCTCCCTTCTGTAACAGCACCCTTCTTGCTCGGCGGGAACGCCTAGGCGACACATTTGTCGCCCGCCCGCCCTCCCTCCCTCCCTTTCCCGGCCCGCCGGAACACAGGACATGGAGGAGCCCCTCACGAGGGCGCTTGAGGGATCAGGCTGTGGGCTGGCCTAGGAGCTCGCAAAAGGCCTTACAGCTGTGGCATTTGCCTTAGCAATTGTGGCAGGCCAAAGGCCAGAGCAGGGGCCCGGCCTAAGGGTGCCGCTTTGGCGACTGGCGTCGGGCTTCAGGCCAGTGCTGCGAGAGAGGCCCAGGGCCTGCCCGCAGGCGTCTCACAGGCCCTCTGCCAGCCGCATGGCCGTTGCCCGAACACCCCTGCTGTCCCCCTACTGCGGCGCGTCTCGCAGCGCAGCTCTCTGATGCCCTTCGTGCCCTGCCCTGGCTGCCCCGGCACGGGTGGGCAGCGCTTGGGCTTGGCGTGTGGAGATGGGCCTTGGGCTCGGCAGTAGTAGTGTGGGCGGCGGGGGGGGGGTGTCGGGGGGGGGGCGCCAGGTGGAGGGAGGAGGCCAAAGCCGACGCGCGCTCTCCCAAAGCGGGCAGGGGGGCTGGAGCGGGCGCCCCCACGGCAGGGCTCTCCCTGCTGCCGCAGGGCCCACGCCTTCCTTTGCCGCAAAAACCCTCCCTCCGGCCCAGTCTGCGTATCGCCTCCACCGTCCCTAGGCACAGCGAGGAGCTTCCCGCTCTGAAAGGCTAGTGGGAGCACCAGAGGGCAGCGGTCATTGCGCTCAGGCGCGTCTCCAAGCCACCGCGAGGACTGGGATGGGGCGCTGCGCCACGCTGGCAAGCCTTTCCCAGCTGGAACCACACAGCTGCTCTTGCCCACTCTCTTCCCCACCTGGGACACAGCAGGCAGCCCCGCTGGAGTCAGTGGGGCAAAGGTGGCACAAGGAGGGCCAGGCCCTGTGCTGCTCGCTTGGCAGCATCCAGCCGGGCAAGAGCCGGCACGGCACGGAGGGCACGGCGCAACTGCTGGCGCCGCAAGACAAGACGGGGGCTTCCGCTGGCGGAGCCGGGCACGGCCTGCAGGCCGCAGAGCCGCGGGGCACTGCTGGGGCCACGGCCTGCGGGGGGGCCAGCCCCTCCCCACGGCCCCTCGGCACCCCCTCCCACCCCACCCCCCCACCCCCCGCCCGCCCCACGTCTCCGGGCAACCCAGGGCGCCTCACAATGGCCCCGCGCCGCACTCACAATGGAGGTGCCGGTGCTGCACGGCCGTGGGCCACGGTGCCTGTCAGTCTGCACCTCCTCGCCACCCCGACAGGATGGCGCATGCCCGGAGGCCAGGCCATGCTGCGGGCAGCGCAGCCCGGGCTCCGCCCCGGGCCCTGCCCGACGCTGAGAGGCGCGTGCCGTGCACCCTCGCTCGGCGCCCGGCGCCTCCTCTCCTGCGTGCGCCCGACTACCAGACGCTCGAGCTGGGCGGGCAGCGCAGGAGGAAGGCGGCTCCGCAGGACGGGTGAGTGCCGTGGCTGCGCACGCGCGACCCTGCCGCTGCCCTCCCTCAGCCTCCCGGCCCTCTGCCCACGGCCGCCCACGGCTGCTCGGCCACTGCGGGGCTCCCTGCAGCGGCCTGCAGCCGCCTTGGCCAGAGCTCGGGTGCCGGGCGCCGCTGCGCACTGGCCTCGGCCCGGCCGGCCACCGCCGAGGGAGCCGGCCGGGCCCAGCTGCGCTGGCCCCGCGCTGCCCCGCGCGGCCCCCAGCAAAGCCCCTTGCTGCTCGCTCGCTGCCTTGCCCCAGCGCCAGCCGCACGCCCCCGGCAGCACGCGCCCGCCCCGCTGGGGCCAGCTTTGCAGCCAGCAGGCAGCAAGGCGCCAGCCCCGGCTCCCGCTCTGCGGCTCGCTGGCTGCCTCGCCCTGCGCTGTGCCCAGGGCAGCCCTCAGCAAGGCGGCCGCCGGCCCCCTCCAGCAGCCCATGGCGCTCTCTGCTCTCTCGCAGCCCTGACACCTTCTCCCGCATCTTCCACCGGGAGAGAGTGCCGCGCAACGTCCTCGGGGCCGAAACGCGCGCGCCCGAGCCGCCAGACAGGCTCCCCGAGCTGCGCAACAGCCCCCATCCCCGCCACATCCGGAGGATCGCCGCCATCGTGCAGGGGCTCGCGCAGCCCGTTTTCCTGGTGCGCACCGAAGGCACCGAGGCAGAGCAGGTAGGAAGTGCTGCCTCCCTTGCCCGCGGACAAGCAAGGGCCACGGGCACCGAGAGCGCTGCGCACGCCAGGCAGGGCCAGCAGAAGCAGTGGGCACGCAAGGGCCCCCCCCCCGGCCAAGGGCAGGGGCTAGGGTGCCTGCACCAGGGCAGCCCACGGCAGCGCAGCACAGCCTGGCGAAGCTCAGCACGGCAGCACCTTTCAACAGCGTCCCTTCTCCTTGGCAGGCTCGCTGGTGGGAGTGGGCAGGCAGCCCAAGCGCCGCGCAGCGCTTCAGGAGGCCAGCCTGTAAGTTGCGTCCAGCCGCAGAGCCCGCGCGCAACCGCCCTCCGCCTTGGGGAAGCCGCGCGCCTTGCGGCAGCGCAGCACCCCCGCCCCTCGGCCCCCGAGCCCCAGCCGCGGGCTCTGCCTAGCTGCCCGTGCACAGGCCACCCCCTCCCTGCATGCCGCCGGCACGCCAAGGCCCTTCAGCTCCGGCCTGCCTCCCTCGAGGCCTCCATCCCTGAGGCGCCTCCCCTCAGGCAGCCCCAGCTGCAGGGCCTCTGCCTTGCCAGCGCTGCAACGACGCAGCCCTTCCTCGCACACCCCTCGGCCCTCGGCCAGCCCTCCGCTGCCCCCGCGGCCTTCCCCCTCGCCCACCGCGTCCTCCCAGCAACAGCGACGCCGCAGCGGGGCGGGGCGAGGCGAGGGTGGGGGAGTGGGGGGGGGCCACAGCGCCAGCTCCTTTCCCTCCACGGCCCCTCGCAGCTGGCCTGCCAAGAGCAAGGCGGGCTGAGGCGAGGCCGCACAGCAGGCCCGGCGCGGCGGCCTCTCTCACCGCTTCCCTTCCTCTGCTTTGTCCCAGGCCCCGAGGAAGCCCGCGTGGACGCCGTCAGGTTTCCCAGGCTCTCCTGACCACGCGCTCTGCAGCCACCGCCCACGGGAAGCGACGAGGCGTGGAGAGCTGCCGAGGAAGGCCGCCTCGGACTGAAGCAGCCACAGCAGCCCCCGAGTGCACCGCTCAAGACCCGACGCTCGGTCCATCAGCTGGGGCCCGCCAGATCCCTGGGATGGCAGTGTTGCGAGCACTCACGCCTCCGGCTGCTGATAAACTTCCTCACGCAACCTTTCTCGCTCCCTTCTGTAACAGCACCCTTCTTGCTCGGCGGGAACGCCTAGGCGACACATTTGTCGCCCGCCCTCCCTCCCTCCCTCCCTTTCCCGGCCCGCCGGAACACAGGACATGGAGGAGCCCCTCACAAGGGCGCTTGAGGGATCAGGCTGTGGGCTGGCCTAGGAGCTCGCAAAAGGCCTTACAGCTGTGGCATTTGCCTTAGCAATTGTGGCAGGCCAAAGGCCAGAGCAGGGGCCCGGCCTAAGGGTGCCGCTTTGGCGACTGGCGTCGGGCTTCAGGCCAGTGCTGCGAGAGAGGCCCAGGGCCTGCCCGCAGGCGTCTCACAGGCCCTCTGCCAGCCGCATGGCCGTTGCCCGAACACCCCTGCCGTCCCCCTACTGCGGCGCGTCTCGCAGCGCAGCTCTCTGATGCCCTTCGTGCCCTGCCCTGGCTGCCCCGGCACGGGTGGGCAGCGCTTGGGCTTGGCGTGTGGAGATGGGCCTTGGGCTCGGCAGTAGTAGTGTGGGCGGAGGGGTGGGGGCGGCGGCGGGGGGGGTGTCGGGGGGGGGCGCCAGGTGGAGGGAGGAGGCCAGAGCCGACGCGCGCTCTCCCAAAGCGGGCAGGGGGGCTGGAGCGGGCGCCCCCACGGCAGGGCTCTCCCTGCTGCCGCAGGGCCCACGCCTTCCTTTGCCGCAAAAACCCTCCCTCCGGCCCAGTCTGCGTATCGCCTCCACCGTCCCTAGGCACAGCGAGGAGCTTCCCGCTCTGAAAGGCTAGCGGGAGCACCAGAGGGCAGCGGTCATTGCGCTCAGGCGCGTCTCCAAGCCACCGCGAGGACTGGGATGGGGCGCTGCGCCACGCTGGCAAGCCTTTCCCAGCTGGAGCCACACAGCTGCTCTTGCCCACTCTCTTCCCCACCTGGGACACAGCAGGCAGCCCCGCTGGAGTCAGTGGGGCAAAGGTGGCACAAGGAGGGCCAGGCCCTGTGCTGCTCGCTTGGCAGCATCCAGCCGGGCAAGAGCCGGCACGGCACGGAGGGCACGGCGCAACTGCTGGCGCCGCAAGACAAGACGGGGGCTTCCGCTGGCGGAGCCGGGCACGGCCTGCAGGCCGCAGAGCCGCGGGGCACTGCCGGGGCCACGGCCTGCGGGGGGGCCAGCCCCTCCCCACGGCCCCTCGGCACCCCCTCCCACCCCACCCCCCCACCCCCCGCCCGCCCCACGTCTCCGGGCAACCCAGGGCGCCTCACAATGGCCCCGCGCCGCACTCACAATGGAGGTGCCGGTGCTGCACGGCCGTGGGCCACGGCGCCTGCCAGTCTGCACCTCCTCGCCACCCCGACAGGATGGCGCATGCCCGGAGGCCAGGCCATGCTGCGGGCAGCGCAGCCCGGGCTCCGCCCCGGGCCCTGCCCGACGCTGAGAGGCGCGTGCCGTGCACCCTCGCTCGGCGCCCGGCGCCTCCTCTCCTGCGTGCGCCCGACTACCAGACGCTCGAGCTGGGCGGGCAGCGCAGGAGGAAGGCGGCTCCGCAGGACGGGTGAGTGCCGTGGCTGCGCACGCGCGACCCTGCCGCTGCCCTCCCTCAGCCTCCCGGCCCTCTGCCCACGGCCGCCCACGGCTGCTCGGCCACTGCGGGGCTCCCTGCAGCGGCCTGCAGCCGCCTTGGCCAGAGCTCGGGTGCCGGGCGCCGCTGCGCACTGGCCTCGGCCCGGCCGGCCACCGCCGAGGGAGCCGGCCGGGCCCAGCTGCGCTGGCCCCGCGCTGCCCCGCGCGGCCCCCAGCAAAGCCCCTTGCTGCTCGCTCGCTGCCTTGCCCCAGCGCCAGCCGCACGCCCCCGGCAGCACGCGCCCGCCCCGCTGGGGCCAGCTTTGCAGCCAGCAGGCAGCAAGGCGCCAGCCCCGGCTCCCGCTCTGCGGCTCGCTGGCTGCCTCACCCTGCGCTGTGCCCAGGGCAGCCCTCAGCAAGGCGGCCGCCGGCCCCCTCCAGCAGCCCATGGCGCTCTCTGCTCTCTCGCAGCCCTGACACCTTCTCCCGCATCTTCCACCGGGAGAGAGTGCCGCGCAACGTCCTCGGGGCCGAAACGCGCGCGCCCGAGCCGCCAGACAGGCTCCCCGAGCTGCGCAACAGCCCCCATCCCCGCCACATCCGGAGGATCGCCGCCATCGTGCAGGGGCTCGCGCAGCCCGTTTTCCTGGTGCGCACCGAAGGCACCGAGGCAGAGCAGGTAGGAAGTGCTGCCTCCCTTGCCCGCGGACAAGCAAGGGCCACGGGCACCGAGAGCGCTGCGCACGCCAGGCAGGGCCAGCAGAAGCAGTGGGCACGCAAGGGCCCCCCCCCCGGCCAAGGGCAGGGGCTAGGGTGCCTGCACCAGGGCAGCCCACGGCAGCGCAGCACAGCCTGGCGAAGCTCAGCACGGCAGCACCTTTCAACAGCGTCCCTTCTCCTTGGCAGGCTCGCTGGTGGGAGTGGGCAGGCAGCCCAAGCGCCGCGCAGCGCTTCAGGAGGCCAGCCTGTAAGTTGCGTCCAGCCGCAGAGCCCGCGCGCAACCGCCCTCCGCCTTGGGGAAGCCGCGCGCCTTGCGGCAGCGCAGCACCCCCGCCCCTCGGCCCCCGAGCCCCAGCCGCGGGCTCTGCCTAGCTGCCCGTGCACAGGCCACCCCCTCCCTGCATGCCGCCGGCACGCCAAGGCCCTTCAGCTCCGGCCTGCCTCCCTCGAGGCCTCCATCCCTGAGGCGCCTCCCCTCAGGCAGCCCCAGCTGCAGGGCCTCTGCCTTGCCAGCGCTGCAACGATGCAGCCCTTCCTCGCACACCCCTCGGCCCTCGGCCAGCCCTCCGTTGCCCCCGCGGCCTTCCCCCTCGCCCACCGCGTCCTCCCAGCAACAGCGACGCCGCAGCGGGGCGGGGCGAGGCGAGGGTGGGGGGGGTGGGGGGGGGCCACAGCGCCAGCTCCTTTCCCTCCACGGCCCCTCGCAGCTGGCCTGCCAAGAGCAAGGCGGGCTGAGGCGAGGCCGCACAGCAGGCCCGGCGCGGCGGCCTCTCTCACCGCTTCCCTTCCTCTGCTTTGTCCCAGGCCCCGAGGAAGCCCGCGTGGACGCCGTCAGGTTTCCCAGGCTCTCCTGACCACGCGCTCTGCAGCCACCGCCCACGGGAAGCGACGAGGCGTGGAGAGCTGCCGAGGAAGGCCGCCTCGGACTGAAGCAGCCACAGCAGCCCCCGAGTGCACCGCTCAAGACCCGACGCTCGGTCCATCAGCTGGGGCCCGCCAGATCCCTGGGATGGCAGTGTTGCGAGCACTCACGCCTCCGGCTGCTGATAAACTTCCTCACGCAACCTTTCTCGCTCCCTTCTGTAACAGCACCCTTCTTGCTCGGCGGGAACGCCTAGGCGACACATTTGTCGCCTGCCCTCCCTCCCTCCCTCCCTCCCTTTCCCGGCCCGCCGGAACACAGGACATGGAGGAGCCCCTCACGAGGGCGCTTGAGGGATCAGGCTGTGGGCTGGCCTAGGAGCTCGCAAAAGGCCTTACAGCTGTGGCATTTGCCTTAGCAATTGTGGCAGGCCAAAGGCCAGAGCAGGGGCCCGGCCTAAGGGTGCCGCTTTGGTGACTGGCGTCGGGCTTCAGGCCAGTGCTGCGAGAGAGGCCCAGGGCCTGCCCGCAGGCGTCTCACAGGCCCTCTGCCAGCCGCATGGCCGTTGCCCGAACACCCCTGCCGTCCCCCTACTGCGGCGCGTCTCGCAGCGCAGCTCTCTGATGCCCTTCGTGCCCTGCCCTGGCTGCCCCGGCACGGGTGGGCAGCGCTTGGGCTTGGCGTGTGGAGATGGGCCTTGGGCTCGGCAGTAGTAGTGTGGGCGGAGGGGTGGGGGCGGCGGGGGGGGGAGGGGGCGCCAGGTGGAGGGAGGAGGCCAGAGCCGACGCGCGCTCTCCCAAAGCGGGCAGGGGGGCTGGAGCGGGCGCCCCCACGGCAGGGCTCTCCCTGCTGCCGCAGGGCCCACGCCTTCCTTTGCCGCAAAAACCCTCCCTCCGGCCCAGTCTGCGTATCGCCTCCACCGTCCCTAGGCACAGCGAGGAGCTTCCCGCTCTGAAAGGCTAGCGGGAGCACCAGAGGGCAGCGGTCATTGCGCTCAGGCGCGTCTCCAAGCCACCGCGAGGACTGGGATGGGGCGCTGCGCCACGCTGGCAAGCCTTTCCCAGCTGGAGCCACACAGCTGCTCTTGCCCACTCTCTTCCCCACCTGGGACACAGCAGGCAGCCCCGCTGGAGTCAGTGGGGCAAAGGTGGCACAAGGAGGGCCAGGCCCTGTGCTGCTCGCTTGGCAGCATCCAGCCGGGCAAGAGCCGGCACGGCACGGAGGGCACGGCGCAACTGCTGGCGCCGCAAGACAAGACGGGGGCTTCCGCTGGCAGAGCCGGGCATGGCCTGCAGGCCGCAGAGCCGCGGGGCACTGCCGGGGCCACAGCCTGCGGGGGGGCCAGCCCCTCCCCACGGCCCCTCGGCACCCCCTCCCACCCCACCCCCCCACCCCCCGCCCGCCCCACGTCTCCGGGCAACCCAGGGCGCCTCACAA
This sequence comes from Struthio camelus, assembly GCF_040807025.1. NCBI lineage: Eukaryota > Metazoa > Chordata > Aves > Struthioniformes > Struthionidae > Struthio > Struthio camelus. Next base: position 168,847 of record NC_090982.1, on the reverse strand, counting down.
TGGCCCCGCGCCGCACTCACAATGGAGGTGCCGGTGCTGCACGGCCGTGGGCCACGGCGCCTGCCAGTCTGCACCTCCTCGCCACCCCGACAGGATGGCGCATGCCCGGAGGCCAGGCCATGCTGCGGGCAGCGCAGCCCGGGCTCTGCCCCGGGCCCTGCCCGACGCTGAGAGGCGCGTGCCGTGCACCCTCGCTCGGCGCCCGGCGCCTCCTCTCCTGCGTGCGCCCGACTACCAGACGCTCGAGCTGGGCGGGCAGCGCAGGAGGAAGGCGGCTCCGCAGGACGGGTGAGTGCCGTGGCTGCGCACGCGCGACCCTGCCGCTGCCCTCCCTCAGCCTCCCGGCCCTCTGCCCACGGCCGCCCACGGCTGCTCGGCCACTGCGGGGCTCCCTGCAGCGGCCTGCAGCCGCCTTGGCCAGAGCTCGGGTGCCGGGCGCCGCTGCGCACTGGCCTCGGCCCGGCCGGCCACCGCCGAGGGAGCCGGCCGGGCCCAGCTGCGCTGGCCCCGCGCTGCCCCGCGCGGCCCCCAGCAAAGCCCCTTGCTGCTCGCTCGCTGCCTTGCCCCAGCGCCAGCCGCACGCCCCCGGCAGCATGCGCCCGCCCCGCTGGGGCCAGCTTTGCAGCCAGCAGGCAGCAAGGCGCCAGCCCCGGCTCCCGCTCTGCGGCTCGCTGGCTGCCTCGCCCTGCGCTGTGCCTAGGGCAGCCCTCAGCAAGGCGGCCGCCGGCCCCCTCCAGCAGCCCATGGCGCTCTCTGCTCTCTCGCAGCCCTGACACCTTCTCCCGCATCTTCCACCGGGAGAGAGTGCCGCGCAACGTCCTCGGGGCCGAAACGCGCGCGCCCGAGCCGCCAGACAGGCTCCCCGAGCTGCGCAACAGCCCCCATCCCCGCCACATCCGGAGGATCGCCGCCATCGTGCAGGGGCTCGCGCAGCCCGTTTTCCTGGTGCGCACCGAAGGCACCGAGGCAGAGCAGGTAGGAAGTGCTGCCTCCCTTGCCCGCGGACAAGCAAGGGCCACGGGCACCGAGAGCGCTGCGCACGCCAGGCAGGGCCAGCAGAAGCAGTGGGCACGCAAGGGCCCCCCCCCCGGCCAAGGGCAGGGGCTAGGGTGCCTGCACCAGGGCAGCCCACGGCAGCGCAGCACAGCCTGGCGAAGCTCAGCACGGCAGCACCTTTCAACAGCGTCCCTTCTCCTTGGCAGGCTCGCTGGTGGGAGTGGGCAGGCAGCCCAAGCGCCACGCAGCGCTTCAGGAGGCCAGCCTGTAAGTTGCGTCCAGCCGCAGAGCCCGCGCGCAACCGCCCTCCGCCTTGGGGAAGCCGCGCGCCTTGCGGCAGCGCAGCACCCCCGCCCCTCGGCCCCCGAGCCCCAGCCGCGGGCTCTGCCTAGCTGCCCGTGCACAGGCCACCCCCTCCCTGCATGCCGCCGGCACGCCAAGGCCCTTCAGCTCCGGCCTGCCTCCCTCGAGGCCTCCATCCCTGAGGCGCCTCCCCTCAGGCAGCCCCAGCTGCAGGGCCTCTGCCTTGCCAGCGCTGCAACGACGCAGCCCTTCCTCGCACACCCCTCGGCCCTCGGCCAGCCCTCCGCTGCCCCCGCGGCCTTCCCCCTCGCCCACCGCGTCCTCCCAGCAACAGCGACGCCACAGCGGGGCGGGGCGAGGGTGGGGGCCACAGCGCCAGCTCCTTTCCCTCCACGGCCCCTCGCAGCTGGCCTGCCAAGAGCAAGGCGGGCTGAGGCGAGGCCGCACAGCAGGCCCGGCGCGGCGGCCTCTCTCACCGCTTCCCTTCCTCTGCTTTGTCCCAGGCCCCGAGGAAGCCCGCGTGGACGCCGTCAGGTTTCCCAGGCTCTCCTGACCACGCGCTCTGCAGCCACCGCCCACGGGAAGCGACGAGGCGTGGAGAGCTGCCGAGGAAGGCCGCCTCGGACTGAAGCAGCCACAGCAGCCCCCGAGTGCACCGCTCAAGACCCGACGCTCGGTCCATCAGCTGGGGCCCGCCAGATCCCTGGGATGGCAGTGTTGCGAGCACTCACGCCTCCGGCTGCTGATAAACTTCCTCACGCAACCTTTCTCGCTCCCTTCTGTAACAGCACCCTTCTTGCTCGGCGGGAACGCCTAGGCGACACATTTGTCGCCCGCCCTCCCTCCCTCCCTCCCTCCCTTTCCCGGCCCGCCGGAACACAGGACATGGAGGAGCCCCTCACGAGGGCGCTTGAGGGATCAGGCTGTGGGCTGGCCTAGGAGCTCGCAAAAGGCCTTACAGCTGTGGCATTTGCCTTAGCAATTGTGGCAGGCCAAAGGCCAGAGCAGGGGCCCGGCCTAAGGGTGCCGCTTTGGCGACTGGCGTCGGGCTTCAGGCCAGTGCTGCGAGAGAGGCCCAGGGCCTGCCCGCAGGCGTCTCACAGGCCCTCTGCCAGCCGCATGGCCGTTGCCCGAACACCCCTGCCGTCCCCCTACTGCGGCGCGTCTCGCAGCGCAGCTCTCTGATGCCCTTCGTGCCCTGCCCTGGCTGCCCCGGCACGGGTGGGCAGCGCTTGGGCTTGGCGTGTGGAGATGGGCCTTGGGCTCGGCAGTAGTAGTGTGGGCGGAGGGGTGGGGGCGGCGGCGGGGGGGGTGTCGGGGGGGGGCGCCAGGTGGAGGGAGGAGGCCAGAGCCGACGCGCGCTCTCCCAAAGCGGGCAGGGGGGCTGGAGCGGGCGCCCCCACGGCAGGGCTCTCCCTGCTGCCGCAGGGCCCACGCCTTCCTTTGCCGCAAAAACCCTCCCTCCGGCCCAGTCTGCGTATCGCCTCCACCGTCCCTAGGCACAGCGAGGAGCTTCCCGCTCTGAAAGGCTAGTGGGAGCACCAGAGGGCAGCGGTCATTGCGCTCAGGCGCGTCTCCAAGCCACCGCGAGGACTGGGATGGGGCGCTGCGCCACGCTGGCAAGCCTTTCCCAGCTGGAGCCACACAGCTGCTCTTGCCCACTCTCTTCCCCACCTGGGACACAGCAGGCAGCCCCGCTGGAGTCAGTGGGGCAAAGGTGGCACAAGGAGGGCCAGGCCCTGTGCTGCTCGCTTGGCAGCATCCAGCCGGGCAAGAGCCGGCACGGCACGGAGGGCACGGCGCAACTGCTGGCGCCGCAAGACAAGACGGGGGCTTCCGCTGGCGGAGCCGGGCACGGCCTGCAGGCCGCAGAGCCGCGGGGCACTGCCGGGGCCACGGCCTGCGGGGGGGCCAGCCCCTCCCCACGGCCCCTCGGCACCCCCTCCCACCCCACCCCCCCACCCCCCGCCCGCCCCACGTCTCCGGGCAACCCAGGGCGCCTCACAATGGCCCCGCGCCGCACTCACAATGGAGGTGCCGGTGCTGCACGGCCGTGGGCCACGGCGCCTGCCAGTCTGCACCTCCTCGCCACCCCGACAGGATGGCGCATGCCCGGAGGCCAGGCCATGCTGCGGGCAGCGCAGCCCGGGCTCCGCCCCGGGCCCTGCCCGACGCTGAGAGGCGCGTGCCGTGCACCCTCGCTCGGCGCCCGGCGCCTCCTCTCCTGCGTGCGCCCGACTACCAGACGCTCGAGCTGGGCGGGCAGCGCAGGAGGAAGGCGGCTCCGCAGGACGGGTGAGTGCCGTGGCTGCGCACGCGCGACCCTGCCGCTGCCCTCCCTCAGCCTCCCGGCCCTCTGCCCACGGCCGCCCACGGCTGCTCGGCCACTGCGGGGCTCCCTGCAGCGGCCTGCAGCCGCCTTGGCCAGAGCTCGGGTGCCGGGCGCCGCTGCGCACTGGCCTCGGCCCGGCCGGCCACCGCCGAGGGAGCCGGCCGGGCCCAGCTGCGCTGGCCCCGCGCTGCCCCGCGCGGCCCCCAGCAAAGCCCCTTGCTGCTCGCTCGCTGCCTTGCCCCAGCGCCAGCCGCACGCCCCCGGCAGCACGCGCCCGCCCCGCTGGGGCCAGCTTTGCAGCCAGCAGGCAGCAAGGCGCCAGCCCCGGCTCCCGCTCTGCGGCTCGCTGGCTGCCTCGCCCTGCGCTGTGCCCAGGGCAGCCCTCAGCAAGGCGGCCGCCGGCCCCCTCCAGCAGCCCATGGCGCTCTCTGCTCTCTCGCAGCCCTGACACCTTCTCCCGCATCTTCCACCGGGAGAGAGTGCCGCGCAACGTCCTCGGGGCCGAAACGCGCGCGCCCGAGCCGCCAGACAGGCTCCCCGAGCTGCGCAACAGCCCCCATCCCCGCCACATCCGGAGGATCGCCGCCATCGTGCAGGGGCTCGCGCAGCCCGTTTTCCTGGTGCGCACCGAAGGCACCGAGGCAGAGCAGGTAGGAAGTGCTGCCTCCCTTGCCCGCGGACAAGCAAGGGCCACGGGCACCGAGAGCGCTGCGCACGCCAGGCAGGGCCAGCAGAAGCAGTGGGCACGCAAGGGCCCCCCCCCCGGCCAAGGGCAGGGGCTAGGGTGCCTGCACCAGGGCAGCCCACGGCAGCGCAGCACAGCCTGGCGAAGCTCAGCACGGCAGCACCTTTCAACAGCGTCCCTTCTCCTTGGCAGGCTCGCTGGTGGGAGTGGGCAGGCAGCCCAAGCGCCGCGCAGCGCTTCAGGAGGCCAGCCTGTAAGTTGCGTCCAGCCGCAGAGCCCGCGCGCAACCGCCCTCCGCCTTGGGGAAGCCGCGCGCCTTGCGGCAGCGCAGCACCCCCGCCCCTCGGCCCCCGAGCCCCAGCCGCGGGCTCTGCCTAGCTGCCCGTGCACAGGCCACCCCCTCCCTGCATGCCGCCGGCACGCCAAGGCCCTTCAGCTCCGGCCTGCCTCCCTCGAGGCCTCCATCCCTGAGGCGCCTCCCCTCAGGCAGCCCCAGCTGCAGGGCCTCTGCCTTGCCAGCGCTGCAACAACGCAGCCCTTCCTCGCACACCCCTCGGCCCTCGGCCAGCCCTCCGCTGCCCCCGCGGCCTTCCCCCTCGCCCACCGCGTCCTCCCAGCAACAGCGACGCCGCAGCGGGGCGGGGTGAGGCGAGGGTGGGGGGGGTGGGGGGGGGCCACAGCGCCAGCTCCTTTCCCTCCACGGCCCCTCGCAGCTGGCCTGCCAAGAGCAAGGCGGGCTGAGGCGAGGCCGCACAGCAGGCCCGGCGCGGCGGCCTCTCTCACCGCTTCCCTTCCTCTGCTTTGTCCCAGGCCCCGAGGAAGCCCGCGTGGACGCCGTCAGGTTTCCCAGGCTCTCCTGACCACGCGCTCTGCAGCCACCGCCCACGGGAAGCGACGAGGCGTGGAGAGCTGCCGAGGAAGGCCGCCTCGGACTGAAGCAGCCACAGCAGCCCCCGAGTGCACCGCTCAAGACCCGACGCTCGGTCCATCAGCTGGGGCCCGCCAGATCCCTGGGATGGCAGTGTTGCGAGCACTCACGCCTCCGGCTGCTGATAAACTTCCTCACGCAACCTTTCTCGCTCCCTTCTGTAACAGCACCCTTCTTGCTCGGCGGGAACGCCTAGGCGACACATTTGTCGCCCGCCCGCCCGCCCTCCCTCCCTCCCTCCCTTTCCCAGCCCGCCGGAACACAGGACATGGAGGAGCCCCTCACGAGGGCGCTTGAGGGATCAGGCTGTGGGCTGGCCTAGGAGCTCGCAAAAGGCCTTACAGCTGTGGCATTTGCCTTAGCAATTGTGGCAGGCCAAAGGCCAGAGCAGGGGCCCGGCCTAAGGGTGCCGCTTTGGCGACTGGCGTCGGGCTTCAGGCCAGTGCTGCGAGAGAGGCCCAGGGCCTGCCCGCAGGCGTCTCACAGGCCCTCTGCCAGCCGCATGGCCGTTGCCCGAACACCCCTGCCGTCCCCCTACTGCGGCGCGTCTCGCAGCGCAGCTCTCTGATGCCCTTCGTGCCCTGCCCTGGCTGCCCCAGCACGGGTGGGCAGCGCTTGGGCTTGGCGTGTGGAGATGGGCCTTGGGCTCGGCAGTAGTAGTGTGGGCGGAGGGGTGGGGGCGGCGGCGGGGGGGGTGTCGGGGGGGGGCGCCAGGTGGAGGGAGGAGGCCAGAGCCGACGCGCGCTCTCCCAAAGCGGGCAGGGGGGCTGGAGCGGGCGCCCCCACGGCAGGGCTCTCCCTGCTGCCGCAGGGCCCACGCCTTCCTTTGCCGCAAAAACCCTCCCTCCGGCCCAGTCTGCGTATCGCCTCCACCGTCCCTAGGCACAGCGAGGAGCTTCCCGCTCTGAAAGGCTAGCGGGAGCACCAGAGGGCAGCGGTCATTGCGCTCAGGCGCGTCTCCAAGCCACCGCGAGGACTGGGATGGGGCGCTGCGCCACGCTGGCAAGCCTTTCCCAGCTGGAGCCACACAGCTGCTCTTGCCCACTCTCTTCCCCACCTGGGACACAGCAGGCAGCCCCGCTGGAGTCAGTGGGGCAAAGGTGGCACAAGGAGGGCCAGGCCCTGTGCTGCTCGCTTGGCAGCATCCAGCCGGGCAAGAGCCGGCACGGCACGGAGGGCACGGCGCAACTGCTGGCGCCGCAAGACAAGACGGGGGCTTCCGCTGGCGGAGCCGGGCACGGCCTGCAGGCCGCAGAGCCGCGGGGCACTGCCGGGGCCACGGCCTGCGGGGGGGCCAGCCCCTCCCCACGGCCCCTCGGCACCCCCTCCCACCCCACCCCCCCACCCCCCGCCCGCCCCACGTCTCCGGGCAACCCAGGGCGCCTCACAATGGCCCCGCGCCGCACTCACAATGGAGGTGCCGGTGCTGCACGGCCGTGGGCCACGGCGCCTGCCAGTCTGCACCTCCTCGCCACCCCGACAGGATGGCGCATGCCCGGAGGCCAGGCCATGCTGCGGGCAGCGCAGCCCGGGCTCCGCCCCGGGCCCTGCCCGACGCTGAGAGGCGCGTGCCGTGCACCCTCGCTCGGCGCCCGGCGCCTCCTCTCCTGCGTGCGCCCGACTACCAGACACTCGAGCTGGGCGGGCAGCGCAGGAGGAAGGCGGCTCCGCAGGACGGGTGAGTGCCGTGGCTGCGCACGCGCGACCCTGCCGCTGCCCTCCCTCAGCCTCCCGGCCCTCTGCCCACGGCCGCCCACGGCTGCTCGGCCACTGCGGGGCTCCCTGCAGCGGCCTGCAGCCGCCTTGGCCAGAGCTCGGGTGCCGGGCGCCGCTGCGCACTGGCCTCGGCCCGGCCGGCCACCGCCGAGGGAGCCGGCCGGGCCCAGCTGCGCTGGCCCCGCGCTGCCCCGCGCGGCCCCCAGCAAAGCCCCTTGCTGCTCGCTCGCTGCCTTGCCCCAGCGCCAGCCGCACGCCCCCGGCAGCACGCGCCCGCCCCGCTGGGGCCAGCTTTGCAGCCAGCAGGCAGCAAGGCGCCAGCCCCGGCTCCCGCTCTGCGGCTCGCTGGCTGCCTCGCCCTGCGCTGTGCCCAGGGCAGCCCTCAGCAAGGCGGCCGCCGGCCCCCTCCAGCAGCCCATGGCGCTCTCTGCTCTCTCGCAGCCCTGACACCTTCTCCCGCATCTTCCACCGGGAGAGAGTGCCGCGCAACGTCCTCGGGGCCGAAACGCGCGCGCCCGAGCCGCCAGACAGGCTCCCCGAGCTGCGCAACAGCCCCCATCCCCGCCACATCCGGAGGATCGCCGCCATCGTGCAGGGGCTCGCGCAGCCCGTTTTCCTGGTGCGCACCGAAGGCACCGAGGCAGAGCAGGTAGGAAGTGCTGCCTCCCTTGCCCGCGGACAAGCAAGGGCCACGGGCACCGAGAGCGCTGCGCACGCCAGGCAGGGCCAGCAGAAGCAGTGGGCACGCAAGGGCCCCCCCCCCGGCCAAGGGCAGGGGCTAGGGTGCCTGCACCAGGGCAGCCCACGGCAGCGCAGCACAGCCTGGCGAAGCTCAGCACGGCAGCACCTTTCAACAGCGTCCCTTCTCCTTGGCAGGCTCGCTGGTGGGAGTGGGCAGGCAGCCCAAGCGCCGCGCAGCGCTTCAGGAGGCCAGCCTGTAAGTTGCGTCCAGCCGCAGAGCCCGCGCGCAACCGCCCTCCGCCTTGGGGAAGCCGCGCGCCTTGCGGCAGCGCAGCACCCCCGCCCCTCGGCCCCCGAGCCCCAGCCGCGGGCTCTGCCTAGCTGCCCGTGCACAGGCCACCCCCTCCCTGCATGCCGCCGGCACGCCAAGGCCCTTCAGCTCCGGCCTGCCTCCCTCGAGGCCTCCATCCCTGAGGCGCCTCCCCTCAGGCAGCCCCAGCTGCAGGGCCTCTGCCTTGCCAGCGCTGCAACGATGCAGCCCTTCCTCGCACACCCCTCGGCCCTCGGCCAGCCCTCCGTTGCCCCCGCGGCCTTCCCCCTCGCCCACCGCGTCCTCCCAGCAACAGCGACGCCGCAGCGGGGCGGGGCGAGGGGGGGGGGGTGGGGGGGGGCCACAGCGCCAGCTCCTTTCCCTCCACGGCCCCTCGCAGCTGGCCTGCCAAGAGCAAGGCGGGCTGAGGCGAGGCCGCACAGCAGGCCCGGCGCGGCGGCCTCTCTCACCGCTTCCCTTCCTCTGCTTTGTCCCAGGCCCCGAGGAAGCCCGCGTGGACGCCGTCAGGTTTCCCAGGCTCTCCTGACCACGCGCTCTGCAGCCACCGCCCACGGGAAGCGACGAGGCGTGGAGAGCTGCCGAGGAAGGCCGCCTCGGACTGAAGCAGCCACAGCAGCCCCCGAGTGCACCGCTCAAGACCCGACGCTCGGTCCATCAGCTGGGGCCCGCCAGATCCCTGGGATGGCAGTGTTGCGAGCACTCACGCCTCCGGCTGCTGATAAACTTCCTCACGCAACCTTTCTCGCTCCCTTCTGTAACAGCACCCTTCTTGCTCGGCGGGAACGCCTAGGCGACACATTTGTCGCCTGCCCTCCCTCCCTCCCTCCCTCCCTTTCCCGGCCCGCCGGAACACAGGACATGGAGGAGCCCCTCACGAGGGCGCTTGAGGGATCAGGCTGTGGGCTGGCCTAGGAGCTCGCAAAAGGCCTTACAGCTGTGGCATTTGCCTTAGCAATTGTGGCAGGCCAAAGGCCAGAGCAGGGGCCCGGCCTAAGGGTGCCGCTTTGGTGACTGGCGTCGGGCTTCAGGCCAGTGCTGCGAGAGAGGCCCAGGGCCTGCCCGCAGGCGTCTCACAGGCCCTCTGCCAGCCGCATGGCCGTTGCCCGAACACCCCTGCCGTCCCCCTACTGCGGCGCGTCTCGCAGCGCAGCTCTCTGATGCCCTTCGTGCCCTGCCCTGGCTGCCCCGGCACGGGTGGGCAGCGCTTGGGCTTGGCGTGTGGAGATGGGCCTTGGGCTCGGCAGTAGTAGTGTGGGCGGAGGGGTGGGGGCGGCGGGGGGGGGAGGGGGCGCCAGGTGGAGGGAGGAGGCCAGAGCCGACGCGCGCTCTCCCAAAGCGGGCAGGGGGGCTGGAGCGGGCGCCCCCACGGCAGGGCTCTCCCTGCTGCCGCAGGGCCCACGCCTTCCTTTGCCGCAAAAACCCTCCCTCCGGCCCAGTCTGCGTATCGCCTCCACCGTCCCTAGGCACAGCGAGGAGCTTCCCGCTCTGAAAGGCTAGCGGGAGCACCAGAGGGCAGCGGTCATTGCGCTCAGGCGCGTCTCCAAGCCACCGCGAGGACTGGGATGGGGCGCTGCGCCACGCTGGCAAGCCTTTCCCAGCTGGAGCCACACAGCTGCTCTTGCCCACTCTCTTCCCCACCTGGGACACAGCAGGCAGCCCCGCTGGAGTCAGTGGGGCAAAGGTGGCACAAGGAGGGCCAGGCCCTGTGCTGCTCGCTTGGCAGCATCCAGCCGGGCAAGAGCCGGCACGGCACGGAGGGCACGGCGCAACTGCTGGCGCCGCAAGACAAGACGGGGGCTTCCGCTGGCAGAGCCGGGCATGGCCTGCAGGCCGCAGAGCCGCGGGGCACTGCCGGGGCCACAGCCTGCGGGGGGGCCAGCCCCTCCCCACGGCCCCTCGGCACCCCCTCCCACCCCACCCCCCCACCCCCCGCCCGCCCCACGTCTCCGGGCAACCCAGGGCGCCTCACAATGGCCCCGCGCCGCACTCACAATGGAGGTGCCGGTGCTGCACGGCCGTGGGCCACGGCGCCTGCCAGTCTGCACCTCCTCGCCACCCCGACAGGATGGCGCATGCCCGGAGGCCAGGCCATGCTGCGGGCAGCGCAGCCCGGGCTCTGCCCCGGGCCCTGCCCGACGCTGAGAGGCGCGTGCCGTGCACCCTCGCTCGGCGCCCGGCGCCTCCTCTCCTGCGTGCGCCCGACTACCAGACGCTCGAGCTGGGCGGGCAGCGCAGGAGGAAGGCGGCTCCGCAGGACGGGTGAGTGCCGTGGCTGCGCACGCGCGACCCTGCCGCTGCCCTCCCTCAGCCTCCCGGCCCTCTGCCCACGGCCGCCCACGGCTGCTCGGCCACTGCGGGGCTCCCTGCAGCGGCCTGCAGCCGCCTTGGCCAGAGCTCGGGTGCCGGGCGCCGCTGCGCACTGGCCTCGGCCCGGCCGGCCACCGCCGAGGGAGCCGGCCGGGCCCAGCTGCGCTGGCCCCGCGCTGCCCCGCGCGGCCCCCAGCAAAGCCCCTTGCTGCTCGCTCGCTGCCTTGCCCCAGCGCCAGCCGCACGCCCCCGGCAGCATGCGCCCGCCCCGCTGGGGCCAGCTTTGCAGCCAGCAGGCAGCAAGGCGCCAGCCCCGGCTCCCGCTCTGCGGCTCGCTGGCTGCCTCGCCCTGCGCTGTGCCTAGGGCAGCCCTCAGCAAGGCGGCCGCCGGCCCCCTCCAGCAGCCCATGGCGCTCTCTGCTCTCTCGCAGCCCTGACACCTTCTCCCGCATCTTCCACCGGGAGAGAGTGCCGCGCAACGTCCTCGGGGCCGAAACGCGCGCGCCCGAGCCGCCAGACAGGCTCCCCGAGCTGCGCAACAGCCCCCATCCCCGCCACATCCGGAGGATCGCCGCCATCGTGCAGGGGCTCGCGCAGCCCGTTTTCCTGGTGCGCACCGAAGGCACCGAGGCAGAGCAGGTAGGAAGTGCTGCCTCCCTTGCCCGCGGACAAGCAAGGGCCACGGGCACCGAGAGCGCTGCGCACGCCAGGCAGGGCCAGCAGAAGCAGTGGGCACGCAAGGGCCCCCCCCCCGGCCAAGGGCAGGGGCTAGGGTGCCTGCACCAGGGCAGCCCACGGCAGCGCAGCACAGCCTGGCGAAGCTCAGCACGGCAGCACCTTTCAACAGCGTCCCTTCTCCTTGGCAGGCTCGCTGGTGGGAGTGGGCAGGCAGCCCAAGCGCCACGCAGCGCTTCAGGAGGCCAGCCTGTAAGTTGCGTCCAGCCGCAGAGCCCGCGCGCAACCGCCCTCCGCCTTGGGGAAGCCGCGCGCCTTGCGGCAGCGCAGCACCCCCGCCCCTCGGCCCCCGAGCCCCAGCCGCGGGCTCTGCCTAGCTGCCCGTGCACAGGCCACCCCCTCCCTGCATGCCGCCGGCACGCCAAGGCCCTTCAGCTCCGGCCTGCCTCCCTCGAGGCCTCCATCCCTGAGGCGCCTCCCCTCAGGCAGCCCCAGCTGCAGGGCCTCTGCCTTGCCAGCGCTGCAACGACGCAGCCCTTCCTCGCACACCCCTCGGCCCTCGGCCAGCCCTCCGCTGCCCCCGCGGCCTTCCCCCTCGCCCACCGCGTCCTCCCAGCAACAGCGACGCCGCAGCGGGGCGGGGCGGGGCGAGGGTGGGGGGGTGGGGGGGGGGGCCACAGCGCCAGCTCCTTTCCCTCCACGGCTCCTCGCAGCTGGCCTGCCAAGAGCAAGGCGGGCTGAGGCGAGGCCGCACAGCAGGCCCGGCGCGGCGGCCTCTCTCACCGCTTCCCTTCCTCTGCTTTGTCCCAGGCCCCGAGGAAGCCCGCGTGGACGCCGTCAGGTTTCCCAGGCTCTCCTGACCACGCGCTCTGCAGCCACCGCCCACGGGAAGCGACGAGGCGTGGAGAGCTGCCGAGGAAGGCCGCCTCGGACTGAAGCAGCCACAGCAGCCCCCGAGTGCACCGCTCAAGACCCGACGCTCGGTCCATCAGCTGGGGCCCGCCAGATCCCTGGGATGGCAGTGTTGCGAGCACTCACGCCTCCGGCTGCTGATAAACTTCCTCACGCAACCTTTCTCGCTCCCTTCTGTAACAGCACCCTTCTTGCTCGGCGGGAACGCCTAGGCGACACATTTGTCGCCTGCTCTCCCTCCCTCCCTCCCTCCCTTTCCCGGCCCGCCGGAACACAGGACATGGAGGAGCCCCTCACGAGGGCGCTTGAGGGATCAGGCTGTGGGCTGGCCTAGGAGCTCGCAAAAGGCCTTACAGCTGTGGCATTTGCCTTAGCAATTGTGGCAGGCCAAAGGCCAGAGCAGGGGCCCGGCCTAAGGGTGCCGCTTTGGCGACTGGCGTCGGGCTTCAGGCCAGTGCTGCGAGAGAGGCCCAGGGCCTGCCCGCAGGCGTCTCACAGGCCCTCTGCCAGCCGCATGGCCGTTGCCCGAACACCCCTGCCGTCCCCCTACTGCGGCGCGTCTCGCAGCGCAGCTCTCTGATGCCCTTCGTGCCCTGCCCTGGCTGCCCCGGCACGGGTGGGCAGCGCTTGGGCTTGGCGTGTGGAGATGGGCCTTGGGCTCGGCAGTAGTAGTGTGGGCGGAGGGGTGGGGGCGGCGGGGGGGGAGGGGGCGCCAGGTGGAGGGAGGAGGCCAGAGCCGACGCGCGCTCTCCCAAAGCGGGCAGGGGGGCTGGAGCGGGCGCCCCCACGGCAGGGCTCTCCCTGCTGCCGCAGGGCCCACGCCTTCCTTTGCCGCAAAAACCCTCCCTCCGGCCCAGTCTGCGTATCGCCTCCACCGTCCCTAGGCACAGCGAGGGGCTTCCCGCTCTGAAAGGCTAGCGGGAGCACCAGAGGGCAGCGGTCATTGCGCTCAGGCGCGTCTCCAAGCCACCGCGAGGACTGGGATGGGGCGCTGCGCCACGCTGGCAAGCCTTTCCCAGCTGGAGCCACACAGCTGCTCTTGCCCACTCTCTTCCCCACCTGGGACACAGCAGGCAGCCCCGCTGGAGTCAGTGGGGCAAAGGTGGCACAAGGAGGGCCAGGCCCTGTGCTGCTCGCTTGGCAGCATCCAGCCGGGCAAGAGCCGGCACGGCACGGAGGGCACGGCGCAACTGCTGGCGCCGCAACACAAGACGGGGGCTTCCGCTGGCGGAGCCGGGCACGGCCTGCAGGCCGCAGAGCCGCGGGGCACTGCCGGGGCCACGGCCTGCGGGGGGGCCAGCCCCTCCCCACGGCCCCTCGGCACCCCCTCCCACCCCACCCCCCCACCCCCCGCCCGCCCCACGTCTCCAGGCAACCCAGGGCGCCTCACAATGGCCCCGCGCCGCACTCACAATGGAGGTGCCGGTGCTGCACGGCCGTGGGCCACGGCGCCTGCCAGTCTGCACCTCCTCGCCACCCCGACAGGATGGCGCATGCCCGGAGGCCAGGCCATGCTGCGGGCAGCGCAGCCCGGGCTCCGCCCCGGGCCCTGCCCGACGCTGAGAGGCGCGTGCCGTGCACCCTCGCTCGGCGCCCGGCGCCTCCTCTCCTGCGTGCGCCCGACTACCAGACGCTCGAGCTGGGCGGGCAGCGCAGGAGGAAGGCGGCTCCGCAGGACGGGTGAGTGCCGTGGCTGCGCACGCGCGACCCTGCCGCTGCCCTCCCTCAGCCTCCCGGCCCTCTGCCCACGGCTGCCCACGGCTGCTCGGCCACTGCGGGGCTCCCTGCAGCGGCCTGCAGCCGCCTTGGCCAGAGCTCGGGTGCCGGGCGCCGCTGCGCACTGGCCTCGGCCCGGCCGGCCACCGCCGAGGGAGCCGGCCGGGCCCAGCTGCGCTGGCCCCGTGCTGCCCCGCGCGGCCCCCAGCAAAGCCCCTTGCTGCTCGCTCGCTGCCTTGCCCCAGTGCCAGCCGCAAGCCCCCGGCAGCACGCGCCCGCCCCGCTGGGGCCAGCTTTGCAGCCAGCAGGCAGCAAGGCGCCAGCCCCGACTCCCGCTCTGCGGCTCGCTGGCTGCCTCGCCCTGCGCTGTGCCCAGGGCAGCCCTCAGCAAGGCGGCCGCCGGCCCCCTCCAGCAGCCCATGGCGCTCTCTGCTCTCTCGCAGCCCTGACACCTTCTCCCGCATCTTCCACCGGGAGAGAGTGCCGCGCAACGTCCTCGGGGCCGAAACGCGCGCGCCCGAGCCGCCAGACAGGCTCCCCGAGCTGCGCAACAGCCCCCATCCCCGCCACAGCCGGAGGATCGCCGCCATCGTGCAGGGGCTCGCGCAGCCCGTTTTCCTGGTGCGCACCGAAGGCACCGAGGCAGAGCAGGTAGGAAGTGCTGCCTCCCTTGCCCGCGGACAAGCAAGGGCCACGGGCACCGAGAGCGCTGTGCACGCCAGGCAGGGCCAGCAGAAGCAGTGGGCACGCAAGGGCCCCCCCCCCCGGCCAAGGGCAGGGGCTAGGGTGCCTGCACCAGGGCAGCCCACGGCAGCGCAGCACAGCCTGGCGAAGCTCAGCACGGCAGCACCTTTCAACAGCGTCCCTTCTCCTTGGCAGGCTCGCTGGTGGGAGTGGGCAGGCAGCCCAAGCGCCGCGCAGCGCTTCAGGAGGCCAGCCTGTAAGTTGCGTCCAGCCGCAGAGCCCGCGCGCAACCGCCCTCCGCCTTGGGGAAGCCGCGCGCCTTGCGGCAGCGCAGCACCCCCGCCCCTCGGCCCCCGAGCCCCAGCCGCGGGCTCTGCCTAGCTGCCCGTGCACAGGCCACCCCCTCCCTGCATGCCGCCGGCACGCCAAGGCCCTTCAGCTCCAGCCTGCCTCCCTCGAGGCCTCCATCCCTGAGGCGCCTCCCCTCAGGCAGCCTCAGCTGCAGGGCCTCTGCCTTGCCAGCGCTGCAACGACGCAGCCCTTCCTCGCACACCCCTCGGCCCTCGGCCAGCCCTCCGCTGCCCCCGCGGCCTTCCCCCTCGCCCACCGCGTCCTCCCAGCAACAGCGACGCCACAGCGGGGCGGGGCGGGGCGAGGGTGGGGGGGTAGGGGGGGGGCCACAGCGCCAGCTCCTTTCCCTCCACGGCCCCTCGCAGCTGGCCTGCCAAGAGCAAGGCGGGCTGAGGCGAGGCCGCACAGCAGGCCCGGCGCGGCGGCCTCTCTCACCGCTTCCCTTCCTCTGCTTTGTCCCAGGCCCCGAGGAAGCCCGCGTGGACGCCGTCAGGTTTCCCAGGCTCTCCTGACCACGCGCTCTGCAGCCACCGCCCACGGGAAGCGACGAGGCGTGGAGAGCTGCCGAGGAAGGCCGCCTCGGACTGAAGCAGCCACAGCAGCCCCCGAGTGCACCGCTCAAGACCCGACGCTCGGTCCATCAGCTGGGGCCCGCCAGATCCCTGGGATGGCAGTGTTGCGAGCACTCACGCCTCCGGCTGCTGATAAACTTCCTCACGCAACCTTTCTCGCTCCCTTCTGTAACAGCACCCTTCTTGCTCGGCGGGAACGCCTAGGCGACACATTTGTCGCCCGCCCTCCCTCCCTCCCTTTCCCGGCCCGCCGGAACACAGGACATGGAGGAGCCCCTCACGAGGGCGCTTGAGGGATCAGGCTGTGGGCTGGCCTAGGAGCTCGCAAAAGGCCTTACAGCTGTGGCATTTGCCTTAGCAATTGTGGCAGGCCAAAGGCCAGAGCAGGGGCCCGGCCTAAGGGTGCCGCTTTGGCGACTGGCGTCGGGCTTCAGGCCAGTGCTGCGAGAGAGGCCCAGGGCCTGCCCGCAGGCGTCTCACAGGCCCTCTGCCAGCCGCATGGCCGTTGCCCGAACACCCCTGCCGTCCCCCTACTGCGGCGCGTCTCGCAGCGCAGCTCTCTGATGCCCTTCGTGCCCTGCCCTGGCTGCCCCGGCACGGGTGGGCAGCGCTTGGGCTTGGCGTGTGGAGATGGGCCTTGGGCTCGGCAGTAGTAGTGTGGGCGGAGGGGTGGGGGCGGCGGGGGGCGCCAGGTGGAGGGAGGAGGCCAGAGCCGACGCGCGCTCTCCCAAAGCGGGCAGGGGGGCTGGAGCGGGCGCCCCCACGGCAGGGCTCTCCCTGCTGCCGCAGGGCCCACGCCTTCCTTTGCCGCAAAAACCCTCCCTCCGGCCCAGTCTGCGTATCGCCTCCACCGTCCCTAGGCACAGCGAGGAGCTTCCCGCTCTGAAAGGCTAGCAGGAGCACCAGAGGGCAGCGGTCATTGCGCTCAGGCGCGTCTCCAAGCCACCGCGAGGACTGGGATGGGGCGCTGCGCCACGCTGGCAAGCCTTTCCCAGCTGGAGCCACACAGCTGCTCTTGCCCAGTCTCTTCCCCACCTGGGACACAGCAGGCAGCCCCGCTGGAGTCAGTGGGCCAAAGGTGGCACAAGGAGGGCCAGGCCCTGTGCTGCTCGCTTGGCAGCATCCAGCCGGGCAAGAGCCGGCACGGCACGGAGGGCACGGCGCAACTGCTGGCGCCGCAAGACAAGACGGGGGCTTCCGCTGGCGGAGCCGGGCACGGCCTGCAGGCCGCAGAGCCGCGGGGCACTGCCGGGGCCACGGCCTGCGGGGGGGCCAGCCCCTCCCCACGGCCCCTCGGCACCCCCTCCCACCCCACCCCCCCACCCCCCGCCCGCCCCACGTCTCCGGGCAACCCAGGGCGCCTCACAATGGCCCCGCGCCGCACTCACAATGGAGGTGCCGGTGCTGCACGGCCGTGGGCCACGGCGCCTGCCAGTCTGCACCTCCTCGCCACCCCGACAGGATGGCGCATGCCCGGAGGCCAGGCCATGCTGCGGGCAGCGCAGCCCGGGCTCCGCCCCGGGCCCTGCCCGACGCTGAGAGGCGCGTGCCGTGCACCCTCGCTCGGCGCCCGGCGCCTCCTCTCCTGCGTGCGCCCGACTACCAGACGCTCGAGCTGGGCGGGCAGCGCAGGAGGAAGGCGGCTCCGCAGGACGGGTGAGTGCCGTGGCTGCGCACGCGCAACCCTGCCGCTGCCCTCCCTCAGCCTCCCGGCCCTCTGCCCACGGCCGCCCACGGCTGCTCGGCCACTGCGGGGCTCCCTGCAGCGGCCTGCAGCCGCCTTGGCCAGAGCTCGGGTGCCGGGCGCCGCTGCGCACTGGCCTCGGCCCGGCCGGCCACCGCCGAGGGAGCCGGCCGGGCCCAGCTGCACTGGCCCCGCGCTGCCCCGCGCGGCCCCCAGCAAAGCCCCTTGCTGCTCGCTCGCTGCCTTGCCCCAGCGCCAGCCGCACGCCCCCGGCAGCACGCGCCCGCCCCGCTGGGGCCAGCTTTGCAGCCAGCAGGCAGCAAGGCGCCAGCCCCGGCTCCCGCTCTGCGGCTCGCTGGCTGCCTCGCCCTGCGCTGTGCCCAGGGCAGCCCTCAGCAAGGCGGCCGCCGGCCCCCTCCAGCAGCCCATGGCGCTCTCTGCTCTCTCGCAGCCCTGACACCTTCTCCCGCATCTTCCACCGGGAGAGAGTGCCGCGCAACGTCCTCGGGGCCGAAACGCGCGCGCCCGAGCCGCCAGACAGGCTCCCCGAGCTGCGCAACAGCCCCCATCCCCGCCACATCCGGAGGATCGCCGCCATCGTGCAGGGGCTCGCGCAGCCCGTTTTCCTGGTGCGTACCGAAGGCACCGAGGCAGAGCAGGTAGGAAGTGCTGCCTCCCTTGCCCGCGGACAAGCAAGGGCCACGGGCACCGAGAGCGCTGCGCACGCCAGGCAGGGCCAGCAGAAGCAGTGGGCACGCAAGGGCCCCCCCCCCGGCCAAGGGCAGGGGCTAGGGTGCCTGCACCAGGGCAGCCCACGGCAGCGCAGCACAGCCTGGCGAAGCTCAGCACGGCAGCACCTTTCAACAGCGTCCCTTCTCCTTGGCAGGCTCGCTGGTGGGAGTGGGCAGGCAGCCCAAGCGCCGCGCAGCGCTTCAGGAGGCCAGCCTGTAAGTTGCGTCCAGCCGCAGAGCCCGCGCGCAACCGCCCTCCGCCTTGGGGAAGCCGCGCGCCTTGCGGCAGCGCAGCACCCCCGCCCCTCGGCCCCCGAGCCCCAGCCGCGGGCTCTGCCTAGCTGCCCGTGCACAGGCCACCCCCTCCCTGCATGCCGCCGGCACGCCAAGGCCCTTCAGCTCCGGCCTGCCTCCCTCGAGGCCTCCATCCCTGAGGCGCCTCCCCTCAGGCAGCCCCAGCTGCAGGGCCTCTGCCTTGCCAGCGCTGCAACGACGCAGCCCTTCCTCGCACACCCCTCGGCCCTCGGCCAGCCCTCCGCTGCCCCCGCGGCCTTCCCCCTCGCCCACCGCGTCCTCCCAGCAACAGCGACGCCGCAGCGGGGCGGGGCGAGGCGAGGGGGGGGGGTGGGGGGGGGCCACAGCGCCAGCTCCTTTCCCTCCACGGCCCCTCGCAGCTGGCCTGCCAAGAGCAAGGCGGGCTGAGGCGAGGCCGCACAGCAGGCCCGGCGCGGCGGCCTCTCTCACCGCTTCCCTTCCTCTGCTTTGTCCCAGGCCCCGAGGAAGCCCGCGTGGACGCCGTCAGGTTTCCCAGGCTCTCCTGACCACGCGCTCTGCAGCCACCGCCCACGGGAAGCGACGAGGCGTGGAGAGCTGCCGAGGAAGGCCACCTCGGACTGAAGCAGCCACAGCAGCCCCCGAGTGCACCGCTCAAGACCCGACGCTCGGTCCATCAGCTGGGGCCCGCCAGATCCCTGGGATGGCAGTGTTGCGAGCACTCACGCCTCCGGCTGCTGATAAACTTCCTCACGCAACCTTTCTCGCTCCCTTCTGTAACAGCACCCTTCTTGCTCGGCGGGAACGCCTAGGCGACACATTTGTCGCCCGCCCTCCCTCCCTCCCTTTCCCGGCCCGCCGGAACACAGGACATGGAGGAGCCCCTCACGAGGGCGCTTGAGGGATCAGGCTGTGGGCTGGCCTAGGAGCTCGCAAAAGGCCTTACAGCTGTGGCATTTGCCTTAGCAATTGTGGCAGGCCAAAGGCCAGAGCAGGGGCCCGGCCTAAGGGTGCCGCTTTGGCGACTGGCGTCGGGCTTCAGGCCAGTGCTGCGAGAGAGGCCCAGGGCCTGCCCGCAGGCGTCTCACAGGCCCTCTGCCAGCCGCATGGCCGTTGCCCGAACACCCCTGCCGTCCCCCTACTGCGGCGCGTCTCGCAGCGCAGCTCTCTGATGCCCTTCGTGCCCTGCCCTGGCTGCCCCGGCACGGGTGGGCAGCGCTTGGGCTTGGCGTGTGGAGATGGGCCTTGGGCTCGGCAGTAGTAGTGTGGGCGGAGGGGTGGGGGCGGCGGGGGGCGCCAGGTGGAGGGAGGAGGCCAGAGCCGACGCGCGCTCTCCCAAAGCGGGCAGGGGGGCTGGAGCGGGCGCCCCCACGGCAGGGCTCTCCCTGCTGCCGCAGGGCCCACGCCTTCCTTTGCCGCAAAAACCCTCCCTCCGGCCCAGTCTGCGTATCGCCTCCACCGTCCCTAGGCACAGCGAGGAGCTTCCCGCTCTGAAAGGCTAGCGGGAGCACCAGAGGGCAGCGGTCATTGCGCTCAGGCGCGTCTCCAAGCCACCGCGAGGACTGGGATGGGGCGCTGCGCCACGCTGGCAAGCCTTTCCCAGCTGGAGCCACACAGCTGCTCTTGCCCACTCTCTTCCCCACCTGGGACACAGCAGGCAGCCCCGCTGGAGTCAGTGGGGCAAAGGTGGCACAAGGAGGGCCAGGCCCTGTGCTGCTCGCTTGGCAGCATCCAGCCGGGCAAGAGCCGGCACGGCACGGAGGGCACGGCGCAACTGCTGGCGCCGCAAGACAAGACGGGGGCTTCCGCTGGCGGAGCCGGGCACGGCCTGCAGGCCGCAGAGCCGCGGGGCACTGCCGGGGCCACGGCCTGCGGGGGGGCCAGCCCCTCCCCACGGCCCCTCGGCACCCCCTCCCACCCCACCCCCCCACCCCCCGCCCGCCCCACGTCTCCGGGCAACCCAGGGCGCCTCACAATGGCCCCGCGCCGCACTCACAATGGAGGTGCCGGTGCTGCACGGCCGTGGGCCACGGCGCCTGCCAGTCTGCACCTCCTCGCCACCCCGACAGGATGGCGCATGCCCGGAGGCCAGGCCATGCTGCGGGCAGCGCAGCCCGGGCTCCGCCCCGGGCCCTGCCCGACGCTGAGAGGCGCGTGCCGTGCACCCTCGCTCGGCGCCCGGCGCCTCCTCTCCTGCGTGCGCCCGACTACCAGACGCTCGAGCTGGGCGGGCAGCGCAGGAGGAAGGCGGCTCCGCAGGACGGGTGAGTGCCGTGGCTGCACACGCGCGACCCTGCCGCTGCCCTCCCTCAGCCTCCCGGCCCTCTGCCCACGGCCGCCCACGGCTGCTCGGCCACTGCGGGGCTCCCTGCAGCGGCCTGCAGCCGCCTTGGCCAGAGCTCGGGTGCCGGGCGCCGCTGCGCACTGGCCTCGGCCCGGCCGGCCACCGCCGAGGGAGCCGGCCGGGCCCAGCTGCGCTGGCCCCGCGCTGCCCCGCGCGGCCCCCAGCAAAGCCCCTTGCTGCTCGCTCGCTGCCTTGCCCCAGCGCCAGCCGCACGCCCCCGGCAGCACGCGCCCGCCCCGCTGGGGCCAGCTTTGCAGCCAGCAGGCAGCAAGGCGCCAGCCCCGGCTCCCGCTCTGCGGCTCGCTGGCTGCCTCGCCCTGCGCTGTGCCCAGGGCAGCCCTCAGCAAGGCGGCCGCCGGCCCCCTCCAGCAGCCCATGGCGCTCTCTGCTCTCTCGCAGCCCTGACACCTTCTCCCGCATCTTCCACCGGGAGAGAGTGCCGCGCAACATCCTCGGGGCCGAAACGCGCGCGCCCGAGCCGCCAGACAGGCTCCCCGAGCTGCGCAACAGCCCCCATCCCCGCCACATCCGGAGGATCGCTGCCATCGTGCAGGGGCTCGCGCAGCCCGTTTTCCTGGTGCGTACCGAAGGCACCGAGGCAGAGCAGGTAGGAAGTGCTGCCTCCCTTGCCCGCGGACAAGCAAGGGCCACGGGCACCGAGAGCGCTGCGCACGCCAGGCAGGGCCAGCAGAAGCAGTGGGCACGCAAGGGCCCCCCCCCGGCCAAGGGCAGGGGCTAGGGTGCCTGCACCAGGGCAGCCCACGGCAGCGCAGCACAGCCTGGCGAAGCTCAGCACGGCAGCACCTTTCAACAGCGTCCCTTCTCCTTGGCAGGCTCGCTGGTGGGAGTGGGCAGGCAGCCCAAGCGCCGCGCAGCGCTTCAGGAGGCCAGCCTGTAAGTTGCGTCCAGCCGCAGAGCCCGCGCGCAACCGCCCTCCGCCTTGGGGAAGCCGCACACCTTGCGGCAGCGCAGCACCCCCGCCCCTCGGCCCCCGAGCCCCAGCCGCGGGCTCTGCCTAGCTGCCCGTGCACAGGCCACCCCCTCCCTGCATGCCGCCGGCACGCCAAGGCCCTTCAGCTCCGGCCTGCCTCCCTCGAGGCCTCCATCCCTGAGGCGCCTCCCCTCAGGCAGCCCCAGCTGCAGGGCCTCTGCCTTGCCAGCGCTGCAACGACGCAGCCCTTCCTCGCACACCCCTCGGCCCTCGGCCAGCCCTCCGCTGCCCCCGCGGCCTTCCCCCTCGCCCACCGCGTCCTCCCAGCAACAGCGACGCCACAGCGGGGCGGGGCGAGGCGAGGGTGGGGGGGTGGGGGGGGCCACAGCGCCAGCTCCTTTCCCTCCACGGCCCCTCGCAGCTGGCCTGCCAAGAGCAAGGCGGGCTGAGGCGAGGCCGCACAGCAGGCCCGGCGCGGCGGCCTCTCTCACCGCTTCCCTTCCTCTGCTTTGTCCCAGGCCCCGAGGAAGCCCGCGTGGACGCCGTCAGGTTTCCCAGGCTCTCCTGACCACGCGCTCTGCAGCCACCGCCCACGGGAAGCGACGAGGCGTGGAGAGCTGCCGAGGAAGGCCGCCTCGGACTGAAGCAGCCACAGCAGCCCCCGAGTGCACCGCTCAAGACCCGACGCTCGGTCCATCAGCTGGGGCCCGCCAGATCCCTGGGATGGCAGTGTTGCGAGCACTCACGCCTCCGGCTGCTGATAAACTTCCTCACGCAACCTTTCTCGCTCCCTTCTGTAACAGCACCCTTCTTGCTCGGCGGGAACGCCTAGGCGACACATTTGTCGCCCGCCCTCCCTCCCTCCCTTTCCCGGCCCGCCGGAACACAGGACATGGAGGAGCCCCTCACGAGGGCGCTTGAGGGATCAGGCTGTGGGCTGGCCTAGGAGCTCGCAAAAGGCCTTACAGCTGTGGC
The DNA here is from genome assembly GCF_040807025.1 of Struthio camelus. Taxonomy (NCBI): domain Eukaryota; kingdom Metazoa; phylum Chordata; class Aves; order Struthioniformes; family Struthionidae; genus Struthio; species Struthio camelus. Next base: position 146,720 of record NC_090982.1, on the reverse strand, counting down.
ATTTGCCTTAGCAATTGTGGCAGGCCAAAGGCCAGAGCAGGGGCCCGGCCTAAGGGTGCCGCTTTGGCGACTGGCGTCGGGCTTCAGGCCAGTGCTGCGAGAGAGGCCCAGGGCCTGCCCGCAGGCGTCTCACAGGCCCTCTGCCAGCCGCATGGCCGTTGCCCGAACACCCCTGCCGTCCCCCTACTGCGGCGCATCTCGCAGCGCAGCTCTCTGATGCCCTTCGTGCCCTGCCCTGGCTGCCCCGGCACGGGTGGGCAGCGCTTGGGCTTGGCGTGTGGAGATGGGCCTTGGGCTCGGCAGTAGTAGTGTGGGCGGAGGGGTGGGGGCGGCGGGGGGCGCCAGGTGGAGGGAGGAGGCCAGAGCCGACGCGCGCTCTCCCAAAGCGGGCAGGGGGGCTGGAGCGGGCGCCCCCACGGCAGGGCTCTCCCTGCTGCCGCAGGGCCCACGCCTTCCTTTGCCGCAAAAACCCTCCCTCCGGCCCAGTCTGCGTATCGCCTCCACCGTCCCTAGGCACAGCGAGGAGCTTCCCGCTCTGAAAGGCTAGCGGGAGCACCAGAGGGCAGCGGTCATTGCGCTCAGGCGCGTCTCCAAGCCACCGCGAGGACTGGGATGGGGCGCTGCGCCACGCTGGCAAGCCTTTCCCAGCTGGAGCCACACAGCTGCTCTTGCCCACTCTCTTCCCCACCTGGGACACAGCAGGCAGCTCCGCTGGAGTCAGTGGGGCAAAGGTGGCACAAGGAGGGCCAGGCCCTGTGCTGCTCGCTTGGCAGCATCCAGCCGGGCAAGAGCCGGCACGGCACGGAGGGCACGGCGCAACTGCTGGCGCCGCAAGACAAGACGGGGGCTTCCGCTGGCGGAGCCGGGCACGGCCTGCAGGCCGCAGAGCCGCGGGGCACTGCCGGGGCCACGGCCTGCGGGGGGGCCAGCCCCTCCCCACGGCCCCTCGGCACCCCCTCCCACCCCACCCCCCCACCCCCCGCCCGCCCCACGTCTCCGGGCAACCCAGGGCGCCTCACAATGGCCCCGCGCCGCACTCACAATGGAGGTGCCGGTGCTGCACGGCCGTGGGCCACGGCGCCTGCCAGTCTGCACCTCCTCGCCACCCCGACAGGATGGCGCATGCCCGGAGGCCAGGCCATGCTGCGGGCAGCGCAGCCCGGGCTCCGCCCCGGGCCCTGCCCGACGCTGAGAGGCGCGTGCCGTGCACCCTCGCTCGGCGCCCGGCGCCTCCTCTCCTGCGTGCGCCCGACTACCAGACGCTCGAGCTGGGCGGGCAGCGCAGGAGGAAGGCGGCTCCGCAGGACGGGTGAGTGCCGTGGCTGCGCACGCGCGACCCTGCCGCTGCCCTCCCTCAGCCTCCCGGCCCTCTGCCCACGGCCGCCCACGGCTGCTCGGCCACTGCGGGGCTCCCTGCAGCGGCCTGCAGCCGCCTTGGCCAGAGCTCGGGTGCCGGGCGCCGCTGCGCACTGGCCTCGGCCCGGCCGGCCACCGCCGAGGGAGCCGGCCGGGCCCAGCTGCGCTGGCCCCGCGCTGCCCCGCGCGGCCCCCAGCAAAGCCCCTTGCTGCTCGCTCGCTGCCTTGCCCCAGCGCCAGCCGCACGCCCCCGGCAGCACGCGCCCGCCCCGCTGGGGCCAGCTTTGCAGCCAGCAGGCAGCAAGGCGCCAGCCCCGGCTCCCGCTCTGCGGCTCGCTGGCTGCCTCGCCCTGCGCTGTGCCCAGGGCAGCCCTCAGCAAGGCGGCCGCCGGCCCCCTCCAGCAGCCCATGGCGCTCTCTGCTCTCTCGCAGCCCTGACACCTTCTCCCGCATCTTCCACCGGGAGAGAGTGCCGCGCAACGTCCTCGGGGCCGAAACGCGCGCGCCCGAGCCGCCAGACAGGCTCCCCGAGCTGCGCAACAGCCCCCATCCCCGCCACATCCGGAGGATCGCTGCCATCGTGCAGGGGCTCGCGCAGCCCGTTTTCCTGGTGCGTACCGAAGGCACCGAGGCAGAGCAGGTAGGAAGTGCTGCCTCCCTTGCCCGCGGACAAGCAAGGGCCACGGGCACCGAGAGCGCTGCGCACGCCAGGCAGGGCCAGCAGAAGCAGTGGGCACGCAAGGGCCCCCCCCCGGCCAAGGGCAGGGGCTAGGGTGCCTGCACCAGGGCAGCCCACGGCAGCGCAGCACAGCCTGGCGAAGCTCAGCACGGCAGCACCTTTCAACAGCGTCCCTTCTCCTTGGCAGGCTCGCTGGTGGGAGTGGGCAGGCAGCCCAAGCGCCGCGCAGCGCTTCAGGAGGCCAGCCTGTAAGTTGCGTCCAGCCGCAGAGCCCGCGCGCAACCGCCCTCCGCCTTGGGGAAGCCGCGCACCTTGCGGCAGCGCAGCACCCCCGCCCCTCGGCCCCCGAGCCCCAGCCGCGGGCTCTGCCTAGCTGCCCGTGCACAGGCCACCCCCTCCCTGCATGCCGCCGGCACGCCAAGGCCCTTCAGCTCCGGCCTGCCTCCCTCGAGGCCTCCATCCCTGAGGCGCCTCCCCTCAGGCAGCCCCAGCTGCAGGGCCTCTGCCTTGCCAGCGCTGCAACGACGCAGCCCTTCCTCGCACACCCCTCGGCCCTCGGCCAGCCCTCCGTTGCCCCCGCGGCCTTCCCCCTCGCCCACCGCGTCCTCCCAGCAACAGCGACGCCGCAGCGGGGCGGGGCGAGGCGAGGGTGGGGGGGTGGGGGGGGCCACAGCGCCAGCTCCTTTCCCTCCACGGCCCCTCGCAGCTGGCCTGCCAAGAGCAAGGCGGGCTGAGGCGAGGCCGCACAGCAGGCCCGGCGCGGCGGCCTCTCTCACCGCTTCCCTTCCTCTGCTTTGTCCCAGGCCCCGAGGAAGCCCGCGTGGACGCCGTCAGGTTTCCCAGGCTCTCCTGACCACGCGCTCTGCAGCCACCGCCCACGGGAAGCGACGAGGCGTGGAGAGCTGCCGAGGAAGGCCGCCTCGGACTGAAGCAGCCACAGCAGCCCCCGAGTGCACCGCTCAAGACCCGACGCTCGGTCCATCAGCTGGGGCCCGCCAGATCCCTGGGATGGCAGTGTTGCGAGCACTCACGCCTCCGGCTGCTGATAAACTTCCTCACGCAACCTTTCTCGCTCCCTTCTGTAACAGCACCCTTCTTGCTCGGCGGGAACGCCTAGGCGACACATTTGTCGCCCGCCCTCCCTCCCTCCCTCCCTCCCTCCCTTTCCCGGCCCGCCGGAACACAGGACATGGAGGAGCCCCTCACGAGGGCGCTTGAGGGATCAGGCTGTGGGCTGGCCTAGGAGCTCGCAAAAGGCCTTACAGCTGTGGCATTTGCCTTAGCAATTGTGGCAGGCCAAAGGCCAGAGCAGGGGCCCGGCCTAAGGGTGCCACTTTGGCGACTGGCGTCGGGCTTCAGGCCAGTGCTGCGAGAGAGGCCCAGGGCCTGCCCGCAGGCGTCTCACAGGCCCTCTGCCAGCCGCATGGCCGTTGCCCGAACACCCCTGCCGTCCCCCTACTGCGGCGCGTCTCGCAGCGCAGCTCTCTGATGCCCTTCGTGCCCTGCCCTGGCTGCCCCGGCACGGGTGGGCAGCGCTTGGGCTTGGCGTGTGGAGATGGGCCTTGGGCTCGGCAGTAGTAGTGTGGGCGGAGGGGTGGGGGCGGCGGGGGGGGGAGGGGGCGCCAGGTGGAGGGAGGAGGCCAGAGCCGACGCGCGCTCTCCCAAAGCGGGCAGGGGGGCTGGAGCGGGCGCCCCCACGGCAGGGCTCTCCCTGCTGCCGCAGGGCCCACGCCTTCCTTTGCCGCAAAAACCCTCCCTCCGGCCCAGTCTGCGTATCGCCTCCACCGTCCCTAGGCACAGCGAGGAGCTTCCCGCTCTGAAAGGCTAGCGGGAGCACCAGAGGGCAGCGGTCATTGCGCTCAGGCGCGTCTCCAAGCCACCGCGAGGACTGGGATGGGGCGCTGCGCCACGCTGGCAAGCCTTTCCCAGCTGGAGCCACACAGCTGCTCTTGCCCACTCTCTTCCCCACCTGGGACACAGCAGGCAGCCCCGCTGGAGTCAGTGGGGCAAAGGTGGCACAAGGAGGGCCAGGCCCTGTGCTGCTCGCTTGGCAGCATCCAGCCGGGCAAGAGCCGGCACGGCACGGAGGGCACGGCGCAACTGCTGGCGCCGCAAGACAAGACGGGGGCTTCCGCTGGCAGAGCCGGGCATGGCCTGCAGGCCGCAGAGCCGCGGGGCACTGCCGGGGCCACGGCCTGCGGGGGGGCCAGCCCCTCCCCACGGCCCCTCGGCACCCCCTCCCACCCCACCCCCCCACCCCCCGCCCGCCCCACGTCTCCGGGCAACCCAGGGCGCCTCACAATGGCCCCGCGCCGCACTCACAATGGAGGTGCCGGTGCTGCACGGCCGTGGGCCACGGCGCCTGCCAGTCTGCACCTCCTCGCCACCCCGACAGGATGGCGCATGCCCGGAGGCCAGGCCATGCTGCGGGCAGCGCAGCCCGGGCTCTGCCCCGGGCCCTGCCCGACGCTGAGAGGCGCGTGCCGTGCACCCTCGCTCGGCGCCCGGCGCCTCCTCTCCTGCGTGCGCCCGACTACCAGACGCTCGAGCTGGGCGGGCAGCGCAGGAGGAAGGCGGCTCCGCAGGACGGGTGAGTGCCGTGGCTGCGCACGCGCGACCCTGCCGCTGCCCTCCCTCAGCCTCCCGGCCCTCTGCCCACGGCCGCCCACGGCTGCTCGGCCACTGCGGGGCTCCCTGCAGCGGCCTGCAGCCGCCTTGGCCAGAGCTCGGGTGCCGGGCGCCGCTGCGCACTGGCCTCGGCCCGGCCGGCCACCGCCGAGGGAGCCGGCCGGGCCCAGCTGCGCTGGCCCCGCGCTGCCCCGCGCGGCCCCCAGCAAAGCCCCTTGCTGCTCGCTCGCTGCCTTGCCCCAGCGCCAGCCGCACGCCCCCGGCAGCACGCGCCCGCCCCGCTGGGGCCAGCTTTGCAGCCAGCAGGCAGCAAGGCGCCAGCCCCGGCTCCCGCTCTGCGGCTCGCTGGCTGCCTCGCCCTGCGCTGTGCCTAGGGCAGCCCTCAGCAAGGCGGCCGCCGGCCCCCTCCAGCAGCCCATGGCGCTCTCTGCTCTCTCGCAGCCCTGACACCTTCTCCCGCATCTTCCACCGGGAGAGAGTGCCGCGCAACGTCCTCGGGGCCGAAACGCGCGCGCCCGAGCCGCCAGACAGGCTCCCCGAGCTGCGCAACAGCCCCCATCCCCGCCACATCCGGAGGATCGCCGCCATCGTGCAGGGGCTCGCGCAGCCCGTTTTCCTGGTGCGCACCGAAGGCACCGAGGCAGAGCAGGTAGGAAGTGCTGCCTCCCTTGCCCGCGGACAAGCAAGGGCCACGGGCACCGAGAGCGCTGCGCACGCCAGGCAGGGCCAGCAGAAGCAGTGGGCACGCAAGGGCCCCCCCCCCGGCCAAGGGCAGGGGCTAGGGTGCCTGCACCAGGGCAGCCCACGGCAGCGCAGCACAGCCTGGCGAAGCTCAGCACGGCAGCACCTTTCAACAGCGTCCCTTCTCCTTGGCAGGCTCGCTGGTGGGAGTGGGCAGGCAGCCCAAGCGCCGCGCAGCGCTTCAGGAGGCCAGCCTGTAAGTTGCGTCCAGCCGCAGAGCCCGCGCGCAACCGCCCTCCGCCTTGGGGAAGCCGCGCGCCTTGCGGCAGCGCAGCACCCCCGCCCCTCGGCCCCCGAGCCCCAGCCGCGGGCTCTGCCTAGCTGCCCGTGCACAGGCCACCCCCTCCCTGCATGCCGCCGGCACGCCAAGGCCCTTCAGCTCCGGCCTGCCTCCCTCGAGGCCTCCATCCCTGAGGCGCCTCCCCTCAGGCAGCCCCAGCTGCAGGGCCTCTGCCTTGCCAGCGCTGCAACGACGCAGCCCTTCCTCGCACACCCCTCGGCCCTCGGCCAGCCCTCCGCTGCCCCCGCGGCCTTCCCCCTCGCCCACCGCGTCCTCCCAGCAACAGCGACGCCACAGCGGGGCGGGGCGAGGGTGGGGGCCACAGCGCCAGCTCCTTTCCCTCCACGGCCCCTCGCAGCTGGCCTGCCAAGAGCAAGGCGGGCTGAGGCGAGGCCGCACAGCAGGCCCGGCGCGGCGGCCTCTCTCACCGCTTCCCTTCCTCTGCTTTGTCCCAGGCCCCGAGGAAGCCCGCGTGGACGCCGTCAGGTTTCCCAGGCTCTCCTGACCACGCGCTCTGCAGCCACCGCCCACGGGAAGCGACGAGGCGTGGAGAGCTGCCGAGGAAGGCCGCCTCGGACTGAAGCAGCCACAGCAGCCCCCGAGTGCACCGCTCAAGACCCGACGCTCGGTCCATCAGCTGGGGCCCGCCAGATCCCTGGGATGGCAGTGTTGCGAGCACTCACGCCTCCGGCTGCTGATAAACTTCCTCACGCAACCTTTCTCGCTCCCTTCTGTAACAGCACCCTTCTTGCTCGGCGGGAACGCCTAGGCGACACATTTGTCGCCCGCCCTCCCTCCCTCCCTCCCTCCCTCCCTTTCCCGGCCCGCCGGAACACAGGACATGGAGGAGCCCCTCACGAGGGCGCTTGAGGGATCAGGCTGTGGGCTGGCCTAGGAGCTCGCAAAAGGCCTTACAGCTGTGGCATTTGCCTTAGCAATTGTGGCAGGCCAAAGGCCAGAGCAGGGGCCCGGCCTAAGGGTGCCGCTTTGGCGACTGGCGTCGGGCTTCAGGCCAGTGCTGCGAGAGAGGCCCAGGGCCTGCCCGCAGGCGTCTCACAGGCCCTCTGCCAGCCGCATGGCCGTTGCCCGAACACCCCTGCCGTCCCCCTACTGCGGCGCGTCTCGCAGCGCAGCTCTCTGATGCCCTTCGTGCCCTGCCCTGGCTGCCCCGGCACGGGTGGGCAGCGCTTGGGCTTGGCGTGTGGAGATGGGCCTTGGGCTCGGCAGTAGTAGTGTGGGCGGAGGGGTGGGGGCGGCGGGGGGCGCCAGGTGGAGGGAGGAGGCCAGAGCCGACGCGCACTCTCCCAAAGCGGGCAGGGGGGCTGGAGCGGGCGCCCCCACGGCAGGGCTCTCCCTGCTGCCGCAGGGCCCACGCCTTCCTTTGCCGCAAAAACCCTCCCTCCGGCCCAGTCTGCGTATCGCCTCCACCGTCCCTAGGCACAGCGAGGAGCTTCCCGCTCTGAAAGGCTAGCAGGAGCACCAGAGGGCAGCGGTCATTGCGCTCAGGCGCGTCTCCAAGCCACCGCGAGGACTGGGATGGGGCGCTGCGCCACGCTGGCAAGCCTTTCCCAGCTGGAGCCACACAGCTGCTCTTGCCCACTCTCTTCCCCACCTGGGACACAGCAGGCAGCCCCGCTGGAGTCAGTGGGGCAAAGGTGGCACAAGGAGGGCCAGGCCCTGTGCTGCTCGCTTGGCAGCATCCAGCCGGGCAAGAGCCGGCACGGCACGGAGGGCACGGCGCAACTGCTGGCGCCGCAAGACAAGACGGGGGCTTCCGCTGGCGGAGCCGGGCACGGCCTGCAGGCCGCAGAGCCGCGGGGCACTGCCGGGGCCACGGCCTGCGGGGGGGCCAGCCCCTCCCCACGGCCCCTCGGCACCCCCTCCCACCCCACCCCCCCACCCCCCGCCCGCCCCACGTCTCCGGGCAACCCAGGGCGCCTCACAATGGCCCCGCGCCGCACTCACAATGGAGGTGCCGGTGCTGCACGGCCGTGGGCCACGGCGCCTGCCAGTCTGCACCTCCTCGCCACCCCGACAGGATGGCGCATGCCCGGAGGCCAGGCCATGCTGCGGGCAGCGCAGCCCGGGCTCCGCCCCGGGCCCTGCCCGACGCTGAGAGGCGCGTGCCGTGCACCCTCGCTCGGCGCCCGGCGCCTCCTCTCCTGCGTGCGCCCGACTACCAGACGCTCGAGCTGGGCGGGCAGCGCAGGAGGAAGGCGGCTCCGCAGGACGGGTGAGTGCCGTGGCTGCGCACGCGCGACCCTGCCGCTGCCCTCCCTCAGCCTCCCGGCCCTCTGCCCACGGCCGCCCACGGCTGCTCGGCCACTGCGGGGCTCCCTGCAGCGGCCTGCAGCCGCCTTGGCCAGAGCTCGGGTGCCGGGCGCCGCTGCGCACTGGCCTCGGCCCGGCCGGCCACCGCCGAGGGAGCCGGCCGGGCCCAGCTGCGCTGGCCCCGCGCTGCCCCGCGCGGCCCCCAGCAAAGCCCCTTGCTGCTCGCTCGCTGCCTTGCCCCAGCGCCAGCCGCACGCCCCCGGCAGCACGCGCCCGCCCCGCTGGGGCCAGCTTTGCAGCCAGCAGGCAGCAAGGCGCCAGCCCCGGCTCCCGCTCTGCGGCTCGCTGGCTGCCTCGCCCTGCGCTGTGCCCAGGGCAGCCCTCAGCAAGGCGGCCGCCGGCCCCCTCCAGCAGCCCATGGCGCTCTCTGCTCTCTCGCAGCCCTGACACCTTCTCCCGCATCTTCCACCGGGAGAGAGTGCCGCGCAACGTCCTCGGGGCCGAAACGCGCGCGCCCGAGCCGCCAGACAGGCTCCCCGAGCTGCGCAACAGCCCCCATCCCCGCCACATCCGGAGGATCGCCGCCATCGTGCAGGGGCTCGCGCAGCCCGTTTTCCTGGTGCGTACCGAAGGCACCGAGGCAGAGCAGGTAGGAAGTGCTGCCTCCCTTGCCCGCGGACAAGCAAGGGCCACGGGCACCGAGAGCGCTGCGCACGCCAGGCAGGGCCAGCAGAAGCAGTGGGCACGCAAGGGCCCCCCCCCCGGCCAAGGGCAGGGGCTAGGGTGCCTGCACCAGGGCAGCCCACGGCAGCGCAGCACAGCCTGGCGAAGCTCAGCACGGCAGCACCTTTCAACAGCGTCCCTTCTCCTTGGCAGGCTCGCTGGTGGGAGTGGGCAGGCAGCCCAAGCGCCGCGCAGCGCTTCAGGAGGCCAGCCTGTAAGTTGCGTCCAGCCGCAGAGCCCGCGCGCAACCGCCCTCCGCCTTGGGGAAGCCGCGCACCTTGCGGCAGCGCAGCACCCCCGCCCCTCGGCCCCCGAGCCCCAGCCGCGGGCTCTGCCTAGCTGCCCGTGCACAGGCCACCCCCTCCCTGCATGCCGCCGGCACGCCAAGGCCCTTCAGCTCCGGCCTGCCTCCCTCGAGGCCTCCATCCCTGAGGCGCCTCCCCTCAGGCAGCCCCAGCTGCAGGGCCTCTGCCTTGCCAGCGCTGCAACGACGCAGCCCTTCCTCGCACACCCCTCGGCCCTCGGCCAGCCCTCCGCTGCCCCCGCGGCCTTCCCCCTCGCCCACCGCGTCCTCCCAGCAACAGCGACGCCGCAGCGGGGCGGGGCGAGGCGAGGGTGGGGGGGGTGGGGGGGGGGCCACAGCGCCAGCTCCTTTCCCTCCACGGCCCCTCGCAGCTGGCCTGCCAAGAGCAAGGCGGGCTGAGGCGAGGCCGCACAGCAGGCCCGGCGCGGCGGCCTCTCTCACCGCTTCCCTTCCTCTGCTTTGTCCCAGGCCCCGAGGAAGCCCGCGTGGACGCCGTCAGGTTTCCCAGGCTCTCCTGACCACGCGCTCTGCAGCCACCGCCCACGGGAAGCGACGAGGCGTGGAGAGCTGCCGAGGAAGGCCGCCTCGGACTGAAGCAGCCACAGCAGCCCCCGAGTGCACCGCTCAAGACCCGACGCTCGGTCCATCAGCTGGGGCCCGCCAGATCCCTGGGATGGCAGTGTTGCGAGCACTCACGCCTCCGGCTGCTGATAAACTTCCTCACGCAACCTTTCTCGCTCCCTTCTGTAACAGCACCCTTCTTGCTCGGCGGGAACGCCTAGGCGACACATTTGTCGCCCGCCCTCCCTCCCTCCCTTTCCCGGCCCGCCGGAACACAGGACATGGAGGAGCCCCTCACGAGGGCGCTTGAGGGATCAGGCTGTGGGCTGGCCTAGGAGCTCGCAAAAGGCCTTACAGCTGTGGCATTTGCCTTAGCAATTGTGGCAGGCCAAAGGCCAGAGCAGGGGCCCGGCCTAAGGGTGCCGCTTTGGCGACTGGCGTCGGGCTTCAGGCCAGTGCTGCGAGAGAGGCCCAGGGCCTGCCCGCAGGCGTCTCACAGGCCCTCTGCCAGCCGCATGGCCGTTGCCCGAACACCCCTGCCGTCCCCCTACTGCGGCGCGTCTCGCAGCGCAGCTCTCTGATGCCCTTCGTGCCCTGCCCTGGCTGCCCCGGCACGGGTGGGCAGCGCTTGGGCTTGGCGTGTGGAGATGGGCCTTGGGCTCGGCAGTAGTAGTGTGGGCGGAGGGGTGGGGGCGGCGGGGGGCGCCAGGTGGAGGGAGGAGGCCAGAGCCGACGCGCACTCTCCCAAAGCGGGCAGGGGGGCTGGAGCGGGCGCCCCCACGGCAGGGCTCTCCCTGCTGCCGCAGGGCCCACGCCTTCCTTTGCCGCAAAAACCCTCCCTCCGGCCCAGTCTGCGTATCGCCTCCACCGTCCCTAGGCACAGCGAGGAGCTTCCCGCTCTGAAAGGCTAGCGGGAGCACCAGAGGGCAGCGGTCATTGCGCTCAGGCGCGTCTCCAAGCCACCGCGAGGACTGGGATGGGGCGCTGCGCCACGCTGGCAAGCCTTTCCCAGCTGGAGCCACACAGCTGCTCTTGCCCACTCTCTTCCCCACCTGGGACACAGCAGGCAGCCCCGCTGGAGTCAGTGGGGCAAAGGTGGCACAAGGAGGGCCAGGCCCTGTGCTGCTCGCTTGGCAGCATCCAGCCGGGCAAGAGCCGGCACGGCACGGAGGGCACGGCGCAACTGCTGGCGCCGCAAGACAAGACGGGGGCTTCCGCTGGCGGAGCCGGGCACGGCCTGCAGGCCGCAGAGCCGCGGGGCACTGCCGGGGCCACGGCCTGCGGGGGGGCCAGCCCCTCCCCACGGCCCCTCGGCACCCCCTCCCACCCCACCCCCCCACCCCCCGCCCGCCCCACGTCTCCGGGCAACCCAGGGCGCCTCACAATGGCCCCGCGCCGCACTCACAATGGAGGTGCCGGTGCTGCACGGCCGTGGGCCACGGCGCCTGCCAGTCTGCACCTCCTCGCCACCCCGACAGGATGGCGCATGCCCGGAGGCCAGGCCATGCTGCGGGCAGCGCAGCCCGGGCTCCGCCCCGGGCCCTGCCCGACGCTGAGAGGCGCGTGCCGTGCACCCTCGCTCGGCGCCCGGCGCCTCCTCTCCTGCGTGCGCCCGACTACCAGACGCTCGAGCTGGGCGGGCAGCGCAGGAGGAAGGCGGCTCCGCAGGACGGGTGAGTGCCGTGGCTGCGCACGCGCGACCCTGCCGCTGCCCTCCCTCAGCCTCCCGGCCCTCTGCCCACGGCCGCCCACGGCTGCTCGGCCACTGCGGGGCTCCCTGCAGCGGCCTGCAGCCGCCTTGGCCAGAGCTCGGGTGCCGGGCGCCGCTGCGCACTGGCCTCGGCCCGGCCGGCCACCGCCGAGGGAGCCGGCCGGGCCCAGCTGCGCTGGCCCCGCGCTGCCCCGCGCGGCCCCCAGCAAAGCCCCTTGCTGCTCGCTCGCTGCCTTGCCCCAGCGCCAGCCGCACGCCCCCGGCAGCACGCGCCCGCCCCGCTGGGGCCAGCTTTGCAGCCAGCAGGCAGCAAGGCGCCAGCCCCGGCTCCCGCTCTGCGGCTCGCTGGCTGCCTCGCCCTGCGCTGTGCCCAGGGCAGCCCTCAGCAAGGCGGCCGCCGGCCCCCTCCAGCAGCCCATGGCGCTCTCTGCTCTCTCGCAGCCCTGACACCTTCTCCCGCATCTTCCACCGGGAGAGAGTGCCGCGCAACGTCCTCGGGGCCGAAACGCGCGCGCCCGAGCCGCCAGACAGGCTCCCCGAGCTGCGCAACAGCCCCCATCCCCGCCACATCCGGAGGATCGCCGCCATCGTGCAGGGGCTCGCGCAGCCCGTTTTCCTGGTGCGTACCGAAGGCACCGAGGCAGAGCAGGTAGGAAGTGCTGCCTCCCTTGCCCGCGGACAAGCAAGGGCCACGGGCACCGAGAGCGCTGCGCACGCCAGGCAGGGCCAGCAGAAGCAGTGGGCACGCAAGGGCCCCCCCCCCGGCCAAGGGCAGGGGCTAGGGTGCCTGCACCAGGGCAGCCCACGGCAGCGCAGCACAGCCTGGCGAAGCTCAGCACGGCAGCACCTTTCAACAGCGTCCCTTCTCCTTGGCAGGCTCGCTGGTGGGAGTGGGCAGGCAGCCCAAGCGCCGCGCAGCGCTTCAGGAGGCCAGCCTGTAAGTTGCGTCCAGCCGCAGAGCCCGCGCGCAACCGCCCTCCGCCTTGGGGAAGCCGCGCACCTTGCGGCAGCGCAGCACCCCCGCCCCTCGGCCCCCGAGCCCCAGCCGCGGGCTCTGCCTAGCTGCCCGTGCACAGGCCACCCCCTCCCTGCATGCCGCCGGCACGCCAAGGCCCTTCAGCTCCGGCCTGCCTCCCTCGAGGCCTCCATCCCTGAGGCGCCTCCCCTCAGGCAGCCCCAGCTGCAGGGCCTCTGCCTTGCCAGCGCTGCAACGACGCAGCCCTTCCTCGCACACCCCTCGGCCCTCGGCCAGCCCTCCGCTGCCCCCGCGGCCTTCCCCCTCGCCCACCGCGTCCTCCCAGCAACAGCGACGCCGCAGCGGGGCGGGGCGAGGCGAGGGTGGGGGGGTGGGGGGGGGCCACAGCGCCAGCTCCTTTCCCTCCACGGCCCCTCGCAGCTGGCCTGACAAGAGCAAGGCGGGCTGAGGCGAGGCCGCACAGCAGGCCCGGCGCGGCGGCCTCTCTCACCGCTTCCCTTCCTCTGCTTTGTCCCAGGCCCCGAGGAAGCCCGCGTGGACGCCGTCAGGTTTCCCAGGCTCTCCTGACCACGCGCTCTGCAGCCACCGCCCACGGGAAGCGACGAGGCGTGGAGAGCTGCCGAGGAAGGCCGCCTCGGACTGAAGCAGCCACAGCAGCCCCCGAGTGCACCGCTCAAGACCCGACGCTCGGTCCATCAGCTGGGGCCCGCCAGATCCCTGGGATGGCAGTGTTGCGAGCACTCACGCCTCCGGCTGCTGATAAACTTCCTCACGCAACCTTTCTCGCTCCCTTCTGTAACAGCACCCTTCTTGCTCGGCGGGAACGCCTAGGCGACACATTTGTCGCCCGCCCTCCCTCCCTCCCTTTCCCGGCCCGCCGGAACACAGGACATGGAGGAGCCCCTCACGAGGGCGCTTGAGGGATCAGGCTGTGGGCTGGCCTAGGAGCTCGCAAAAGGCCTTACAGCTGTGGCATTTGCCTTAGCAATTGTGGCAGGCCAAAGGCCAGAGCAGGGGCCCGGCCTAAGGGTGCCGCTTTGGCGACTGGCGTCGGGCTTCAGGCCAGTGCTGCGAGAGAGGCCCAGGGCCTGCCCGCAGGCGTCTCACAGGCCCTCTGCCAGCCGCATGGCCGTTGCCCGAACACCCCTGCCGTCCCCCTACTGCGGCGCGTCTCGCAGCGCAGCTCTCTGATGCCCTTCGTGCCCTGCCCTGGCTGCCCCGGCACGGGTGGGCAGCGCTTGGGCTTGGCGTGTGGAGATGGGCCTTGGGCTCGGCAGTAGTAGTGTGGGCGGAGGGGTGGGGGCGGCGGGGGGGGGCGGCGGGGGGGGGGGCGCCAGGTGGAGGGAGGAGGCCAAAGCCGACGCGCGCTCTCCCAAAGCGGGCAGGGGGGCTGGAGCGGGCGCCCCCACGGCAGGGCTCTCCCTGCTGCCGCAGGGCCCACGCCTTCCTTTGCCGCAAAAACCCTCCCTCCGGCCCAGTCTGCGTATCGCCTCCACCGTCCCTAGGCACAGCGAGGAGCTTCCTGCTCTGAAAGGCTAGCGGGAGCACCAGAGGGCAGCGGTCATTGCGCTCAGGCGCGTCTCCAAGCCACCGCGAGGACTGGGATGGGGCGCTGCGCCACGCTGGCAAGCCTTTCCCAGCTGGAGCCACACAGCTGCTCTTGCCCAGTCTCTTCCCCACCTGGGACACAGCAGGCAGCTCCGCTGGAGTCAGTGGGGCAAAGGTGGCACAAGGAGGGCCAGGCCCTGTGCTGCTCGCTTGGCAGCATCCAGCCGGGCAAGAGCCGGCACGGCACGGAGGGCACGGCGCAACTGCTGGCGCCGCAAGACAAGACGGGGGCTTCCGCTGGCGGAGCCGGGCACGGCCTGCAGGCCGCAGAGCCGCGGGGCACTGCCGGGGCCACGGCCTGCGGGGGGGCCAGCCCCTCCCCACGGCCCCTCGGCACCCCCTCCCACCCCACCCCCCCACCCCCCGCCCGCCCCACGTCTCCGGGCAACCCAGGGCGCCTCACAATGGCCCCGCGCCGCACTCACAATGGAGGTGCCGGTGCTGCACGGCCGTGGGCCACGGCGCCTGCCAGTCTGCACCTCCTCGCCACCCCGACAGGATGGCGCATGCCCGGAGGCCAGGCCATGCTGCGGGCAGCGCAGCCCGGGCTCCGCCCCGGGCCCTGCCCGACGCTGAGAGGCGCGTGCCGTGCACCCTCGCTCGGCGCCCGGCGCCTCCTCTCCTGCGTGCGCCCGACTACCAGACGCTCGAGCTGGGCGGGCAGCGCAGGAGGAAGGCGGCTCCGCAGGACGGGTGAGTGCCGTGGCTGCGCACGCGCGACCCTGCCGCTGCCCTCCCTCAGCCTCCCGGCCCTCTGCCCACGGCCGCCCACGGCTGCTCGGCCACTGCGGGGCTCCCTGCAGCGGCCTGCAGCCGCCTTGGCCAGAGCTCGGGTGCCGGGCGCCGCTGCGCACTGGCCTCGGCCCGGCCGGCCACCGCCGAGGGAGCCGGCCGGGCCCAGCTGCGCTGGCCCCGCGCTGCCCCGCGCGGCCCCCAGCAAAGCCCCTTGCTGCTCGCTCGCTGCCTTGCCCCAGCGCCAGCCGCACGCCCCCGGCAGCACGCGCCCGCCCCGCTGGGGCCAGCTTTGCAGCCAGCAGGCAGCAAGGCGCCAGCCCCGGCTCCCGCTCTGCGGCTCGCTGGCTGCCTCGCCCTGCGCTGTGCCCAGGGCAGCCCTCAGCAAGGCGGCCGCCGGCCCCCTCCAGCAGCCCATGGCGCTCTCTGCTCTCTCGCAGCCCTGACACCTTCTCCCGCATCTTCCACCGGGAGAGAGTGCCGCGCAACGTCCTCGGGGCCGAAACGCGCGCGCCCGAGCCGCCAGACAGGCTCCCCGAGCTGCGCAACAGCCCCCATCCCCGCCACATCCGGAGGATCGCCGCCATCGTGCAGGGGCTCGCGCAGCCCATTTTCCTGGTGCGCACCGAAGGCACCGAGGCAGAGCAGGTAGGAAGTGCTGCCTCCCTTGCCCGCGGACAAGCAAGGGCCACGGGCACCGAGAGCGCTGCGCACGCCAGGCAGGGCCAGCAGAAGCAGTGGGCACGCAAGGGCCCCCCCCCCGGCCAAGGGCAGGGGCTAGGGTGCCTGCACCAGGGCAGCCCACGGCAGCGCAGCACAGCCTGGCGAAGCTCAGCACGGCAGCACCTTTCAACAGCGTCCCTTCTCCTTGGCAGGCTCGCTGGTGGGAGTGGGCAGGCAGCCCAAGCGCCGCGCAGCGCTTCAGGAGGCCAGCCTGTAAGTTGCGTCCAGCCGCAGAGCCCGCGCGCAACCGCCCTCCGCCTTGGGGAAGCCGCGCGCCTTGCGGCAGCGCAGCACCCCCGCCCCTCGGCCCCCGAGCCCCAGCCGCGGGCTCTGCCTAGCTGCCCGTGCACAGGCCACCCCCTCCCTGCATGCCGCCGGCACGCCAAGGCCCTTCAGCTCCGGCCTGCCTCCCTCGAGGCCTCCATCCCTGAGGCGCCTCCCCTCAGGCAGCCCCAGCTGCAGGGCCTCTGCCTTGCCAGCGCTGCAACGACGCAGCCCTTCCTCGCACACCCCTCGGCCCTCGGCCAGCCCTCCGTTGCCCCCGCGGCCTTCCCCCTCGCCCACCGCGTCCTCCCAGCAACAGCGACGCCGCAGCGGGGCGGGGCGGGGCGAGGGTGGGGGGGGGGGGCCACAGTGCCAGCTCCTTTCCCTCCACGGCCCCTCGCAGCTGGCCTGCCAAGAGCAAGGCGGGCTGAGGCGAGGCCGCACAGCAGGCCCGGCGCGGCGGCCTCTCTCACCGCTTCCCTTCCTCTGCTTTGTCCCAGGCCCCGAGGAAGCCCGCGTGGACGCCGTCAGGTTTCCCAGGCTCTCCTGACCACGCGCTCTGCAGCCACCGCCCACGGGAAGCGACGAGGCGTGGAGAGCTGCCGAGGAAGGCCGCCTCGGACTGAAGCAGCCACAGCAGCCCCCGAGCGCACCGCTCAAGACCCGACGCTCGGTCCATCAGCTGGGGCCCGCCAGATCCCTGGGATGGCAGTGTTGCGAGCACTCACGCCTCCAGCTGCTGATAAACTTCCTCACGCAACCTTTCTCGCTCCCTTCTGTAACAGCACCCTTCTTGCTCGGCGGGAACGCCTAGGCGACACATTTGTCGCCCGCCCTCCCTCCCTCCCTCCCTCCCTCCCTTTCCCGGCCCGCCGGAACACAGGACATGGAGGAGCCCCTCACGAGGGCGCTTGAGGGATCAGGCTGTGGGCTGGCCTAGGAGCTCGCAAAAGGCCTTACAGCTGTGGCATTTGCCTTAGCAATTGTGGCAGGCCAAAGGCCAGAGCAGGGGCCCGGCCTAAGGGTGCCGCTTTGGCGACTGGCGTCGGGCTTCAGGCCAGTGCTGCGAGAGAGGCCCAGGGCCTGCCCGCAGGCGTCTCACAGGCCCTCTGCCAGCCGCATGGCCGTGGCCCGAACACCCCTGCCGTCCCCCTACTGCGGTGCGTCTCGCAGCGCAGCTCTCTGATGCCCTTCGTGCCCTGCCCTGGCCGCCCCGGCACGGGTGGGCAGCGCTTGGGCTTGGCGTGTGGAGATGGGCCTTGGGCTCGGCAGTAGTAGTGTGGGCGGAGGGGTGGGGGCGGCGGGGGGGGCGGCGGGGGGGGGGCGCCAGGTGGAGGGAGGAGGCCAAAGCCGACGCGCGCTCTCCCAAAGCGGGCAGGGGGGCTGGAGCGGGCGCCCCCACGGCAGGGCTCTCCCTGCTGCCGCAGGGCCCACGCCTTCCTTTGCCGCAAAAACCCTCCCTCCGGCCCAGTCTGCGTATCGCCTCCACCGTCCCTAGGCACAGCGAGGAGCTTCCCGCTCTGAAAGGCTAGCGGGAGCACCAGAGGGCAGCGGTCATTGTGCTCAGGCGCGTCTCCAAGCCACCGCGAGGACTGGGATGGGGCGCTGCGCCACGCTGGCAAGCCTTTCCCAGCTGGAGCCACACAGCTGCTCTTGCCCACTCTCTTCCCCACCTGGGACACAGCAGGCAGCCCCGCTGGAGTCAGTGGGGCAAAGGTGGCACAAGGAGGGCCAGGCCCTGTGCTGCTCGCTTGGCAGCATCCAGCCGGGCAAGAGCCGGCACGGCACGGAGGGCACGGCGCAACTGCTGGCGCCGCAAGACAAGACGGGGGCTTCCGCTGGCGGAGCCGGGCACGGCCTGCAGGCCGCAGAGCCGCGGGGCACTGCCGGGGCCACGGCCTGCGGGGGGGCCAGCCCCTCCCCACGGCCCCTCGGCACCCCCTCCCACCCCACCCCCCCACCCCCCGCCCGCCCCACGTCTCCGGGCAACCCAGGGCGCCTCACAATGGCCCCGCGCCGCACTCACAATGGAGGTGCCGGTGCTGCACGGCCGTGGGCCACGGCGCCTGCCAGTCTGCACCTCCTCGCCACCCCGACAGGATGGCGCATGCCCGGAGGCCAGGCCATGCTGCGGGCAGCGCAGCCCGGGCTCCGCCCCGGGCCCTGCCCGACGCTGAGAGGCGCGTGCCGTGCACCCTCGCTCGGCGCCCGGCGCCTCCTCTCCTGCGTGCGCCCGACTACCAGACGCTCGAGCTGGGCGGGCAGCGCAGGAGGAAGGCGGCTCCGCAGGACGGGTGAGTGCCGTGGCTGCGCACGCGCGACCCTGCCGCTGCCCTCCCTCAGCCTCCCGGCCCTCTGCCCACGGCCGCCCACGGCTGCTCGGCCACTGCGGGGCTCCCTGCAGCGGCCTGCAGCCGCCTTGGCCAGAGCTCGGGTGCCGGGCGCCGCTGCGCACTGGCCTCGGCCCGGCCGGCCACCGCCGAGGGAGCCGGCCGGGCCCAGCTGCGCTGGCCCCGCGCTGCCCCGCGCGGCCCCCAGCAAAGCCCCTTGCTGCTCGCTCGCTGCCTTGCCCCAGCGCCAGCCGCACGCCCCCGGCAGCACGCGCCCGCCCCGCTGGGGCCAGCTTTGCAGCCAGCAGGCAGCAAGGCGCCAGCCCCGGCTCCCGCTCTGCGGCTCGCTGGCTGCCTCGCCCTGCGCTGTGCCCAGGGCAGCCCTCAGCAAGGCGGCCGCCGGCCCCCTCCAGCAGCCCATGGCGCTCTCTGCTCTCTCGCAGCCCTGACACCTTCTCCCGCATCTTCCACCGGGAGAGAGTGCCGCGCAACGTCCTCGGGGCCGAAACGCGCGCGCCCGAGCCGCCAGACAGGCTCCCCAAGCTGCGCAACAGCCCCCATCCCCGCCACATCCGGAGGATCGCCGCCATCGTGCAGGGGCTCGCGCAGCCCGTTTTCCTGGTGCGTACCGAAGGCACCGAGGCAGAGCAGGTAGGAAGTGCTGCCTCCCTTGCCCGCGGACAAGCAAGGGCCACGGGCACCGAGAGCGCTGCGCACGCCAGGCAGGGCCAGCAGAAGCAGTGGGCACGCAAGGGCCCCCCCCCCGGCCAAGGGCAGGGGCTAGGGTGCCTGCACCAGGGCAGCCCACGGCAGCGCAGCACAGCCTGGCGAAGCTCAGCACGGCAGCACCTTTCAACAGCGTCCCTTCTCCTTGGCAGGCTCGCTGGTGGGAGTGGGCAGGCAGCCCAAGCGCCGCGCAGCGCTTCAGGAGGCCAGCCTGTAAGTTGCGTCCAGCCGCAGAGCCCGCGCGCAACCGCCCTCCGCCTTGGGGAAGCCGCGCACCTTGCGGCAGCGCAGCACCCCCGCCCCTCGGCCCCCGAGCCCCAGCCGCGGGCTCTGCCTAGCTGCCCGTGCACAGGCCACCCCCTCCCTGCATGCCGCCGGCACGCCAAGGCCCTTCAGCTCCGGCCTGCCTCCCTCGAGGCCTCCATCCCTGAGGCGCCTCCCCTCAGGCAGCCCCAGCTGCAGGGCCTCTGCCTTGCCAGCGCTGCAACGACGCAGCCCTTCCTCGCACACCCCTCGGCCCTCGGCCAGCCCTCCGCTGCCCCCGCGGCCTTCCCCCTCGCCCACCGCGTCCTCCCAGCAACAGCGACGCCGCAGCGGGGCGGGGCGAGGCGAGGGTGGGGGGGTGGGGGGGGGCCACAGCGCCAGCTCCTTTCCCTCCACGGCCCCTCGCAGCTGGCCTGCCAAGAGCAAGGCGGGCTGAGGCGAGGCCGCACAGCAGGCCCGGCGCGGCGGCCTCTCTCACCGCTTCCCTTCCTCTGCTTTGTCCCAGGCCCCGAGGAAGCCCGCGTGGACGCCGTCAGGTTTCCCAGGCTCTCCTGACCACGCGCTCTGCAGCCACCGCCCACGGGAAGCGACGAGGCGTGGAGAGCTGCCGAGGAAGGCCACCTCGGACTGAAGCAGCCACAGCAGCCCCCGAGTGCACCGCTCAAGACCCGACGCTCGGTCCATCAGCTGGGGCCCGCCAGATCCCTGGGATGGCAGTGTTGCGAGCACTCACGCCTCCGGCTGCTGATAAACTTCCTCACGCAACCTTTCTCGCTCCCTTCTGTAACAGCACCCTTCTTGCTCGGCGGGAACGCCTAGGCGACACATTTGTCGCCCGCCCTCCCTCCCTCCCTTTCCCGGCCCGCCGGAACACAGGACATGGAGGAGCCCCTCACGAGGGCGCTTGAGGGATCAGGCTGTGGGCTGGCCTAGGAGCTCGCAAAAGGCCTTACAGCTGTGGCATTTGCCTTAGCAATTGTGGCAGGCCAAAGGCCAGAGCAGGGGCCCGGCCTAAGGGTGCCGCTTTGGCGACTGGCGTCGGGCTTCAGGCCAGTGCTGCGAGAGAGGCCCAGGGCCTGCCCGCAGGCGTCTCACAGGCCCTCTGCCAGCCGCATGGCCGTTGCCCGAACACCCCTGCCGTCCCCCTACTGCGGCGCGTCTCGCAGCGCAGCTCTCTGATGCCCTTCATGCCCTGCCCTGGCTGCCCCGGCACGGGTGGGCAGCGCTTGGGCTTGGCGTGTGGAGATGGGCCTTGGGCTCGGCAGTAGTAGTGTGGGCGGAGGGGTGGGGGCGGCGGGGGGGGGCGGCGGGGGGGGGGGCGCCAGGTGGAGGGAGGAGGCCAAAGCCGACGCGCGCTCTCCCAAAGCGGGCAGGGGGGCTGGAGCGGGCGCCCCCACGGCAGGGCTCTCCCTGCTGCCGCAGGGCCCACGCCTTCCTTTGCCGCAAAAACCCTCCCTCCGGCCCAGTCTGCGTATCGCCTCCACCGTCCCTAGGCACAGCGAGGAGCTTCCTGCTCTGAAAGGCTAGCGGGAGCACCAGAGGGCAGCGGTCATTGCGCTCAGGCGCGTCTCCAAGCCACCGCGAGGACTGGGATGGGGCGCTGCGCCACGCTGGCAAGCCTTTCCCAGCTGGAGCCACACAGCTGCTCTTGCCCAGTCTCTTCCCCACCTGGGACACAGCAGGCAGCTCCGCTGGAGTCAGTGGGGCAAAGGTGGCACAAGGAGGGCCAGGCCCTGTGCTGCTCGCTTGGCAGCATCCAGCCGGGCAAGAGCCGGCACGGCACGGAGGGCACGGCGCAACTGCTGGCGCCGCAAGACAAGACGGGGGCTTCCGCTGGCGGAGCCGGGCACGGCCTGCAGGCCGCAGAGCCGCGGGGCACTGCCGGGGCCACGGCCTGCGGGGGGGCCAGCCCCTCCCCACGGCCCCTCGGCACCCCCTCCCACCCCACCCCCCCACCCCCCGCCCGCCCCACGTCTCCGGGCAACCCAGGGCGCCTCACAATGGCCCCGCGCCGCACTCACAATGGAGGTGCCGGTGCTGCACGGCCGTGGGCCACGGCGCCTGCCAGTCTGCACCTCCTCGCCACCCCGACAGGATGGCGCATGCCCGGAGGCCAGGCCATGCTGCGGGCAGCGCAGCCCGGGCTCCGCCCCGGGCCCTGCCCGACGCTGAGAGGCGCGTGCCGTGCACCCTCGCTCGGCGCCCGGCGCCTCCTCTCCTGCGTGCGCCCGACTACCAGACGCTCGAGCTGGGCGGGCAGCGCAGGAGGAAGGCGGCTCCGCAGGACGGGTGAGTGCCGTGGCTGCGCACGCGCGACCCTGCCGCTGCCCTCCCTCAGCCTCCCGGCCCTCTGCCCACGGCCGCCCACGGCTGCTCGGCCACTGCGGGGCTCCCTGCAGCGGCCTGCAGCCGCCTTGGCCAGAGCTCGGGTGCCGGGCGCCGCTGCGCACTGGCCTCGGCCCGGCCGGCCACCGCCGAGGGAGCCGGCCGGGCCCAGCTGCGCTGGCCCCGCGCTGCCCCGCGCGGCCCCCAGCAAAGCCCCTTGCTGCTCGCTCGCTGCCTTGCCCCAGCGCCAGCCGCACGCCCCCGGCAGCACGCGCCCGCCCCGCTGGGGCCAGCTTTGCAGCCAGCAGGCAGCAAGGCGCCAGCCCCGGCTCCCGCTCTGCGGCTCGCTGGCTGCCTCGCCCTGCGCTGTGCCCAGGGCAGCCCTCAGCAAGGCGGCCGCCGGCCCCCTCCAGCAGCCCATGGCGCTCTCTGCTCTCTCGCAGCCCTGACACCTTCTCCCGCATCTTCCACCGGGAGAGAGTGCCGCGCAACGTCCTCGGGGCCGAAACGCGCGCGCCCGAGCCGCCAGACAGGCTCCCCGAGCTGCGCAACAGCCCCCATCCCCGCCACATCCGGAGGATCGCCGCCATCGTGCAGGGGCTCGCGCAGCCCATTTTCCTGGTGCGCACCGAAGGCACCGAGGCAGAGCAGGTAGGAAGTGCTGCCTCCCTTGCCCGCGGACAAGCAAGGGCCACGGGCACCGAGAGCGCTGCGCACGCCAGGCAGGGCCAGCAGAAGCAGTGGGCACGCAAGGGCCCCCCCCCCCGGCCAAGGGCAGGGGCTAGGGTGCCTGCACCAGGGCAGCCCACGGCAGCGCAGCACAGCCTGGCGAAGCTCAGCACGGCAGCACCTTTCAACAGCGTCCCTTCTCCTTGGCAGGCTCGCTGGTGGGAGTGGGCAGGCAGCCCAAGCGCCGCGCAGCGCTTCAGGAGGCCAGCCTGTAAGTTGCGTCCAGCCGCAGAGCCCGCGCGCAACCGCCCTCCGCCTTGGGGAAGCCGCGCGCCTTGCGGCAGCGCAGCACCCCCGCCCCTCGGCCCCCGAGCCCCAGCCGCGGGCTCTGCCTAGCTGCCCGTGCACAGGCCACCCCCTCCCTGCATGCCGCCGGCACGCCAAGGCCCTTCAGCTCCGGCCTGCCTCCCTCGAGGCCTCCATCCCTGAGGCGCCTCCCCTCAGGCAGCCCCAGCTGCAGGGCCTCTGCCTTGCCAGCGCTGCAACGACGCAGCCCTTCCTCGCACACCCCTCGGCCCTCGGCCAGCCCTCCGTTGCCCCCGCGGCCTTCCCCCTCGCCCACCGCGTCCTCCCAGCAACAGCGACGCCGCAGCGGGGCGGGGCGGGGCGAGGGTGGGGGGGGGGGGGGCCACAGTGCCAGCTCCTTTCCCTCCACGGCCCCTCGCAGCTGGCCTGCCAAGAGCAAGGCGGGCTGAGGCGAGGCCGCACAGCAGGCCCGGCGCGGCGGCCTCTCTCACCGCTTCCCTTCCTCTGCTTTGTCCCAGGCCCCGAGGAAGCCCGCGTGGACGCCGTCAGGTTTCCCAGGCTCTCCTGACCACGCGCTCTGCAGCCACCGCCCACGGGAAGCGACGAGGCGTGGAGAGCTGCCGAGGAAGGCCGCCTCGGACTGAAGCAGCCACAGCAGCCCCCGAGCGCACCGCTCAAGACCCGACGCTCGGTCCATCAGCTGGGGCCCGCCAGATCCCTGGGATGGCAGTGTTGCGAGCACTCACGCCTCCAGCTGCTGATAAACTTCCTCACGCAACCTTTC
This sequence comes from Struthio camelus, assembly GCF_040807025.1. Classification (NCBI taxonomy): domain Eukaryota; kingdom Metazoa; phylum Chordata; class Aves; order Struthioniformes; family Struthionidae; genus Struthio; species Struthio camelus. The sequence continues at coordinate 123,759 of NC_090982.1, read as the reverse complement.
TCGCTCCCTTCTGTAACAGCACCCTTCTTGCTCGGCGGGAACGCCTAGGCGACACATTTGTCGCCCGCCCTCCCTCCCTCCCTCCCTCCCTCCCTTTCCCGGCCCGCCGGAACACAGGACATGGAGGAGCCCCTCACGAGGGCGCTTGAGGGATCAGGCTGTGGGCTGGCCTAGGAGCTCGCAAAAGGCCTTACAGCTGTGGCATTTGCCTTAGCAATTGTGGCAGGCCAAAGGCCAGAGCAGGGGCCCGGCCTAAGGGTGCCGCTTTGGCGACTGGCGTCGGGCTTCAGGCCAGTGCTGCGAGAGAGGCCCAGGGCCTGCCCGCAGGCGTCTCACAGGCCCTCTGCCAGCCGCATGGCCGTGGCCCGAACACCCCTGCCGTCCCCCTACTGCGGTGCGTCTCGCAGCGCAGCTCTCTGATGCCCTTCGTGCCCTGCCCTGGCCGCCCCGGCACGGGTGGGCAGCGCTTGGGCTTGGCGTGTGGAGATGGGCCTTGGGCTCGGCAGTAGTAGTGTGGGCGGAGGGGTGGGGGCGGCGGGGGGGGCGGCGGGGGGGGGGCGCCAGGTGGAGGGAGGAGGCCAAAGCCGACGCGCGCTCTCCCAAAGCGGGCAGGGGGGCTGGAGCGGGCGCCCCCACGGCAGGGCTCTCCCTGCTGCCGCAGGGCCCACGCCTTCCTTTGCCGCAAAAACCCTCCCTCCGGCCCAGTCTGCGTATCGCCTCCACCGTCCCTAGGCACAGCGAGGAGCTTCCCGCTCTGAAAGGCTAGCGGGAGCACCAGAGGGCAGCGGTCATTGTGCTCAGGCGCGTCTCCAAGCCACCGCGAGGACTGGGATGGGGCGCTGCGCCACGCTGGCAAGCCTTTCCCAGCTGGAGCCACACAGCTGCTCTTGCCCACTCTCTTCCCCACCTGGGACACAGCAGGCAGCCCCGCTGGAGTCAGTGGGGCAAAGGTGGCACAAGGAGGGCCAGGCCCTGTGCTGCTCGCTTGGCAGCATCCAGCCGGGCAAGAGCCGGCACGGCACGGAGGGCACGGCGCAACTGCTGGCGCCGCAAGACAAGACGGGGGCTTCCGCTGGCGGAGCCGGGCACGGCCTGCAGGCCGCAGAGCCGCGGGGCACTGCCGGGGCCACGGCCTGCGGGGGGGCCAGCCCCTCCCCACGGCCCCTCGGCACCCCCTCCCACCCCACCCCCCCACCCCCCGCCCGCCCCACGTCTCCGGGCAACCCAGGGCGCCTCACAATGGCCCCGCGCCGCACTCACAATGGAGGTGCCGGTGCTGCACGGCCGTGGGCCACGGCGCCTGCCAGTCTGCACCTCCTCGCCACCCCGACAGGATGGCGCATGCCCGGAGGCCAGGCCATGCTGCGGGCAGCGCAGCCCGGGCTCCGCCCCGGGCCCTGCCCGACGCTGAGAGGCGCGTGCCATGCACCCTCGCTCGGCGCCCGGCGCCTCCTCTCCTGCGTGCGCCCGACTACCAGACGCTCGAGCTGGGCGGGCAGCGCAGGAGGAAGGCGGCTCCGCAGGACGGGTGAGTGCCGTGGCTGCGCACGCGCGACCCTGCCGCTGCCCTCCCTCAGCCTCCCGGCCCTCTGCCCACGGCCGCCCACGGCTGCTCGGCCACTGCGGGGCTCCCTGCAGCGGCCTGCAGCCGCCTTGGCCAGAGCTCGGGTGCCGGGCGCCGCTGCGCACTGGCCTCGGCCCGGCCGGCCACCGCCGAGGGAGCCGGCCGGGCCCAGCTGCGCTGGCCCCGCGCTGCCCCGCGCGGCCCCCAGCAAAGCCCCTTGCTGCTCGCTCGCTGCCTTGCCCCAGCGCCAGCCGCACGCCCCCGGCAGCACGCGCCCGCCCCGCTGGGGCCAGCTTTGCAGCCAGCAGGCAGCAAGGCGCCAGCCCCGGCTCCCGCTCTGCGGCTCGCTGGCTGCCTCGCCCTGCGCTGTGCCCAGGGCAGCCCTCAGCAAGGCGGCCGCCGGCCCCCTCCAGCAGCCCATGGCGCTCTCTGCTCTCTCGCAGCCCTGACACCTTCTCCCGCATCTTCCACCGGGAGAGAGTGCCGCGCAACGTCCTCGGGGCCGAAACGCGCGCGCCCGAGCCGCCAGACAGGCTCCCCGAGCTGCGCAACAGCCCCCATCCCCGCCACATCCGGAGGATCGCCGCCATCGTGCAGGGGCTCGCGCAGCCCGTTTTCCTGGTGCGCACCGAAGGCACCGAGGCAGAGCAGGTAGGAAGTGCTGCCTCCCTTGCCCGCGGACAAGCAAGGGCCACGGGCACCGAGAGCGCTGCGCACGCCAGGCAGGGCCAGCAGAAGCAGTGGGCACGCAAGGGCCCCCCCCCCGGCCAAGGGCAGGGGCTAGGGTGCCTGCACCAGGGCAGCCCACGGCAGCGCAGCACAGCCTGGCGAAGCTCAGCACGGCAGCACCTTTCAACAGCGTCCCTTCTCCTTGGCAGGCTCGCTGGTGGGAGTGGGCAGGCAGCCCAAGCGCCGCGCAGCGCTTCAGGAGGCCAGCCTGTAAGTTGCGTCCAGCCGCAGAGCCCGCGCGCAACCGCCCTCCGCCTTGGGGAAGCCGCGCGCCTTGCGGCAGCGCAGCACCCCCGCCCCTCGGCCCCCGAGCCCCAGCCGCGGGCTCTGCCTAGCTGCCCGTGCACAGGCCACCCCCTCCCTGCATGCCGCCGGCACGCCAAGGCCCTTCAGCTCCGGCCTGCCTCCCTCGAGGCCTCCATCCCTGAGGCGCCTCCCCTCAGGCAGCCCCAGCTGCAGGGCCTCTGCCTTGCCAGCGCTGCAACGACGCAGCCCCTCCTCGCACACCCCTCGGCCCTCGGCCAGCCCTCCGTTGCCCCCGCGGCCTTCCCCCTCGCCCACCGCGTCCTCCCAGCAACAGCGACGCCGCAGCGGGGCGGGGCGGGGCGAGGGTGGGGGGGCTGGGGGGGGGCCACAGTGCCAGCTCCTTTCCCTCCACGGCCCCTCGCAGCTGGCCTGCCAAGAGCAAGGCGGGCTGAGGCGAGGCCGCACAGCAGGCCCGGCGCGGCGGCCTCTCTCACCGCTTCCCTTCCTCTGCTTTGTCCCAGGCCCCGAGGAAGCCCGCGTGGACGCCGTCAGGTTTCCCAGGCTCTCCTGACCACGCGCTCTGCAGCCACCGCCCACGGGAAGCGACGAGGCGTGGAGAGCTGCCGAGGAAGGCCGCCTCGGACTGAAGCAGCCACAGCAGCCCCCGAGCGCACCGCTCAAGACCCGACGCTCGGTCCATCAGCTGGGGCCCGCCAGATCCCTGGGATGGCAGTGTTGCGAGCACTCACGCCTCCAGCTGCTGATAAACTTCCTCACGCAACCTTTCTCGCTCCCTTCTGTAACAGCACCCTTCTTGCTCGGCGGGAACGCCTAGGCGACACATTTGTCGCCCGCCCTCCCTCCCTCCCTCCCTCCCTCCCTTTCCCGGCCCGCCGGAACACAGGACATGGAGGAGCCCCTCACGAGGGCGCTTGAGGGATCAGGCTGTGGGCTGGCCTAGGAGCTCGCAAAAGGCCTTACAGCTGTGGCATTTGCCTTAGCAATTGTGGCAGGCCAAAGGCCAGAGCAGGGGCCCGGCCTAAGGGTGCCGCTTTGGCGACTGGCGTCGGGCTTCAGGCCAGTGCTGCGAGAGAGGCCCAGGGCCTGCCCGCAGGCGTCTCACAGGCCCTCTGCCAGCCGCATGGCCGTGGCCCGAACACCCCTGCCGTCCCCCTACTGCGGTGCGTCTCGCAGCGCAGCTCTCTGATGCCCTTCGTGCCCTGCCCTGGCCGCCCCGGCACGGGTGGGCAGCGCTTGGGCTTGGCGTGTGGAGATGGGCCTTGGGCTCGGCAGTAGTAGTGTGGGCGGAGGGGTGGGGGCGGCGGGGGGGGGCGGCGGGGGGGGGGGCGCCAGGTGGAGGGAGGAGGCCAAAGCCGACGCGCGCTCTCCCAAAGCGGGCAGGGGGGCTGGAGCGGGCGCCCCCACGGCAGGGCTCTCCCTGCTGCCGCAGGGCCCACGCCTTCCTTTGCCGCAAAAACCCTCCCTCCGGCCCAGTCTGCGTATCGCCTCCACCGTCCCTAGGCACAGCGAGGAGCTTCCCGCTCTGAAAGGCTAGCGGGAGCACCAGAGGGCAGCGGTCATTGTGCTCAGGCGCGTCTCCAAGCCACCGCGAGGACTGGGATGGGGCGCTGCGCCACGCTGGCAAGCCTTTCCCAGCTGGAGCCACACAGCTGCTCTTGCCCACTCTCTTCCCCACCTGGGACACAGCAGGCAGCCCCGCTGGAGTCAGTGGGGCAAAGGTGGCACAAGGAGGGCCAGGCCCTGTGCTGCTCGCTTGGCAGCATCCAGCCGGGCAAGAGCCGGCACGGCACGGAGGGCACGGCGCAACTGCTGGCGCCGCAACACAAGACGGGGGCTTCCGCTGGCGGAGCCGGGCACGGCCTGCAGGCCGCAGAGCCGCGGGGCACTGCCGGGGCCACGGCCTGCGGGGGGGCCAGCCCCTCCCCACGGCCCCTCGGCACCCCCTCCCACCCCACCCCCCCACCCCCCGCCCGCCCCACGTCTCCGGGCAACCCAGGGCGCCTCACAATGGCCCCGCGCCGCACTCACAATGGAGGTGCCGGTGCTGCACGGCCGTGGGCCACGGCACCTGCCAGTCTGCACCTCCTCGCCACCCCGACAGGATGGCGCATGCCCGGAGGCCAGGCCATGCTGCGGGCAGCGCAGCCCGGGCTCCGCCCCGGGCCCTGCCCGACGCTGAGAGGCGCGTGCCATGCACCCTCGCTCGGCGCCCGGCGCCTCCTCTCCTGCGTGCGCCCGACTACCAGACGCTCGAGCTGGGCGGGCAGCGCAGGAGGAAGGCGGCTCCGCAGGACGGGTGAGTGCCGTGGCTGCGCACGCGCGACCCTGCCGCTGCCCTCCCTCAGCCTCCCGGCCCTCTGCCCACGGCCGCCCACGGCTGCTCGGCCACTGCGGGGCTCCCTGCAGCGGCCTGCAGCCGCCTTGGCCAGAGCTCGGGTGCCGGGCGCCGCTGCGCACTGGCCTCGGCCCGGCCGGCCACCGCCGAGGGAGCCGGCCAGGCCCAGCTGCGCTGGCCCCGCGCTGCCCCGCACGGCCCCCAGCAAAGCCCCTTGCTGCTCGCTCGCTGCCTTGCCCCAGCGCCAGCCGCACGCCCCCGGCAGCACGCGCCCGCCCCGCTGGGGCCAGCTTTGCAGCCAGCAGGCAGCAAGGCGCCAGCCCCGGCTCCCGCTCTGCGGCTCGCTGGCTGCCTCGCCCTGCGCTGTGCCCAGGGCAGCCCTCAGCAAGGCGGCCGCCGGCCCCCTCCAGCAGCCCATGGCGCTCTCTGCTCTCTCGCAGCCCTGACACCTTCTCCCGCATCTTCCACCGGGAGAGAGTGCCGCGCAACGTCCTCGGGGCCGAAACGCGCGCGCCCGAGCCGCCAGACAGGCTCCCCGAGCTGCGCAACAGCCCCCATCCCCGCCACATCCGGAGGATCGCCGCCATCGTGCAGGGGCTCGCGCAGCCCGTTTTCCTGGTGCGCACCGAAGGCACCGAGGCAGAGCAGGTAGGAAGTGCTGCCTCCCTTGCCCGCGGACAAGCAAGGGCCACGGGCACCGAGAGCGCTGCGCACGCCAGGCAGGGCCAGCAGAAGCAGTGGGCACGCAAGGGCCCCCCCCCCGGCCAAGGGCAGGGGCTAGGGTGCCTGCACCAGGGCAGCCCACGGCAGCGCAGCACAGCCTGGCGAAGCTCAGCACGGCAGCACCTTTCAACAGCGTCCCTTCTCCTTGGCAGGCTCGCTGGTGGGAGTGGGCAGGCAGCCCAAGCGCCGCGCAGCGCTTCAGGAGGCCAGCCTGTAAGTTGCGTCCAGCCGCAGAGCCCGCGCGCAACCGCCCTCCGCCTTGGGGAAGCCGCGCGCCTTGCGGCAGCGCAGCACCCCCGCCCCTCGGCCCCCGAGCCCCAGCCGCGGGCTCTGCCTAGCTGCCCGTGCACAGGCCACCCCCTCCCTGCATGCCGCCGGCACGCCAAGGCCCTTCAGCTCCGGCCTGCCTCCCTCGAGGCCTCCATCCCTGAGGCGCCTCCCCTCAGGCAGCCCCAGCTGCAGGGCCTCTGCCTTGCCAGCGCTGCAACGACGCAGCCCTTCCTCGCACACCCCTCGGCCCTCGGCCAGCCCTCCGTTGCCCCCGCGGCCTTCCCCCTCGCCCACCGCGTCCTCCCAGCAACAGCGACGCCGCAGCGGGGCGGGGCGGGGCGAGGGTGGGGGGGGTGGGGGGGGGCCACAGTGCCAGCTCCTTTCCCTCCACGGCCCCTCGCAGCTGGCCTGCCAAGAGCAAGGCGGGCTGAGGCGAGGCCGCACAGCAGGCCCGGCGCGGCGGCCTCTCTCACCGCTTCCCTTCCTCTGCTTTGTCCCAGGCCCCGAGGAAGCCCGCGTGGACGCCGTCAGGTTTCCCAGGCTCTCCTGACCACACGCTCTGCAGCCACCGCCCACGGGAAGCGACGAGGCGTGGAGAGCTGCCGAGGAAGGCCGCCTCGGACTGAAGCAGCCACAGCAGCCCCCGAGTGCACCGCTCAAGACCCGACGCTCGGTCCATCAGCTGGGGCCCGCCAGATCCCTGGGATGGCAGTGTTGCGAGCACTCACGCCTCCGGCTGCTGATAAACTTCCTCACGCAACCTTTCTCGCTCCCTTCTGTAACAGCACCCTTCTTGCTCGGCGGGAACGCCTAGGCGACACATTTGTCGCCCGCCCTCCCTCCCTCCCTCCCTCCCTCCCTTTCCCGGCCCGCCGGAACACAGGACATGGAGGAGCCCCTCACGAGGGCGCTTGAGGGATCAGGCTGTGGGCTGGCCTAGGAGCTCGCAAAAGGCCTTACAGCTGTGGCATTTGCCTTAGCAATTGTGGCAGGCCAAAGGCCAGAGCAGGGGCCCGGCCTAAGGGTGCCGCTTTGGCGACTGGCGTCGGGCTTCAGGCCAGTGCTGCGAGAGAGGCCCAGGGCCTGCCCGCAGGCGTCTCACAGGCCCTCTGCCAGCCGCATGGCCGTGGCCCGAACACCCCTGCCGTCCCCCTACTGCGGCGCGTCTCGCAGCGCAGCTCTCTGATGCCCTTCGTGCCCTGCCCTGGCTGCCCCGGCACGGGTGGGCAGCGCTTGGGCTTGGCGTGTGGAGATGGGCCTTGGGCTCGGCAGTAGTAGTGTGGGCGGAGGGGTGGGGGCGGCGGGGGGGGGTGTCGGGGGGGGGCGCCAGGTGGAGGGAGGAGGCCAAAGCCGACGCGCGCTCTCCCAAAGCGGGCAGGGGGGCTGGAGCGGGCGCCCCCACGGCAGGGCTCTCCCTGCTGCCGCAGGGCCCACGCCTTCCTTTGCCGCAAAAACCCTCCCTCCGGCCCAGTCTGCGTATCGCCTCCACCGTCCCTAGGCACAGCGAGGAGCTTCCCGCTCTGAAAGGCTAGCGGGAGCACCAGAGGGCAGCGGTCATTGCGCTCAGGCGCGTCTCCAAGCCACCGCGAGGACTGGGATGGGGCGCTGCGCCACGCTGGCAAGCCTTTCCCAGCTGGAGCCACACAGCTGCTCTTGCCCACTCTCTTCCCCACCTGGGACACAGCAGGCAGCCCCGCTGGAGTCAGTGGGGCAAAGGTGGCACAAGGAGGGCCAGGCCCTGTGCTGCTCGCTTGGCAGCATCCAGCCGGGCAAGAGCCGGCACGGCACGGAGGGCACGGCGCAACTGCTGGCGCCGCAAGACAAGACGGGGGCTTCCGCTGGCGGAGCCGGGCACGGCCTGCAGGCCGCAGAGCCGCGGGGCACTGCCGGGGCCACGGCCTGCGGGGGGGCCAGCCCCTCCCCACGGCCCCTCGGCACCCCCTCCCACCCCACCCCCCCACCCCCCGCCCGCCCCACGTCTCCGGGCAACCCAGGGCGCCTCACAATGGCCCCGCGCCGCACTCACAATGGAGGTGCCGGTGCTGCACGGCCGTGGGCCACGGCACCTGCCAGTCTGCACCTCCTCGCCACCCCGACAGGATGGCGCATGCCCGGAGGCCAGGCCATGCTGCGGGCAGCGCAGCCCGGGCTCCGCCCCGGGCCCTGCCCGACGCTGAGAGGCGCGTGCCATGCACCCTCGCTCGGCGCCCGGCGCCTCCTCTCCTGCGTGCGCCCGACTACCAGACGCTCGAGCTGGGCGGGCAGCGCAGGAGGAAGGCGGCTCCGCAGGACGGGTGAGTGCCGTGGCTGCGCACGCGCGACCCTGCCGCTGCCCTCCCTCAGCCTCCCGGCCCTCTGCCCACGGCCGCCCACGGCTGCTCGGCCACTGCGGGGCTCCCTGCAGCGGCCTGCAGCCGCCTTGGCCAGAGCTCGGGTGCCGGGCGCCGCTGCGCACTGGCCTCGGCCCGGCCGGCCACCGCCGAGGGAGCCGGCCAGGCCCAGCTGCGCTGGCCCCGCGCTGCCCCGCGCGGCCCCCAGCAAAGCCCCTTGCTGCTCGCTCGCTGCCTTGCCCCAGCGCCAGCCGCACGCCCCCGGCAGCACGCGCCCGCCCCGCTGGGGCCAGCTTTGCAGCCAGCAGGCAGCAAGGCGCCAGCCCCGGCTCCCGCTCTGCGGCTCGCTGGCTGCCTCGCCCTGCGCTGTGCCCAGGGCAGCCCTCAGCAAGGCGGCCGCCGGCCCCCTCCAGCAGCCCATGGCGCTCTCTGCTCTCTCGCAGCCCTGACACCTTCTCCCGCATCTTCCACCGGGAGAGAGTGCCGCGCAACGTCCTCGGGGCCGAAACGCGCGCGCCCGAGCCGCCAGACAGGCTCCCCGAGCTGCGCAACAGCCCCCATCCCCGCCACATCCGGAGGATCGCCGCCATCGTGCAGGGGCTCGCGCAGCCCGTTTTCCTGGTGCGCACCGAAGGCACCGAGGCAGAGCAGGTAGGAAGTGCTGCCTCCCTTGCCCGCGGACAAGCAAGGGCCACGGGCACCGAGAGCGCTGCGCACGCCAGGCAGGGCCAGCAGAAGCAGTGGGCACGCAAGGGCCCCCCCCCCGGCCAAGGGCAGGGGCTAGGGTGCCTGCACCAGGGCAGCCCACGGCAGCGCAGCACAGCCTGGCGAAGCTCAGCACGGCAGCACCTTTCAACAGCGTCCCTTCTCCTTGGCAGGCTCGCTGGTGGGAGTGGGCAGGCAGCCCAAGCGCCGCGCAGCGCTTCAGGAGGCCAGCCTGTAAGTTGCGTCCAGCCGCAGAGCCCGCGCGCAACCGCCCTCCGCCTTGGGGAAGCCGCGCGCCTTGCGGCAGCGCAGCACCCCCGCCCCTCGGCCCCCGAGCCCCAGCCGCGGGCTCTGCCTAGCTGCCCGTGCACAGGCCACCCCCTCCCTGCATGCCGCCGGCACGCCAAGGCCCTTCAGCTCCGGCCTGCCTCCCTCGAGGCCTCCATCCCTGAGGCGCCTCCCCTCAGGCAGCCCCAGCTGCAGGGCCTCTGCCTTGCCAGCGCTGCAACGACGCAGCCCTTCCTCGCACACCCCTCGGCCCTCGGCCAGCCCTCCGTTGCCCCCGCGGCCTTCCCCCTCGCCCACCGCGTCCTCCCAGCAACAGCGACGCCGCAGCGGGGCGGGGCGGGGCGAGGGTGGGGGGGGTGGGGGGGGGCCACAGTGCCAGCTCCTTTCCCTCCACGGCCCCTCGCAGCTGGCCTGCCAAGAGCAAGGCGGGCTGAGGCGAGGCCGCACAGCAGGCCCGGCGCGGCGGCCTCTCTCACCGCTTCCCTTCCTCTGCTTTGTCCCAGGCCCCGAGGAAGCCCGCGTGGACGCCGTCAGGTTTCCCAGGCTCTCCTGACCACACGCTCTGCAGCCACCGCCCACGGGAAGCGACGAGGCGTGGAGAGCTGCCGAGGAAGGCCGCCTCGGACTGAAGCAGCCACAGCAGCCCCCGAGTGCACCGCTCAAGACCCGACGCTCGGTCCATCAGCTGGGGCCCGCCAGATCCCTGGGATGGCAGTGTTGCGAGCACTCACGCCTCCGGCTGCTGATAAACTTCCTCACGCAACCTTTCTCGCTCCCTTCTGTAACAGCACCCTTCTTGCTCGGCGGGAACGCCTAGGCGACACATTTGTCGCCCGCCCTCCCTCCCTCCCTCCCTCCCTCCCTTTCCCGGCCCGCCGGAACACAGGACATGGAGGAGCCCCTCACGAGGGCGCTTGAGGGATCAGGCTGTGGGCTGGCCTAGGAGCTCGCAAAAGGCCTTACAGCTGTGGCATTTGCCTTAGCAATTGTGGCAGGCCAAAGGCCAGAGCAGGGGCCCGGCCTAAGGGTGCCGCTTTGGCGACTGGCGTCGGGCTTCAGGCCAGTGCTGCGAGAGAGGCCCAGGGCCTGCCCGCAGGCGTCTCACAGGCCCTCTGCCAGCCGCATGGCCGTGGCCCGAACACCCCTGCCGTCCCCCTACTGCGGCGCGTCTCGCAGCGCAGCTCTCTGATGCCCTTCGTGCCCTGCCCTGGCTGCCCCGGCACGGGTGGGCAGCGCTTGGGCTTGGCGTGTGGAGATGGGCCTTGGGCTCGGCAGTAGTAGTGTGGGCGGAGGGGTGGGGGCGGCGGGGGGGGGTGTCGGGGGGGGGCGCCAGGTGGAGGGAGGAGGCCAAAGCCGACGCGCGCTCTCCCAAAGCGGGCAGGGGGGCTGGAGCGGGCGCCCCCACGGCAGGGCTCTCCCTGCTGCCGCAGGGCCCACGCCTTCCTTTGCCGCAAAAACCCTCCCTCCGGCCCAGTCTGCGTATCGCCTCCACCGTCCCTAGGCACAGCGAGGAGCTTCCCGCTCTGAAAGGCTAGCGGGAGCACCAGAGGGCAGCGGTCATTGCGCTCAGGCGCGTCTCCAAGCCACCGCGAGGACTGGGATGGGGCGCTGCGCCACGCTGGCAAGCCTTTCCCAGCTGGAGCCACACAGCTGCTCTTGCCCACTCTCTTCCCCACCTGGGACACAGCAGGCAGCCCCGCTGGAGTCAGTGGGGCAAAGGTGGCACAAGGAGGGCCAGGCCCTGTGCTGCTCGCTTGGCAGCATCCAGCCGGGCAAGAGCCGGCACGGCACGGAGGGCACGGCGCAACTGCTGGCGCCGCAACACAAGACGGGGGCTTCCGCTGGCGGAGCCGGGCACGGCCTGCAGGCCGCAGAGCCGCGGGGCACTGCCGGGGCCACGGCCTGCGGGGGGGCCAGCCCCTCCCCACGGCCCCTCGGCACCCCCTCCCACCCCACCCCCCCACCCCCCGCCCGCCCCACGTCTCCGGGCAACCCAGGGCGCCTCACAATGGCCCCGCGCCGCACTCACAATGGAGGTGCCGGTGCTGCACGGCCGTGGGCCACGGCGCCTGCCAGTCTGCACCTCCTCGCCACCCCGACAGGATGGCGCATGCCCGGAGGCCAGGCCATGCTGCGGGCAGCGCAGCCCGGGCTCCGCCCCGGGCCCTGCCCGACGCTGAGAGGCGCGTGCCGTGCACCCTCGCTCGGCGCCCGGCGCCTCCTCTCCTGCGTGCGCCCGACTACCAGACGCTCGAGCTGGGCGGGCAGCGCAGGAGGAAGGCGGCTCCGCAGGACGGGTGAGTGCCGTGGCTGCGCACGCGCGACCCTGCCGCTGCCCTCCCTCAGCCTCCCGGCCCTCTGCCCACGGCCGCCCACGGCTGCTCGGCCACTGCGGGGCTCCCTGCAGCGGCCTGCAGCCGCCTTGGCCAGAGCTCGGGTGCCGGGCGCCGCTGCGCACTGGCCTCGGCCCGGCCGGCCACCGCCGAGGGAGCCGGCCGGGCCCAGCTGCGCTGGCCCCGCGCTGCCCCGCGCGGCCCCCAGCAAAGCCCCTTGCTGCTCGCTCGCTGCCTTGCCCCAGCGCCAGCCGCACGCCCCCGGCAGCACGCGCCCGCCCCGCTGGGGCCAGCTTTGCAGCCAGCAGGCAGCAAGGCGCCAGCCCCGGCTCCCGCTCTGCGGCTCGCTGGCTGCCTCGCCCTGCGCTGTGCCCAGGGCAGCCCTCAGCAAGGCGGCCGCCGGCCCCCTCCAGCAGCCCATGGCGCTCTCTGCTCTCTTGCAGCCCTGACACCTTCTCCCGCATCTTCCACCGGGAGAGAGTGCCGCGCAACGTCCTCGGGGCCGAAACGCGCGCGCCCGAGCCGCCACACAGGCTCCCCGAGCTGCGCAACAGCCCCCATCCCCGCCACATCCGGAGGATCGCCGCCATCGTGCAGGGGCTCGCGCAGCCCGTTTTCCTGGTGCGCACCGAAGGCACCGAGGCAGAGCAGGTAGGAAGTGCTGCCTCCCTTGCCCGCGGACAAGCAAGGGCCACGGGCACCGAGAGCGCTGCGCACGCCAGGCAGGGCCAGCAGAAGCAGTGGGCACGCAAGGGCCCCCCCCCCCCGGCCAAGGGCAGGGGCTAGGGTGCCTGCACCAGGGCAGCCCACGGCAGCGCAGCACAGCCTGGCGAAGCTCAGCACGGCAGCACCTTTCAACAGCGTCCCTTCTCCTTGGCAGGCTCGCTGGTGGGAGTGGGCAGGCAGCCCAAGCGCCGCGCAGCGCTTCAGGAGGCCAGCCTGTAAGTTGCGTCCAGCCGCAGAGCCCGCGCGCAACCGCCCTCCGCCTTGGGGAAGCCGCGCGCCTTGCGGCAGCGCAGCACCCCCGCCCCTCGGCCCCCGAGCCCCAGCCGCGGGCTCTGCCTAGCTGCCCGTGCACAGGCCACCCCCTCCCTGCATGCCGCCGGCACGCCAAGGCCCTTCAGCTCCGGCCTGCCTCCCTCGAGGCCTCCATCCCTGAGGCGCCTCCCCTCAGGCAGCCCCAGCTGCAGGGCCTCTGCCTTGCCAGCGCTGCAACGACGCAGCCCTTCCTCGCACACCCCTCGGCCCTCGGCCAGCCCTCCGCTGCCCCCGCGGCCTTCCCCCTCGCCCACCGCGTCCTCCCAGCAACAGCGACGCCGCAGCGGGGCGGGGCGAGGCGAGGGTGGGGGGGGTGGGGGGGGGCCACAGCGCCAGCTCCTTTCCCTCCACGGCCCCTCGCAGCTGGCCTGCCAAGAGCAAGGCGGGCTGAGGCGAGGCCGCACAGCAGGCCCGGCGCGGCGGCCTCTCTCACCGCTTCCCTTCCTCTGCTTTGTCCCAGGCCCCGAGGAAGCCCGCGTGGACGCCGTCAGGTTTCCCAGGCTCTCCTGACCACGCGCTCTGCAGCCACCGCCCACGGGAAGCGACGAGGCGTGGAGAGCTGCCGAGGAAGGCCGCCTTGGACTGAAGCAGCCACAGCAGCCCCCGAGCGCACCGCTCAAGACCCGACGCTCGGTCCATCAGCTGGGGCCCGCCAGATCCCTGGGATGGCAGTGTTGCGAGCACTCACGCCTCCGGCTGCTGATAAACTTCCTCACGCAACCTTTCTCGCTCCCTTCTGTAACAGCACCCTTCTTGCTCGGCGGGAACGCCTAGGCGACACATTTGTCGCCCGCCCGCCCTCCCTCCCTCCCTTTCCCGGCCCGCCGGAACACAGGACATGGAGGAGCCCCTCACGAGGGCGCTTGAGGGATCAGGCTGTGGGCTGGCCTAGGAGCTCGCAAAAGGCCTTACAGCTGTGGCATTTGCCTTAGCAATTGTGGCAGGCCAAAGGCCAGAGCAGGGGCCCGGCCTAAGGGTGCCGCTTTGGCGACTGGCGTCGGGCTTCAGGCCAGTGCTGCGAGAGAGGCCCAGGGCCTGCCCGCAGGCGTCTCACAGGCCCTCTGCCAGCCGCATGGCCGTTGCCCGAACACCCCTGCCGTCCCCCTACTGCGGCGCGTCTCGCAGCGCAGCTCTCTGATGCCCTTCGTGCCCTGCCCTGGCTGCCCCGGCACGGGTGGGCAGCGCTTGGGCTTGGCGTGTGGAGATGGGCCTTGGGCTCGGCAGTAGTAGTGTGGGCGGAGGGGTGGGGGCGGCGGGGGGGGGTGTCGGGGGGGGGCGCCAGGTGGAGGGAGGAGGCCAAAGCCGACGCGCGCTCTCCCAAAGCGGGCAGGGGGGCTGGAGCGGGCGCCCCCACGGCAGGGCTCTCCCTGCTGCCGCAGGGCCCACGCCTTCCTTTGCCGCAAAAACCCTCCCTCCGGCCCAGTCTGCGTATCGCCTCCACCGTCCCTAGGCACAGCGAGGAGCTTCCCGCTCTGAAAGGCTAGCGGGAGCACCAGAGGGCAGCGGTCATTGCGCTCAGGCGCGTCTCCAAGCCACCGCGAGGACTGGGATGGGGCGCTGCGCCACGCTGGCAAGCCTTTCCCAGCTGGAGCCACACAGCTGCTCTTGCCCACTCTCTTCCCCACCTGGGACACAGCAGGCAGCCCCGCTGGAGTCAGTGGGGCAAAGGTGGCACAAGGAGGGCCAGGCCCTGTGCTGCTCGCTTGGCAGCATCCAGCCGGGCAAGAGCCGGCACGGCACGGAGGGCACGGCGCAACTGCTGGCGCCGCAAGACAAGACGGGGGCTTCCGCTGGCGGAGCCGGGCACGGCCTGCAGGCCGCAGAGCCGCGGGGCACTGCCGGGGCCACGGCCTGCGGGGGGGCCAGCCCCTCCCCACGGCCCCTCGGCACCCCCTCCCACCCCACCCCCCCACCCCCCGCCCGCCCCACGTCTCCGGGCAACCCAGGGCGCCTCACAATGGCCCCGCGCCGCACTCACAATGGAGGTGCCGGTGCTGCACGGCCGTGGGCCACGGCGCCTGCCAGTCTGCACCTCCTCGCCACCCCGACAGGATGGCGCATGCCCGGAGGCCAGGCCATGCTGCGGGCAGCGCAGCCCGGGCTCTGCCCCGGGCCCTGCCCGACGCTGAGAGGCGCGTGCCGTGCACCCTCGCTCGGCGCCCGGCGCCTCCTCTCCTGCGTGCGCCCGACTACCAGACGCTCGAGCTGGGCGGGCAGCGCAGGAGGAAGGCGGCTCCGCAGGACGGGTGAGTGCCGTGGCTGCGCATGCGCGACCCTGCCGCTGCCCTCCCTCAGCCTCCCGGCCCTCTGCCCACGGCCGCCCACGGCTGCTCGGCCACTGCGGGGCTCCCTGCAGCGGCCTGCAGCCGCCTTGGCCAGAGCTCGGGTGCCGGGCGCCGCTGCGCACTGGCCTCGGCCCGGCCGGCCACCGCCGAGGGAGCCGGCCGGGCCCAGCTGCGCTGGCCCCGCGCTGCCCCGCGCGGCCCCCAGCAAAGCCCCTTGCTGCTCGCTCGCTGCCTTGCCCCAGCGCCAGCCGCACGCCCCCGGCAGCACGCGCCCGCCCCGCTGGGGCCAGCTTTGCAGCCAGCAGGCAGCAAGGCGCCAGCCCCGGCTCCCGCTCTGCGGCTCGCTGGCTGCCTCGCCCTGCGCTGTGCCCAGGGCAGCCCTCAGCAAGGCGGCCGCCGGCCCCCTCCAGCAGCCCATGGCGCTCTCTGCTCTCTCGCAGCCCTGACACCTTCTCCCGCATCTTCCACCGGGAGAGAGTGCCGCGCAACGTCCTCGGGGCCGAAACGCGCGCGCCCGAGCCGCCAGACAGGCTCCCCGAGCTGCGCAACAGCCCCCATCCCCGCCACATCCGGAGGATCGCCGCCATCGTGCAGGGGCTCGCGCAGCCCGTTTTCCTGGTGCGCACCGAAGGCACCGAGGCAGAGCAGGTAGGAAGTGCTGCCTCCCTTGCCCGCGGACAAGCAAGGGCCACGGGCACCGAGAGCGCTGCGCACGCCAGGCAGGGCCAGCAGAAGCAGTGGGCACGCAAGGGCCCCCCCCCCGGCCAAGGGCAGGGGCTAGGGTGCCTGCACCAGGGCAGCCCACGGCAGCGCAGCACAGCCTGGCGAAGCTCAGCACGGCAGCACCTTTCAACAGCGTCCCTTCTCCTTGGCAGGCTCGCTGGTGGGAGTGGGCAGGCAGCCCAAGCGCCGCGCAGCGCTTCAGGAGGCCAGCCTGTAAGTTGCGTCCAGCCGCAGAGCCCGCGCGCAACCGCCCTCCGCCTTGGGGAAGCCGCGCGCCTTGCGGCAGCGCAGCACCCCCGCCCCTCGGCCCCCGAGCCCCAGCCGCGGGCTCTGCCTAGCTGCCCGTGCACAGGCCACCCCCTCCCTGCATGCCGCCGGCACGCCAAGGCCCTTCAGCTCCGGCCTGCCTCCCTCGAGGCCTCCATCCCTGAGGCGCCTCCCCTCAGGCAGCCCCAGCTGCAGGGCCTCTGCCTTGCCAGCGCTGCAACGACGCAGCCCTTCCTCGCACACCCCTCGGCCCTCGGCCAGCCCTCCGCTGCCCCCGCGGCCTTCCCCCTCGCCCACCGCGTCCTCCCAGCAACAGCGACGCCGCAGCGGGGCGGGGCGGGGCGAGGGTGGGGGGGGTGGGGGGGGGGCCACAGTGCCAGCTCCTTTCCCTCCACGGCCCCTCGCAGCTGGCCTGCCAAGAGCAAGGCGGGCTGAGGCGAGGCCGCACAGCAGGCCCGGCGCGGCGGCCTCTCTCACCGCTTCCCTTCCTCTGCTTTGTCCCAGGCCCCGAGGAAGCCCGCGTGGACGCCGTCAGGTTTCCCAGGCTCTCCTGACCACGCGCTCTGCAGCCACCGCCCACGGGAAGCGACGAGGCGTGGAGAGCTGCCGAGGAAGGCCGCCTCGGACTGAAGCAGCCACAGCAGCCCCCGAGTGCACCGCTCAAGACCCGACGCTCGGTCCATCAGCTGGGGCCCGCCAGATCCCTGGGATGGCAGTGTTGCGAGCACTCACGCCTCCGGCTGCTGATAAACTTCCTCACGCAACCTTTCTCGCTCCCTTCTGTAACAGCACCCTTCTTGCTCGGCGGGAACGCCTAGGCGACACATTTGTCGCCCGCCCTCCCTCCCTCCCTCCCTTTCCCGGCCCGCCGGAACACAGGACATGGAGGAGCCCCTCACGAGGGCGCTTGAGGGATCAGGCTGTGGGCTGGCCTAGGAGCTCGCAAAAGGCCTTACAGCTGTGGCATTTGCCTTAGCAATTGTGGCAGGCCAAAGGCCAGAGCAGGGGCCCGGCCTAAGGGTGCCGCTTTGGCGACTGGCGTCGGGCTTCAGGCCAGTGCTGCGAGAGAGGCCCAGGGCCTGCCCGCAGGCGTCTCACAGGCCCTCTGCCAGCCGCATGGCCGTTGCCCGAACACCCCTGCCGTCCCCCTACTGCGGCGCGTCTCGCAGCGCAGCTCTCTGATGCCCTTCATGCCCTGCCCTGGCTGCCCCGGCACGGGTGGGCAGCGCTTGGGCTTGGCGTGTGGAGATGGGCCTTGGGCTCGGCAGTAGTAGTGTGGGCGGAGGGGTGGGGGCGGCGGGGGGGGGCGGCGGGGGGGGGGGGCGCCAGGTGGAGGGAGGAGGCCAAAGCCGACGCGCGCTCTCCCAAAGCGGGCAGGGGGGCTGGAGCGGGCGCCCCCACGGCAGGGCTCTCCCTGCTGCCGCAGGGCCCACGCCTTCCTTTGCCGCAAAAACCCTCCCTCCGGCCCAGTCTGCGTATCGCCTCCACCGTCCCTAGGCACAGCGAGGAGCTTCCCGCTCTGAAAGGCTAGCGGGAGCACCAGAGGGCAGCGGTCATTGCGCTCAGGCGCGTCTCCAAGCCACCGCGAGGACTGGGATGGGGCGCTGCGCCACGCTGGCAAGCCTTTCCCAGCTGGAGCCACACAGCTGCTCTTGCCCACTCTCTTCCCCACCTGGGACACAGCAGGCAGCCCCGCTGGAGTCAGTGGGGCAAAGGTGGCACAAGGAGGGCCAGGCCCTGTGCTGCTCGCTTGGCAGCATCCAGCCGGGCAAGAGCCGGCACGGCACGGAGGGCACGGCGCAACTGCTGGCGCCGCAACACAAGACGGGGGCTTCCGCTGGCGGAGCCGGGCACGGCCTGCAGGCCGCAGAGCCGCGGGGCACTGCCGGGGCCACGGCCTGCGGGGGGGCCAGCCCCTCCCCACGGCCCCTCGGCACCCCCTCCCACCCCACCCCCCCACCCCCCGCCCGCCCCACGTCTCCGGGCAACCCAGGGCGCCTCACAATGGCCCCGCGCCGCACTCACAATGGAGGTGCCGGTGCTGCACGGCCATGGGCCACGGCGCCTGCCAGTCTGCACCTCCTCGCCACCCCGACAGGATGGCGCATGCCCGGAGGCCAGGCCATGCTGCGGGCAGCGCAGCCCGGGCTCCGCCCTGGGCCCTGCCCGACGCTGAGAGGCGCGTGCCGTGCACCCTCGCTCGGCGCCCGGCGCCTCCTCTCCTGCGTGCGCCCGACTACCAGACGCTCGAGCTGGGCGGGCAGCGCAGGAGGAAGGCGGCTCCGCAGGACGGGTGAGTGCCGTGGCTGCGCACGCGCGACCCTGCCGCTGCCCTCCCTCAGCCTCCCGGCCCTCTGCCCACGGCCGCCCACGGCTGCTCGGCCACTGCGGGGCTCCCTGCAGCGGCCTGCAGCCGCCTTGGCCAGAGCTCGGGTGCCGGGCGCCGCTGCGCACTGGCCTCGGCCCGGCCAGCCACCGCCGAGGGAGCCGGCCGGGCCCAGCTGCGCTGGCCCCGCGCTGCCCCGCGCGGCCCCCAGCAAAGCCCCTTGCTGCTCGCTCGCTGCCTTGCCCCAGCGCCAGCCGCACGCCCCCGGCAGCACGCGCCCGCCCCGCTGGGGCCAGCTTTGCAGCCAGCAGGCAGCAAGGCGCCAGCCCCGGCTCCCGCTCTGCGGCTCGCTGGCTGCCTCGCCCTGCGCTGTGCCCAGGGCAGCCCTCAGCAAGGCGGCCGCCGGCCCCCTCCAGCAGCCCATGGCGCTCTCTGCTCTCTCGCAGCCCTGACACCTTCTCCCGCATCTTCCACCGGGAGAGAGTGCCGCGCAACGTCCTCGGGGCCGAAACGCGCGCGCCCGAGCCGCCAGACAGGCTCCCCGAGCTGCGCAACAGCCCCCATCCCCGCCACATCCGGAGGATCGCCGCCATCGTGCAGGGGCTCGCGCAGCCCGTTTTCCTGGTGCGCACCGAAGGCACCGAGGCAGAGCAGGTAGGAAGTGCTGCCTCCCTTGCCCGCGGACAAGCAAGGGCCACGGGCACCGAGAGCGCTGCGCACGCCAGGCAGGGCCAGCAGAAGCAGTGGGCACGCAAGGGCCCCCCCCCCCGGCCAAGGGCAGGGGCTAGGGTGCCTGCACCAGGGCAGCCCACGGCAGCGCAGCACAGCCTGGCGAAGCTCAGCACGGCAGCACCTTTCAACAGCGTCCCTTCTCCTTGGCAGGCTCGCTGGTGGGAGTGGGCAGGCAGCCCAAGCGCCGCGCAGCGCTTCAGGAGGCCAGCCTGTAAGTTGCGTCCAGCCGCAGAGCCCGCGCGCAACCGCCCTCCGCCTTGGGGAAGCCGCGCGCCTTGCGGCAGCGCAGCACCCCCGCCCCTCGGCCCCCGAGCCCCAGCCGCGGGCTCTGCCTAGCTGCCCGTGCACAGGCCACCCCCTCCCTGCATGCCGCCGGCACGCCAAGGCCCTTCAGCTCCGGCCTGCCTCCCTCGAGGCCTCCATCCCTGAGGCGCCTCCCCTCAGGCAGCCCCAGCTGCAGGGCCTCTGCCTTGCCAGCGCTGCAACGACGCAGCCCTTCCTCGCACACCCCTCGGCCCTCGGCCAGCCCTCCGCTGCCCCCGCGGCCTTCCCCCTCGCCCACCGCGTCCTCCCAGCAACAGCGACGCCGCAGCGGGGCGGGGCGAGGCGAGGGTGGGGGGGGTGGGGGGGGGCCACAGCGCCAGCTCCTTTCCCTCCACGGCCCCTCGCAGCTGGCCTGCCAAGAGCAAGGCGGGCTGAGGCGAGGCCGCACAGCAGGCCCGGCGCGGCGGCCTCTCTCACCGCTTCCCTTCCTCTGCTTTGTCCCAGGCCCCGAGGAAGCCCACGTGGACGCCGTCAGGTTTCCCAGGCTCTCCTGACCACGCGCTCTGCAGCCACCGCCCACGGGAAGCGACGAGGCGTGGAGAGCTGCCGAGGAAGGCCGCCTCGGACTGAAGCAGCCACAGCAGCCCCCGAGCGCACCGCTCAAGACCCGACGCTCGGTCCATCAGCTGGGGCCCGCCAGATCCCTGGGATGGCAGTGTTGCGAGCACTCACGCCTCCGGCTGCTGATAAACTTCCTCACGCAACCTTTCTCGCTCCCTTCTGTAACAGCACCCTTCTTGCTCGGCGGGAACGCCTAGGCGACACATTTGTCGCCCGCCCGCCCTCCCTCCCTCCCTTTCCCGGCCCGCCGGAACACAGGACATGGAGGAGCCCCTCACGAGGGCGCTTGAGGGATCAGGCTGTGGGCTGGCCTAGGAGCTCGCAAAAGGCCTTACAGCTGTGGCATTTGCCTTAGCAATTGTGGCAGGCCAAAGGCCAGAGCAGGGGCCCGGCCTAAGGGTGCCGCTTTGGCGACTGGCGTCGGGCTTCAGGCCAGTGCTGCGAGAGAGGCCCAGGGCCTGCCCGCAGGCGTCTCACAGGCCCTCTGCCAGCCGCATGGCCGTTGCCCGAACACCCCTGCCGTCCCCCTACTGCGGCGCGTCTCGCAGCGCAGCTCTCTGATGCCCTTCGTGCCCTGCCCTGGCTGCCCCGGCACGGGTGGGCAGCGCTTGGGCTTGGCGTGTGGAGATGGGCCTTGGGCTCGGCAGTAGTAGTGTGGGCGGAGGGGTGGGGGCGGCGGGGGGGGGTGTCGGGGGGGGGCGCCAGGTGGAGGGAGGAGGCCAAAGCCGACGCGCGCTCTCCCAAAGCGGGCAGGGGGGCTGGAGCGGGCGCCCCCACGGCAGGGCTCTCCCTGCTGCCGCAGGGCCCACGCCTTCCTTTGCCGCAAAAACCCTCCCTCCGGCCCAGTCTGCGTATCGCCTCCACCGTCCCTAGGCACAGCGAGGAGCTTCCCGCTCTGAAAGGCTAGCGGGAGCACCAGAGGGCAGCGGTCATTGCGCTCAGGCGCGTCTCCAAGCCACCGCGAGGACTGGGATGGGGCGCTGCGCCACGCTGGCAAGCCTTTCCCAGCTGGAGCCACACAGCTGCTCTTGCCCACTCTCTTCCCCACCTGGGACACAGCAGGCAGCCCCACTGGAGTCAGTGGGGCAAAGGTGGCACAAGGAGGGCCAGGCCCTGTGCTGCTCGCTTGGCAGCATCCAGCCGGGCAAGAGCCGGCACGGCACGGAGGGCACGGCGCAACTGCTGGCGCCGCAAGACAAGACGGGGGCTTCCGCTGGCGGAGCCGGGCACGGCCTGCAGGCCGCAGAGCCGCGGGGCACTGCCGGGGCCACGGCCTGCGGGGGGGCCAGCCCCTCCCCACGGCCCCTCGGCACCCCCTCCCACCCCACCCCCCCACCCCCCGCCCGCCCCACGTCTCCGGGCAACCCAGGGCGCCTCACAATGGCCCCGCGCCGCACTCACAATGGAGGTGCCGGTGCTGCACGGCCGTGGGCCACGGCGCCTGCCAGTCTGCACCTCCTCGCCACCCCGACAGGATGGCGCATGCCCGGAGGCCAGGCCATGCTGCGGGCAGCGCAGCCCGGGCTCCGCCCCGGGCCCTGCCCGACGCTGAGAGGCGCGTGCCGTGCACCCTCGCTCGGCGCCCGGCGCCTCCTCTCCTGCGTGCGCCCGACTACCAGACGCTCGAGCTGGGCGGGCAGCGCAGGAGGAAGGCGGCTCCGCAGGACGGGTGAGTGCCGTGGCTGCGCACGCGCGACCCTGCCGCTGCCCTCCCTCAGCCTCCCGGCCCTCTGCCCACGGCCGCCCACGGCTGCTCGGCCACTGCGGGGCTCCCTGCAGCGGCCTGCAGCCGCCTTGGCCAGAGCTCGGGTGCCGGGCGCCGCTGCGCACTGGCCTCGGCCCGGCCGGCCACCGCCGAGGGAGCCGGCCGGGCCCAGCTGCGCTGGCCCCGCGCTGCCCCGCGCGGCCCCCAGCAAAGCCCCTTGCTGCTCGCTCGCTGCCTTGCCCCAGCGCCAGCCGCACGCCCCCGGCAGCACGCGCCCGCCCCGCTGGGGCCAGCTTTGCAGCCAGCAGGCAGCAAGGCGCCAGCCCCGGCTCCCGCTCTGCGGCTCGCTGGCTGCCTCGCCCTGCGCTGTGCCCAGGGCAGCCCTCAGCAAGGCGGCCGCCGGCCCCCTCCAGCAGCCCATGGCGCTCTCTGCTCTCTCGCAGCCCTGACACCTTCTCCCGCATCTTCCACCGGGAGAGAGTGCCGCGCAACGTCCTCGGGGCCGAAACGCGCGCGCCCGAGCCGCCAGACAGGCTCCCCGAGCTGCGCAACAGCCCCCATCCCCGCCACATCCGGAGGATCGCCGCCATCGTGCAGGGGCTCGCGCAGCCCGTTTTCCTGGTGCGCACCGAAGGCACCGAGGCAGAGCAGGTAGGAAGTGCTGCCTCCCTTGCCCGCGGACAAGCAAGGGCCACGGGCACCGAGAGCGCTGCGCACGCCAGGCAGGGCCAGCAGAAGCAGTGGGCACGCAAGGGCCCCCCCCCAGCCAAGGGCAGGGGCTAGGGTGCCTGCACCAGGGCAGCCCACGGCAGCGCAGCACAGCCTGGCGAAGCTCAGCACGGCAGCACCTTTCAACAGCGTCCCTTCTCCTTGGCAGGCTCGCTGGTGGGAGTGGGCAGGCAGCCCAAGCGCCGCGCAGCGCTTCAGGAGGCCAGCCTGTAAGTTGCGTCCAGCCGCAGAGCCCGCGCGCAACCGCCCTCCGCCTTGGGGAAGCCGCGCGCCTTGCGGCAGCGCAGCACCCCCGCCCCTCGGCCCCCGAGCCCCAGCCGCGGGCTCTGCCTAGCTGCCCGTGCACAGGCCACCCCCTCCCTGCATGCCGCCGGCACGCCAAGGCCCTTCAGCTCCGGCCTGCCTCCCTCGAGGCCTCCATCCCTGAGGCGCCTCCCCTCAGGCAGCCCCAGCTGCAGGGCCTCTGCCTTGCCAGCGCTGCAACGACGCAGCCCTTCCTCGCACACCCCTCGGCCCTCGGCCAGCCCTCCGTTGCCCCCGCGGCCTTCCCCCTCGCCCACCGCGTCCTCCCAGCAACAGCGACGCCGCAGCGGGGCGGGGCGAGGCGAGGGGGGGGGGGTGGGGGGGGGCCACAGCGCCAGCTCCTTTCCCTCCACGGCCCCTCGCAGCTGGCCTGCCAAGAGCAAGGCGGGCTGAGGCGAGGCCGCACAGCAGGCCCGGCGCGGCGGCCTCTCTCACCGCTTCCCTTCCTCTGCTTTGTCCCAGGCCCCGAGGAAGCCCGCGTGGACGCCGTCAGGTTTCCCAGGCTCTCCTGACCACGCGCTCTGCAGCCACCGCCCACGGGAAGCGACGAGGCGTGGAGAGCTGCCGAGGAAGGCCGCCTCGGACTGAAGCAGCCACAGCAGCCCCCGAGCGCACCGCTCAAGACCCGACGCTCGGTCCATCAGCTGGGGCCCGCCAGATCCCTGGGATGGCAGTGTTGCGAGCACTCACGCCTCCGGCTGCTGATAAACTTCCTCACGCAACCTTTCTCGCTCCCTTCTGTAACAGCACCCTTCTTGCTCGGCGGGAACGCCTAGGCGACACATTTGTCGCCCGCCCGCCCTCCCTCCCTCCCTTTCCCGGCCCGCCGGAACACAGGACATGGAGGAGCCCCTCACGAGGGCGCTTGAGGGATCAGGCTGTGGGCTGGCCTAGGAGCTCGCAAAAGGCCTTACAGCTGTGGCATTTGCCTTAGCAATTGTGGCAGGCCAAAGGCCAGAGCAGGGGCCCGGCCTAAGGGTGCCGCTTTGGCGACTGGCGTCGGGCTTCAGGCCAGTGCTGCGAGAGAGGCCCAGGGCCTGCCCGCAGGCGTCTCACAGGCCCTCTGCCAGCCGCATGGCCGTTGCCCGAACACCCCTGCCGTCCCCCTACTGCGGCGCGTCTCGCAGCGCAGCTCTCTGATGCCCTTCGTGCCCTGCCCTGGCTGCCCCGGCACGGGTGGGCAGCGCTTGGGCTTGGCGTGTGGAGATGGGCCTTGGGCTCGGCAGTAGTAGTGTGGGCGGCGGGGGGGGGGGTGTCGGGGGGGGCGCCAGGTGGAGGGAGGAGGCCAAAGCCGACGCGCGCTCTCCCAAAGCGGGCAGGGGGGCTGGAGCGGGCGCCCCCACGGCAGGGCTCTCCCTGCTGCCGCAGGGCCCACGCCTTCCTTTGCCGCAAAAACCCTCCCTCCGGCCCAGTCTGCGTATCGCCTCCACCGTCCCTAGGCACAGCGAGGAGCTTCCCGCTCTGAAAGGCTAGCGGGAGCACCAGAGGGCAGCGGTCATTGCGCTCAGGCGCGTCTCCAAGCCACCGCGAGGACTGGGATGGGGCGCTGCGCCACGCTGGCAAGCCTTTCCCAGCTGGAGCCACACAGCTGCTCTTGCCCACTCTCTTCCCCACCTGGGACACAGCAGGCAGCCCCGCTGGAGTCAGTGGGGCAAAGGTGGCACAAGGAGGGCCAGGCCCTGTGCTGCTCGCTTGGCAGCATCCAGCCGGGCAAGAGCCGGCACGGCACGGAGGGCACGGCGCAACTGCTGGCGCCGCAACACAAGACGGGGGCTTCCGCTGGCGGAGCCGGGCACGGCCTGCAGGCCGCAGAGCCGCGGGGCACTGCCGGGGCCACGGCCTGCGGGGGGGCCAGCCCCTCCCCACGGCCCCTCGGCACCCCCTCCCACCCCACCCCCCCACCCCCCGCCCGCCCCACGTCTCCGGGCAACCCAGGGCGCCTCACAATGGCCCCGCGCCGCACTCACAATGGAGGTGCTGGTGCTGCACGGCCGTGGGCCACGGCACCTGCCAGTCTGCACCTCCTTGCCACCCCGACAGGATGGCGCATGCCCGGAGGCCAGGCCATGCTGCGGGCAGCGCAGCCCGGGCTCCGCCCCGGGCCCTGCCCGACGCTGAGAGGCGCGTGCCGTGCACCCTCGCTCGGCGCCCGGCGCCTCCTCTCCTGCGTGCGCCCGACTACCAGACGCTCGAGCTGGGCGGGCAGCGCAGGAGGAAGGCGGCTCCGCAGGACGGGTGAGTGCCGTGGCTGCGCACGCGCGACCCTGCCGCTGCCCTCCCTCAGCCTCCCGGCCCTCTGCCCACGGCCGCCCACGGCTGCTCAGCCACTGCGGGGCTCCCTGCAGCGGCCTGCAGCCGCCTTGGCCAGAGCTCGGGTGCCGGGCGCCGCTGCGCACTGGCCTCGGCCCGGCCGGCCACCGCCGAGGGAGCCGGCCGGGCCCAGCTGCGCTGGCCCCGCGCTGCCCCGCGCGGCCCCCAGCAAAGCCCCTTGCTGCTCGCTCGCTGCCTTGCCCCAGCGCCAGCCGCACGCCCCCGGCAGCACGCGCCCGCCCCGCTGGGGCCAGCTTTGCAGCCAGCAGGCAGCAAGGCGCCAGCCCCGGCTCCCGCTCTGCGGCTCGCTGGCTGCCTCGCCCTGCGCTGTGCCCAGGGCAGCCCTCAGCAAGGCGGCCGCCGGCCCCCTCCAGCAGCCCATGGCGCTCTCTGCTCTCTCGCAGCCCTGACACCTTCTCCCGCATCTTCCACCGGGAGAGAGTGCCGCGCAACGTCCTCGGGGCCGAAACGCGCGCGCCCGAGCCGCCAGACAGGCTCCCCGAGCTGCGCAACAGCCCCCATCCCCGCCACATCCGGAGGATCGCCGCCATCGTGCAGGGGCTCGCGCAGCCCGTTTTCCTGGTGCGCACCGAAGGCACCGAGGCAGAGCAGGTAGGAAGTGCTGCCTCCCTTGCCCGCGGACAAGCAAGGGCCACGGGCACCGAGAGCGCTGCGCACGCCAGGCAGGGCCAGCAGAAGCAGTGGGCACGCAAGGGCCCCCCCCCCGGCCAAGGGCAGGGGCTAGGGTGCCTGCACCAGGGCAGCCCACGGCAGCGCAGCACAGCCTGGCGAAGCTCAGCACGGCAGCACCTTTCAACAGCGTCCCTTCTCCTTGGCAGGCTCGCTGGTGGGAGTGGGCAGGCAGCCCAAGCGCCGCGCAGCGCTTCAGGAGGCCAGCCTGTAAGTTGCGTCCAGCCGCAGAGCCCGCGCGCAACCGCCCTCCGCCTTGGGGAAGCCGCGCGCCTTGCGGCAGCGCAGCACCCCCGCCCCTCGGCCCCCGAGCCCCAGCCGCGGGCTCTGCCTAGCTGCCCGTGCACAGGCCACCCCCTCCCTGCATGCCGCCGGCACGCCAAGGCCCTTCAGCTCCGGCCTGCCTCCCTCGAGGCCTCCATCCCTGAGGCGCCTCCCCTCAGGCAGCCCCAGCTGCAGGGCCTCTGCCTTGCCAGCGCTGCAACGACGCAGCCCTTCCTCGCACACCCCTCGGCCCTCGGCCAGCCCTCCGTTGCCCCCGCGGCCTTCCCCCTCGCCCACCGCGTCCTCCCAGCAACAGCGACGCCGCAGCGGGGCGGGGCGAGGCGAGGGTGGGGGGGTGGGGGGGGGCCACAGCGCCAGCTCCTTTCCCTCCACGGCCCCTCGCAGCTGGCCTGCCAAGAGCAAGGCGGGCTGAGGCGAGGCCGCACAGCAGGCCCGGCGCGGCGGCCTCTCTCACCGCTTCCCTTCCTCTGCTTTGTCCCAGGCCCCGAGGAAGCCCGCGTGGACGCCGTCAGGTTTCCCAGGCTCTCCTGACCACGCGCTCTGCAGCCACCGCCCACGGGAAGCGACGAGGCGTGGAGAGCTGCCGAGGAAGGCCGCCTCGGACTGAAGCAGCCACAGCAGCCCCCGAGCGCACCGCTCAAGACCCGACGCTCGGTCCATCAGCTGGGGCCCGCCAGATCCCTGGGATGGCAGTGTTGCGAGCACTCACGCCTCCGGCTGCTGATAAACTTCCTCACGCAACCTTTCTCGCTCCCTTCTGTAACAGCACCCTTCTTGCTCGGCGGGAACGCCTAGGCGACACATTTGTCGCCCGCCCGCCCTCCCTCCCTCCCTTTCCCGGCCCGCCGGAACACAGGACATGGAGGAGCCCCTCACGAGGGCGCTTGAGGGATCAGGCTGTGGGCTGGCCTAGGAGCTCGCAAAAGGCCTTACAGCTGTGGCATTTGCCTTAGCAATTGTGGCAGGCCAAAGGCCAGAGCAGGGGCCCGGCCTAAGGGTGCCGCTTTGGCGACTGGCGTCGGGCTTCAGGCCAGTGCTGCGAGAGAGGCCCAGGGCCTGCCCGCAGGCGTCTCACAGGCCCTCTGCCAGCCGCATGGCCGTTGCCCGAACACCCCTGCCGTCCCCCTACTGCGGCGCGTCTCGCAGCGCAGCTCTCTGATGCCCTTCGTGCCCTGCCCTGGCTGCCCCGGCACGGGTGGGCAGCGCTTGGGCTTGGCGTGTGGAGATGGGCCTTGGGCTCGGCAGTAGTAGTGTGGGCGGAGGGGTGGGGGCGGCGGGGGGGGGAGGGGGCGCCAGGTGGAGGGAGGAGGCCAGAGCCGACGCGCGCTCTCCCAAAGCGGGCAGGGGGGCTGGAGCGGGCGCCCCCACGGCAGGGCTCTCCCTGCTGCCGCAGGGCCCACGCCTTCCTTTGCCGCAAAAACCCTCCCTCCGGCCCAGTCTGCGTATCGCCTCCACCGTCCCTAGGCACAGCGAGGAGCTTCCCGCTCTGAAAGGCTAGCGGGAGCACCAGAGGGCAGCGGTCATTGCGCTCAGGCGCGTCTCCAAGCCACCGCGAGGACTGGGATGGGGCGCTGCGCCACGCTGGCAAGCCTTTCCCAGCTGGAGCCACACAGCTGCTCTTGCCCACTCTCTTCCCCACCTGGGACACAGCAGGCAGCCCCGCTGGAGTCAGTGGGGCAAAGGTGGCACAAGGAGGGCCAGGCCCTGTGCTGCTCGCTTGGCAGCATCCAGCCGGGCAAGAGCCGGCACGGCACGGAGGGCACGGCGCAACTGCTGGCGCCGCAAGACAAGACGGGGGCTTCCGCTGGCAGAGCCGGGCATGGCCTGCAGGCCGCAGAGCCGCGGGGCACTGCCGGGGCCACGGCCTGCGGGGGGGCCAGCCCCTCCCCACGGCCCCTCGGCACCCCCTCCCACCCCACCCCCCCACCCCCCGCCCGCCCCACGTCTCCGGGCAACCCAGGGCGCCTCACAATGGCCCCGCGCCGCACTCACAATGGAGGTGCCGGTGCTGCACGGCCGTGGGCCACGGCGCCTGCCAGTCTGCACCTCCTCGCCACCCCGACAGGATGGCGCATGCCCGGAGGCCAGGCCATGCTGCGGGCAGCGCAGCCCGGGCTCTGCCCCGGGCCCTGCCCGACGCTGAGAGGCGCGTGCCGTGCACCCTCGCTCGGCGCCCGGCGCCTCCTCTCCTGCGTGCGCCCGACTACCAGACGCTCGAGCTGGGCGGGCAGCGCAGGAGGAAGGCGGCTCCGCAGGACGGGTGAGTGCCGTGGCTGCGCACGCGCGACCCTGCCGCTGCCCTCCCTCAGCCTCCCGGCCCTCTGCCCACGGCCGCCCACGGCTGCTCGGCCACTGCGGGGCTCCCTGCAGCGGCCTGCAGCCGCCTTGGCCAGAGCTCGGGTGCCGGGCGCCGCTGCGCACTGGCCTCGGCCCGGCCGGCCACCGCCGAGGGAGCCGGCCGGGCCCAGCTGCGCTGGCCCCGCGCTGCCCCGCGCGGCCCCCAGCAAAGCCCCTTGCTGCTCGCTCGCTGCCTTGCCCCAGCGCCAGCCGCACGCCCCCGGCAGCACGCGCCCGCCCCGCTGGGGCCAGCTTTGCAGCCAGCAGGCAGCAAGGCGCCAGCCCCGGCTCCCGCTCTGCGGCTCGCTGGCTGCCTCGCCCTGCGCTGTGCCTAGGGCAGCCCTCAGCAAGGCGGCCGCCGGCCCCCTCCAGCAGCCCATGGCGCTCTCTGCTCTCTCGCAGCCCTGACACCTTCTCCCGCATCTTCCACCGGGAGAGAGTGCCGCGCAACGTCCTCGGGGCCGAAACGCGCGCGCCCGAGCCGCCAGACAGGCTCCCCGAGCTGCGCAACAGCCCCCATCCCCGCCACATCCGGAGGATCGCCGCCATCGTGCAGGGGCTCGCGCAGCCCGTTTTCCTGGTGCGCACCGAAGGCACCGAGGCAGAGCAGGTAGGAAGTGCTGCCTCCCTTGCCCGCGGACAAGCAAGGGCCACGGGCACCGAGAGCGCTGCGCACGCCAGGCAGGGCCAGCAGAAGCAGTGGGCACGCAAGGGCCCCCCCCCCGGCCAAGGGCAGGGGCTAGGGTGCCTGCACCAGGGCAGCCCACGGCAGCGCAGCACAGCCTGGCGAAGCTCAGCACGGCAGCACCTTTCAACAGCGTCCCTTCTCCTTGGCAGGCTCGCTGGTGGGAGTGGGCAGGCAGCCCAAGCGCCGCGCAGCGCTTCAGGAGGCCAGCCTGTAAGTTGCGTCCAGCCGCAGAGCCCGCGCGCAACCGCCCTCCGCCTTGGGGAAGCCGCGCGCCTTGCGGCAGCGCAGCACCCCCGCCCCTCGGCCCCCGAGCCCCAGCCGCGGGCTCTGCCTAGCTGCCCGTGCACAGGCCACCCCCTCCCTGCATGCCGCCGGCACGCCAAGGCCCTTCAGCTCCGGCCTGCCTCCCTCGAGGCCTCCATCCCTGAGGCGCCTCCCCTCAGGCAGCCCCAGCTGCAGGGCCTCTGCCTTGCCAGCGCTGCAACGACGCAGCCCTTCCTCGCACACCCCTCGGCCCTCGGCCAGCCCTCCGCTGCCCCCGCGGCCTTCCCCCTCGCCCACCGCGTCCTCCCAGCAACAGCGACGCCACAGCGGGGCGGGGCGAGGGTGGGGGCCACAGCGCCAGCTCCTTTCCCTCCACGGCCCCTCGCAGCTGGCCTGCCAAGAGCAAGGCGGGCTGAGGCGAGGCCGCACAGCAGGCCCGGCGCGGCGGCCTCTCTCACCGCTTCCCTTCCTCTGCTTTGTCCCAGGCCCCGAGGAAGCCCGCGTGGACGCCGTCAGGTTTCCCAGGCTCTCCTGACCACGCGCTCTGCAGCCACCGCCCACGGGAAGCGACGAGGCGTGGAGAGCTGCCGAGGAAGGCCGCCTCGGACTGAAGCAGCCACAGCAGCCCCCGAGTGCACCGCTCAAGACCCGACGCTCGGTCCATCAGCTGGGGCCCGCCAGATCCCTGGGATGGCAGTGTTGCGAGCACTCACGCCTCCGGCTGCTGATAAACTTCCTCACGCAACCTTTCTCGCTCCCTTCTGTAACAGCACCCTTCTTGCTCGGCGGGAACGCCTAGGCGACACATTTGTCGCCCGCCCTCCCTCCCTCCCTCCCTCCCTCCCTTTCCCGGCCCGCCGGAACACAGGACATGGAGGAGCCCCTCACGAGGGCGCTTGAGGGATCAGGCTGTGGGCTGGCCTAGGAGCTCGCAAAAGGCCTTACAGCTGTGGCATTTGCCTTAGCAATTGTGGCAGGCCAAAGGCCAGAGCAGGGGCCCGGCCTAAGGGTGCCGCTTTGGCGACTGGCGTCGGGCTTCAGGCCAGTGCTGCGAGAGAGGCCCAGGGCCTGCCCGCAGGCGTCTCACAGGCCCTCTGCCAGCCGCATGGCCGTTGCCCGAACACCCCTGCCGTCCCCCTACTGCGGCGCGTCTCGCAGCGCAGCTCTCTGATGCCCTTCGTGCCCTGCCCTGGCTGCCCCGGCACGGGTGGGCAGCGCTTGGGCTTGGCGTGTGGAGATGGGCCTTGGGCTCGGCAGTAGTAGTGTGGGCGGAGGGGTGGGGGCGGCGGGGGGCGCCAGGTGGAGGGAGGAGGCCAGAGCCGACGCGCACTCTCCCAAAGCGGGCAGGGGGGCTGGAGCGGGCGCCCCCACGGCAGGGCTCTCCCTGCTGCCGCAGGGCCCACGCCTTCCTTTGCCGCAAAAACCCTCCCTCCGGCCCAGTCTGCGTATCGCCTCCACCGTCCCTAGGCACAGCGAGGAGCTTCCCGCTCTGAAAGGCTAGCAGGAGCACCAGAGGGCAGCGGTCATTGCGCTCAGGCGCGTCTCCAAGCCACCGCGAGGACTGGGATGGGGCGCTGCGCCACGCTGGCAAGCCTTTCCCAGCTGGAGCCACACAGCTGCTCTTGCCCACTCTCTTCCCCACCTGGGACACAGCAGGCAGCCCCGCTGGAGTCAGTGGGGCAAAGGTGGCACAAGGAGGGCCAGGCCCTGTGCTGCTCGCTTGGCAGCATCCAGCCGGGCAAGAGCCGGCACGGCACGGAGGGCACGGCGCAACTGCTGGCGCCGCAAGACAAGACGGGGGCTTCCGCTGGCGGAGCCGGGCACGGCCTGCAGGCCGCAGAGCCGCGGGGCACTGCCGGGGCCACGGCCTGCGGGGGGGCCAGCCCCTCCCCACGGCCCCTCGGCACCCCCTCCCACCCCACCCCCCCACCCCCCGCCCGCCCCACGTCTCCGGGCAACCCAGGGCGCCTCACAATGGCCCCGCGCCGCACTCACAATGGAGGTGCCGGTGCTGCACGGCCGTGGGCCACGGCGCCTGCCAGTCTGCACCTCCTCGCCACCCCGACAGGATGGCGCATGCCCGGAGGCCAGGCCATGCTGCGGGCAGCGCAGCCCGGGCTCCGCCCCGGGCCCTGCCCGACGCTGAGAGGCGCGTGCCGTGCACCCTCGCTCGGCGCCCGGCGCCTCCTCTCCTGCGTGCGCCCGACTACCAGACGCTCGAGCTGGGCGGGCAGCGCAGGAGGAAGGCGGCTCCGCAGGACGGGTGAGTGCCGTGGCTGCGCACGCGCGACCCTGCCGCTGCCCTCCCTCAGCCTCCCGGCCCTCTGCCCACGGCCGCCCACGGCTGCTCGGCCACTGCGGGGCTCCCTGCAGCGGCCTGCAGCCGCCTTGGCCAGAGCTCGGGTGCCGGGCGCCGCTGCGCACTGGCCTCGGCCCGGCCGGCCACCGCCGAGGGAGCCGGCCGGGCCCAGCTGCGCTGGCCCCGCGCTGCCCCGCGCGGCCCCCAGCAAAGCCCCTTGCTGCTCGCTCGCTGCCTTGCCCCAGCGCCAGCCGCACGCCCCCGGCAGCACGCGCCCGCCCCGCTGGGGCCAGCTTTGCAGCCAGCAGGCAGCAAGGCGCCAGCCCCGGCTCCCGCTCTGCGGCTCGCTGGCTGCCTCGCCCTGCGCTGTGCCCAGGGCAGCCCTCAGCAAGGCGGCCGCCGGCCCCCTCCAGCAGCCCATGGCGCTCTCTGCTCTCTCGCAGCCCTGACACCTTCTCCCGCATCTTCCACCGGGAGAGAGTGCCGCGCAACGTCCTCGGGGCCGAAACGCGCGCGCCCGAGCCGCCAGACAGGCTCCCCGAGCTGCGCAACAGCCCCCATCCCCGCCACATCCGGAGGATCGCCGCCATCGTGCAGGGGCTCGCGCAGCCCGTTTTCCTGGTGCGTACCGAAGGCACCGAGGCAGAGCAGGTAGGAAGTGCTGCCTCCCTTGCCCGCGGACAAGCAAGGGCCACGGGCACCGAGAGCGCTGCGCACGCCAGGCAGGGCCAGCAGAAGCAGTGGGCACGCAAGGGCCCCCCCCCCGGCCAAGGGCAGGGGCTAGGGTGCCTGCACCAGGGCAGCCCACGGCAGCGCAGCACAGCCTGGCGAAGCTCAGCACGGCAGCACCTTTCAACAGCGTCCCTTCTCCTTGGCAGGCTCGCTGGTGGGAGTGGGCAGGCAGCCCAAGCGCCGCGCAGCGCTTCAGGAGGCCAGCCTGTAAGTTGCGTCCAGCCGCAGAGCCCGCGCGCAACCGCCCTCCGCCTTGGGGAAGCCGCGCACCTTGCGGCAGCGCAGCACCCCCGCCCCTCGGCCCCCGAGCCCCAGCCGCGGGCTCTGCCTAGCTGCCCGTGCACAGGCCACCCCCTCCCTGCATGCCGCCGGCACGCCAAGGCCCTTCAGCTCCGGCCTGCCTCCCTCGAGGCCTCCATCCCTGAGGCGCCTCCCCTCAGGCAGCCCCAGCTGCAGGGCCTCTGCCTTGCCAGCGCTGCAACGACGCAGCCCTTCCTCGCACACCCCTCGGCCCTCGGCCAGCCCTCCGCTGCCCCCGCGGCCTTCCCCCTCGCCCACCGCGTCCTCCCAGCAACAGCGACGCCGCAGCGGGGCGGGGCGAGGCGAGGGTGGGGGGGGTGGGGGGGGGGCCACAGCGCCAGCTCCTTTCCCTCCACGGCCCCTCGCAGCTGGCCTGCCAAGAGCAAGGCGGGCTGAGGCGAGGCCGCACAGCAGGCCCGGCGCGGCGGCCTCTCTCACCGCTTCCCTTCCTCTGCTTTGTCCCAGGCCCCGAGGAAGCCCGCGTGGACGCCGTCAGGTTTCCCAGGCTCTCCTGACCACGCGCTCTGCAGCCACCGCCCACGGGAAGCGACGAGGCGTGGAGAGCTGCCGAGGAAGGCCGCCTCGGACTGAAGCAGCCACAGCAGCCCCCGAGTGCACCGCTCAAGACCCGACGCTCGGTCCATCAGCTGGGGCCCGCCAGATCCCTGGGATGGCAGTGTTGCGAGCACTCACGCCTCCGGCTGCTGATAAACTTCCTCACGCAACCTTTCTCGCTCCCTTCTGTAACAGCACCCTTCTTGCTCGGCGGGAACGCCTAGGCGACACATTTGTCGCCCGCCCTCCCTCCCTCCCTTTCCCGGCCCGCCGGAACACAGGACATGGAGGAGCCCCTCACGAGGGCGCTTGAGGGATCAGGCTGTGGGCTGGCCTAGGAGCTCGCAAAAGGCCTTACAGCTGTGGCATTTGCCTTAGCAATTGTGGCAGGCCAAAGGCCAGAGCAGGGGCCCGGCCTAAGGGTGCCGCTTTGGCGACTGGCGTCGGGCTTCAGGCCAGTGCTGCGAGAGAGGCCCAGGGCCTGCCCGCAGGCGTCTCACAGGCCCTCTGCCAGCCGCATGGCCGTTGCCCGAACACCCCTGCCGTCCCCCTACTGCGGCGCGTCTCGCAGCGCAGCTCTCTGATGCCCTTCGTGCCCTGCCCTGGCTGCCCCGGCACGGGTGGGCAGCGCTTGGGCTTGGCGTGTGGAGATGGGCCTTGGGCTCGGCAGTAGTAGTGTGGGCGGAGGGGTGGGGGCGGCGGGGGGCGCCAGGTGGAGGGAGGAGGCCAGAGCCGACGCGCACTCTCCCAAAGCGGGCAGGGGGGCTGGAGCGGGCGCCCCCACGGCAGGGCTCTCCCTGCTGCCGCAGGGCCCACGCCTTCCTTTGCCGCAAAAACCCTCCCTCCGGCCCAGTCTGCGTATCGCCTCCACCGTCCCTAGGCACAGCGAGGAGCTTCCCGCTCTGAAAGGCTAGCGGGAGCACCAGAGGGCAGCGGTCATTGCGCTCAGGCGCGTCTCCAAGCCACCGCGAGGACTGGGATGGGGCGCTGCGCCACGCTGGCAAGCCTTTCCCAGCTGGAGCCACACAGCTGCTCTTGCCCACTCTCTTCCCCACCTGGGACACAGCAGGCAGCCCCGCTGGAGTCAGTGGGGCAAAGGTGGCACAAGGAGGGCCAGGCCCTGTGCTGCTCGCTTGGCAGCATCCAGCCGGGCAAGAGCCGGCACGGCACGGAGGGCACGGCGCAACTGCTGGCGCCGCAAGACAAGACGGGGGCTTCCGCTGGCGGAGCCGGGCACGGCCTGCAGGCCGCAGAGCCGCGGGGCACTGCCGGGGCCACGGCCTGCGGGGGGGCCAGCCCCTCCCCACGGCCCCTCGGCACCCCCTCCCACCCCACCCCCCCACCCCCCGCCCGCCCCACGTCTCCGGGCAACCCAGGGCGCCTCACAATGGCCCCGCGCCGCACTCACAATGGAGGTGCCGGTGCTGCACGGCCGTGGGCCACGGCGCCTGCCAGTCTGCACCTCCTCGCCACCCCGACAGGATGGCGCATGCCCGGAGGCCAGGCCATGCTGCGGGCAGCGCAGCCCGGGCTCCGCCCCGGGCCCTGCCCGACGCTGAGAGGCGCGTGCCGTGCACCCTCGCTCGGCGCCCGGCGCCTCCTCTCCTGCGTGCGCCCGACTACCAGACGCTCGAGCTGGGCGGGCAGCGCAGGAGGAAGGCGGCTCCGCAGGACGGGTGAGTGCCGTGGCTGCGCACGCGCGACCCTGCCGCTGCCCTCCCTCAGCCTCCCGGCCCTCTGCCCACGGCCGCCCACGGCTGCTCGGCCACTGCGGGGCTCCCTGCAGCGGCCTGCAGCCGCCTTGGCCAGAGCTCGGGTGCCGGGCGCCGCTGCGCACTGGCCTCGGCCCGGCCGGCCACCGCCGAGGGAGCCGGCCGGGCCCAGCTGCGCTGGCCCCGCGCTGCCCCGCGCGGCCCCCAGCAAAGCCCCTTGCTGCTCGCTCGCTGCCTTGCCCCAGCGCCAGCCGCACGCCCCCGGCAGCACGCGCCCGCCCCGCTGGGGCCAGCTTTGCAGCCAGCAGGCAGCAAGGCGCCAGCCCCGGCTCCCGCTCTGCGGCTCGCTGGCTGCCTCGCCCTGCGCTGTGCCCAGGGCAGCCCTCAGCAAGGCGGCCGCCGGCCCCCTCCAGCAGCCCATGGCGCTCTCTGCTCTCTCGCAGCCCTGACACCTTCTCCCGCATCTTCCACCGGGAGAGAGTGCCGCGCAACGTCCTCGGGGCCGAAACGCGCGCGCCCGAGCCGCCAGACAGGCTCCCCGAGCTGCGCAACAGCCCCCATCCCCGCCACATCCGGAGGATCGCCGCCATCGTGCAGGGGCTCGCGCAGCCCGTTTTCCTGGTGCGTACCGAAGGCACCGAGGCAGAGCAGGTAGGAAGTGCTGCCTCCCTTGCCCGCGGACAAGCAAGGGCCACGGGCACCGAGAGCGCTGCGCACGCCAGGCAGGGCCAGCAGAAGCAGTGGGCACGCAAGGGCCCCCCCCCCGGCCAAGGGCAGGGGCTAGGGTGCCTGCACCAGGGCAGCCCACGGCAGCGCAGCACAGCCTGGCGAAGCTCAGCACGGCAGCACCTTTCAACAGCGTCCCTTCTCCTTGGCAGGCTCGCTGGTGGGAGTGGGCAGGCAGCCCAAGCGCCGCGCAGCGCTTCAGGAGGCCAGCCTGTAAGTTGCGTCCAGCCGCAGAGCCCGCGCGCAACCGCCCTCCGCCTTGGGGAAGCCGCGCACCTTGCGGCAGCGCAGCACCCCCGCCCCTCGGCCCCCGAGCCCCAGCCGCGGGCTCTGCCTAGCTGCCCGTGCACAG
The DNA here is from genome assembly GCF_040807025.1 of Struthio camelus. NCBI lineage: Eukaryota > Metazoa > Chordata > Aves > Struthioniformes > Struthionidae > Struthio > Struthio camelus. Next base: position 87,972 of record NC_090982.1, on the reverse strand, counting down.
GCCACCCCCTCCCTGCATGCCGCCGGCACGCCAAGGCCCTTCAGCTCCGGCCTGCCTCCCTCGAGGCCTCCATCCCTGAGGCGCCTCCCCTCAGGCAGCCCCAGCTGCAGGGCCTCTGCCTTGCCAGCGCTGCAACGACGCAGCCCTTCCTCGCACACCCCTCGGCCCTCGGCCAGCCCTCCGCTGCCCCCGCGGCCTTCCCCCTCGCCCACCGCGTCCTCCCAGCAACAGCGACGCCGCAGCGGGGCGGGGCGAGGCGAGGGTGGGGGGGTGGGGGGGGGCCACAGCGCCAGCTCCTTTCCCTCCACGGCCCCTCGCAGCTGGCCTGACAAGAGCAAGGCGGGCTGAGGCGAGGCCGCACAGCAGGCCCGGCGCGGCGGCCTCTCTCACCGCTTCCCTTCCTCTGCTTTGTCCCAGGCCCCGAGGAAGCCCGCGTGGACGCCGTCAGGTTTCCCAGGCTCTCCTGACCACGCGCTCTGCAGCCACCGCCCACGGGAAGCGACGAGGCGTGGAGAGCTGCCGAGGAAGGCCGCCTCGGACTGAAGCAGCCACAGCAGCCCCCGAGCGCACCGCTCAAGACCCGACGCTCGGTCCATCAGCTGGGGCCCGCCAGATCCCTGGGATGGCAGTGTTGCGAGCACTCACGCCTCCGGCTGCTGATAAACTTCCTCACGCAACCTTTCTCGCTCCCTTCTGTAACAGCACCCTTCTTGCTCGGCGGGAACGCCTAGGCGACACATTTGTCGCCCGCCCGCCCTCCCTCCCTCCCTTTCCCGGCCCGCCGGAACACAGGACATGGAGGAGCCCCTCACGAGGGCGCTTGAGGGATCAGGCTGTGGGCTGGCCTAGGAGCTCGCAAAAGGCCTTACAGCTGTGGCATTTGCCTTAGCAATTGTGGCAGGCCAAAGGCCAGAGCAGGGGCCCGGCCTAAGGGTGCCGCTTTGGCGACTGGCGTCGGGCTTCAGGCCAGTGCTGCGAGAGAGGCCCAGGGCCTGCCCGCAGGCGTCTCACAGGCCCTCTGCCAGCCGCATGGCCGTTGCCCGAACACCCCTGCCGTCCCCCTACTGCGGCGCGTCTCGCAGCGCAGCTCTCTGATGCCCTTCGTGCCCTGCCCTGGCTGCCCCGGCACGGGTGGGCAGCGCTTGGGCTTGGCGTGTGGAGATGGGCCTTGGGCTCGGCAGTAGTAGTGTGGGCGGCGGGGGGGGGGGGTGTCGGGGGGGGCGCCAGGTGGAGGGAGGAGGCCAAAGCCGACGCGCGCTCTCCCAAAGCGGGCAGGGGGGCTGGAGCGGGCGCCCCCACGGCAGGGCTCTCCCTGCTGCCGCAGGGCCCACGCCTTCCTTTGCCGCAAAAACCCTCCCTCCGGCCCAGTCTGCGTATCGCCTCCACCGTCCCTAGGCACAGCGAGGAGCTTCCCGCTCTGAAAGGCTAGCGGGAGCACCAGAGGGCAGCGGTCATTGCGCTCAGGCGCGTCTCCAAGCCACCGCGAGGACTGGGATGGGGCGCTGCGCCACGCTGGCAAGCCTTTCCCAGCTGGAGCCACACAGCTGCTCTTGCCCACTCTCTTCCCCACCTGGGACACAGCAGGCAGCCCCGCTGGAGTCAGTGGGGCAAAGGTGGCACAAGGAGGGCCAGGCCCTGTGCTGCTCGCTTGGCAGCATCCAGCCGGGCAAGAGCCGGCACGGCACGGAGGGCACGGCGCAACTGCTGGCGCCGCAACACAAGACGGGGGCTTCCGCTGGCGGAGCCGGGCACGGCCTACAGGCCGCAGAGCCGCGGGGCACTGCCGGGGCCACGGCCTGCGGGGGGGCCAGCCCCTCCCCACGGCCCCTCGGCACCCCCTCCCACCCCACCCCCCCACCCCCCGCCCGCCCCACGTCTCCGGGCAACCCAGGGCGCCTCACAATGGCCCCGCGCCGCACTCACAATGGAGGTGCCGGTGCTGCACGGCCGTGGGCCACGGTGCCTGCCAGTCTGCACCTCCTCGCCACCCCGACAGGATGGCGCATGCCCGGAGGCCAGGCCATGCTGCGGGCAGCGCAGCCCGGGCTCCGCCCCGGGCCCTGCCCGACGCTGAGAGGCGCGTGCCGTGCACCCTCGCTCGGCGCCCGGCGCCTCCTCTCCTGCGTGCGCCCGACTACCAGACGCTCGAGCTGGGCGGGCAGCGCAGGAGGAAGGCGGCTCCGCAGGACGGGTGAGTGCCGTGGCTGCGCACGCGCGACCCTGCCGCTGCCCTCCCTCAGCCTCCCGGCCCTCTGCCCACGGCCGCCCACGGCTGCTCAGCCACTGCGGGGCTCCCTGCAGCGGCCTGCAGCCGCCTTGGCCAGAGCTCGGGTGCCGGGCGCCGCTGCGCACTGGCCTCGGCCCGGCCGGCCACCGCCGAGGGAGCCGGCCGGGCCCAGCTGCGCTGGCCCCGCGCTGCCCCGCGCGGCCCCCAGCAAAGCCCCTTGCTGCTCGCTCGCTGCCTTGCCCCAGCGCCAGCCGCACGCCCCCGGCAGCACGCGCCCGCCCCGCTGGGGCCAGCTTTGCAGCCAGCAGGCAGCAAGGCGCCAGCCCCGGCTCCCACTCTGCGGCTCGCTGGCTGCCTCGCCCTGCGCTGTGCCCAGGGCAGCCCTCAGCAAGGCGGCCGCCAGCCCCCTCCAGCAGCCCATGGCGCTCTCTGCTCTCTCGCAGCCCTGATACCTTCTCCCGCATCTTCCACCGGGAGAGAGTGCCGCGCAACGTCCTCGGGGCCGAAACGCGCGCGCCCGAGCCGCCAGACAGGCTCCCCGAGCTGCGCAACAGCCCCCATCCCCGCCACAGCCGGAGGATCGCCGCCATCGTGCAGGGGCTCGCGCAGCCCGTTTTCCTGGTGCGCACCGAAGGCACCGAGGCAGAGCAGGTAGGAAGTGCTGCCTCCCTTGCCCGCGGACAAGCAAGGGCCACGGGCACCGAGAGCGCTGCGCACGCCAGGCAGGGCCAGCAGAAGCAGTGGGCACGCAAGGGCCCCCCCCCCGGCCAAGGGCAGGGGCTAGGGTGCCTGCACCAGGGCAGCCCACGGCAGCGCAGCACAGCCTGGCGAAGCTCAGCATGGCAGCACCTTTCAACAGCGTCCCTTCTCCTTGGCAGGCTCGCTGGTGGGAGTGGGCAGGCAGCCCAAGCGCCGCGCAGCGCTTCAGGAGGCCAGCCTGTAAGTTGCGTCCAGCCGCAGAGCCCGCGCGCAACCGCCCTCCGCCTTGGGGAAGCCGCGCGCCTTGCGGCAGCGCAGCACCCCCGCCCCTCGGCCCCCGAGCCCCAGCCGCGGGCTCTGCCTAGCTGCCCGTGCACAGGCCACCCCCTCCCTGCATGCCGCCGGCACGCCAAGGCCCTTCAGCTCCGGCCTGCCTCCCTCGAGGCCTCCATCCCTGAGGCGCCTCCCCTCAGGCAGCCCCAGCTGCAGGGCCTCTGCCTTGCCAGCGCTGCAACGACGCAGCCCTTCCTCGCACACCCCTCGGCCCTCGGCCAGCCCTCCGCTGCCCCCGCGGCCTTCCCCCTCGCCCACCGCGTCCTCCCAGCAACAGCGACGCCGCAGCGGGGCGGGGCGAGGCGAGGGGGGGGGGGGCCACAGCGCCAGCTCCTTTCCCTCCACGGCCCCTCGCAGCTGGCCTGCCAAGAGCAAGGCGGGCTGAGGCGAGGCCGCACAGCAGGCCCGGCGCGGCGGCCTCTCTCACCGCTTCCCTTCCTCTGCTTTGTCCCAGGCCCCGAGGAAGCCCGCGTGGACGCCGTCAGGTTTCCCAGGCTCTCCTGACCACGCGCTCTGCAGCCACCGCCCACGGGAAGCGACGAGGCGTGGAGAGCTGCCGAGGAAGGCCGCCTCGGACTGAAGCAGCCACAGCAGCCCCCGAGCGCACCGCTCAAGACCCGACGCTCGGTCCATCAGCTGGGGCCCGCCAGATCCCTGGGATGGCAGTGTTGCGAGCACTCACGCCTCCGGCTGCTGATAAACTTCCTCACGCAACCTTTCTCGCTCCCTTCTGTAACAGCACCCTTCTTGCTCGGCGGGAACGCCTAGGCGACACATTTGTCGCCCGCCCGCCCTCCCTCCCTCCCTTTCCCGGCCCGCCGGAACACAGGACATGGAGGAGCCCCTCACGAGGGCGCTTGAGGGATCAGGCTGTGGGCTGGCCTAGGAGCTCGCAAAAGGCCTTACAGCTGTGGCATTTGCCTTAGCAATTGTGGCAGGCCAAAGGCCAGAGCAGGGGCCCGGCCTAAGGGTGCCGCTTTGGCGACTGGCGTCGGGCTTCAGGCCAGTGCTGCGAGAGAGGCCCAGGGCCTGCCCGCAGGCGTCTCACAGGCCCTCTGCCAGCCGCATGGCCGTTGCCCGAACACCCCTGCCGTCCCCCTACTGCGGCGCGTCTCGCAGCGCAGCTCTCTGATGCCCTTCGTGCCCTGCCCTGGCTGCCCCGGCACGGGTGGGCAGCGCTTGGGCTTGGCGTGTGGAGATGGGCCTTGGGCTCGGCAGTAGTAGTGTGGGCGGCGGGGGGGGGGTTTCGGGGGGGGGCGCCAGGTGGAGGGAGGAGGCCAAAGCCGACGCGCGCTCTCCCAAAGCGGGCAGGGGGGCTGGAGCGGGCGCCCCCACGGCAGGGCTCTCCCTGCTGCCGCAGGGCCCACGCCTTCCTTTGCCGCAAAAACCCTCCCTCCGGCCCAGTCTGCGTATCGCCTCCACCGTCCCTAGGCACAGCGAGGAGCTTCCCGCTCTGAAAGGCTAGCGGGAGCACCAGAGGGCAGCGGTCATTGCGCTCAGGCGCGTCTCCAAGCCACCGCGAGGACTGGGATGGGGCGCTGCGCCACGCTGGCAAGCCTTTCCCAGCTGGAGCCACACAGCTGCTCTTGCCCACTCTCTTCCCCACCTGGGACACAGCAGGCAGCCCCGCTGGAGTCAGTGGGGCAAAGGTGGCACAAGGAGGGCCAGGCCCTGTGCTGCTCGCTTGGCAGCATCCAGCCGGGCAAGAGCCGGCACGGCACGGAGGGCACGGCGCAACTGCTGGCGCCGCAACACAAGACGGGGGCTTCCGCTGGCGGAGCCGGGCACGGCCTACAGGCCGCAGAGCCGCGGGGCACTGCCGGGGCCACGGCCTGCGGGGGGGCCAGCCCCTCCCCACGGCCCCTCGGCACCCCCTCCCACCCCACCCCCCCACCCCCCGCCCGCCCCACGTCTCCGGGCAACCCAGGGCGCCTCACAATGGCCCCGCGCCGCACTCACAATGGAGGTGCTGGTGCTGCACGGCCGTGGGCCACGGCGCCTGCCAGTCTGCACCTCCTTGCCACCCCGACAGGATGGCGCATGCCCGGAGGCCAGGCCATGCTGCGGGCAGCGCAGCCCGGGCTCCGCCCCGGGCCCTGCCCGACGCTGAGAGGCGCGTGCCGTGCACCCTCGCTCGGCGCCCGGCGCCTCCTCTCCTGCGTGCGCCCGACTACCAGACGCTCGAGCTGGGCGGGCAGCGCAGGAGGAAGGCGGCTCCGCAGGACGGGTGAGTGCCGTGGCTGCGCACGCGCGACCCTGCCGCTGCCCTCCCTCAGCCTCCCGGCCCTCTGCCCACGGCCGCCCACGGCTGCTCAGCCACTGCGGGGCTCCCTGCAGCGGCCTGCAGCCGCCTTGGCCAGAGCTCGGGTGCCGGGCGCCGCTGCGCACTGGCCTCGGCCCGGCCGGCCACCGCCGAGGGAGCCGGCCGGGCCCAGCTGCGCTGGCCCCGCGCTGCCCCGCGCGGCCCCCAGCAAAGCCCCTTGCTGCTCGCTCGCTGCCTTGCCCCAGCGCCAGCCGCACGCCCCCGGCAGCACGCGCCCGCCCCGCTGGGGCCAGCTTTGCAGCCAGCAGGCAGCAAGGCGCCAGCCCCGGCTCCCGCTCTGCGGCTCGCTGGCTGCCTCGCCCTGCGCTGTGCCCAGGGCAGCCCTCAGCAAGGCGGCCGCCGGCCCCCTCCAGCAGCCCATGGCGCTCTCTGCTCTCTCGCAGCCCTGACACCTTCTCCCGCATCTTCCACCGGGAGAGAGTGCCGCGCAACGTCCTCGGGGCCGAAACGCGCGCGCCCGAGCCGCCAGACAGGCTCCCCGAGCTGCGCAACAGCCCCCATCCCCGCCACAGCCGGAGGATCGCCGCCATCGTGCAGGGGCTCGCGCAGCCCGTTTTCCTGGTGCGCACCGAAGGCACCGAGGCAGAGCAGGTAGGAAGTGCTGCCTCCCTTGCCCGCGGACAAGCAAGGGCCACGGGCACCGAGAGCGCTGCGCACGCCAGGCAGGGCCAGCAGAAGCAGTGGGCACGCAAGGGCCCCCCCCCCGGCCAAGGGCAGGGGCTAGGGTGCCTGCACCAGGGCAGCCCACGGCAGCGCAGCACAGCCTGGCGAAGCTCAGCATGGCAGCACCTTTCAACAGCGTCCCTTCTCCTTGGCAGGCTCGCTGGTGGGAGTGGGCAGGCAGCCCAAGCGCCGCGCAGCGCTTCAGGAGGCCAGCCTGTAAGTTGCATCCAGCCGCAGAGCCCGCGCGCAACCGCCCTCCGCCTTGGGGAAGCCGCGCGCCTTGCGGCAGCGCAGCACCCCCGCCCCTCGGCCCCCGAGCCCCAGCCGCGGGCTCTGCCTAGCTGCCCGTGCACAGGCCACCCCCTCCCTGCATGCCGCCGGCACGCCAAGGCCCTTCAGCTCCGGCCTGCCTCCCTTGAGGCCTCCATCCCTGAGGCGCCTCCCCTCAGGCAGCCCCAGCTGCAGGGCCTCTGCCTTGCCAGCGCTGCAACAACGCAGCCCTTCCTCGCACACCCCTCGGCCCTCGGCCAGCCCTCCGTTGCCCCCGCGGCCTTCCCCCTCGCCCACCGCGTCCTCCCAGCAACAGCGACGCCGCAGCGGGGCGGGGCGAGGCGAGGGTGGGGGGGGTGGGGGGGGGGGCACAGCGCCAGCTCCTTTCCCTCCACGGCCCCTCGCAGCTGGCCTGCCAAGAGCAAGGCGGGCTGAGGCGAGGCCGCACAGCAGGCCCGGCGCGGCGGCCTCTCTCACCGCTTCCCTTCCTCTGCTTTGTCCCAGGCCCCGAGGAAGCCCGCGTGGACGCCGTCAGGTTTCCCAGGCTCTCCTGACCACGCGCTCTGCAGCCACCGCCCACGGGAAGCGACGAGGCGTGGAGAGCTGCCGAGGAAGGCCGCCTCGGACTGAAGCAGCCACAGCAGCCCCCGAGCGCACCGCTCAAGACCCGACGCTCGGTCCATCAGCTGGGGCCCGCCAGATCCCTGGGATGGCAGTGTTGCGAGCACTCACGCCTCCGGCTGCTGATAAACTTCCTCACGCAACCTTTCTCGCTCCCTTCTGTAACAGCACCCTTCTTGCTCGGCGGGAACGCCTAGGCGACACATTTGTCGCCCGCCCGCCCTCCCTCCCTCCCTTTCCCGGCCCGCCGGAACACAGGACATGGAGGAGCCCCTCACGAGGGCGCTTGAGGGATCAGGCTGTGGGCTGGCCTAGGAGCTCGCAAAAGGCCTTACAGCTGTGGCATTTGCCTTAGCAATTGTGGCAGGCCAAAGGCCAGAGCAGGGGCCCGGCCTAAGGGTGCCGCTTTGGCGACTGGCGTCGGGCTTCAGGCCAGTGCTGCGAGAGAGGCCCAGGGCCTGCCCGCAGGCGTCTCACAGGCCCTCTGCCAGCCGCATGGCCGTTGCCCGAACACCCCTGCCGTCCCCCTAGTGCGGCGCGTCTCGCAGCGCAGCTCTCTGATGCCCTTCGTGCCCTGCCCTGGCTGCCCCGGCACGGGTGGGCAGCGCTTGGGCTTGGCGTGTGGAGATGGGCCTTGGGCTCGGCAGTAGTAGTGTGGGCGGCGGGGGGGGGGTGTCGGGGGGGGGCGCCAGGTGGAGGGAGGAGGCCAAAGCCGACGCGCGCTCTCCCAAAGCGGGCAGGGGGGCTGGAGCGGGCGCCCCCACGGCAGGGCTCTCCCTGCTGCCGCAGGGCCCACGCCTTCCTTTGCCGCAAAAACCCTCCCTCCGGCCCAGTCTGCGTATCGCCTCCACCGTCCCTAGGCACAGCGAGGAGCTTCCCGCTCTGAAAGGCTAGCGGGAGCACCAGAGGGCAGCGGTCATTGCGCTCAGGCGCGTCTCCAAGCCACCGCGAGGACTGGGATGGGGCGCTGCGCCACGCTGGCAAGCCTTTCCCAGCTGGAGCCACACAGCTGCTCTTGCCCACTCTCTTCCCCACCTGGGACACAGCAGGCAGCCCCGCTGGAGTCAGTGGGGCAAAGGTGGCACAAGGAGGGCCAGGCCCTGTGCTGCTCGCTTGGCAGCATCCAGCCGGGCAAGAGCCGGCACGGCACGGAGGGCACGGCGCAACTGCTGGCGCCGCAAGACAAGACGGGGGCTTCCGCTGGCGGAGCCGGGCACGGCCTGCAGGCCGCAGAGCCGCGGGGCACTGCCGGGGCCACGGCCTGCGGGGGGGCCAGCCCCTCCCCACGGCCCCTCGGCACCCCCTCCCACCCCACCCCCCCACCCCCCGCCCGCCCCACGTCTCCGGGCAACCCAGGGCGCCTCACAATGGCCCCGCGCCGCACTCACAATGGAGGTGCCGGTGCTGCACGGCCGTGGGCCACGGCGCCTGCCAGTCTGCACCTCCTCGCCACCCCGACAGGATGGCGCATGCCCGGAGGCCAGGCCATGCTGCGGGCAGCGCAGCCCGGGCTCCGCCCCGGGCCCTGCCCGACGCTGAGAGGCGCGTGCCGTGCACCCTCGCTCGGCGCCCGGCGCCTCCTCTCCTGCGTGCGCCCGACTACCAGACGCTCGAGCTGGGCGGGCAGCGCAGGAGGAAGGCGGCTCCGCAGGACGGGTGAGTGCCGTGGCTGCGCACGCGCGACCCTGCCGCTGCCCTCCCTCAGCCTCCCGGCCCTCTGCCCACGGCCGCCCACGGCTGCTCAGCCACTGCGGGGCTCCCTGCAGCGGCCTGCAGCCGCCTTGGCCAGAGCTCGGGTGCCGGGCGCCGCTGCGCACTGGCCTCGGCCCGGCCGGCCACCGCCGAGGGAGCCGGCCGGGCCCAGCTGCGCTGGCCCCGCGCTGCCCCGCGCGGCCCCCAGCAAAGCCCCTTGCTGCTCGCTCGCTGCCTTGCCCCAGCGCCAGCCGCACGCCCCCGGCAGCACGCGCCCGCCCCGCTGGGGCCAGCTTTGCAGCCAGCAGGCAGCAAGGCGCCAGCCCCGGCTCCCGCTCTGCGGCTCGCTGGCTGCCTCGCCCTGCGCTGTGCCCAGGGCAGCCCTCAGCAAGGCGGCCGCCGGCCCCCTCCAGCAGCCCATGGCGCTCTCTGCTCTCTCGCAGCCCTGACACCTTCTCCCGCATCTTCCACTGGGAGAGAGTGCCGCGCAACGTCCTCGGGGCCGAAACGCGCGCGCCCGAGCCGCCAGACAGGCTCCCCGAGCTGCGCAACAGCCCCCATCCCCGCCACATCCGGAGGATCGCCGCCATCGTGCAGGGGCTCGCGCAGCCCGTTTTCCTGGTGCGCACCGAAGGCACCGAGGCAGAGCAGGTAGGAAGTGCTGCCTCCCTTGCCCGCGGACAAGCAAGGGCCACGGGCACCGAGAGCGCTGCGCACGCCAGGCAGGGCCAGCAGAAGCAGTGGGCACGCAAGGGCCCCCCCCCCCGGCCAAGGGCAGGGGCTAGGGTGCCTGCACCAGGGCAGCCCACGGCAGCGCAGCACAGCCTGGCGAAGCTCAGCACGGCAGCACCTTTCAACAGCGTCCCTTCTCCTTGGCAGGCTCGCTGGTGGGAGTGGGCAGGCAGCCCAAGCGCCGCGCAGCGCTTCAGGAGGCCAGCCTGTAAGTTGCGTCCAGCCGCAGAGCCCGCGCGCAACCGCCCTCCGCCTTGGGGAAGCCGCGCGCCTTGCGGCAGCGCAGCACCCCCGCCCCTCGGCCCCCGAGCCCCAGCCGCGGGCTCTGCCTAGCTGCCCGTGCACAGGCCACCCCCTCCCTGCATGCCGCCGGCACGCCAAGGCCCTTCAGCTCCGGCCTGCCTCCCTCGAGGCCTCCATCCCTGAGGCGCCTCCCCTCAGGCACCCCAGCTGCAGGGCCTCTGCCTTGCCAGCGCTGCAACGACGCAGCCCTTCCTCGCACACCCCTCGGCCCTCGGCCAGCCCTCCGCTGCCCCCGCGGCCTTCCCCCTCGCCCACCGCGTCCTCCCAGCAACAGCGACGCCGCAGCGGGGCGGGGCGGGGCGAGGGTGGGGGGGGTGGGGGGGGGGCCACAGCGCCAGCTCCTTTCCCTCCACGGCCCCTCGCAGCTGGCCTGCCAAGAGCAAGGCGGGCTGAGGCGAGGCCGCACAGCAGGCCCGGCGCGGCAGCCTCTCTCACCGCTTCCCTTCCTCTGCTTTGTCCCAGGCCCTGAGGAAGCCCGCGTGGACGCCATCAGGTTTCCCAGGCTCTCCTGACCACGCGCTCTGCAGCCACCGCCCACGGGAAGCGACGAGGCGTGGAGAGCTGCCGAGGAAGGCCGCCTCGGACTGAAGCAGCCACAGCAGCCCCCGAGCGCACCGCTCAAGACCCGACGCTCGGTCCATCAGCTGGGGCCCGCCAGATCCCTGGGATGGCAGTGTTGCGAGCACTCACGCCTCCGGCTGCTGATAAACTTCCTCACGCAACCTTTCTCGCTCCCTTCTGTAACAGCACCCTTCTTGCTCGGCGGGAACGCCTAGGCGACACATTTGTCGCCCGCCCGCCCTCCCTCCCTCCCTTTCCCGGCCCGCCGGAACACAGGACATGGAGGAGCCCCTCACGAGGGCGCTTGAGGGATCAGGCTGTGGGCTGGCCTAGGAGCTCGCAAAAGGCCTTACAGCTGTGGCATTTGCCTTAGCAATTGTGGCAGGCCAAAGGCCAGAGCAGGGGCCCGGCCTAAGGGTGCCGCTTTGGCGACTGGCGTCGGGCTTCAGGCCAGTGCTGCGAGAGAGGCCCAGGGCCTGCCCGCAGGCGTCTCACAGGCCCTCTGCCAGCCGCATGGCCGTTGCCCGAACACCCCTGCCGTCCCCCTACTGCGGCGCGTCTCGCAGCGCAGCTCTCTGATGCCCTTCGTGCCCTGCCCTGGCTGCCCCGGCACGGGTGGGCAGCGCTTGGGCTTGGCGTGTGGAGATGGGCCTTGGGCTCGGCAGTAGTAGTGTGGGCGGAGGGGTGGGGGCGGCGGCGGGGGGGTGTCGGGGGGGGGCGCCAGGTGGAGGGAGGAGGCCAAAGCCGACGCGCGCTCTCCCAAAGCGGGCAGGGGGGCTGGAGCGGGCGCCCCCACGGCAGGGCTCTCCCTGCTGCCGCAGGGCCCACGCCTTCCTTTGCCGCAAAAACCCTCCCTCCGGCCCAGTCTGCGTATCGCCTCCACCGTCCCTAGGCACAGCGAGGAGCTTCCCGCTCTGAAAGGCTAGCGGGAGCACCAGAGGGCAGCGGTCATTGCGCTCAGGCGCGTCTCCAAGCCACCGCGAGGACTGGGATGGGGCGCTGCGCCACGCTGGCAAGCCTTTCCCAGCTGGAGCCACACAGCTGCTCTTGCCCACTCTCTTCCCCACCTGGGACACAGCAGGCAGCCCCGCTGGAGTCAGTGGGGCAAAGGTGGCACAAGGAGGGCCAGGCCCTGTGCTGCTCGCTTGGCAGCATCCAGCCGGGCAAGAGCCGGCACGGCACGGAGGGCACGGCGCAACTGCTGGCGCCGCAACACAAGACGGGGGCTTCCGCTGGCGGAGCCGGGCACGGCCTGCAGGCCGCAGAGCCGCGGGGCACTGCCGGGGCCACGGCCTGCGGGGGGGCCAGCCCCTCCCCACGGCCCCTCGGCACCCCCTCCCACCCCACCCCCCCACCCCCCGCCCGCCCCACGTCTCCGGGCAACCCAGGGCGCCTCACAATGGCCCCGCGCCGCACTCACAATGGAGGTGCCGGTGCTGCACGGCCGTGGGCCACGGCGCCTGCCAGTCTGCACCTCCTCGCCACCCCGACAGGATGGCGCATGCCCGGAGGCCAGGCCATGCTGCGGGCAGCGCAGCCCGGGCTCCGCCCCGGGCCCTGCCCGACGCTGAGAGGCGCGTGCCGTGCACCCTCGCTCGGCGCCCGGCGCCTCCTCTCCTGCGTGCGCCCGACTACCAGACGCTCGAGCTGGGCGGGCAGCGCAGGAGGAAGGCGGCTCCGCAGGACGGGTGAGTGCCGTGGCTGCGCACGCGCGACCCTGCCGCTGCCCTCCCTCAGCCTCCCGGCCCTCTGCCCACGGCCGCCCACGGCTGCTCAGCCACTGCGGGGCTCCCTGCAGCGGCCTGCAGCCGCCTTGGCCAGAGCTCGGGTGCCGGGCGCCGCTGCGCACTGGCCTCGGCCCGGCCGGCCACCGCCGAGGGAGCCGGCCGGGCCCAGCTGCGCTGGCCCCGCGCTGCCCCGCGCGGCCCCCAGCAAAGCCCCTTGCTGCTCGCTCGCTGCCTTGCCCCAGCGCCAGCCGCACGCCCCCGGCAGCACGCGCCCGCCCCGCTGGGGCCAGCTTTGCAGCCAGCAGGCAGCAAGGCGCCAGCCCCGGCTCCCGCTCTGCGGCTCGCTGGCTGCCTCGCCCTGCGCTGTGCCCAGGGCAGCCCTCAGCAAGGCGGCCGCCGGCCCCCTCCAGCAGCCCATGGCGCTCTCTGCTCTCTCGCAGCCCTGACACCTTCTCCCGCATCTTCCACCGGGAGAGAGTGCCGCGCAACGTCCTCGGGGCCGAAACGCGCGCGCCCGAGCCGCCAGACAGGCTCCCCGAGCTGCGCAACAGCCCCCATCCCCGCCACATCCGGAGGATCGCCGCCATCGTGCAGGGGCTCGCGCAGCCCGTTTTCCTGGTGCGCACCGAAGGCACCGAGGCAGAGCAGGTAGGAAGTGCTGCCTCCCTTGCCCGCGGACAAGCAAGGGCCACGGGCACCGAGAGCGCTGCGCACGCCAGGCAGGGCCAGCAGAAGCAGTGGGCACGCAAGGGCCCCCCCCCCGGCCAAGGGCAGGGGCTAGGGTGCCTGCACCAGGGCAGCCCACGGCAGCGCAGCACAGCCTGGCGAAGCTCAGCACGGCAGCACCTTTCAACAGCGTCCCTTCTCCTTGGCAGGCTCGCTGGTGGGAGTGGGCAGGCAGCCCAAGCGCCGCGCAGCGCTTCAGGAGGCCAGCCTGTAAGTTGCGTCCAGCCGCAGAGCCCGCGCGCAACCGCCCTCCGCCTTGGGGAAGCCGCGCGCCTTGCGGCAGCGCAGCACCCCCGCCCCTCGGCCCCCGAGCCCCAGCCGCGGGCTCTGCCTAGCTGCCCGTGCACAGGCCACCCCCTCCCTGCATGCCGCCGGCACGCCAAGGCCCTTCAGCTCCGGCCTGCCTCCCTCGAGGCCTCCATCCCTGAGGCGCCTCCCCTCAGGCAGCCCCAGCTGCAGGGCCTCTGCCTTGCCAGCGCTGCAACGACGCAGCCCTTCCTCGCACACCCCTCGGCCCTCGGCCAGCCCTCCGCTGCCCCCGCGGCCTTCCCCCTCGCCCACCGCGTCCTCCCAGCAACAGCGACGCCGCAGCGGGGCGGGGCGAGGCGAGGGGGGGGGGGGGGGCCACAGCGCCAGCTCCTTTCCCTCCACGGCCCCTCGCAGCTGGCCTGCCAAGAGCAAGGCGGGCTGAGGCGAGGCCGCACAGCAGGCCCGGCGCGGCGGCCTCTCTCACCGCTTCCCTTCCTCTGCTTTGTCCCAGGCCCCGAGGAAGCCCGCGTGGACGCCGTCAGGTTTCCCAGGCTCTCCTGACCACGCGCTCTGCAGCCACCGCCCACGGGAAGCGACGAGGCGTGGAGAGCTGCCGAGGAAGGCCGCCTCGGACTGAAGCAGCCACAGCAGCCCCCGAGTGCACCGCTCAAGACCCGACGCTCGGTCCATCAGCTGGGGCCCGCCAGATCCCTGGGATGGCAGTGTTGCGAGCACTCACGCCTCCGGCTGCTGATAAACTTCCTCACGCAACCTTTCTCGCTCCCTTCTGTAACAGCACCCTTCTTGCTCGGCGGGAACGCCTAGGCGACACATTTGTCGCCCGCCCGCCCTCCCTCCCTCCCTTTCCCGGCCCGCCGGAACACAGGACATGGAGGAGCCCCTCACGAGGGCGCTTGAGGGATCAGGCTGTGGGCTGGCCTAGGAGCTCGCAAAAGGCCTTACAGCTGTGGCATTTGCCTTAGCAATTGTGGCAGGCCAAAGGCCAGAGCAGGGGCCCGGCCTAAGGGTGCCGCTTTGGCGACTGGCGTCGGGCTTCAGGCCAGTGCTGCGAGAGAGGCCCAGGGCCTGCCCGCAGGCGTCTCACAGGCCCTCTGCCAGCCGCATGGCCGTTGCCCGAACACCCCTGCCGTCCCCCTACTGCGGCGCGTCTCGCAGCGCAGCTCTCTGATGCCCTTCGTGCCCTGCCCTGGCTGCCCCGGCACGGGTGGGCAGCGCTTGGGCTTGGCGTGTGGAGATGGGCCTTGGGCTCGGCAGTAGTAGTGTGGGCGGAGGGGTGGGGGCGGCGGCGGGGGGGTGTCGGGGGGGGGCGCCAGGTGGAGGGAGGAGGCCAAAGCCGACGCGCGCTCTCCCAAAGCGGGCAGGGGGGCTGGAGCGGGCGCCCCCACGGCAGGGCTCTCCCTGCTGCCGCAGGGCCCACGCCTTCCTTTGCCGCAAAAACCCTCCCTCCGGCCCAGTCTGCGTATCGCCTCCACCGTCCCTAGGCACAGCGAGGAGCTTCCCGCTCTGAAAGGCTAGCGGGAGCACCAGAGGGCAGCGGTCATTGCGCTCAGGCGCGTCTCCAAGCCACCGCGAGGACTGGGATGGGGCGCTGCGCCACGCTGGCAAGCCTTTCCCAGCTGGAGCCACACAGCTGCTCTTGCCCACTCTCTTCCCCACCTGGGACACAGCAGGCAGCCCCGCTGGAGTCAGTGGGGCAAAGGTGGCACAAGGAGGGCCAGGCCCTGTGCTGCTCGCTTGGCAGCATCCAGCCGGGCAAGAGCCGGCACGGCACGGAGGGCACGGCGCAACTGCTGGCGCCGCAACACAAGACGGGGGCTTCCGCTGGCGGAGCCGGGCACGGCCTGCAGGCCGCAGAGCCGCGGGGCACTGCCGGGGCCACGGCCTGCGGGGGGGCCAGCCCCTCCCCACGGCCCCTCGGCACCCCCTCCCACCCCACCCCCCCACCCCCCGCCCGCCCCACGTCTCCGGGCAACCCAGGGCGCCTCACAATGGCCCCGCGCCGCACTCACAATGGAGGTGCCGGTGCTGCACGGCCGTGGGCCACGGCGCCTGCCAGTCTGCACCTCCTCGCCACCCCGACAGGATGGCGCATGCCCGGAGGCCAGGCCATGCTGCGGGCAGCGCAGCCCGGGCTCCGCCCCGGGCCCTGCCCGACGCTGAGAGGCGCGTGCCGTGCACCCTCGCTCGGCGCCCGGCGCCTCCTCTCCTGCGTGCGCCCGACTACCAGACGCTCGAGCTGGGCGGGCAGCGCAGGAGGAAGGCGGCTCCGCAGGACGGGTGAGTGCCGTGGCTGCGCACGCGCGACCCTGCCGCTGCCCTCCCTCAGCCTCCCGGCCCTCTGCCCACGGCCGCCCACGGCTGCTCAGCCACTGCGGGGCTCCCTGCAGCGGCCTGCAGCCGCCTTGGCCAGAGCTCGGGTGCCGGGCGCCGCTGCGCACTGGCCTCGGCCCGGCCGGCCACCGCCGAGGGAGCCGGCCGGGCCCAGCTGCGCTGGCCCCGCGCTGCCCCGCGCGGCCCCCAGCAAAGCCCCTTGCTGCTCGCTCGCTGCCTTGCCCCAGCGCCAGCCGCACGCCCCCGGCAGCACGCGCCCGCCCCGCTGGGGCCAGCTTTGCAGCCAGCAGGCAGCAAGGCGCCAGCCCCGGCTCCCGCTCTGCGGCTCGCTGGCTGCCTCGCCCTGCGCTGTGCCCAGGGCAGCCCTCAGCAAGGCGGCCGCCGGCCCCCTCCAGCAGCCCATGGCGCTCTCTGCTCTCTCGCAGCCCTGACACCTTCTCCCGCATCTTCCACTGGGAGAGAGTGCCGCGCAACGTCCTCGGGGCCGAAACGCGCGCGCCCGAGCCGCCAGACAGGCTCCCCGAGCTGCGCAACAGCCCCCATCCCCGCCACATCCGGAGGATCGCCGCCATCGTGCAGGGGCTCGCGCAGCCCGTTTTCCTGGTGCGCACCGAAGGCACCGAGGCAGAGCAGGTAGGAAGTGCTGCCTCCCTTGCCCGCGGACAAGCAAGGGCCACGGGCACCGAGAGCGCTGCGCACGCCAGGCAGGGCCAGCAGAAGCAGTGGGCACGCAAGGGCCCCCCCCCCGGCCAAGGGCAGGGGCTAGGGTGCCTGCACCAGGGCAGCCCACGGCAGCGCAGCACAGCCTGGCGAAGCTCAGCACGGCAGCACCTTTCAACAGCGTCCCTTCTCCTTGGCAGGCTCGCTGGTGGGAGTGGGCAGGCAGCCCAAGCGCCGCGCAGCGCTTCAGGAGGCCAGCCTGTAAGTTGCGTCCAGCCGCAGAGCCCGCGCGCAACCGCCCTCCGCCTTGGGGAAGCCGCGCGCCTTGCGGCAGCGCAGCACCCCCGCCCCTCGGCCCCCGAGCCCCAGCCGCGGGCTCTGCCTAGCTGCCCGTGCACAGGCCACCCCCTCCCTGCATGCCGCCGGCACGCCAAGGCCCTTCAGCTCCGGCCTGCCTCCCTCGAGGCCTCCATCCCTGAGGCGCCTCCCCTCAGGCAGCCCCAGCTGCAGGGCCTCTGCCTTGCCAGCGCTGCAACGACGCAGCCCTTCCTCGCACACCCCTCGGCCCTCGGCCAGCCCTCCGCTGCCCCCGCGGCCTTCCCCCTCGCCCACCGCGTCCTCCCAGCAACAGCGACGCCGCAGCGGGGCGGGGCGGGGCGAGGGTGGGGGGGGTGGGGGGGGGGCCACAGCGCCAGCTCCTTTCCCTCCACGGCCCCTCGCAGCTGGCCTGCCAAGAGCAAGGCGGGCTGAGGCGAGGCCGCACAGCAGGCCCGGCGCGGCGGCCTCTCTCACCGCTTCCCTTCCTCTGCTTTGTCCCAGGCCCTGAGGAAGCCCGCGTGGACGCCATCAGGTTTCCCAGGCTCTCCTGACCACGCGCTCTGCAGCCACCGCCCACGGGAAGCGACGAGGCGTGGAGAGCTGCCGAGGAAGGCCGCCTCGGACTGAAGCAGCCACAGCAGCCCCCGAGCGCACCGCTCAAGACCCGACGCTCGGTCCATCAGCTGGGGCCCGCCAGATCCCTGGGATGGCAGTGTTGCGAGCACTCACGCCTCCGGCTGCTGATAAACTTCCTCACGCAACCTTTCTCGCTCCCTTCTGTAACAGCACCCTTCTTGCTCGGCGGGAACGCCTAGGCGACACATTTGTCGCCCGCCCGCCCTCCCTCCCTCCCTTTCCCGGCCCGCCGGAACACAGGACATGGAGGAGCCCCTCACGAGGGCGCTTGAGGGATCAGGCTGTGGGCTGGCCTAGGAGCTCGCAAAAGGCCTTACAGCTGTGGCATTTGCCTTAGCAATTGTGGCAGGCCAAAGGCCAGAGCAGGGGCCCGGCCTAAGGGTGCCGCTTTGGCGACTGGCGTCGGGCTTCAGGCCAGTGCTGCGAGAGAGGCCCAGGGCCTGCCCGCAGGCGTCTCACAGGCCCTCTGCCAGCCGCATGGCCGTTGCCCGAACACCCCTGCCGTCCCCCTACTGCGGCGCGTCTCGCAGCGCAGCTCTCTGATGCCCTTCGTGCCCTGCCCTGGCTGCCCCGGCACGGGTGGGCAGCGCTTGGGCTTGGCGTGTGGAGATGGGCCTTGGGCTCGGCAGTAGTAGTGTGGGCGGAGGGGTGGGGGCGGCGGCGGGGGGGTGTCGGGGGGGGGCGCCAGGTGGAGGGAGGAGGCCAAAGCCGACGCGCGCTCTCCCAAAGCGGGCAGGGGGGCTGGAGCGGGCGCCCCCACGGCAGGGCTCTCCCTGCTGCCGCAGGGCCCACGCCTTCCTTTGCCGCAAAAACCCTCCCTCCGGCCCAGTCTGCGTATCGCCTCCACCGTCCCTAGGCACAGCGAGGAGCTTCCCGCTCTGAAAGGCTAGCGGGAGCACCAGAGGGCAGCGGTCATTGCGCTCAGGCGCGTCTCCAAGCCACCGCGAGGACTGGGATGGGGCGCTGCGCCACGCTGGCAAGCCTTTCCCAGCTGGAGCCACACAGCTGCTCTTGCCCACTCTCTTCCCCACCTGGGACACAGCAGGCAGCCCCGCTGGAGTCAGTGGGGCAAAGGTGGCACAAGGAGGGCCAGGCCCTGTGCTGCTCGCTTGGCAGCATCCAGCCGGGCAAGAGCCGGCACGGCACGGAGGGCACGGCGCAACTGCTGGCGCCGCAACACAAGACGGGGGCTTCCGCTGGCGGAGCCGGGCACGGCCTGCAGGCCGCAGAGCCGCGGGGCACTGCCGGGGCCACGGCCTGCGGGGGGGCCAGCCCCTCCCCACGGCCCCTCGGCACCCCCTCCCACCCCACCCCCCCACCCCCCGCCCGCCCCACGTCTCCGGGCAACCCAGGGCGCCTCACAATGGCCCCGCGCCGCACTCACAATGGAGGTGCCGGTGCTGCACGGCCGTGGGCCACGGCGCCTGCCAGTCTGCACCTCCTCGCCACCCCGACAGGATGGCGCATGCCCGGAGGCCAGGCCATGCTGCGGGCAGCGCAGCCCGGGCTCCGCCCCGGGCCCTGCCCGACGCTGAGAGGCGCGTGCCGTGCACCCTCGCTCGGCGCCCGGCGCCTCCTCTCCTGCGTGCGCCCGACTACCAGACGCTCGAGCTGGGCGGGCAGCGCAGGAGGAAGGCGGCTCCGCAGGACGGGTGAGTGCCGTGGCTGCGCACGCGCGACCCTGCCGCTGCCCTCCCTCAGCCTCCCGGCCCTCTGCCCACGGCCGCCCACGGCTGCTCAGCCACTGCGGGGCTCCCTGCAGCGGCCTGCAGCCGCCTTGGCCAGAGCTCGGGTGCCGGGCGCCGCTGCGCACTGGCCTCGGCCCGGCCGGCCACCGCCGAGGGAGCCGGCCGGGCCCAGCTGCGCTGGCCCCGCGCTGCCCCGCGCGGCCCCCAGCAAAGCCCCTTGCTGCTCGCTCGCTGCCTTGCCCCAGCGCCAGCCGCACGCCCCCGGCAGCACGCGCCCGCCCCGCTGGGGCCAGCTTTGCAGCCAGCAGGCAGCAAGGCGCCAGCCCCGGCTCCCGCTCTGCGGCTCGCTGGCTGCCTCGCCCTGCGCTGTGCCCAGGGCAGCCCTCAGCAAGGCGGCCGCCGGCCCCCTCCAGCAGCCCATGGCGCTCTCTGCTCTCTCGCAGCCCTGACACCTTCTCCCGCATCTTCCACCGGGAGAGAGTGCCGCGCAACGTCCTCGGGGCCGAAACGCGCGCGCCCGAGCCGCCAGACAGGCTCCCCGAGCTGCGCAACAGCCCCCATCCCCGCCACATCCGGAGGATCGCCGCCATCGTGCAGGGGCTCGCGCAGCCCGTTTTCCTGGTGCGCACCGAAGGCACCGAGGCAGAGCAGGTAGGAAGTGCTGCCTCCCTTGCCCGCGGACAAGCAAGGGCCACGGGCACCGAGAGCGCTGCGCACGCCAGGCAGGGCCAGCAGAAGCAGTGGGCACGCAAGGGCCCCCCCCCCGGCCAAGGGCAGGGGCTAGGGTGCCTGCACCAGGGCAGCCCACGGCAGCGCAGCACAGCCTGGCGAAGCTCAGCACGGCAGCACCTTTCAACAGCGTCCCTTCTCCTTGGCAGGCTCGCTGGTGGGAGTGGGCAGGCAGCCCAAGCGCCGCGCAGCGCTTCAGGAGGCCAGCCTGTAAGTTGCGTCCAGCCGCAGAGCCCGCGCGCAACCGCCCTCCGCCTTGGGGAAGCCGCGCGCCTTGCGGCAGCGCAGCACCCCCGCCCCTCGGCCCCCGAGCCCCAGCCGCGGGCTCTGCCTAGCTGCCCGTGCACAGGCCACCCCCTCCCTGCATGCCGCCGGCACGCCAAGGCCCTTCAGCTCCGGCCTGCCTCCCTCGAGGCCTCCATCCCTGAGGCGCCTCCCCTCAGGCAGCCCCAGCTGCAGGGCCTCTGCCTTGCCAGCGCTGCAACGACGCAGCCCTTCCTCGCACACCCCTCGGCCCTCGGCCAGCCCTCCGCTGCCCCCGCGGCCTTCCCCCTCGCCCACCGCGTCCTCCCAGCAACAGCGACGCCGCAGCGGGGCGGGGCGAGGCGAGGGGGGGGGGGGGGCCACAGCGCCAGCTCCTTTCCCTCCACGGCCCCTCGCAGCTGGCCTGCCAAGAGCAAGGCGGGCTGAGGCGAGGCCGCACAGCAGGCCCGGCGCGGCGGCCTCTCTCACCGCTTCCCTTCCTCTGCTTTGTCCCAGGCCCCGAGGAAGCCCGCGTGGACGCCGTCAGGTTTCCCAGGCTCTCCTGACCACGCGCTCTGCAGCCACCGCCCACGGGAAGCGACGAGGCGTGGAGAGCTGCCGAGGAAGGCCGCCTCGGACTGAAGCAGCCACAGCAGCCCCCGAGCGCACCGCTCAAGACCCGACGCTCGGTCCATCAGCTGGGGCCCGCCAGATCCCTGGGATGGCAGTGTTGCGAGCACTCACGCCTCCGGCTGCTGATAAACTTCCTCACGCAACCTTTCTCGCTCCCTTCTGTAACAGCACCCTTCTTGCTCGGCGGGAACGCCTAGGCGACACATTTGTCGCCCGCCCGCCCTCCCTCCCTCCCTTTCCCGGCCCGCCGGAACACAGGACATGGAGGAGCCCCTCACGAGGGCGCTTGAGGGATCAGGCTGTGGGCTGGCCTAGGAGCTCGCAAAAGGCCTTACAGCTGTGGCATTTGCCTTAGCAATTGTGGCAGGCCAAAGGCCAGAGCAGGGGCCCGGCCTAAGGGTGCCGCTTTGGCGACTGGCGTCGGGCTTCAGGCCAGTGCTGCGAGAGAGGCCCAGGGCCTGCCCGCAGGCGTCTCACAGGCCCTCTGCCAGCCGCATGGCCGTTGCCCGAACACCCCTGCCGTCCCCCTACTGCGGCGCGTCTCGCAGCGCAGCTCTCTGATGCCCTTCGTGCCCTGCCCTGGCTGCCCCGGCACGGGTGGGCAGCGCTTGGGCTTGGCGTGTGGAGATGGGCCTTGGGCTCGGCAGTAGTAGTGTGGGCGGAGGGGTGGGGGCGGCGGCGGGGGGGTGTCGGGGGGGGGCGCCAGGTGGAGGGAGGAGGCCAAAGCCGACGCGCGCTCTCCCAAAGCGGGCAGGGGGGCTGGAGCGGGCGCCCCCACGGCAGGGCTCTCCCTGCTGCCGCAGGGCCCACGCCTTCCTTTGCCGCAAAAACCCTCCCTCCGGCCCAGTCTGCGTATCGCCTCCACCGTCCCTAGGCACAGCGAGGAGCTTCCCGCTCTGAAAGGCTAGCGGGAGCACCAGAGGGCAGCGGTCATTGCGCTCAGGCGCGTCTCCAAGCCACCGCGAGGACTGGGATGGGGCGCTGCGCCACGCTGGCAAGCCTTTCCCAGCTGGAGCCACACAGCTGCTCTTGCCCACTCTCTTCCCCACCTGGGACACAGCAGGCAGCCCCGCTGGAGTCAGTGGGGCAAAGGTGGCACAAGGAGGGCCAGGCCCTGTGCTGCTCGCTTGGCAGCATCCAGCCGGGCAAGAGCCGGCACGGCACGGAGGGCACGGCGCAACTGCTGGCGCCGCAACACAAGACGGGGGCTTCCGCTGGCGGAGCCGGGCACGGCCTGCAGGCCGCAGAGCCGCGGGGCACTGCCGGGGCCACGGCCTGCGGGGGGGCCAGCCCCTCCCCACGGCCCCTCGGCACCCCCTCCCACCCCACCCCCCCACGTCTCCGGGCAACCCAGGGCGCCTCACAATGGCCCCGCGCCGCACTCACAATGGAGGTGCCGGTGCTGCACGGCCGTGGGCCACGGCGCCTGCCAGTCTGCACCTCCTCGCCACCCCGACAGGATGGCGCATGCCCGGAGGCCAGGCCATGCTGCGGGCAGCGCAGCCCGGGCTCCGCCCCGGGCCCTGCCCGACGCTGAGAGGCGCGTGCCGTGCACCCTCGCTCGGCGCCCGGCGCCTCCTCTCCTGCGTGCGCCCGACTACCAGACGCTCGAGCTGGGCGGGCAGCGCAGGAGGAAGGCGGCTCCGCAGGACGGGTGAGTGCCGTGGCTGCGCACGCGCGACCCTGCCGCTGCCCTCCCTCAGCCTCCCGGCCCTCTGCCCACGGCCGCCCACGGCTGCTCGGCCACTGCGGGGCTCCCTGCAGCGGCCTGCAGCCGCCTTGGCCAGAGCTCGGGTGCCGGGCGCCGCTGCGCACTGGCCTCGGCCCGGCCGGCCACCGCCGAGGGAGCCGGCCGGGCCCAGCTGCGCTGGCCCCGCGCTGCCCCGCGCGGCCCCCAGCAAAGCCCCTTGCTGCTCGCTCGCTGCCTTGCCCCAGCGCCAGCCGCACGCCCCCGGCAGCACGCGCCCGCCCCGCTGGGGCCAGCTTTGCAGCCAGCAGGCAGCAAGGCGCCAGCCCCGGCTCCCGCTCTGCGGCTCGCTGGCTGCCTCGCCCTGCGCTGTGCCCAGGGCAGCCCTCAGCAAGGCGGCCGCCGGCCCCCTCCAGCAGCCCATGGCGCTCTCTGCTCTCTCGCAGCCCTGACACCTTCTCCCGCATCTTCCACCGGGAGAGAGTGCCGCGCAACGTCCTCGGGGCCGAAACGCGCGCGCCCGAGCCGCCAGACAGGCTCCCCGAGCTGCGCAACAGCCCCCATCCCCGCCACATCCGGAGGATCGCCGCCATCGTGCAGGGGCTCGCGCAGCCCGTTTTCCTGGTGCGCACCGAAGGCACCGAGGCAGAGCAGGTAGGAAGTGCTGCCTCCCTTGCCCGCGGACAAGCAAGGGCCACGGGCACCGAGAGCGCTGCGCACGCCAGGCAGGGCCAGCAGAAGCAGTGGGCACGCAAGGGCCCCCCCCCCCGGCCAAGGGCAGGGGCTAGGGTGCCTGCACCAGGGCAGCCCACGGCAGCGCAGCACAGCCTGGCGAAGCTCAGCACGGCAGCACCTTTCAACAGCGTCCCTTCTCCTTGGCAGGCTCGCTGGTGGGAGTGGGCAGGCAGCCCAAGCGCCGCGCAGCGCTTCAGGAGGCCAGCCTGTAAGTTGCGTCCAGCCGCAGAGCCCGCGCGCAACCGCCCTCCGCCTTGGGGAAGCCGCGCGCCTTGCGGCAGCGCAGCACCCCCGCCCCTCGGCCCCCGAGCCCCAGCCGCGGGCTCTGCCTAGCTGCCCGTGCACAGGCCACCCCCTCCCTGCATGCCGCCGGCACGCCAAGGCCCTTCAGCTCCGGCCTGCCTCCCTCGAGGCCTCCATCCCTGAGGCGCCTCCCCTCAGGCAGCCCCAGCTGCAGGGCCTCTGCCTTGCCAGCGCTGCAACGACGCAGCCCTTCCTCGCACACCCCTCGGCCCTCGGCCAGCCCTCCGCTGCCCCCGCGGCCTTCCCCCTCGCCCACCGCGTCCTCCCAGCAACAGCGACGCCGCAGCGGGGCGGGGCGGGGCGAGGGTGGGGGGGTGGGGGGGGGGCCACAGCGCCAGCTCCTTTCCCTCCACGGCCCCTCGCAGCTGGCCTGCCAAGAGCAAGGCGGGCTGAGGCGAGGCCGCACAGCAGGCCCGGCGCGGCGGCCTCTCTCACCGCTTCCCTTCCTCTGCTTTGTCCCAGGCCCCGAGGAAGCCCGCGTGGACGCCGTCAGGTTTCCCAGGCTCTCCTGACCACGCGCTCTGCAGCCACCGCCCACGGGAAGCGACGAGGCGTGGAGAGCTGCCGAGGAAGGCCGCCTCGGACTGAAGCAGCCACAGCAGCCCCCGAGCGCACCGCTCAAGACCCGACGCTCGGTCCATCAGCTGGGGCCCGCCAGATCCCTGGGATGGCAGTGTTGCGAGCACTCACGCCTCCGGCTGCTGATAAACTTCCTCACGCAACCTTTCTCGCTCCCTTCTGTAACAGCACCCTTCTTGCTCGGCGGGAACGCCTAGGCGACACATTTGTCGCCCGCCCGCCCTCCCTCCCTCCCTTTCCCGGCCCGCCGGAACACAGGACATGGAGGAGCCCCTCACGAGGGCGCTTGAGGGATCAGGCTGTGGGCTGGCCTAGGAGCTCGCAAAAGGCCTTACAGCTGTGGCATTTGCCTTAGCAATTGTGGCAGGCCAAAGGCCAGAGCAGGGGCCCGGCCTAAGGGTGCCGCTTTGGCGACTGGCGTCGGGCTTCGGGCCAGTGCTGCGAGAGAGGCCCAGGGCCTGCCCGCAGGCGTCTCACAGGCCCTCTGCCAGCCGCATGGCCGTTGCCCGAACACCCCTGCCGTCCCCCTACTGCGGCGCGTCTCGCAGCGCAGCTCTCTGATGCCCTTCGTGCCCTGCCCTGGCTGCCCCGGCACGGGTGGGCAGCGCTT
Source organism: Struthio camelus (assembly GCF_040807025.1). Taxonomy (NCBI): domain Eukaryota; kingdom Metazoa; phylum Chordata; class Aves; order Struthioniformes; family Struthionidae; genus Struthio; species Struthio camelus. Next base: position 63,673 of record NC_090982.1, on the reverse strand, counting down.
GGGCTTGGCGTGTGGAGATGGGCCTTGGGCTCGGCAGTAGTAGTGTGGGCGGAGGGGTGGGGGCGGCGGCGGGGGGGTGTCGGGGGGGGGCGCCAGGTGGAGGGAGGAGGCCAAAGCCGACGCGCGCTCTCCCAAAGCGGGCAGGGGGGCTGGAGCGGGCGCCCCCACGGCAGGGCTCTCCCTGCTGCCGCAGGGCCCACGCCTTCCTTTGCCGCAAAAACCCTCCCTCCGGCCCAGTCTGCGTATCGCCTCCACCGTCCCTAGGCACAGCGAGGAGCTTCCCGCTCTGAAAGGCTAGCGGGAGCACCAGAGGGCAGCGGTCATTGCGCTCAGGCGCGTCTCCAAGCCACCGCGAGGACTGGGATGGGGCGCTGCGCCACGCTGGCAAGCCTTTCCCAGCTGGAGCCACACAGCTGCTCTTGCCCACTCTCTTCCCCACCTAGGACACAGCAGGCAGCCCCGCTGGAGTCAGTGGGGCAAAGGTGGCACAAGGAGGGCCAGGCCCTGTGCTGCTCGCTTGGCAGCATCCAGCCGGGCAAGAGCCGGCACGGCACGGAGGGCACGGCGCAACTGCTGGCGCCGCAACACAAGACGGGGGCTTCCGCTGGCGGAGCCGGGCACGGCCTGCAGGCCGCAGAGCCGCGGGGCACTGCCGGGGCCACGGCCTGCGGGGGGGCCAGCCCCTCCCCACGGCCCCTCGGCACCCCCTCCCACCCCACCCCCCCACGTCTCCGGGCAACCCAGGGCGCCTCACAATGGCCCCGCGCCGCACTCACAATGGAGGTGCCGGTGCTGCACGGCCGTGGGCCACGGCGCCTGCCAGTCTGCACCTCCTCGCCACCCCGACAGGATGGCGCATGCCCGGAGGCCAGGCCATGCTGCGGGCAGCGCAGCCCGGGCTCCGCCCCGGGCCCTGCCCGACGCTGAGAGGCGCGTGCCGTGCACCCTCGCTCGGCGCCCGGCGCCTCCTCTCCTGCGTGCGCCCGACTACCAGACGCTCGAGCTGGGCGGGCAGCGCAGGAGGAAGGCGGCTCCGCAGGACGGGTGAGTGCCGTGGCTGCGCACGCGCGACCCTGCCGCTGCCCTCCCTCAGCCTCCCGGCCCTCTGCCCACGGCCGCCCACGGCTGCTCGGCCACTGCGGGGCTCCCTGCAGCGGCCTGCAGCCGCCTTGGCCAGAGCTCGGGTGCCGGGCGCCGCTGCGCACTGGCCTCGGCCCGGCCGGCCACCGCCGAGGGAGCCGGCCGGGCCCAGCTGCGCTGGCCCCGCGCTGCCCCGCGCGGCCCCCAGCAAAGCCCCTTGCTGCTCGCTCGCTGCCTTGCCCCAGCGCCAGCCGCACGCCCCCGGCAGCACGCGCCCGCCCCGCTGGGGCCAGCTTTGCAGCCAGCAGGCAGCAAGGCGCCAGCCCCGGCTCCCGCTCTGCGGCTCGCTGGCTGCCTCGCCCTGCGCTGTGCCCAGGGCAGCCCTCAGCAAGGCGGCCGCCGGCCCCCTCCAGCAGCCCATGGCGCTCTCTGCTCTCTCGCAGCCCTGACACCTTCTCCCGCATCTTCCACCGGGAGAGAGTGCCGCGCAACGTCCTCGGGGCCGAAACGCGCGCGCCCGAGCCGCCAGACAGGCTCCCCGAGCTGCGCAACAGCCCCCATCCCCGCCACATCCGGAGGATCGCCGCCATCGTGCAGGGGCTCGCGCAGCCCGTTTTCCTGGTGCGCACCGAAGGCACCGAGGCAGAGCAGGTAGGAAGTGCTGCCTCCCTTGCCCGCGGACAAGCAAGGGCCACGGGCACCGAGAGCGCTGCGCACGCCAGGCAGGGCCAGCAGAAGCAGTGGGCACGCAAGGGCCCCCCCCCCGGCCAAGGGCAGGGGCTAGGGTGCCTGCACCAGGGCAGCCCACGGCAGCGCAGCACAGCCTGGCGAAGCTCAGCACGGCAGCACCTTTCAACAGCGTCCCTTCTCCTTGGCAGGCTCGCTGGTGGGAGTGGGCAGGCAGCCCAAGCGCCGCGCAGCGCTTCAGGAGGCCAGCCTGTAAGTTGCGTCCAGCCGCAGAGCCCGCGCGCAACCGCCCTCCGCCTTGGGGAAGCCGCGCGCCTTGCGGCAGCGCAGCACCCCCGCCCCTCGGCCCCCGAGCCCCAGCCGCGGGCTCTGCCTAGCTGCCCGTGCACAGGCCACCCCCTCCCTGCATGCCGCCGGCACGCCAAGGCCCTTCAGCTCCGGCCTGCCTCCCTCGAGGCCTCCATCCCTGAGGCGCCTCCCCTCAGGCAGCCCCAGCTGCAGGGCCTCTGCCTTGCCAGCGCTGCAACGACGCAGCCCTTCCTCGCACACCCCTCGGCCCTCGGCCAGCCCTCCGCTGCCCCCGCGGCCTTCCCCCTCGCCCACCGCGTCCTCCCAGCAACAGCGACGCCGCAGCGGGGCGGGGCGGGGCGAGGGTGGGGGGGTGGGGGGGGGGCCACAGCGCCAGCTCCTTTCCCTCCACGGCCCCTCGCAGCTGGCCTGCCAAGAGCAAGGCGGGCTGAGGCGAGGCCGCACAGCAGGCCCGGCGCGGCGGCCTCTCTCACCGCTTCCCTTCCTCTGCTTTGTCCCAGGCCCCGAGGAAGCCCGCGTGGACGCCGTCAGGTTTCCCAGGCTCTCCTGACCACGCGCTCTGCAGCCACCGCCCACGGGAAGCGACGAGGCGTGGAGAGCTGCCGAGGAAGGCCGCCTCGGACTGAAGCAGCCACAGCAGCCCCCGAGCGCACCGCTCAAGACCCGACGCTCGGTCCATCAGCTGGGGCCCGCCAGATCCCTGGGATGGCAGTGTTGCGAGCACTCACGCCTCCGGCTGCTGATAAACTTCCTCACGCAACCTTTCTCGCTCCCTTCTGTAACAGCACCCTTCTTGCTCGGCGGGAACGCCTAGGCGACACATTTGTCGCCCGCCCGCCCTCCCTCCCTCCCTTTCCCGGCCCGCCGGAACACAGGACATGGAGGAGCCCCTCACGAGGGCGCTTGAGGGATCAGGCTGTGGGCTGGCCTAGGAGCTCGCAAAAGGCCTTACAGCTGTGGCATTTGCCTTAGCAATTGTGGCAGGCCAAAGGCCAGAGCAGGGGCCCGGCCTAAGGGTGCCGCTTTGGCGACTGGCGTCGGGCTTCAGGCCAGTGCTGCGAGAGAGGCCCAGGGCCTGCCCGCAGGCGTCTCACAGGCCCTCTGCCAGCCGCATGGCCGTTGCCCGAACACCCCTGCCGTCCCCCTACTGCGGCGCGTCTCGCAGCGCAGCTCTCTGATGCCCTTCGTGCCCTGCCCTGGCTGCCCCGGCACGGGTGGGCAGCGCTTGGGCTTGGCGTGTGGAGATGGGCCTTGGGCTCGGCAGTAGTAGTGTGGGCGGAGGGGTGGGGGCGGCGGCGGGGGGGTGTCGGGGGGGGGCGCCAGGTGGAGGGAGGAGGCCAAAGCCGACGCGCGCTCTCCCAAAGCGGGCAGGGGGGCTGGAGCGGGCGCCCCCACGGCAGGGCTCTCCCTGCTGCCGCAGGGCCCACGCCTTCCTTTGCCGCAAAAACCCTCCCTCCGGCCCAGTCTGCGTATCGCCTCCACCGTCCCTAGGCACAGCGAGGAGCTTCCCGCTCTGAAAGGCTAGCGGGAGCACCAGAGGGCAGCGGTCATTGCGCTCAGGCGCGTCTCCAAGCCACCGCGAGGACTGGGATGGGGCGCTGCGCCACGCTGGCAAGCCTTTCCCAGCTGGAGCCACACAGCTGCTCTTGCCCACTCTCTTCCCCACCTGGGACACAGCAGGCAGCCCCGCTGGAGTCAGTGGGGCAAAGGTGGCACAAGGAGGGCCAGGCCCTGTGCTGCTCGCTTGGCAGCATCCAGCCGGGCAAGAGCCGGCACGGCACGGAGGGCACGGCGCAACTGCTGGCGCCGCAACACAAGACGGGGGCTTCCGCTGGCGGAGCCGGGCACGGCCTGCAGGCCGCAGAGCCGCGGGGCACTGCCGGGGCCACGGCCTGCGGGGGGGCCAGCCCCTCCCCACGGCCCCTCGGCACCCCCTCCCACCCCACCCCCCCACCCCCCGCCCGCCCCACGTCTCCGGGCAACCCAGGGCGCCTCACAATGGCCCCGCGCCGCACTCACAATGGAGGTGCCGGTGCTGCACGGCCGTGGGCCACGGCGCCTGCCAGTCTGCACCTCCTCGCCACCCCGACAGGATGGCGCATGCCCGGAGGCCAGGCCATGCTGCGGGCAGCGCAGCCCGGGCTCCGCCCCGGGCCCTGCCCGACGCTGAGAGGCGCGTGCCGTGCACCCTCGCTCGGCGCCCGGCGCCTCCTCTCCTGCGTGCGCCCGACTACCAGACGCTCGAGCTGGGCGGGCAGCGCAGGAGGAAGGCGGCTCCGCAGGACGGGTGAGTGCCGTGGCTGCGCACGCGCGACCCTGCCGCTGCCCTCCCTCAGCCTCCCGGCCCTCTGCCCACGGCCGCCCACGGCTGCTCAGCCACTGCGGGGCTCCCTGCAGCGGCCTGCAGCCGCCTTGGCCAGAGCTCGGGTGCCGGGCGCCGCTGCGCACTGGCCTCGGCCCGGCCGGCCACCGCCGAGGGAGCCGGCCGGGCCCAGCTGCGCTGGCCCCGCGCTGCCCCGCGCGGCCCCCAGCAAAGCCCCTTGCTGCTCGCTCGCTGCCTTGCCCCAGCGCCAGCCGCACGCCCCCGGCAGCACGCGCCCGCCCCGCTGGGGCCAGCTTTGCAGCCAGCAGGCAGCAAGGCGCCAGCCCCGGCTCCCGCTCTGCGGCTCGCTGGCTGCCTCGCCCTGCGCTGTGCCCAGGGCAGCCCTCAGCAAGGCGGCCGCCGGCCCCCTCCAGCAGCCCATGGCGCTCTCTGCTCTCTCGCAGCCCTGACACCTTCTCCCGCATCTTCCACCGGGAGAGAGTGCCGCGCAACGTCCTCGGGGCCGAAACGCGCGCGCCCGAGCCGCCAGACAGGCTCCCCGAGCTGCGCAACAGCCCCCATCCCCGCCACATCCGGAGGATCGCCGCCATCGTGCAGGGGCTCGCGCAGCCCGTTTTCCTGGTGCGCACCGAAGGCACCGAGGCAGAGCAGGTAGGAAGTGCTGCCTCCCTTGCCCGCGGACAAGCAAGGGCCACGGGCACCGAGAGCGCTGCGCACGCCAGGCAGGGCCAGCAGAAGCAGTGGGCACGCAAGGGCCCCCCCCCCCGGCCAAGGGCAGGGGCTAGGGTGCCTGCACCAGGGCAGCCCACGGCAGCGCAGCACAGCCTGGCGAAGCTCAGCACGGCAGCACCTTTCAACAGCGTCCCTTCTCCTTGGCAGGCTCGCTGGTGGGAGTGGGCAGGCAGCCCAAGCGCCGCGCAGCGCTTCAGGAGGCCAGCCTGTAAGTTGCGTCCAGCCGCAGAGCCCGCGCGCAACCGCCCTCCGCCTTGGGGAAGCCGCGCGCCTTGCGGCAGCGCAGCACCCCCGCCCCTCGGCCCCCGAGCCCCAGCCGCGGGCTCTGCCTAGCTGCCCGTGCACAGGCCACCCCCTCCCTGCATGCCGCCGGCACGCCAAGGCCCTTCAGCTCCGGCCTGCCTCCCTCGAGGCCTCCATCCCTGAGGCGCCTCCCCTCAGGCAGCCCCAGCTGCAGGGCCTCTGCCTTGCCAGCGCTGCAACGACGCAGCCCTTCCTCGCACACCCCTCGGCCCTCGGCCAGCCCTCCGCTGCCCCCGCGGCCTTCCCCCTCGCCCACCGCGTCCTCCCAGCAACAGCGACGCCGCAGCGGGGCGGGGCGGGGCGAGGGTGGGGGGGTGGGGGGGGGGCCACAGCGCCAGCTCCTTTCCCTCCACGGCCCCTCGCAGCTGGCCTGCCAAGAGCAAGGCGGGCTGAGGCGAGGCCGCACAGCAGGCCCGGCGCGGCGGCCTCTCTCACCGCTTCCCTTCCTCTGCTTTGTCCCAGGCCCCGAGGAAGCCCGCGTGGACGCCGTCAGGTTTCCCAGGCTCTCCTGACCACGCGCTCTGCAGCCACCGCCCACGGGAAGCGACGAGGCGTGGAGAGCTGCCGAGGAAGGCCGCCTCGGACTGAAGCAGCCACAGCAGCCCCCGAGCGCACCGCTCAAGACCCGACGCTCGGTCCATCAGCTGGGGCCCGCCAGATCCCTGGGATGGCAGTGTTGCGAGCACTCACGCCTCCGGCTGCTGATAAACTTCCTCACGCAACCTTTCTCGCTCCCTTCTGTAACAGCACCCTTCTTGCTCGGCGGGAACGCCTAGGCGACACATTTGTCGCCCGCCCGCCCTCCCTCCCTCCCTTTCCCGGCCCGCCGGAACACAGGACATGGAGGAGCCCCTCACGAGGGCGCTTGAGGGATCAGGCTGTGGGCTGGCCTAGGAGCTCGCAAAAGGCCTTACAGCTGTGGCATTTGCCTTAGCAATTGTGGCAGGCCAAAGGCCAGAGCAGGGGCCCGGCCTAAGGGTGCCGCTTTGGCGACTGGCGTCGGGCTTCAGGCCAGTGCTGCGAGAGAGGCCCAGGGCCTGCCCGCAGGCGTCTCACAGGCCCTCTGCCAGCCGCATGGCCGTTGCCCGAACACCCCTGCCGTCCCCCTACTGCGGCGCGTCTCGCAGCGCAGCTCTCTGATGCCCTTCGTGCCCTGCCCTGGCTGCCCCGGCACGGGTGGGCAGCGCTTGGGCTTGGCGTGTGGAGATGGGCCTTGGGCTCGGCAGTAGTAGTGTGGGCGGAGGGGTGGGGGCGGCGGCGGGGGGGTGTCGGGGGGGGGCGCCAGGTGGAGGGAGGAGGCCAAAGCCGACGCGCGCTCTCCCAAAGCGGGCAGGGGGGCTGGAGCGGGCGCCCCCACGGCAGGGCTCTCCCTGCTGCCGCAGGGCCCACGCCTTCCTTTGCCGCAAAAACCCTCCCTCCGGCCCAGTCTGCGTATCGCCTCCACCGTCCCTAGGCACAGCGAGGAGCTTCCCGCTCTGAAAGGCTAGCGGGAGCACCAGAGGGCAGCGGTCATTGCGCTCAGGCGCGTCTCCAAGCCACCGCGAGGACTGGGATGGGGCGCTGCGCCACGCTGGCAAGCCTTTCCCAGCTGGAGCCACACAGCTGCTCTTGCCCACTCTCTTCCCCACCTGGGACACAGCAGGCAGCCCCGCTGGAGTCAGTGGGGCAAAGGTGGCACAAGGAGGGCCAGGCCCTGTGCTGCTCGCTTGGCAGCATCCAGCCGGGCAAGAGCCGGCACGGCACGGAGGGCACGGCGCAACTGCTGGCGCCGCAACACAAGACGGGGGCTTCCGCTGGCGGAGCCGGGCACGGCCTGCAGGCCGCAGAGCCGCGGGGCACTGCCGGGGCCACGGCCTGCGGGGGGGCCAGCCCCTCCCCACGGCCCCTCGGCACCCCCTCCCACCCCACCCCCCCACCCCCCGCCCGCCCCACGTCTCCGGGCAACCCAGGGCGCCTCACAATGGCCCCGCGCCGCACTCACAATGGAGGTGCCGGTGCTGCACGGCCGTGGGCCACGGCGCCTGCCAGTCTGCACCTCCTCGCCACCCCGACAGGATGGCGCATGCCCGGAGGCCAGGCCATGCTGCGGGCAGCGCAGCCCGGGCTCCGCCCCGGGCCCTGCCCGACGCTGAGAGGCGCGTGCCGTGCACCCTCGCTCGGCGCCCGGCGCCTCCTCTCCTGCGTGCGCCCGACTACCAGACGCTCGAGCTGGGCGGGCAGCGCAGGAGGAAGGCGGCTCCGCAGGACGGGTGAGTGCCGTGGCTGCGCACGCGCGACCCTGCCGCTGCCCTCCCTCAGCCTCCCGGCCCTCTGCCCACGGCCGCCCACGGCTGCTCAGCCACTGCGGGGCTCCCTGCAGCGGCCTGCAGCCGCCTTGGCCAGAGCTCGGGTGCCGGGCGCCGCTGCGCACTGGCCTCGGCCCGGCCGGCCACCGCCGAGGGAGCCGGCCGGGCCCAGCTGCGCTGGCCCCGCGCTGCCCCGCGCGGCCCCCAGCAAAGCCCCTTGCTGCTCGCTCGCTGCCTTGCCCCAGCGCCAGCCGCACGCCCCCGGCAGCACGCGCCCGCCCCGCTGGGGCCAGCTTTGCAGCCAGCAGGCAGCAAGGCGCCAGCCCCGGCTCCCGCTCTGCGGCTCGCTGGCTGCCTCGCCCTGCGCTGTGCCCAGGGCAGCCCTCAGCAAGGCGGCCGCCGGCCCCCTCCAGCAGCCCATGGCGCTCTCTGCTCTCTCGCAGCCCTGACACCTTCTCCCGCATCTTCCACCGGGAGAGAGTGCCGCGCAACGTCCTCGGGGCCGAAACGCGCGCGCCCGAGCCGCCAGACAGGCTCCCCGAGCTGCGCAACAGCCCCCATCCCCGCCACATCCGGAGGATCGCCGCCATCGTGCAGGGGCTCGCGCAGCCCGTTTTCCTGGTGCGCACCGAAGGCACCGAGGCAGAGCAGGTAGGAAGTGCTGCCTCCCTTGCCCGCGGACAAGCAAGGGCCACGGGCACCGAGAGCGCTGCGCACGCCAGGCAGGGCCAGCAGAAGCAGTGGGCACGCAAGGGCCCCCCCCCCGGCCAAGGGCAGGGGCTAGGGTGCCTGCACCAGGGCAGCCCACGGCAGCGCAGCACAGCCTGGCGAAGCTCAGCACGGCAGCACCTTTCAACAGCGTCCCTTCTCCTTGGCAGGCTCGCTGGTGGGAGTGGGCAGGCAGCCCAAGCGCCGCGCAGCGCTTCAGGAGGCCAGCCTGTAAGTTGCGTCCAGCCGCAGAGCCCGCGCGCAACCGCCCTCCGCCTTGGGGAAGCCGCGCGCCTTGCGGCAGCGCAGCACCCCCGCCCCTCGGCCCCCGAGCCCCAGCCGCGGGCTCTGCCTAGCTGCCCGTGCACAGGCCACCCCCTCCCTGCATGCCGCCGGCACGCCAAGGCCCTTCAGCTCCGGCCTGCCTCCCTCGAGGCCTCCATCCCTGAGGCGCCTCCCCTCAGGCAGCCCCAGCTGCAGGGCCTCTGCCTTGCCAGCGCTGCAACGACGCAGCCCTTCCTCGCACACCCCTCGGCCCTCGGCCAGCCCTCCGCTGCCCCCGCGGCCTTCCCCCTCGCCCACCGCGTCCTCCCAGCAACAGCGACGCCGCAGCGGGGCGGGGCGAGGCGAGGGGGGGGGGGGGGCCACAGCGCCAGCTCCTTTCCCTCCACGGCCCCTCGCAGCTGGCCTGCCAAGAGCAAGGCGGGCTGAGGCGAGGCCGCACAGCAGGCCCGGCGCGGCGGCCTCTCTCACCGCTTCCCTTCCTCTGCTTTGTCCCAGGCCCCGAGGAAGCCCGCGTGGACGCCGTCAGGTTTCCCAGGCTCTCCTGACCACGCGCTCTGCAGCCACCGCCCACGGGAAGCGACGAGGCGTGGAGAGCTGCCGAGGAAGGCCGCCTCGGACTGAAGCAGCCACAGCAGCCCCCGAGCGCACCGCTCAAGACCCGACGCTCGGTCCATCAGCTGGGGCCCGCCAGATCCCTGGGATGGCAGTGTTGCGAGCACTCACGCCTCCGGCTGCTGATAAACTTCCTCACGCAACCTTTCTCGCTCCCTTCTGTAACAGCACCCTTCTTGCTCGGCGGGAACGCCTAGGCGACACATTTGTCGCCCGCCCGCCCTCCCTCCCTCCCTTTCCCGGCCCGCCGGAACACAGGACATGGAGGAGCCCCTCACGAGGGCGCTTGAGGGATCAGGCTGTGGGCTGGCCTAGGAGCTCGCAAAAGGCCTTACAGCTGTGGCATTTGCCTTAGCAATTGTGGCAGGCCAAAGGCCAGAGCAGGGGCCCGGCCTAAGGGTGCCGCTTTGGCGACTGGCGTCGGGCTTCAGGCCAGTGCTGCGAGAGAGGCCCAGGGCCTGCCCGCAGGCGTCTCACAGGCCCTCTGCCAGCCGCATGGCCGTTGCCCGAACACCCCTGCCGTCCCCCTACTGCGGCGCGTCTCGCAGCGCAGCTCTCTGATGCCCTTCGTGCCCTGCCCTGGCTGCCCCGGCACGGGTGGGCAGCGCTTGGGCTTGGCGTGTGGAGATGGGCCTTGGGCTCGGCAGTAGTAGTGTGGGCGGAGGGGTGGGGGCGGCGGCGGGGGGGTGTCGGGGGGGGGCGCCAGGTGGAGGGAGGAGGCCAAAGCCGACGCGCGCTCTCCCAAAGCGGGCAGGGGGGCTGGAGCGGGCGCCCCCACGGCAGGGCTCTCCCTGCTGCCGCAGGGCCCACGCCTTCCTTTGCCGCAAAAACCCTCCCTCCGGCCCAGTCTGCGTATCGCCTCCACCGTCCCTAGGCACAGCGAGGAGCTTCCCGCTCTGAAAGGCTAGCGGGAGCACCAGAGGGCAGCGGTCATTGCGCTCAGGCGCGTCTCCAAGCCACCGCGAGGACTGGGATGGGGCGCTGCGCCACGCTGGCAAGCCTTTCCCAGCTGGAGCCACACAGCTGCTCTTGCCCACTCTCTTCCCCACCTGGGACACAGCAGGCAGCCCCGCTGGAGTCAGTGGGGCAAAGGTGGCACAAGGAGGGCCAGGCCCTGTGCTGCTCGCTTGGCAGCATCCAGCCGGGCAAGAGCCGGCACGGCACGGAGGGCACGGCGCAACTGCTGGCGCCGCAACACAAGACGGGGGCTTCCGCTGGCGGAGCCGGGCACGGCCTGCAGGCCGCAGAGCCGCGGGGCACTGCCGGGGCCACGGCCTGCGGGGGGGCCAGCCCCTCCCCACGGCCCCTCGGCACCCCCTCCCACCCCACCCCCCCACGTCTCCGGGCAACCCAGGGCGCCTCACAATGGCCCCGCGCCGCACTCACAATGGAGGTGCCGGTGCTGCACGGCCGTGGGCCACGGCGCCTGCCAGTCTGCACCTCCTCGCCACCCCGACAGGATGGCGCATGCCCGGAGGCCAGGCCATGCTGCGGGCAGCGCAGCCCGGGCTCCGCCCCGGGCCCTGCCCGACGCTGAGAGGCGCGTGCCGTGCACCCTCGCTCGGCGCCCGGCGCCTCCTCTCCTGCGTGCGCCCGACTACCAGACGCTCGAGCTGGGCGGGCAGCGCAGGAGGAAGGCGGCTCCGCAGGACGGGTGAGTGCCGTGGCTGCGCACGCGCGACCCTGCCGCTGCCCTCCCTCAGCCTCCCGGCCCTCTGCCCACGGCCGCCCACGGCTGCTCGGCCACTGCGGGGCTCCCTGCAGCGGCCTGCAGCCGCCTTGGCCAGAGCTCGGGTGCCGGGCGCCGCTGCGCACTGGCCTCGGCCCGGCCGGCCACCGCCGAGGGAGCCGGCCGGGCCCAGCTGCGCTGGCCCCGCGCTGCCCCGCGCGGCCCCCAGCAAAGCCCCTTGCTGCTCGCTCGCTGCCTTGCCCCAGCGCCAGCCGCACGCCCCCGGCAGCACGCGCCCGCCCCGCTGGGGCCAGCTTTGCAGCCAGCAGGCAGCAAGGCGCCAGCCCCGGCTCCCGCTCTGCGGCTCGCTGGCTGCCTCGCCCTGCGCTGTGCCCAGGGCAGCCCTCAGCAAGGCGGCCGCCGGCCCCCTCCAGCAGCCCATGGCGCTCTCTGCTCTCTCGCAGCCCTGACACCTTCTCCCGCATCTTCCACCGGGAGAGAGTGCCGCGCAACGTCCTCGGGGCCGAAACGCGCGCGCCCGAGCCGCCAGACAGGCTCCCCGAGCTGCGCAACAGCCCCCATCCCCGCCACATCCGGAGGATCGCCGCCATCGTGCAGGGGCTCGCGCAGCCCGTTTTCCTGGTGCGCACCGAAGGCACCGAGGCAGAGCAGGTAGGAAGTGCTGCCTCCCTTGCCCGCGGACAAGCAAGGGCCACGGGCACCGAGAGCGCTGCGCACGCCAGGCAGGGCCAGCAGAAGCAGTGGGCACGCAAGGGCCCCCCCCCCCGGCCAAGGGCAGGGGCTAGGGTGCCTGCACCAGGGCAGCCCACGGCAGCGCAGCACAGCCTGGCGAAGCTCAGCACGGCAGCACCTTTCAACAGCGTCCCTTCTCCTTGGCAGGCTCGCTGGTGGGAGTGGGCAGGCAGCCCAAGCGCCGCGCAGCGCTTCAGGAGGCCAGCCTGTAAGTTGCGTCCAGCCGCAGAGCCCGCGCGCAACCGCCCTCCGCCTTGGGGAAGCCGCGCGCCTTGCGGCAGCGCAGCACCCCCGCCCCTCGGCCCCCGAGCCCCAGCCGCGGGCTCTGCCTAGCTGCCCGTGCACAGGCCACCCCCTCCCTGCATGCCGCCGGCACGCCAAGGCCCTTCAGCTCCGGCCTGCCTCCCTCGAGGCCTCCATCCCTGAGGCGCCTCCCCTCAGGCAGCCCCAGCTGCAGGGCCTCTGCCTTGCCAGCGCTGCAACGACGCAGCCCTTCCTCGCACACCCCTCGGCCCTCGGCCAGCCCTCCGCTGCCCCCGCGGCCTTCCCCCTCGCCCACCGCGTCCTCCCAGCAACAGCGACGCCGCAGCGGGGCGGGGCGGGGCGAGGGTGGGGGGGTGGGGGGGGGGCCACAGCGCCAGCTCCTTTCCCTCCACGGCCCCTCGCAGCTGGCCTGCCAAGAGCAAGGCGGGCTGAGGCGAGGCCGCACAGCAGGCCCGGCGCGGCGGCCTCTCTCACCGCTTCCCTTCCTCTGCTTTGTCCCAGGCCCCGAGGAAGCCCGCGTGGACGCCGTCAGGTTTCCCAGGCTCTCCTGACCACGCGCTCTGCAGCCACCGCCCACGGGAAGCGACGAGGCGTGGAGAGCTGCCGAGGAAGGCCGCCTCGGACTGAAGCAGCCACAGCAGCCCCCGAGCGCACCGCTCAAGACCCGACGCTCGGTCCATCAGCTGGGGCCCGCCAGATCCCTGGGATGGCAGTGTTGCGAGCACTCACGCCTCCGGCTGCTGATAAACTTCCTCACGCAACCTTTCTCGCTCCCTTCTGTAACAGCACCCTTCTTGCTCGGCGGGAACGCCTAGGCGACACATTTGTCGCCCGCCCGCCCTCCCTCCCTCCCTTTCCCGGCCCGCCGGAACACAGGACATGGAGGAGCCCCTCACGAGGGCGCTTGAGGGATCAGGCTGTGGGCTGGCCTAGGAGCTCGCAAAAGGCCTTACAGCTGTGGCATTTGCCTTAGCAATTGTGGCAGGCCAAAGGCCAGAGCAGGGGCCCGGCCTAAGGGTGCCGCTTTGGCGACTGGCGTCGGGCTTCGGGCCAGTGCTGCGAGAGAGGCCCAGGGCCTGCCCGCAGGCGTCTCACAGGCCCTCTGCCAGCCGCATGGCCGTTGCCCGAACACCCCTGCCGTCCCCCTACTGCGGCGCGTCTCGCAGCGCAGCTCTCTGATGCCCTTCGTGCCCTGCCCTGGCTGCCCCGGCACGGGTGGGCAGCGCTTGGGCTTGGCGTGTGGAGATGGGCCTTGGGCTCGGCAGTAGTAGTGTGGGCGGAGGGGTGGGGGCGGCGGCGGGGGGGTGTCGGGGGGGGGCGCCAGGTGGAGGGAGGAGGCCAAAGCCGACGCGCGCTCTCCCAAAGCGGGCAGGGGGGCTGGAGCGGGCGCCCCCACGGCAGGGCTCTCCCTGCTGCCGCAGGGCCCACGCCTTCCTTTGCCGCAAAAACCCTCCCTCCGGCCCAGTCTGCGTATCGCCTCCACCGTCCCTAGGCACAGCGAGGAGCTTCCCGCTCTGAAAGGCTAGCGGGAGCACCAGAGGGCAGCGGTCATTGCGCTCAGGCGCGTCTCCAAGCCACCGCGAGGACTGGGATGGGGCGCTGCGCCACGCTGGCAAGCCTTTCCCAGCTGGAGCCACACAGCTGCTCTTGCCCACTCTCTTCCCCACCTGGGACACAGCAGGCAGCCCCGCTGGAGTCAGTGGGGCAAAGGTGGCACAAGGAGGGCCAGGCCCTGTGCTGCTCGCTTGGCAGCATCCAGCCGGGCAAGAGCCGGCACGGCACGGAGGGCACGGCGCAACTGCTGGCGCCGCAACACAAGACGGGGGCTTCCGCTGGCGGAGCCGGGCACGGCCTGCAGGCCGCAGAGCCGCGGGGCACTGCCGGGGCCACGGCCTGCGGGGGGGCCAGCCCCTCCCCACGGCCCCTCGGCACCCCCTCCCACCCCACCCCCCCACCCCCCGCCCGCCCCACGTCTCCGGGCAACCCAGGGCGCCTCACAATGGCCCCGCGCCGCACTCACAATGGAGGTGCCGGTGCTGCACGGCCGTGGGCCACGGCGCCTGCCAGTCTGCACCTCCTCGCCACCCCGACAGGATGGCGCATGCCCGGAGGCCAGGCCATGCTGCGGGCAGCGCAGCCCGGGCTCCGCCCCGGGCCCTGCCCGACGCTGAGAGGCGCGTGCCGTGCACCCTCGCTCGGCGCCCGGCGCCTCCTCTCCTGCGTGCGCCCGACTACCAGACGCTCGAGCTGGGCGGGCAGCGCAGGAGGAAGGCGGCTCCGCAGGACGGGTGAGTGCCGTGGCTGCGCACGCGCGACCCTGCCGCTGCCCTCCCTCAGCCTCCCGGCCCTCTGCCCACGGCCGCCCACGGCTGCTCAGCCACTGCGGGGCTCCCTGCAGCGGCCTGCAGCCGCCTTGGCCAGAGCTCGGGTGCCGGGCGCCGCTGCGCACTGGCCTCGGCCCGGCCGGCCACCGCCGAGGGAGCCGGCCGGGCCCAGCTGCGCTGGCCCCGCGCTGCCCCGCGCGGCCCCCAGCAAAGCCCCTTGCTGCTCGCTCGCTGCCTTGCCCCAGCGCCAGCCGCACGCCCCCGGCAGCACGCGCCCGCCCCGCTGGGGCCAGCTTTGCAGCCAGCAGGCAGCAAGGCGCCAGCCCCGGCTCCCGCTCTGCGGCTCGCTGGCTGCCTCGCCCTGCGCTGTGCCCAGGGCAGCCCTCAGCAAGGCGGCCGCCGGCCCCCTCCAGCAGCCCATGGCGCTCTCTGCTCTCTCGCAGCCCTGACACCTTCTCCCGCATCTTCCACCGGGAGAGAGTGCCGCGCAACGTCCTCGGGGCCGAAACGCGCGCGCCCGAGCCGCCAGACAGGCTCCCCGAGCTGCGCAACAGCCCCCATCCCCGCCACATCCGGAGGATCGCCGCCATCGTGCAGGGGCTCGCGCAGCCCGTTTTCCTGGTGCGCACCGAAGGCACCGAGGCAGAGCAGGTAGGAAGTGCTGCCTCCCTTGCCCGCGGACAAGCAAGGGCCACGGGCACCGAGAGCGCTGCGCACGCCAGGCAGGGCCAGCAGAAGCAGTGGGCACGCAAGGGCCCCCCCCCCGGCCAAGGGCAGGGGCTAGGGTGCCTGCACCAGGGCAGCCCACGGCAGCGCAGCACAGCCTGGCGAAGCTCAGCACGGCAGCACCTTTCAACAGCGTCCCTTCTCCTTGGCAGGCTCGCTGGTGGGAGTGGGCAGGCAGCCCAAGCGCCGCGCAGCGCTTCAGGAGGCCAGCCTGTAAGTTGCGTCCAGCCGCAGAGCCCGCGCGCAACCGCCCTCCGCCTTGGGGAAGCCGCGCGCCTTGCGGCAGCGCAGCACCCCCGCCCCTCGGCCCCCGAGCCCCAGCCGCGGGCTCTGCCTAGCTGCCCGTGCACAGGCCACCCCCTCCCTGCATGCCGCCGGCACGCCAAGGCCCTTCAGCTCCGGCCTGCCTCCCTCGAGGCCTCCATCCCTGAGGCGCCTCCCCTCAGGCAGCCCCAGCTGCAGGGCCTCTGCCTTGCCAGCGCTGCAACGACGCAGCCCTTCCTCGCACACCCCTCGGCCCTCGGCCAGCCCTCCGCTGCCCCCGCGGCCTTCCCCCTCGCCCACCGCGTCCTCCCAGCAACAGCGACGCCGCAGCGGGGCGGGGCGAGGCGAGGGGGGGGGGGGGCCACAGCGCCAGCTCCTTTCCCTCCACGGCCCCTCGCAGCTGGCCTGCCAAGAGCAAGGCGGGCTGAGGCGAGGCCGCACAGCAGGCCCGGCGCGGCGGCCTCTCTCACCGCTTCCCTTCCTCTGCTTTGTCCCAGGCCCCGAGGAAGCCCGCGTGGACGCCGTCAGGTTTCCCAGGCTCTCCTGACCACGCGCTCTGCAGCCACCGCCCACGGGAAGCGACGAGGCGTGGAGAGCTGCCGAGGAAGGCCGCCTTGGACTGAAGCAGCCACAGCAGCCCCCGAGCGCACCGCTCAAGACCCGACGCTCGGTCCATCAGCTGGGGCCCGCCAGATCCCTGGGATGGCAGTGTTGCGAGCACTCACGCCTCCGGCTGCTGATAAACTTCCTCACGCAACCTTTCTCGCTCCCTTCTGTAACAGCACCCTTCTTGCTCGGCGGGAACGCCTAGGCGACACATTTGTCGCCCGCCCGCCCTCCCTCCCTCCCTTTCCCGGCCCGCCGGAACACAGGACATGGAGGAGCCCCTCACGAGGGCGCTTGAGGGATCAGGCTGTGGGCTGGCCTAGGAGCTCGCAAAAGGCCTTACAGCTGTGGCATTTGCCTTAGCAATTGTGGCAGGCCAAAGGCCAGAGCAGGGGCCCAGCCTAAGGGTGCCGCTTTGGCGACTGGCGTCGGGCTTCAGGCCAGTGCTGCGAGAGAGGCCCAGGGCCTGCCCGCAGGCGTCTCACAGGCCCTCTGCCAGCCGCATGGCCGTTGCCCGAACACCCCTGCCGTCCCCCTACTGCGGCGCGTCTCGCAGCGCAGCTCTCTGATGCCCTTCGTGCCCTGCCCTGGCTGCCCCGGCACGGGTGGGCAGCGCTTGGGCTTGGCGTGTGGAGATGGGCCTTGGGCTCGGCAGTAGTAGTGTGGGCGGAGGGGTGGGGGCGGCGGGGGGGGGAGGGGGCGCCAGGTGGAGGGAGGAGGCCAGAGCCGACGCGCGCTCTCCCAAAGCGGGCAGGGGGGCTGGAGCGGGCGCCCCCACGGCAGGGCTCTCCCTGCTGCCGCAGGGCCCACGCCTTCCTTTGCCGCAAAAACCCTCCCTCCGGCCCAGTCTGCGTATCGCCTCCACCGTCCCTAGGCACAGCGAGGAGCTTCCCGCTCTGAAAGGCTAGCGGGAGCACCAGAGGGCAGCGGTCATTGCGCTCAGGCGCGTCTCCAAGCCACCGCGAGGACTGGGATGGGGCGCTGCGCCACGCTGGCAAGCCTTTCCCAGCTGGAGCCACACAGCTGCTCTTGCCCACTCTCTTCCCCACCTGGGACACAGCAGGCAGCCCCGCTGGAGTCAGTGGGGCAAAGGTGGCACAAGGAGGGCCAGGCCCTGTGCTGCTCGCTTGGCAGCATCCAGCCGGGCAAGAGCCGGCACGGCACGGAGGGCACGGCGCAACTGCTGGCGCCGCAACACAAGACGGGGGCTTCCGCTGGCGGAGCCGGGCACGGCCTGCAGGCCGCAGAGCCGCGGGGCACTGCCGGGGCCACGGCCTGCGGGGGGGCCAGCCCCTCCCCACGGCCCCTCGGCACCCCCTCCCACCCCACCCCCCCACCCCCCGCCCGCCCCACGTCTCCGGGCAACCCAGGGCGCCTCACAATGGCCCCGCGCCGCACTCACAATGGAGGTGCCGGTGCTGCACGGCCGTGGGCCACGGCGCCTGCCAGTCTGCACCTCCTCGCCACCCCGACAGGATGGCGCATGCCCGGAGGCCAGGCCATGCTGCGGGCAGCGCAGCCCGGGCTCCGCCCCGGGCCCTGCCCGACGCTGAGAGGCGCGTGCCGTGCACCCTCGCTCGGCGCCCGGCGCCTCCTCTCCTGCGTGCGCCCGACTACCAGACGCTCGAGCTGGGCGGGCAGCGCAGGAGGAAGGCGGCTCCGCAGGACGGGTGAGTGCCGTGGCTGCGCACGCGCGACCCTGCCGCTGCCCTCCCTCAGCCTCCCGGCCCTCTGCCCACGGCCGCCCACGGCTGCTCGGCCACTGCGGGGCTCCCTGCAGCGGCCTGCAGCCGCCTTGGCCAGAGCTCGGGTGCCGGGCGCCGCTGCGCACTGGCCTCGGCCCGGCCGGCCACCGCCGAGGGAGCCGGCCGGGCCCAGCTGCGCTGGCCCCGCGCTGCCCCGCGCGGCCCCCAGCAAAGCCCCTTGCTGCTCGCTCGCTGCCTTGCCCCAGCGCCAGCCGCACGCCCCCGGCAGCACGCGCCCGCCCCGCTGGGGCCAGCTTTGCAGCCAGCAGGCAGCAAGGCGCCAGCCCCGGCTCCCGCTCTGCGGCTCGCTGGCTGCCTCGCCCTGCGCTGTGCCCAGGGCAGCCCTCAGCAAGGCGGCCGCCGGCCCCCTCCAGCAGCCCATGGCGCTCTCTGCTCTCTCGCAGCCCTGACACCTTCTCCCGCATCTTCCACCGGGAGAGAGTGCCGCGCAACGTCCTCGGGGCCGAAACGCGCGCGCCCGAGCCGCCAGACAGGCTCCCCGAGCTGCGCAACAGCCCCCATCCCCGCCACATCCGGAGGATCGCCGCCATCGTGCAGGGGCTCGCGCAGCCCGTTTTCCTGGTGCGCACCGAAGGCACCGAGGCAGAGCAGGTAGGAAGTGCTGCCTCCCTTGCCCGCGGACAAGCAAGGGCCACGGGCACCGAGAGCGCTGCGCACGCCAGGCAGGGCCAGCAGAAGCAGTGGGCACGCAAGGGCCCCCCCCCCCGGCCAAGGGCAGGGGCTAGGGTGCCTGCACCAGGGCAGCCCACGGCAGCGCAGCACAGCCTGGCGAAGCTCAGCACGGCAGCACCTTTCAACAGCGTCCCTTCTCCTTGGCAGGCTCGCTGGTGGGAGTGGGCAGGCAGCCCAAGCGCCGCGCAGCGCTTCAGGAGGCCAGCCTGTAAGTTGCGTCCAGCCGCAGAGCCCGCGCGCAACCGCCCTCCGCCTTGGGGAAGCCGCGCGCCTTGCGGCAGCGCAGCACCCCCGCCCCTCGGCCCCCGAGCCCCAGCCGCGGGCTCTGCCTAGCTGCCCGTGCACAGGCCACCCCCTCCCTGCATGCCGCCGGCACGCCAAGGCCCTTCAGCTCCGGCCTGCCTCCCTCGAGGCCTCCATCCCTGAGGCGCCTCCCCTCAGGCAGCCCCAGCTGCAGGGCCTCTGCCTTGCCAGCGCTGCAACGACGCAGCCCTTCCTCGCACACCCCTCGGCCCTCGGCCAGCCCTCCGCTGCCCCCGCGGCCTTCCCCCTCGCCCACCGCGTCCTCCCAGCAACAGCGACGCCGCAGCGGGGCGGGGCGGGGCGAGGGTGGGGGGGGGGGGGGGGCCACAGCGCCAGCTCCTTTCCCTCCACGGCCCCTCGCAGCTGGCCTGCCAAGAGCAAGGCGGGCTGAGGCGAGGCCGCACAGCAGGCCCGGCGCGGCGGCCTCTCTCACCGCTTCCCTTCCTCTGCTTTGTCCCAGGCCCCGAGGAAGCCCGCGTGGACGCCGTCAGGTTTCCCAGGCTCTCCTGACCACGCGCTCTGCAGCCACCGCCCACGGGAAGCGACGAGGCGTGGAGAGCTGCCGAGGAAGGCCGCCTCGGACTGAAGCAGCCACAGCAGCCCCCGAGCGCACCGCTCAAGACCCGACGCTCGGTCCATCAGCTGGGGCCCGCCAGATCCCTGGGATGGCAGTGTTGCGAGCACTCACGCCTCCGGCTGCTGATAAACTTCCTCACGCAACCTTTCTCGCTCCCTTCTGTAACAGCACCCTTCTTGCTCGGCGGGAACGCCTAGGCGACACATTTGTCGCCCGCCCGCCCTCCCTCCCTCCCTTTCCCGGCCCGCCGGAACACAGGACATGGAGGAGCCCCTCACGAGGGCGCTTGAGGGATCAGGCTGTGGGCTGGCCTAGGAGCTCGCAAAAGGCCTTACAGCTGTGGCATTTGCCTTAGCAATTGTGGCAGGCCAAAGGCCAGAGCAGGGGCCCGGCCTAAGGGTGCCGCTTTGGCGACTGGCGTCGGGCTTCGGGCCAGTGCTGCGAGAGAGGCCCAGGGCCTGCCCGCAGGCGTCTCACAGGCCCTCTGCCAGCCGCATGGCCGTTGCCCGAACACCCCTGCCGTCCCCCTACTGCGGCGCGTCTCGCAGCGCAGCTCTCTGATGCCCTTCGTGCCCTGCCCTGGCTGCCCCGGCACGGGTGGGCAGCGCTTGGGCTTGGCGTGTGGAGATGGGCCTTGGGCTCGGCAGTAGTAGTGTGGGCGGAGGGGTGGGGGCGGCGGCGGGGGGGTGTCGGGGGGGGGCGCCAGGTGGAGGGAGGAGGCCAGAGCCGACGCGCGCTCTCCCAAAGCGGGCAGGGGGGCTGGAGCGGGCGCCCCCACGGCAGGGCTCTCCCTGCTGCCGCAGGGCCCACGCCTTCCTTTGCCGCAAAAACCCTCCCTCCGGCCCAGTCTGCGTATCGCCTCCACCGTCCCTAGGCACAGCGAGGAGCTTCCCGCTCTGAAAGGCTAGCGGGAGCACCAGAGGGCAGCGGTCATTGCGCTCAGGCGCGTCTCCAAGCCACCGCGAGGACTGGGATGGGGCGCTGCGCCACGCTGGCAAGCCTTTCCCAGCTGGAGCCACACAGCTGCTCTTGCCCACTCTCTTCCCCACCTAGGACACAGCAGGCAGCCCCGCTGGAGTCAGTGGGGCAAAGGTGGCACAAGGAGGGCCAGGCCCTGTGCTGCTCGCTTGGCAGCATCCAGCCGGGCAAGAGCCGGCACGGCACGGAGGGCACGGCGCAACTGCTGGCGCCGCAACACAAGACGGGGGCTTCCGCTGGCGGAGCCGGGCACGGCCTGCAGGCCGCAGAGCCGCGGGGCACTGCCGGGGCCACGGCCTGCGGGGGGGCCAGCCCCTCCCCACGGCCCCTCGGCACCCCCTCCCACCCCACCCCCCCACCCCCCGCCCGCCCCACGTCTCCGGGCAACCCAGGGCGCCTCACAATGGCCCCGCGCCGCACTCACAATGGAGGTGCCGGTGCTGCACGGCCGTGGGCCACGGCGCCTGCCAGTCTGCACCTCCTCGCCACCCCGACAGGATGGCGCATGCCCGGAGGCCAGGCCATGCTGCGGGCAGCGCAGCCCGGGCTCCGCCCCGGGCCCTGCCCGATGCTGAGAGGCGCGTGCCGTGCACCCTCGCTCGGCGCCCGGCGCCTCCTCTCCTGCGTGCGCCCGACTACCAGACGCTCGAGCTGGGCGGGCAGCGCAGGAGGAAGGCGGCTCCGCAGGACGGGTGAGTGCCGTGGCTGCGCACGCGCGACCCTGCCGCTGCCCTCCCTCAGCCTCCCGGCCCTCTGCCCACGGCCGCCCACGGCTGCTCAGCCACTGCGGGGCTCCCTGCAGCGGCCTGCAGCCGCCTTGGCCAGAGCTCGGGTGCCGGGCACCGCTGCGCACTGGCCTCGGCCCGGCCCGGCCACCGCCGAGGGAGCCGGCCGGGCCCAGCTGCGCTGGCCCCGCGCTGCCCCGCGCGGCCCCCAGCAAAGCCCCTTGCTGCTCGCTCGCTGCCTTGCCCCAGCGCCAGCCGCACGCCCCCGGCAGCACGCGCCCGCCCCGCTGGGGCCAGCTTTGCAGCCAGCAGGCAGCAAGGCGCCAGCCCCGGCTCCCGCTCTGCGGCTCGCTGGCTGCCTCGCCCTGCGCTGTGCCCAGGGCAGCCCTCAGCAAGGCGGCCGCCGGCCCCCTCCAGCAGCCCATGGCGCTCTCTGCTCTCTCGCAGCCCTGACACCTTCTCCCGCATCTTCCACCGGGAGAGAGTGCCGCGCAACGTCCTCGGGGCCGAAACGCGCGCGCCCGAGCCGCCAGACAGGCTCCCCGAGCTGCGCAACAGCCCCCATCCCCGCCACATCCGGAGGATCGCCGCCATCGTGCAGGGGCTCGCGCAGCCCGTTTTCCTGGTGCGCACCGAAGGCACCGAGGCAGAGCAGGTAGGAAGTGCTGCCTCCCTTGCCCGCGGACAAGCAAGGGCCACGGGCACCGAGAGCGCTGCGCACGCCAGGCAGGGCCAGCAGAAGCAGTGGGCACGCAAGGGCCCCCCCCCCGGCCAAGGGCAGGGGCTAGGGTGCCTGCACCAGGGCAGCCCACGGCAGCGCAGCACAGCCTGGCGAAGCTCAGCACGGCAGCACCTTTCAACAGCGTCCCTTCTCCTTGGCAGGCTCGCTGGTGGGAGTGGGCAGGCAGCCCAAGCGCCGCGCAGCGCTTCAGGAGGCCAGCCTGTAAGTTGCGTCCAGCCGCAGAGCCCGCGCGCAACCGCCCTCCGCCTTGGGGAAGCCGCGCGCCTTGCGGCAGCGCAGCACCCCCGCCCCTCGGCCCCCGAGCCCCAGCCGCGGGCTCTGCCTAGCTGCCCGTGCACAGGCCACCCCCTCCCTGCATGCCGCCGGCACGCCAAGGCCCTTCAGCTCCGGCCTGCCTCCCTCGAGGCCTCCATCCCTGAGGCGCCTCCCCTCAGGCAGCCCCAGCTGCAGGGCCTCTGCCTTGCCAGCGCTGCAACGACGCAGCCCTTCCTCGCACACCCCTCGGCCCTCGGCCAGCCCTCCGCTGCCCCCGCGGCCTTCCCCCTCGCCCACCGCGTCCTCCCAGCAACAGCGACGCCGCAGCGGGGCGGGGCGGGGCGAGGGTGGGGGGGTGGGGGGGGGGCCACAGCGCCAGCTCCTTTCCCTCCACGGCCCCTCGCAGCTGGCCTGCCAAGAGCAAGGCGGGCTGAGGCGAGGCCGCACAGCAGGCCCGGCGCGGCGGCCTCTCTCACCGCTTCCCTTCCTCTGCTTTGTCCCAGGCCCCGAGGAAGCCCGCGTGGACGCCGTCAGGTTTCCCAGGCTCTCCTGACCACGCGCTCTGCAGCCACCGCCCACGGGAAGCGACGAGGCGTGGAGAGCTGCCGAGGAAGGCCGCCTCGGACTGAAGCAGCCACAGCAGCCCCCGAGCGCACCGCTCAAGACCCGACGCTCGGTCCATCAGCTGGGGCCCGCCAGATCCCTGGGATGGCAGTGTTGCGAGCACTCACGCCTCCGGCTGCTGATAAACTTCCTCACGCAACCTTTCTCGCTCCCTTCTGTAACAGCACCCTTCTTGCTCGGCGGGAACGCCTAGGCGACACATTTGTCGCCCGCCCGCCCTCCCTCCCTCCCTTTCCCGGCCCGCCGGAACACAGGACATGGAGGAGCCCCTCACGAGGGCGCTTGAGGGATCAGGCTGTGGGCTGGCCTAGGAGCTCGCAAAAGGCCTTACAGCTGTGGCATTTGCCTTAGCAATTGTGGCAGGCCAAAGGCCAGAGCAGGGGCCCGGCCTAAGGGTGCCGCTTTGGCGACTGGCGTCGGGCTTCGGGCCAGTGCTGCGAGAGAGGCCCAGGGCCTGCCCGCAGGCGTCTCACAGGCCCTCTGCCAGCCGCATGGCCGTTGCCCGAACACCCCTGCCGTCCCCCTACTGCGGCGCGTCTCGCAGCGCAGCTCTCTGATGCCCTTCGTGCCCTGCCCTGGCTGCCCCGGCACGGGTGGGCAGCGCTTGGGCTTGGCGTGTGGAGATGGGCCTTGGGCTCGGCAGTAGTAGTGTGGGCGGAGGGGTGGGGGCGGCGGCGGGGGGGTGTCGGGGGGGGGCGCCAGGTGGAGGGAGGAGGCCAAAGCCGACGCGCGCTCTCCCAAAGCGGGCAGGGGGGCTGGAGCGGGCGCCCCCACGGCAGGGCTCTCCCTGCTGCCGCAGGGCCCACGCCTTCCTTTGCCGCAAAAACCCTCCCTCCGGCCCAGTCTGCGTATCGCCTCCACCGTCCCTAGGCACAGCGAGGAGCTTCCCGCTCTGAAAGGCTAGCGGGAGCACCAGAGGGCAGCGGTCATTGCGCTCAGGCGCGTCTCCAAGCCACCGCGAGGACTGGGATGGGGCGCTGCGCCACGCTGGCAAGCCTTTCCCAGCTGGAGCCACACAGCTGCTCTTGCCCACTCTCTTCCCCACCTAGGACACAGCAGGCAGCCCCGCTGGAGTCAGTGGGGCAAAGGTGGCACAAGGAGGGCCAGGCCCTGTGCTGCTCGCTTGGCAGCATCCAGCCGGGCAAGAGCCGGCACGGCACGGAGGGCACGGCGCAACTGCTGGCGCCGCAACACAAGACGGGGGCTTCCGCTGGCGGAGCCGGGCACGGCCTGCAGGCCGCAGAGCCGCGGGGCACTGCCGGGGCCACGGCCTGCGGGGGGGCCAGCCCCTCCCCACGGCCCCTCGGCACCCCCTCCCACCCCACCCCCCCACCCCCCGCCCGCCCCACGTCTCCGGGCAACCCAGGGCGCCTCACAATGGCCCCGCGCCGCACTCACAATGGAGGTGCCGGTGCTGCACGGCCGTGGGCCACGGCGCCTGCCAGTCTGCACCTCCTCGCCACCCCGACAGGATGGCGCATGCCCGGAGGCCAGGCCATGCTGCGGGCAGCGCAGCCCGGGCTCCGCCCCGGGCCCTGCCCGACGCTGAGAGGCGCGTGCCGTGCACCCTCGCTCGGCGCCCGGCGCCTCCTCTCCTGCGTGCGCCCGACTACCAGACGCTCGAGCTGGGCGGGCAGCGCAGGAGGAAGGCGGCTCCGCAGGACGGGTGAGTGCCGTGGCTGCGCACGCGCGACCCTGCCGCTGCCCTCCCTCAGCCTCCCGGCCCTCTGCCCACGGCCGCCCACGGCTGCTCAGCCACTGCGGGGCTCCCTGCAGCGGCCTGCAGCCGCCTTGGCCAGAGCTCGGGTGCCGGGCACCGCTGCGCACTGGCCTCGGCCCGGCCCGGCCACCGCCGAGGGAGCCGGCCGGGCCCAGCTGCGCTGGCCCCGCGCTGCCCCGCGCGGCCCCCAGCAAAGCCCCTTGCTGCTCGCTCGCTGCCTTGCCCCAGCGCCAGCCGCACGCCCCCGGCAGCACGCGCCCGCCCCGCTGGGGCCAGCTTTGCAGCCAGCAGGCAGCAAGGCGCCAGCCCCGGCTCCCGCTCTGCGGCTCGCTGGCTGCCTCGCCCTGCGCTGTGCCCAGGGCAGCCCTCAGCAAGGCGGCCGCCGGCCCCCTCCAGCAGCCCATGGCGCTCTCTGCTCTCTCGCAGCCCTGACACCTTCTCCCGCATCTTCCACCGGGAGAGAGTGCCGCGCAACGTCCTCGGGGCCGAAACGCGCGCGCCCGAGCCGCCAGACAGGCTCCCCGAGCTGCGCAACAGCCCCCATCCCCGCCACATCCGGAGGATCGCCGCCATCGTGCAGGGGCTCGCGCAGCCCGTTTTCCTGGTGCGCACCGAAGGCACCGAGGCAGAGCAGGTAGGAAGTGCTGCCTCCCTTGCCCGCGGACAAGCAAGGGCCACGGGCACCGAGAGCGCTGCGCACGCCAGGCAGGGCCAGCAGAAGCAGTGGGCACGCAAGGGCCCCCCCCCCGGCCAAGGGCAGGGGCTAGGGTGCCTGCACCAGGGCAGCCCACGGCAGCGCAGCACAGCCTGGCGAAGCTCAGCACGGCAGCACCTTTCAACAGCGTCCCTTCTCCTTGGCAGGCTCGCTGGTGGGAGTGGGCAGGCAGCCCAAGCGCCGCGCAGCGCTTCAGGAGGCCAGCCTGTAAGTTGCGTCCAGCCGCAGAGCCCGCGCGCAACCGCCCTCCGCCTTGGGGAAGCCGCGCGCCTTGCGGCAGCGCAGCACCCCCGCCCCTCGGCCCCCGAGCCCCAGCCGCGGGCTCTGCCTAGCTGCCCGTGCACAGGCCACCCCCTCCCTGCATGCCGCCGGCACGCCAAGGCCCTTCAGCTCCGGCCTGCCTCCCTCGAGGCCTCCATCCCTGAGGCGCCTCCCCTCAGGCAGCCCCAGCTGCAGGGCCTCTGCCTTGCCAGCGCTGCAACGACGCAGCCCTTCCTCGCACACCCCTCGGCCCTCGGCCAGCCCTCCGCTGCCCCCGCGGCCTTCCCCCTCGCCCACCGCGTCCTCCCAGCAACAGCGACGCCGCAGCGGGGCGGGGCGAGGCGAGGGGGGGGGGGGGGGCCACAGCGCCAGCTCCTTTCCCTCCACGGCCCCTCGCAGCTGGCCTGCCAAGAGCAAGGCGGGCTGAGGCGAGGCCGCACAGCAGGCCCGGCGCGGCGGCCTCTCTCACCGCTTCCCTTCCTCTGCTTTGTCCCAGGCCCCGAGGAAGCCCGCGTGGACGCCGTCAGGTTTCCCAGGCTCTCCTGACCACGCGCTCTGCAGCCACCGCCCACGGGAAGCGACGAGGCGTGGAGAGCTGCCGAGGAAGGCCGCCTCGGACTGAAGCAGCCACAGCAGCCCCCGAGCGCACCGCTCAAGACCCGACGCTCGGTCCATCAGCTGGGGCCCGCCAGATCCCTGGGATGGCAGTGTTGCGAGCACTCACGCCTCCGGCTGCTGATAAACTTCCTCACGCAACCTTTCTCGCTCCCTTCTGTAACAGCACCCTTCTTGCTCGGCGGGAACGCCTAGGCGACACATTTGTCGCCCGCCCGCCCTCCCTCCCTCCCTTTCCCGGCCCGCCGGAACACAGGACATGGAGGAGCCCCTCACGAGGGCGCTTGAGGGATCAGGCTGTGGGCTGGCCTAGGAGCTCGCAAAAGGCCTTACAGCTGTGGCATTTGCCTTAGCAATTGTGGCAGGCCAAAGGCCAGAGCAGGGGCCCGGCCTAAGGGTGCCGCTTTGGCGACTGGCGTCGGGCTTCAGGCCAGTGCTGCGAGAGAGGCCCAGGGCCTGCCCGCAG
Organism: Struthio camelus; assembly: GCF_040807025.1. NCBI lineage: Eukaryota > Metazoa > Chordata > Aves > Struthioniformes > Struthionidae > Struthio > Struthio camelus. The sequence continues at coordinate 37,324 of NC_090982.1, read as the reverse complement.
GCGTCTCACAGGCCCTCTGCCAGCCGCATGGCCGTTGCCCGAACACCCCTGCCGTCCCCCTACTGCGGCGCGTCTCGCAGCGCAGCTCTCTGATGCCCTTCGTGCCCTGCCCTGGCTGCCCCGGCACGGGTGGGCAGCGCTTGGGCTTGGCGTGTGGAGATGGGCCTTGGGCTCGGCAGTAGTAGTGTGGGCGGAGGGGTGGGGGCGGCGGGGGGGGGAGGGGGCGCCAGGTGGAGGGAGGAGGCCAGAGCCGACGCGCGCTCTCCCAAAGCGGGCAGGGGGGCTGGAGCGGGCGCCCCCACGGCAGGGCTCTCCCTGCTGCCGCAGGGCCCACGCCTTCCTTTGCCGCAAAAACCCTCCCTCCGGCCCAGTCTGCGTATCGCCTCCACCGTCCCTAGGCACAGCGAGGAGCTTCCCGCTCTGAAAGGCTAGCGGGAGCACCAGAGGGCAGCGGTCATTGCGCTCAGGCGCGTCTCCAAGCCACCGCGAGGACTGGGATGGGGCGCTGCGCCACGCTGGCAAGCCTTTCCCAGCTGGAGCCACACAGCTGCTCTTGCCCACTCTCTTCCCCACCTGGGACACAGCAGGCAGCCCCGCTGGAGTCAGTGGGGCAAAGGTGGCACAAGGAGGGCCAGGCCCTGTGCTGCTCGCTTGGCAGCATCCAGCCGGGCAAGAGCCGGCACGGCACGGAGGGCACGGCGCAACTGCTGGCGCCGCAACACAAGACGGGGGCTTCCGCTGGCGGAGCCGGGCACGGCCTGCAGGCCGCAGAGCCGCGGGGCACTGCCGGGGCCACGGCCTGCGGGGGGGCCAGCCCCTCCCCACGGCCCCTCGGCACCCCCTCCCACCCCACCCCCCCACCCCCCGCCCGCCCCACGTCTCCGGGCAACCCAGGGCGCCTCACAATGGCCCCGCGCCGCACTCACAATGGAGGTGCCGGTGCTGCACGGCCGTGGGCCACGGCGCCTGCCAGTCTGCACCTCCTCGCCACCCCGACAGGATGGCGCATGCCCGGAGGCCAGGCCATGCTGCGGGCAGCGCAGCCCGGGCTCCGCCCCGGGCCCTGCCCGACGCTGAGAGGCGCGTGCCGTGCACCCTCGCTCGGCGCCCGGCGCCTCCTCTCCTGCGTGCGCCCGACTACCAGACGCTCGAGCTGGGCGGGCAGCGCAGGAGGAAGGCGGCTCCGCAGGACGGGTGAGTGCCGTGGCTGCGCACGCGCGACCCTGCCGCTGCCCTCCCTCAGCCTCCCGGCCCTCTGCCCACGGCCGCCCACGGCTGCTCGGCCACTGCGGGGCTCCCTGCAGCGGCCTGCAGCCGCCTTGGCCAGAGCTCGGGTGCCGGGCGCCGCTGCGCACTGGCCTCGGCCCGGCCGGCCACCGCCGAGGGAGCCGGCCGGGCCCAGCTGCGCTGGCCCCGCGCTGCCCCGCGCGGCCCCCAGCAAAGCCCCTTGCTGCTCGCTCGCTGCCTTGCCCCAGCGCCAGCCGCACGCCCCCGGCAGCACGCGCCCGCCCCGCTGGGGCCAGCTTTGCAGCCAGCAGGCAGCAAGGCGCCAGCCCCGGCTCCCGCTCTGCGGCTCGCTGGCTGCCTCGCCCTGCGCTGTGCCCAGGGCAGCCCTCAGCAAGGCGGCCGCCGGCCCCCTCCAGCAGCCCATGGCGCTCTCTGCTCTCTCGCAGCCCTGACACCTTCTCCCGCATCTTCCACCGGGAGAGAGTGCCGCGCAACGTCCTCGGGGCCGAAACGCGCGCGCCCGAGCCGCCAGACAGGCTCCCCGAGCTGCGCAACAGCCCCCATCCCCGCCACATCCGGAGGATCGCCGCCATCGTGCAGGGGCTCGCGCAGCCCGTTTTCCTGGTGCGCACCGAAGGCACCGAGGCAGAGCAGGTAGGAAGTGCTGCCTCCCTTGCCCGCGGACAAGCAAGGGCCACGGGCACCGAGAGCGCTGCGCACGCCAGGCAGGGCCAGCAGAAGCAGTGGGCACGCAAGGGCCCCCCCCCCGGCCAAGGGCAGGGGCTAGGGTGCCTGCACCAGGGCAGCCCACGGCAGCGCAGCACAGCCTGGCGAAGCTCAGCATGGCAGCACCTTTCAACAGCGTCCCTTCTCCTTGGCAGGCTCGCTGGTGGGAGTGGGCAGGCAGCCCAAGCGCCGCGCAGCGCTTCAGGAGGCCAGCCTGTAAGTTGCGTCCAGCCGCAGAGCCCGCGCGCAACCGCCCTCCGCCTTGGGGAAGCCGCGCGCCTTGCGGCAGCGCAGCACCCCCGCCCCTCGGCCCCCGAGCCCCAGCCGCGGGCTCTGCCTAGCTGCCCGTGCACAGGCCACCCCCTCCCTGCATGCCGCCGGCACGCCAAGGCCCTTCAGCTCCGGCCTGCCTCCCTCGAGGCCTCCATCCCTGAGGCGCCTCCCCTCAGGCAGCCCCAGCTGCAGGGCCTCTGCCTTGCCAGCGCTGCAACGACGCAGCCCTTCCTCGCACACCCCTCGGCCCTCGGCCAGCCCTCCGCTGCCCCCGCGGCCTTCCCCCTCGCCCACCGCGTCCTCCCAGCAACAGCGACGCCGCAGCGGGGCGGGGCGGGGCGAGGGTGGGGGGGGTGGGGGGGGGGCCACAGCGCCAGCTCCTTTCCCTCCACGGCCCCTCGCAGCTGGCCTGCCAAGAGCAAGGCGGGCTGAGGCGAGGCCGCACAGCAGGCCCGGCGCGGCGGCCTCTCTCACCGCTTCCCTTCCTCTGCTTTGTCCCAGGCCCCGAGGAAGCCCGCGTGGACGCCGTCAGGTTTCCCAGGCTCTCCTGACCACGCGCTCTGCAGCCACCGCCCACGGGAAGCGACGAGGCGTGGAGAGCTGCCGAGGAAGGCCGCCTCGGACTGAAGCAGCCACAGCAGCCCCCGAGCGCACCGCTCAAGACCCGACGCTCGGTCCATCAGCTGGGGCCCGCCAGATCCCTGGGATGGCAGTGTTGCGAGCACTCACGCCTCCGGCTGCTGATAAACTTCCTCACGCAACCTTTCTCGCTCCCTTCTGTAACAGCACCCTTCTTGCTCGGCGGGAACGCCTAGGCGACACATTTGTCGCCCGCCCGCCCTCCCTCCCTCCCTTTCCCGGCCCGCCGGAACACAGGACATGGAGGAGCCCCTCACGAGGGCGCTTGAGGGATCAGGCTGTGGGCTGGCCTAGGAGCTCGCAAAAGGCCTTACAGCTGTGGCATTTGCCTTAGCAATTGTGGCAGGCCAAAGGCCAGAGCAGGGGCCCGGCCTAAGGGTGCCGCTTTGGCGACTGGCGTCGGGCTTCGGGCCAGTGCTGCGAGAGAGGCCCAGGGCCTGCCCGCAGGCGTCTCACAGGCCCTCTGCCAGCCGCATGGCCGTTGCCCGAACACCCCTGCCGTCCCCCTACTGCGGCGCGTCTCGCAGCGCAGCTCTCTGATGCCCTTCGTGCCCTGCCCTGGCTGCCCCGGCACGGGTGGGCAGCGCTTGGGCTTGGCGTGTGGAGATGGGCCTTGGGCTCGGCAGTAGTAGTGTGGGCGGAGGGGTGGGGGCGGCGGCGGGGGGGCGGCGGGGGGGGGCGCCAGGTGGAGGGAGGAGGCCAGAGCCGACGCGCGCTCTCCCAAAGCGGGCAGGGGGGCTGGAGCGGGCGCCCCCACGGCAGGGCTCTCCCTGCTGCCGCAGGGCCCACGCCTTCCTTTGCCGCAAAAACCCTCCCTCCGGCCCAGTCTGCGTATCGCCTCCACCGTCCCTAGGCACAGCGAGGAGCTTCCCGCTCTGAAAGGCTAGCGGGAGCACCAGAGGGCAGCGGTCATTGCGCTCAGGCGCGTCTCCAAGCCACCGCGAGGACTGGGATGGGGCGCTGCGCCACGCTGGCAAGCCTTTCCCAGCTGGAGCCACACAGCTGCTCTTGCCCACTCTCTTCCCCACCTGGGACACAGCAGGCAGCCCCGCTGGAGTCAGTGGGGCAAAGGTGGCACAAGGAGGGCCAGGCCCTGTGCTGCTCGCTTGGCAGCATCCAGCCGGGCAAGAGCCGGCACGGCACGGAGGGCACGGCGCAACTGCTGGCGCCGCAACACAAGACGGGGGCTTCCGCTGGCGGAGCCGGGCACGGCCTGCAGGCCGCAGAGCCGCGGGGCACTGCCGGGGCCACGGCCTGCGGGGGGGCCAGCCCCTCCCCACGGCCCCTCGGCACCCCCTCCCACCCCACCCCCCCACCCCCCGCCCGCCCCACGTCTCCGGGCAACCCAGGGCGCCTCACAATGGCCCCGCGCCGCACTCACAATGGAGGTGCCGGTGCTGCACGGCCGTGGGCCACGGCGCCTGCCAGTCTGCACCTCCTCGCCACCCCGACAGGATGGCGCATGCCCGGAGGCCAGGCCATGCTGCGGGCAGCGCAGCCCGGGCTCCGCCCCGGGCCCTGCCCGACGCTGAGAGGCGCGTGCCGTGCACCCTCGCTCGGCGCCCGGCGCCTCCTCTCCTGCGTGCGCCCGACTACCAGACGCTCGAGCTGGGCGGGCAGCGCAGGAGGAAGGCGGCTCCGCAGGACGGGTGAGTGCCGTGGCTGCGCACGCGCGACCCTGCCGCTGCCCTCCCTCAGCCTCCCGGCCCTCTGCCCACGGCCGCCCACGGCTGCTCGGCCACTGCGGGGCTCCCTGCAGCGGCCTGCAGCCGCCTTGGCCAGAGCTCGGGTGCCGGGCGCCGCTGCGCACTGGCCTCGGCCCGGCCGGCCACCGCCGAGGGAGCCGGCCGGGCCCAGCTGCGCTGGCCCCGCGCTGCCCCGCGCGGCCCCCAGCAAAGCCCCTTGCTGCTCGCTCGCTGCCTTGCCCCAGCGCCAGCCGCACGCCCCCGGCAGCACGCGCCCGCCCCGCTGGGGCCAGCTTTGCAGCCAGCAGGCAGCAAGGCGCCAGCCCCGGCTCCCGCTCTGCGGCTCGCTGGCTGCCTCGCCCTGCGCTGTGCCCAGGGCAGCCCTCAGCAAGGCGGCCGCCGGCCCCCTCCAGCAGCCCATGGCGCTCTCTGCTCTCTCGCAGCCCTGACACCTTCTCCCGCATCTTCCACCGGGAGAGAGTGCCGCGCAACGTCCTCGGGGCCGAAACGCGCGCGCCCGAGCCGCCAGACAGGCTCCCCGAGCTGCGCAACAGCCCCCATCCCCGCCACATCCGGAGGATCGCCGCCATCGTGCAGGGGCTCGCGCAGCCCGTTTTCCTGGTGCGCACCGAAGGCACCGAGGCAGAGCAGGTAGGAAGTGCTGCCTCCCTTGCCCGCGGACAAGCAAGGGCCACGGGCACCGAGAGCGCTGCGCACGCCAGGCAGGGCCAGCAGAAGCAGTGGGCACGCAAGGGCCCCCCCCCCGGCCAAGGGCAGGGGCTAGGGTGCCTGCACCAGGGCAGCCCACGGCAGCGCAGCACAGCCTGGCGAAGCTCAGCATGGCAGCACCTTTCAACAGCGTCCCTTCTCCTTGGCAGGCTCGCTGGTGGGAGTGGGCAGGCAGCCCAAGCGCCGCGCAGCGCTTCAGGAGGCCAGCCTGTAAGTTGCGTCCAGCCGCAGAGCCCGCGCGCAACCGCCCTCCGCCTTGGGGAAGCCGCGCGCCTTGCGGCAGCGCAGCACCCCCGCCCCTCGGCCCCCGAGCCCCAGCCGCGGGCTCTGCCTAGCTGCCCGTGCACAGGCCACCCCCTCCCTGCATGCCGCCGGCACGCCAAGGCCCTTCAGCTCCGGCCTGCCTCCCTCGAGGCCTCCATCCCTGAGGCGCCTCCCCTCAGGCAGCCCCAGCTGCAGGGCCTCTGCCTTGCCAGCGCTGCAACGACGCAGCCCTTCCTCGCACACCCCTCGGCCCTCGGCCAGCCCTCCGCTGCCCCCGCGGCCTTCCCCCTCGCCCACCGCGTCCTCCCAGCAACAGCGACGCCGCAGCGGGGCGGGGCGGGGCGAGGGTGGGGGGGGTGGGGGGGGGGCCACAGCGCCAGCTCCTTTCCCTCCACGGCCCCTCGCAGCTGGCCTGCCAAGAGCAAGGCGGGCTGAGGCGAGGCCGCACAGCAGGCCCGGCGCGGCGGCCTCTCTCACCGCTTCCCTTCCTCTGCTTTGTCCCAGGCCCCGAGGAAGCCCGCGTGGACGCCGTCAGGTTTCCCAGGCTCTCCTGACCACGCGCTCTGCAGCCACCGCCCACGGGAAGCGACGAGGCGTGGAGAGCTGCCGAGGAAGGCCGCCTCGGACTGAAGCAGCCACAGCAGCCCCCGAGCGCACCGCTCAAGACCCGACGCTCGGTCCATCAGCTGGGGCCCGCCAGATCCCTGGGATGGCAGTGTTGCGAGCACTCACGCCTCCGGCTGCTGATAAACTTCCTCACGCAACCTTTCTCGCTCCCTTCTGTAACAGCACCCTTCTTGCTCGGCGGGAACGCCTAGGCGACACATTTGTCGCCCGCCCGCCCTCCCTCCCTCCCTTTCCCGGCCCGCCGGAACACAGGACATGGAGGAGCCCCTCACGAGGGCGCTTGAGGGATCAGGCTGTGGGCTGGCCTAGGAGCTCGCAAAAGGCCTTACAGCTGTGGCATTTGCCTTAGCAATTGTGGCAGGCCAAAGGCCAGAGCAGGGGCCCGGCCTAAGGGTGCCGCTTTGGCGACTGGCGTCGGGCTTCGGGCCAGTGCTGCGAGAGAGGCCCAGGGCCTGCCCGCAGGCGTCTCACAGGCCCTCTGCCAGCCGCATGGCCGTTGCCCGAACACCCCTGCCGTCCCCCTACTGCGGCGCGTCTCGCAGCGCAGCTCTCTGATGCCCTTCGTGCCCTGCCCTGGCTGCCCCGGCACGGGTGGGCAGCGCTTGGGCTTGGCGTGTGGAGATGGGCCTTGGGCTCGGCAGTAGTAGTGTGGGCGGAGGGGTGGGGGCGGCGGCGGGGGGGCGGCGGGGGGGGGCGCCAGGTGGAGGGAGGAGGCCAAAGCCGACGCGCGCTCTCCCAAAGCGGGCAGGGGGGCTGGAGCGGGCGCCCCCACGGCAGGGCTCTCCCTGCTGCCGCAGGGCCCACGCCTTCCTTTGCCGCAAAAACCCTCCCTCCGGCCCAGTCTGCGTATCGCCTCCACCGTCCCTAGGCACAGCGAGGAGCTTCCCGCTCTGAAAGGCTAGCGGGAGCACCAGAGGGCAGCGGTCATTGCGCTCAGGCGCGTCTCCAAGCCACCGCGAGGACTGGGATGGGGCGCTGCGCCACGCTGGCAAGCCTTTCCCAGCTGGAGCCACACAGCTGCTCTTGCCCACTCTCTTCCCCACCTAGGACACAGCAGGCAGCCCCGCTGGAGTCAGTGGGGCAAAGGTGGCACAAGGAGGGCCAGGCCCTGTGCTGCTCGCTTGGCAGCATCCAGCCGGGCAAGAGCCGGCACGGCACGGAGGGCACGGCGCAACTGCTGGCGCCGCAACACAAGACGGGGGCTTCCGCTGGCGGAGCCGGGCACGGCCTGCAGGCCGCAGAGCCGCGGGGCACTGCCGGGGCCACGGCCTGCGGGGGGGCCAGCCCCTCCCCACGGCCCCTCGGCACCCCCTCCCACCCCACCCCCCCACCCCCCGCCCGCCCCACGTCTCCGGGCAACCCAGGGCGCCTCACAATGGCCCCGCGCCGCACTCACAATGGAGGTGCCGGTGCTGCACGGCCGTGGGCCACGGCGCCTGCCAGTCTGCACCTCCTCGCCACCCCGACAGGATGGCGCATGCCCGGAGGCCAGGCCATGCTGCGGGCAGCGCAGCCCGGGCTCCGCCCCGGGCCCTGCCCGACGCTGAGAGGCGCGTGCCGTGCACCCTCGCTCGGCGCCCGGCGCCTCCTCTCCTGCGTGCGCCCGACTACCAGACGCTCGAGCTGGGCGGGCAGCGCAGGAGGAAGGCGGCTCCGCAGGACGGGTGAGTGCCGTGGCTGCGCACGCGCGACCCTGCCGCTGCCCTCCCTCAGCCTCCCGGCCCTCTGCCCACGGCCGCCCACGGCTGCTCAGCCACTGCGGGGCTCCCTGCAGCGGCCTGCAGCCGCCTTGGCCAGAGCTCGGGTGCCGGGCGCCGCTGCGCACTGGCCTCGGCCCGGCCCGGCCACCGCCGAGGGAGCCGGCCGGGCCCAGCTGCGCTGGCCCCGCGCTGCCCCGCGCGGCCCCCAGCAAAGCCCCTTGCTGCTCGCTCGCTGCCTTGCCCCAGCGCCAGCCGCACGCCCCCGGCAGCACGCGCCCGCCCCGCTGGGGCCAGCTTTGCAGCCAGCAGGCAGCAAGGCGCCAGCCCCGGCTCCCGCTCTGCGGCTCGCTGGCTGCCTCGCCCTGCGCTGTGCCCAGGGCAGCCCTCAGCAAGGCGGCCGCCGGCCCCCTCCAGCAGCCCATGGCGCTCTCTGCTCTCTCGCAGCCCTGACACCTTCTCCCGCATCTTCCACCGGGAGAGAGTGCCGCGCAACGTCCTCGGGGCCGAAACGCGCGCGCCCGAGCCGCCAGACAGGCTCCCCGAGCTGCGCAACAGCCCCCATCCCCGCCACATCCGGAGGATCGCCGCCATCGTGCAGGGGCTCGCGCAGCCCGTTTTCCTGGTGCGCACCGAAGGCACCGAGGCAGAGCAGGTAGGAAGTGCTGCCTCCCTTGCCCGCGGACAAGCAAGGGCCACGGGCACCGAGAGCGCTGCGCACGCCAGGCAGGGCCAGCAGAAGCAGTGGGCACGCAAGGGCCCCCCCCCCGGCCAAGGGCAGGGGCTAGGGTGCCTGCACCAGGGCAGCCCACGGCAGCGCAGCACAGCCTGGCGAAGCTCAGCACGGCAGCACCTTTCAACAGCGTCCCTTCTCCTTGGCAGGCTCGCTGGTGGGAGTGGGCAGGCAGCCCAAGCGCCGCGCAGCGCTTCAGGAGGCCAGCCTGTAAGTTGCGTCCAGCCGCAGAGCCCGCGCGCAACCGCCCTCCGCCTTGGGGAAGCCGCGCGCCTTGCGGCAGCGCAGCACCCCCGCCCCTCGGCCCCCGAGCCCCAGCCGCGGGCTCTGCCTAGCTGCCCGTGCACAGGCCACCCCCTCCCTGCATGCCGCCGGCACGCCAAGGCCCTTCAGCTCCGGCCTGCCTCCCTCGAGGCCTCCATCCCTGAGGCGCCTCCCCTCAGGCAGCCCCAGCTGCAGGGCCTCTGCCTTGCCAGCGCTGCAACGACGCAGCCCTTCCTCGCACACCCCTCGGCCCTCGGCCAGCCCTCCGCTGCCCCCGCGGCCTTCCCCCTCGCCCACCGCGTCCTCCCAGCAACAGCGACGCCGCAGCGGGGCGGGGCGAGGCGAGGGTGGGGGGGGGTGGGGGGGGGCCACAGCGCCAGCTCCTTTCCCTCCACGGCCCCTCGCAGCTGGCCTGCCAAGAGCAAGGCGGGCTGAGGCGAGGCCGCACAGCAGGCCCGGCGCGGCGGCCTCTCTCACCGCTTCCCTTCCTCTGCTTTGTCCCAGGCCCCGAGGAAGCCCGCGTGGACGCCGTCAGGTTTCCCAGGCTCTCCTGACCACGCGCTCTGCAGCCACCGCCCACGGGAAGCGACGAGGCGTGGAGAGCTGCCGAGGAAGGCCGCCTCGGACTGAAGCAGCCACAGCAGCCCCCGAGCGCACCGCTCAAGACCCGACGCTCGGTCCATCAGCTGGGGCCCGCCAGATCCCTGGGATGGCAGTGTTGCGAGCACTCACGCCTCCGGCTGCTGATAAACTTCCTCACGCAACCTTTCTCGCTCCCTTCTGTAACAGCACCCTTCTTGCTCGGCGGGAACGCCTAGGCGACACATTTGTCGCCCGCCCTCCCTCCCTCCCTCCCTCCCTCCCTTTCCCGGCCCGCTGGAACACAGGACATGGAGGAGCCCCTCACGAGGGCGCTTGAGGGATCAGGCTGTGGGCTGGCCTAGGAGCTCGCAAAAGGCCTTACAGCTGTGGCATTTGCCTTAGCAATTGTGGCAGGCCAAAGGCCAGAGCAGGGGCCCAGCCTAAGGGTGCCGCTTTGGTGACTGGCGTCGGGCTTCAGGCCAGTGAAGGCTACCTTCATGCCACCTGGGACACATCTGCAGACCCTCATGGTCTCATTACTCTCATTATTTATTTTGAGCCTTTCGTCTTGCCATTTCCCCACTCTGGGAATCTCTCATTCCATGTGCTTTGGTACCGTACCTCCAGCATGGGTTTATTCTCTTCCTCAAGGCATAACTAGAATTTTTTTTTCCTCTTCTTATAGTCCAAATGTTTGATTCTGAAACTGAACTCACAAAATTCAGGCCAAGGGTCAGCATTTTTTCTGTGAGGACAATATTGTCCTCTGACATTACAGTTTCCATCACAGACCAGCTTTAAATGGGGAAGAGCATGTCTAGCAGAATCACTTTTTCACAGAATGGCCAAGGTTGGAAGGGATCTCTGGAGATCATCTGGTCTATCCCCCTATCTTAATCTGGGTCATCTTGAGCACGTTTCTCAGGGTTACGTCCAGGTGGGTTTTTAAGGTAGGGAAGAAATTTCCACAACCTTTCTGTGCCATCTTTTCCAGTACTCAGTCACCCTCACAGTCAAGAATCATAGAATCACCAAGTGGTTGTGGTTGGAAGGGACCTCTGGAGATCATCTAGTCCAACCTCCCTGCTCAAGCAGGGTCCTAGACAGCATATTTCCCTGGATCGCGTGCAGACAGGTGTTGAATAGTTCCAGCGAAGGAGACTCCATGACCTCTCTCGGCAACCTGTTGCAACGCTCTGTCACCCTCACAGTGAAGAAGTTTTTTCTCAGGTTTAGATGGAACTTCCTGTGGTTCAGTTTCTGCCCATTGCCTCTTGTCCTGTTGCTGGGCACCACGGAGAAGAGGCTGGCCTCATCCTCTTGACACCTTCCCTTCAGATACTTATACGCATTGATGAGATCGCCTCTCAGTCGTCTCTTCTGCAGGCTGAACAGGCCCAGCTCTTGCAATCTTTCTTCATAGGAGAGGTGCTCCAGTCCTCTAATCATCTTTGTAGCCCTCCGCTGGACTCTCCCCAGTAGCGCCATGTCTCTCTCGTACTGGGGAGCCCAGAATTGGGCACAGTACTCCACGTGAGGCCTCACCAGGGCTGAGTAGAGGGGCAGGATCACCTCCCTCGACCTGCTGGCAACACTCTGCCTAATGCACTCCAGGATACCATTGGCCTTCTTGGCCACAAGGGCACACTGCTGGCTCATGTTTAACTTGTTATCCACCAGGACTCCCAGGTCCTTCTCGGCAGAGCTGCTTTCCAGCAGGTCAACCCCCAGCCTGCACTGCTGCATGGGATTATTCCTGCCTAGGCGCAGGACCTTGCCCTTGCCTTTGTTGAACTTCATGAGGTCCCTCTCTGCCCAGCTCTCCATCCTGTCCAGCTCCCTCTGAATGGTATCAGTCTTCTGGTGTGTCAGCCACCCAGTTTAGTATCATCAGCAAACTTGCTGAGGGTGCACTCTGTCCCAAGACTGGACCCAGGACTGACCCCTGGGGGACACCACTAGCTACAGGCCTCCAACTAGAGTCTGCACCACTGATCACAACCCTCTGAGCTTGGCCAGCCAGTCAGTTCTCAATCCACCTCACTGTCCACTCATCTAGCACACACTTCCTGAGTTTACCTACAAGGATGTGATGGGAGACAGTGTCCAAAGCCTTGCTCAAGTCCAGGGAGACAACATCCACTGCTCTCCCCTCATCTATCCAGCCAGTTATTCCATCACAGAAGGCTATCAAATTGGTCAAACACGATTTCCCTTTGGTGAATCCATGCTGACTACTCCTGATCACCTTCTTGTCCTCCAGATGCTTAGTGAGGACCTCCAGAAGGAGTTGTTCCATCACCTTTCCAGGGATGGAGGGGAGGCTGACAGGCCTGGAGTGTCCTGGCTCCTCCTTCTTGCCCTTTTGGAAGAGTGGAGTGACACTGGCTTTCTTCCAGGCCTCAGGCACCTCTCCTGATCTCCCGGACCTTTCCAAGAGGATGGAGCGTGGCCTAGCAATAACATCCGCCAGCTCCCTCAGCACTCATGGATGCATCCCAGTGGGGCCCATGGATTTATGGATGTCAGGTTTGGACAAAAGATCTCTAACCCGATCCTCCTTGACCAAGGGAGGGTCTTCCTTTCTCCAGACGTTCTCTCTTGTCCCCAGGGTCTGGAATTCCTGAGGACTGGCCTTAGCAGTGAAGACTGAAGCAAAGGCCGCATTCAATAACTCTGCCTTCTCTATATCCTTTGTCACCAGGGCACTCGCCCCATTCAGCAGCGGGCCCACGTTTTCCCTAGTCTTCCTTTTGCTCTTGATGTATTTGAAGAAGCCCTTCTTGTTGTCCTTGACATCCCTTGCCAGATTTCATTCCAACTGGGCCTTAGCCTTCCTCCTCGCATCCCTGCACACCCTGACAACATCCCTATATTCCTCCCAAGCGGCCTGTCCCCTTTTCCACGTTCTGCAGCACAGCCTTCTGGTGTGTCAGCTGCTTCCCCCAGTTTAGTATCATCAGCAAACTTGCTAAGAGTGTACTCTGTCCCTTCCTCCAGGTCATTGATTAATGCATTGATCAAGACTAGACCCAGGACTGACCCCTGCAGGACACTGCTAGCTGCAGGCCTCCAACTGGACTCTGCACCACTGAGCACAACCCTCTGAGCTCTGCCATGCAGCCAGTTCTCAATCCACCTCACTGTCTGCTCATCCAATCCACACTTCCTGAGCTTACTTATGAGGATGAATAAGTTTTCCTCTTCTTCAGATGGACCTTCCTATGTTTCAGTTTGTGGCTGTTGCCAATTGTCCTGTCACTGGGCACCATGGAGAAGAGTCTGGCCTCATCCTATTGACACCCTTGCCTCAGATACTTGTACACATTGATCAGAACATGTCTCAGTCTTCTCTTCTACAGGCTAAAGAGTCCCAACTCTCTCAGCCTTTCTTCATAGGAGAGACGCTCCAGTCCCCTAACGATCTTTGTGTAGCCCTTTGCTGGAGTTTCTGCAGTAGTGTCATGTCTCTCTTGTACTGGAGAGCCCAGAATGGGACACAATACTCCAGGTGACGCCTCACCAGGGCTGAGTAGAGGGGGAGTCACCTGGCTGTCCCTTTTCTAATAGGATCCCTGCATTCTACAGCCCAAGTGCTCTTTGCTGGCAGGACACCTGCTGTTTTCCCATTTTATGCCTGGTAATACCGTCAGCTGCAATCGTACCCTATCCTAGGACAGGACCTACAGTCCTAGACCAACAGTGCACAGGTTAACTTGCTCTGACACGCAGCTGTCTTGAGCATCAGCACCACAATCTGGCTGATCAGGTGGAAAATGACCCTTTTGTGTGGGTGAGTTTGTTTTCTATAGCCTTGGTACACAGATCTCTGGTGCCAGGCTGTCCATTGCAGTGGAAGCACAAGGACAGGCCTTTGAGAGGATAAGGAGACCAGCATTGGGTCTCCCACCCACGGTTCAGTTGAATGAGGCACAGCATGAAATTGCCATGTGGCCTGCAACACCCTGATCACTAAAGCACAACCCTTCTTTCCCGCAGAGAGGATCAATGGCTGATGTACCATGATAGCCTGGAGGGACTTGACAGCTGAATGCAAAGGGAGAGCAATAATTCTTGGCCCTTCACAAGGTTTCTTTCTCTGTTCATGGCTTACCTGCTGGGTTCAGAGCCCCACCTAGGCATGTAAACTGTGAGTTCCAGGACTCACCAACTCCCGTGCACAGTGTAATGCACTGAACAACCACTCCAAAGCTGCCTGCAGTCCAAGGGATCATCCTCACACAAGCTCACTACATGCACATGCAGATTCAGGTGTCACTAAGCCTTGGTGAGTCCTCTCACTTTGGCATTGCCAAACGCGGCCTCACTGCTGCTCTTTTCCTCATGGACCCACCAAACTCACTCTGCGCCATTACACAATTTCATGCATCTTTTCGACTTCTTTTCTACTCTGTTCCTTCTTTTCTCTAAAATCCTGTGGTTACCCCTTGGGTATAGTTTAACATAGCTGCCGGTCATCGCAACCTTGTTACTTTCCTTGCAGAATGACAAATATTGAGCAAATGCCTGCTAAGCCCAGACACTTTGGAGCACTCTATTTACCCCTTCCTACTCTCACACTCTGCCACATCAGCTGGTCTTGTCAGGACCAGGTCACCAAGATCAGCCCATGTAGTGCCTCCACACATCCACAGGGGTTCAGCTGTCCAGGGAGACATCGAGCAGCCCATGTGGTAGTGCTGCAGAAGCCCCTCCAGCAATGCCGACTCCCTCCTAGCCCCACAGTGGCCGGGGAGGGCAGGTGCTGCCACTGCTCCTGGGGCCCTCACAGCATGATTCCCTGCTCAGGGCAGCGCAAAGATGTCAGATGGCACAGGTGCACAAAAAGCAGCACCAAAATCCATCTCCCAACTCCTTTACCAAGGAGGAAATGCCTGTCCTCATGCCCCTGGTGTGTGGGAGTTTGGGAGTTCCATTGGGGGGGTGGGGGGGAGGAAGGGCATTGTGATGGGGCCCAAATGCCAGGCAGTGCCACAGTGTTCCCATGGCAACAGCACCCTTGTGTGGCCATGGTGCCTGGTTCCCCTCTCAGAGCAGAGCAGCTACACCAGAGGGAGCAGCTGGCTTCAGGGTGAAAGCTAGTGGGCTCCGGCAGAGGGCCCTACAGCCTGTCATGGCACGGGAGGTACACACCCGCCAACAGCCCATGGATGGGATGCAGGGATGCCAGGCAGGCAGAGAGGTGAGCCCCAGTGCTGCCAGAGGGAGTGGACAGTGGGGTCAGGGCCACACAGTGAAGTCCAGGTGGGTGGCAAGGGGTGTGGAGGAGAGATAGGAGCAGCCCTGAGCCACTGCCTGTGGTGCATATTTCTCCCTGCCCCCCCCCCCCAACCCAGCAGGGTTTTCATCTCCAGCCAGTGCTGGGCCCCTCAGCTCCGGCAAAGTCTGTCCTGAGTACAGAGAGCAGCCCTAGACCCAGCTCAGTCCTGCCATATTCTGACCCATGGTTCCCTGGGAAACATAGCCTACCTTTGCTGCCCTCCTTGGGCCACTTGCATTAACTCTGGTGTCCCACACCTCCTTCTCCCGACAGGTGCACCCCAGGAAGTGGCTAGCAGCCATGGAGTACTACCAACCCATGAAGTTGTCCCACCAGGACAAGCTGCCTGCCCTCCTTGTCCCAAACAGCTCCCAGTACCTGGCAACCAGGAGCACAAAGGTACGACACATCACAGAGACAGCAGTAAAATCTCTTCTTTACTCCTCATACCTGCAAGTCACCATAGAGGATGCGCTGGGAGAGAGCAGGAGATCCCTAGTCATGCCCCTGGGCAGACAAACACCCTGCTGTGCATGGGAAAGTCACACATTGAATCTGGAGCCCATCTGAAAACCACTTTAGGTCTGTGCAAACACTAGGCATGGTCCCAGGGCCTGCCATGCAGCTCCTCTGCTAGCTTTCCCTGTGCTGAGGCTGACAAGGGGGCTGTCACAGTTGTAGGAGGATGAGTGCCTACAGCTCTGCTGATGGCAGGACGAGCCTGCTTCTCATGGACAGCTGTGCCTCAGGCTTAGCAATCCACCAGCTGCTCCCTGGGCTCTGCCACCTGTGGGAATTGTCCATGAAGAGCACTCTGCCCACAGCTAGGCCCTGCTTGGCACCTCAGGGCTCCTCTGGAAGTTCTCAGGACTTGCTGGTGATGAGTCAGGTGCCCCCAGAGTCCCATGTGACCTCCAACCTTCCTGCCTGTGCCTCCCTCTGGAGTGGCCTGGTCCATGGGCCAAGGCAAGCCCTTGGAACTGGCAGAGGAAAGGTGGTTGTTGCTTTTTCAGGGCACAATCACTAACTGCCCATTTCCCAGCACCTTGCTTCATGCGTGGCACCAGAGCAGACCTTGCAGCAGTTCTGCAACAATGCAGGGGTAGCACGGGGGAAGTGAGACAGACATTTAGGACTTCATTCAAGAGCACCACAAAGAGCAAGAGGCAGCACGTGCCACATATGCCACATGTTTGAACCTGGAGCCCCTGTGGCCCCTTCGCCTTTGCAAACATCACCCAGCTCACTATGAAACCATGAGTGGCTTGTTTTCTGATTGCCAAGACTTTATTCTTTTTTTTTTTGCAGCTCTGTCAGCCTCCTGTTGCCTTCAGACCTCACAATACACACCATGAGCTTGCTGTGACACAGCACACACAGCAGTCCAGCCCAGGGCTGCCTTGCTTCTTGGCACGCAGGGGTAGCCGAAGCTTCAGACAACAGCATTACATCCCTGATGCTGGGGTAGGAAAGTGATGTGGCAGCAGTACCTTTTTATGCACAGAGTGATTTACCTGAAGCCTGTGGGCTACTCTCACACTGCTTACAGTCATGGCTGGCCCAGCCTCAGTGCCAAGCGCCTAGTAAGAACTGCAAGGTCTGAGCTGAGAATAGCTGAAGTTTTCAGCCCAGGGTATTAGTCCTTGCAGAAAATGGACCTTATGCAGCAGTGTGGAGCACAGGCTTCAGGTGGGCACGGGACTGGCTGCTCAGCAGTGACCAACCAGGCTCTCAGCAGCACAGTGTTACTGCTCCTCTGGCTGGATTACTAGCTGAGGCCTGCAGCATGCAGCTGTGGCTGGCCACCAGCTGGGGATAGTCACCTGCCAGCTGGCATTTTTGCCTCAGCCCCATCAGACTCCCCTTGGGGACACCCAAACCCACTTCATTGGCCAGGGCCCAAGAACAGGCTCCCCACATGGTGGAGCTGCCTCCTCTTGCCCCTCGGGGATGCAAAGCCTCTGTCTGTGGAGAAGCTGGGATGGTTCCAGCAAGAACAGCAAGGTTGGCACTCAGCAAGGATGTTTGTTGGGGACTCCTAGAGAGCTGCCTTGGCATCTCTCCATCCCATGGGAACAGACAATCTCTCAACCCCAATGGCCTGAGCAAAATCAGCTGTGAAAGCGAGTACAGCCACTTGGGCTCAAGTCAGGGCTGCCAGAGGTTTGCCAGCTGAGAAATCTGAGTACAGGAGCAAGGACTGGGTGACCTTGGCCACTCTCTTTCCCTTCCATTACAGAGCGACAGCCTGGAAGAAGTGAAGCAGAGACTCGAGAGCATGATCACAAGGTCTGCAGCCGAGCTGATGGGTATCCTCTGCCCAGCTGTCTGCAGCTCCAGAGAGAGTGCCAGAGCGAAGACCTATCCCTCAGCACCTCCAGCACCTCCCTGCACAATGTGGAAGAAGTCAGGGAGTGACTCGGGCAGGATCCAGCGGGGCATCTGCACAGCCTCAAGTCTCACACCTGTGGAGGGGTTTCAGGACAAAGGTTTTCCTGTGGTAGAAACCCTGCTCAACCTCCAGATTTGTGATGCAGACTCTCCCCATGGGCCTCAGGATAGTCTGAGCAATGCGGAAAGCACCACACAAGATATCTGCCCAAGACTGCCTGTCTTTGCCAAGGGAACTGTGGCTGCCTTAGAACACGATGGCCCCAGGGAATACCTGCTTCAAAAAGCACTGAGGCACCAAACATCCATGCAAGCCAACCTTCCTGACAGGGCAATGACCAGTCAGGAGATAGAAAGCAGGGCCAGTGAGGTAGCCACGAGGTCCAAAGCCATGGATCGCCTGCTCTGCACTTGGAAGAAGGCTCCTGCCAGACAAGGTCATGGCTGCATGACAGTCCTGCCACCCCTTCAACAGAGGCTTATGGCAAAGTCCTCTTATGCCTCTAGACATGTGAGCACTCTCCAAAGGGAGGACCCAAGTGGGCTAGCATACAAGGAGCATGCCCAGTCCTCATCAGCCTGCATAGCAGAGTTGAGGCCATCACAGCCCCTAAACTCTCCGGGTACTGCCAAAGCTTTACAAGACATATGCAAGGACCTAAAAGCCTGGGCAGGGCCAGCTTCCCAAAAGGTCTGTGCCGGGGATGGCAAAGCCCAGTGCCGCAGCACTATGGCCCCTTTCACTGAACCACAGTTACATGAGTCCCCTCCATCCCAACAGAAGGAGCTGCAGCCTTTTGATGAGCAAGGTCCCCCCACTGAGGAGACCATGTGGGCCACGAACACTGATTGCTCTCCTGACATGTGGCAAGGACCCAGCTCCAAAATCTCAGCGGATACTGTCACCAGCAAAGCCACAATCATGTCAATAGGAAGTTTGGTTGCTCTACTGCGGACAGAAGTCCTGGAGCAGCTGGATGAGGAACCCCTGGGACAAACGGAACCCACTCTTCCAGGCAGTCCTCTGCTGCCAGAGCCACCTGCAGAAGACACTGCACCAGAGGCTGAGCTGCCCAGTCCTGGAAGACAGGCTTTCAACCCCATTTCTGCCAAGACAACATATGGTCTCCTTGAAGCTCTCATGGCAGGGCTTCTGTCTGTCAGTCTCCCTACACCTTTCAACCACTCCTCACCTGCACCCCCAGACTTCACCCTCACTAACTTTGTGCGTGCCGTCCTGAGTGAGCTCTCTCACCTGCAGGCTGTGGTGCCTCACTGTGAGGAGCGCCCAGATCCAGTCAACAATGTCGATATTCCTAGGATGATGCTGTCGCTTTGTGCAAATTTTTTGGCTGAGATGGGCTCACAGCTCCTGGTGCAGCCATGGGTGAAGAGCATGTCCACAGCTGCCTCTGAGGCCATAGCCAAGCTGGTGCAAGAGGAGAGCTCTGGGCAGCAGCTGCAGGCATCTTCCCCTGGAGAGTCATCACCCCTTCCAGAGACTGCAGCAGGCAGGGAAGAACCACTCTGTGAGCCTGTAGAGCCCTCCAAGCCCCCTGAGCCTTTGTTACCTAACACCAGTCATCTCTCCTTCCTCCTGCAGGAAAGCAAGGGTGAGTGCTTGGCTTTGATTGCCAAACTGCTCGGGGCTGACAGAACAGGAAGCCCTTGGCATGGGGAACACCTTGGGGGGGGGGGGGGGGTCCAGTCCCACTATGGACCTGGTGTGACCAGCCCAGGCACCCTGGGCACATGTGGCTGCAACATCCTCCACCTCTCACTGCTCCCTATGCACACTCACAGCTCTTCTTTTCCCTCCTGACCTTATTGCTCAGCATGTCAAAGGTGCGGGTTGGGGCTGCTGTGTACCACACAGCATGGAGGGAGATTATCACATAGGCACCGTCAAGCCATGGGCCAATGTGTCACATCGCATCAGCCTACAGACACCCCTTTTCTGCTTACTTCTTTGGACCCTCTGGATTTGGCACCCATGCTCAGATGCCTGCATTGTGCTGGCAACGGTAGTGTATCAGCGTGCAGCTAGAGCTGATTGGGGAAACAATTGCTCTGCCTCTGTTTGCAGCACTGACCTTCATGGTGCACCAGGCCTGGGAGACAGAGGACACTGAGCTGGAGACCTTTGAGGTGAGCTTCCCACACAGTGTCGGAGGGCTGAGTGCTCTCTGCCTGCTGCCTGAGACATGTCATGGGCCTCTCCTTTTCTGCCAGCTGAAATCAACCACAGCTGACCCCTAAGCTGGGCACTGACATCCCCTCCACCCCTCAGCGGTGCAGCAGGATATACCCCAGTGCATGGATGCAGAGAGAGGAGGGCAGGGCCCAGCTGCAGCAGGCACCTCCATCTCACATGCAGTGAGCCAGCCCCACCTGCCATGTTCTTGTACCCATGCCTGCAGGGAAGGAGGGACTGCCTGGCTCTGAAAAGGCATTGCAAGTTGAGGTGGCGCTGTCCCCTGGTGACTCAGGGCTCCTGCCAGCCTGCCCCAGCCCTGAACTGCTTTCCACTTTGGTTGTCCTGCAGCACCACTCTCCTCAACAGTACAAGCCAGTGCCATATGGATGGGTTTCTTTGCTCTCCCCTTGCAGCCTCCATCTACCTTCAAGGACTCTGGCAGCACAGACTTGCCCTCCACAGACAGAACAGAGCTTGGTGGAAGTCCAGGCCCAGCGTGGCTGAAGCAAGACATTCCCGTACATGGTGGAGCTGAACATCCCCGAATTAGGCAGTACCCAGCTCTGCCACCCACCCAGGAAACCAGGGCCCAGTGCTGTTACCCAACCGTGGTCTCATCAGACTGGATAGAAGCAGTGCCTGAGCCAAGGCTCCCTAGCTGCCTCCTGGGCCACCCCAGCCAGCACATCCCAGGGCCTGACAATGCAAGTTGTCCTGGGGAGAAGCCAGAGAGAACACTTTGCTCTGTGCCTGTGTTCCCCCTCGCCCACGGTTCTTCTTCCTCCCATGACCACTGCAGCACCCTGGGTGCCCCAGCTGCCCTGCGACAAGAGCGTTCACTCCGCAAGAGATCTCTGTGGACCATTTTTCTTTGCTGCTCCATGGAGGATGAAATCACAGGGAAGCTGGAGGAGGCAGAGTGATGTCAGAGTGCAGAGTGAAAATGTTGGGCTGAGTGAGGCTTTCTGTGTGAGCAATGGTTTCTTTGTTAAATACAGTTTGAGCATTTCCTCTCCAGCCTCAGGACTGCAAGGCCTTTGGATATGCATGATAACTGCATCAGGAGGAGAACTTGACCATTCCAGGCTGGGGAAGGGGTTGTCAGGGCTGAACCACTATGCTCAGCCCAGGCCCTCATTCATCAAGCCCTAGGGGGTCCCAGAGCTCTCCAGCTGATCCCTGCACACACCAAGGACTGACTGCGGACCACAACTGGTACAGAAGGTCTAGCTGCAGTATTAATTGGGGAAGCAGAATAAGCATAAGGAATGTGTGCGTGGCACTGAGTATCTTGGCAGCTATGGAAAGTACTGCTTGGAGGGGAGAAGAGGTGAAGTTCACACCTTGGTAGTCAATACTCACGTGCCAAGAGCCACTGGGTTTGTATATGGGCCCTACGGGGCTATTAAAAGGGCAGCGGGTGCAGGTGATTACTGCCTGCTCCTCTGATTCTGAGAGGAGGTAAATGGTTTCTGGGCTTGCAGGTTCACAGGGTGTTGTCACAGATTAACAACATGGGACATAGAGGCTAGGGGAGGTGCTTCTCACAGTACCTGGGCTAGTGGGAGAGGTACCGAAGGACCAGATGTTCCTTTAAGCATCATAGGAAATTTGAACTCTAAGCAAGGTAATGCCTAGGATTTTGGAGCGTTCCAAGACTGCAGTTCCTTAGACATCCCTAAGGGTAGTTACATGTGATGGGAAATACAGGGAGGGTCGGGGCAGAGGGGACCCCATGAACATGCAGACCACAACAAAACATGAAGGAAGTGGTCCCAGCCAGTGTTACCTGTTAGTAGCAGAAATTTGAGTGCTCGTTATCAATGAAGCAGCAGAAGTGTTACTTGTCATTAGTAGGGATATCTATTTCTGGATGAGGAGACCCCGTAAGCCACACCCTCCATGTCACCTCAGCGGGATTGGCAGTCCTGATCGGCCCCTGCGGTGTTAATCATACACCTGACAAGTCAGGGGAAACACAAGATTCGAGACCTCTGGCTTCCTGACTGGAGGAGTGGCAGGAGAGCACTGTGGTACAATGGGGCTGTTGGCAAGAGCTGCAACACTGATGCCAGTTCCCAGTGAACTGCCTGTTCAGGAGTGCCAGGAGCTAAGCAGGCTTTCCAGGCTTCTAGATGTTTTGGGCTGGGCTTTAATGTATGGGTTTAGAAGATTTTTTTTTTTGACTGCTCAGACAGGGGTGGGAGGATGGCAATCCCAGCAGCTGCAGCCTCAGGGATGTGGGAAGATAAGAGAATAGACATGGCTGAAACTGCCTTTGGAACAGTTGAGACCATGCAGGGGTAGGGTCTGCACCACTAAGACTTACACCCATTGCCATCAGAGAAGCCTGGAGCAGGTGTAATTAGTTTATTGGGGAGGGGGGACATGTTACCTCCACTGTAGCTTCAGGGAAAATTGCAAATGGACTGGAGCAGAGGAGCCTCACAATGTAGAGCTGGGTAAGACAAGCCACAATGCCTGCAGATGTAGGAGGAATGAGATAGTCCAGGTGGCAGCTCTGGCATTTGCAAGGAGACACATGGGCATAGGAAAAAGTGGGGGAAAGGAAGGAGCAGGACTGCAACTCTGAGGCTGGCCCTTTCCTACAAGCAGGGGCTGCCCCTTGCTCCCCTCTTGATGCCTCCTGAGCCAGCACCAAGTGCCCCTGTGTCTCAAGCTGAGAGGAAGAGAGGTGCATGAGCTTGTTGCCCCTGAGCTGAGTCACTCCGTGTGCTCCGTGTGCATTGCACTCCAGACAGTGTAACCACCTGCTGCCAGTCCAGAGGAAGGGAAATAACCTTCACTCAGAAGGAGCGCACCCACTTCAGCTGTGCCCATGCATCAAGGAGGAAGGTAGTGCTACCTGCACAGCACAGCTCCCCCCTCCAAGGCTCTTGCTAAGGCCTTTGCGGAGAGACTGATCCCAGCAGCAACACAGCACAGGAGGCACTGGGACAGCCAACTGCAGTCACAAACTAGCCCTGCCTGAGGTCCAGACAGTGTCCCTAGGGCCCTCGGCCTATGGGCACAAGCCACGAGACAAGGTGGGTTAGGCCAAGCCACATCAGAGCAGGGCAGAAAGCGCCTATCCTCTCCTCCTCCCCAGCCTCTACCATGTGGCTTGCAGCCAAACACGCCCCACACTGGGCTGGTGCCTTCTCCATCAGTCTCTTCTGCTCCTCTGAGCAGCCCAGAGACGCTCGGGGCAGGCAACAAGCCATCCCTCCACAGTGGTGTGCATGGGGAACAGTAGGTAGGGCACAGGCCCCCTCCAACTGACTGTCCCATGGGTGTGGTTACTCAGCATGGGGAGGGGATTCTGATGTTGGAGTGGGCCCCTTGGACCATCCCTCAGGCACCCTAAGTAAAAAAGGTAACTAACCCTACAACCAAAGAGTTTCCATGCATCTGCAACAACATAGGCAAGAGGGCTGAGTCTGACAGTGCAATAGGGAGCAGAGTGTGGGGTGGTGCAGAATGGGGGGGAGGGAGGAAGCTGCCAGAGAGCTTCAATGTAGCAGTAACACTTCTCCTGGGGACTGAAGGCAGAGTGCCGACAGAAAAACTATGCACCTCTTTCCATGAAGACTGTCCTCACAAGATGCTTTTGAACCTTTCAGATGAAACTGAGCCTCAGCCATGCACTTTTCTACTCCTACAAGGGGATGTCCCTCCCCCCCCCAGCCCTGCCCCTGATGGGGTGACATGCTGGGTCACAATCAAGGCCAATTATACTCTTGCATTGATCTTACAGTACAGCTTCAAGACTCCCAACCCCCAGCCACAGTGGAGACACACGTGGAGTCTGCACCTAGGGAGATGGTTAAGTGGAAGCTTTGAGGAAGGCAAAAGCTGGAAGCTGGTGACTTCTCTCACACGAGGAGGAAGGCTCCCATTCTTCCTAAAGACCTCCAGCTGTAGAACACATTCCGTGCCCTCCAAGCTGAGGAGGAGATATGCATGCTTCCAAGTGAAGCATTTGGGCCAATGGACCCTGAGCCATGTAGGAGCATCCAGAGGAAGCAATGAGTGGTAGTAGCATGTGACTCGCTGCTGCGTGGGACAGAGTTAGCCATGTGTCAACCTGACCTGTTTTCTAGAGAGGTTTGTTGCTTGCCAGCTGCTCAGATGCAGGATATTGTGGAGAGACTGCCAAGGCTTAGCCATCCTGCTGACCATTACCTGTTGCTGCTCTTCCACATGGGCACCAATGCTACTGCCAAGGGCAACCTGAGAAGTATCAAACAATACTCCAAAACTTGGTCAGGGCTGTGGGGCCCAGGTGGTCTTCTCTTCTATTTTACAAGGGAAAGCATGTGAGGAGGAGTGGACTGATCCTGCAAGTCAATAACTGGTTGTGCACTGGGTGTTAGCAACAAGGTTCTGATTTTTGTGGCCACGGGAGCTTTAAATCAGGAATGACAGCAGGAGGGGGACACTTACAGGAAGCAAACAATCAACAAAACAGGGCTTAAGTGTTGGGGGGGGGCACCTCAAGCATTTGCATGCAGGCAAAGAAGTGTCTGCAGGGCAACACTATGAAGAAACCTCTTGCACCCTTTCTGGGAAATCAATATGCTTGGGTGCCTCTCTGAAGTGCATGTACACTAATGCATGCAGCATAGGGAATAAACAGGAGAAACCAGAGATCTGTCTGCAGTTGCAGGGCTACAATCTGGTTGGGATCACAGAGGTGTGCTGGGATAGCTCACATGACTGCAATGCTGCCATGGATGGATACAGGCTCTTTAGGAAAGCCAGATCAGGAAGGTGAGGAATGGGAGTGGCCCTTTATGTGAGAGAGCAGCTGGAATGTGGAGCTCTGCTTGTGGGTGGATGATAGGTTGGCTAAGAGCTTATGAGTAAGGATGAAGGAGCAGACTAACGTGGGTGGCACTACTGCAGGTGTTTGCAATAAGCCATGTGATCAGGAGGAAGAAGTAGGTGAGGCCTATTACAGACAGCTAGAAGCAGCCTCATCTTCATGGGCTCTGGTCCTCATGGAGGACTTGAACCATCCTGATATCTGCTGAAGGGACAGCACAGCAGGGCACAAGCAATCCAGGAGGTTCCTGGAGAGCATTGATGACAACTTCCTGATGCAGGTGATAGAGGAGCCAACAAGGAGAGGTGCTGTGCTGGACCTCATACTTACAAAGAAGGATGGGCTGGATGGGGATGTGAGGGTCAAGGGTGACTTTCACTGCAGTCACCATGAGATGCTGGAGTTCAGAATCCTGACTAAAAGCTGACTGAACTGCTGGACTCAGAGGGTTGTGATCACTGGCACAAAGTCCACTTGGAGATGAGTCACTAGCTGTGTCCCCCAGGGGTCGATACTGGATCTGCTGTTGTTTAACATTTTTCTTAATGACCTGGATGATGAGGAGGAGTGAACTCTGAGAAAGGCTGCAGATGACACTGGGAGGATTAGCTGATAGACTACATGGATGTGCTGCCATTCAGGGGGCTCTCACTCAGGCTGGGGAAATAGGCAGAGAGCAAC